>NC_134710.1:470960275-472197775 GCF_043290135.1 Rhipicephalus microplus
AATTAAAATGTCTGTCCAACATCGATAATTGCTAGGCTTTGATGTGCCAAACAAGATATTGTTTTGAGACACGCTGCAGGGGGGGTATCAAGAGTCATTGTGACCACATAGGGATCTCCAATGCTTACATATTTAGTGGTTTACGGGTGTTCTTTGTATTTCACCCCCATCGAAGTGCAGCCGCCGTGGTCGGGAATCTCTTCCATGCCCTCAACATAGTAGCAAGTTACCACAAGTGTTATGCTGCCACGGTGGTTTCCTTGATCAACGTCCCCGTGCAAACATACTGCAGACAGGACATACATATGATGCTAGAAAAAATTACGCAGCTACCACTTACTCTGTCTTTGTTTGTTTTGTTTTATTTTGTTTTACTATAGATGAGGGCAGCGTGTTATCGTAGCATTACGATTGATTGATATGTGGGGCTTAACGTCCGAAAACGAGTATATGAATATGCGAGACGCCGTAGAAGAAGGCTCTGGGAATTTCGGCCATCTTCGTCACAGTACGCACTTATCAATGGGGGCACGTCAGCCTGCACTATCTTTAATACAAAATTCAGCACGTAACCAGAAAATCAGGACGAGACAGTCACCATCACGGCACAGCACGGTCCTTTCGATGCCACATGCATAGACACAGTCCGCTTTGCATGACTTCTCTCTGTTCTTTAGTGCAATTTAGTTGAAATTAGCCTTTGGCCAAAATTACTTTTTTAAACCACAGTGCAGTATTACTGGCGCAATGGCTTTTCGGGCAGTTCGTTCCAAAATAAAGCACAACAGTGGCGCACGCGCGTGCTCTCACAGGGGTACACTGTGGCCGGTCGTCTTGATGATGTGTAGGGCTTAATGGCGCAAGGGCCAATTGGTGGCCAAAAGGCGCCATTTCAGTGACTAAATATGTGGACAATGATATGGTGCGTGGCTGTATAGGGGCCTTAAAATTCCTCGCGCTAACGCGGGTAAAAACATAACTAATAAAATTATGGCAATGGCGTGATATGGATTGTAAAATGGGTGACAAAAGGTTTCGATAATAAAAGCATGTGTAAAAATATTTGGCACTAGCACAAATGCCTCGGCCGGTCGTCTTGGTGTGAGCAGCTTAGTTGTGTCGCGACTCTCCACCACGTGCTCTTTTTCGGCGAGCCACCTATCTATCACTGGTCTCCCATAAACTCCGCTGGTAGAGGTACCTATAGAAGAGAGAGGGGAGCGAGCATTGCAGACGCTGCCTTCGTAGGCATTGCGGGGTGAAAGAGGGGGAGTGCAGGCGAAGAGAGAGGGGGGGAGCACGCACGCGTTGCAAGGGTGCTCACGTCGCATACCGTATTGTGCTCGACCATAAGACTCTTTACACGTAAAATAAATATGTAATAGTTTCGACTTCTGCATTGTCGAATTTGGAGCACGCTGCTCAAATAGAAGATCACAACAACTGTGACAGTTGACATTTGTCGTCTGTATACCTGCGCGTTCTTGCCGGGCATGCTTTGTGGTTCAGCGGCGTGCTACAAGTATACCTGCTTGTCGATTTTCGTGGGGTGTTTTAATTTCTTGCCATTGCGTTCATTGCTTGACACTTGTGGTGAAACTGTGAGTTTTGTTGGTAGCAATTCTTTTCCATTATCTTTTACTCCCCTTACCCCGTTCCTCAACGCAAGATAGCCAGCACAACTGGCTAACTTCTCTCTCCTTCCACTTGTTTTTTGCTCCCTTAACTTTTTTTCTTTCAATAAATAAAGACACACGTCAGCAGATTTGCTCTTTTTACCTTCCACGGGAACTTGAACGAAAAGAAACAAAAAGGCTACACAACTCATCAGAACATTTGACTCCCTTGACTGTCCGCATGCATGTGAGCTTATTTGTCCAGTTCCGATTTTTTATGTGCTCGCCCAGTACAGTTCATTCTCGAAATCGCACGTGCATTAAAGAACTGAAAAATTAAACCATGTTTGATAATACGCAAAGGCATAACTTCTTAGACAGAAATTGCTCAGTGCTTTGAAGCGTTTACAATTTTCTAAAGAAAAAAAATTTTAAGGGCTTGACCTTTTTGTTAGAAACAACGTTAATGACAACTAACAGACAATAACGCTGAACGAAGGATAGATGGGGTTATTTTCAGTAGTTATAATACAATTGCAATGAATGTAAACTAGACGAAAAGATGACTTACCCCATGAAGTGTATGGAGGGATGACTGCACCGTGCTTTAAAGCACTTACGATTTTCAAAGAAATAAAGGAAATTTTAGGGGCTCCGATTTTTCTTCATAAAAAAGAATGTTAATGACAACTAAGAGACAATAATGCTGAGGAAAATATAGCGCGTGTTATTTGCAGTACTTATAATACAAATTCGATGAATGTAAAGCAGACGAAAAGATAGCTCACCCGATAAAGTGTGTAGTGAGATGACTGCCACAGTAGCTGCATAGGTATCGCATGTGACGCGTAGTTCGAAGTTTGCAGGTTTCGTCTCTGCTGGCGGCAAGTTATCTTTTCGCTCACTTTACTACCTTTACATTTATAATATAAATCATACAAATAACACACCCTGAACTTTCCTTGACATTACTGTCTGTCATATTTAATATAATGTCTAACAAAGAAGAATAAGCTCTTAAGTTAAGTCTCTCATAATTATATTGTGGTTTTCGGATGTTTAATCCCAGATGCCATTATAATAGTTATTGATGATGTTGTAGCAGACAACAGATCACAGCTTTCACCGAGTGAATTTCAACACTTCCTACAACGAAATGGTGCAACGTTCACTTTTCACGACACCGTATTGTTTCGTCGTTGCGGTGATGATGAAAGCTGCACCAAGACCGGGAAATACGCAACACTATATTTCGATGAACTTGTGCCCTGGAAATGAAAAGTAAAAAACGAAGGTGATTCATGCTGAACACTGACAGCGGCGAACAGAGCATCGGCCATAGCTGATCTGATCTGCCGTGAGGTGCGTCGCCATTCATACAAGCGGCATCGAACATTCGAGCCTTATTCATGGTTCTCACATAAGCTCTCAAACAACTTGAATATTTGCGTCCTTTGCGTTATTTTACCAGACTAATCTGAAGCAATTTTGAAGCTTTATAAATATTGGGGCATGCTCTGCACCAGGCGCTGTTATCAGTATTTTTGGGTAGATTGATTGATTGATATGTGTGGTTATACGTCCCAAAACAACCATATAATATTGAGAGACGCAGTAGTGGAGGGCTCCGGAAATTTCGGCCACCTATGGTTCTTTAACGTGCACCCAAATCTGAGCACACGGGCCTACAATGTTTCCGCCTCCATCGTAAATGCAGCTGCCGCAGCCGGGATTCGATCCCGCGACCTGCGGGTCAGCAGCCGAGTATGTTAGCTACTAGACCACCGTGGTGGGACCAGTTTTACTAGCTAAAGCCTGGACCATCGAAATAAAGCAATAAACCTGATCGGTACTGGCCACCTCTTGAGACGCATATCCCCAGTGCTTGGAGCCGAACGTGGAATTGTAAAGACCAATGTAGTACAGAAAGACATACACATAGCTTAGATGTTTGAACACTGCCGCTCAGGGCTGTAGAGCAGCGAGGCTCCCACGTCGGTACAGCCTTACCACTGCGTGGTGGGCCCTCTCGAAGGTACTGAGTTGATACAAAAGTTCAGAGCTCCTGAGCACAGCGCTCCATTCTTCTTCCATCGTTCGCTCACAACCCTGTAACGAGGGGCAATGCCAGAGCATGTGATCTAACGTACATGCGACGCCGCAATCAAAGCATGTTGGATTAATACCTTCAACGAACTGACTAGAAAGCAATTACACCATCTCCCACTAAACGAAACCACGAACACACTTAAAAAAGTTTTCCGGTGGAACTGCGCAGTTACCTTTAAAATGACTCTTTGCTCCCCGAAAAGACGAAATGTGCGCAAAAAATTGCACACGGCACGGCAAGGAGGGGCACTTTGTTCCTTGTGGAGCGAAGCGCCCATTTTTTAGAGTAACTGAGTAACTGCAAGAATGTTTGCAAGCAACGTGTGCAAACAACTCATCATTGCTTTCACAAGCCTGTTTCCTTCAACACGGTGTCGTAGCATGGTGTGGTGTAGTGGTTAGTGTACGCGTATGCTGACTGAGTGGTTATGAGTTGGTTTCCCATCTGGTTGCTGCAAATTTTACGAAATTTATGTATGATTGTCATGTTTGCACATCGATTGAATATCTAATCAAATGCCTGCACGCACCTCGAAAGGCTGTTTAAGTCAAGCAAACTTGATTTTTCTTTTGCGCTAAATAACTGTTGCTTTTCTTAGGATTAACTGCGAGAGCAGGGTTACTCATTCGTATCCCAAAACGGTGCAATAGGTGTGGCAACTTAGTTACTCCTTTAACGGAGCAGCCACGATATCTCTTTTCCTCTTTTACTTCTTAGGGTGTTGCGTGACCATGGGTTGACCTAAAGTTCCGTTCATTACGGGCACCTTGACCGATGTTAACACGTCCTTGCAAGTGGAGCGCATCATAAATTCAATTCTGTTGCTAGCTGTTACTCGTCCAGAACTCTTGTTGAAGCTCGCCACTCGAGTTTATCGCCATGCTATATGGGAGCACGTTCTTTCGTCGAGTGTCAGCACAATCTCTTTCCCCGACGCCATCACGTGATTTATGAGACAGTGTAGGCGGGAGAGGCCACAGCATCCTAACCAGCTCCTTCTACAGGCCCGAACCCACTAACCTGTGAGTGCGTTCTGGCAGTGCCTGGACCAGCTGTCGCGCATGCGCAGTAAGGCGGGTCATACACACCAGATTGAGCTCGACCATAAGCTTCTTTGCGTGTAAAGGATGTGTATACGACCTGATTTGAAGCATGCGGAGGGCAGATGCCTGTTCTTAACAGAGTTCCACTTGAGGAACGAGCTAGACTATTCTGTGCAATTCGTAATATTTCGACACCTACTTGAAAGTGAGGAGAACGACCCTAAAGAGCGCTTGGTCGGATTCTGAAGAACCCCTAGGCTGCCGAGCATGTTGATTTTGTTGGCACAATCAGGCATGAACGATCTCGTTAAGGTTGTCCATGGAGGTCAGATGTGACCCGAAGTAAACCGGAAACCATATGATGGGTTGATATTAAATATCCTTCTGACCTAAGATTCTAGTTACATGAGCTGATAATGACTCTGACGCAAAGGCTCGGATCGCCACTCGTGAGTCTGTGCGATGTGTTGTCGGAATTGTCAAGGAGAGCGAGTGCTGAGGCTGCCTGTTCAGGTTTTATGGGAGGGGCGTTTCTGGTGGGCGTAGAGTGGATAACTGAACCCGCGTGATGAATTGTAATAACTGAGAAGTTGGCCGATCGACCGTAGTGCACCGCGTCTACGAAGCATGTAGACTCCGGGTTTGCACGAACGTCTTTGAGCAGGGCGTCACCTCTGGCCTTCCGTTTCCCCACGTTGTGCTGCGAATTCAAGTTGAGGGGGAAATGTAGAAGCCATAATGTTCGTCCTTTGCTCCTCATTGAAGCTGTGCTTACGTTCCTGTTCTAGAGCGTTATACCCTAGGATGGCTAGAATGCCCGCGGCCGAAGAGAAGAGCCTCTGAGCTGTAATATGTGCCTCTATAATCTTTTTCAACGTCTTGTGACTACCTAGCAGCATGAGGTGTTTGACCCTAGCATTTATTTGACGCTCTGGTGGGTCATGAGATTCAGCTTAGTCTTCCATTTGCAAGCAGGGCATGGCAGCGAGGTAAGTAATGTGGCTGGTTAAAAATTATTGAACAGCCTTAGCAAATGTTCTCCGCGAGGCCCCCTCGAGAGGTAGAGACCCTGGTGATGAGCCGCATCATGCCTGTTGTTTTAGGAGCGAAGTACCTTAGGGTCTTAATGGGACGGCGCCCAGCGTCGTCAGCTGCTGTTTCCGCTGTTGTGAAGGTCGATTCGCTTGAGCGCAAGAGAGAGGGCGCCACCGCGTCAGCACTCGCCAAGATTCGAAATAGAGCGAATGGCGTACGTTGAATATGCAAACGCTCTTTCTGCGATGAACGCTGTACTACCAGCTCGCATGTAAAAAGAGTGCGCCCTCGCCCACGGAGACAATGGCGACCACATCAGTGTCTGCCACTTTTAATGAAGTACTGGTGGGCGATTCCTCTTGTGTACAGTTGAACAATAAAGATTCACATAGTGCGCATGGACTAAAAACGGACTACAATATCTGTGTTGATTTTGGGGCTTTGCCCTAAAGCTGAGTGTTTCAATTAGACCCGTGAACATTGCATGCTTCGTTACTCCCCATGTTTCATGTTAGCGGAACTGAACTCCCCTTCCCTACATGCCCCTTCTTTGCACTTGCTTGTATTCTGATCCCGGAGAAATGCATTGAAATGGTTACCAAATGTACTAAAATAGATTTCAAAAGTAGGTATGGCACCAACCTGATTGTTTTTGCTGTTGTCTTGGTTGTGGTTTGCCCCTTAGTGCCATTAGCATCTATAACCATGATAAACACTCTGATTACCTCTACCCCAGAAACGAGATGACCAGAGCTGGTGCGAAGCTTTATATTGACGCCTAAAAGGGGAGCCCAATTTCAGTTTTGACACGGCCTCTTTTGGGTCTGTATAGCCTAAGTTACGATTTTGTCGGTGATAGTCGGAGTTCCGCGTCCCTAAGAAAAGCCGCGGTAGAGTGCCTCTTGCAAAAGCCTCTATGTACAGTCGGTAGGAGTGCCTCATCTGCTCTGACCTTGCTGCCGCCCGTAAGCCAGATGGCAATGTCTTCGGTTATGTCTACTTGCGAGAGCCCACAGACAGCGATATTGAATAAAAGTGGCGAGACCACTGGCGAAACCACTAGCGAGACCTTTGAAGCCAAGAACGAAGGGTTTTGATTTAGATCTCTCTTCATCATGACCTTTCTGCTTCTGAGGAAGGAGCTGATAGGTGAGGGAAATGTATGCCCCAACACAAAAGTATATAGAAATATTTAGTTGAAAATATGCGTATAGGAGAGATTGCTAAAGACTTTTTCTAGATATAGTCCTAGAACTGCCCTGACACCTCTCGTTTTAACGTTGATGATCTGGTGTTGATGAACTTCATGGCATCTTGGGTAGATATTGTTGATTGAAAGCAAATCATGTTTTACGGAAACAGATCATGCTCTTCAATATGATGAGTAACGCGCCTGTGTATGACGTGTTCGCTAACCTCGCCTATTTTGGATTTTAGCGATATAGGTTTCAAATTAAAAAGATCCAGTGAAAATGCCAGTTTCAGGATAAGGATGACTGACGCCACTTTCCACGATTCCGGTATGGTTCCCTGTTCTCTCACCCTTTTAATCTCGTCCGTGAACATATCTATAGAAGCGTCGTCGAGATTACAAAAAGGAGGTAAAGAGGCTGGAGAAAAGATGCAGCTTCTGCGGCCCTAATTGGCAGCATGGATCAGTGTCATCCGGATTACTAATAATTTGATCTGGGATCCCAAGTGGGCCAGAGGCCGATCACCCATTCAGTCTCATGAGGGCTTCGCTCACGTCAGCCATGCTGAAAAGTCCGTCAAGGACTCAATGTGTGGAAACTCGTAAGGAGGATAGTATGCGTCGCACGAGAAATCATCTGGAAAATATCTTTCTGCCAGGATTTACAGTGTCTTTTATTCTGTGTCTTCCTGTTTGGCCGTATGAATTATTTCGCTTCTTGCATAGCTCTGGCTGTCTTCACTGTTTAATTAATTGAACAGGTGTTTCAGCAAGTTTCATTTGCCTCCCGTTTCCATTTGACTATTGGCCAAGTTGCAAACCTCGCCCCACTGTTGCCTAGATAGCCTCTGACAGTGTTCGACAATCTCGCAATCGAGCTCATTCCGCGATTTCTTTCCGCAACATATGGTTGAATATCTCTCTCTTCCATCTATGGTAAAAGGCGCTTTTTTGCTTCGAAAAATGCGCTAGACAGCTGTCCATCCTGTCAACCGCAAGATCATCAACCCTAAGCTTGGCGGCCGCAGCTACATCCTCTTTGAGCTGTGCTACCCAGTGATCGAAATAACTCGGTGACTGCTGTTCCTCACCTCCCTGCACCCTGATTTTGTCGAAATGGTCCAAATCTGCCAAAGTCAGTGTGCCTATCCATATACGCCGATGATATTTGCCTCTGGAGTGCTGCAGTTACTTACCCTAAGGTGCGTGCACGAATACAGCGGGCAGCAACCCTCACAACAGCCTACCTTCAGAAACAAGGCCTAACTATATCAACTGTGAAGTGCGCGTCAAGGGCGTTTACACGCAAACTAATGACGCCATACCCTGTTTACATCAATGGGCAGAGTGTCAAATATGCACGGACGCATCGTTTCCTGGGCATAATAATCGACTGAAGTCTTTCGTGGAGTCCGCATTGTGCGTACTTGAAGGAGAGATTGCTATCTATTGTGCATATAATGAAATTCATGTGCGGGAAAGCATGGGGATCTTCTGTGGCCTCCATGCTACAGCTGTACAGGGCCCTATTTCTGGGTCTATCGTGCTACAGCTTGCCGGTACTAACTAACACTTGCAAATCCGATACTCATTCACTGAAGATTTTGCAGGGTTAGGCACTACGTATCTGCCTAGGACTGCCCCGATGCGCTTCTACTTATGCCACAATCGTGCTTGCCAAAAACCATCCGGTCAGGACATATAGAGTTGTGGATTGCCTCAGAGCGCATATTCCACATGCTAGCTGTGTCCCCGACCACCACTTGGCCCTTCTACTCTCCGGAAGACCACGTGCTACGTTTTCAGGCGTCATAGCCAAGCACCTAAACAGCATTCCATCAGGATATACGCCAGCTACGAGAATGGCATGTCCTTTGTGGTGCCTCGACCAGCCGCAAGTATGTCTAGAAATTCCGGGTATCAAAAAGAAAAGCAATCACTCCAGAGTAGCATTGAAGCAAGCAACACTGCTATTATAACATGAGTTGTACTTGGACCGAACGCAGATATACACTGATGGGTCCGTCTCGTCCAGCAGCTCATCAGGTGCCGCTGTAATTCAGGCTGCAGCAACGACAATCAAATTTAAGTTGTCGCATATGACTACATCTACGGCATCAGAGCTTGCTGCTATAAGGGCTGCTTTACAACCACTCGTTCAAGAGCGTCCAGGAAAATGGGTCTAATCTGTGATTCGAAGGAAGCGCTTCAGAGTTTGCAGTCTACCCTGCGTAGGAGGAATCATGAACAATTGGTACATGAAATAAGACATTGCCATCATGAAGCTCTAGCACGAGGGCATGATAATATATATGAATGGCTGCCTGCAAATATCGGTATTACCGGAAATGAATTAGCCGATGATGCAGCCCGCTCAGCTCATGAAGGAACCCGTGTGGTCCCGATTCCTCTATCAGGGAATGATGCAGCAAGACAACTTTACCTGCTGGCTCGAGATCTTACATGCACGTTCTGGTCGTCTACCAGCTTCAAAAGGTGTCAATTATATAAACTGGATACTTCGCTCAAGATAAAGCTACCATCACAACTTTCCCGCTCCGATGCGACACTGTTATGCCGCTTTTGGTTAAGTGTTGCTTTCACAAAAGTGTACTCCTTTCGCATTGGTATGGCAGACACCTCTACATGCGACTACTGCGGAGCTGAAGAGACCATTGAACACGTCCTGTGCAGCTGCGCTTGCTACGACACACAGCGATGCCAGCTCCAGATGGTTTTGAATCAACTTGACTCCAGACCATTTTGTGTGCAGAAGATTGTAGGACCTTGGGCATCTGCCTCAGTTGTGCAGAAAGCGACTAAAGCACTCATACGTTAATTAAAGTCAACAAACCTGAGCGACCGCCTGTAGACTGTGTGTGTGCTCCCCCGAGTGTGCTCGGGATGGTGTGTACCTTCTTATCTCTCTGCAACCTCTTTTCTCCCCTTCATCTTTTCCCCAGTGCAGGGTAGCAAACCGGATGTGCATCTGGTTAACCTCCCTGCCTTTCCTTGCATCTTTATCTCTCTCTCTCTCCAAATCTGCGTATTTCAATTCTCTTGGGGGTCTACTCTGCATGCACTCCTATCAAAGTGACGAGAATGTAATGATCACTACAGGAACTTTCATTTCGAATGTGCCAGGTTACCGACCTGTAGTTAGCAACAAACAATAGGTCTGGGTCGTGTATCTGAGACATAGACTCCCAAATCTGGTAGTGGACGAAGTGTTAGCGATTACACTTAGAATGTTGTCCGAAGTCCCCTTAATAGATCTATACCATTTGTGATAACCCCACTCCTGATGCAAGTATGAAAGTTCCCGGCAATTATGAGTGGGGCCCACCTTCTTTTACTGCTGCCTTCAATATTAGCGACGTGAAGCAAAGTCTCACATTCCTAAGACTACGATGAATATAAAAGTTCAAGAGGCTGTTACAAAGTTGCCCTTTTGGTATGACCTCGATTAACAATGCCCTAGTTTTGCTATGGTTCATAGAAATATCATGAACTATCGGGGTAAACTTCGTCGAGGCAAGAAAGAGAGGCCCCTTTTATAATGCTTGAATAAACAGTAAGCCCTATAGCCTAATCGAGTGAATACGCCAGTCATAGTTTCTTGAGTTAGAATAATCTTCACCTTGTTAAATGAGATGGAATCAATTGCTGGAGGATCTTCCTTCAAACGCACGGATCCACAACAGTTCTACTGCCGAACTACGGTGTTACTAGTTGAACCCACCATATCACTGCAAATTTAGTTTAGTTTGCCTTGCAGCGCATTATGTATAGGAGCCTACTTTCTGGCCTTTCGAGAGGACATAGATTTGGAGCTGCCCAATGAAAGTGATGGATCTGTCACTGTTGAGTCTGACGACCCGCTACCGACCATAGATACGAGTGTTGCGACTCCCGTGCCCAGAGGAAAGAACACCTCGCTAAGGGACTAGAGCATGTTCCTAAACTCGGAGTAAAAATCTTTTTTTGTGATTCTTAAAAGAACTAACCTCAGATTTCAGCTGGTCCCGTTGCACATCTTGTGAGGCTTGGACAGAGCTCCCTTTGCGGGACATCTGTCTGCAGTTGCCTGAGACGGCATCTCAATAAGTCTATCTTCCATCGTCGTTGGGGGAAACGGCTACGGAAGCAGTAAAGCGGTTCCCAACTTCAGATAGGCTACCTCAACTTGAAGACGCTCAAACGTGCTGAGCGCCATAACAACGTGTTTCCGCGATCGAGTTGTGCGATGCGAGTCGTACCATGCTGTGGCAGTGGAAGCACTCCTCTCATTACCGCTGGTGACGTTTTCTTGATACAGCAGACCCAGCAAGTCTCCCTAACAGGCGGTGCTTGTTGCCGAAGGGGACGATGGGTCCTTGAATCATGAGTGTCCCCTAAAAGCGTGCGACCATCCTTAGATGTAGACCGTGGCGTCGGTTGTCTAGCGCACCCTCTTGACGGCGAGAATGGTGAACACAAATTTAGTACAAGCAAGCAATTATAAACAAAAAAATTGAGTCCCCACGTTCCTTAACACGCACAGAGAATCTAAAGACGCATAACATACACGACTTCAGGTCGTGCACTGCGTTGTTGAAAATTACAGACTACGTAGAGCCAAAACAACAAAGCTAAATAAACGGAAACTTAACTAGATGACGATGTGCTTGAGAAAGAAGAAGAGAGTGCTGACGCCGCACGAGCATGACGGTGCCGGAAAGGCTGCACTGGAGAACAATGGCAGGATATGCAGGCAGATGACACCGGATGAATGGCCACCAAGCCGTCACAACTCTCTCATTCTTCGTCACTTCATGCTGGTCTCACGTAGCATTTCTGTGCAGCTACGCACAACGAATCCATATGAGCCACGCGAACCTTTGCCCACGCTGCCTTTGGGAACAACGCGACAAGAGGAATTATTTCGTTGGCGGATGCTGCTATACGAGCTGCCCAAGTACAAGGTCTACGTCCCCGAGTCATGTGGCGCTGCATGTTCAATCATGTGGCGCTGCTTGTAGACAACATTAGTCGTGCGTACAGTTGATTGTTCGTAAGCAAGAGAAGCTCCAAAAATGAAGAACATTTAAATACAAATTACAGTATTAAGTGCGGAAGCGAACTTCAGTAAGTATAGCCGTATCTATCTATCTATCTATCTATCTATCTATCTATCTATCTATCTATCTATCTATCTATCTATCTATCTATCTATCTATCTATCTATCTATCTATCTATCTATCTATCTATCTATACGGCTGTGACTTTTAGCTCTCCTGGCTGTTCCGGTAAAGGTATCTATACGAAAATTGATTTGGCTTAAAGGGCCAGTAAACAGGCTCCGGCTTTTTTTACACCCCCAATACAAGCTCGGCAATTCATAGATTAGGCCGCAACAATCACGCTTTCTGGATATTACAGCGCTGTTCGTCGCGCAGAGCCTTCATTTCGAAAAACAATTCCCACACATCTTTCCTACGCCTGAACGACCCCCATTGCACGCGCAGTGACGTCAACGATTCCCGCGCATCTTTTCTACGCCTGACCGACCCCCTTGCATGCGCATTGACGTGAACTCGGCCATCGGCGACGTGACGTAGCGCGCAGCTCACCGAAGCAGCTCACCGATTGGTCTAAATCAGGTGTGAAAACAGTAGTGAAGTCAACGTCAGTTCCTGTTTGCCACCCACTGCTACGAAACTGTCCCTTGTTTCTTGGCACTGCGGTGAAAGAACAAGCCTCGAAGTTGTCGCGTGCATAGAGTTTCCCATTTTACACTAGAGGGAACTCTGGCGCTAGTGTCTATGGAAGCTGCAATGCACAGCGCTTCAGCGAGCATGGGAATGATGGAGAGTACACACATTTGTCTAAACTTCGTACTTCTGGCCTGCTCTTGGCTCCGTGTGTGTTCGTGTGGCTTGAAGCTGTTTTCTCACGAAACAAAAATCAGCAAATGTTCAGCGACTGCGCTTCACCATTCTATTTTTTTCAAATTACCTTTCCAAATTGAGTGACGAAGTACAAAAGGGTTGAATCTTTCTTTCAAAACAAAATCAAAACACAGCAATAAAAGAAGCCCCAAGTGCGATTCACCACCCGCAAGTACGAAGACTGGGCAAATATGTGTACTACCCATCATTCCCATGGTCGCTGAACGATCGCAGCACCAGAGTGCCCTCTAGTTAATTTTGTGAAACTCTATGGTCGCGTGCACGTGTGCACTCCTCGCTCAACTATAGCGCCTGTGCGCACGCACGAACGTACTTCGTCCTTGACATGAGCAACACGGGTAAAAAGCGCTGCTCTGTCGTCAGCCGCTGCGCCGTGCTCCCTAACGGGCTGCAGTAATTAGGCGTCTTTTCTTTCCTCTAATCACAACCACCACCAAATCAAGCGACTGGGCAGCGGAGAAGCATCGGCACCGGGTGCCTGGCAATGGGGCCCTGTGCGCTGCATGGTTATAGCAAATCGGCCATCCAGCGACGTACGTCGGGAACTGGTCGTTTGTAGTAGACACTTCGCATCTGACGCTTGCATGGCTGACCAACGGCTGATGCAGTAAACGATAAACAAACAACCACGCTTCGCAGCAAGCGGAAGCGCGTTGCGACTGATCGAGTTCGCCGATGACGTCGATTGCTGACGTGGTGTCACGTTGGCAAAGTGGGCGGAGTCACGACGATGGGCTACGCCATCGCCTTCATAGATGAGAGAACGGAAGCGAGGCCTCGCGAAAATTTGAAACCAGCTTAGACCGATGTCCTAACCTCTGTAACTTCCCTAATATCGCACGTATTTGCAAAATTCTTGCGGCAGCATGTTTGCAAAGAAAAACTGCACATACATCTCTTTTAAAAATTGTTGGACCTCAGGGCTGTTCACTGGCCCTTTAACATCACTGAATAATGAGCATATGTGATTAGTCATATAGCAATCATCACATATATGTCATGAATGTCATGATTTACGTTTTATGGTCTTGCTGCTGTTGCGGTGGTTTCGTTCACATGACCCATCGCAAAACACGTATGGTATGAATGACTGCATGGCGAATATTAGTGACAGACCCTCACGTGAAAATCATGAGATGCGTGTCATGTAAAAAATACCTACAGTCCACGCTCATGATGCGCTCGCGGTCGTTTGGCCAGCTTCGCATGCACCAAATTTCATATTACATGACGTGAGTGAATGACGAAGGTATGTAACTGGCGCAAACATGATAACCCTGAAATACGTGTCATGTAAGAACATGACTACATGCCACGCTTATGATGCACTCGTTGTCGTTTTGCCAGCTTTGCATACACCAAAGTTGTTATTACGTGACGTGAATAGATAAAGAAGGTATATAACTGGTGCAAAGATGATAATCCTGACATGCGTGTAAAGTAAGAACATGACTACATGCCACGCTTATGATGCACTCGTGGTCGTTTGGCCAGCTTTCATACACCAAATTTGTTATTACGTGACGTGAATGGATAAAGAAGGTATGTAACTGGTGCAAAGATGATAATCCTGACATGCGTGTAAAGTAAGAACATGACTACATGCCACGCTTATGATGCACTCGTGGTCGTTTGGCCAGCTTTGCATACACCAAATTTGTTAGTACGTGACGTGAATGGATAAAGAAGGTATGTAACTGGTACAAAGATGATAATCCTGACATGCGTGTCAAGTAAGAACATGACTACATGCCACTCTTATGATGCGCTCGTGGTCGTTTGGCCAGCTTCGCATACACCAAATTTGGTATTACGTGACGTGAATGGTTGACAAAGGTATGTGACTGGCGCAAACAAGATAATCATGACAAGCATGTCATGTAAGAACATGAATATACATGCCACGCTCATGATGCGCTCACGGTCGTTTGGCCAGCTTCGCATATACCAAATTTGGTATTACGTGACGTCAATGGATGACGAAGGTATGTGACTGGGGATATCATGATAACCATGACATGCGTGTCATGTAAGAACATCAGCGTACATGCCACGTTTATGGTGCACTCGTGGTCATTTGGCCAGCTTCGCATGCACAAAATTTGTTAATAGGTGACGTGAATGAATAAAGTAGGTATGTAACTGGTGCAATGATGATAATCCTGACATGCGTGTCAAGTAAGAACATGACTACATGCCATGCTTATGATGCACTCGTGGTCGTTTGCCCAGCTTCGCATACACCAAATTTGGTATTATGTGACGTGAATGGTTGACAAAGGTATGTGACTGGCGCAAACAACTTAATCATGACATAAGAACATGGCTATACATGCCACGCTCATGATGCACTTGCGGTCGTTTCGCCAGCTTGGAATATAACAAATTTGGTATCACGTCACGTGAATGAATGACGAAGGTAAGTGACTGGTGCAAACATGACAATACTGGCATGCGTGCCATGTAAGAGCATGACTACATGGCATGGTCATGATAAACTCGCCGTCGTTTGGCTAGCTTCACATACACTAAATTTGCTATTACGTGACGTGAATGAATAAAGAATGTATGTAACTGGTGCAAACATGATAATCCTGACATTCGTGTCAAGTAAGAAAATGACTACACGCCACGCTTATAATGCGCTCTTTGTCGTTTGGCCAGCTTCGCATGCACCAAATTTAGTATTACGTGACGTGAATGGATAACAAAAATATGTGACTGGTGAAACCAAGAAAATTATGACATGCGTGTCATGTAAAACATGACTATACATGCCACGCTCATTATGTGCTCACGGTCGTTTGGCCAGCTTCGCATATACCAAATTTGGAATTACGTGACGTGAATGGTGACTGGTGCAAACATGATAACTCTGACATGCGTGTCATGTAAGAACATGACTACATGCCACGCTTAGATGCACTTGTGGCTCTTTAGCTAGCTTAGCATACGCCAAATGTTGTATTACGTGACGTGAATGAATAAAGAAGGTATGTAACTGGTGCAAACATAATAATCATGACATGCGTGTCGTGTAAGAACATTACGGCATGCCACGCTCATGACGCACTCGTGGTCATTTGGCCAGCTTCGCATACAACTAAATAGGTATTACAAGGCCTGAATAAATGATGAAGTTATGTGACTGATGCAATCTTGATAAACGTGACATGCGTGTCATGTAAAAACATGACTACATCCAATGCTCATAATGTGCTGACGGTCGTTTCGCTAGCTTCATATATACCAAATTTGGTAGTATATGACGTGAATGGATGACAAACGTGTGTGACTGGGGCTAACATGATAATCACGACATGCGTGTCATGTCATGATTATCATGTTTCCAAGAACTACCCGTGAGTGGAATGGCCTATCACCCGATGCTGTACAGTGTTCAACCGTTGATTTATTTCTACATGCTCTCAATAACCACTAACAGTTTTTTTCGTACAGTCATGCAGCCCAGAGTTACGCAAGGCTTATATGTTTTAGTACGTTTCCGTCAGCAAAGCTATGCCATTGTTGTAATGTTTTTTTTAGTTTTTCGTAAATAATCCAAAAGTGAATTGTAACCACTGTCAGTATGCTGTGTGATGTCAATTATGTTTTTTGTAGGAAACATTTTTGTATTCCCATTCCTGCTTAAGACCTAGTAAACAGGTCAGCAGTATGTAATAAATAAATAAATAAATAAATAAATAAATAAATGTAAGAACACATGAGAAGCTCCTGATGCGCTCACAGTCATTTCGCTAGCTTCACATGTATTAATTTTGGTATTACGTGACGTGAATTAATAATTAAGGTATGTGACTGGGGCAAAAATAATCATTACATGCGTGTAATATAGAACATGACTACATGCTATGCTCATTGGGCGCTCGCGGCCATTTCCCTAGCTTCATATATACGAAACTTGGCGTCACTTGACGTGAGTGTATGATGAAGGTATATGACAGGGGCAAACATGATAATCGTTCTATGCGTGCCATTCAAGTACATGACTACATACCCTGCTCATGATGACCTCACGGTCATTTCGCTAGCTTTGCATATACCAAATGTAGCATCACGTGACGTGAATAGACGACGAAGATAAATGAAATGTCTGAACAAAACAAATCATGACATGCGTCTCACGTAAAACATGCCTACATGCTACTCTCATAGCACGCTCGCAGCTCTTTAGCTAGCTTCACATATACCAACTTTGGTAGTACGTAACGTGAAAGGACGACGTTCACAAATGCCAGGCCTAAACATAATAATCTGCGCATGAAAGTCATGCATGGCACAGTTTAAGTACGCCTCGATACGTTTTGCTGATTTTAATCTGACAATTCAGCCTTCTTCATTTGTGCTTCGCATATCATCGATTCCCACTGTACGTGAGATCTACCAAATTTTAAGACTGGGCTACTAAGATAGAAGTTGTATAATGAACATTTATTATCAAACCATGGCATAGAGTGGTGATTTCAATGCTTCAGCATCATGGTTTGACCAAGATGAAAGTATTATCAGTTTTTTTGCTTAGTTGCCTGTCTGCAAACTGAACGCATAACATCCTTACACTAGATATTCCCCGAGGATTATTACAAAAAAATTAAACTGCACTGTTAAGAAGGGGTAGTTTACTGTTGTATATTTATCATGTCTTTGTTCGATAGCGTGAATGATGGCTTTTTAAAACTTTTTTACGTATAGGATCAATGTCAGTATAGCATATGATTTGAAGGAAGAAAGGCAAATAACTTTATGTCGTTTTGCGGAAGCCACGTGTTCATTTCTTGGCACAGGAGTCAAAGGCGTACAGCATATACTTTTCATCATGGTGTTTTGTGCGAATATGCTTGCATATGCTTCATGTTAAAAAGACGATGTTACTACATGCAAACATTACATAATACATTATGCAGACACGCTGTGGTCAGCTTTGAGAAACCTTGGACCTTGCACCAGTGGCACAAGGCTGCAACTAACAGTGGAGCTCTGTACGTTTCGGCCAGCATAGTGATACGTATGGCTAAGGCTTGCCTATTCTCCGGTGTGTGTCGATTCCCCACACTACGCACGTGTTACGTGGTATTACGCGATTTGACTCAAATTACTAATTACGGGATCTAAGACGGCAATATACCACGTGACAAGCTGTTACGTGACGCTACATCATTTTCGGTCACATGACTAAGTGCTACATCATGCTACGTGATTTTATTCACGGGGCCAGTGCTTACTTGATTTAACGTGACTTCAATCCCGAGACTTTCCATTACGGGGTTTTGCATAATATTATTTAGGTGACTAATTACGCTCTTACGGCGCGAACATATCCCGTCACTAGCTGTTACGTGATTTCACGTCATTTCAGTCCCGTGACAAGGTTTTTTGGGACATTACGGGATTTCAGTCACATGTCTAAATGCTAAGTAACTTAAGTCCCGTGAGTACATATTACATAATGATAAGTCATTTTAGTCACATGGCTAGATGTTACAGAATCTTTAGTTTCTTCACTACTTTCACACCAAGTTACTTCATTTTAGCCACTTGCTCGGTTGTTTTCGACAGGAACATGACACCTGACTATTTATTACGTGGCCTTACGTCATCTTAGTATCGTGACTCATTCAGTGGTTTATGATTGTGGCGTGTCACGGGACTAGCTAACACGTTGTGCTACGTGATTTCAATCACCACTAGTTGTCACGTGATTTAGGTCACGTGAAAAGATGCTACGTGATGTGCTCGTGATTTCAGGTCAAGTGAGTAGTTACGAGCTGCTGCGTAATTTTTTCACGTCACTGGATGTTGCGTGATGCTACATGATGTTATGTGCTAAGTTGTTACTTGACGTTTCATGATTTTGTTGTGACTAGGCATCACGTGATTTTTGGTCTCTTACCATACTTGCCCATCATGTTATTACATTCCATCGCCGCGAAGCTGAAGATGTAGAAGGGGACGAAGCGGACGCGTGCTTGTTCAATGCATAATGGTTTCTTTTCACTACCCGGCACAGTAGGAAACCTCGCCTTAACTGCCGCCGAATCACAAGGAATTCCCGGCGAGGGCAAGGGAGACGAACGGGAGCAGAGGCTGACGCCTCCTGCCCCGTCATTCAAGATAGACGTAAAATTTAAATAATATTCATTAGTGTACCAACGCTCTCAAATTTCTTCGTAAGTACATACTTCCACATGAAAACATGCACCTGGCCTCGCTCACACTTGTCATTGTGAAGTACCGTATTTGTACCAATTCTTTTCTTTCGCATAAACTTACCGAATCAATATGGTCACAAGTCAAGTAAACGTTAAAAAAATAAAAACTGCATGAAATACTGCAGGCACACAAAAAATATTTCACTTTTCGTTTTCCTTCGTCCGCTAAACTATATACTATCTGCAGACGCTGGCTACTTTAGTTGAAACTGTTCTCAGTCTGGCAGCACCAGGGAAAGTTGGAAAACTCACTGGAGGCGTTCACAATGACACAAATGAGCTCCGAAAGAGAAGACAACGAAAAAACGCACACCCGCAGGCTTATGAGCCAAGCTTCTTTAGTCCGTGCTGCCTTCAGTGCTGTACACAGGGTGCCTAAAGAAAAGTTTTTTTTTTCGTTTTTATTTCAGTTTCATTCCACCGAAAGAAGTTACGTTCTGTTTCTCTTCCGGCACTAAAAAAAGGGAATCTTCCATAACAACTCTGCTTTCCAATAAAATATAATAGATTAAGGTAACCACAGAAACGTAGCACCGATTTTTCCGCGTCATATAATTTCGGGATCTTGCACCAGGACGAGTGATTTCCTTCAGACGAGTAATCATGATTTCAGAAGCACCAAGTTATCGAGTGACGTGTTAGACCGCTGTTTTGATGAAGCAGAGCTCCGCATCCACAATGCAGCTTTCAGGCTGGCCTTTGGGGTGGGCACACCCACGAACGTTTGCGTGAATATATTATGGCCTCGTTTGCAGCTCTCTCTTCATTCTTCCTATATTTCAACGCATGCTTAGTGAAGAAAAGAAATGTTAAAAACACTCAAAAAAAGAAAGAGAAGTAGAACGAGTAGTGACGCCTCATCACTTGTTCATAAGAATAAGAACGACAAATTCAATTCAAACACATTCGGGACAGCACATAACCTATGAAAATGAAACAGCGATGCACTTACCGTAAATGGCAAAGAAGTACGAGCTATGCCTTAGCTCGACCCCCTCTAAAAAAAAAAAAAGACATTTCACCGTAGCATGGAGTAAGGCGCATTTCTCGCACAAAATAAGCGCTCGCATGACACGTTACAACGTAATTGGTAACCGATGAAAATATTTCCAAATGCATTTATTGCTATATTCGCGCGTATTCATTCACATTCAATGGCACAACTGAAACGGAAGCATTAATGAGCGCATCAAGCAGATCACCTGAATGACGCCACTGTTCACTACGACATAAATATGAGTAGTTCTTGCACGTTCGTGAGCGTTTGTGCGCCATGCTGCTGTAATAGCTAGCTCAGCACACTTTCTTAAAGAAGTTAATTTGCAGTTGATATAGCGATGCTCATCATTGTGAACGTCTGCGGAGAATGCGACAGTTGCGCTCTTGCGCGTTTTGTTCTCAGTTTCACCGCTTAATTGGGTTGGATTTGATTACTCTGCAAATAATACATAAGGCCTCTCTTTCAAAACCTCAAAGCAGGATTGGGCTGTGCGCATGAAGATCTTCAATTAACCGATTGTCCATAGGCAATAACTGAACTAATTGGGAACTTAAATAATTTACTTTATTGATTTAAAATTAATTTATTACTTTATGTTTACATACTGCAGCCTCAATGAGGCTACCACAAGAGAGGAAAAACAACAAAAGCAACAGGGACAAATCAACATTCATGAACATGGGTTGAAAAATTCCTGAAGTGATAGAGAACGAACATTTCCAAGCAGCCTATTCCAGGCTTCAATAGTTGAAAGAAAGAAGCTCTATTTGAAAATGTCAGTGTGGGTGAAAAAAGGTGCAATGTCAAGGGCATGCTCATTCGTCGTAGACAAAGATATGGAAAATTTGAGATTTGATTATAGAGTGATGAAGCGAGAAGAACCAATTACATTGTGCAAAAGTTTTAGGCCTTCAACATGGCGACGCTTCTCAAGTCTAATGAGACCTAGCTAGGAAAGGAAGTTCGGTGGAGAAAAATTGCTGTCACATCTCTTGCATATAAAGCACAAAGCTCTTTTTTTGAACAGATTCAAGTTTGTTGAAGTAAAATTTTTATGGGAGTTCCAAACCACACTACCATATTTAAGAATAGGGTGCATAACAGATTTATAGGCAAGCAATTCAGTTTCCTTCGAAGCAAGCCAGAGCGCACGATGTAAACAACCTAAACTCTTAAGGGCTTTCTCGCATGTGAAATCAATATGTTTAGAACATGATACATTATGTATCATAAGGATCCGAAGGTACTTAAATTCAGACACCCTCTACAAATTAGCATTGTTGAAACGGAGTCAAATGTTAATGGACATTCACATCTGGTAAATGACACAATGACTGTCTTGAAGAAGTTAATATTCATTTGCGAAGTTTTGGACCAACACAAAATGTGAAGACGAATTGTTAAGAATGGCACGATCCAGTGGAGATTTAACAGTATGATAGAGGACGCAGTCATCTGCGAAAAGATGCACTTCGCTGAAGTGTGCAAGGAGAGTTCTATAATATAAAGTAGGAATAAGAAGGGTCCTAACACAGAACCCTTGGGAACGCCTGATGAAACTGGCATCGAAGGCGAGTTGGTAGAGCTGAAGCACACATATTGTGAACGCTGCAAGAAAAAGTCGGATATTCAGCCAACTAATGATGTATTCTTTAGTATGACAAACATTTTGGGCGCTTTGTTACTCTCCTAAATGCCTGCTACAGCAGAATATTACTAAGAACTTTCAGAAAAATGTGCCAAGGAAAGCATAGGGCATGTTGTTAGAAGTTATTGTAATGTAATCGTGAAGAAAAAAAGTGGATGATAAGATAACTTGCCGTGGACAGAAACTGAAGCGGCGACCTTCGTGATTCGAATATCGCAGGTTCAGTCCCTGCCCAAGGCGAGTTGTCTTTTCATCTACTTTTATTTTTTTTCAAAATGACATCAAAATTACTTCTAGTAACATCCCAGATAACTTCCTTGCCGCATTTGTCTGTTCTCTTAATATTTTTTGTCAAACAAAGAAAACAAGCCCTTAACTTTACCCTTCTTTCCTTTGCTACTGTAGAAGTAAATATGGCATTTTCCGGGCTTTTGAGGATTTTGGACTCATTTGTTAAAACAGCCGGTATATATGCTACTTAAGAAATGTAAAGTGTACATCGAGCTATTTTGTTTAAGCCTTCGCAGAGCTGAAGAAACATGTGTTATTATATATACGAGCGTACATCAGAAACAAAGGCAGTACACGTATACCTGTTCCACACAGTTATTGAGTTTCCGCTCGTCATTTATAAGTGATGTCCTTACTTCCAAAGCGTGGTTACGTTTTTGCGGTGGCCCGTACACTACGAGGCATTATCGTGTTGTCCTAAAAAAATTAAAAAAACCATGTGGTCGTTCCGTAGTGCAGTGAGAAATCGCAAAACGGCATGCATTAAAACTGTCCTGAAATTTGCAGTTCTTCTTTGAAACTGCATTGAAAACTTTAGTTTTCAACGAAATTTTTTATCATCAGTCACAATGCAGTTTTCTGACGCATTTTATTTACTACAGTCCTGCCAACAATTTCTTTTGATTATTTCCGCAATATACCTTGTAACACAATCAAATAGAACCAAACCATGTTTTCTAATTTGCCGAAACTTTCTGACATGATTTCAAAGACGCATATACTACTGAAACTTTCAAAGCTAAACTTGCACACTATTATTTTTGGATGCTTGAAAAAAAAATTATTTCCTAAATGTTCCCACTGTGTCTGTTCTGACTGCCTGCGGCAGGAACCTCGTGTTTCTTATAACAATCTGTCTTGGGGCGCCTCTTATACTTAATATCTGTTAAAAACGAACCCTTGCATATTTTATGCAGTGTTCGCAACTTTACTGACGACTGCGTCGCTTACCGCACCATTTATTACATTGTGGAGGAGTACTTGGTTTGATTCCGGCTTCGATTGCAGATCTAACGCTGAATAATTTTTAGACTGTTTAGTAACTCACACAACATATGATCTTTGTACCGCATGTCACATTTATCGAAAGGGGACGCGAAACACTCATGAAAGAAACGTGACCAGTTCATAGTGCCACTTGAGAGTTTATATGTTCTGTGTAATTCTAGATTCTTTCTCTCAAAATGTTACTGCATTGGTTCAGAATATTTATCGTTCTAACTGTTTTAGTCCATGTTAGCCAACAAAAAATGAGCTCGTACTTAGTTCAAAGCCCACGTTCTTGTCACGAAGAGTTACCTAATCTTCGCACAGTAAATTTTCTTTTTCCAAAGTTCTCTGCAATGACTGCGAAACAGATATGGTTTCGCAGTACACAACGCAGACACTTGTTCGTGGCTTAGGGTTTCTACTGAATGTGCAATATTTTTATTGACTCTTCGTTGTATACTTGCGAGAGAGCAGAGTGTATAGAAAACACAGGGGGTCTTACGCATTCGCCTGGCACCTCAAAAGCGAAAACCATTGTTTTCTTCTGTTCTGGAAAAGTATTCATCATCCTCCGCCACCCTGCAGAATCTGTCTGCCCCTATCGTGGTTTTTAGGATGAGACGCACTGCCCCGCTGCAATGATCTAGTGGCTAAGATAATCGGCTGCTGGCCTGAAGATCGCGAGATGGCATCCCGGTTGCGCCAGCTGCATTTTCGTTGGAGGCGAAAATGCTGTAGACCCGTGCGCTCAGATTTGGCTGCACGTTAGAGAACCCTAGAAGATCGACATTTCCGGAGTCCTCTACTACGGCGGTTTGGTGGTTTTGGGGCGTTAAAACACATATCCATCATCAGGATGAGACGCATCGCGAGCTTTTTGCAACCTTCTCTGCCTCTGTTACCAGTCGCCCTTTCGCCAAATGACGACGTCATACGAGGACGTCATCACCTAACGTAACGTCACGGGACGTCATGGCGAAGTCACTAATTTCGGTTATCTGTGTCGTTATATGGTGACGACATCGTGTAATGGTATCTTTTGCACCAACCGGGTTGACTCCGACGCCATAGGACACAGAAATATAGGTGGTCAAATTCCGCGTCTGATAAAATATCAATGTCTCATCAAACGTTCTGGTAGCTTTAACAACTAATTTAATTAGCGCAAGCCAGAGTAAATGGGCGTGCAATGTTGTCGATGTCGCGTTACTTTTGTCAATTCATTGAACTATGTTTGCAAATTGTCAAATAATTATTCGTTGTATGAACTTATTTCAAGAAAATATACTTCTCACGAGGAACACACGCTTTTTCGTAAAAACTGGACACGTACGCTATTTTTGTTGATTCAGAGCAAATACATATAAGAGCTGTAGTTCCCTCAGCCCAAGACACGCTTGTAGAAAGTGTTTATATTGGATCCATACGAATGTTTTTTACGGATGGTAAAAGGCATTTGTGAAAGGTGACCATTTTGCTACAAGGTAATGATGAAGCTTTTGGTGACGACCGAATAAAATTCCAGTCTAGCGAACTTGTGAATCCGACGTGAAAGTTTCTTCGCACAACTTTCATGCCAACAGGCCCCATTGAAAATGCACTTCTGTGGTCTCCCTTCGCGACTTCCGTACGGGTGAGCCTTTGCACTTGTGTATGACCCAGGCCAAATATAAATTACGAAGAAACAAATGAAGAAGGCTAAATAACTGTAAACTGTAGCTATATGACGATTAGTTAAAAAATACGAAGAAATATTCAGTGCTGATGCCACTAGAGCCAGCACCTCCTCTATTTATTTCAGTGTCTGTTCAAACGCTATCGTCAGACATTCGAGAGCGCGCTCCGCCTCCGCTCGCCGCTGGCGCATGGCGGCGCTGCACGAGTACACAAAGGGAAGCTGGCGCTTAACGGCCGTGCGTATTAGGAAGCTCCCGAACTCGTGTTTTTGCATGCGACCTAATTTTCATTCGTCCTTTTCACTGGCTTTCACGGCTACAGGGGGGGGGGGGGAAAGTAACACGAATATAGCGACGCACTCTTTTCACTGGGATCTACCCGGGGTGGCAACAAAAAGATGCTTTATGGTCTTTGCCCTTTTAATATTCATTCAGGCTACAGCCACTTAGAAATAAATGCCAAACAGAAACGAAGGTAGATGCAGCATGCTCTCAGTACGTACTCCACAAGCAGCCGGTGAGGCCGCGCTATGGGTTCGATATTTTCATTCGATTTTTTGAGCATTCGCACATTATTTTCTTTTTCAAGCTATGGCAACGTTGTCACTTGAATGCTTCAGTATATAGTACTGCTGCGTACTCTACATGTCTGACGGAAATAAATGAGATTATCTTTTTGACAAAGAAAAAATGAGCAAAATAAAGCAAAAAAAGAACTCACAGGTTACCCCATAGATTCACCTGAGATCACTGAAAAGCAAAAGCCATTTTCGTTTTCTTTCCATTCGAGACATCGACTGTTTCCTACTTCCCTTCGGGATATTTCTGCGCCCAACATGGTTTTCTCACTGCTCAAGGCTTTGAGACAAAGCTAGCTTTCTTCCCCTCAGCTAGTTATGCACTGCCCCATGATCGGCCCATTTGAACTATGCGAAAATGTAATATGATGCCGTCAAGGTATATAACCTTCAGATGCGGCACAAAATATTATGATCTGTGACGTCATATCACGACGTCTTCATCTAATACTTACTTCTTGCATCAATCGTGTTGATGCTGCCGATGCGAAAACACACCAGACGGCGCTGGCGATTAGTTTTTTTTATGAGGCAGTTAAGGCTTCCACCTTAATACATGTGCAGCTGTCGCTCCAAGGTATTGCAGCTGCCGCTGGTGTTCGGGTATGTATGGCCGCAGTAATCAGTCGGTATAGTTGACCTCCTAATACTTCTCACATATTTTAACTACACTCGAATATGTAGCTGTCATTTGCAACCCGAATATTTTATAAATTAGAAGGGGTGGCTCAAAACTCCCTTTCATGTTTGCAAGCATGACAATACACAGTAAAAAGTTTTACACCGAGAAGGGTGTAAATGAGCTTGTCATGTGGACGACACCCTAAGGGTGTTAATTCAGGACCTCTCAAAAAGGGTGCTTTACCATGCACACTTAGAGTAGGGTGTACATGTAAAAAACTGCAGGGTGTTACAAAAACACCCTTAAGGAAGGGTGCCTTCGATGGCCTTCACTTTTTTAGCACCCTCTGAGGAGGGTGCGAGAAGGGTGCACAAGGGTGTTGAGTGCCCATGGCAGGGGTGCCAGTATTCTTTTAGACTGCACTAATAGATATCAGCATGCACTGATTACACACTACTTGAAGAAAGTGGTCCTGGTTATCGATGTTGCGCCACCTGTCGAGCTCCATTCATTGCGTGTGGGCAAAAATATAAACACGTGCAATCGTGTATGAACTTGTGCTGGATCTATATGTACTTCACAGTATATGCATAATGCGCGTTACAGAAAACGAAGCCTTGCTGCCCTTGCATATTGAATTTATTTAATAGGCAAATAAAACTTATAAACCTTTGATCTGCCACACAACTTTTTCACCAGATATACGTTCACGTATACGTACCTGCACATGCAACACCTCAAATGTTTATTATATTTTTTCAGTTTCACTTTATTGACAATTCTTTGCAACATACAATTACACTGGTTTCAGTTTAGTATACTGCTTCAAGTATATGGAGACTACAAATGAAATACACGCTAATATATCCCTATAATTCTTTCAGGTATCTACAATCCCCGTGGTTTCCAGTTTGATACTCCTTCATGTACACAATAGGTTAATAGGAATGAAATACAGGCAAATATATACCTATAATTCTTTCAAATATATACAATCACCATGATTTCACTATATACGCCTTCATGTACACAATCCTTCCCAAGAAGTGATGCACACAAAAATATATACGGATAGTGTTTTTAAATGTATACAATCACCGTGGTTTAAGCTTTGTATTCCTGGATGTATAACAATTGGTTATAAAAAATGATGTACATGCAAACATATACGGGTTTTCGCACATATAACTTTAGCGAATACTTAAAAAACCAATACAATGATCAGAAACAGAATAAGCTAAAAACGAACACAAAACTGAGTCAGGACACACAAAAAACAAAAGAGGTAATGCATAATTATGGCTAATGACACAGCTGGGTCACTTTATGCCAAATGTCCCAGCTATTTTGGCAACTATCACAAATGTATTTGAAAAACTCATGCTGCATTGAAAATAGTGAAATTCTGGAATATTTAGGAGAGGAAAAATATTTGGTCACGTGGCTGCCTTCTGAACTTCCTGGAATGCCGTCTAGGTATTGTATGTGAAAAATTTTATTTTGAAAGCACCGCTCCTTCTTTCTATACGAAACTCGGTCTACGTGTTACGTAACAAGAGCTTAATTTGGGCGAGTTGGTTCATCGTGGTTGTGTGCTAGTCACAGCGCGACAACTTCAGGAAGAGACAGAAAGGACAAGAAAGAGCACAGACTGTCAACTGAATTTAATGAATGTGCTACGAGTGCTTTTATACGGAGTACAAGAACCGTGTTCATGCGCGACGACACGTGTGAGCACTACAAAATAATCTGAACTGTGAAAAGAATACTCCCTCTCGGAAACGATAAGTGAACGTGTAGTGATGCACTGATCATTGGTTTACCTGATAAAAAATACTTCTACAAACGTTAAATTGGCATTAGGTAAACCGATTCTGGTGACGAATGGGGCAAGATTGACTATTCCTGTTGCTGTTTAGTACACACACTTTTGAAAGCTTGCAAAGAGTAGAAAACAACACGTTAATATCATATTTGCTGGCTATTTTTTTAATTGTGAGGCACGTGATGTGGTATAACATGCAAAGGTTTTGGTCATTGTTTTTTGTTCGTCCTGTCTGCTTTAACTTTACTTTCTGCAGGAGGGTTTCGCAAACGGGTGTAATGATTGTGTTGGGATATCAAGCATCGTTTAGTCTTTTAATCTGATTTTTAAGCCTGACCTCACCCTTGTGCTAACATGACTTCTGAAGGGTGGCCTGAGTAAATGTGGTATTAATTCCTCTTTCTACTAATTTTGAGTGCCCGTTATCAAAAGGCAGAACATTCTTAGCACTCCTGGACTGATAGCACCAGCCAATATCCCAACAGCATCATCACACTTGTTTGCGAAACCCTCCTGCAGAAAGTAAAGTTGAAGGAAACAGGACCAAAAGAAAAAGAGAATTACCAATTACCTTTGCATGTTACACGGTACTACGTACATAAGGTATCTCACAATTTTAGAAAAAAAGCCAGCAGATATGATATTGTTGTTTTACACTCCTTGCAAGCTTTCAAAAGTGCATGTACTTAGAGCAAGACGAATAGTCAATCTTGCTCCATTCGTCACTGGAATAGGTTTACTGAATGCCAATCTAATGTGTATGAGATACCGCTAACATGGGGAAAAGTAAACATAGGACAACTGGGCAATGCTTCAATGATCAAGCAAGACAGCATGCTTTAAATATTAAGAAGGGCTACAGTAGTCTCATGGCCAGACACCATAAAGAATGCAAGTGTAGTCCTAGGTTTCATAAAACACGGTTTTTGAAAAAAAAGCAAGCAGAAAAATGAGAGATTTTAGAACTCTTCATCAGGAAGGCCAAGAATGAATGCACCAGTAAACCTTCACTTATCTTTAACCGAAAAAGAGTATGCTTTTCTCGGTTAAAATTATCCCACATGTGTTGTTGCAGATTAGCCCTGTTCTTGTGCTCAGTATAAAAATGCTTGTAGCACGTTCAATAAAATTCAGTTGACAGCGCTCTTTCCTGTCGTTTTTGCGATAAGATTTTTATTATAAAAAGAATTTCATTTTCTTACAATTTAGGTACAATGATGAGTTTTCATTGTATCACAACATGGAGCGAATTGCATCTCAATACGGACAAAAATCCCGATTTTGTGAAATTCGTGATATTTTCTCGTATTCTTCAGCAGCTTTAGAGGTCTAAAGATACTTTTTTCCTCAAAATATGCCTTCTGTGGAGTAAGTATTCACTGCTCAGATATTCATACAGAGCGCAATATTGCAATGAAAAATGCAAACATAACACATTTTGACTTTATTCTTGGAAGTGAATGTGGCAAAAAAATTGCACTAATATTATTGAGCTTCAAATATCTTACAGAAGCACATTTACTTAACAGGTAGACCGAATTTGCTTTAGAAAATATAAGCGGTAGTTTTAAAACGAAATTTCCCACAAACAGCACAAAGACGGTATTAAGCCAGGAAGTTATAAGCCAGCCACATGAACAAAACTTTTTTTCTCGCTGAAGTATTCTTGCAGTTTACTGTTTTCAACGGAGTAAGTCAGCACATTTTTTTTTCAAATACATTTCAGATGGTCGCCAAAGTGGCTGGGACGTTTGGCATGGAATGGTCCAGCTATAATTAAGCAAAATAACTTAGACAATAACAATATTTGTTCATCTACCATGACCACACTAGAAAAAGTTGTTCAGGCATTGTGACACTAAAATTTTCAGCGTCGTACTGCCTGAACAACTTCTTTGATAAACTACAAACTCACGCCGAGAAAAAGCTGCTCAATCACGGTGGTTGTTAAAGGCCTTGCGGCCGTAGACCATGTTGAAAATAAAAAAAAATGAACTCATCAGTACTGTCACTTCTTCTTCGTCATTACTGACACGGAAGATTTTTTGGTTATCCACGTGGAGGTTCAGGAACTAGGCTTGCTCTAGGCTGGGGCCGGGGTAGACTACGCAGGACGTCAGCGGCACCCTCTCACCCTGTAAAAAAAGCAAATATGACTTCTCATAAAAGGATGTTCATGCTATTCTGGCAGCACCATATATGAAGAATGTGTAGTGTGTATCCTTTGAAATGACGTGTAATTGACATTACACTGAACTCGAAGCATACAACCCATACATTCCAATAATTTTGTATGATAAAGATAAGAGTTTTCCAGCATACAGCAAAGTCCCGAATTGAGGTGAAGTGTAAGAATACAGCTCAAAAATAGATCTTACGAAAGCCTGAACTCACCTAAGAATCAAATTCCTTCTAGGGTAGTGAGCCAGTGTGAAAAACAATTCTTAAAGTACAACGTTCAGAACATGTAGCAATAATCAAAATGCGCAAGAAACTTACCTCTTCATGCACAAACAGTGAAGACATCTCTGCTTTCTTTTTTACATTAGAACAAATGATCTTGGGCGTGGCACTAGCGAAGAGGTCTGCAAAAAAAGTAAAAGATTTACTGACTTTACTGAAAGATTTACTGAAAAGAATTCTGACTGCCTCTATAAGGGCATCAAAAATGAACAATTCGCTCGTTCTTTCTACCCTCACAGGAAGCTTCTTCAATGGAATCTAATCCAAATTTGACGCTGTGCTTCCTATTTGCCTGCTTTCTAGACGTAAAGCTGCGAACATGTATTTTGTGCACCTAATCTAGCACAGAAATTCATCATCTATAATTCAATCATCTTAATTCATTGTAATTTGATGAAAGATGTGATAGCTCGTCCAGTTTTTAAAGAGTTGCGGGCCTGCAATGGGCACTGCCTAGCACGTATGAAAGTATTTCTTTTTTAACAAAAACTCTTCAAAGCTTGCTTTCAGAAAAAGCGTCTGGCATATTTCGACAACCAAGCCTATCCTCTGATGGCAATCAGGGGCACGCTATTAGCGATTATTGACCACGGTATTTACAAACGTAACCTGTGCCTAAATACTCAGTTAAACACAATCAAGCAAGTAGGAGCGCTCGAACGACACCGAAGCGCGCGGACGCCGTCTACGTTGCAGCAGCCATGGCTTATGCTAGAGCTACCGCACATAGCTCCCACAGACACGTATACTCTCTCGATTGTGTTATAACACCGAACGTTATCGCAGATAAAAGCAAAGCACGAAAACAGCAAACAGAAACGAAGGAAACAACGCACGGCAATGCCACAACAACGCGCCTTTGGAAGTCTGCTAGATCTTTCCCTGTTGCTAGTGACACTTGTCCTAGATAGCTTAAAAGACCGAGGCGCACGTGCTGAGAGCATCGCGGCATATCAGCACCTCCAACTATACCGTCTTTAAGCAAAAAAAAAAGCCATTTCGTACAGTGCGCCTCTGTACATAAATTTTTCTTTTTCTTTCTTTTTTTACGCTTACACCTACAGAAGCACGTTGCACATTTGAGTATTAATAGAAATGTTATTACGATGTAGCCTAAAGCACATCTTGAAACAATATCAATCACTTTGAGCAGTGTAGAGACAATGTGCGATCAGCAACTAATTCCGCCCTTGTTAAGTGATCACATCACTCACTGTATGAGTGATGCAGGCACTTACAGAACATCGCGCATAGCCGTGTGAACTCGTTAAGTCACACGTTTAATCGGGCATCTGCAACAGGTCCGCGAACGCATGCTGCTGTAAATGGCTGGCAGCCTACTTCGGCAGAGCTGCTGCAGGTGTCCAGCTAGCGCTGTATGATTACTACCTACGAAAACAGTACACTCCCCGTTAACAGGCCCACGTTGTCCGTGTCCGCTGCTTCATGAATATTCCTTAATCCGAACGTCACTTCGATAACGGTGTCATGCGTGACCACCATTGAAGATGCGCCTGTTTGCTAGAACTCGCACAGCGACCAAGACCCCAGACCAACGCAACGCATTTGAAAGACGGATGAGACAGAGAGAGCAACGTTGAGAAAGAAAAGGAGGAGGCACTGGCGGCGGTGCCGCAGCTGTCGACGAGGTGTTCGGTGACGTAACTATTTGCTTATCTACAACGCCGTTGTGGGGGCAACGCTGGCCGGGGTGAGCGGGGGCTAGGGAGCGGGAAACCCGCCAAGACGGCGCCGAAAGGCAAACGCTATGGCGCATACGGCAGACGGTGGTTCGACGCGGAAGGGAATCGAATTCCGCTTCAAGAATGATTCCTTGTAAATAGCAACTCTCCTTCCAGCCAGCCGCACAGCGACGCAGGTTATTTACCAGCCTCGGGTTCTTTGAGTATAGTGACGGAATGCGATTGCAGTGGGCGAAAAATAGTGAAGCAAAACTTGCGGAAAACAAAGTGCACCATGGAATTGCCAGAAACAATAATTATTTCGTCCTCGGTGGCATTAGCGGGAGAGCATCGCTACACCTTTTTCCAGAGGACTTTCTTTTCGCATTGTCTGTGTCTGGCAATTCCACGTATGGTGCCGCAAACACTGAATGCGTAGTCGAAGCTGGAACAAATTAATCTACAGTCGCAGATGTTCAGAAGGCTTGTCACGCACCACGAGACGTGCCGAGGTTGTTATAACAAAGTTTTTGCTGACCACATGATCAGCACATAATTCCATATGGTTGCCCAATGAGCTCGCTAAGCACCTGTAGCAAAGGCAAGACATGTTCTTGTTAAACGTTGTTAATATAAACGATGGTTGTGCATAAATGCAGTGACAGCTTTCCGTGTGAATTGGTCTTAACCCACGTTTTCGAGCGTAGAAGCACCTCAGCGGACCTAATCAGCTACCACAGCAAGTTCGTAAGCAACGATGAGGTACGAAAATGCGCAGCTGTTTTCCATGTACTGAATAGTCCGTGTGCAGTGTATTGACCACCGCCATTCCTTAAGCCACCTCCCATATAGACTCCCAGTCTGAACAGGTGTGGGACCTTAAACACTAAGAAGCAGTGCCCCCCCCCCCCCGCACACACACACACGAAATTCGAGAGCGCACGGGCTGATACACATGCATACTTATTCCCAGGCGCACACACATACACGTATACACACATACGGCCACACACACACGCGACCGTAAACGCACGCATGCATGGGCGTACACATGTGCACTCGCACATACACGCGCACGCACACATGCATGGGTGTACACACAATCGCGCTTACACGCGAACACATGCGCAGGCTCACGCACACACACCCATACTCGGGCAAACTTTAGGTTCCTGTACATAATCCATAGCAAACATGTAGCTTATAACCAACGCTAAGGTGAGCTTTCGTTACGTGGATTGCAGTTAATTGCCATTAGAGATGAAACTCGATTTGCTTCTGCTGGCATTCTGCTGTATTCGGAGAGCACCTTTCCACATTCTAAGTCTAGGCTGTCATTTAACGCAAGGTCCACACATTCGTGCAGTAGCTACGCTGCTCGGCCGCCAATACGAAGGTCGCGGGTTCGATGCCGGCCGTAGCAGTCGAATTAAGATAGAGGCGAAAAGGTAGAAGCCTGTGCACTGTGCGATATCATCGCCCATTAAAGAACACCAATAGGTCAAAATCTCCAGAGCTTTCCACTACGACGACCCTCATAATCATATCGAGGTTTTCGAGACGTAAAATTCCAAATATTATAATACTGTGTTCTTCTTATGCTGCATACTTCATCTGATGAATCGTCACCTACACCCTTCTCAGGCACAAAAGCACCCTTAGAGTCTATTTTAGGGTGCTATCGAGGCAAGCACCCAAACAAATGGGTGCTTTTTTTTCAATCGACCATTTATGGGTGTTAAAGGGTGTAGAAAAAGGTGTTTTCTCGTAAAAGCACCTTTTTACACCCTTTTGGGTGTAAAATTTTTTTACTGTGTAGGTAATACTATACGAGACCACGCGTACGAACAGTAAACGAATGAGCCTATCAGTAGCAAGGCGGCTCGCTATCGTTGCCATGTGCAAGGCTAACATTGTACTTCTCGAAGCGGAATGGGAGCTCATTGGCACCACGTCAGTTGTCGGTGAAACAAGTGATAATTATCATGTACTGTTTTATAATAAATGCGTGCATTTAGGGCTGAGCAGGGTGTTTCATGCGATAAAAGCGCCCAGGTAGACAGCTATTCGGCCTCTACTCTGTTCGCTACCGAAGAAACCAGAAAAAATAAACAGAGCTGAGTAGCCGAGTATTGAGGCTACAACAATCCGTCTACAAGCACATTGACAAGCTCAAGCAACTGACAACAGGCTACATTTTTCACGCTTGTCTTCTTGGCTCAATTTGAGAGTCGGCATTAGAGATTCCACTTTAACAACAGCGCCTGTTCAAAACTTCGGCCATGGTTGCATGAATCGCGTGGCATATGAAGCTGTTTTGGTTTGTTTCACCACGACCTCAATGTATAAGCTCTCAAATAGTGAAATCACCTGGAATAGTAGCTCATTGTCTGGGACTTGCCTTCTATCAGTCGTCACACATGTAATACTCAAAAGCATTGCGAAGGGAATAGATGATAACCTTTACCCCTGGAAGCAGTCTAGTGGTATTTTGTGCTATTTAGCGCATGAAATCCGGACTTTCGTATAATGTGCTGCCCCTCTAGACAGTGGAAAGTATCAGAGAACATTAGGGACCAAAATTTTATTATTACCTCCTGAAAAAATCTGCTGTGACAAAATGACTTTCAGTAAGTTAAGAATTGGCAGATCCCACGTACAGTGGGAATTGATTATATGAGCTGCACGAATGAGAAAGTTTGAACGAGAAAGTTTGATATGCAAATCAGGACAACGTTACGAGGAGGACGAAAATTAAGGAGCACATGACTTCCATGTCTCGATTATCATGTTTGGGCCTGGCATATGTATTGGTAGTCCATTCGTTTTCATTCAGCCTTAATACTGGTTTTCGTGCAAGCTCTGAAATAATCTCCAGTGTTCGCGTCTACCGGGTGATCTTAACACAGCAATCTACAAGGATTGCGAACATTCTCAAACAATAATGCGCAGTGCGCTGAGCATTATTGACGAAAGCTTTGTGGGCTAAAACTGAATCAAACAAAAGTGAGAACAGGAAACGCGCATTGCAACATTTGGACGTGTCATTTGCTTTCGTCGTCTATCCACGTGGCACGTGATACCAAACTTCGCATATGTGAAACTAGTGAAACTGCCGCGGGCGCATCATGAGCGTGGTACGCTGTCATGTTCTTATATGCATATCATGAATGTCATGTTTGGACGTGTCATTATCTTCGTCGTCCGTTCGCGTCACGTAATACCAAATTTGGTATATGTGAGGCAAGTGAAACGGCCGCAAGTTCATCATGAGCATTGCGCGTTGTCATGTTTTACATCACACACATGTTATGATTATCATGTTTGGACGAGTCTTTTACCTTCGTCGTCTATTCACGTCACGTGACATCAAACTTGTATATGTGAAGCTAGCGCAATGACCGCGAGCGCACCATGAGAGTGGCGTGTAGTCATCTCATGACTAATGACGAATTCCACTCATCGAGCAGGAGCAAGATTTTTTCTCCGTGGCCAAGAATATGCATTCCGCTGGTAAATTTGGTGCAAGTTTGCGTTTTACACTGGTACATTCCGAGCAACTTGCTCCGTGACGTAGTGTTCCATGTTCTCCTTGTTGCATAGACGGATTTTGCCGGAACTCTGACAATGCATTACTATCATTTCCGGTAGAACCGGACAGCTAGTTTGTCGTCAGCGTTTTTTGAGGGGGTGTCTAGTCACCCCGTCCACTTGTCTACGTTGCTAAGATGGTTTCGTTTGACTCTTCAGGATGTGCTGGTGCTAGTTTGCATCTCGTTTTGAGCGGCAGCAAAATGACTAGCTGCTATAGCACTAGCAGCAGTGAGGACGATGGGCCATACGTGCTGTACGAAATGATGTATAAGGAAATTTTTCATGGCCCACCGTGCACGACCAAAGATTATCAGCTACTTCAGGAAGTTTCCGGTACCGGTTTAGTGACGTATACGCGAACAACTTCCGCAGTGACCTCACGCGGGCCATTCACGTGTTCCATTCACAGATCTGGCTTGGCGCAATCGGAATGCTCGCTCCAGGATTTAAGCGGCCACTCCGGATCTACCAGCGGAATTTGCCATTACTAGATTTGCGTGTCGTGCTTTTCTCATTAGGGTCTGTCACATATAGGTTCGCCATGCAGTCTTCTAATACCATACCAGTTTTGCAATATGTCATGAGAACGAAGTCACCTCAAAATTAGGAAGACCATAAAACATAAATCATGACAATCATGACATACATGTGATGATTTTTATATTATCCCTAGTCACATATGGTCGTCATACAGTGATTTCAGGCCAAACCAATTTTAGTGTAGATACTTTTACCGAAACGGCCAGGAGAGGTAAAAGTCATAGATAGATAGATAGATAGATAGATAGATAGATAGATAGATAGATAGATAGATAGATAGATAGATAGATAGATAGATAGATAGATAGATAGATAGATAGATAGATAGATACGGTCAATGTTGCCTAAGTTAGCTAACAATTGCTTCGCATTGAAAAAAGCAACTTTCACTCAAGGGAACGTCATGGTGGCAAAACTATCTTCCACGAATTACTGACATGAGTTGTCTGGTATCGGCCTAGCGGAAAACGCGCGAGCGCCTAGATAAAGTAGTCGCGAACGCACATACCTAATAAATGAAGTTAATTCCCAGAACAAGTGCTTCCCGATTGTGGTTTACAAGTTTTTATTATACCTTAAGCAATGCGAATACAGCCGCCGAACCGTATAGCAGCTTGGAATGCAGCAGCCGCATTCGTTCCAGTGAGAGACGACGCGGCGGCATATCTACTCCGGTGGCGTCGTCTGGCGGCGGAATGCCGCACTAACACCAACGGCAGCTTTCCATTGCAATCCGCTCTTTCACCTGGGCACTGAAAAAAAAATATAGAGGGCGCTGCTCGAGCACGACGGTCCAGGAAAGGCTACACCGGAGAAATATGGCAGGAAATACAGGCAGATGACACCGAATGAGTGGTAGCCAAGACGTCACTACTCAGCCATTCTTCGTCGCTTCATGCTGGTCTCACATTGCATTTCCTTGCAGCTACGCAGAACGAATCCATATGAGCCGCGCGAATCTCTGCCCACCCTACCTTGGTGAACAATGAGTGACGCGACTGGAGAAATTATTCCGTCGTCAGATGCTGCTATACGAGCTGCCCTAGTACAGAGTCTACGCCCCGAATTGTTTGGCACTGAATGTTCAAGACTGGACCTATTGTAATTGCCTGGACATAGCGACCATCGCGTTTGTACACTTCAGCTGCGCAATTCAACCACAGCATGCTATGCCCGCAACCAAAGTTATAAATTATTACGCGAATGCTGGTTATGCATTCATATGTACTGAGAACTTTTTGCCGAAAAATACATTGTATGTGCTGCTGATAACACTGTGGAGGAGAAATTGGTATACATTAAAAATATGTTTATTTACTTATAAATTCCTATGCTCTTTTGTGGACTGTTTGAGAGGCGTTCCACTCTCTTTTTTTCACCTAAGCACTTCTTCGTTTACGTAAAAAGAGGCAATTTTACCGCAACTCTTCATCATCTCATACTACGGAAAGATGGGCGGCTTATCACAGTGCAACATTAGAATACAAGAAAGTGGATACCATTGCTAAACAGGTTATTTACGAATACACTTCCTTCCCTTCTACAGTCTAACACTCGTAAGTGTTGGTGTATTGTAAATGGCCTGAAAAACAAGAATATTGATATTTCTAACGAACTTGATTTGGCGATTGCAGGCTATAGGTGCTGTTAGGCTTTGCAAGATGTATTTAAAAACGCATTTTCTGCTGACTACTCCAATCTTTTTCCAATGCGAGCTGGTTCAGTATATCTGTTACGTTGCTGTGTGTGTTAGTGCAAGGGTACACCACACTTTACATTCGCACAAAAAAAACGAGCACACATAACAAGGACAGACTATGTAAACAATCCTTCACTGTCTCCATGCACTACCGAAGTCCTAACCTAACAGTCCCTCATCTTTACAAGGACACAAGACACAAGGCTGGTCTCACCATAGTTCATTAATATACTTCTTGAGCTGGATCACGTTGTCCGCATGGTAGACCAGGCGGATACTTGAAGGGTAGGCATCACCGTGCACTGTAGCCACGTCCCGTCCGGACACCTCCGCTGGAACTCATACCCGTAGCCCGAGAGCTCCGCGTCTCCTCTGGCACAGGATGCCTTGAAGCCGCAGCATGTCAGCAACGCATGACCGTGGCCGATAGTACGTGGCAGGTAGCCCGATCACAGCTGTTACCAGGCTAGGGTCCGGAACCCAATGGCCGAGTAGCGAGCTCCAACTTCATCGTTTCTTATGATGATGATGATGATGATGATGATGATGCCTCCACTATGGCTCTTTACCACTCAGGGGGATTGGCCAAGCATTGAGGATATAAAATTTAAGGCCTTTCGAATGATACCTAATCCTAACAAAAGGAGGTTAAGCACACGTAAATACAGAAAGAATGCAATATTGTTTTGCCATTTTGACGAGACAAAATAATATAGCTACCGAATTGAAACTGCTGTAATTTTGAACAAGTTTAAAATTGATGTTTAGATTTTGCTTAATAATAATATAATAACAAATATGCAATTTGGAATTTAAAGGCGCATTCGTTTTGTTTCACGAAGATAACTACAAACGGCAATAAAGGCGTCCCTGTGGCTGTAGCCCAGAACCGAAGCACCAAAGGAGAGTATATTCGCAATGGTGAAGGGCAGCCCAAGGTTAGCAAATGGGATGACAGGAGACGTTTTCTTAATAGACTGTAACGGCGACATGACAAAAAACAATGGTCTATTGATTCCAGATCTTTACAAGAGCTGCATAGGGGAGATATTCCCAGAGCAGCCCTGTGTGAATATAGATTCAAAGGGGGCACACGACATCGCAGTCTTGTTAGCATGACTTCCAGTTGTCTGGTATGACACCAGCCGGGTTTCCATCGATATTTCACATGTCTAAATTCCGTGCAATGTGTTACTCGTTCTATGGCATCATCCCTGAGTGCAAATTTTCGATATCTTTTCGCCGTTATACCAGTCAGCACCGGAAGCACAGAAAATATTGGGCCATTTAATGCCATTCGAGCTAATGAGTCCGCCATTTCATATAACTCTAACCCGCAATGTCCAGGTACCCATAACAATTTTAAGAGCTTAAGCTGTGGAGGAATTAGCGTAAGGAACGTCCTTAAGGCATCTGATTGAGGTGAAACTGTCAGTGACGTACATATGGACAGGTATTCTGTAATTATTATAGCAGTGTGGGTGTCCAAGGTTAGTTTTCGTAGTGCTAGAACAATTTCCAAAAGTTCCGCTTCAAAAATAGGTGTAAAGTCTGGTAGTCTTACTGAAAACAACTAGTCCAGTGAAGAAGAGTTAATACCTACTCCTGCCTTCTCATCTATTACTGAAGCATCAGTGGCTATTACAATATTTGTTTCCACGTGTGCAAGGTAATCTTGCAAGTGGCTAATTAGTACCTTGTGTGATTGAAATTGAGGCTTAAAAAGAAAAATCTCATCATATTTTATTATGATATTGTAATTTTGCTCGTTTGCTGCTGGTATATTTTGAATTTTTACGTTTATTCTGTCTAGTTGCTTCTGAACAAAATTAATTTGTGGTGTATGAAAACGTGGACAATGAACAAGAAAAAAAGAGCCTGTAGGTCATTGATGAATACATATTCTGATCGTCTTACCGAATAGCTATAAAATTTTAGATAAGCCTAAACCGTCAGAATACGGAATCGACAAGGCAAGGTTGGTAAGCGCGCCTCCTGGTACAAAACATTGTTCGCAAGAAACTTAGGGAGCCTTAGGTATAGTCGCAGGGCCTCACGCTCCAAAACAATCAAAGGTTCAAGCTTATAAGCAGGGCCACCTGAGAATAACACACATCCAAATTCTAGTATGGAACGCATATACATTTTGTAAATCATAAGCAGAGTGTCCCTGCGTAAAGCATAGCGTCTACTGGTCAATCTGTGAATCATGCCTAAGGAACGTTGTGCCTTACATGCCCTAATCTCTATGTGAGGAGTCCAGTTTAATTTATCATTATGAATCATTCCCAAATATTTAAGCGACTCAACTTACGGATTAGGCTCTTCTTTAAAACAGATATCAATTGAGATAGGATATGTTAACGGAAATAGCATCATTGCACTGTTGTTTACAATTACTGACGTGCATATTGTCTCTAGCCACCTCTCTAGCAAATTCATACACCTCTGCAGTTTTTAATATAAGGTATGAATGTCAATGTCTGCTGCAAAGAAGGCAATGTCATCAGCATACACAATTACATGCACATTCTGGCTGTAAGGAATTGAACTCATTAAGATGTTGAATAATATTTGAGACAAAACAGCCCTTTGGGGAACTCCGGGAGTTTGTTTAAATTTTGTCGAAGCGCAGCCATTCTTAAAGCAATCAAATTCTCTTGCTCTCATAAATTCTCCCAACCACGCAATAATATACTTTGGGAAATTCTGGCTTAGAAGTATCTCCAATATCACTGAAAGTTCCACACTGTCATATGCTTTGGCTATGTCCAATGTCGCTAGAGCAGCATGTTGCCTTTTTCTTGCGAGCAAGTTGGATGCGGCTTTCTAAATCAGCGTGGGCACACCATATCGAACAGTGTTCTCTGAAGCCAATTTGATTAGGGTTTAATAATTTATTTTCTGTCATTCAGCTTGTCATCCTCCTATGAAGCACCCTCTCAAGAAGCTTTACCATATTAGAAGTAAGGGAAATTGGTCGTAGGTTTTCTATGGTATAGCCTGAACCTTGTTTCTTCTGCATCGGAATTATTTTTGCTAGTTTTCAATCCCATGAAATCCAGGCGTGTCTTGACGAGTAATTTATAGTGTTTAGAAGGTCACCTTGTTATAACTTAAATAATAATTTTATCACGGCAGCTGTAATGCCGTCTGGACCGGAAGCTGATGAGGGTAAATTCCGAACAACCTGAGCTAACTCTTCAAATGTAACTCTAGTAAAATCTGTTATTACCATAAAAGGTCTTAGATCATACAACTTGCTTGACGTGAATTGACGTTCTAGTTCTTTTGCGATGATTTCCAAAGATTTCTTCATATCATCGGGCGACACGATTTCACAGACTGCATTAGTTGGAGATGGCAGAATTTTACGCGGTCTGAGGAACCTAAACAGGGCACTTTTCTTCTTAGGGTTAGAAAGATAGTGATAATGATTTCTCTCATATTCGTCTTTAGTTAAGGAAACTGTGCGCTTAAAACTTGCAGCATAAAACTTTTAATCGGACCAATTACGTGGACACTGATTGTACAAAAGTTTATTCCACGCGGCCTGTCGTCGTCGGTAATCACGTGCACACTCAGGATTCCACCACGTACTGTGATTTGTGCTGTTTGCAGACTTAACTAGAAATTCAGCTTTTATGGGTTCTTTTGAGCAACGCACGTAGTCTCATAGCTTTTGTGTCTTCTGTCTCTTCAGAATGAATGGTCAAGGCAGATTCTAGATCTTGTATAAATTTATTATAATTTATATAAACTCGGTTCTTACTGCATGATGGTGTTGTAAGACAAACAACATCAAATATTACTGGCAAGGGATAGCTGTTGGTGGCACAATCCAAGACAGTCCATGAGGAACTAGTGAGGGAAAAACTAACAAAACCTAAATCCAATGCTGAGTGAGACATGCCACTAATAAAAGTAGGTGTTCGGGAATTGAGGCACGAAAAGTCGTTATCTGCTGCCCACTCCCACAATCGTTTACCACAACCATCGGTTCGAAAACCCCAACAGCTATGGTGGAAATTGAAATGACCCACCAGAGTTTTATCTCTACAACGACATATCAGTGCAATGCTCAAACATCATGTGCCTAGAACCCTTGTGGGGAAATATGCATTGACTAATAAGAAAGGCAGGCAACCTGTCAAAGTGATTTCTAATCTAAAATTTCGCTTTCCAGTGAGATATGCTTATACGCGATTTTAGTCTTTAGACTTATTTTATTATTATTAAAAATGCCAGGCCTCCACCTTTCGATGGACGGTCCAGACGGAAAGATTTATATCTATTTAATTGAAAGGTTTGATGTGTTAAAAGCCAGGCTTCTTGTTATGCAATTATGTCTGGATTGAATTTCGATACTAAGAATGATAAATTGGTTACTGCGGAATGAATTGATCGGCAATTCCAGTGAAGAATTTTAAGTGATCCTATGGCTAGGCTAAATTAGTTTCGGTGACTGCCTTATTTTATATACTGTCTTTTAGAAAGTCGGCTTTTGATTGGGTGTCCTTTTGGTATTTCTTAGACAGAGAGTGGGTAGTCTGAGTACCTTTTTTGCTCAAAGGGGATCTTGAGCGCTCCAGTGATTGGGGGTCCATCTCCATTTTATCTGATTCCGACATGTCTTCCCCGGTAGCTTTGCTTTGACCCAGAGTGAGTTCAGCAGATGCACTCTCAACTTGAGCACCATGTGACGATGTATCTGAGATTACCTCTTTTGAAGGACCTCTACTTTCGCTGTTGTGGGTAGGTGGGCTGAGATTTTCAGCTTTGCCGAATACGTGGGCCATCTGGTTCGTGAGTATATGGGTCAATGTCTCATAAAGGCTTCCAGCTAGGCGTTCCATCACCTTTACCATTGCTTAATCATTCGCTTCCACAATTGGAGCAGAGAGTGACCCTTCCATTGCGGGTATATGACGGGCTCTAATGCTAGCATAATCTAATTTTCGTGCTTTAATTTCAGCTACTGCTTTCTTACGAGAGCATCGCCTGCGTTCAGCTATTTCAAGAATTTGGAATTCACAAGCCTTTGCAGGACAGTTTGAAAAGTCTGCACCATGAGCTTTCTGACATGAGCAACACTTTTCATTGTTACCTTCACAGTCTTTAGAATCGTGCTCTTCTCCACATACTTTGCACCTGACAGCAGACCTGCAACCTTTTATGGTGTGTCCATAAGGCCAGAACCTAACGAATTGAAGAGGGCGAGGAAAAGAGGTTCGAATCAGTAAATGATAGGCCATGCCTTAATTTCTGATGGTCTGATTGCTCCCGCGAATGTCTCCATAACGGACTCGGTTGGTATTTTCTTCTTGTCAGCGACACGTGCGCAACGATAAACTGAAAGAACACGTGCAGGCGAAAACAGTTCTAGAATTTTAGTTGGTTTCATGTTGACGTCAACGCCACGGACTAGACCTCTGGAACATGCTGAATGCGGTAGAATAAACGTGCTCACTGGATTAGATGCAAACATCTTGCACTTTAGAAGATCTTGTACGCAGGACTGGTCAGGGGAAAAACAGAGTATACCCCCTTTGCCAAACTGACGGACCTCGGTGATGGTCTGGAAGTGGGCCGTCGCCGACCGCAGTTCCGTTTGTATCGCCTTCGGGTTTTTCATCCGAATGATGCCCTCAATGGTAGGCACTAGCGCCACAGGAACTGACCATATGTCGTTGAGCAAGAAAACATCCACTGGCAGCTCCTGCGGAGGAATGATGATGATGATGATGATGAACCTTCGGCTTTGCTGGCACTCGCCCACAAAGGGGGATCGGCCAAGAACCGGGCGGCAGGATCATCAAGTGTGTTTAGTCAGGCATTCAGGCAGTCTCGTAGCCGTAAATAATAACAATAGGCTAACAGGGTAATCTCTTTGTTGCCCTTATGTACTCGCACACAGCAGAGAAAACCTCCCTGTGGCTATAACCTAATGTAATCCCTCCAAAGGATAAAATTATTTCCACGTTTATTTTTAAACCTAGCTTCTCAATTGGTTCGACCAGGTATCTTTTCCTTTGATAAGCATAACGTTTACAGGATAAAAAGAAATGATCTATTGATTCCGATTCCTTGCAAAAGAGACACAACGGAGATGCTGTTAGTCCAGCTTTATGTAGGTAGTAATTCAGATGTGGAATTCTGCATCGTAATCTGGTGATTGTAGTTTCTAACTGCCGCGATACACACCACTGTTTGTTCCAGCAATATCTTAGATGTACGAAGTCTCTGACTTTATCCAATGATAATTTTTCTATTTCTTTGTGCAAACAAGCCTTTCTATATCTGAGTGCTGTTACGTAGGCAAAATTAGGTAAAATAGGTACGATTGGTCCGCTTAAAGATGCTTTGGCTAACGAGTCTTCCATCTCATTTGGATAAATCCCGCAGTGGCCGGGTATCCATAGCAAGTGAAATTTTTCAGGTTTTCTGGTAATAAACTGCTAATCATACTCAATTACGTCAAATTTTTTGCTGTAGATAGTGCAGTGCATACTGAGAGAGAATCAGTAAGTATGACCGCTTCTGATTCACTTGCAGGAAGTTTACGAAGCACTAGAATTATAGCAAATAATTCAGCGATGAATATAGGCGTGTAATCTGGTAATTGAACTGAGAAAGACCAGTCGAGAGAAATACGGAAGATGCCTATTCCAGCCTTTTCTTTCTATACGGATGCATCCGTCGCAATAATGTTGTTTATGGACAGATGAGTCAAGTCATCTTTTAACCGAATATTTAAATATTGAAGAGGCAGTTGTTTTGCATTAGATGGGAAAACATCATCAAATTTAATTTCAAGTTTTGAATTAGGTGTCTTCGTTATGCAAATCTGATAAATATTTACATTCAGAGGCTCCAGCAATGCTTGGACGAACCTAATCTGAGGGGAGTGTAGTCTAGACCATTGTGTTCCAAAGAATGCGGTTAGTTCTTGAATAAAAACGTATGAAGCTTGTTGCAGAGGCGAATTGTATATTTTTAAGAAAGTTTGAACTGTAAGTATTCTAAACCGAGTTACCAAGGGGGAAGGCGCACTTCCACATACAAAACATTATTTGCCACAAATTTGGGAGTCCAAGACACAAGCGCAAAGCTTCTTTTTCTAATAATATTAATTGTCTCATCTTGTAAGCCGCGCTGCCTGAAAATAATACACACCCGAATTCCATAATAGGCCGTACATACATCTTGTAAATCATTATCAATGAACGCCTACGCAATCCTATTTTTCTGTTTCCCAATTTGCGTAACCACCCCAAGGCACGTGACGCTTTACAGCCAACCTCGTCTATATGGCTTTTCCAATTTAGCGTCCTATTCTATACGATGCGTAGGTATTTCAGGAAATCGACCTGGGGAATGAGCTCGGTACGATACATCAGAGAAATGTTGACACGATCCTTAAAAGAGAATGGCAGAAGTGCGCTTTTTTGACGTTCAATGACATATGAATATTGTCAAGCCATCCTTCTAGCATGTTCATGTAACTCTGTAATGCCTGATACAATGAGTGCAGATCACTGTTTGTTGCGAAGAAAGCAATATCATCTGCATACACGTAAATTTGGATATCCTGATGAGTTGGAATGGAACTTAGTAATATGTTGAATAACACCGGGGATAATACTGAGCCCTGAGGTACACCTCGTGTCTGCTTATATTTTTTAAAAGAGCATCCATCCAAGAAGCAATAAAATTCTCTGTCTTTCACAAACTCTGTAATCCATGCTGTTATATATTTTGGAAAGCGATTGTCTTGCATCTGCTGGATTAGGATAGGATATTCCACTTTGTCGTACGCTTTATCTAAGTCTAGAGTGACTAGTGCACAGTATTCGCGGCGATGCCGAGCCAGCTGTAAGCGACTTTCCAAATCCACATGTGCACACCAAATGGAGTATCCCGATCTAAAGCCAATTTGTCTGGGGTTTAGTATTGTATGTTCATTGATGTAGTTTATTATACGGGCATTTAAGACTCTCTCTACAAGCTTGACCAGGTTAGATGCCAATGAAATAGGCCCTATGTTATCCAGAGTAAACTCCATTCCCTGTTTTTTAAGTATCGGAATTATTTTGGAAAGCTTCCAATCGGCCGGAATTCAAGAAGTTTTCAGTGAATAATTAACTATATTACGGATTTCATGTGGCGATATTTCGTATAACACTTTAATCATTGTAGAGGTCACCCCATCAGGTCCGTGAGCAGCGGGCGGTAAGCTCTTCATCACATCCGCCAATTCAGCTAAAGATTCCTCTTGCAAATCACAATCCACCCTTAATTTCACCATGGACTTTGGCATAATTGTCGTAAACCTGGTTTGCAAGCCTTTAGCAATATTTTCTAAGAATTCAGAGAGTTCGCGAGGAGACATAATGGTGGAATGACTGCTTTCAGTCTGTGGAATTATTTTTCTCGCACGTAAAAACCTGAAAAACATTTTCTTATTTTTAGACTTAGACAGATAATTAAATTTATTCATATCATAGTCTTCTTTTGCTTTGCGCACTAGACGCTTAAAATCGGCGGCCATGAATTTATAATCACTCCAATTTTTGGGGCATTGGTTAATAACAGCTTTTTCCAAGCTGCTTTTCGCTTTCTATACCCCCTGACACATTCTTGATTCCACCACGGGCTAAAAGATCCCGCTGTGTTCGAGTTTACAGTAAACGTTGAATTTTTTAGTGATCGTTTCAACACCGCACATAGACTCATAGCCCTAAGGTCTTCCTGCATTTCCTCGTGAAAAGTTAATGTAGATTTCAAGTCTTTTTGTAATTTAGCATAATTTACGAATGAGCCAACTTTCCTGCCAAACTAAACCTCGGGAACTTAATTTCAAACGTAATGGGAAGGTGGTCGCTGTTTGTAGCCCAATCTAATATATTCCACGAGGATATGCTTAAGGTGGAGCTGGAAAATGTTAAATCAATAGTCGATTTAGAGTTACCTCTTACAAATGTAGCAACGTGTGAGTTCAAGCAGGAAAAGTTATTATCAAGCGTCCATTCCCACAAACGTCTTCCGCATACATCAGATTTGAAGCCTCAAGACATATGGTGTGAATTGAAATCACCACACAGTACTATTTCTTTTCTGCATGAAGCTACCATAATATCGAGGCATCTCGTGTCTTGAACTCCTGCAGGAAAGTATACATTTGCGAAAGAGAAAGGGGAGCAGTCTGGTAGTGTTATGTCTAACACCAAAATTTCGTAATTCGTATCCATACACTGATACGATATCTTGGCTCTGTGACTAAATTTAGTTGATATTAAGAAAGCCAGACCACCACCTCAACTTGGCCGATCCAGCCGTATTAATCGATAATTTTTCATGTAAAATTTTTTACCGTTACCAAGCCAGGTTTCCTGAATGGAAATTATGTCGGGAGAAATTTGCGAAGAAATATATTGTAAATTTATAGTTGCCGACCAAATAGACTGGCAGTTCCACTGCAGAATTTTCAGGGAACCTATTTTGATGCTATACCGGCAGAAGAAACTGCCTGATCCAGAATATCTTTTTTCAAGAAATTATTTTTTGAAAGGTTCTCAAAGAAGTCTTTCTTTGACAAGTATTTCTTGGATTTCGGGTTCTGAGAAGACTTTTTAGAAGGGGGAGATCTGTTACGTTTCAAAGTTCTTAGAGATTCTGTGTCCATACCTGTAAAGTCTCCAGAATCATCTGTTACAGGTTCTGACTCAGCCTGAACTCTATTTTTTGAAGGTCCTGCTTTCGGAGAGATAGATCTATGATTGACTGTCTGATTTTCCTCCTCTGTACCCCTTGAAATCAACAGAGCGTGTGAATCCCGATTTTGCACAGAAACTGTACCAATGATTTGTGTCAGCTGTTGTGTTAACATATCAGCCAAGGCTTCAAAAAGAGTAGCTGCCAGACGTTGCATTGCCATTTCAGTGGACTTTTCAATAGCCTCAGTCATCGACTTTGCGAGAGATGCATCCATTGCCGCTGTGTGCCGGGATTTGATGCCTGCGTAACCTTTCGATCTTTCATGCATTTCTGCTACCGCCTCCCTCCTAGAGGAACGCCTGCGTTCTATGATTTCTGGAACACCCATTTCTCTTTCATTTGCACCACATTCAGCAGAGTCTGCAGGGTGCGCTCCATTACACAAGCAGCACTTCTGGTCATCGGATATGCAAGCGCAGCTGTTATGACTCTCTCCGCACAGACGACACCTAACCTGTGATCTGCATCCTTTCATGCTGTGGCCGAATCGCCAACATTTTGAGCACTGCAAAGTTTTCGGGGAAAGTGGTTCTAATTTGCAGATTAGTGGCCATGGCTTAATTTCTGTTGGCCTAACTCTTCCTGCAAAAGTTACTATAACTGATTCAGTAGGCGATTTCGTTTTATCAGTCGTTCGGGTGCATCGATAGACTGAAACTGCCCCAGCTACAGCAAATAAGTCAAGAATTTCTTGAGGTGTCAGACTCGTATCTACACCACGGACTATGCCCTTCGTACATGCAAGATGAGCTGGAATAAACGGGCTCACCGGCGGTGCAGCAAATTCAGAGCAATTCAGAAGCTCTCGGACGCAATCCTGGTCTGCAGAGCAGCTTAGGATACCCCTTCGGCCGAACTGGCGGACCTCCGTAATCTTCTGGAAAAGCGACGAGGCTTTCTGAGCTCCACTTGTATCACCTTCGGATTCTTCAATGGAATGAAACCCCCATTTGTAGGAACCAGAGCCACAGGGACGTAGCTATCTCCACTGCGTAGCAAGGTATCGAGCGGCCAATCCTTGACCGGTAGTGAGGCCAGCCAGGGGGAGTGCCCTTGGCCGGGTGATGAGAAAGACATCAGAATATTCTGACTTGCCTGACCTCCAAAGGGCTGCAACAACGTTTAAGTTGAGAGAAACTAACAAGAAATACAAGGAATGAAAAGCAAACCAAATCTTAGCTACAAGGATCCTGTCGCTCGATGTTGAGCCGATTTCCGATGAGCCACGTAGCCACGAAGCCACGAGAAGGAGGAATGTTCTCGTACCTTCGCCGCCACGCTCCACCCTCATTTTCTCTTTCTTTTTTTCATTTGTAGCGCAGCGCTCATGCTATCTTCGTCGTTGTCTGTTTCCAACTCTTGTAATGGCGCGCACTTTGAACTTTCACGCACGTAACTTATCAGAATATCCCTGAATGGAACTAATAATCATTGATGAACTAGGCCTTTTTCACTTCATACTGAAAATGAAAGAGTCAGCATCTGAGATGGATGGAATCGCTCCCCAATTGCTCAAGCAGATGGCCATTTATTGTACAGTAATTTTTTCACAGCTTTTTTTTCATAGTCTGTCTCGAACAAAAGAGCAGCTAACAAAACAGGTTGCTGAATTGCAGCAATATTCGCGAATGAACAATGTTGAAATTAAAAGGTGTTCCGGAAACAAAAGGCGAAATCTGTGAAGTAATGCTGCAACAGATCGCAGATAAGATTGGTTGTCCTATGAGCCCTGCTGAGATAGATGTGGTGCATAGGGTCCCCGCTAAAAGTGGCTCGAATATTATTGCGCGTTTTTGTTCACGACAAAAAAAGGTTGAATTTGCTTCAAAGGCCAGAAAAGCGCGTTTGACAACCCGGTCTATCGCCATGATGGATCAGGATAAGCCCACATTTGTCAACGATCACCTAACACCAGAGAACAAGCGGCTCTTTGCTCAGGCATTGGCACTTAAGAAAGAAAAGCAGTGGCAGTTCCTATGGGTTGACAACTTCCGCATCAAAGCAAGAAAGTCCACGGACAGCCGAGTGTACCGCATTTCTGGTGTTAGTGATCTGGCCGTTTTTTCCAAACAGCATTTAGGCATCCTTGATGATTGCGAACCATCATGGCGACACACACTCTCCTCGAACTGAAGCAACTTCTTAATTCGTTTGTTTCTCATATTTCAATCATGCACTTTAACACCCGAAGCTTACCAAAAAACTTTGATGATATGGTTAATTTTCTTTCTTTAAACGATCATCACTTTTCGCTCATATATCTATCAGAAACATGGCTATCTGCAGCTGATGATAACATGTTTTCCATTCCGGGCTATCGTGCTGAATTTTTTCATCGCCTCGGTGGCTATCATGGTGGATCAGCCATAATTATTTTTAACGCATTGTCATATAAACGACGTACTGATATCGCGTTTTCTGTGTCAAAGTGTGAATCAGTCTGGCTCGAATTCGAGCGTGATTTCCTTCCGTCTAACAAAAGAACTATCATTGGTTCAATTTATCGGTCCCCATCATCATCTTAAAGTGACTTTTGTGCGGAGCTTGATAACATACTAAGCTCATTTATCTCCGAAAATTATGACGTGATCATTTTAGGCGATATTAACATTCACATTACAAATATAATGACGGTTCTTGTGCTCAATACTCTAACTTGTTCAAGGGTCATGGGTTGACATCTCTGCTGGATTCTCCGACATGATGTGCTCCTTCTGGTCAGAACACGCTTATTGACCGTATACTCAGTAACGTTATGTCAGTTCAGGAGGCCAGTGTGGTCAATTTTGATCTAACAGATCATTATCCAATTTTTCTGTTATTAAAAACACAAACTAATTGCAAAAATAAAATGGTCAGTGGGTGTCGTTTCAATTGTGCGAAATTCGTTGATTTGGTATCCTGCTTTGACTGGGGGAAACTATTGCAAGAACCTTGTGTTAATAAAGCGTTTAGTACCTTGACTGGGAAACTAACAGGTATTATAAACTCGTGTACATCTGTATCCACCATATCGCGTTGGTACTCAACCCCTAGAAACCCGTGGATTACTAGAGGATTGCTGCGTAGCATAAATAAAAAAGATAGCCTTTACAAAAAAGTAAAACTTCAGCAGTTCAACCTGTCCTTCAAAACCCGCTTTAAACTCTATTCACAAACTCTTAATGTCCTACTCGAAAAAGCCAAATGAACCTACTATCAAAATAAAGTGCTCGAAAATGGGAATGACAGTAGGAAAAATTGGAACGTAATTAAGGAATTCTTACATCTTGATCAGCCAGATGCACTTGAGACCGAATTTTCGGATGGCACCAGTGTTCTGACATGCCCTGTCACTATCGCCAATTCTTTTAATGAATCATTTTTCAGCAACTCAGTATCGACTGTCACTAACTTGCCTTCTTTGTGTCGCTTGCCTCACTATTTTTTCTTAAAACCCACGTCTCCTACTGAGGTTCTTTGCACTATAACAACTTTGAAGACGACAGGATGTGGCCTCGATTCAATTTATCCAGCTAAAATCAAACTTGTTGCTCGTGAATTATCTTCTGTGCTCTCAGAGCTTATTAACACCGCATTTCGTTCAGGCATTTTTCCTACAATTCTCAAACAAGGAAAAGTAATACCTGTATTCAAAAAGGGAGACCGAAAAGTTTTTTTCTAATTATCGCCCTATAACAATCCTCCCATTCTTTAGTAAGGTAATCGAGAAGCTCATTGTGAATCGCCTAATGGACTACCTAACAACATTTAACCTTCTGTCACATAAGCAGTTTGGTTTTCGTTCTAAGCTTTCTACCGAATTAGCACTGATTAAACTAACAGATAGCATAAAACAGTCCACCGATAAGGGGCTCTGGGCAAGGGCGTTATTTATAAATTTAACTAAAGCCTTCGACACTATAAACCACTCTATTTTGTATGCTAAACGTAATTCCCTGGGAATCTGTGGGCCTACTTTAGCCCTTTTACAAAGCTACCTCGCTAACAGAACCCAGGTTGTCAATTATGGCGGTGTTTTATTCTCACCAATAATAACTAACCAGGGAGTTCCACAAGGCTCAATTCTGGGACCTCTCATGTTTTTTATCTACATTAACGACTTACCATCATCACTTAACTCATCTGACTGCATCCTTTATGCTGACGATACTACGATATTTTCTAGTGACAAAGATCTTAACAATTTGCTAGCAAATTTAAACACTGATGTCGCGAAACTTGTTTCATGGTGCAAAAATAACTTATTGAAAATCAACCCTGTTAAAACAACTTTTATGTTATTTCACTCGTCCCAAAAAAAGCGTTACGATTTCACCCCATATATACATTGATCACCTCATCAAAGTTCACTACTTTTCTAGGTGTCACATTAGACCTTCAACTCAAATATAACATTCACGTGAATTCTGTCATGAAGAAGACTGCTTTTGGCATCCGCATACTCTTTCGCCCAAGGCATTGTTTTCAGCAACATATTTTAAAATCACTTTATTATGCTTTCATTAAAAGTCACCTAACCTACTGCATTTCATCCTGGGCCAATATCTACGCCACACACCTAACATCTCTCATTCACCTTCAGAAAAGAGCAGTCCGAATTATCACACATAGTTCCTACACAGCATCAGCAGCACCCCTCTATAGCACCCTCGAAATTCGACCGTTCATTTCCACCTATGAACTCAAACTTGGATTTTTTTAATTCAGAAGTAGAGTCGGTGACATGCCCACTGACATACTTCCCCTCACACATCTCCACAATACTAATAACACACGGTTTTCTGAAAATTGTAATTTTCTGCTTCCAAAAGTAAGCACTAACTACGCTAAAATGACAGCCTTGTTTTCTGCAATTTCTTTCTGGAACTCTCTACCATCAACTAATGAATCAAGCTTCTCATTACATTGTTTCCGGCGGCATCTAGAACAGTTCTTACTAACATTATGCGACACCTGAATATATATATATTGTTGCGAATGTATTTACTACTTTAGAGTAGAAAAGTACTCCAGCAGTCAAGATGGCAGCCGTTGTGTATTTCGAACAGCCCAAAAACGTCGTCGTCTTCTTCTTCGCACCGCCCGCATAGCTGCATAGCCGCGAACCCGCAACATCGACCTCCGGCGGCGAAAAGCGCCGACCCGGCGCTTGTTAGCAGGTGTTGGACGAGATGTACGGCTTGAGGCGAGCGACGTGGACGATGTCGGAAGATGTGGAAGGTATCGAAGGGTTTAGAGGTGCTATTTCATAGGTAACATCAGTTACCTGCCGTAGCACACGATAAGGTCCGGAATACTTGGGTAGAAGCTTTTCAGCCAGACCAACATGTCGCGACGGAGTCCACAGAAGAACGAGGTCACCTGGACTAAAGTGGACGTCCCGATGGTGGCTGTCATAGCTACGTTTCTGACGGAGCTGCGAGTCCGAAAGGCGCTGGTGGGCAATCTGACGGGCTTTCTCCGCGGTGCTAATAGCGCGGCGAGCATATGCTGTGGACAGGTCGGTAGGGTTGGGTACAAGCGTGTCGAACGGCAATGTCGGGTCTCTTTCATACAAAAGGTAAAAGGGAGAATATCCAGCAGTGTCGTGGCGTGAGCTATTGTAAGCGAAAGTGACAAAGGGTAGCGCAATGTCCCAGTCACGATGATCCGTCGACACGTACATGGCGAGCATGTCAGTGAGTGTGCGATTCAGACGTTCTGTGAGGCCGTTTGTTTGAGGATGGTAGGCCGTCGTAAGCTTGTGCTTGGTTGCACAAGAACGAAGTAGATCGTCAATTACCTTAGATAAAAAGTAGCGACCGCGATCGGTGACCAGTTGACGAGGAGCACCATGATGTAAGATGACGTCTTGAATCAAAAAGTCGGCGACATCTGTAGCGCAGCTGCTTGGAAGAGGTCTCGTAATTGCGAAACGGGTCGAGTAATCTATGGCGACGGCGACCCACCTGTTACCGTCGGTAGAAAGAGGGAAAGGGCCCAGCAGGTCGAGGCCGACACGATAGAAAGGCTCGGCAGGTACGTCGATCGGTTGAAGGAGCCCGGCGGGGTGTACCGCTGGCCTTTTGCGGCGTTGGCACGACTCACAAGACCTAACATAACGTTGTACAGAACGGTAGAGGCCGGGCCAGAAAAAGCGTCGGCGGACACGGTCGTACGTTCTGGCAACACCAAGGTGGCCAGCCGTTGGTACATCATGTAGTTGCTGAAGTACGGTCGAGTGCAAATGAGTGGGTATTACGAGTAGTAGTTCGTTTCCCACATGGTGCATGTTGCGGCGGTATAAAATGCCGTCTATGACAACGAACATGCGAAGCGAATTGTCTGTACAGCCTGTGTTCAGGCGGTCGATTAGCTCGCGTAGGGACGCGTCACGCCGTTGCTCACATCCTATGTTGCCGAAAGCAGAGAGCGAGGAAATACAGATGGACGCGTCGTCGGTTACTAGATCTGGAGCGTCAACGGGGTACCGAGAGAGGCAGTCGGCGTCTTGGTGTAAACGGCCAGACTTGTAAACCACTGTGTATGTGAATTCCTGGAGGCGCAGAGCCCAACGAGCAAGGCGCCCCGTTGGATCTTTGAGGGCTGAAAGCCAGCATAGAGCGTGATGGTCAGTGGTAACTGTGAAAGGCCGGCCATATAAATAGGGGCGGAATTTACCAACTGCCCATACAAGCGCCAGGCACTCGCGTTCCGTAATAGAGTAATTGCGTTCGGCAGGAGAAAGGAGCCGGCTGGCATACGCAAGAACTCGATCGTGACCGGATTGACGCTGGGCTAAAACCGCGCCAATACCGTAGCCACTAGCATCAGTGCGGACCTCGGTTGGAGCAGACGGGTCGAAGTGGGCGAGAATCGGTGGCGTGGTCAGAAGTGTTATGAGCTGGGAAAAGGCCGTGCCTTGATCAGGACCCCACTCAAATGGTACATCTTTCTTCAAAAGATCAGTGAGGGGGCGTGCGACCTCTGCGAAGTTTCTGACAAATCGTCGGAAATATGAGCATAGGCCCACAAAACTTCGAACGTCCTTGACACAAGTCGGTACAGGAAAATCCAGGACAGCTCGGACTTTGTCGGGATCGGGGCGGATGCCGGAGGAGTCAACGAGATGCCCTAGAATAGTAACTTGGCGATGCCCAAAATGGCATTTCGAGGAATTAAGTTGGAGCCCAGCCTCTCGAAATACTGAAAGAATTGAGGAAAGGCGCTCGAGGTGAGACTTAAAGGTTGGGGCAAACACAATCACGTCGTCCAGATAACACAGGCAGATAGACCATTTAAAGCTGCGCAAAAGCGTGTCCATCATCCGCTCGAACGTTGCCGGCGCATTGCACAAGCCAAACGGCATTACCTTGAATTGGTAGAGACCGTCAGGCGTTACAAAGGCGGTCTTCTCCCGGTCGAGGTCGTCCACGGCGATCTGCCAGTAACCGGAGCGTAAGTCTATCGAAGAAAAATAGGTTGCGCCATGAAGGCAGTCCAGGGCATCATCAATACGAGGAAGCGGGTAGACATCCCTTTTGGTGACCTTGTTTAAATGCCGATAGTCCACGCAGAAACGCCAGGTATTGTCCTTCTTTTTAACTAAGACTACAGGGGACGCCCACGGACTCGATGAGGGCTCTATGATGCCTTTTGTGAGCATCTTATTCACCTCCTGTTGGATAACTTGGCGTTCTGATGGTGACACTCGATAGGGACGCCTGTGAATTGGAGCTGCATCACCGGTATTAATGCGATGTTTGACTTGCGATGTTTGACTTATGGGCCTACCGTCAAAGTCAAATATGTCCGAATAGCTCGTGAGAAGATCAGTGAGGTCTTTGACCTGAGACGGCAAGAGGTCTGAGGCAATCATCTTAGTTACATTGTTGAGCCGTGTAGATTTGGCTGCGTCGGTGCTATGCAGGTTCGGCGAGGCGACTGTGGCCAGTTCACGTGACACTGATGAGATCTGGCACTCGTGTGACGGTGAAAGAGTGGCGAGAACAATGCCTTGTGGTAGGATTTGAGGGCTGAGTCCGAAGTTCAGAAGAGGAAGGCACGTCTTGTTCGCTGTGACAGTTAATATGGTGTACGGGGAGGAAACGTTGCGGGCCAATAAAACACCGGGAGAGGGAAAGACCACGTAATCCCCATCCGGAACACTGGGATATGGTTCAACTGTGACACAAGTTAGGGCTTGGGGTGGGAGGCGAACAAACTCAGCGCACGAAAGCTTGTTCTGTACCATCTTCGACTCTTCGGTGGCCGCAGGCAAGTCAAGTTGCACGACGCCGGCTGAGCAGTCAATTACAGCGGAGTGGTCGGACAAAAAATCGAGTCCAAGGATGACGTCATGTGGACAGTGAGCGAGAACATGGAATAGAACGGACGTCTGGCGGTCGGCGAATCTCACACGCGCGGTGCACATTCCGAGCACAGCCGGGGTCGCTCCACTAGCGACACGTACAAATAGGGACTCTGGCGGCGTAAGGACCTTGTTTAATCGTGCACGGAGGTCAGAGCTCAGAATTGAAATATGTGCGCCGGTGTCAATAAGGGCAGTAACAGGAAGGCCATCCACTTCTACATCAAGCAGGTTCTTGTCCGTAGTCAAGGTCAGCAGAGGGTTTTCAGGTCGGGAGTCCAATGCAGCGTCACCTCCGGGAGCTGCATTGCTCAGTTTTCCGAAGAAGGGCGTCCACTAGGGTGGGGCGACGAATAGCGGCGGTGCTGAGGTGACCTGGAGCGACGGTCATGCGGGGACGGCGAACGGCTGGACCGGCGGACTGGTGTCGCAGGAGTGCCATTGTACGGTCCATCGTCACGAGCGCTGTACTGCAGGGGCCGGTGGTTGTCGTCACGTCGATAGCCAGGAAACGACCGAGGTGGATACGTGCGGAAACGACAGTAGCGGGAGATGTGTCCTACACCATGACAATGAAAACATATAGGCTTGTCGTCCTGTGTCCTCCACTGAGCAGGATCACGATAGCGGCGGAATCTTTCTGGTGCAGGAGAAGGCGCTATGGTACTGACCCGAGGTTCCGTCAACGAACACACAGGCTGCAGCCCAACGTTTGCCAGCTCCTCTCTCACGACCTGTTGGATCAACGAGATCGTTGGTCGATCATCAGATGGGCGGGTCAGAAAAGACGGAGACGCGGCCTCGATTTCTCTACGAACGATGCGAACCACACTTTCGTTGTTATGTGGTTGACTGCATGGCGGCTGAAGGTCCTCGCAAGATGACGTAGCGGCCGTGTTCGGAAGTCGCAAGAAATTCTTGGCGACCCGGCGACTCTTCAGCTCTTCGAATCGGCGGCACTCTTTGATGATGTCATCAATGGTGGAACAGTCTTTGGAAACCAGTATGTTAAAAGCATCATCTGCAATGCCTTTAAGTAAATGGCTTACTTTGTCTTCCTCGGACATGTTGGGGTCGGCACGATGGCAAAGGGCGAGAACGTCAAGGATGTAGGTGACATATGATTCGGTCGTAGTTTGTGCCCGACCAGAGAGTTCTTTAGAAGCGGCCCGCTGGCGTCCGACGGCCTTACCAAACAGGTCACGAAGCTTCTGTTTGCAAGTATCCCAGCTGGTTATGTCCGCTTCATGAGCCTCGAACCACGCGCCAGCTGTTCCGCAGAGATAGAAGCCAACGTTGGCGAGCATCATCGTAGGGTCCCACCGGTACACTGCTGCAAACCGCTCGAACTTCGGAATCCAGTCGTCAACGTCAACATGGTCGGTGCCGCAGAAGTTGCCAGGGTCGCGCGGTTGCGTCAATACGACCGGCTGTACAGGCTGCGCCGGAGTCGCGGCTGAAACAGGAGCGGCAGAATTGGTTTCTGTTGCCATGGTCGGGCAGTCGAGAACACGTCCGCTTCGAAGTTCCGTCTTGCGTCGTACCCAGCACCTCCACCAAAATGTTGCGAATGTATTTACTACTTTAGAGTAGAAAAGTACTCCAGCAGTCAAGATGGCAGCCGTTGTGTATTTCGAACAGCCCAAAAACGTCGTCGTCTTCTTCTTCGCACCGCCCGCATAGCTGCATAGCCGCGAACCCGCAACAATATATATATATATATATATATATATATATATATATATATATATATATATATATATATATATATATATATATATATATATATATATATATATATATATATATATATATATGTGTGTGTGTGTGTGTGTGTGTGTGTGTGTGTGTGCTTAAATACGGTTATATGCATTTATGTGTACGTGTATAGGCTCTGAAGTGACACTGTATGAGTGATATGTATGTGTTATGGTATACTCATTTAATCCAATTAGTTATCTCTTATTTTATCACTTACATGTAACTATTTTGAAATACCATAAGTTTCAATATTAGTTTTCATTATGTTCATTTTGTTTTATTCGCTTGATGTTTTTTTCTTAGTTGCCAACCTTTCTTCTATATTTTTATACATGAATTCACAGGAGGTCCCCCTGACAGTTTTTACTTTGGGACCTCCTTCTGTATTATATAACTTTTTACTTGCACTGTATTGTAATGAATAAAAAACAAAATAAACAATAGTCATTGCAGCATGCCTCAATCCCCAGTCACTGGAAAGCGGGGAAGGTGGTTTCTGTGCCTAAACCAGGTGACTCATCTAATTCTTTTAACTACGGGCCTATTACCTTGACATTATTCCATGGACGCTTCTCGAACATATCATGTTCTGTATTTCCTAAAGAAAATAACTTTTTTCACAAGAGTCAGCGTGGTTTCAGGAAACACTACTCATGTGAAACCGAACTACTTCTCCCGAACGTCCTAATTTGAGCATCTGACGCTAACAATACTCTGGACTGCATATTCATTGATTTTCCAAAAAGCCTTTGACCACATTTTACCCCGTTTACTCCTACTAAAACTAAGTATGCTAATAATTGACTCAAATATACTACGGTGGGTTCAATTCTTCTTCTCTAACAGAACTCAACATGTATTAGCTAACGATCCTAATTCACGCAATTGTTTCACAACATCTTGTGTGCTGCAAGGTTTTGTCTTCGGTCTCTTATTTTTTTCTAAATTATATTGATGGCCTTCCATCCTGCATTACATCAACTATAAGGCTATTTGCCGATGATTCTCTCATCCAGCGCTTAATAACTAACTCGCATGATTCATCACAACTTCACAATTTCAATTCAATCCGGAAGCATTACCTCCTGGTGCTCACTCTGGACAATGAGACGATATATTAGCAAGTGTAGAATATTGAGGTTCTTTCGAGGAAGTACTAACTGTACTAGCCCTGTTTATTCAATTACTAAATTTCAGTTGTCATCTGCCAATACTTACAAATATATAGTAGTTCACATTTATAACAATTTAAAATTCAATAGCCATTTAATTATGTGATTAACAATGCCAACCACGTTCTCGGCTCCTTACGCCGTAATTTTTCATAGCACCTGTTTCATTAAAACTTCTTTATAAAAAACTAGTCAGATCTAAACTTGAGTACACCTCATCGATCTGGGATCCTCAACTTCTACACATAGTAGCGCACTAAAAGCCATTTAGAATCACTAAGCTCGTTTCATTGTCGCTAATTACTCCCGCATTGCTAGTAGCTCATCAATAAAAAATGCTCCCTCCCTTCCTCCAATAAAAAAACCTCCCTACACTTTCTAACAGAAGGAAGTAGGTCTGCATATGCCTGTTCGACAACTTTTTTTAGGAATCCTGAAATAAAACACGCATTGTTCTCGCCCCCTTCTTACGCTTCACCTTAGATGAACCCCAACTTCAAAGTTCATGTGACATTCTGCCATACCAACGCGTCGTTCTTAAGACTACAACTGAGTGGAACCACCTTTCTGCCTCCGTCGCCAGGCCCCCGAAGATGCATCATTCAAGATGGCCATTTCTTACTTTAACACCACTCCTCTCTGTAACGCCGTAAATGGCATTAAGAGTAAATAAATTATTAAAATAAATAAATAAATAAATAAATAAATTGTCAACAACTTTATTAGTGCGTTTAGTTGGCTGTTCGTAAGCGCGAGAAGTTCCAAAAGACCAGCAACATTTAAATACAATTTGCATTTTCATGACAGGCCTGTTTACCACTGTAAAAGTTTCTTAATTAGCATTTATTATCATATGTTGCGATGAAAGTCGCCCTTTCAACACTTCCAAGTCTTTGGGCTCTCCGCCATTTTATGTGCACTTGCTCAGTGATTTTTCATCTGCAAACTGAACGCAAAGCATGCCTCCCGAATATATTTGCCGAAGTCTATGAGAAAAAGGGTACCTCAGGGATTAAAAGCAATGGTTTGCAGATGATTAGTTATCAATTACTTCTTGGGTAGTCTGGGTAGTCCGTCTAAGGGGGTTCAGACTTTACCAACGGTAAGCTCAGTGGTGTTAATATATATAAATTGAGGTCGAAAGTTCCTGTATCAGCTTATAAGTTAAAATTGCGTGGCATATATTTTGTTCATATTGTTTTCCGTTCATAATCAGTAAAGGGCCTTCATGCTATGTTCATGCTAATAATCGCAAGATAACGTGAAAACATGCAAACACCACGTAATGTGCTATAGCAAATACACTGTGATAAGCTTTCAGTCAGCTGAAAAAATGAACTCCGGTTAAAAAATGATTTGGAGAGCCGGTCTATATATGACGAAGCACTAGAACATTTCTCAACTTCGATAAATCCTGTAAAGTTGCTTTACTCGTTCAAAAATGAATACGTGTATTGCAGTGAAGTTTTGCAACTCACAGTACATTCATTCTGTGTTAGTATCACCAATTAAGTACCGTAAAGAATCAACTTTCTGTTGAATAACTGCTTTTGCATAAGGAGGCTGGCACGAAGGTTTGCAGGAAGGCTGGGGCCATTGAGGATGCCTCTCACTGTAATGAAATCAGATATTTACTCTTTTTCACCAATTTTATTACATCTCCCCGTTTTACCAAAAAAAATGTTAAGGCAGGGTGCTTACCAAATTAAAAAAAAACCTCTTCGTTGACATTGCACACTTGCTCAGACATCAGACTGTTTCAATGATTATTTTTTTTTACAAAAAATGAATCTTTGTACGGGTTCATCCTGGCCCTGCATGGCCTTGTTTTTATTTCTGATCTGTACATTCAGGCATATACTGGCTGTTATAAGTAAATATCACTCTAAATTAATGTTTTAAATGAAGTAACTAATGAAGCAGTTTCAAATGTAACTTTTTACGATGAGACAAAAGTGATTCCCAGTTGAACCTATTTTTCATTTTGGTACAACTAATTTATTGATACCGACCTTACACAAATCATGCAGTTATTCTGTGAATTTTCTCTAAATTAATAATCAAAGCCACTTGGGATGGGTCCCAAAGAGGGCAAGCATAGTCTAAAATTGGTCCAATAAAGTGAGGTAGGCAGTTCTCCTAAGGTTAGAATCTGCTCATCTCAAATTACCTTTCCCTTATCTGTAGCAAAATTAATTTCATCATCACTTCACTGTTTTGTATAGGTATTTTAATTTTTGTATAAAGCTGTTTTGGTGAATCTATTTTTAAGTATTATACATTGTTCTGTTTCGATTGTATTCTTTATTTTCTCACTCTTTTTGCTGCTGTTACTTTTTATGTACGCCACTAATTATAGGAGGTCCCCCTGACAGTCTCCTACTTTGGGACCTCTTGATTCTGTATGTATTATGTAACCTGTTTTTGTACATGCAATAATAATGAATACAACTGGAGCTTGAACTTGAACTATAGCAGGTTGATTTTGTTATTTCTTTAAATTACTGCTTTTGTGCGAATTGACTTTTTGTCGAACGCAACCTAATCTAGTCTTTAGATGATGGGGCCAAGAAAGATATAGCAGATATTTTAACTGTAGTTTAGAGATTAGGAATAATACGCAGCCATCGCATAGAAGTAGAGCAACAGCCTTACATGGGAAAGGTCCGTGATTCTCATACTAGTGGCGCACAATTTTCAGTCAGTTAAAAAAATCCACATAATGATGTAATTGTATAAGAAGGCCCCGGGTGTTAGCCTTACTTTCGATTGCGGCTGGTAATGCACTCCTTCCAAACAGAAGGATTCGCCACCCTGGTGAGGGATTGCTTGACCTTTACCTCTCACATGAAGGCGCGAATTAACCCTCGGCCCTCAGTCCTGTGTGCTTGCGAATCAACTGACTGAGCTGGTGATGCGACCTTTGACGCAGCTGAGGGTGCAAAGAATCTCTGGGTTTGGACAGGCCGCCGTTGTACTCTGATCTTGGCTACGTTTAACGCTAGAAGTTATTCAGCGATGCAAGTCTAGCGATGCTATTCAAAGAGTTTGAAGGTGTTAAATGAGATGTAATAGGACTCAGTGAAGTTAGGAGGACAGGTAATGCTTACATACACTGCTGAAGAATAGACACGTCTTATGATATCATGGCTTTGTTGGCAGATGGGAATCAGGCGTGGCGTTTCTTCTCCGTAGAAGTATCGCTGGCAACATAGAGGTATTATATTGCATTATTCAGAGGGCCGCGAGAATTGTAAATAAGTTTAATAAAAGGTTAAAGATGAAGGTGTAACAGGCCTACGCACCTACATTTAAGCCATGATGATAATTTGGTTGGATTCTTCTGCGAAGACGTAAAATCAGCTATAAGATTAAGACACAGTATACTATACTGATGTGCGCCTTTAATGCCAAAGTAGGCAAGGAGCATGCTAGAGACTACATAATTGGGAAATATAGCATCTATTCTAGAAATTCCAGAGAGTAGTTACTAGTAGAGTTCGTCAAACACAATAATTTACGGATCTTGAATACTTTTTACAGAAATTAGGTGAACTGTAAGTGAACGTAGAGAAGCTATAATGGCGAAACAGAGAATTTAATGCGCTTCGTTGCGTGTATACACACCCGGGCATTCTACAGGACGCGGAACTGGCTGACACAATCTAATGCACTAATAATGGAGAGACAAGATCTCGAATTCACCTCTACGTGAAGAAGCAATGGCAGGAACTGATACGCAAGAAGGCATATAAGGAGTTAGCGCTGAGAGGGAAAGTACGGGAATCCAGAGCCTCGGCTCAGAATAGATACAAGGCTGTAACCGGGGGAACCAACATTATCGTTGACGCACTGAATTATAAAGAAATAACAATAAGGACTGTGCAAAGGAAACCGGAGGCATAGTTTCAAGTTCCACTTTAAATAAGCGGATTTCGCGCTGCTTTTTAACGGAGTCTCTTGGAAACTGTTTGTCACCTGTAACAGTTTAGGGGGGGGGGGAGGTATTTACAATTTCTCGGGAAATGCAGTTAATTTAGTGATCATGACGCTAATTTATCGCATTTTTATAAACTTTGAGTAGTTGGGTGTTGTGACAGAGGGAAACATTTTTTTACGGCAGGGCACAGAGGTGACCTGAGTGATAGCTAGCTCGGGCCTGCGACGATGCATTGGGGAAGAAGTATGGGGAAACAGAACAGTAATTATTAACGATGGCGAGTTGGGTAGGTGAGAATGTAGTCCCCTAACGTGGGGGCAACTCTGAAGGTGTAAAAACAATTTAGTGGCTTCTACAAACACCACGAGTGCTCCTAGAATCTTATCTCCACTGTTGACAAAAGGCCGAAGACCCAACGCCATCTAATCGGTTAATGGTCTGCTACGAAATCATATCATTGAGGAAAGCAGTTTTCGATGTTCTTGTGCGTACACTGAACAGGTGAACAATACATTTCCTGTGTTTCTGGTAATTGACAGTGAAAATGTCTGGGACCTGTGTTACTACAGCGGATCATGTCGGCATGATGTCTTGTCAAGGCCGTGCCAAGATGAATCAGGTGGATCATACGAGATATGTTTTGGTTTAGTTTATGAAGTAAGCAAAGTCTCATCTTTGAATCCCATTTATGCAGTCGCTGGTGTGGTCATTCTTGTTTGTTCTAGTGTTCTAATGTGTAGGTGTGCATTGTGTGCTGAGGAAATTGCAGCATGCGCTGCAGAAACATTATTTAGAGCTATTTTAACTTCAGCGTCAGCTTTTTCATTCCCCATTACGCCACATTGAGTAGGTATGCATTGGAATATGATATGATGACTGCGGCACTTTTTGGCAGACTAGTGCTGAAAACATAATGGCCGTTTTTCGTAGTAGCATCGAGAATGTTGGTAATAATTAAAAGACGTTAACTATGTATTGGCAAACATACTTTCAACAAAATGGAAACAATTGTTTAAAGTAAATATAAGCTTTCTCTCATGGATACGCATATTTTCACTATAAAAATTGTCATTGTTTTACTCTTCTTTGAATTTAAGTAACATTTTTATTATAATAAAGAACATTTGGAAGAATGGCAAAATTTGATGAATTTTCGTTTTTGAGCTTCTTCACGAAAGTTGCGCCGCTTTTTGGGGCTTTATTTTGCGATGATAATTTGCTTGTTAGCTCGGTAGGATCTGATAACTGTGGTAGGGGGTAAAGTCATTAGACAGGACGTTGGCAACTCTTATCGAAAATGAAAGACTTCGTTAAGATACTTCAAGCAACAATAGCCTCAAATGCGACAGATAAAATAAAACGGGCAGAGCTTTCGAAGTTACTCATTAGGCATAAGGCAGCCGTCATAAAAACGTTTAACGTGATGAGAAATGGAGCTGCTCTAAAGAACAGAAGAAACATCCAGGCTGTAAAAAAAAAAACTGTAGATAGGCAAAAGCGAGATGTATGCATTAGGTACAAGTGTGGAAAAGCCACTGCCAATATGAATAGGATGGTTGAAGCACAGTCGCAGTTCTACAGAGATCTGTACACCAGTTTAAACAACCAGGATGATATCGTAAGAATTCAACAGCTTACCAGTAACATGGAATTTGACAGCTTACCAGTAACGACAGGGGAAGTGAAGAAAGCCCTAGATATAATGCAAAGAAGCAAAGCCACTGGTGACGATAAGGTAACCCCAGAGCTGTTGAAAGATGAGGGAGAGTTCGCATTAGAAAACTAGCCACCTTATATACGAACTGTCTCTTGACGGTGACGGTGCCAGAACCTTAGAAAAATGCCAACATCATCTTAATTCAGAAGAAAGAGGACGGCCACGATTTGAAAAATTGCAGGCCGATCGGCTTACTGTCCGTTATCTACAAGATATTTGCGAAAAATATAACCTAGTAGAATCAAGATGACATTCGAATTCACTTCACCAAAATACCTAGCAATATTTCGTACAGGTCTTTCAACAATAGACAATACTGATTGATATGTGGAGTTTAACGTTCCAAAACCTCGATATGAATATGAGAGGCGCCGTAGTGGAGGCCTGAAGAAAGTTCCAGCGCTTGGGACTCTTTAACATGCTCCAAAATTTGAGCACACAAGCCTACAGCATTTTCGCCTTCATCGAAAATGCAGCTGCCGCAACCGGTATTTAATCCCGCCACCGGCAGGTCAGCAGCCTAGTACTTTTGCCCCAAGACCACCGTGGCGGGGTAATAGACAATACTCGTACTATCAATATTATGATAGAGAAATGCGAGGACTACAACCAACCCGTATACATAGCCTGTATAGAATACAAGAAGGTGTTTAATTCCGTCGAGATATCAACAGTCATGCAGGCACTACAGAATCCGACATTGACGAAGCTTGCATAAACATACTAGAAGACACACCTCATGACCTGTATACGTACACCAGAAAATGAACCAACGGATATCTGTTGCAATGTTTTTGGATGTCAAAGGAGCATATTACAATGTCTCACTACGTTAAACTTCGTACAGATGGTTTCACAACTGTTTGGGAATCGACAGGAGCTGTGATCTTCCCAGCAAAACCCGAAACCATCCAATTTTGAACGTCTCACAAAACAACATCGACAGCCACAGAGGTGGCAGCACTTCGATGTGCACTCCGCAAGATTGACCAAGTAGCAGCTCTAAAAGGGTGCATTTTCACTTATTCGAAACCAGCTCTGTATTGCATTCAAACTTCGCTACGTCGTGGACCGCAAGACCAATTGGCGCTGGAAACAAGACAATCGTATCAACAAGTACAACAGACAGGGCATGATGTAACTTTTCAATAGTTACCAGGCCACTGCTGAATCATCGATAACAAGCATGCGAAAGATGCAGCAAAGAACGCTCACGAAAATGGTATGATGGATCCCATTCCACTGCCAAGAAGCGATGCAGCAGCAATGATTATTACGTTCACGCCTGATGTTGCCAGGTCTCTCTGAAACACGCCCAGATATATACACACCCGCCTTCACAGTCTGGATTCATACCTACGACTTTCCAGTGGGTTATCCAGATCAGAGACAATCGTTCTCTGCTGTATGTGGCTTGGGGAGTCTTAAACAAACGCCTTTGCTTGCCGCATCAGATAGGCAGACAAGGCTCGTGTGATCATTGAGGCGCTGACAAAACCATCGAACATATTTTGTGTCAGTTTCATCCGTACAACTGTCAGAGAGAGTTCATGTCAGCAGTGTTTGCCCGCCCCGACGACCAGCCACTTTCCGATAAATTAATTTTGGAATGCCGGAAAGATTGAGCTTCACGCCAAAAAGCGACGAAGGCCCTCCTGAAGTTTTGTGATTGACCCGCCTAGTCAAACGATTGTGACATTCTAGTGTGACTGTGTGCCTGTGTTGTCGCTTCCGTCTCGCTCCTTTTCTTTCATTCCCTTTTTCTTTCTTTTCTGTCCCCTATTTCCCCTTCGCCAGTGCAGGGTAGCAGGCCAGATACTTGCTTTGCGGTTAACCTTCCTGCCTTTCTTCATACCATCTATTTCTCTCTGGGAGAAACCCACAGTGATTTCACAGCTACCATGGTCCCCCATAAACAAAGTAACAGAAGCTCTAATTGATTTAACATGTAGGGTTTATCGTCCCAAAACCACCATATGATTATGAGAGACGCCGTAGTTGAGGGCTCCGGAAATTTCGACCACCTGGGGTTCTTTAACGTGCATTCAAATCTGAGCACACGGGTCTACATCATTTCCGCCTCCATCGGAAATGCAGCCGCCGCAACCGGCATTAGATCCCGCGACCTGCGGGCCAGTAGCTGAGTACCTTAGCCACTAGACAACCACGGCGGGGTGACAGAAGCCCTATAAAAAGGGTGCAATGCAGGAAGACAGGTATCTTCAATGCTATTCGCCGTGTGTTTACAGGAGGTTTTCAAGGCCCAATATTCGGAAAAGTTGGAAATAAAAGTCACCGTGTCCCTTCACACTCGTTAAAGAAGGGCAGGGCGTTTCGCCCATGCTTCAACCTTCGATGGCATGTCTAACACATACAACGATATTATCGCGTGGCCTACCGAGTGACAGAAATAGTCCGGCTTGTTTGAGCACTGCTTTCGGCCACATTCATAGCCCCGCTTACGCGCGTTTACGCACTGCTACAAGATTTGGTTCACGAAATATGTTATCAATTTAGACTTTTTACAGAATTTGACGGCAATGTAAAAGGTGTTACTAAAGACAAAAATGTCACCCGCATTTTCCCATGGAGGGAACTTGAGTAAATGCGTAGCAGAGTGGTGGGGTATCGCGTGAATGTTGTGTAGTTACGTATGGCTTTGGAACGCTTAATTATTATTTTGTCTTCATTATCCTCACTTATTGAATGAAGGAGAAGCGTTGCCTTCAACGTGAAGCGCAAGCCAAGTAAAGAAGCTCTTGACTGAAGTCATAACACGCGATTCAGTGCCTACATATACGGGTTGGCCAGTGAATGGTTGTGCAGCGCGAGCAGTAACTTTTTTCTTTTACTAGAAGACGCTGCCTGCGTCAGCCTTGCGAAGCGGGGGAGGGGGAGGGGAGAGACAGTTTTGTGGGTCTCTTTCTGAGCTGGCACAAGACGTGAGGATGCACAGTGAGGGTGTGGACGGGGTCACCACCGACGCCGAAGAGCGGCATCGTGCGACTAAGAAACACTGCGCATTCAAGAACTTGTCGATGATATTCATACAATTGTTATAAGAAAATTGAAGTCACTCCCACGGCTGTGCAGTTAGAGTATACAGCGAATGAAGAAAGCGAGCGACACCCGCTGGTGAATGAAGATTGAATTTTTCATCGTTGTCATCTACTTTTTTTCCTCTCTTTATATAGTGCCCTTTTTCTTTGCTTCCTTTGAACTACCACTAACAATATTATTATGGTATTGTGGTACGATTATGATTAGTATTATAAATAAAATCGTGGTATAATTTTTATTATTTCAAATATACTGTTACAAGTGAACTCCGAATTTTTTAAGTAAAAATAAAAATAGACAGAGTTCTAGATGTACAATGCACACCACCGAACTGCAAAAGGAAAAAGAGAATAGCAGTAAGATGTGAAAATTTAAATAAAGCAATGCAAAAAAACGTTTTAAATGGTTCAGAAAAAACATGATATAACAAGTGAAAAAACTTTTCGTAAATGTGTGTCTACTCCGAAGTTCTTTCTCTCAATATATCGAGAGAAAACACGTGCTTGGCTCGCCCTTGTCATTACGGAGTACCGAATCATCCACATCTTTCGTTTTTGTGTTCTGCACGGACGCCAAATGCACATGTAAGCTTTTATAGTTATATTATAATCTGGTGTTTTTCTTTTATTATTTGAACATGTTCTTAGTACGGCAGCATCAGAAAAACTTGGGCAACTTGCGGATTGTTCGCATTAATACAAACGAGCTCCGAAAAATAACACAATGAAAAAATGCTCGTTCGCACTCTTAAGAACCAAGATTCTTTAGTACGCGCTGCCTTCAGCGCTGTATACTGCTTGCGGGAACGAAGCGTTTTTTTTTTTTTTCGAGTCAATTTTAGTTTCATTCCACTGAAAGAAGTGACTTTCTGTGAAGGCTACTAACGGTCTTTCTTTGCATAAAGAAGAAAAAAACGTAAAAATAGGTTTATCAAGGAAACAGAATGGTTATTTTTCCTTGGCTCATAAATACGCATTCACTCAGCAGGATGAACTATCTTCAGGAGAGTAAGCTTAATCATAGAAGCAGCAGGCCATGGAGCAGGCCATGGAGTGATATGCAGGACCACTGTTTTTATTAAACAAACTTGAGAACCGAGAATGACCTCTGCAAGCTTTCCTGCGTAATGCGTACACCCACACTGTGCAGCCGATTAACGTACACCAACGAGCAATGTACAGTCAAGGTGCTAATTCTGTCGATGACTCAATATTTCTCGCGAGCTCTTTATGACATTCATTCCAGCAGCGGTCAGTTTGCCGTGTTTTCATCGCAGTGATTTTATCAAAGCGCCTCTTTAACAGTCTTAGCCGTTCCCTTTATAAGAAACGGGTGGATTCTAAGGCAAATGTGTTTTGATCACCCGTTGTTATCGACGATGAGTTCGTGCACCTGCCTTTTATCTTTGTGTTAACCGCCGGCCTCTATTGTCTATTGGCCAACAGATGTACAATAGCGTTCACCGGCAGCCCGAATTCACATTGTCTGACACTTCATTCCCTGGGCTAGGCATATTTTAGGTTAAACAAACAGGTCTTTGTCCCTCACTTTCACAATACCAGCACAAGTCAGACGGTTCTCCGGGGATCATACAAAACTCTCGGCGTAAGAATCATGGCCGTGCCAGATGCATTCTAATTATTTCTTTAAAAAACCAGCTATGAAGGTGATTGGCTATGTAAACTTTTCAGGACCGTGTGCTCACGACATCGTAGTGCTTGTTATTCTGCATGTCGCCCATTAGAACAGTGCTGTTCCGTGAAAGTATTCCATCTTAAATGATCAAACTGATAACTAGTATATGCAAGTAGATTATTCCAGCGAAAAAATTTGCATGAACCCTTGAAAAGATGCCATCTCTATGGAAAAAAAATTGAAACAATTATCGCAGAAGCTTCAGGCAGCAAGAGTGTAACACTGCTAATATTTTCTCATATATCTTGTAAGGCTATTCAATGAAGCATATTTCAGCTCTGTCAACTCACCGGACGTACTTAAAGTGGGACTATGCGTACTTTCGAAGGAATTTCCTATTTAGTCACGTATACACCTGGTGCTGCGTAACACACGAGACTTTTATCTTTATAGCAGCCTTATGGCCATTTTCTTGGCAGCAGATTTTTGTACTTATTTAGCAATGTCAAGACATTAAAGTAGCGTAATACTGCATGCAAGGCTTCATCATTCGAGACATGGCGTTGATTAATGATGTAAATGCATACACTTCTAAAGTGTGATGTTAATCATGAAATCATAGACATAAATATTCAAGAAACACTGTAAGGCTAAGCAATAAAATGACATGACTTTTGTAAAAATTTCCAGTTGACTTTATTAGTATTATTAAAACCATTTATACAATGTCCGATGGGGTAACTTTTATACAAACAGAATCATGCTATCCCCTGCAGACTATTTTCACTCACCTTTTATTGGAGACCACACAGGCGAGCCACCCTTTTCTAACTTTCTCACGTATTGAGTCAGATCTTTCCCCATTGAAGAACTGCTACTCAATGCTCCCGTGAAATTTTTTGCGTCCCAAGTTTATAATTTTTATTTTCTTGCTTCCCATACCTTCGGTTCTTATTAACAAAGATTTTGTCCTACCTCTATTTCAAAAACAGTATTTCGCAGTGTACCTTTGTAGTCGTACTCGCAGTGTGGCATGCTGCATTTAATTCTTTCCTAGAAGTCCTGTAAAAGGTGGACACAGCAGTACGGGAAATAATAAGACGCCATAAAGTTTCACTGGTATTCTTGGACTCAAACGAACTATTTTCATTTTTCACAATACAGGTTTTGAAAGAGCCTCTCTTGTAACACGCACAATTTTGCTATAATTAATTGCACAATAATTTAGAGTGTAACAGTCAAATGAACACTGTGTTTCACGATTTCGCAAACCATTTGGGGAAAATTTTTGCACGTGTGTCTGCTACTAAAAGCCCCAAAGTAGAGCCTATATCCATAGGTTGGCAGAACTTGTGGAGCTCACTCACTCACTCATTGAATATATTTTACGCTTTCGGCTCACTCGGACGCGCTCAGACTCACCGAAATACTACTCACCCGTCCTCACTCAGTCTATGACTCATGGTTCGATCTGAGTGTGAGCGCGTCCAGGAGAGTGAATGAGTCTATGGATTCGTTAGACTTGAATTAGATTTTTGAAACGTGGTGTGAGTGCCCTTCAACACCAATATCTCACTTAATAGGCGCTCTTCTTGGCGCCGATTGATGCACTACTTTCGAATGCGAGTCATGAGTGCTCGTGAACCAGTAAGTTTATTTTTCTTGGAAGAGATGGCGGTATTAGAAATATTTATAAAGAACTTCACCGGAAGAGTGGGCGAGGAGGAAACCAAGGCGCCCCTCTGCCTAATTCGCATCTCTGGTCAAGAAATATTTAAATGATGTATGAAGGAGACTGTTTTGGAATACGTGTGAGCAGACGGGAGTCCAGGTAAAGTAGTAATGCCGAAAAGTGTATAAATAGCACCAAAGGTCGGCAAAATAAATAGAATTCACTTAGACTCACTTAAGAAACATATCTTGCGCTTTGGACTCACTTGAGCTAGGACACACCAAACTTTTCTTGGGCCCAACTTACTCCGACTCACACTCACAAAAATTTTCTTCAAGCGGACTCACTCAGACTGACCGTAATTTTCCTGACCTCGCCTCATTCAGACTCAGACTCACGTCCTGATTGGAGTCTGAGTGAGTCCGAGTAAATTGATCTTATCTGGTTATATAAAGGCTTGAAGAATCTCCGTTTAACCATTGCCACTGAGCCAATTTTAACCACCACCTGTCGAAATCTAAGGCGTATCACTCGGTAGGCCTAATATCTGTTAACAATTTAACGTTTTATTTCTCTTACAATATTCCTATCTTCACTGCCGATTCTGTCATTTACCGCAAATTACTCATTCTCCCTATCTCCACATGCTTAATAGATCTTAAATATGTGCTGACTTTGCACAATATGTATAAGGTCCATAAATTCTACTGCAACTAAACTCGTGTTAATTTGTCTCAGTACCTCTTACTCTTATTATTCAATTTATATACATAGGTGACACAAGTAGAATCACAAGGATGTCTAGAAAAAATCATCTCTCCCATTTAATCAAAACTCAGCCACAGTAATGCACAATGAAGCCTTTGATCACTTTTTGAGCGAAATCGATCACTTTTTACCCAATTTGCTACCCCACATGGATAGAATTTTCAAGCGCTTTCTTCGCACCAATACGGGTTAAAAAGCTCGCGTTCAGATCGCTTTATAAAACTCAATTTGAACATGCATCTGCCACCTGGAGCCCACATCAAGCCATTTGTTTTCTGAATTTAAAACAAACGAGAATGCGATCACCTATTTTGTTAATTCTTCATAATCATGTGACGTACGTCAGCATACTGCTTTTTTAATAGCACAACCCAGCCTACCTGTCCTCTTTTATTGTTGCCTGTTTTGTCTCATCGCCCTTTATAACTAGTTTCGTTACGATAACAAGTACATGGATACTCTCATCGGGTTTTCGCCCTCACCATCGCGTTGCGCATCAGTCTGAAATCGATTACAAATCCCCACGCATTGTATGTTGTGCGGATGACACGCAAGTAAACACATGTGAGCACCGTATTGAACGCGACTAAGCAGCGGTGAAACAAGCCAGTCACCTGCGTCACATGAAATGCTCCTGCGATACAATCTCTCCGTGTGTCAGGCCCGCCGTCGATGGCTCCACAAGTAGAGACGAAATGCTCGCGCGTCTTTCGTAGGGTGAAAGAGCGCTGCTGAGCGTGCAAGAGGGTGGGGTGCGTTGTGTGAGCAGCAACTACGAACTTCATCTAAAGGGTGCGCTGGCGTGCCCGTGGTTTTAATTGACATCTGCATACGTAGCCCCTCGTGCTTTGTTGCTACGCGCGGGCTCTCATCGCTTACTTCGCGTTGAGATGACAGACAGCACGAAACCTTCTCTCACTCGAGCAGCCATATTTGTCCATACCAGCCGTCTGTAGAGTTACATGAGGTTTGATGCAAAAAAGCGAGTTGCTAGCCTTATTTTCTTAATATTCGCATTTGTTGGTGCCGCACTGATTGCTTTATTTCAGCGAAACTGATTTTTTTTTTTTCAAGCTGTTGAAGAGCCACAGATGCCATACCCAATCGCAGTGGCGAACACCCTTAATTTCATGTTTTGCTCTGTTTTCACCAAAAAAGTTTGTAAGCACTTTTCCCAATTTCCACCCTTAAATCACCCCCATATGCCTGAAAACACAGTTTCACCCGAAGGTATTGTCGAAACAGCCGACTCAATAAATGTACGTTCATCTGCTGGACCCGATGGTATCAACTATACCAAGTGCATAACAGTGTTCTGTTTCATATTTTTCATTGGTCATTGTCATGCAGTACCCTGCCTCATGACTAGAAGTTGGCTAAGGCTGTTCAAGTTTATATGAAAGGCCCCTCGAGCTGCCGCCCAATCTCTCTAACCAGTGTCTGCTCGAAAATCATGGAGCGTACCATATATATTCAAATTGTCAATTTTCTAAATTCTGCGAACTTTCTTATTCAATGTCAACATGAGTTTCGAAAGCTTTTTTTTTTCCTGCGAAGCCCTACTTGCACTTTTTTCCAAGATATTCATGTTGGCCTTGATCAGAACATACCCGTAGACGCACTTGTCATGGACTTCAGAGAAGTTTTCAATAAAGTGCCACATAAACACTTGCTTTTAAAACTTTCGTGACTCAACTTACATCGTCTTGTTTTCTGTTCGATTAAGGAGTACCTCACAAACCAACAGCAATCTGCACATGCAAACGATTCATTATCAAATTTATCTTCTGTCTTATCCGGAGTGCCACAAGGTATTGTATTGGTTCCACTCCTTTTCTTCAATTGCATCAACGATGGAACGATCATTAGAAATGAGGTCTTTTTTTATGCATCATTATGTTGAAAATGAAGATAACAGAAATTGACAACTTTTTGCACTCGTTTTTAGCTAACTAAGAGCAAGTGTTTCGCACGTTTCTAAGGCCAAATTTTCTACATGTTTTAGATGTCTGTTGTCGGTAGCCCCGATATTCTCGCTAATTGTTTCTGCACCCCTATGTTTATAATTATATTTATTCATAGCTGCAAACCTTGCCTTGAAGTTTTGTCTGTTTTCAGCATCTTGGAGATGCCGCATGCCAGATAGTTTGACTGATTCCTTAACAGCACAACCCCGGCTATATAGTTTAAATACTGCATGACCCAGTGCATAATTTTTAAGGTCGGGGCCTCTTTTCCCTTTTTTTGAGAATGCGACCAGCAATTGAATGCCTGATTCCTATAAACTTCGCCAGTTTTACAGTGGGTACCACATACAATATTCCATTCTCAAGCCTGTAATGAAGAGGCGAACCTGAACCGAATTTTAAATATTTTACGGTGCTTAGAATACGATAATGGTGCAAGTATTTGCTCGGTTTGAGCAGGCACCACGAGGAAACATATAGAGAAATTGTATTCACAGAGAGCTCGCTCACCAGGGTTGGCAGCATAATAAAATGTAAGAACAGTGTGTGATGGCTCGAATGGACATGGCATATCTCACGAGTTGAAACATTAATGGCCACTCGACCTCGACATCACAGCTGCTTTAAAACTGGTATACTGGTATATATATATATATATATATATATACATACAAATGGCGCTGACTGACACTCCCATGCTTAAATTCATATGTAAACCCAATAAAGTGGCTGGGGAGATAGCCACCGTGGTAGCTCAGTGGTAGAGCATCGAACGCGCTATTCGAAGGTCGTAGGTTTGGTTCCTGCTCACGGCAAGCTATCTTTTCACCCACATTTCTTTCTTCACATTTACATTACCATTGGTCTAATAAATTCCCCTATACGTTGCTTGGCATTATTGTCAGTTAGATCGCAATAATATTGTGCCAAAACACGGTAAAACGTGCTAAGTATACACTTCTTTTCCTTGTCCATTAACGAGGGTCTCGTACTGGCAGACTATATATACGAGGGACTATTGGTCAGCTATTGGTCAGTATACGAGGGACTATTGGTCAGCTGCCAGCTCGTAATAAGTTCACGCGCTACGTGACGCCAAACAGGCTCATAAAAGGTGTGCCACACTCACCTTCATGGCTACAGGCGGCGCTGACTGACACTCCCGCGTTTAAATTCATATATAAACCCAATGAAGTGTTTGGGGGGGATAGCCGCCATGGTAGCTCAGTGGTAGAGCATCGAACGCGTTATTCGAAGGTCGCAGGTTCGGTTGCTGCTGACGGCAAGTTATCTTTTCACCCACTTGTCTTCACATTCATATTACCATTGGTCTAATATTTTCCCCTATACATTCCTTGGTATTATTGTCTGCTACATCTCATTAATATTGCGTCAAAACATGGTAAAACGAGCCCTGACGATACACTTCTTTATATATATATATATATATATATATATATATATATATATATATATATATATATATATATATATTATTAGACCTTATTTTCCTTTCTGAGTACTTTTTTAGTATTATTTATTTTTATATATTTTCATCCTTTACAGGAATACCCATTTATTTATTTTCAGTATGACTGGTTGTACATTTTTCTGCAAGAGAGGGCAGGTGGAGGGAGGGGGAGAGGGCACATTAGCTTTCCAACGTGGCCATTATATTCCGAAAGCTGGAGCGGGTCGTATGCTTCTTGTGTGTGTGTGTGTGTGGCCCGATGCCACGGGCCAGCCGCCGAACCACGTGAACTTAAACTCGATCCATGTGTGGGATGCGAGTAAGCGGCAACATGTTCCACATTTTTCCGTTTTTCTTGGTCGCCTCCGCTGGCGGCGCGTCTTACCTATACCAACTAACGATGCCAGAATTACCCGCTCGTTTCCGGCGGCTCTCCGTCACTCCTTTCTAGTTCCTCTCCTTCTTCTGCTTCTTGTTGTCTGTTGCTACCTCGTTCGCCCGCTTGTCTTTTTCTCTCTCTTTTTTTTGGAGGGTCTTTAAACTGTGAGGGTGACCCTCTGCTACGGGAACTTGTATCATTTCACTTACATCCTCCGAAGACCACCAGCCGAAACTGTTAGGATTAAATAAATATTTTATTGTTTTGTTTCCTATACTGCACTATTCTCGAAGTTTATAACTTTTATTACGGTAGCCAGAAGAAACTCTGATCATCTATTTCATCTATATATATATATATATATATATATATATATATATATATATATATATATATATATATATATATATATATATATATATATATATATATATATATATATATATATACTACACTCGGATACAATTAGTTCCCGAACTAAACATACAAAGCACTAAGCCGAATACAGGTTTCACAACGACATTTTCAGGTATTATTTTTTCCCGCAAGCTATTCGAGATTGGAATGGCCTAACAAACGATGCTATCAAGTGTACATCACTCGAAGCATTTATCTCCAAGATATCAGGCGATGCTTTATAGTTATCATCTCCAAGCAAGATGTCTGCGTTACACAATAATGATGTGTTTCACTTCTCAGTATCTTTTTTACTGTCGGGAAATTGCGCTACTCATGAATTATGCTGTACTTGTCGGGCCTTACACTGAGTGTATTGGATGTCATATTGTCATTTTTGTAGCGATTGTATAATTTCTTGCCTAGTGCATATGTACTGTCTAGTCGAACCTAAATTATGTTAGTGCCTACTTAAACTGTGTTCTTTTGAATATGTATCTCCATTCTAATATGCTGTTTATAACTGCCATTTTTAGTAGCCCTTGTATAGTTAATGTAGAGAACATATGCATTGTCTGATTCAACCTTACCTATGTACACGCCTACTTGTAGATACCCCCTTTCCTGCAACAGCCTCAGATGTGAAGCTAGCAGTATCTTCAAATAAATAAATAAATAAATAAATAAACATATACATATATATATATATATATATATATATATATATATATATATATATATATATATATATATATATATATATATATATATATATATATATATATATATATATATATATATATATATATATATATATATATATATATATATATACAGATGAAGGCAGATGAAGGCCGGATAAAGGCTGATGAAGGCCGGACGGCCGAAACGTCAATAAAATCACTTCTTACGTGCGTCTTCTTCCCTATACGGATATATATATATATATATATATATATATATCCGTATATCCGTATAGAATAACTTTGGTTGCCGCAAGGTTATAAATATGAAAGTAGATGCGTTTTCACATAACAACTGTTTATTCTGCCGACGTTTCGATGGGAGCCCCGTTTTTTTTCAAGGCATATTGCCTTGAAAAAGACAATATATATATACATACATACATATATATATTGTCTCACTCAACTGACAATCCCTTGCCCTGTAGAAAAGAGCATGTTATTCTTCAAACTTTAACTTGCAAATATTTTTTCTCGTTTTACGTACTGGAATTCTCTTTCATGTACATTTTATCTAGCCTCATTTTTTCCCTCGTTTAGCTCTGCTTAACAAATTCTCCTAAATGACCGGCGCAAACTGCGTGTCTTCTGTTTGCCGAAAAGGAATGACGCAGTACTACAGACGAATGTCACAGTCATGTTCCCTCATGTATCGTCTTTTTTTTTTGCGATTACACTAAATATACGCTCAATAAGGGCCATTGTTTTGCATAATTTCATGTTTATTAAATTTCAGGAAACACCCCTTCTTCTACTATTGTCGTTTCAAGAGTCCATGAGTGGATTCCCGCGTCATTTGGTTACATACCATGTTTTGCTTATTGTCGCCCAAGCCATGTCGAAAAATTAGTGTAATACGGAACAAAACAAGCACCATCATTTCTTGAACATCAAGAAATTTTGCTTTTCATATTTTTTGTACTTGCCAAGCAAACGAATAGGGGCCTACAGGGGACTAACCATAAACAGTCTTTTCTCTTTTTTGAGCAGGCCTACCAACATTACTAATTAATCGACAAGAAATTATCAGCGAAAGGATCGATTGTGAAAAGGATTGATTATTAGCAGAAGCGATTGATTGCGCGGCAGAATTCTTAGAAAAAAGACTGGCTCTGAGTAACTACTGATATGGTAAAAATGAATTAATGTAAGCGGCACTTCATGAGAGTCGACGAAGCATTTCACTGTTTCAAGCGAGACCGCGTTGCCTGAGAAAGCGTAGTTATAAAGCAAGATTCAGCAACCAAGAATAACTGCGCACATGCTGTGGAGAAGCTAAGGAAACGACGGAGCGTGTTCTGACTAAATGCGAGTACATTCAGAGATTGTATATTTGGACGCAAACTTACATGCAATCTTGGTTTTAATGGGCAATAGAAAGCTGAGTACGTTCGCGATGAAAGTAAATAAGAGACAGAGTATTGATGACAACAAGTTAGAGAGCAAGGACAAAAGTAAACTATAATAGGTAATTGTGCCATAACTGTAGGAGAGCCGTGCTGTGAATTCATTTTTCTATCGTAAGGTTAGTTTGAATAATGTAATCAAGGAATTAGGCAAACTAAAAAAAGGTTCTTTTTTTCTTTTTTACAACCTAGTTTCGAACGTGTCAGCGTCTCGTTCTAAGAGGACGCTCATAGCATTAATCTGTTCATCTATTCGTTTCTGCCGGATGTGAGTCAAGCCGGCTGTTTGTATGGAGACAGATATGCATGGCCCGGGCAGCTTCACTGGAGCACACGAAGTGAGCTGCATTGAAATTTATATCAGTCCTATATACTCACCCACATTGTGGGAAGTGCTAACTGGTTTACACATCATTTTTGCTGCAATGTGAGAGGTTACATTTTAGCTACGTGACCACGCATCAGTAATGCGCTGACAATTACTGTCCATGCTGCAGAAAATACAAAACTAGAATGGACGTATGAACTGAGTGGCACTCCAAGGTAGTACGTACAAAGCCTCCTCGACAGATCTACCACCGTAATAGGCAGCTAGCGAGTGCAGATATCATTGCGGTGCGGGACCGCATGCTTAATGTGACAATTGTTTCCAAATATGACGTGCCATTTTAATTGCTTGCACAGTCAGAAACGCGGAAGTATTCTTCAACAGAACACAAGCTTGCCTTTGTTGTGTTCAAGGCACCCAGTAATGCTTAGATTCCAGTCAGGCAGTAAAACTGTCATGCTCGATACTGTAGCTGTGTGTCGTTCATTTTTCTGAGATGTTGCAAGTTGGCTCCGCAGCTCGAAAAATGAAGCTCTAAAATAATTCATCCGCATGCTTTTCTCAACATTAAAAAAAATGAAGATGCTACACTCTAAGCCAAAAATGGCCAAAATGGGAGCAACGGCTGTTTTTACTCCTTCAGACCGACTGTTACTCTCCGAAAAGACCAAGCGGAACAAGATGGCCGACTTGTTCGAGAATGGGGGAGCAACTGTATTCATCTTAAGTTTGTAAGGGAGCAAGGGAAGGAGGAACCGCTGTAAATGCTCTCGTCACGCAACGGTTACTCCCCGGCAGGACACCGCACACAAATATGCATGCCGCCCACATTGATATTCATGGGCCAGATTATTGTTTGTTCTGTGTGCCAAACTTCACCAAACCAAAACAGTGAATTATTTTAGCATCCGTAGATAATAAGATAGCAGCGCTGGCTGAACACAGAAGGCCTGAGAATACAGTACGGCAAATACCTAACACACGCAGCAGCAGAATGGAGAGTTGGCACGTCAAAGCGGACCGAACGCCGAAACACGTGCAAAACAACGATAAAAAAAGCCTAGACACGCCGTTCGTCCGCGAAGTAAGGGCGTCAAAGTCGATCAAGCACCGAAACACGTGCATAAAAAGCACCCCGCCCCCCCCCCCCCCCCCCGCCCAGATATATCGGAGAAGAAAAAAGAAAAGCGGACCCAGACGCGCTTCTCATCAGCCATACACTTAGTAGCACGCTTCACAGTGTAGTTTGAGGGCAGAATGACAAATCTGCGCCATCTGCGCCCGCACGACAAGTGTGGCGCTAGTGTAGCAAACGATGTAGGTTACAAAGTAATTTTTATTCAGTGTTTATACTGACTAGCACTAAATAAAAATTCCACTCAACTTTTTATATTTATTTATGAGTTTTAGTGTACCTCATTTTTTTTTATAATTGTATTAGGAGAACACACTGAAATTATTGCGCTGACGCCTGTGCTGCCACTGCTGGACGCTTTTTTTTTTCGGCGCACTAGGTTCGCGTTCGCACTACTTACTCATTTTCATATGGTCTGTGGTTGGCGAGCACATGGACGTGCGTGCTTGTGAGCTATGTTTTGATCGTGTGTGTGTGTCGCAGATTTGCGTTTCTACTTATTCGTGATGAAGGTTAGTGTATATTTATCTTTATGGAGCGCGAAGTAGTTGTGGATTTTGCTGCTGGGTGGAACAAACACATCGTAAACACGTCTTCAGCTATCTGCAAGCCTGTTCGCTCGTCGGACAAAGGGCTGTGCATGCATCAGCGTGCAGGTGAGTGGCATTTCCAGCAACATTTAATGCTCTTACAATACATTGTTAAGTGGTTGCGCTATTGAAAGAGAAATGATTTGCTCTTATTCACCGTATCCATTGCTAGCCGTATCGGACTAAATTACCTCTATTACCGCCTGCATACCCTCTTGCTTCCCCTGTCACCACTGCAGTACCAGTGTACTTTTGCAGTTAAAAGTTCATTTCCGCAACACTACCTCGCTTGAAAAAACATTGGGGCGGGGTTGTAGCTGCATTCATACTGGCACTTTTCTACCATTGGCTTTATGTAATGTTAACGGCTGAGTGTTGGGGCCTTGGGCCGCATTTTTTAGAGATGTAAGTGTATGTAAATCAGTAAGTGAACAAATCATTGTCGCATCACTTCACTGGCATAGCCAGGCGGTTGCGCACAGAAGTTTTTTTAGGCCGGGCGTAGGAAGCCCAAATTGACGACCATATTCGCTTGCCCGGCCTATTCAGATAAGTGGACCCCCCCCCCCTCCTCGCACGCCTAAAAAAAAAAAATCTGCCCACATCACTGCGTCACTTGCTTCACCTCTGCGCTGAACGTACTATTTTATAAGCGCACCATCAAGCGAGCAGTTTACATATTGACAGAACAATTGGAGGAGGAATGACCCAAATCTTTCAGATTTCTTTAGTGATGCAAAACCTTAGCAAAACTGAATATTGTAAAAGACAATCATAAATGCTGTATGTTCTCGTTAGCGCTGTCATTATTCTGCATCATGAAATCTTTATGCGCTGTGAAAACTTGGCATGCCGTTGAAGTCACATATCGACGTTAATACCAATTGACGAAAATTTCGACAACCTCAATAACGCCGTTTGGGATTTGCCGCATGCACATAATTAGGCTGATTCCCACTTGGCTGTTCTTAACCTGACTTCACTGCTACCAAATGAAACAATATTTGATGCATGTCTTTTACTTTTTTTTTTCAGGGATATGACACAAATTTGGTTATACTGCAGATAAAGATGCTCCCAACGATGCTAAGGTACAGAAAGCAAGTGAATTTTGGTAAGTGCAGACTTTTTGTACTACGTATATGAAAGCATCGCTTTTTAGGGGCAAACTGTGCATGTGTTGGCCAGAGAATAGTTCATTATGCCACATGGTTACACTGGCACTGACAATTCGACATGGCTCCGCTGGCCCGTGTGTGTGCTCACACTGTTACCGTTAAGATAAAATGTTTATGTTTTCATTGCAGGGATTGCTGTTTGTACTAAAAAGCCAACTGCCAAGATTTGTTTACGCTGGTACTCCTAAAAGTATGCTTTTCCTATTTACATGGATTTTGGCTTGCACTAAGCATAACACTTGGGCCTAGATTCACAAAGCTGTCCATGTGCAGGCCTTCATAACAGCGTTTCTTGATTTGCCTTTACCCTGTTTTCTGCAGATGTTTCGTGGGTTTAAAAGTGCCACAGCATGTTGACCTCCCCTACTCTGAAATATTCGCGTTCAAAGTTCCGCAAGAGTGGGCTTAACTTTCTTGTGCACCTCTTTGCTAGTCCAAGATACTGAAGTGTTATGCTCTTACTAGAGGTGGCAGTGTTTCTAATGTCTGTATTTCCATCACATTGACCAAGTATGCGATGTTGGCTTGACTGGTAGCACATCTTCAACAAATGTCTTTGTGGCACATGTAGAAGGCAGTACAAAATAAATAGGCAGACATTCACACCGGGAGCTAACTTCTAATAATGCTTTTTTTTTTGGAAACCATGGTGTGCTTATTCCAATTTGTCTAACAAGCAGTAACCTGTTTGGCTGTGAACCAACAAGACGTTGAACTAATAAAAGCTTCACATCTTGTTGCTCTCAAATATATATGTATTGGCAAGCTATCTGTGACACTGTCAAACAAAGAATCAGAATATCTGTGCATGCATTAAGATGTATTGCTTCGTTTACATATCTCGTGGCTGTGACTCGTCAACCGAGTGAACAAATGCACCCTAGTTTTCTAAATTTAAAGCATTTTTTGAAGGTAGCACGGTCTACATTTATTTGTCTATAGTTTTGTCCAGCTGTTTGCGTCAGGTACAAAGAAATATACTGAAGATTATCATGTAGCCTCTGCAAATGGTTGCTTTCAAGCAGGCTTTGCATGCTTGGCTTGTGCCTACAGGTATTGCACAATTCAAGACGCAGCAGCGTATGATAGAACAGTAAAATCGAGAGCAACTATGTGCACGAGCTAAATAAGTATTTTAACATGAGCGGACAGTACGCGTTATTTGCCACACACATGACCTCATTTAGAATGCCCATTTGTGAATGGGCTCATAGAAATGTCACTCAGCTGTGTATAGGAAACAAGTTAACTGAACCTAAGGGTATCTTTAACTGCTACAAATATGCCTTGTTGAGGTGCTGCACATTTTCTTCCAGAATATTGCGGTCTGAGACATCATGTGAAGAGCGTCTACCACATCAGCATTTATATGGCTTGCCAAGTAACGTTTGGCCGAACCTTCCTTTTTTTCACATTTCGTTTTGCAGTAGACATCCTAGAATGTAAGCGCTGCTGCAGTGTGTGTGACTCATTATTACGAATTGATTCTGGCATGTTTAACCTCACACTTCTATTTTTTTTCTTGCAGGAATGAGATGCTTCAAATATGCCTGCGGTGACGTTCTGCTGCGCTAGCCTGATGGAAACACCAGCTGCGAAACTTGAGTTCTTCAGAATTGGAGAAGTTGCCCTTCTCTCACCAATGATGACACAGACTGCCCTATGCTAGAAATTCAAGATTGTTTTTCCACGGATGATGCAGAAAACCTTTGATGTATTATGGTGTTTGTTTAGTGCTGGCTGTGGTGTGGCGAAGTCTACTTTTACGTGTGGTCACATGTCGCCTCATAAAAAGAACAATAAAGCATTTATTTTCCTTTCAATATTGTCCACTTTTTGTGTTAGAAGCACCCAAGCAGTGCTCTTCCAAGGAGCTCTCGCCATGTGTTAAGCGTGTGACAAGCATACTCGAGATAAATACTCATTTCCCCAAGGAGTAACTGGAAGCATGTGCAGTTGGTTTTCAGAGAGTAACTGCGAACACGTGGGAGGAACGGTAAAGAGTAACTGTTGCTCTTAGAAGAGCAACTGGTGGGAGTAATGGTTGGTCGGCAGGGAGCAACTGGTGGGAGTAACTGTTGGTCTGCAGGGAGGAACTGGAGGGAGTAATTGTTCATCCCCCGAAGGAGGAACTGAAAGGAGAGCAACGGTTCCTCCCTCTGCAGTTACTCCTTTTAGGAGAGTAATGGGAGTGGCAATGCAATTGCTCCCTGAAAGGAGCAACCCCTATACCCCTGTTGCTCCGTTTTGGCTTAGAGTGTATGAAGATTTGTTGAACAACAAAGCTGTTCGGAGGAGGCATTTGAAGCTTATTCCGCAACACAGTGCACGGTCTGAATAGTTGCCGCGCTTACATATTTCGTCACTTTAACCCTTTCTATTCCGTTTACCGAGTTTCTTGGCCGCATGCGGCGCTTTTACAATGCAGAGAGTGTAAGAGTGCTAGAGGAAGGAAGTGCTTTTTGGGGGACCCGGAACGACAGTGGCAAATAAATGTTCTGGCTTGATTTTAGCTTGCCTCTATCCGTATATAGCTTTAGGAGTACACATAGACCACTCTCACAAAACCTAATTGGGTTTACTACTTTACAGTTTTTTTTCTGTCCGTAACTACTTTATTTGTTTGTTTGCGCTATTTTTCCAGTCACCAAATTATTAAGGCGTGTGCGTAGACCTGAGAAGTGTATGCACATGTGTTTTTAAATGTGGCGTATTCATTGAATGTTCTATCATTTATTTGTTTCTTTTTCTTAGGGCAGTGTATGTAGTTGTGGTTGTTTTGTGGTTGTGAGGCGGCACAATGTTCCATGACATGGACAGCGGAGAACAAATCATTCAACTATCAGAAATACCACAGTTTGTTCAGGGTCCGGTGTAGACTGGAAATTGGAAGCCTGTGTTGATGAAAAGATCGCAGCATATCCACGGAGTGAAAGATGATGATCGGGGCGAAGTGCTAGAGGTTTTCATCGCTAAACCGTGAACCATCCACGAATATTGCCCACTACATCATCAGAGACGTGACATACACTGTATATATTTATACAAGAATTTTATTATTCGTATGTGGTAGCTATACGCCACTTCCGCTCCCCCTTCATTTTAACGGCTTTATGGTCGGTGAAGTGGTGGATTGGTGATGGCGCGTAGTGGGATGTTTGCAAGGACAAAGTAGGGGGCAGTTGACAAAGGTGGAACTATGGGTGGTCACGTACAAACAAGGGATGGACACAGTGGGACAAGCTATGGTTGCTTAACGCACACCTGAATACAAGCACACGACAATCTTTCATTTCCTATTGGCTACTTTTAAACAGTATTTTATTCATAATCGGTGAAGTGGTGAATTGGTGATGGCGCCTAGTGGGAGGTTTACAAGGACGAAGTAGTGGGCAGTTTGCAAACGTGGAACTAGGGGCGGTCACGTACAAACAAGGGATGGACACAGTGGGACAATCTATGGTTCTTTAACGCGCACCTGGATACAAGTACACGACCATCTTTCATTTACTATTGGTTACTTCTCAGCAGTATTTTCTTTATGGTCGGTGAACTGGTGGATCGGTGTATGATGCGTAGTGGGATGTTCGCATGGACAAAGTAGAGGGCAGTTGACAAAGGTGGAACTATAGGTGGTCACGTACATTCATACACGGGATGGGCAGACCCATGCCTTTAGGAGCTTCGCCCCTAAAAGCAGAAGAAGCCGACGCTAAGTGTAGAGCATGTCACAGGGAAATATGGAAAAAATAATGGTGGTCCAGAGTGGGCTCATGACGAGAATTGCAGTTCAAAAGTGTTGTGGCTCAGGCGAGTTAGTTATGCATGAACTTAGCTTATTAGCGCGGTCCATATCAAAATGAAAGAGGAAGGACGACAGAGATGGCCAGTAAGGTAGGTGCTAAACTTCCAACTGTTTATTTCATGCCCTTGACATCCATCTTATACATGCGTAGAAACACAACTTATCTTGCACATGGTGCCATTCCAATAAACCTCGTTTCTTTATCCATCAGTGCAATTGATGATCTCTCACACAAGTTTCCCATTTCTGCTGTAGCTTCAGCTTCTTTATTTTCACGTGTCAGCTGATTGCGAGACCGGCCGATAACGATGCAGCTGTGCAGATCACGGAAGCACCCACAACTGTTGCATTGCGCCGCCAGGAACCCTCCCGCTGAAAAAAAAAAGTGAGAGCGCCTATCTTCCTGGCCATCTCTGTCGTCTCTTCTCTTCCATTTTCTGTGTGCAGCATTAATACAAGCCAAGTTCACGAAAATTGCAGCGCTGGACAATCCTTTGGGGACAGAGTGAGAAAAAAAGGTCATTCAATGAACAGGACACAGTGTTAACATGACGAGCACACATTCTGTTAACAAGGTTTTCTATGTTTTTTTTTTTTTGAAGTCTGCCCCGCGTACTGTTCTTTTTTTTTATTGCAAGCGCATTGACAAGCCAACATGAACCAACTAGCCCCTCTTTTTTGCATTATCGATAAGGGGCTTGGTCACTAGGTGTGTTAGATGTTTTTATTTAAGGGGGGGGGGGGGGGTCGGAAGCCCCGGCACGCATGCTCTTCCGTGTCCGGGGTAGCCAATAACTAAAGGAAACAGTCATAACTCTTTGACAGATGTTATAGTGGAAAACCAGAGAAGAGGTGAAATAAAAAGAGAGAAGACGCGTGTTGCAGTCTCTTACATAAACATGCAGTGTTGCTGAAGCAAGGCAAAATTATTAAGCAAGGCAAAATTAGTTAAGCAAACAAAAGTTAGGCATTTATACGGTTACGTAAGCACACTTTAGTGACTTGGAAGGACCACACCACATTGACAATCACGTTTGGAAAAGATGCCACAGGGTCATATATGAAAGGAGAGTTGGGGGTGTAGGAATGTCAATTCACCTAGGAGCCAAATAGGGTATCGAGTGAGACATTTTTTCTCTGTGGTATAGAGTATATGGAGTATTGAGTATATGGGGTATGGGGTATGGAGAGAAACATCTTTTCAGTTCACCTTGGGGTTTTGGGTGCAGTAGGTGGAAATAAAAGGTGTCTAGGGATAACCCACTTGTGGACAGGAAATAAATGCAGAGAAAAGAATGCGGAGATAGTGGATTTAATATGTGCAGATAATAAAGAAATTGGTAATGGGGCCGAAATAATCCTTCTAAAAGATTTGAATGCTCTAACACGATTGAGCATTTGATGTTAGATCTCTATAAGCAACATAGTCATCAGGTAGTTAACAAGGACCCTAAATGTGATGGCCAAATCTCGAGGGAAGTCGGAGCTGCCCTACTTTCACAACACCGTTAGTTGTCGGCTGAGAACTATGGTCGTCATAAGCTAACTGTCTTTTTTCTGAAGCAATTGATTTTTGTTTATGGTCTTAGGACTAATGGAATTGATCACAAACTGAGAGAAAAAAGAATTTAAGGCTTGGGAAGTGATAAAGAATGCATGGCATTACAAGTGGTATATAAAACTGGTAAAAAGAGCATAGAATTAAAGTCTGGCAGCCCGTATTCAGAAACAAATATAGCTGCCAGAGTGAATGAACAGGTTGGAAAAATACCAGGTTAGGACTGGGAGTGTAGTGAGCTGTTACATCTAACCCCGAAGGAGATAAAGAAGTACAGAACTATTTGCGTTAAAAAAAAAGAGGGATCCAAAAACTTGGTGGAACAAGCAAATCCAGGAAGCGATCGAGAAGTGACGGGGAGCATTATGGGAACATAAGAAAGCAGAAAATGAGAAGCGGCTGTAGGACGAAGTCATAGAAATACGGGAAACATATTTCGAAAAAAACAAATGCATTGTGAGGAAATCGGTCAAGGCCAAAATTATTTCAAAAGTGAACGCTGGGACACGAAAATTCACAAGAAAAATAGAAGGCCATGCCTGCGATATTTTGGAGCCACATAAAAGCTCTGGATATAAAGTCGGTCACAATGCAACAACATATTGTAGATGAAAGCTGTATACAATAGGAAGGGTGACAACCGCTAGGTTGCATCCGAAAGGCAACAGCCGATTTGTCTAAAAGGATAGAGCAGGAAATTTCCCCGGTGACTAACAGTATGAAGAAGAGCGCAACCGAGGAAGAGCTAGTACTCGAGCATTTCAACTGGAAAAAGGCCGAAGGAAAATTTTCAAAGCGCACGGCGCCCGGTTTAGATGGGGTTCTCCCCAGTCTCAATAACCAAATAGGACCTGACACTAAGGAAGCAGAGTTGGAAGCCGTAGAAACATGTTTACATTTAAAGCTAATACCGGCTAGTTGGCGAAAAATTAGAATATACTTAATCAATAGGAGAAAAATATAGCATTCGCTTGGATATACCGGTAACTAATGCATCGATACTATGCAGGTTGGCGATGCAGGAAGTACATAAAGGTATGAACACATGGACACACCACAACCATATTTTTGGAAAACTTCAGAATGTATTTTGATTCGACCGGCGGTTGTTCTTACTCGTGCAGAAATACCTAAATTAGAAAACAAGCCCTTCTACGTGGCTTTTCAAAACATAGATGGGACGTACCACAACGTTAGTCAGGAATTTTTTTGATATCTATTGAAAATACTGAGCGTAGGTGTCTCACACATCTCACACATCACTAACCTACGTGGCTACCAAAACCTTCATGAAGCTCGAACGTGAACGGTGGGGGTCATTATTGACAGCGCGATTTGCCGGGTTCTTCACCAGATATTTTCATGACAACTCCGCGGTCACGAGAAAGAATAGGATTTCCTTTTCACAGTGGACGAGGTTCGTTCTTCTGTGCACAAAACATTTAAAATTGCCGTGTTTCTTGCCAGGGAAAAATCAATCAGGCTAGAGCATCCGGACAAGGGAGTGACTGCAGTTTGTCTCAACCTTCATTGAGGGGGTTGGCCCGTAATTTGGTTAGCGACGTGACGTCTGTGGGCAGCGGGAATACAAAATAAGCCCGGTAGTTAAATCTTTTTTATTCAATTTCGCTCAATAGACAACGCTCAATTATAACGCAACTCAATGGATAACACTCGCTTAAGGAAATACGGACGCTCCTGCAGGAGACGCACTTTTTGTGCAGTCTGTCATCTCAACGCGAAAGCAGGAGAGCACAGCATGTGAGAGGGTATACGAGTTGTTTCCTCATGTGTGCCGAGACAGCGCAAGAGCCAGCGCACGAGCCAGCAATCCCTACCACACCATTATATGATCAATGTTCACTGTGGCTGCTCGAGCAATGCAGCCCTTCGGCCCCCTCCCCGGCCGTCGCTTCATGCTCCTTTAAATACGGCGGGACGTTTCCACTCTGCTTTCTCTGGCAAACCTTCCATCCGGCAGGATGTCATCGCATGCACCCTCCTTGCGACGAAGCTGTCCCGCTCGTTTCATCTTTGCTTCAGCCGCGTTCGCTGCCAGTATTCGCCCGTTTTATTGCGATAGCAGTTATGTGGACACTCTCGGCTGGATTTTACCGCTGGCGCACTCACTATATATATATATATATATATACATACGCAAGAAAGGAACTATCCAGAAAAAGACTCCGCCGCGCGGAAGCGAACTTGGGACCTCAGAGAAGTGAACGCGAGGCGTTAACCACAGAGCTAGGTAGGAACACGTCCCGTAACGTTCAAACGGCAAGCTATTTTTATCTACCACTTACCGCTGGTGACGGACCTTCGGGGGGGGGGGGGGGACTATCGTGTTTTCAGCACTGCCAGCAAGATGGCGCATGAGCGCGTCTCGACACATCGTCACGACGTGGCGGTGCGTGCTCTCATTTCCCACGGCTACAGGAGCGAAGCCCCGCTGAGACAGGAGGGGGCGGACGCTCGATTGCGCACCCTTATCTCGCGGTGGGGAGGATTATACGTCTTGGCTGGCCTTGGTTTCACCGGAACGATTCTGTTGTAGTTACCTGACGCACAAAGGTCACTGCAATCGTTGCGTAGTCTCCGCTCGTGAAAAGAGCACGCTTTTCAGACACAGCGAAGTAAGAACTGGGATTCTTATTCGCGTTCATCTGTACCCTTGAGTACTTTTCGTGCGTTATTTGTGCGTGAGAAACACGGGGCGCGTTTTGATCTGCTTGCCATTCTGCGCGCGCTGTTCCAATTTGCTGCTAGCGCGTTCATTCCTTCCCCTTTGCGGCAATGCTGTGACTTTATACTCGCTTGAACATGCAATACGCGGAGCGATGTTATTAGATGCAAAGTATTCTATAGTTGAGTTCAATCCGGTGTGTGGCCTGACCACCCTTACTGCGCATGTGCACCTCTTCCCCTCTCTTACTCCTCTTCTATGCTCTCCTCTCTCTCCCCTCACAACGCCGATGCAGACAGCGCCTGCTAGCCAACGCTCGCTCTCCCTCTCTTTCTCCTCTAGGAATTCCATGTCATGGCGTCTACACCCCCATGGCGCCCCTTCTCTCTCTTTTTTTCCTTTCCTACAATCTACCCCTCACCTCACAACGTCGATGCAGGTAGCATCTGCTAGCGAGTTTCTTGATTGAAAAGCCGACTGCTCGCACTGCACAACCATTAAACAGTTAAAGTACAGTGGGCTTAGATGAATGGCGGACTTACCGTCATAGCGGGATCAAAGTGTGCATGTGCAGATACGTACGTCACGCGTACAGCTTACTGTACGCGCGCTATTTTTCAAATTTAATGTTACCGTGTTAGCGTGGTGTACGTAGTGTACGTAAACATGGCGGTGCTTTTGGACGCCCGTTCCGAAATGATTTTGGCATATTTGTTGAAAGATTGACTTTGTTCATAGCAAACGACTGTTTATAATGGCTTCGTTTGACTTCAGTTAGCCTCGATGACAGAGTATCAAGAATAAGCTAGCGTAATTTTTAGATAACTTCCCATTTTAAACGTTTCTATGACTAACTACGGAAGAGCGATGTAAACAAATCGGCAACATGAATGTTTTCGCATTTGGTGCGTGGTTCATATTTATTTACTTTTATTATGACTCAAATAAACTTGTAATAATGCTACGTGTAGTGACGCAGGCAAATATTCTCGTTTTCTTTTGTTTTTCACTGTTATTTAACTAACTAACCTCCGACTGGCAGCGCCACCATCCCAGCTGGGCACGTAAACCACGTAAACGAAATCCCGCTTAACTATAAGATGCTGTCCGCCACGAACGCTTGCTGCACGGTAACGCCAATCTTTTAACCCTTGCTATCACGCTAACGGTAAACTATACCTGTGTATTCGCTGTCCACCTTTTCCATATAGACACTGTATTGTCACCTCCAAAGCAGTGCTGGTGGAGGGTTCTTCCTGTGCGTTGTTGCACGGTGCTTTGCAGCATGTCCGTTAACTAAAAGCGGACTGCGGGTCTCTGTGTCCAATCAGAGTAGTCTGTCTCTCATTAAGCAATAGCAGCGATTGGCGTGTTCCGATAGGAAACACTGGTCAGTCACTGCGTTTTTTGCGCTTCCCCAGGTTTCTTTCTTGCACAACGCCGCGATGAGAGTCCGCGTTAACGCCGCCGCCAGTGTAAGCGTTAGCGGCAGCTGCTTCTCATCTACACATGCTTCCCTTTAGTGGGAGCTGGTTTAATTTTTAATTGTACTCTACATAAAACACGACGCCAGTAGCATGAACCCGTCGAGAGTGGTGTTTGTATCATTGCTATTAAAATAATGCATTTCCTAAATAAATGCTGCATGAAATGTAAGTTATACGACGTGTGAGGTGGACGAGGGCTGGCGGCGTTTGTAGGAAGAATTTCAAAGTTGGATTAGAGTACCTGGTGTGGGTACTGTGCTTTGTGTATTATTTGATTTAGACGTATAGTTTGTCTAGTAAAAACTGCATACTGAACACCTTCACTCTTTGTTTCATCGCATGGAGTGACTCGAATGGAATGCGAATGGTAGAAAGTCAGCAAATTATTTTTTTCGCGATCGATGGATGGTGTTTCAGAACAATGAATAGCACAGAAGAGCAACGTACTAGAGAACGAACCTTGAAGAAGCTGCTACGCGATGTAGCTGATAGCATGCTGAGTGAGCGTCGATTTAAAGTGGTTGATGTATTAACATAAACACGGCACTTTTACCTCTCTTCATAAGATAAAAGAAGCCAGAAGCATTTTCTAGTAAGGTCAAAATGCAGTTTCATTATTAAATCAGAATCGCGCAACAAACTTGATCAAAAGTACGTATATATAGATAGAACGCAGCAAACTTCCTTTCAATGGAATATGAAAAATGGCGACCGCTAAACTACCCGATTCTTTAGAACTCTTAAACTTAGCTCTTCTTCAACGCAACGGGATGGTAGCTGTGGAGGCATATTTTCAATGTGGCAATGTGCCTACATTGTTCAATGCCTGCATAAGCCATTTGAAATAATCTTTTGCTGACCATCATGCAGCAGTATTTCAATATTACATCGCAGTAATTATGACCTAATAGTTCTTGAAAAGGAATACTCTGACAATAAGCAGTAGTTTATAACCAAGCAGATAAACAAACTATACTTCTGCAGTATTAGGTGCCGAACACTTTAGGGGTCTGAGCTCTCGTATGATGCCGTCGTTTTTCATAACGCATTCAAAGCCGTGTATCAAAATAGGAAAAAAGGAGAATAAGCGATAAATATAAAAGGACAAAGTAAAAAATTAGGTGGAATAATAGCAGTAAATGAAAATTTGTACAGATAAGAAAGGCAGAAACAAAAAGAGAGAACGAAAGAAAGAAAGTGAAAGCTGGAAAGAAAAAATGGAGGCTGTAGCCAGCCCCGCACTTTCATCAGTCTTGCCACCACTCGAGCTAGGCAGCCTCACTTTTTTTTTGTGCGGGTGATCACTGGTAACCGACATAAATGAACACCCAGAGCTTCGCTAAGTGAATGCTCCAGAATGATTGTAGCTAGAAGCTGCTGACAAAACTGAGTGACTTTGTAGTACGTGTAACTTAATGCACCACCGAAATTAGACCTGAGCTCTATGTGAGTTGTGTGAGACATGGGCATATTATTAATGACGATACTGCTTGGCGCCATATATGCGGCTTTTTAACATGCACACCCATTCCTGCTATAACCCTAATGGATACCAGTACGTCTAAATAAAATAAATCAATAAATATTTACGAGGGCTGGCAATAGTAAAGCATGAACTATTTTCCAAGTGCGTCTATCTTACCTTCAAATGCTTATCTACTTCACATTTAACGTTCCACAGTGGAGCTCTTAAGCTCTCGTAATTTCTTTATTTGTCGACCGAGAACTATCGTCGTCATGAACCGACTGTCTCCATTTTTTTTTCATTATGGTTTTCATCTTCTGATTTGCTCTCGGAACACGCGTGCTGATTTCCCCGGCATGAAAACACATAACTCTGATGGGCGAGAGCATGAGTACAAAGAAATATAAAATAAATACCTTCACATTGAAGCAAAGAAATAGAAGAAGAAAGAAGTTCTTGGCGCAAAGAAATTCTTGGCCTTGTGGGATCGGAACCCATGTAACCACAATCCGAAGGCCAGTGTCGTAACCACTCGGCTATCCAGCAGAACGTAACATGGCTTTGTACGGTGTAGTGTAGCAAGGGGATAGGAAAGAAAAGCTAGGTGAGAAAGGAGGAGGGTAGATAGTGAGAAAGTGTAACATAGAAAGAGCGGAACAGAGAAAAAAATGAAAGGAAATCAGAAAGAGCGAGAAAGAGAAAGAAAGAAATAGAGACATAAAATGCATTGAAGAAACTAAGGAAAAAGAGAAAACGAAACAATGAGTGATTATGAAAACTAAAGAGAAAACAAAATAGACCACCAAGCATCTGCATGGTTTGTAGGCTTTGCAGTTATAATCAAATCTGCTTAACCCTTGTAAAGCAGTAATATCTGGGTTTTGCTGATGTCCTAAAACCGCCATACGTCTATGACGGACGCAGAAGCGGAGGTTTTTGGAAATTTCGACCATCTGGTGTTCTGTATAGGAATGCCGACACAAATTCGAGGCACCACAAAAGGGACATCTTTTATTTCCATGGTGAATAATCAACGTTCTCTACACACCGGAGCCAGAAAACGCGTATAAAGTGTTTTACTTCGATATAAAAAATTATGACTGCCCGCATCTGAAAGCTAACCCCACCACATCGAACATTATCATGACTCCTCAACACAGTTCACTGCGTTTGCGAAATCTGCGTCCTTTGTGTCGCCTAAATCGCAGACATCGCTGTCAGAGCCTCTGGAAGACATTTTACTCGTCATTGTTCACGTGAGACACGTGCGAATGGCTGCACACTGGCACCAGTTGCTAGTATGCCCCGAGAAGTCGTCAGTTGCAATCTTCTCGTGAAGTCAGGCGTCTTGGCGTGAAGCCATCTCGTGGATACCGATACATAATTCGCTGTCTCAGGTACATCTGTATTCAAAATATCTTCCCAAGCCCTACGAGCCCCCCTTTTTTAGGGTTTTCAATAGCCGTTGTTTTTTTACCTTAAGCAACTAAGAATACTTATTTAAAACTCACGGCATTGTACTCCGTTAACGTGCGCTGACATCGCACAGCAGACGGACCTTCAGCATTTCGCCTCCATCGAAACGCCGTGGTCGGCATCGAACCCGTGACACTCAGGTCAGCAGTCGAGGACCGTAATCAAACGAGCACTGTGACCGGGACAGCGTACCGCGTGCAGGGATATAATAACACACTTGGATGCCATTTCAAACTTCACTGTGATGCCGACGGAAACGACAAAAAGTATACGCCTTCCGTGTCATACATAATAAAGGCATAGTAGTTGCAAAAGATCAGCGCAGTTGCTTCTATTTTAGACTCCCATGAAATAAAATAAATTAAAAACTAATGTATTGATATCTCCACATCACTGCGTGACCACTTTACATCAGTAAATTATTGTCCCTTGGAAGCTGGGTTGACCGGGAAAACAACTGAATAACTTGAAGATTGTGAATCTGAGCGTTCAAATCTTACTCATTTTTTGTCAATGGCGCTGCAGTAGTCAGATTTGGTACGATACATGACAGCGAAATTATTCCTTGGAGTTTTCAATGTGAAACCAACATAGTTGTCCTGAAAATGCCTGATTAAGACCATAGGATATACAGCACGTATACACTTACCGGAACAATAGTAAGAAACAGCCTAGCCACCCTTTTTTAGGAGTCTCTCGTTTAAGGCCTCTAATACCTCACTGGCTGCATGCGTTTGGAATGTACTTATCGGCAGAAACTGCAATTCACTGTGCATGGAATATTGAAGGCGGCAAGCCACGGCACCGTACCCCTTATGGCACCGCTCACAGTGAGGCACCCATGTCCGTACTAGCACCTCTCCAGTTGTCAACTTCATATGATTGATATGTCTTCCCACGTAATAAATGCAAAGCGTTTTTAACGACCACAAAATATATACCTCCAGCATATTTTAATGTTCACCTGGTTATCCATCTATCTATCCAGTTAGCTTGCTAGCCACCCACGGTTTTGTGTTCCCGGATCGTTTCGTTAACTTTATATGTACCCAAATTGTAATTCATAACGTTACCATAGTAAAGACGGAAATAAAAGGTTGTTGCATGAAAATCGTGACGTGCACGTTATCACACACGTCCTTATTTACATGACTTACTCTTAGAGCTCTCGAGACCTTCCTATTAAGTTTATATACAGTAAAGGCTCATTAATTCGACACCCATTTATTATAAAAAATCAAATAATTCATACATGTTCGGTAGCCCCGGTGAGCGCACAGAGAGAGTGAATAAAATGAGGGAAAGGCAGGGAGGTGAAGCGGAAATCGGAGCATCCTGTTTGCTACCCTGCACTAACGGAAGAGAGAATGGGGAAGAAAGATGGGAAAGAAAGCGAAAAGCGAAATAGACGTGCGAAAAAAAAAATGGTGGGCTGGGGTGCTATAGCAACGCAATAGGCCACTACCACGCAAATTGTTCAATAAGGCATTCACTGATTTTCAGTGCGAAGACAGATCAAGTCGCCTTTCAAGCACTGATTGTTGTGACAAATGTCTATCGTCAAGGCGAGATATTGCAGCAGCTAACGGCCGTCTTTGCACGCTGTAACGAGGGCAGTGACAAAGAACGTGCCTTATCGTTTCATCGCTACCGCAATGAGTGCAAGCAGCACTGTCTTTCATGCCGATTCGGAAGGCGAAAACTTTGGCGAAAACGACACCAAGCCACAGTTGGCAGAGCACCAATGTCTCAAGTCGAAACAGTTTGGACGGAGGACGAAGTGGACGAGACGTGTGCAGCTTATGCAGTCACATGTGCCATAAGCACTCAGCGTTCCAGAGGAATTTTACTTCTTCATTAGTGATTTTTTGGATTTTCATTGCAGCATCAGTCCTTAAAATGGAATAGATTTTCCTTCACCACCTTCGTGTGCTGTTCGAGCAGCGGCATCGACATGTTCGTAGCCCAATATGCCGCACTGAATTGGCAGGCACTGAAACGTGATTTCGTGTCCTTCGTCGATGAGGTGGTGAAGCAGCTCTTTAATTTCCAGCACTAGTACCAAACACTGTAGCACTGCCTTGGAGTCCGTGAACACGCTCCAGTTTTGGTTTTTGGACATTGAGACACACGGACGCGACCACATCACCACTTACCTGAAGATCAAAGGTATTTCAAACGCGTACTTATCTACCACGACACGAAAAAGAGATTGTACTATGTTCAAAACTGAACTTGAGGATGCTTGTGAGGAAGACCTCTCCCACGGTGTTCAGCAAGCTATTAGGGAAACTGCACATGCAGCTATGCGCACAATATTATGCTCTCCGAAGTACGCTGAATTTAAGCTGCAGCTAGAGGGACTTCGTGCGATCCGCTATCGTGCCGAAAGAAGATATCGACGCACCAACCCCCCAGACATTCTACGAACAGCCCGGCGCATGCAAAAGAAGATGCAACGTCGCCTGGACAAATGAGACACCCAACGATAAAAGAAATTCTGTGCGTCGCTAGATCCTCAAAAACCAATGTCTCAGATATGGAGAACGGTGCGAGGCCTACGTTCTGTTCCCAAGCAGCGCTTTACTTTCAAAGCCCTTGCACTTTTCCATCGCTGAAATTAAATTGAGGTATCAGAAGATTCCTGGGACATGATTGTGAGCCAGACAACGTACACAAGCCTACATACAGTGAACCATATTCCTAACTCACGGGACCCGCTCATGGATCTACCGCTTACATCACAGGAGCTTGATGTGGCGCTCGTCCTATGAAATAGGTCGCCGTCGACTGGTCCGGATGACATTTTTTACCGGATGCAGTACCACCTTGGTGAACGGACACGAGAAGCACTTTTTAACATCTTGAACAAATCCTGGCAGGCTGGCGACGTTCCACAAGATTGGAAGATTGGCCTCTTGAAACTGCTTCTTAAGCCTGGCAAACATCCCATGGACATTACTTGTTACCGACCGACCACACTTTCAAGCTGTGTCGGAAAAGTAATGGAGAGAATGATCTTGGCCAGGCTTGAATGTTACCTTGAATACTACGAGATATATCTGAACTCCATGGCTGGTTTTTGCCGTCACTGATATTCCATCTACAATGTTATAGATCTTGTCACGTATGTCCAACATCAAAAGATATGTAAACAATTATCTATTGCCATGTTCTTTGATGTAAAACGAGCATACGACAACGTTCTTCATGACGCCACCCTCGAAGCCATTCAGTCAGTAGGCCTAGGGGGACCACTGTATTGTTGGACATGCAGTTACTTACAAGGGCGGACCTTATTTGTGAACACTGAAGATGTTGCAACATCCCAACACCCCACGCATCGTTGAGTTCTATAAGGTGGCGTCTCGACTCCAACCCTCTTAAATCTCGTTTTCATTGGTCTTGTGGAACGACTACCGAGTGTGGTCACGCTAAGTACGCTGACGACATCTGCGTCTGGGCATCTGGCGTGACAAGACTCTGGTACACGCAAGGCTTCAGAAAGCTGCGACGTTGGTATCACTGTACCTCAATGAACATGGTCAGAAAATCTCACCAGCGAAATGCGCATTGATTGCTTTTAGTCGAAAGCCAAAGAGGTCATAGGCTATATCTATCGACGGCCGAGTCATACAATATGTAAGGACGAGCAGATTTTTGGCGTATCCATTAATAGAGACCTCTGCTGGGGCCCACATGTGGCCCACTTGAAGAATAGGCTGACAGACGTTGCTAATTTATTCAAGTGTCTTGGAGGAAAAACCTGGGGGACTTGGGTACATGCAATGGTGCAATTGTACAAGACGCTTTTTTCGGCTATTTGCGATACAGCTTCCCTGTGTTGACCAATACCTGCAGGACCAGCATTCGCACTCTCGAAAGCATCCAGGATATGGCTCTGCGACTTTGTCTGAGGCTACCGCGATGTTCATCAACAGCTGAGACAATCGCGATCGCAAATGACTACCCGCTCAAGACGCATATTGTAATGGAAGTCCTCAGAGCACACGTGATGCATCTTACTCGTGCCCCTGCCCATCATCTAGCCTCACTGCCAGAAAACTGACCTCGTGCCTCATTTTGCAGACAGTCTTGTCATATTGCACACGCATACCCACGGGATATACAACTCCGTCCAGAATTGCAACTTCTCCCAAGGTGTATGACTGTTCCACATGTTGAACTCACAGTTCCAGTTATACGGTCAAAAGCCCGGCTTTCGTCTCTAGCACTAAAGCGGCTTTCTGTTCTCTTGTTGTATGAGAAGTACAGTGAGCATAATCATCTATACACTGAAGCTTCAATTGAAGTGGATGGGTCTGCGGGGTAAGTGATCTTTCCTGCAACAGCGACAATGACGAAGATTTGGTTGTTAAATTGATATTAATCGTTAAATTGGTATTATTTGGTCGCAAGCCGGTTGATTCGGACGGTCCTCTGAGCGTTAAAAGCATAAAGGTCATCCATTCGCAACGCAAAGGAGCCAAAACGGTATTCGCGGAGTGCCGTAGCGAGGTGGCCCAGTCGCACCGCCATCTTTATCCTCGTGAACCCTACGGTAGACACCATGCATACAATAATGACGTTGCTGGTTAATTTTTGGTACGGGGGTTTCGGGTTAGCTAAAATAGGGATATCTCGAGCAGTAATCACAGTGTGATCAAAGTCGCGAATAGCGAGAATTGCAGCTTTTACACGGCTTTTCTTTGAAGTACAGGATCAACGTATTCTTTAAGAAAGTGAAAGTGTTTTAGAGCAATAGATATTTTTATTGTGATAGCAATTATATAGACACTCTTGGCGGGGTTTCACCGCTGGCGTCGATTTCTTCTCTCTTGTCAATTTCTTCTTTCTTTCATGGATGTTTTGACGCAAGAAAGAAAAACAATCCCAGAAAAAAGACTCCGGTGCGCGGAATCGAACGTTGGACCTCCACGTCGTGAATGCGAGGCGTTAACCACTGAGCCACCGAGGGGAACCTCCTTGAACATTTAAACGGCCAGCTATTCATAACTACCACTTACCACTGGTGGCGGTGATTTCGGGGGAGGGGAGGGGGGACTATCGCGTTTACAGCACTATCAGCAAAATGACGCATTGAGCGCGCGGTGGCTCTCATCTTACACGCGTACTTTGACTCGCGTAGAGAATAAGGAGATGTACTCTCGATCGCGCGAATATATCTTACAGTGGGGAGAATCGTACGTCTTGGCTAGCCTTTGGGTTTCATCGGAACGATTCTGTTCTAGTTACCGGACGCACAAAGGTCACTGCAATCATTGCACAGCCTCCATTTGCGAAAAGCGCGCGCCTTTCAGACACATCGAAGTAACAACTGAGACGCTTATTCGCGTTCATCTGTGCCTGTGGGTACGTTTCGTGCGTCATTTACGCGTGAGAAACGCAGGGCATGTTTTGATCTGCTTGCCATTCTGCGCATGACCTTTCAATTTGTTGCTATCGCGTTCATTGCTTCGCCTTTGGGCAAAACTGTGACTTTTTTTATTTTCCTAATATTTGCGATGATTCTAAATTTCATTAGCTCAGACAGGTTTTCCAGTCCCGCATAATCCAAACGAGCTTTTACTGTATATTGAAAGTGCAACGGCTAACAAGAGCAATCCTTGACGTTTTACATTCCAAACCACGATATATGAGAGATGCCGCAGGGAAGAGCTCTAGAAGTTTTCACCATCCGGTGCATTCTAGCATGCACCTAAATCTAAGTACGCAGGCCTCTAGCATTCGCCTTGATCGAAATGCCACTGTTGCGATTCAGCCCCGCGACTTTCGGGTCAGCAGTCGAACACCATAACCAGGTTCCCATGACGGGTCAATATTGGTATGGTACAACACGAATATATCAGAAATATAAATGACACGTCATTCACACCAAATGTGTGGTATGCGTGTCATGTATGTCGTGCTTTACCTGACGTGGTCCTGGTGGACTCGTAGCCGTTTCCTTAACTGGATAGATATCGAAACTATGAAGGTGTAAGCATGACAAACATAAAGAATGGGTCATGCGTGTTGTAAAGCGGAATATACGTTTTGTTAGCAAGGTACTATCGTGAGCATGGTACACAGAGGCACGTGGCAAATAACCTCAATACCAAGTTAGACCAATACTCGAATGACATTGCCAATAATAATGTGGGAAGGGTGACGCTCTTCCACGAAATATTCTACCTCGCACCATGTGCGCGTGATTTACGGTGCGAGACATGTACGATACAAATAACAGCTTAGTACTATAACACCTATATTAGGACTCAAGTGTCGGAAATAGCAGTGCACTTTTGCTTTTTTTAGTAACATTTCGCACTGTCTAAACTTTATGTTACATAAACTGAGGTGACTGAATGGAAATGTGGTGTTGTGCGAGTAACGTAGTGCATGCACTCAGCCATGTCCGTGTTCTACTCGTGAACTGCGCGTGACACGCTATCACGAGCAGTTTTTGTTCAACAAAGCAGGCGGGCCAACATTTAGCGGACCCGGGCAACCCGTTCTACTTTGCTACCGACAGCGGCTGCGCAGAATCACTCGGTTTGAGGTTCCTTGCTGCGCGCTCACGTTCACTCATTTATGCCACTTAGCATACTCTACCATGCATGAATGGCAAACATAAGGTAATATGCATTTCCTGTCCCGACATGAATGCTTGCATTTGTCTCAAAGCCAAACAATCGTGTACTGCAGGTCATCGCTGAGTGCTTCACATTACATCGATTCCCGTAATGCGTGAGATGTGCCGTATATTTCAATCTTAAACGTCAAAAAAGATTGGTTCAACATTCCATGAATGATGGTAAAGCTTATAGTAGCATTTCCAATATGTACAACGCACAGTAGGAAGGAAAGCCAAATCAACCGCGGAAGAAGAAGTTTGAAAGTCCTGAAGTTGAATTTGGTTACAACACAGCGCCATTGCAAGCACGTTTTCGCCCAGCATAAGTACTAAAAAAACAAGTCGGTGAAACCTTGCTCAATTGCAAATGGGCCACGCACTAGCAATTATTTGCATTTAAAGCTGACTTTTAAACTACGCGACGCTAGCATAATTGTATATCTCTTTGGAGACATCCTGCGAGTCCACTATCATTGGTCTTGAGAACTAGACAGTCATGCAACTTGCAGCTTAACCATGAATAATAAAAAGTAACGCTATCCTCAACGACACCAACAATTACCCGTGAATGTCGACAGCATAGAAAACCCGGTTTTCGCATGGTGTGCAATGAACAAAACATACTTTTGAGCAGAACACAGGCTTGCGACAATGCGCAAGATCAAAATGTTCAACCCTTCTATCCCCCTTCCCGCGACACGAACATACATAGTCTCTCTAAACACCAAACACCCCACCCCCCACCCACCCACCCTCTTAAAAAATGCCAGTTCTGCTCATAAAGCGCAGCATGGTCACAGAGAATGCTGGAGGAACGGTATTTAACCCGTTGGGAACTTGTTTGGGACCTATGATAGAAGTTCACACTAGCAAGGTATCCACGACCACGGTCGCTGGATAAAAGAGCGCAGCGGCCGGGCCACGACCATAAAGTTTCCTAAATAAACATTACAGGGAACTCTGGCACTAGTATCTATAGGAGCTGCCACGCACGGTGCTTCAGCGAGCATGGGAATGATGGGTAGTACACGGATTTGTCTAATCTTCGTACTTCTGCCTTCATGTGTGTTCGTGTAGCTTGGAGCTGTTTTTTTCCCGAAACAAAAATCAGCAAATGTTCAGTGGTCGCGCTTTTAGGCTTACCATTTCAGATCAACTCACGAAGTTCAAAAGAGTTTGTTCTTTTCTTCAAACAAAACCGAAACCAGCGATAAACGAAGCCTCAAGTGCAATTTGCCACACGCAAGTACGTAGACTAAGTAAATATGTGAACTATTTATCATTCCCATGGTCGCTGAACGATCGCAGTGCCAGAGTCCCCTTTATTTAATTTTAGGAAACTGCATGCCTACGACACCATAAATATGAATTTTCGACAAGTTGGCAAGTACCCGATACGCAATTATTCTTCATTCCATGGAGAAGCGAGGTGCCCGTTGCACGTTTGCAAGGCCTTCACGGCATGAATCTTGTGTCGGCTCATTTAAACGCGAAGCATTTCTCTGCGTACTGCAGGCACATTGAGCATCTATCTATCTATCTATCTATCTATCTATCTATCTATCTATCTATCTATCTATCTATCTATCTATCTATCTATCTATCTATCTATCTATCTATCTATCTATCTATCTATCTATCTATATATCTATCTATCTATCTATCTATCTATCTATCTATCTATCTGTGTCACAGCCTTCATCTGAGTGCTCTCGTGATCACCCCCTTAACTTGGGGTGAACCAAAATTACTATGGTATGGTAAGACGGGCTCTGTTCGAATACTCACCGTAGACGGCTAAATAGACAGCTAAATGGACGGCGGCCATTTTAAGTGTTATTTCAATTCTTACGTAGCCGGCAAATTAGACAGCTCTGAGAAGACCGCATCGACGACAAATACGATGCAGGCTACTTTGCTGTCTAAACAAGATGGCAGTTCAGTGAATCGCTCAGATAGATCAAATCTCGCCAGAATGGCCGTCTGCGCATAAGCAGACGCTTTCCCAGACGCTCAATGTGAGTAAATTTTATTTGTTTTTTTTTATTTCAACACGAAACAAGCCAGAAATTACAACTGTTACGTTTGTTTCTTTTAGCTTTTTCTTCTCGACGCGAGGTGGCGCATCGTCGCGTAAAAGATGTCTAAACGTGACAGCATGAGCTCGGTGCGGTCTTCTAAGCAGTCTGCGTTGACTGTCTACGTGCTGTCTAAGAATTGGGACACAGCCATGGTTTCACGAGCCCCGCCGCAGTGGTATACTAAGGTACTCAGCAACTGACCCTCAGGTGGCGGGATCTGATCTCGGCGGCGGCGAATGCATTTTGGATGGAGGCGAAAATGTTGGAGGCCCTTGTGCTCAGATTTGGGTGCACGTTAAAGAACCCCAGGTGGTCAAAATTTCCGGAGCCCTCCACTACGGCGTCTCTCATATTCATATGGTGGTTTTGGGACGTTAAACCCCACATATCATTCATGAAGATGGTTTCACGAATATGACTCGCCGGTAATAACATGAAGAATGTGACAATCTGGTCACGTACGTCATCAGACCCTTTCCGCCAGACAGGTGTGTAGCACATAACCGTATAGAACAGGTGGGTATGTGCCACAGCTGTTTCACTGTTGGTACCTACCCAGGAACGGCGAGAATAGGCATTGGTAATTTTCACGCGAAAGCGTTAAATAAAGCACTGTTCTACTGCAAGGGTAAAGCAATGAATGAGAAAGCAACAAATTGTACTGTTTTACGACGGGAGCTAGCACTTTTGGATCCGTTTTCACTCAACTATACAAAACGCTGGCTAAGAGAATACAGCAGCTCCAGAGACACTCAATGCACGTTCTTTTTGCGTTGGGAGCGCAGCACGTATAGGCCATGCCATCTGCGCGCTGCCGAGATAGCAAGATAACGCGCGCTCAAACGGTGACCACGCACGTAAAATGAAAGGTCGCAGTTGCTGCTCGCTTTTCTAAACCGCATATTTTTCGATATAGATAAGATCACCAGTAGTTGCTGCCACAGCGGAAAGAATGACAGAGATTTAATGCGAGCTTCTTCTCACATTCGGTTCCAAACAACTAAACATAAAAAAATTGTAAAGGAAACTTCAACCTAAAAAATAGAGTCGAATCTTACCAAGATCTTTCCCTGCCACCCACCAGTCGGATAAACACAAAAAATCATTAAGGACTACATGTCAAAAAAAAAAAGAAGAGAGAGGGAGAAATAAATGAAAGGATGAGACAGAGAGGTTAACCTGTTATAGGAACATGTTTGCTACCCTGTACAGGAGTGGGAAATAAACGTCAAGAAAAGTATAGAGAGATAGAAACAAAATAAAGAAAGAAAAAAATACACATGTGAACCCATGCAAGGCGTTCCCATGAGAGTCGTTTCGAGTGACCGGTTGAACGTAGAAAGCACAGGAGCGCCTTCACAGCTGTTTCTGCGGAAGTAAGTCCCGTGGTTGTCACCGAATTGTTTCTTTCGAAAGAACCTGGTTGTCCAGTCGATCAAGTGCATTGCAGAGCAAGTATATCTGTGAGCAGTCCTGCGGGCATTCGCACAGAATATGCCGAGTTAAGTGTGCCAAGTTGTTTCGTCTTCGCGCAATGGTCACAGGCTGCAGTGTCAGCCATTTCTATTTAAAACACGTGGACACCCAGCCATAACCTGCACAATATATGGTAGCGTCACCTCAGCGATGTCCTGGAGAATTTTGAAGGGTCAGAGTTGGGTCTAGGCTACATAATTATGCGTACGTGAAATGTGGCTTGTTCAAGTGCGACGTGGTGCGTTCGCGAGGAAGTATGCGGAGCTTCAGTGCAGTGTCAGTTCTCGAGAGCAGAATTTATATTTGATTGCTTTTAGTAAGGGCAGAACGGCCAGCTTGATCAGCTTGTTCATTGACAATAATTTTACAATGACATGAAAGCCTTTGAAGGGCTATTTCATGACCTTTCTCACTTACATGGTCTATCTTTTCGGCAATCTCGAACACCAGTTGTTCATGCGGGCCACAGTGTAAAGGTGATAGAAAGAATTGCACTGCCTCTTCGAGAGACTGAAAACAATCAAGTTCAAGACCTCACGACATCGACGGCAGCAGAGCTCACAGCTCTTTGTGTTGCAGTGCAATTCATCAGTGATCAACAGACATGAGAAATGTCACCCATCGCATCCAACCAGAGTGACTAAAGGAACTAGTTCCCATTTCGAATATTCCATTCACACGAAGCTAGTTAGCAACTGTTAAGATATAATTTACCTTCTAAAGTGTGCAATATCCCGGGCATCGCTTAGAGTGCACTGGCTTCGTCAACCGTTTTAACATCGATGGGGCCCACCTTTCTTCACTCACAGGCCTTTCTGTATTTCATTTCAAATACAAAAACCACAGTTTTGATTCCTTCAATGTTGCGCTCTTACAAAATTCACTTCCAAATGCAACAAAATGTGGACATTGGAAACATTTTCTATTGGTAAATATAATGCGCTGAAGGTGAGAGTGAATGTTAGTCTATTCGTTTTGTCTTGTGTACGTACTCTTCACCATGCAGTTTCTAAATAATAATTTTGATTGGCATTTTCCCTCTCAGATGTAAAGATGGGAATGCTCAGCTGGTGTGAAACCCCAGCAAACGACTCTCGAGAGGGTGAGCAGGGTAACTGTGCATGAACTCCTGCCACCTAGTACAAGGATGGAGGCCCCTTCGGCTGCCCCTGTCGTTCTAAATATTGAAACAGGCATACCAAGAAGGCGAATCTGTTCATTGCCTTAGTCAAATAGTACACCCTGAGCTAGAGTTCCAGAGATTGTGGCTATATTTGGCTTTGAAGAGCCTTCTTCCTCAGAATACAAGCCGAGAGCCCATGCAGAAAATAGTAAGTGCTGAGCCACAGTTTGGCAGGTCGTTGCTGTCGCCGACTTCGACAACCTTTCCTTTTTACCTCGCTACTTGCAAGATTTTAAACTTTGTACAGCTCTCTTAGAACCATTCCTCAGTCTTCCCTCTTGTTTGCCGAGGCCGCTCGTCAACCGATACATTATTTTCGAGCTTGCGGCAGCTGCTTCCCCTGATAATTCAAGGGTGGATGTGGTTTGACATATTCAAAAGTATACGTACTACTTGTAAGCTTTTATGAAGGTCTTGTCCTTCTGGATCTGTACTCATCCTTCTGAGAACACACATCATCTATGTCGGTGCATATGTGTTTGCGTGCGTTTGTTTTTGCATGTGTGTGTGTTTGTGTCTGTTGTGTGTGCGTTGGTGTGTGTGCATCTGTGTGTATGTGTGCGTGTGTGTGCATGTGTGTGTGTATGTGTCTGTGTGCGTGTTCGTGTGTGTGTGCATGTGCGTGTATGTTTGTGTGCATGTATGTGCATGTGTGTGTGTTTGTGTACGTTTGTGTGCGTGTTCATGTGTGTGCATGTGTGTGTATGTTTGTGTGAGTGTTAGTGTATGTGCATATGTGTGTATGTTGGTGTGCGTGCATGTGTGCATGTGTGTGTGCTTGTGTGCGTGCCTGTGTGTGTGCGTGTGAGAAGAGGGAGACTAGTGTTATGGCGAACATTATGAAGTGGCAATGTTGTGAATGCGTATCGAATAGTACTGCTGGGAACCTGCGTTATATACTGTATATACAAACGGAAGAAGTGCTTTTGGTGAGTCCGAAGAAATATTTTATTCTATGTATGCCAGGTATCTGCTTCTCACGTTGCTTTCTCAGAAGAGAAGCCATTTTGAGCTGACTCTGATAAAAAACCGCAAGTTTTCCGCTGCGTGCGGTGCAATTTTTCGGAGTGGTTTAAATAAAGAAGCTTCACTACAAATCGACACTGTTTGCTAAGCGTGTCCAAGAACATCGCCAGCCCATTGTAGCCACTCTTACCCATGCCGCCGTGCGTGGTGATATGTCTCTGTTGCCCGTGACACGCTGGCTAGGGCAGTGAGGATTGTGCCGGTGGCATGGGCGGCTCAACGCTCTGACACGCTGTTATTGGTTTGCATGTGCCTTTAGAACGGACTAAAAGTTTAAGATTATTTTTATCATTGTCAACGCATTTTCTTGTGGCAGCGGAGATACCTTGAATGTAGCTAACAAGTAATATAATGCCGCCACAAGAAAACTTGGAGGTGATGAGCGGTCAGTCTGACATGGTGTGTTTTTTTTTCATCCCCCTTGTCACAGTCGCGCTGTGCTATTTCAATGCCTTCTAAGAAATATATGTGCCATGAAATGTCTACAATGTGTGTAAGATAAAATGTGTGTAAAAATAAACATATATTTTGTTGACTCCTGTGGAGGTTTTTCAAAAGTGTTCTTTGTTCGCTATCTCCCATATCTCCGCCTGTTTGAGTGTTTCGTGTCAAATAGCCTGATAAATATGGGCGAGTCCTTGTGGAAGGCCGTAGCAGCATTTCGTATAGCATGTATATTTTGCTACCATCGTTCCTCACCCGGCTCACTAAAGGCGTTTTTGATGATGTAAATATAGCTTTCCTTGAAGAGGCGGACACTAGATTTTGGTGTGAAATATTCATTCCAAGAGTTCTGCAAGTGGTGAGTGTAGGATCATTTTTTGCTGTATGGAGCGCGGAGAAGTGCTGATCAGTTCAAACCACCTCGCCTCTCTGATTCTGTGACTATCGAGTTACAGAAGCAATTGTGTGCGCCCTCCCGAGTAGTGAATCTAGTCCTGCGTTACCACGCAAACTTTAGACTACCGCCGTTGCACCAAATGTATCAAAGGGCGCCTGAAGGAAACTCGTCACGTAGAACTGCAGTCAATTTCACCTATTTTTCCCTGTTCCTGCACCGCGGTGTGACTGCAGCTCAGTGACCACTTTGGCTCTTTCCCAGCAACACGTCACTCACGCCCTCAGTCTGTTACCGCATTGCTTCGAAAGAAGCACGGAAAAATACCTATCACTCCACCACTGAAATTAAATCATATAAATGCCTTTTACCAGTTCTTCAACCTGCTTGCCCGGATAGCATCAAACCAGACAAGCCTAAATTGATCATTGTAGAAAGTTTATCGCCTACAAAAAAAGACCGCAGGGACCCCTCTCGATACCTGAAACGACTGTCAGCCAAATAAAGAGCCAAGCCAGCACAATGTCACGCTACTACTTCGTTTAGAAACCTTGACATACCAAACGACAAATCTGCAGATACCTACGTTCCGACGCACCTCCTCGAATAAACGATAGAAAACACATAGTATTGGAGAAGCATTCCCTGTGATTGTGCTGGTCACGGCGAGTAATACAAGTACGTTAAAGGAAAACTTATCGCTTCCAAAATTCGTGGACTGAACCGCTGGAGTCTAATTGAAGTAAATTGGGCGGGTCAAGGCTCAATTTCAAATCAATGTTGTTAGGGTATTTGCTTTCCGGAGAGTTTCAATAGCAGAAATTCACTGTCACTAAATGCTTACTATTTCATATTTGAATGAATGCTTCCGTACACGTTCCACAGCCTTGTACTATATGTGTATGAAGAAGTTTAGAAACAATTAACACCGTATTTGGCGAAACCATGCCTTCGGTGCTACAAAATCGCTACCAATATCATAACTACCACCAGAATCTACAAATATACGCTCGTGTACATATTGTCACGGGGTCCTGACGTGGCCGAAGACAGGAGACTTTGCGTTGGAATTCAACTGTTTCTTTGGGCGAACCTGTGCCCGGTAAACGGAAAGTCCGATTACAGTAGCAGTCTTGAACTGATAGCGGCGAACGGAGCGTCGGCCGTCGATCAACAACTGACAAGCGGCGAAGTGCGTCGGCATTAATACTCTTGCCATCGAATGTTCTAACATTATCGCTGGCGGTGGCGTAGGTTCCAGAATAACCTGTACAGTTCGCAGAGTGGGCATTATCTTATCGAAATGATCTACTAAAGTTCGGAAGCCTCTCGAAAATTGCACGCGCATTTTGCGCTGAGAATTGTGTAGTGTTTTGGGGCGATAACAAAACGTGAGAAATGGAACGTGGCAATATATAGCAGAAGCTTATCCCTAGCATTCGCAGTATCCTTGTGCTTTGATGTTGAGGGGTTTATCTACCAGTTTTTTTACCCAACGAGCTGGTGTCCCCTAATGTCTGTGAAATGCCACCCCTAAGGACATATCTCCTTGACGATTCACATATTTTTTTCTACATGGAGTTTATGTCGCTGAGTGTTTGTATTGAAACTTCTACCATCTGAGCTGGCTTTTGTGTATCTGTGTTTTTATTTGTTCGCTTGTTTATCTCCAAGTCGAGGCGGTGACCTTTAGCTCAGCTGGCATGGATACCATGTGTTACTTACACTCTACTCATCATCCCCCACGGCCATTTTGAACGAAATGCAAAATGTTCCTGTTTTTTTTTTTGCTGCTGTAACCCTGTAAGTTTTATTTCTTTCTTTACTTTTTTGCTACCTTACAAGCATTTTCCATATTTCTTGCTGTGAGTGAACTTGTTTGAAGCATTTTCTACTCATGCAGTGGCTATTTTCTTCCTATCAAATAGAACGATTTCGCCGCACATCTCGGAGGAAGCCTGTATAACGTGAACCACTAAATCTGCCAGCTCCACTCTTGAAAAAAATATGGGAGAAATTCATACTAGCCGTGTGAAGCTTACAGAACGGTGACGCTGATTGTTCGGGGCTTAACACGGCCTTCTTGCCTGCTACCAGTTCTTGCTTGGCGTAGACAAAGTAGAGTCGAATCACAGCCTATCGCACACCGCGTAAAGTTTATAAACCCTAGCGCCAGAATGAACGTGCCAAGCTGGCTGTGGAACGGCCGGCAGAAGCGTGGGCCTTTCGTTGCTCGTGCTCGTCTCAGGCGGCGGGCCAACTCGGCGCGGTGGCTGCGCAGATTGTTTCCGACGGTAGGCACACCTAATAAAATAAAAGCAATGGCGTCTGATAAGCTACGGCGCACCGCCGTGGAGATCTGCAGTGGCTAAGGTATTCGGCTGCTCATCCACAGGTCATGGGATGGAATCCTGGCAGTGGTGACTGCATTTTAGATGGAGGCGAAAATGCTGTAGGCCCGTGTGCCCAGATTTGGGTGCACGTTAAAGAACCCCAGGTGGTCTAAATCTTAGGAGCCCTCCACTACGGCGTCTTTCATAATCATATGATGATTTCGGGACTTCCAATCCCCCATATCTATCAATCAATCAATCAATCAATCTCATAAGTGACGGGACCGAGGGTTTTTTGTGGACAACCGAACTTTTCCCTCGAGAGTTAAGAGCAAAGCTCTTAACTGAACTGTCGCCAGTCAAAATGTCGAATAAGTATTTATTTGTTTTTTTCTTTTCTTTTCGTACGTGAGCCTGTACTTCTCGGCGCCTATTCAAGGGAGAGTAAAGGCAATTATTGGGTCGTCGTTGATTGCTTCAATAGCGGTCTAAAAACCTCGTAGTCTTATTTTTGTGCCAAAAAAAAGATCGCTTTGAAATAAAATCACGTTTTAGTGGTCCGCATAGGGTTATAACACTTAAATTACCCGCCCTAAAAAATGAAACGTCTCACGTCACTGTTGCCGTGGACAACATTGCCCGACTTTGCTGCGCGGCCACCGACACTAGTAGCAACAGAACGAAAGCAGCGGGAGCCTCAGCACCAACAACGGCCATTGATCAATTTCCTGCCTTTGGCTCGTAGATGGCAGGCGTGTTTTGGTTCAACTGGGTCCCACTACATGACATCACCTGTGCAGTTAAACCACTCGAAACCTAAATTTTTCAACCACTCGCGCCATTACCCATAGTAACCTCCAGTGGTTCGTTTTGCTTTAATCAAACATAAACTAACAAACAGCAATTTATTCCACCTCTTCATGCACGGAAGGTTCTTTATATAGTGCAGCTATAGTGATTACTAGTGAAAAGCTGTAGGCACGTAATCTGACGTCATTGGTATCAATTTGAGAATGTCCTACTGTGGCGCATGTATTCTTGTGCATTAACCTTAATTTCTCGGTAAGTAGAGCACTGCTGTTAATAATATTGCCGTTTTAGATGTCATCATACATTCACATTTCACTCTGACGGAAATTGTTGTTTAATTGACATTAGTGTCCCCTTAATCACTGAATCCAAGGAAACTGAAAGAGGTACTCGTCGTCAAGAAATGACAACGCCCACTTTATTTACCTCTTCATCTGCATAAACAAAGCTTTGATTAGGACAATGATTGGCTGTAAACGACCACATCAACAGGTACAGGACTTTTTCTAACACTGACGGGGCTCTGGAGCCATGTCATCGCTTGACATAAAGTGACTTGATTCAAATCGCACTCGTGCCATGGTTTTTTTTTTCTCATAGGGCGTGCCAGCTATTACAGACATTGACGCTAGCGAGGGTGGCGTAGACTACGCCAGGGCGTAGTCTACGCTGTCACGGCCAGCGTCGAAATTGGCTGTTCTGATCTGACAAAAGTTCTCGCCGTAACACTTTCCTGTAGCTGCAATATGAATTGGCTGAAGTTGAGTTATACGACCGTTATTCGAGAAATTACTAAATAAACCAACAGCTAGCATGAAAGACCGAACACCATAGGTAACGATGAGCCGTCATTTAACTTACTCATACATAAAAAAAAAAGAGGATAACATGTATTACTAAAAAATCATGAGTCCTGTTTTGGCTTTCGGTCGCTGACGACGCGCTGTCCAAGAAAATTATACCCGAGGTGCGTTCCCACGATTTGGCACCCCTGTACCTTTCTCTGAAGCAAACCCCTAGCGTAGAAAAGCGCCACAAAGAGATAAGAATGTGGTGAGCTTCTGCGGACAGTGAGCCAATGCCCGTGCTGTTGCTTCCACCGCAATGGCTTGTTTTCAGCAGGCTGCGGGGCCGACTGTCCAAAAATATAGTTAAAGATGTTTATAACGTGTCACTAGCCGTTTTTTAGTTGTCTTCAACGACCTACCATTTTTTTTTTAAATCGGAATCGCAGTTCAAAGTGCGAGCAGGTCATGCAGTCATTGAACACTGCATGGCGTGTTCGCAATGTGAACCCCGATTTTAATTTCGAAAACCACTACGTAGAAGTAGACAAAAAGGTTCTCGATATGTTGGGATCATTTTTATTCAGGAAAGCAGGTGATGAGTGTGTACACGACGTTCTCATTGAGCTGTAAAATGCTGAAATTCGATTTTTTTCGTGCCTTGTTTGACTTTTTATTGTTCATGTCCAAAGGTGTATATCTGCCTTCAATAAAATAATTCTTTGTGTGCGCTCGTGTTCGTCTGTTTCTTCCTTCGTGTCCTGTTTAGTTGAGCTACTCCCAATGCTTTTTTTTAATTTACTCACGGCGTATCATTCCCGTTCGTCTTACAGTATTGTTATTGCAGGCCAATTTTAGTTCGACATGCTTGTTATACCTTTTATGACACACCGTGTCATTTAAGTTTTGACAACATTCAATACCCCTTGTTCATCATGCGTGCTTTTATAATACTATAATATAGACCAGGCTAAGAAACAATCGATATAGCCACGCGATTTGGAATTATGTCCTTTGTCAATAATGTCATCCTACTGTTGACATGCATGAATTCACTATCCATGCGGTGACGGGCAATTCACGATTTCCTAACCGGATGGTATGACGCCAAACTAAAGACGTCGCAAAATAACGAAACGATGACCACGGCACCACAAGGGCACCAAGTATCATGCATACCATAACGCACATGGCATATATCATGATATTGCTGTCGTGACCACGATATTTTATCATGCCATGTTAGAGATGTCATTCATGGCCGCCATGCACTCATATCACGCAGTGTCAATTTTTTATGTATCAAGTTCATGACTAGAGCAGAACCAAGATCATGTCATGTATATAATGACAAACATGATATGCATTAAATACAGGAATGACATGGCATACCATAAACGCATGGTGGATATGAACTACTAGTCCTTCACCTCTGCCACGCACTCATGTCATACCTTGCCAATTTTCGTACATACCAAATACAGGTAATGGGCATGCAAGCAAGCAGACGCAGGCCGCAAGATAGATAAATAGATAGATAGATAGATAGATAGATAGATAGATAGATAGATAGATAGATAGATAGATAGATAGATAGATAGATAGATAGATAGATAGATAGATAGATAGATAGATAGATAGATAGATAGATAGATAGATAGATAGATAGATAGATAGATAGATAGATAGATAGATAGATAGATAGATAGATAGATAGATAGATAGATAGATAGATAGATAGTCATCCCAGACACTCGTAAACAGAACCACTGCAGAGGCTGGAAATATTGTGGTCATAAGACTGCGAAAATCTGCGCAAGTTGTGTGAGGGTGGTCAATTCATGTGCCTCGGGATGATAACAAAACCCGACGAACTCACGTGGTCACATCAGGGGCGTAGCCAGGAGGTGTCACACCAAGCCTGCGCACTCCCCCCCCCCCCCTAAACTTTTTTCACCATGGCATAGAGAGCAAAAAATGACTTTTTGTAAGGAAGTGCTCTCCTCGAAATGATAGACGTGCCCCCCCCCCCCCTCGAAAAAAATTTCTGGGTATGGCCATCGATCATATGGCAAGCTAGCACCATGTACGTCAAATTGGATCCAGCATCACTCGTGCCCCCCCCCCCCCCATGTAATCTCTCTCTAAAGCTTTGTTGGACTTTATGTGACAATGTGCAAAACAAGCTGTTGAAGTGAAGCTTCCAAAGTGGGCTATGCAGTCAGAATGAACGCTGAATACGCATGGTAGGTGGCAGGAAGCGACTTAGCGAATCTATGCTATGCATCAGGCCCACATGGCCGATGCCAAGATGAAACGGGCTAAGCTCTTACCCATTAACCTTTGCGCTTTAAGCTGCCGTACACCTCAATCATTATATTGCGGCTGAAGGAGGAAAATGCACTTAGTCTTCCAGACGCATTCGCTTCCACGTCGCACGTCGCATTCCACAGTTGCGTAATACATGAAACATGCTATGATGCAGTGGTGCCGCGGTAAAGGAGGGATAACATCTCGCGTGCAGCAGCCGGCCCATAAACGAAGCCGTATTACGTTGGTAGTGGTGTTTTGCAATGTCCCGTATGAATTTCTGTTCTGTACACGTTGCCAATAGGCACAGTTACTGCCCATAGAGAACAAAGTTTTTCATTTTTATGTTGTGAACTTGCATAAGAGGCCTGCGAGAACATTGTATTTACCGCGTACGCCGTCTGAAGCATGCAAAGGTTTCTGGTCATGTTTACGAAGTACACGCTATAGCTAGTTCACTGTCAATCTACGTTCTACGCGAGTTAACTAACAATTTTACAGTGCCGATAGAACCGAGTGGCAACCGGCAAAAAGATCTCGAGTCGGAAATTGTTGGCGAAAAAAAGTAAATAAAGTGAAAGGAAGAAGACCATGGATACGCGTGGCGAAACACAGCAGCGACCAAATGAAGTTTGACTTTTACTCCACCTGTACTCCATGTGCGAACGAGGCCACGGCATTCCGTTCAAGTGCTACGTATGATGGCTAAATTATCGAGTACAAAGCTAGCACGTGGTATAAGTACTCAAAACGTACATGCAGCCCGAGCACCTTCTGCAAACGAAGCTGTACAACAACCCAGAAAACAACTGTTACGAGATCAACGATTTCCACATGGTTCACCAGTCGTGCGTTTTACTTTAGGCCTCTCACACTATATTGCCGGATACATTTAGGATCGTGCTATGCCACCCGCCGGTCACAAATGTGATTACTTACGATGGAATAAGAATGCAAAATGATAAAAAAGGACGCACAGAAACCTGGACTGGTAGGGCACGTGATTCCGAGTTTACTACGGCGATGACCTGCTGCACACATCGCCCTTTCGAAGCGTTCTGTCGCACATCAGTGTTCTGCGTCATGACTAAAATATTGCTTCAGTATGATTTGCTGATTGATGATTGATATGGGGGGCTCAAAAACATCATATGATTATGAGAGACGTTGTAGTAGATGGCTCCGAAAATTTTGACTACCTGGGGTTATTTAACATACGCCCAAATCTGAGCACACGGGCGTACAGCATTGTCGGCTGTATCTAAAATGCAGCCGCCGCAGCTGGGATTCTATCACGCGACCTGCGGGTCGTCAGATGAGTCCCTTAGCCACCATACCACCGTGGCGGGGCTTCGGTACAATTTGCGTCCTCTTCCTTCGTTTGAGGCCCTAAAAATTCGCGCACATTGAACCCTCTGAAAGCTGATTCGTTTTATAAAACCTCTCGTCATCGCGCGTACTCACTTACGCACAATGCGTGCCTATAGCAGACGGAGAGACGATAATTTATCACACCAGTGGAAATTATAGGGGCTGCACATAGCACTGGTTATGCGTTCGAGAAGTCGATTGTTGTCCTACGTGTAGGGGATGAACGTTTAATGTTCCTTCCTGGTATTTGCTTCTTTTTTTTCAATTTCGACTTTATAGTGGTTTATTTTTACATGCGGAGCATGTTATACTAGGGGCTAGTCATGCTTTGTCACCGTCCGCAGCCTTCCCTCTTCCTCCGCCAGCAATCTGTGCATCTCTTCCTCATCTCAACACAGCGCGAGCTGCGCTCGCTTCTCCCCTTCGCGCGCCGCGCACCCTTTGGTTTTACGTGCGCCAGCTGTATGCTAACACGTGCATGCGCAGGCCAGGGCCGGCGCTCGCTATAAATAACGGAGTGTCAGGGCACACCGCTCTTCGTCGGTTGGTTTGTGCGGTCGCTTCACGTTCGATGTCGCTGGTAAAAATGTATGCTAACGAATCCGCAGACACACTTACTGACATCCCTCCCAATAGCGTCGACCACGTCTTTGCAAAATTTCGACCTTCGACCGCTGCAACTAGACCCACTCACCCTTCAATTTACGGACCATAAAGCCATCTTGCTCAGAATACCCAAAGCGTCTCATCAATAAACATCGTCTCTCGCAGCATACGTGCGTGCGTGTTCAGTCGTGTTCACTCATAACACACACACATGTCGCAAATTACAAACCACATTTATCGCAGTTGAACATATATATGCTCCGCATGCTAACCAGTGTTTCCACTTGGGAAACTGTGGTCATTTTTTACTCTTTTGTTTTTTGCTATTCTACACATTTACTTATATAACGAATGAAACATCATAGCAGCGCATCACTTAATATAGAACAGATCAAGTAACAGAATATGGTTCAGTTTTACGTCTTCTGTTCACTACATTCATGCGGTAAAGTACAATAGCAACGACAAAAGTACTTTACCAATGCGGCACAACAATACAGCATTGCCAGAATAACAGTCTCCTACTACCCTGACTACTTGTCACTATGACCTTTTTGTTTCAAGAAATTATTTCCACATTGACTATTCCAAGTTTAACTAATAAGTTTAGTGCAGACGTTTCTCCAAACGTGGTGCTCTACTGGATTTCTGGATGCCATAATATTATACCGCTGTGAGCTAACTGAACTTCTTAAAGAGGAATCAGGAAAAATATTGCTGTTTTTTTCGGTTCACTTCATTTTATTCGGATTCGCAGCTTTTAAGTCAAGCATCCACGATTCGCAAAATAGATAAAGCTAGAAATGAACAACGGGACCTGAAGGACGCAAGGGAAAAAAAAACGCACAGAAGTAGCAATGTTCGTTTTGTTGCTGGTGGTTTGTTTTTTGTAGGCCATTTGTCATCTTTAGAAATGTACCCCCTCCCCCAGTATCTGCTTTAAATAAAGGTGCATTTTCTCTATCATGAATAGTTTAACAAAATACCATTGACGTGTAAATCTACTTTACGATCAGATAACATGTGAATGAGAGATAAAAATAACCAAGTAAGCTGAGCCACAATATCTCTAGAGAAAACCTAAAAAAGTGAACATATGTATGAAAGCAACCATCACTGGTATCAACAGGCTTAGTTCCTGGGTGTATACCTCGCTTTACAGAAAACAATAGAGTTAATTGAACTTACGCTTCAGTAAAGCCATAAGGCTACCCCATATAACTTCGATGTCATTACAAATGGTGATTGTATCAACTCTTAATCAAGTATCCGAGCAACGAAACATACAGAGTAATGTCATACATTGTTTTTTTCGGAGTCAGGAATCAAATATCCGAATTTATTAGTGTTGCCGAAACACACAATTAAACTTTCTATGTGTCACCCTGTAGTAACACAAGCTCCTTTTTTCTGGTTACAGCGTTGTACCTGAAGCCCAGGGCTTAACCCCGCTCGCTCGCTAAATCATCATCATCATCTTCATCATCATCATCAGTAGCTTGATTACGCCCAATGCAGGACAGAGGCCTCTACCATGTCCCGCGAGTCAGTGCACTATTGTGCTTGTTGCTGCCACTCAATACCCGCAAACTTCCTAATCTCATCTGCCAACGTAACTTTCTGTCGCTCCCTTACCCACTTACCTTCTCTGGGAATCCAGTAAGTCGGCGGTTATCCTGCCTACGCGCTACGTGCCCGGCCCACGTTCATTTCTTCTTCTTGATTTCAACATATGATATCTTTTCGCCAGTTTGTTCCCTGACCCACTCTGCTCTTTTCTTGTCTCTTAAGGTTACGCCTATCACTTTCTTTTCCATCGCTCGCTGCGTGATCATTAATTTAAGCTGAACCCCCTTTGTAAGCCTCAAGGTTTCTGCTCCTGCTCAATCATACACCCGGGTAAATCCGTACAAGAGATGCGGTCACGAGTTTGATTTCTTAAAGATTTCACCATGTAGCATCTCCGCTTTCGTCACTTTCTTTTAGGTAATGGAAGAGAAACGCTCCTGCATTGGCGTGCCTAATATTTGTGGACCACAAACAACTAGAGTATGTGTATTTGTTAGATAACCACATTTATACGCAGCAATCGTGACATGCTTCAAGCAAGAAGGCTTCGTCCAATTTCTTTCCCTTTTAGTGCGCTTCGCAGCATGCCTATGATAACGTTAGCCTGCTATGCTCGGTCATCCGTTATTAGTTTGAACCCTGTAAACCACCAAACGTTTATCTCAGTAGCCCGTTACTTTTGTACGAGTGACGTCATTTGAAAAAAATGCTGTGCTGTCTAGAGTGGCAAATATGAGAGAACAATAGAAGCAAAACATTCTAGTAGCAAATACATCTGATCTGGCGAAAGCTTTCGACAAGCTTCCACCTCAGCGATCCTCGAAGGAGTCGCAGAGCTTAACCTTGGTGAAAGAACATACACCCATATGAGAGATTTTGTGTCTACAAGAGCAGTTCTGGTTGCAGGACACATAACCTGCGAAGAACAGAAACTGGGCCACCGTGGAACTTCGCAGGGCTCAGTCACCTCACCGATGGAATTTTAAAATAATCCCGATCGGTCTTGCTAAGAAATTTCAAGTGTTAAACATCGCCCATACAATCTATGCAGACAATATCACTATCTGGTCCGTTTGTTGAAGTGACGGTCAGATTGAGACAGCACTGTAAGAAGCTATCAGTACATGCGAGGTATATACCTGGCCGACACAGCGCTCAGATACTTTCCGAGGAACTCAGAATTATTACTCCAACGACCCGTGCTCTATGAAAGATTATCCAAGGGCTATGTCAGATATATTGACTAGCAGGTAGCAGAAATTAAGACCAAAACAACTAACAGAGCTTGTAGTCGATCGTATTTGAGCGTTCAGCCTGCTGATTAGAAAGAAAAAAGAAACGTTTCACACTTAGTTCAACGAATGACTTATGCATAAAACTACAAGCGCATTCAAGCTCCTTAAAGTGGTCACTCACAAGAGTAGTTACATGATAGCCACATCAGGTTAATTATCTTCATTTTTCCTCATGTGGCACATTCTATACGCGACAGTTGGTACAGATGCGAGAAGAGTAGAGTAAGAGCAGCATCATCCTCCTTCGGGTGTACGAAATTGCTCTCCGACGGTTGGAAGCCACCAGCACCTGGGAATAACTGTAGCTTTGGTCGCACAATACCCCACAAGCGCAGATGACCTCGCCCCTAGAAAGACTCACCATTTATGACAAAAAAAGGGATTACGCAAGTGCATAACGTGCAGATCCACACGCATTATTTTGGATGACTTTTATACAGCTCCGAAGAGTCAACCCATTCGCCTCGGTGGAACAGCGGTTATGGAGCTTGGCTGCTGACCTCAAGGTCGTGGGTTCGATGCCGGCCGTGGCGGTGACATTTCAATGGAGGTGAAATGGTAGAGGCCTGTGTAGTGTGCAATGCCAGTGCTCATCAAAGAACATCAGGTGGTTGAGGTTTTCAGAGCCCTCCACTACGCCATCTCTCTTAATCGTCTCTTGACTTTGGGATGTAAAACCCCGGATATTGTATCATTATTGCTATCAACGGTCAACACAGTAACAAAATCGGCATGCCTAATGAGCTACAAAACAACACCTAAGCAGCCTCGATACCAAGAAAGATCCATTCATTTTAAAACCAGGGTCGTACAGAGATAAAGGTCATAAAACTGCTACCGCCATAACGACAAAAATGGGACATTCTTAGACGCATGAGGCAACAAGGATGACCGACGATTTGCAACAGTAGTCATTACCACCGACGGCAAAGTTACGCACACATCCATTATCAAGACTAAACAACTAGAAGCGGTCGAAGAAATGACACATAATCCCAAGTTATTCACTTCTATGCGGGAGCAGCAGTCCGAGATTGAGCCAAGAGAACCGGATCCGAGAAAACGCAACTCAGCCTCAGCAAATTCAAATCACTACGATCTGGTTGCTCACCAACATGGGCGCAACTGTCCTAATCTTACCAACCTCATTGAGACGGCACCATCTAGTGCACGCCACGTAAATGACCATTACAGAGACATCATGCAAGACACAAAGAACAGTCTGACGAGCTACAATGAAATAACTAAAGCTTTCTTCTTGGCCCGACGAAGTATCACTCCGCCTAACGAGAATATTATGTAGCGACCTGGTGCACTGGCATTGACAAGGAAGTGTTGAAGGGTGAGCCCTCCCCCGAAAATGATTTTTAGGTTTTGTATGCATACACAAACACACACACACCTTTCACGCATAAATTACTATTTTAACCCCCCCCCCCGCCCCGAAACAAACTGGCTGAGCTACTGATTTGGCTACATCTATAGACTGACACTTATCCATACCCGCTATTGTATCATGGATTCTGCCCTGAGACTTATCAGGATAGCATCTCCAACGTCTGCTGTTACCTGCTAGGCTGAAACAGGTGATCTGGCAATGTGAAGCAAAAACTAAAGACATCAACCTCAATGTTCTCATTCCAAGGTGGGCTGACGTTCTGCAGAGCTCATAGATTGCCGACGTAACCAGGGTCAGGCCCACCAAGGGATGAATAGGCAAGGCATTGACAGTTTTACGTGGAAAGCCTTAGGTCTGGTAATCGAATTGCAGAACACTGGATACAAGTTTTTACCAACTGACCAAGAAGAAATAAAAAGATAACAAATGTAATAAATTTCAGAAAAAAAATTGTTCGCAATATTATTAACCCGTATGCTTGACTACACATTTCTTTTCTTTCAGCTGAGAACTATTTGCGATAGCATAAGTGCTGCTGTGAGTGGAGCACAAGTGAAATTTTCGAAGACAATCCTCAAATCGGTTACAACCTATCAACAAACTTTAATGTTATGTGTGAACGATTCAATTCCATAAATACTTGTGTTTTGTGCACTTGGTTGTTGAATTGAGACCATTTTGTATTGAGGAACTTGAAATAGGCGTGTGAGGGTTGTACTGTGTACTTTTGTACCGCTTTGTATTCGTGTTATACTTCGTGAAGACCAGCATAATGGAAGAAAAGAGTCGGTGCCACACAATAGCGCAAGCCTCTCCTTATATAACATTATATAAAAAATCCTGCAACCCTTGTGCGATGGTGAAGAGAGCACGATGTTACACCCGCTGGTTTGTGTCACACATAAAAAGGTCATCTTTGTTCACCAGTTTTTCATCATTAGATCATTTAAATTGTTGTTTCTTTGAATGAAAAGAACGCTCGAAAAAAACATGCTTTTCTGAAATTTACAATCCTACTAAATTGGCTATTATATGGTATACGGTCAACGAGGCGGTTTTAGTTATCATTAGTGAGCTTTCTGCGACCATCCCATTACAACGTGTAGGGTAGAGAACCAGTTATCCTCGACTAGTTAACATCCATAGGTTTTCTTTTCTAGCATTTATGATTTTGGTGTCAGCACTTGTCGCTGCATATTGCTGTGTAGTCAGCAAACTAAAGCCCCAATAAGAATTTTCAGTCGTATAGAAATATTCATGCTTAAACAAGCAAAGAAGAGAAAAACAGCGCTGAAATTTGGCAAATCCGGTTTCATTTTTTAGCAACTCGCCCAAGCCTTGAACTTAGCAGGCTTTATATGAGCAGCAATACAATTTCCGTTGTCGAAATAACTATGCCCATAGGGTTTGTTTAACTGCCATAGTTTTCATGGAACCATGAAGCAACGATGAGCCATTGTATTGGCAAAAGAAATTGCTCCTTCTTATGAAAAAGTACAGATATTGGGGAACCAAAAGCGTCTTGGTTTCAACGCTCCCGATTCCCAGAAAACATCATATTGGCCTACAGAGAGCCTAATCAGGCTCTGCTGTAATTATCTTGTGATTTGCTCCATCTAAAATGTTTGCAGTCATAGAGCATAGAGGAATACAGACATAAAAAGGTGGACAGAAGTTTGATATGCGGTGGGGCCGAAGTATGGTCAGAACCCCTCATATTTTTCCGAGATTCAATATGCACTGATTCTCGTTTCCACGGTCATTATGACACCACAAAAGGGCAAAGCACTTTTCTCGTCTTTTCCTACTGTCAGGGAAAACTTACACTATGGAAACTGGCTGTCAGGGAAAACTGACAGTTACTGTCAGTGAGACGGGGCATGAGGGATCATGCAGTCACAGCAGCCGCGTCACCTGCTTTAGAAGCCATTCTGAGAACGAAACTTCAGAGCGCCACCCGCGCCACATTTTTGATTGAGTGAGTGGTTTTCGTAAATCAATTATCTACTGGATAACACTTGGCAGCATTGTATATATAGGTTGGAGCTACACCTAAAGGGGTCCAACGTGGTTCTCAGCTGATCGGTGCCGAAGTACGGAAAGGGGGCAGGAAGCCTGGTATCTTACAAATTCTCTGTGGTATGGACACATTTCTATGTGGTGTGGACACATCTCTATGTGGTGTGGACTCATTTTCGTGTGGTGTAGACACATTTCAGCTATAAAAATTGTGGACTCATTGCATAAGTATTGTGCTATATACCTTTGTATAACCTTGTGTTTGTTACCAAATATGCGATGTTGACTTTTGTGTAAATGAAGAGGAGTAGCCAGTGACACGCATTGGCACCATAACCTCTTTTTATATACATTTAATAAAAAAAACCTGGTGTCACTCATAGTATGTACCGGTGTGATGTAACATCAGGGTTTGGGCCCAGGACTAGTCATCAAGGAACTGAGCCACGAGTGCACACACACACAAACATATATTACACTGAAATATGATCCAAGAATGATAAATGTGGGAGGCAATTTAATATATGCAGTTCTAACTGCGATAATTGTCTTTTGAATTCAGAAGGTTCTCGCCATGTTTGAAGCCGTTGAAGGGCGTCGATGCCCACCTCTCGAAGAATATCTCCCGTCTGGCTAGTTGACGTCGCTAACGCGTGCCAGCCCTCACCAAGGCACAGCTCTCTGGTGAAGCAGCTTGGTAGCTCGGCCTCCACGTTCGCCTCGGCCACGCCCGGCTGATCTCGGCGACTCTGAACGACCTCAGCAGCAGTATTCTACCACCCATGGAACACGCTCGATCGCCTTGCACGACAGTGAAAACAAGGGCACCTCGCCAGATACCTCGCCATATACTCCAGGGCACCTCGCCAGATACTAGCTGGGTCCAATACCCAGCTAGAGTACCGGAACAGTAGCACCTGGAGGACGTTGCTTAGTTCCCCGGAGCGGACGTCCAGCCGAGAACAGTCGTTCCTTGACCGCTGCACTGTCTCGACCACCGGCATGCGCACCGTAGCACGCGTCGCCCGCACACACTTCAGTTTCCTCTTCATCGCCCACGTATGGCGACCACTTATTTGTTTTTTTTGCACGCCACTATCATCACAACCGGCAAAGCAGAAAGCAGCAGGAAGATTCAATTGCGTATGTTACAGATGGCTAGCAGTCATTGACTATAACTTGAGCTTTCAGCAAGCATTTCCGCAAAGATGATTTCTGCTGCGGCGTCGTATAAAACAGTCAGTATAAAACAGTCATTTCGTATAAAACAGTCATTATTTTCACTTTAACAATTAGTCGAACGAACGTCACGTCTCCCTTTTTTTTTCAGGGGTCATGCGAACACCCGGTTTGTATGCTGGTTTTTGATCCTCTAACAGAAGCCGCAAATAGAATACAAGTGCAATAGTAAGAAGCTTATTAAAAAAAAGGGAGTGGCATATGCTCAAATTTCTGTCATCACCAAACAATGGATGCAATTATCGAACAGAAAAAAGAAACAAACAACGGGATCGTGCTCGCGGAGAACACTGGTAAACATAATGTGCGATGAAAACACGTCAATAGTGAAACGCCGAAGAATTCAGGAGAAAAAAAATCTTCGCTACAGACCGGACCATACAGTTTGCACGAACAGCTTTAATAGCTTCAAAGTACTGTCGTTTGCTATTCGTTTGCCTGAAACCTCACAGCATGGTTCGAAAACACTCACGCAGCGAAAGCGAAACAGTCGTGCCGACGTGCATGAAGCCCTGGTCATTCTGAAACCGTGCCTAAACTTTGGTTTCATTCCGTTACGATGCATATATTCTTTTGCAGAAAGCCCGCCATAACAAGCCTCCCATAACTGTCTGTCAGCAATTTCATGTCCCTCATCGCAAGAAGCTGTTTTGGGGATATTAAATTACAGTGACCACACGCAGTGGATCTTCTCAGTATTGTTTAAGGGAAGAAATGGCGTCTGAAAACCATTCTTTGCGTGGTTTTCGCACACGCTTATCCTCTTCGCGCTAAACATTTTTCTTGTATTGGGAGTCCGAATGTCCAGAAGAGCTCCTACGTGATCCCTTCATTGAGCGCCTACAGCGAAGCCTATCGAGGAGATTGCACGCTACTGAGTAAGCACCCAACAGATGGCGACACCACGGTACCTCATACCTAATGCCTGAACGAATAAGTACAAAATATTCACACTTTCTATCCCGATTCATTGATAGGGTCATTACGTTGCTCGGACGCGGTCACGGGTTCGATTCCGTCTGCACCATTCGCATTTCGGGGGCGAAATGCTCGTCTACTTGGAACTACGTAAAAGTTAAAGTATACACCAGATAGTTGAAATTTTGCTAGCCCCCCACAGCGTTAAGCCCAATAAACGCATCGTGGTTTTCGGACGTAAAACCCCGGGGTAATATTGGTATGGATGGGGCATTTTAGGCGTCCAAAATTTTGTTCCTAATTCAATACCAGAAAAAAAAGGTCTGTCCTGTTTCTGAACAACAAAGATGGCAGTATGTCAGCAAAACTGTAGTGAATTAGACAATTTATTTGGACGTTAATTTGCCATGGAGGTGTGAACAAGTGCAGAACATATGAAGAACCTCATTTGACCGCACATTGTGTAGTGACCTTGGTAGTAATATCATTGCAATATAAGAGCAGTAATTTTTTCTGTATTCTAAGTTGTATGGTTGTTTCAGTGTAAACTCAATACAATACAACTGTAGTCTGCAATGTAAGGCGTTGCTACAGAGATAAAAACTTGACGCATGACCCGTAAAGACCGAAACTTCAGGCAAAATGTCCATTTTCTGGAGACCGTTCTGGGCCTATTTAACATAAACAGCCACACTAAGGGATGGGAAACATTTTAATCACACATTCATTGTGACCATAAGTGCCCATTTAGAGGTTCGTGTCTATATGAGCTTTTCAGCGCGTAAAAATACATTTTCGCGTTCGTCGAGTAAACTTTTTATTTAAGAGTGCTGTTCATATGGAGGAAAACAAGAAGCACTTGGTGGGGCCGTATTAAAGACAACACGTGCGTAACGCGTCATTTGTTTTGTTGTTTTTTTTCGTTCATGCTTTTAGCTCCTGGTAAGGTGTAATTTTAGTTCGTCAAAAAGTCGACGCATGCGTATATGCTGTGCGATGTGGGCAAAAACAGATCATAAGTACCACAACCAACCTATAATCAGACTTGGCCGATGCGCTCCGACGCATAAGGCGCTTGCCAACGCCCCAATAACGTCGCATTATAAATGCGCCTTAACTTGACCGTGGCTTGTACCCCAGCGTGGAGAAGCGAGGATAGCATCTATAGTGCTAGCGGGCCCCCCTAAAAGATTTCCGTCGCTTCATTTCAGAGTAGTGCAGCATGGCAGTTGCGTGAGTGTGGCTAGAGTGTGCTGTAGCGAAGCGAGGAGAGGCTAACGCTTGTGTTACCCCCTGCCCCTTGAAGATCCTCATCGCTAGGTGCAGTGCTGCTCGGCGGTTGCATTTTGGAGGCTAGAGTAGAGTGTAACTAGAACGTACTCTAATCAGCGGAAACTAAGCTAGGCTAGCGCTGCCCCCTACCGCTACACGCAAGTTTCGTTGTCACTAATTTATTCATAACGGCAGTTGCCGGATGTCTGCCGAACAATGCGGAATAAAAAGAAGACGTGAAGTGTACTTCTGAAGCAATGAACCAGTGGATCACAACGTTACTGCGTTGATCGAGAAACGGATCGTGTGGAAAGCAGGGGAGTAGACATTCGAAAGGTCAACAATATTTTCAGTTTGACGTCCACTCTAAAGAACGCATAGGCATAAAGCTCCCAACATTGCCTACGCTACTGTATATTTATTTAAATAACTCCAGAGTATGAGCAAATAACATGCATTTTGTAGTCATTGTACGGGCACACACATTCGTTTTGTTATTTTTATATCCACATCTGTATATTCACATGCATCCATTTCACAGAATGCAGCCTTACTTGAAAGCTTCATTGACACAAGCCACTTTAGACTTTATCGCTTACGCTGTATAGTAATCCACAATTCAAGCTTCTCGAGTAATAAAAAGTATGCACTAAGTGGTTGAAGTACGCACCTGGGACAGGTTATCACTATCGCGTTGAACGCTTGAAGGCGAATCTTAAGGATACCCAGCTTTTTCGGGCGTGCAGGAAAAGTACGCCCCATCCCCAATAGACTGGTCACTGACAAAGTTGCCTCAAAGCTTAAATCTGCCTTGGAAAAAATGCCGGATTTTATGTGCTAAAAAAGTGTGTAAAGTTTCGAGTAGTGCTGATTCGAGTTTTCCGTGTATTCCGAATGCAATAAAGCATTGAAAGTGCTAAGACAGAAGTACGCCTCACAAACTTCAGCGCATGTTGAGCGTTCTTTTTCGCATAAAAGCAAATATTGACTAAACGTAAGCACAATTCAAACGCGAAAACCTTGAGATGATGCTGGTTTTTCCTTGTTTTCATAGCTTTTCCCTCAATGTCGAATTATTTCACCTTTTATATAAATCTGTTGAAATGATTATGCTTCTAGTTATCCTTTCATGAAAAAATTAAATTTAGCTTTCCCAAAGCACAGAATATACCTGTTGTGTAAATTAGAAGTTAAATAATTGTCCTGAGCACGCAACTGAAGTAATTGTAAATTGTGCCTATAAATGCATGAATGATACTTTTTAACGAATGTTTATGCCTCAATGGAAGTTTTAGGGCCTATTACAGTTGCCTAAAACATTATTTTTCTGCTCATAAAGTACCGGTATCTATGTGATGAGTAGCTTGCAATATTTCAATCCAATCAAGGATGCGCTTCATGGTCTTGTTTCAGACAAGAGGCATTCTGGGTTAACATCCTGTGAACTTTGTAACGACAACTTGCAGTACTTCAACGCAAACTTGCAGGAAACAAAAACAGTGGGTCCTAACTTGTCGTACACCATGCTTCTAGAGCCGGTGATAAAACCCCGAACACAACTTCTTTGCATGCTCTACGCTTGGCTGCCTAGAACAAAGTAAAATGGAAAAAGCGCAGACTCAAAAGCAGGAAACACGGTCTTTCGGAAATGAATGCGGCAAACTTGATAGCAATATATATATATATATATATATATATATATATATATATATATATATATATATATATATATATACATATGTGTGTGTGTTTGTGCGTGCGTGCGCGTGTGTGTGTGTGCGTGTGCATGTGTGTGTGCGTGTGTGTGTGTGTGTGTGTGTGTGTATGTGTGTGTGAGGATTTATTAGAAGGCAGGGAGGTCGGCCTGAGCTAGTTCGCTCTAATCTGCTACTCTACCCAGGGGATAAGGGAAAGGGGAAGGAAAGAGGTATGAAGGGTGATGATGGGGACAAGAAGAGGTGGTGCGTATGTACAGTAGCCACTTAGCATAGTACCCTACAGTATAGTTTCTAGTCCAGTGCTTTTAATAATGTCTAAACAGGTTTGTAGCAGTTTTTGACACTGTTTGGTCGTTCATTGCTGACAATATGTGGATTTCACTTAATGGTTTTCGTCCGACGCTTGCCAACGTTGCAGTTAGCATTTTTCATTGCGCCACGTATAATGCACAGTCACAAAATATGTGAGCTATCATTTCGCGCACTTGGCAGCGTTCACAATCCGGGCTGTCCACACGGCCGATTAGGTGGGTGTAGTGGCGAGTGAAGGCGACGCCCAGACGAATTCGGTGCAGTATATTAGCATGTCTTCAGCTGATTTTATCTGGAAGACGATAAGTCATACCGGGGTCTGTTTCCCGTAGGCGCTTGTTCCGGTGATCTGTTGGCGACCAGTAAGTGGCAGCGCATTCGCGCATGAGTGATCTCAACAATGTGTTGACGTCACTTCGTGAATATGGTACTTTTACGTACATAGGAGCGTTGTATACTGCCGCTCTCGCTTCGCTATCGGCTGTTTCTTTGCCAACCAGGCCGCAGTGTCCAGGAATCCATTGGAGTGTAATCACGTGACCGCTCCTGTGTGTTAGGTCAAATTCTTGGACGATTCATAACGCTAACTCGTAAAATTGGCCTCTTCTTAAGCAAGAATGGATAGCTTGAAGCGCTGATTTTGCATCAGACAGAATCGTCCATTTACGCGGTGCTTGGTCGTTCACAAATTTCATGGCTTCTTGTATAGCAACAAGTTCTGCAGCTGTCGAAGATGACCTATGATCTAATTTGTACTGTCGGGAAATACCGAGTTGAGGGATCACGAAGGCTGCAGCTGAGGCGGATGAAGTTACGGATCCATCGATGTAAATGTGTACAGAGTCGCTGTATTGGTCATCTAAATGTGCCAAGGGGAGTTGCTTGAGGGCAATATAAGAAACACGCGGCTTTTACGAAATTTCACGTATGTGAAGGCACACCAGCGGTTTAGTCAATGTCCATGGAGGCACTGCTGGGATTATGGCAGGTGCAAAGCCTGAAGGGATCATGTTCCTATGCGTATCGCGAATAGGTACAGCCTGGTCGGTCCACTTGTAGCGAAGACAACGGGTGCTGTGCATGTCGGGTCAGCAGACGAAGGTGCACTCGAAGAGGCTCACAGGACGTATAAACCTGTATAGGGTAAGTGCGGGACTCCTCTATAGTGCCAGAGGTTGACGTGCACCGTGGCAGGCCAAGGCATACTCTCAGTGCTCGTGTCTGAAGGCTCTCTAAAGTACAAACGCACGTTGCCCGCATGCTGGAAAGTACAGGTGAGCTGTACCGTATGTAGCCCACAAACAATGCCTTGTATAACTGCAGAAGACTTCTCTGAAGGGCCCCATCTCAGTCCTGCTATAACACGAAGAACATACGCAAAACTGATTAGTTTGTTTCGCAACACAGTCACATGCTTTGACCAGGACAGGTTGTGATCAATGACGACGCCTAAATAGCGGTGGTGCTTGACCGCAGGAACCACTGCTCGGTGAGCGAAGATTGGGTACCACGACATTGATTTCTTCGTAAATGCCAATGCAGCACATTTTTCTATTGAATGTTTCAGGCCCTGACGACGTAAGTACTTAGATGTTATTGATGTGCCTTGTTGTAGCCTTGCTCGCAAATGTGGTCGCGTTGCTCCAGATGCCCATCTGCATATGTCGTCTGCATACGCAATGATTCTGACAACATCGGGAAGCTCAGCTTCAAGGCCAATAAGTGCTATGTTAAAAAGCATGGGGCTCAGGACGGCGCCTTGCAGAACTCCACGGCTTACGAGGTGCCAGGCCATGTCACCGTCAGATGTCGACATAAAAATGGTACGTCCTCTGAGATAGCTCACTATCCATGCGTGTAGTCGGCCACCTACGCCGATGTCTTCAAGTGCGTCAAGAATGGCCTCAAGCTAGACGCTATCGTACGCGCCCTTTATATCTAAGAAAATGGCCCCTACTAATCTCCGATGTTGTTTTTCCTTTTGAACAGAAGAAACTAGATCTACAACACCGGCTATAGATGATCGACCTCTACGGAAGCCATTTACAAAATCTGGTAAGCCGACATTTTTCTCCAGCAGCCATTCCAATCTTGCCAGCACCATGCGTTCCATCACCTTACCGATGCAACTGGCTAGGGCAATGGGTCTATAAGAAGACAACTCGCGTGAACACTGGCCTGGTTTCAGTAAGGCCACTATGCGGCTGCACTTGCAACTCTCTGGGACTGTCGATGTTTCCCACGTAGAGTTGTAGAACGACAAGAGAGCTTGCCTTGCTTCCTGGCTGAGGTGATATAGAGCCGAATAAGTAATTCCATCAGGCCCTGGTGCGGACGTTCGTCGGGACGCAGAAATCGCAGCGTCGAGTTCGTGCATTGTGAATGGTAAGTCGAGGCAATCGTCGCTGGATGGCGGTGAGGCTAAATACGAAGGTGATATCGGTGAGGAGGACACACCTACGAGTAATAAGTGGCAGTAATCTTCTGCAACCTCTACTTCAGGTCGACCTTGCTTTAGAGCCAAAGCTCGGAAAGGAAACAACTGATGAGTGGACGTCTGAAGGCTACGGACAGTTTGCCATATTCGAGACAGGGGTTTTCTTGGATCAAGAGAGCCACAAAATACCCTCCACCGTTGCCTATCGAGCTTATCGAGATGTCGCAATTCATGTCGTTGTGCTTGGCGTGCTGTAGATAGGTCAGATGGTGATTTCGGCCACCTGTATTTCATTTCTGCCCGGCGACGGATTGCACGAAGGTATTCATATTGTGCGTCAAGTTTGTGTGTGCGTGTGTGCATGTGTGCATGTGTGCATGCGTGTGCGTGTGCGTGTGCGTGTGCGTGCGTGCGTGTGTGTGTGTGTGTGTGTGTGTGTGTGTGTGTGTGTGTGTGTGTGTGTGTGTGTGTGAGAGAGAGTGTGTGTGTGCAAAAATCAACTGGCCGAAATTTCACTCATACTTTTATCGAAAATTATACAGTTGTATATAAGCTTCAAACTAACTCGAGGCATGTGTACAACAAGTGAGAGCCTTCCTGAGTGCCCGTAGCTTCAATTCGTCGCGGAAACTCGCCACACTGGGCGCACGGTAAGTTGGCGCGCACCAAGTGGCCGGTCATTCTCGAAACACTCACAGAGTACCTATAGCGTACGCTTCCTGAAAGGCAATGGTGGGCACGTCGACAAGGCTACAGCCGCCGAGGGGAAATGCTTTACTCTCTTCACCCACGATGTAAGAATAAGTTAGGTAGTTAGGTACTGACACTCGCCAATCCGCGTAAGGAGAGGGCACGGGCAGATTGTTCACCGATGACCTTGAGCTACGAGTAGTTCTCGTCGGGCTAGTTGAGATGGCGCTCGCTACTGCATGGGGCAAAGGTCACTCTACGAAAAACTGGAGAGACTTTACATGGGGCGACAGGTATTCGCATGGCACTCAATCTGAAATTCGCTCGCAAAAAGAACATTTTCTTGAAAGCTTTGTCTGCATGAAATTTGGTGGTTTAAAAACGCATTCCCTTCTGCCTTTGAGCCCTGCCAGTGCATTTGTTTTGCTTATTCACGCTTTATATTTGATCGCATGCATACCTCGACGCAGCATATGACTCCGAGTACACTCAGAAGTGTGGCAGCTTGGGCTAGTTGGTATGGCATGACGATAGTTATAGCGCGAGAGCAAACTGATGACACAGAGACAAGAAGAACACGAAGACACGAGCACTCGTGTGTTCGTGTCCTTCTTGTCTCTGTCTCGTCGGTTTGTTCTCGCGCTATAACTATCATCCGAGTACACGTCAGCAGCCTTGTTACTAGCTGCGCGTCGAAATGGGCAAGTGTTGTTCTGTCCCGAATCACAAGTCGGGGTATCGAACTTGCATGGAGCGTATGTGGTTTTAAAGGGTCCACGTGAACCCGAAAGATTCGATAAGTGGTGAGGAAACGGTGAGTAGCTGACAGAGCCGTGCAGACTACTGACCATGTGTGCCCGAAGCATTGCTCGAAAGAAGTGATCTCTGCAACATATGATGCAGCATGAAAAAGAAACGTCCTGCTGAGTGCACCAAAGAAATCTACGCTCCAAGATGGCCAGTTGGGCCAGTTGGATTACGTTCGAAATTGAAAATTTTCTTGAAGCGCACTAAAAACGAATGGACAGAAGAGGCTGACAAGGACAGCACTTGCTCTCACTTGTGAAGGCTCATTATTCAGAAAAAAGGTATTTAAAGCGAATACGTGGTCTTTCGCGCATGTGCGTAAGAAAAGGGTGCAACAGAAACCACTCTTGTCAGGATTACAAAAATTGTGCATATTATGTATCATTTGTTGTATTTTATAAGTACTATCTGTCGAGATACGCGTACTCTTTATCATGCAGCACAATCGTAGCTTGGCTAACACAGTAATGTTCCCTCTTTCGAATGTGCTAAGCTTCCACTATCTCACGTGTTAGCAGATCCTTGTGTCGAAATAATATTTCTGTGTTTTTGCTACCTAAAGGTAGCATATAACGATGTTACCTAAAGGCAGCTTATAACTCTAACGCTATGCAGCTTTGTGTCAAGTCATTATTTATTCGTACATAAAGAAATGTTACGACAGAAAAATATACGGACGAGGGTCCTAAACTCGAACGTTGCAGCGGGACCATCGGTACACTTCTGACAGCCAAAGCAGTTGTAGCGGACGCGGTGATGAACAAGGACTGACGCTGCAAGGTAGGCACGTCATTGGCGCCCCGCATGCTTATACATTGAGCGTTTCAAACAGTAGATGGCAGTCGTGCTGTTCTGAGCGCGACGCTCCGTAGTTTTATAGACCTATTTTATGTTTGTGAATAGTCGTAGGTGCCATCGACATTCTGACGCTGACAGCAGCTGCAAAGATGCTTCTGAGCACAGCGCGTCAGGGAGGAGCCTCCGCTTGTTCACGTGGTATCGCGCTTCTCCCCGACGTGCTGAGCTCGGAGGCAGCTTTGCAGCTGCTGTGTCAGTTGTCACCTGATCATAGAAGGAGGTAGAGGGCTTTGGGCTGGGCGGGACTCACGCGCCGGGACTTCGCGAAGAGCCCCTGAGTACGTCCTAGCAGAATTCTGGTTTGATCTAGTTGGTACTGGTTCATAACTGACGATACTTTTGGCGCAAATATAAACAGAATATGCAACATAAAATGACAGAAAAAACTTTTGAAAATAGGTCTGACTATTGTTAATGGGCGTGTGGCTCACCAAAGATTCAAGAATATGCAAAGTCTATAGCGTCATGCAGAAATTTTCCACAAGTCCATCCTGTTCGTTTATGTTATCTTCGTTCACTTTGTACCAAAGGTATCTTCGGTTATGAACTCAGTATGTCGGTGGCTCCTACCACTGTTTAGCTACATAGAATAGGTCTATAAACCCGACTGCTGACCACTGTACGTGGCGCAGAGTTAAATGTGTGGGCAAAAGGTAAAACCTAACTAGGACGGCTTACAATGACGAAAGAAGTGCAATACATCAAACTAATCTTCTAAAGGATATCTCTAAAAGTAACAAGTTAGTTAGAAATTGGGAAGAACAGGTATCTGAACCTATAGAAATACAACGCGGGCTTCGACAGAGATGTTCCTTGTCATCTTTGCTATTAATGCAGTATATGTAGGGACTAGAATCCATATTAGAGGAGAGTCGACTCGGCTTCAGCCTCTCCTTTGCCAAGCAAGGAAAACACATTGAATAGTCATTACCAGCATTGATGTATGCAGATAATATAGTATTAGTAGCCGACAACAAGGAAGATCTGCAGAGATTGATAGACATCTTTTGAAAGAAATATTCTTTCGCAGTACGCAGGGAACGTTTCGGACGGAAGAAACCTCTCTGATCTTTTTTCCTTCTGAAACGTCCCCTGCGCACGAAGAAAGTATATTTATTTCAAGAAATACAACACCAACCAGCCCAAGTAACCAATCTGATTGATAGACATCTGTGGTAATGAGGGAGATGGGTTAAATTTGCAGTTCAGCAGGGGAAATTCGGCAATCATAATTTTTAATGATACAAAAGGCAGTGAGCATGCGATAAAGGAAGTTACGCTATAGAAATAGTGGATAAATATATATATTTGGACGTATGAATAAATAACGGAGCTGAGTACCTAAGGGAGCACGAAAGACACGTGATGACTAAGGGTGCCAGGAATGCAGCTGTAATCAAATTTATAGGCCACTGTTGAACTACAATAGGCATGACGTTGTGAGAGGAATTAGGAAAGGTGTCGTGGTCCCGGGTTTGACGTTTGGTAATGCGGTCTTGTGCATGAAGTCAGAGGTTCAAGCAAGATTCGAAATTAAACAATGTGGCATAGGTAGGCTTGCTTTGGGAGCACACAGGAATACCCCAAATCAGAGGGTACAGCGTGACATGGAGTGGACATCTAATGAGTGCAGGGAAGCTAGCAGCATGTTAAAGTTTGAGGAATGATTGAGAAAAATGGAGAGGAGCGTTGGGCTAGGAAAGTTTTCAGCTATTTGTACATGAAAAATGTTCATACTAAATGAAAGAAGCGAACACAAAAATTGTGAAGGAAGTATTTGACAACAACAGAATACCAAGCCAAAAGGAAACATCACTTAAGAAGAAGGTGAAGGAAACAGAGAGGGACATGTGGAAGATTGGAATGCCTACGAAATCATCACTGGAGTCCTACCAAACTTTCAAGCAGGAAATTGGAAAGAAAAAGACCTACGATCATTTTCGGGGTAGTTCTCTGCTGTTTGAGGCCAGAACGAGAGTATTGTTACACCAAGACGTACCGAGCCAAATACGTAGCGTGTGGAGAGGAGGAGAAAATGGCTGAACTTTTAATAATGTTTTGTAAAGGGCTCCTCCTTATAGTCTAAGATAATGGCACGGAATTTTTCAAAGCACTGGTATTTAGGAACAATGAAGACAAAATAGACTTTGAACGGGTAGAAGTAATTATTGATTGATATGTAGTGTTTAACGTCCCAAAACCACCATATGATTATGAGAGACGCCGTAGTGGAGCGCTCCGGAAATTTCGACCACCTGGTGTTCTTCAACGTGCACCCAAATCTGAGCACACGGGCTTACAACATTTCCGCCTCCATCGGAAATGCAGCCGCTGCAGCCGGGATTCAATCCCGTGACCTGCGGGTCAGCAGCCGAGTACGTTAGCCACTAGACCACCACGGCGGGGCCGGGTAGAAGTAACCAGGAGGAGGCTAATTGATTGGTGCCTACAATCAAGGCGCGAGTAAAATTCAATCCTTAACTATATAATGATAATACTTAACTTTATAGCTAGGTGGCATGAGCCACCACCCAATCTAAAGGGCACAGCCGGATACATCCATTCATTTATCCTACAAGGAGGTCAAGAATTTCCGTTTCGGCTTCGTGGTGCGCCTTCGGTGCTCTCTGTGTCTTAACGCGAGGGTGTTAAGGAGCCGGTGTCTGAAAAATTACACTTTCACTGTTGGTGTCAGTGTCCTTTGTTACCAGCGGAAAAATCAGCATTGTTCTCGAGCAAAAAATTACGGCATATTCACGGGATGAGTGATGATGAATGGGCGAAGCTCCGGAGGGATTCATCGGTAAACTGTGAATCTTCCGTGTAATTCGCCCAGTCGATCATCATGTAAAGACGTGAGAAACGCTGTGTGTGTATATACACAAATCAACTTTTATTTGTTCTTAGACGATGGATGGCTTGCGATGTCCCTTCATTATGACGGCTTTATGGTCTGTGAAATGAAGGGAGAGCGGTTCCTGTATGGGTTGCAGTGGGAAATTTGCAAATACTAGGTCTATGCATGTTCCTCGGATCGTGGTAGGTTTCATATGGTCAAACGATATACGTCTGAGTGCATATCTAGAAGCCATATGTTGGATAAGCCAATTATTGTCTATGATAGCCACGTTAAAGTCTCCAAGTAGTACAAATGGTCCATTCTTGTATTTGTTCTCATAATTTTGTAACACAGTGTCTATGAATGTCTTGATGTTCCCGGTCGACAGGTTGGGTGCGAGGTACATGGTCATGAGGACGATTCCAGAGTCAAAGAGTTTGATGGCTGCATATTCTCCGCACTAAATCGAACGATTGCCTTCAACCAATGACACGCGCTATATGTGACATCATTCCTATTTTATAAGATCTCACGTCTTTCATCAACTACAAGTACCGCTTTCTAGTTTATAACATCTTGCATCTTTTCATCATCAGCAACAAGTACCACCATCTAGTAAACACTACAAGAACTAAACGAGAGGTGGCTACATACAGGAGACGGTACCGCCATCTAGTGAACACTGCAAGAACTAAACTAGAGGTGGCTACATGGATGGATGGATGCTATGAGCGTCCCCTTTATAACGGGGTGGTGACAAGTATGCCACCAGGCTCGACAAAAAAAAAAACCTTTTTTTTCTTTTTATGTTGGCCTAATGCCTCTACTTCGATAAATTCTATCTTAATGGAAAAAAAGGTAAATTTTCAGCTTAAGTTCTCTGCCATTTACGGCACACTGTCCATATTTTATTTTTCCAATATTTATTTTTGTCCTTTCTCTCTAATTTTCTGCCACCAATACTCTAACCGTCTCTTACTTATTTCAATCGCGGGTGTGTTCAGCTTTCCATTGTTGTCCCTAAAACCCAAGGCTTCCTGTAGGCTCGTGCCCAAACGTACACCTGGGTGGATATCTCCACATTCAATCAGAACATGCTGGGGACGGTACCGCCATCTAGTGAACACTGCAAGAACTAAACTAGAGGTGGCTACATACAGGCTACAGGGGACGCACAGCCCACGCCTTACGGAGCTTCGCCCCTAAAAGTTGAGATTGATGCCAATATCTGTTGTTTGATGCCAATATCTGTTGTTTGGCAATCGAGCGCATGCTTTCTCCATGCCAAACAGGTACTTTACCACTAAGCCATGGCAGTACTTTAAGCGGATGAGAAGGCAGTGCGAATGGGGCTTAGTTGCGCTAGCGCGTTCTACTCATGAAGGTAAAGTTCAAACGTTCTTGCTCGTATCACGATGGCAAGAGTCACAAGTGTTAGTAGCACAAACACCAACAATGTTTTTCTTTTTAAAATATTACGGCTCATTTAGAGCAGCAATTACAATGTTAAAACAATACTCGAAAACAATCACACGACTCAAACTAAAGCACTGATACTTCTGCATGTAATGCTAGGCACTTCTTAAAACCTGCGTATTAGGGAACTACATTTCATGGAAGATGCTCGTTATAACATTGCAAAGTTATTCTACAACTCAGCAAACATTCGTAGGATATTTTTTCAATGAACAGCACATGCGTATTACGAGAAGTAAGCTGCTATCATTATAAGCTTGGAGGACTCTTTTCAATAACTGTCTATTTCCAGTCACAAAGGGAAATGAACAAAGGCGTAATAATCAAAAGCATTCATTCTTATTATCCTGTCATCTTCTGTGTGCTGTTAGTTTAAAGGATCTGTTGTTTCCAAGATGGGAAAAGGAGTAGCATAGAATCCTTCTCATTGCTCTCTTTTACGCCAAAGCCTTTTACCTCGTGAATAGGGTGAAAACTGGACGTATCTTATTGTATCTTCGCATTCTTGGTGAACGTGGGTGTAAGAAGAGTAGGCCAGTGGAAGCACAATTCTGGCTTTTCAACATCTCTGCGGGACGCTATAGACATTGCTTATTTTTGAATGTTGGATGAGCCACACACCCAGTAACAATAAGTAAACCTACTTCCGTAGGTTTCCTAGGCGAAAATAAGTATGTCATTGGACATACGATGGCTTCAACAAAACCGGAAAAAAAAAACCGGACTGTCGTTATATCGATGTGGGTAACGTATGAACACGCTTGAGCGTTCAATTGTTTCGCAATAATTCACGATGCTTTTTTTTTTTCGCTAGGACACATTCGCAACCGCCGAATGGAGGAAACATTTTTTCTCCTATAGAGCCTAAAAAAATAGGTGCGCCTGATTTTCTCCTCAGGAAGTTGCTCCGGCCTGACCCTTGACACAAATCGCTTCCTCGTCACGAATGCAGATTGAGCATGCGAAAACGCGCGCTTTCTTTATGGTACTGGAGCCAAGCTGACAGCGAGTCGCTCGCACGGATGCGCATGTTGAAATAAACCACTCATGTTCCATGCACCCAATAGAACCATGCCCAGCAGAATACCACGCTTACGCAAATACACTACAGCTATAATTTCGAATTCTTCGATCGAATGAGGAGGTTGCAGAGCTCAATCCTTTGTGAAACCATACTACGTCTTTCGTTGTCTTCTGAGGCGCACACAAATTACCTCGCTGCCACTCGGAGTGACATGACGAGGGCTCCGTGTTTTCAGATAAATAGAAGATAAAACGACAACACTAGCCGGCAAAATTTACGAAAATTCGAATTTATCCGATAAGCTCTAAAATAAAAAGGGCATTTTCAATGTTCAAATGGCATTTTACCAGCTGACAATCTTCACGTCAAAGAAGCGTCAGGTCATCACCCGGCAGGAACCTCGTAAAGTATGCTTGCATCTGTAACAACAAGATTTCGGCTGTAATGCTAACAAGCGTGGGTGTTCTGTATCCATGTAGTGGTGCTTGTATACAGTTGGGAGGGGGTTAAAAATTCCCAAACCACGCTGCCATATAAATACATGGGATATGGGCCTGGAAGCTTTTTGACCTCCCACCTCCTGTACATGTGCTTGCGCGTGTGAACCTCCCTAGCGTATATGTACACTTAGGGTGTTCACAATTTTTCAAGTTCAAATATTATTTCATCCAAGATTTCGGAGTATTGAGACTGATAACAATAATAAGTTCTTTATTTTTTATCTAGAATATGAGAGAGGCTCGGAGAAAAAGCTGCGAAGCATCTTGACGCTACTGCTCCGCCCAAAAGTACACTTCGGCGAGTTTAGAGCAGTGCACATTCACAGCCCTATTACAAGCGTATATGAACAAGTGAGAAAAAATGAAAAAATTAGAAAACAGGATTATCAGAAACAATAACACGCATTTTCATTAAAATAAAATGAATAAGAAGACATTTCAACACGATATATTGCAATAATTAACCGCGAACACCAGAGAATCAAAGATTTACTATATAAACTACAATAACCAATCAACTACCTCCAAAAAGGGTAAGCTCGAAAAACACGCTGCCCTAAATATAACATGCCAATTATCAGCAGCATGGATATATCTCTTGATGTCATAGACGTTTGAGATTATAGATTATTCGTTCAAACTCGGCATGACGGTTCTCTACACTCTGTACTTTGCCGCTTAACAGTCCATGGCAATGATGACAAACTGCGTCAAAACATCGTGAAATAATTTGTAATAACTATAAAACTGTCTTACGATGTTCCGCTATCATGTCAATATGTGCTCAAAAATAATTCAGATCACCAGGAAGCGACAAATGTGAGAAATTTCCACGCTGCATTTCTCAATTGCCTAGATACGTAGGTAAATGGGGGCCTTCAACGTGTTTTTGAGTAATCATAAATATGACCTCGCCATTGCATTTGAGTGTCTCACAAAACGCAGGTACAAATTTTTTAGACCTGTAAATTATTAGTGAAATTAGAGGCAATTATCTCAGACATCGAGATCCGCGAATAAAAAAACCACGTTAAGAGAACCAGACACGTAGGATTGGAACACATTCCACTAGCGAACCTGTTTCCAAGCTCAAGAGAAAACCATGCTTGATGGCAGCAATAAGCTTCCTTTTCCCGCACTAACCACCACTTTTCGTTGCAGACCCTTTCAGTTTCTAGTTTTAAAAAGCAGGTCCAGGTGTCACTGTACACGCAACAAGCCAACCAACGGCGTCTCGTCAGTTTGATGTACACGTTGCTAACGATGAAAATGTCGAACTATAGCGCGTTTCGCGGCGATAAATAAGCGGAACTCGATTGGAATATTGGCTGCCGATACTCACTAAGGTGTTACTAATTTCTATGTAGGGAACGTGATTCTTCTGAACTGTGCTCGAAACGCTTTCGTTTTGTTCAGCCACTCATCCATAAGCTATATCCCTCCTCCGCATATTCCACGTACAAATGATGGCCTCACCAACGACTGGACTTAGTACTGCGAATTTCTTGCACGTCTTGAAAATTAATTGTGAAGCATATATTAACTGTTTAAGTGAAGTTATGATGACGATAGATACGTATGAGGTCGTTTTTGGTTATCTTTCTACACACATCTGAAGCAGGAACAACTCAGACTGAGCGCCATCAGAATATCATCACTAGTGGTGCCTGTCATGTTCTTTTTAATTTTCTTTACACTTCTCGACAACAATTCTGATTCAGACGAAGCGTGGCACTTTCACGTCGTGGCACACCGAGGTGACGTGCATTATAGTTCACTAAACCTACACCGGACAACTGAAGTGATGCGCAACTATCACGCTAATGTCTGGCCGAGCTATGCGGGCACTTGGTGAACACCGGATTTGCCCACCCACCTCAACTTTACTAACGGATAGCTGTTAACACCAAATTGCGTACTTTGAAAAGGTTTTGTTCAGAGAAACACAAAGCGAACTCAGCCAAAGCCCTTAGCTTGACAGGTGCGCCAAATACAGCAAGCATATGCCAATGAGTGGACCGTTGGTTCTGGAGGTGACGATGTGCATCAGCAAGTATTCCCGCAGCGCTATTAGTACGAGACAAGAGACTACGCGGGCAGGATTTGATAAAGACACGCGTGGTATGTCTCACACAATTGTACAAGAAATTTTAGAAAGGAAATCAACTAAATAAGCAGCCGACATTCTACGGCAAGGGCGGGGTAGAGAAAAAGAGCGTTGTTTACCGGCGGAAGCTCTCGCAATATTTGGCTACATTTTGGACGAAGTACTCTTCGGTAGAGTGCAGTGAAATATCGGGCCCACATTTTCCTCGAAGCCTTCTCTACAGATTGGCAGTGTTCTCTAACATATTAGAACAGTGTTGAGCTGGGAATGAGCATTTACAAAACCTAATCCTCAAGGCATATGTACTTGTGCACCTGTACCTGAGGCCGAAGGCGTTAAACATGCAAATGTTTCGAAAAATGTACAATATTTTCCAGGGATGCACAAGCCCCACAACATCATGATCGAAAGACAGGACGAATTGTCTGAAGAAACAAAATGTACCTTAACGAATAGCTGAAGCCATCGCAAGAAGCATCACCTCCCATTTGTTGCCCAGGGAACAGTGCATTAGTGCGCCACACCATCTTAGTCGAGATAACGATGACTGGAGCACATTCTCTAATAATTTCTATTCTATTCGTGCTTATCCAACGCGCAGCAAGTCTTCACGGATGCCGCTGTCTTATCCCGCGTGTCTTATATGGAATGGGTTACTTGCTTTATGTATTCTTCGAGTCAATTGGGATTATCGAGGGGAAGGTCAACGTTCGGAGAGATCACTACATACTTGTGTTGCGCGCGTTAAGAAATGTGGAACATGGTTGCTGGAAACGAATATATTTGCAATAGTGGGTGAAATGAAGGATAAATTCGTTTGTAGTCTGAGGAATAATGTCTCGAGCCACGTTAAACATATATTCTCATTTTATTTAGGTAATTTAGCTTGTGGCCCTCTCTCTATTCAATTTTTTTGCGATTTGCCGTGGGGACTAAAGCCATCAGTGAAGAATGTTGAGTGAACTGCAGAGCAAAAACATGGTCAAATCACAGGCTGCTCTTTTCTCCATCTTTAACGCTGTAAGCACTGTCATTTGACTGCACGATTCCAAATTGTAAACCAAGGATTACAACCTACCAAGAACTGAAATAGCGAAACATTAGCGACAGAATGTTCCAGAAAAATTTGAGGGACCTCCTTTCAATTCCCATCAACAAATTTCATCTAGTTGACGATCGAGAGATGTTATGCTATATAATTCATTTTTCTTTTTCCGGTCTCTTTTTCTTTTGTGGGTGGAATCCAGCGTTTCATTTTCAGGTAGAGTAAACACATATAACATTGAACTCGAGAGAATGAAACGCGAAACATGTACTCAGGCGCGCTTAAGGTTTCTTATAACATCCATCACTGAACAAAGAGAGCGAATGCAATAACATGTCTTAGGCTGGATTCTGGGGCGACAATGGTTTTTCCAGCTTTCGACGACGTAGCAGTCTCCCGTGCAAAGCGATGGAAACAGCTGGAACATGCGAATAAGTGGGGTGGAGATGACCTCTTACTAGAAAAATGGAACATAATTTTATAAGCAAAGACAAGTAAATGCCGAGATTATCGCATAAATTGTGATCGTGGCCATTTCTAGCAACTAAGCACGTTTTTTGTGGCTGCGGCACCACTTTCGGTCTGGCGGAATCTGGCATAACACTGGTGCCCAGCTGGAATGGCTCGCACACAAGGCTAAAAAGATGAATCTGGCAACATTTTATTTCATTGTAAAGATCGAAAAGTTAGAAAAACTATATATTTTTTGCTGGCATACTGTGAATCTTCAGGAAGACAAGTTGGCTTAGCGAGTGCGTCCTAAATATTCGTTCAAATGGTTAAGCACAGTAAAATAGAAGAAGAGAGCTTATGAAAAGCACCAGGGATAAACGTGCGCGTCACAAGTGATACAGCGTTCTCCATTATTGAGCGCCCAACTTGCCGCTAGGAAGTGGACAAGAGCAAATATTTGTAGTCTTCGAGATCTCTGGAGGACTCAAAGGTAAGAGATATGTGTCACTCTTAGACTCTGCCCGCTAAGCAGGCACAAACGAGTAAAATACTTTTTCTTGAACCCTAATCACAGTAGCATGTTCCAGCTTCTGTGGTTACGTTTCAAGAGAACATCCACAAATACCTAAAACAGAACTAGCTGCACCAACGCTACACTGAACGAAACAGTATAATGGGCTATGCAGTAATTACGATTGTGAAGTGTCGAGCACATGGTCTGTTTACCTGAATGAGCTATGGTCCTCTTTTCATTAATGCAGTAATTGCTCACGAGCCGTAGGAATGGCAAGCTGTGTTGGTGCAACCAGTCCCAAGCAAAACAAAACATTTACCAAAATGATACCATGCACCAAACATTACAACAGTGCAAGAACGTAACTGAATTTGCACTATCAACAATGCACGGTGTATAACAATTTAAGGCAAGGATTTTCGGGTTGTACCGGTGGTTTCAGTCCCGGATAGTGCGCAAGACTATACCTTTGGCTGCTTCACCACTTGACTACCGTAGATGTGACGAGCCGTAGAGCTTAGTTTCTCGGCTGCGCACTAAAAAAGAGAAGAACATGTAGTGAACAAAGGCAGCACATGCTGCTCCTCCGGGCTAAGGTAAGACCCCGCCGTCCTGATGACACTACGCCACGGTAACACGCTGTAATCCGGGTTGCGTCAGACGTCTTCGTGCGGCGGCGGAGGCACTGCGTGGAAAGGGTGTCGGCCGAGCGGCGGCGGCCGGGACTCGCGTCGTCATGCGGACGACTCCTTGGGCTCGGTGGTCATGCGCTTGGCCATCTCGGAAATCACCTCCTTAAAAATGATGGAGTCAACGTTCTGACCAAGCATATAAATGAGGAACCAGTCTCCGAGGGAGCTCCGGCGCACTATGGTATGCAGGTGGTCCAGGTGCACGATGCGGAAGCGTAGGTTTAGCAGGTACACGCGCACCGGTGGGCAGGCAGTGATGATAACGCGGAACAACACAACCATGCCAGTGACTGCTGCGAGCAGGATGAACCAGAACCAGAGGAATATGTAGATCTTTTCGTTCACAATATTTAGCGGTAATATGCAAATCGCGTCGTGCGTCTCCCGGTTCCCAGACTGGCCAAACTTGAAAAACTGGCACTTTGTGACTCGCGGAAATACTCGGATCATAGGGTCCACCCGTTCCTCGTCGTCCTGGTCCAGGAAGCGGATCACGTCCAGCCCGTAGGTGAGGAACTCGCCGTCAAAGAAGCGGTCCATCAGGAACATCTGGCCCACCACGTTGACGAGCGCGAGCAGCTCGCAGAAGAAGTACCGCGCCGCGTACCAGTCGTGCTGCTTCAGGCTGGACACCAGGTAGTCGACCAGGAGCTTCTTCTTCTGCTTCTTTTCCGCTTCGCCACACATCCCGACGTCCAAATCCATCATGAGCGCTTGAATTTTCCCACCTTCCCAGAACTTCCACAGCCATCGCGGAAGGTAGAACATTGTGGCCTGGAAGAACAGCATGAAGCAGACCCACTGATAGTATCGATGATACTTGTGATCTTTTGTACCGCTGAGCACGTTACTAGAGCTGCCTGGTCCAACACCAGGGTACACTATTGTGTCTAAGTCATGACGCATAAGACTCGTCACACTGTAGGTAGCATGAATCCAACAGTAGGTATTAATGACGCTCTGGGGCACGTCTGTGGACTTGGAGCAGTCAATGGGGTCTCCGACAAACTGCTTGGTGGTGACGACGATGCAGAAAGCGAGCAGCATAATGACCGTGGCCGTGTAGTGTAGGCGAAATACTTCGTTATCAATATGCACGCGGCTTGTCTTCAGGAGCGATTTCAGGCTACGTATGATATCCAGCATGTTGGCAATGTATGGTAGGGGCCACTCGTGTTCCTAACGAACGTAGTACGTTCAAATCGTAACGCAGTTAATCATCCTTCTCGTAGGCTCTAACTTTGTTCCTATTAAAAGTTCGGCGCATGCAGTTTCGCACTGCAACGTTCAACAGAGATATTGGGCTGGCAAATCCAAACTAAACAATGTTCAAATGCAACTGTAGGTAATAACAGGTGGACACTCGTCGACGACTATTCTCTGTAGCCCGTCGTTGCGCCCACTTGTTCTGCCAAATGTTCAAGCACTCTTGGTTCACAGTTGCCGCCGTAGTTCGCTTGCCTGGTCACTCGTCCAGCGCTGCGAGGAACTGGTTGACTAGACGACAATGTCGGGAGGGGCTTGCGAGGCGCGTTGTCGCTAGGCGCAACTTCACGTGGACGCATGTACCCTGTCCCGAAGCGGCGAGCAGGCATCCGCGACGACTCGCATCGAGAGCATGGCCCGGCGCGCCTAAATTTAGGGACCCCAAGCGCGGAGTCTCAGCCGCAACCGCCGATGTCCGAGACCGGGCAAGCAGGGGGAGGGGGGGCCCGCCGTCCCCTTCGAGCGGCGCCCGCGTTCACTCGGAGTCGGCGCGAACTACTCTGGCGCGCACGCTGAACTCTCGAGTTTTCACCCGAGGGAGGAGCTCGCGCCTGACGTCTGAATCACGTGGCGATCTACTACCTCGACTGCGGCGCGCTGCCGCGGGAGAATGCCGAGTTTTGCTGCTTTTTCTGATTTTGTCACTTTCTCTGTTCACCTGGGCGGAGCAGCAGAAACAGTGGCCGCGTCGTGAGCGCAGGACTGGGCTAGAACCAACCACACGCTGAACCAGGAAAAAAAAAATATGCGGCGCAGCACAAGTAAACCAGCTCGTTTATTGACTGTGCGGCTGACGGAGGTACCTGTATCACAGATATATATATATGTATGTATATATATATATATATATATATATATATATATATATATATATATATATATATGTGTGTGTGTGTGTGTGTGTGTGTGTGTGTGTGTGTGTGTGTGTGTGTGTGTGTGTGTGTGTGTGTGTGTGCGTGCGTGCGTGTGTGTGTGTGTGTGTGTGTGTGTGTGTGTGTGTGTGTGTGTGTGTGTGTGTGTGTGTGTTTGTCCTCCTACTGATCTCCGTTGCCTTGTCAATGTTGAAAATTCCGGGTTAATGGATGGGGCCCACTGAACTTCGACTAATATAGGAGGCCGACGTTTACCTGCACTTATATGCGTGGTTTTCCAACTGGCAACATGTGCGTAATTATAAATTTGTGAAGCATTTCTTAGCAAACTTCAGTGACTATCAGCGTATCTATCTATCTATCTATCTATATATCTATCTATCTATCTATCTATCTATCTATCTATCTATCTATCTATCAGCCTACGACATTCAGCTCTCCTGGCCGTTTAGACAGTGGTATCAATACCAAAATTGGTATGGCATAACATGACTGTCCGACAAACATAAGTGACTAGTCATAATATGAAAGTCTTGGCATTTATGTTGTGAATGTTATGATTTACATTTCTTAGTCTTGCTGCCCTGGCGGTAGTTTTGTTCACATGACATATTGCAAAACTAGTATGGTATGACATGACTGCATGGCGAACATAAGTGACAGACCATAACGTGGAAATAATGCCATGCATTCCATATAAGTACCTACACGCCAAGCTTATGGTGCGCTCACATTCGTGTCACTGGTGTCACATACACAAAATTGGGTATTACGTAACGCGAATGGACTACGAAAGTAATTGACACATCCAAACATGATAATCATGATATGCGTGCCATGTAAGAAAATGACTACATGTCACGCTCATGATGCGCTCGCGGCCGTTTTGCTAGCTTCGCGCATACCAAATTTGGTATCACATGACGTGAATAGACGACGAAGGCAAAGTGCACGTCCAAACGTGATAATCATGACTTGAGAGTCATGTACGGCATAATTTACATCTGCCTCGTAATGTTGCGCTGATTTTAAAGTCACATATCAACCTTCCTCTTTCGAGCTTCGTATATCATCGATTCCCACTGTACGTGGGATCTTCCAGTTTTATATCTAGTTTGTATTTCATATATCAGGTAACCAGAAATAAACATAAGCACTTGTGAGAGGGGGTTACTACCTGACTACAAAAATAAATTTGCACAAAACTACTAAAAAAATAAAGTTGCGCAAAAATACTAATTTTGCAGAGAAATTCGCACAAAAGAACACAGGAGATGGGATTGAAGTACAGGAAGTAGACAGCGTGGGCGCAGTACTGCACACGTGCTGTCTACTCTTATATGCGTTCCCTCTCCAGCGCAGTTGCATTACCGTTTGAACATCGCACCAATGAAATTTCCGGAGCCCTACACTACGGCGTCTCTCATAATCACATGATGGCCTTGGGACGTAAAAGCCCACATATCAATCAATAAATATCACACTAATGAGCCGCCCAGTGGATCAGAAATATTGTGCAACAATGAGATTTTGCGCATGAGCAGGAAGAGACTCGATTCTTGCAAGTAGGTATGGGAAGTGACGTAACAAGTGAAGACGAAATATACCGGTGTATGTAAAAGGCTACAAAGTTGAAATTACTCGGAACAAGATGCGTCAAGAAACGTTAGAAAATAATTAGACAAACACGTGTAATGCGCAAAATAAATTGATAAAGGGCTTGAGTGGAGAAAATGTGCTGTGAAGGTGTAGAAAAAAATGGAAAATAACATTAACATAAGGACGTGCAAAAGAACAAGCATAGTATGGCTGGACTCTATCGAAATCGGGTTAATCTAATTATCCCATCTATCAAACATGGGGTGCCGCTCAACGTCATCACATTTTTTTTTACTTTTTTACACGGAAGGGCACTTCTCATATGCATTTGGGAGAGCGTGTGCTGTGATTAGGAGAGCACTGATGGAGGCAGTAGAAACTGCCGCTAGCCATCACTAAATTTCCCGCATGATTACTCGTCGTTGCCGCCCAGCCGGCTTGCGGTGTCACCATACGCTTCTATGCTCGTTTTGTTAACGCGATGGATGCATAAAAAAAAAGGAAACTGCCATTTTCCGAAAACCCGGCGATGATGAATACACTCGAACGGCTGCAAAGGAAGCCTTACATCCATGCCGTACACAGCACCCTATAAGCCCGCTGAGTATTATAATTAAAAATAGGGGCGATATTAAGGCCAGAGCATACTAGAGGCTTCGGGCGCCCGACGAGTATCCACAGCTGCACACACAGAGTTTGAATCGATACCAAATTTTCGTCATATAACCGGATCCTCGTTATAACCTTGAATTTCCAACTAAAGCCGCTGAAAATGCAAAATCAAAAAATAACTGCGTATTGCTCTGAATGCGTCTTCCCTACAATATAGTGAGCAGTGTTTTTGAGCTAACTCAAGCGCCTAACTCACACCGACGATGGGTCAATAGAGGGACGGAATAATTTTATTGATATTCAATAGGTCAAGCCAGTTTTTGACCGGGAGAGGGCCGCTCCAACGTTGGTTCTAAAAGATCTAGCCTTTAGGCCACTTCGCTGGCCCGTAGGACCGAACTTGACACCAGTGACTCCCATCGCTTTTTAATGCTGTCCATATTGGGGTGTTCTAGGTTGTGTAGCTCCCACTCCCGCATAATGTGGTGTAGGTTTCGTGTAGCCCCATAGCATGGACACCTGTCCCTGTACGTTGTTGGGTGCACGTTATGTTATGTGAGTGGGTTTTTGTAGGTGACTGCATGGAATCTACGCCAGGCAGGGACCTCCTTCATCATAAGCTGTTGATGAGGGGGGGGGGGATACTACAAGTGACCCCATCTCTGGTAATTCATTGTTCTGGCATACTGGACGTCGATTCATTCCGGGTCATCTGCAGCCAACGAAAGGAGCGCTGGCTTTTGTACACAGCCGCGAGCTGCTCTGTCGACGTGCAGGTGACCCATGAGGCCAGCGTGTACTGGTATCCATATCTTGGTCTTGATGCTGGAGTGATCCTCATCATACATTGGTACTCGAGCAAGAACGTAGGCGTCAGGCACACCCATTCTGCCATGTAGCAAGTCCCTGCAGATCTGCTGGGAGTCTGTCAGTAGCATCAGCAACCTATATGTATGCTGGACTTCGTGGATGGTTTGTGCAATGGCTAGCTCTACGGTTTGTATGGTCTTTTTAGGCGTGAATCGATGCACTAGAAGTAACGTGGTCACTGCGCTCTTTGTAGTTGCCCCAAACATGGTAGGATCTGTGAAATTGGCTGTTGTTTCGAAATTGGTATGTTTTATCTATTTTAGTAGCCTTGCTGTCCTTCTGCGAAAAAATGTAGGATGAGGCCCATGTTGCGTGGAATCGGAGCAACGCTATACATGTCTCGGATGCGACAAGGTTTTTCATCTCGCAGGATCTCAGGGCGGTGGTTGTAGAACACGGAATCCCCAGGTTTATAGGACCTGGCAGCCCGTCGAGTATGCTCAAGCCTCTGTTGCTGTGAGACGCGGAGGCGTTTGGCAAGTTCGCTGACGGTGTTGTGAAGCCATGTGGCCAGCAAATTTTGAGTGGATAGACCTGCGGGAAAGTCTGGTTGGTGGAAAGGCGCATTCTATCATGAAAGCTTACCGACCCTTTATTTGCTTAGTAGCAGCAGCGACTTATCGGAAGGCGATTCAGCATGTGACCGTGTCACGTCAAGCTGAAAGATAGCGAAGCGGAGGCTGCGCGGGCATATGTGCATACTTCGGTGTAGCCACATACTCACCGGCAAGTGGAGATCACTATTGAATGCCAGTCATTAGGTGGTGTCGGCCCGCTTCAGCTCCCATAGCGCGAGATGATAGCATGAGAGGTTGCACGTGATCCTTACTAACAGCAGTAATGCTAACATCCCCTTAGTTCAAAAGAAAGTGGACGTAAGAAAAACAGGCAGATCAGCTTACTGTTTATTTATATGTGTGGTTTAACGCCCCAAAATCACCATATGATTATGAGAGATGCCGCAGTGGAGGGCTCCGAAAATTTCGACGATCTGGATTTCTTCAACGGGCGCATGGGCTACAGCATTCTCACCTGCATCGGAAATGCAGCCACCGCAGCCGGGATTCAATCCTACGACCGGCGGTTCAGCAGCCGAGTACCTTAGTCAATAGATTAACACGGCTGGGTGATCAGCTTACTGTCGATTGTTTACACATTAGTTACAAAAATAATTGGTCATATAATTAGTACAACATGAGAACTCAGTCAATCAAACGATTAATCAAGATTTTGTACAGACTACTCAAGTATGTACCATGCACATTCATACTATCAATCAGATGATAGAGATATGCACAAAATACAACCATCATAGATGGGCGAAATATGACCATCATAAACTACAACAAGGCATTTGATTAAGTGGGAATATCAGCCGTGATGCAGGCATTGCGGAATGAGTGCGTTGATGAGGCATACATAAATATACAGGGGATCCAAAGTCATCATTGTCCTCGATAATGACAGGGACATAATTTCAATAAAGAAAACTGTAAGGGAGGGAGAGATTATCTCCCCTATGTTATTCGGCGCGTGCTTACAGGAAGTTTTCAGGGCCCTAGATCAGGAAAAGTCGGGGATAAGGGTTAAGAGAAAGTAACATGGAATCCGCTGATCACATTGCATGGACAAGTCACACGGGGGGTAATTTGACATAATTATTACTGAATTGCACAAGCTAAGCAGGAAAGGGGTCTGAAAATTAATATGAATGAAACTAATGTGCAGCATTCTCGGGAGAGAAGAGCACTGTCCCATAGCTAGCTACAGACAGGAAGTTGTAAAGAAATGCAATGGAATGCGTCTACTAAGGAAAGGTAGTAACCACCTAGCCAAACCACGAGAGTGAAACAACTATAGCAGGAGTGGGATGGAGTAAATTCAGCAAACACTCTTAAAGGATGAATAATAGTTTCCCCTATTCCTCAAGAGGTGGGTATATAACAGCTGCATCTTACAGCTACTTTAACTTAGAAAGTTGGAGGCTTACAAAAAGGGTTAAACTTGAAGGAGCACTGGCATAAAAATTAAAAATCAAGATGCGCATTTCATTGGATTTCTCGGTGTGCGAAGGACCTTTTGGCCAAATTTGAATCACGTCCGTCGCGTGGACGTTACTTTATTTCGATGGCAGACAGCATACGAAAGTTTAATGGAAATTGAGTGCCCCTGCGACATCGACACTAGTGCTACGTGTTCGTTGTGATACGTCTCGCGAATACCATCTTGAGAGAAGATACGCTAGTAGCGATTACGTCTACGATCCGAGTGTTCTTATCCTGGCGCTGAAGCCTGGAACACACTCACTCGTCAAGTGTGATCCTCGTCGCACCGCTTCGAATAATTTCGTGAAATTACCAAGATGAAAACCACTCATAAAAGATAAGTGAAAGAAAAAAACATGATTCCACGCATGCTCGTCAGTCAGGGCGCCGGGGAACCGTTGTGAGTCGCAGTAGTCTGGTTCGAAGCACGGAAAAAGCACAATGAGGGTGTATTTTCATTACGCGTACGTTAACGTCAACACGACCATAAGCAATCGAAGCAGAGTAGCGTAAAGACAGATATAATTGTGAACAAGTAACTCATGGGTATCGCTAATTGTGAGTTTTAGTTCATCTGTACACTTCTTTGCATACGCGTTGTACCGAGTTACTATCGCCGCCACCGTGAGAAGTCGGATAGGTGGGGCCATTTAAAGGCGCAAAGACGACCCTCGCAGAAGGTAATGTATTCTATTTCTCCGCTGGTGCGCTTCCCCTATACCGTTATTCCATTGACTACTTTGCGTATACCTGAATGCCATGCCTGCCACACGAACCAATATAGCTAATTTAGACGCACGAGCGAGCGTGGCCGAAACATTTTAGGGCCCCTCTTCATTGCTGCTTGAAATAGCGTCCATTTCGGAATCGCTGTTCTGCAAGGGTCAATCAAAGCATAAATAATTCGCGGCGCGACAAATGGCAGAGATTCCAAGCTCCAGACTGTCGTATTTGACCCTAGTCGAGATTTTCTACGGCGACGACGGCAATGCCGGTGACAAGGCATGACTGAATGTGTTGGCTTAGCAAACGAAATGTTTGCACAGAAGCATGGCCTGGCGTCACTCTTTACTGCGAAGAAGTGGTTAGCTGTGGCGCTGTCTGGAGGTGACCGCAAGGTAGAGCGAGTGGTAGTGTTCCCAGCACAAAAAATGCCAGGATAGATGTCCAACTCTGGAGTTTTGCGGACACGCAGTGCTACCTGTCGACACAGTTTCGAGTCGTGCAAAGCCCGACTTTATTGCACAGTTTGCTGCGCAACCAGATACAACTACATCGTAGAAAACAGCGATTGAGCTAAATATTAGGTGTGCTTGAGCATCGAACTTTCAGAAAAAAGCTACGTATTTTCCTCCGCTAGCCAGGCGCGTCACCTCAACGCCGGGAAGTGCTTGCTGGTTCGATCGCCAGAACGATGGTGAAAACAAGAGCAGACGCAACACCTCCGCGCTCTACGAAAAAGAACCCAGCCGACGCTACAGTTGCGTTGTGAATTGCGATGAACGTTAAGGACTTAGTTTTACTGTTTTACGCAGCTTTCGCGATGCAAAACGGCGAGAGCATTAGACATGGGCTGTTGTGATGGGTAAGCGAATCACTCACGTTGTCTAAAGCCGTTAGCGTGAGAAAGTGATATCGTAGGTCTCCTGTTATTGTTTTGATTGATTGATTTGTGGGGTTTAACGTCCCAAAACTACCATATGATTATGAGAGACGCCGTAGTGGAGGGCTTCGGAAATTTTGACCACCTGGTGTTCTTTAACGTGCACCCAAATCTGAGTACACGGGTCTACAACATTTCCGCCTCCATCGGAAATGCAGCCGCCACAGCCGGGATTTGATCCCGCGACCTGCGGGTCAGCAGCCGAGTACCTTAGCCACTAGACCACCATGGCGGGGCAATATTGTTTTGATAAGCTTTATTATTGTGGTAACTCTGATTATGAAGCTTAACAGAGCCTCTGACCGTGGTGCGCACCATGCAGCAGTAGACAGGTGACGCGCACGATAACGCCACGACTGCAAATGACCTGAAGCGCCATGCAATAATTACGCCTCAGGGCTTTCAAGGCATAAGTTCCGGCTTTATCTGCGAAATGCGAACATGCACGTCATACAGGCAAATCGCAAAATGATCGTGACCACAATAAGTTTTTTTTTTTTTCTTGCCGTTGGTCTCTGCGATTGCTGGAGCTATCTCGGAGGCCTCGGTTTTGGATTCCATTGTACACCGAGAAAGTGGACACGCATGCATCCCCGTTTGCAGTATATATATATGAATGACAATCGTCAATAGGGCATTCTAGCATCCGTAATAAAACAGTTGAGCACACAAGACGCGAGAGATCAGTGGAGAATGCAACTGCAATGGCGAAATTTGCAAGGGCTATTTGTGCCGAATAAAGTGAACTTCGTACGACTGATCGTAAGATAGATTGCTCGTGTATGCACTTCATCACTTTGGCATCATGTGTATGCCCAATTAACGCATGTAGGCGTTAAAGAACAAACGTCGGAGTGCTTACCTGTAACTCGATGTCATGCAATGCTCGCTTGCACTTGCTCGTTTGCGTGCCAGTTGCAGTAGGCTGAATTAACTGAAACATCTTTCGCATTGTACCCACAGTTCCTTTTGATGAGCTTCCTACTTCTCTGAAGCGAGGTTAGATTGAAGTAAGAAGCTTGCCAGGTCCTTGATTTCCAGAAAACCGTGCCTCAAGGTCCACGAAAGAGGAGGGCCTATGCACGTTCGCTTACGCACGGCTCACTTTGCACTACCCACTAATGGCCGCGGTGCGTCAATGGGGGCGGTGAAGGCGGTATTTCTGGCAGTGCTGTCTGGGTAGAGTTTGACGTCTATTGCCACGCGCTTTGAATCATGCTAGATACTAGTGATATAAAACAATAAAAGTGTTAGTTATATTGTTCCTGAGTTTCAATATAGGTCGTGAATTGCTACTAGGGGTCGATAGCTGCTCGTTGACGCAAAAACATTGACAAAGGCAAATATGATGTCAGTGTTTTTTTAAACTGTAGACGACGCAGCGAGCAATCTGGAAAATAAAATGACAGATGTATCCTTAAAGGGACACTAAACTGAAAGAATGACGAAGATTATATTGATGAACTACACTCTGAGAGCTCTAATGCCATATTTTTTGCTATCACAAGTTCAATATTAGCGAAGAAATAAATGTCCAAGTTTAATTTTAAATTTAGCCCCAAAATGAACGCGGGTGAGGTCTAAAGTTTTACCATGTGTTTTACCATTTCCATATTATTGGCTGACAAAATTTTCTGAAATTTTGTATGATAGGTCCATAACACCCGAAGATGACAATGCACTTCATTTGATCTATTAGAAGCTACGTGGAACGTCGGAGATTCTTTCGAAATCTATGACGTCATGTTGTTTGGTGCGGAATTTGTAAGGTAGCGTCTCCACTTTTATTTAAGTTTCGTGCGTTTTCTCGCTTAGTAAGCGTCGTGTCAAGCTAAGAGTGCTGTTTCTGGATTGTGAAATCGTTCCTAAATAATGCTCTTAAAATTGTTTTGCTCTTTATTGCCCTTATAAGAGATATTTTGAAATCTAGAAAAAACACCCGTAGTCTGTTCAAAGTGATGCATTTGAACGCCCGATCACTGCAACCAAAAAAGGATGATGTCACTTCGCTGTTGGAATCGTGTAGCCCAAACTTTGACCTTTTAATGTTCACAGAAACGTGGTATACTGATGAATCAGAACAATTCATGCTACCAGGGTACAACCACTTCTTTTTAAATCGCATGGAAAGTAGAGGGGGAGGCGTTGCCATTCTAACAACACTTGAGTCTTGTGAAGTAATCGAAGAATATAGTGTTATCACAAAAAACTACGAATCACTATGTTAAAGAAGGGCACAAATGTATTTGCTGTTGTCTATCGCCCTCCTAGTGGTTCTACGGCTGATTTCCTAACATTTATTGATCGTCTTTTGTCACATGCAAGTGTCATGGATTATATGCTTACCGTAGGTGGCGATTTCAACATAGATGTCTCGAAGAACTCAGCCACAAGTACTGAATCTTTATCCGTGCTTGAGTGCAACTCTTTTAAAAATGTCATTACTACGCCTACGCGTATTACTGAATCTACAGTGTCATTGCTAGACATGTTTTTTACAAATTCTACTGCAGAAGAAACAATTTCCGGGGTGATCAGTTCTGACATAAATGATCGCTTGCCTATATTCATTTTCTTAAAAATGCATGCAAATTTGGCCCATGTAAAATAGGAAAAATGCATGTACCTTTCACTAACACCAAATACATTGGAGCACTTTAAGTGCCGCATCATGCAGACGCATTGGGATGATATAATGGCTGACGAAGATGCAAACAACGCATATAACAAATTTACTGCAACATTCAAGGAACTTTACTTCGAATCATTTCCTCTCAAGGCACATCACATGTAGAGCAAATTGCGGAAGCTCTGGATAACAAACTACCTTAAGCGTCAGATAAACCATAAAAATAAACTTTACCAGCAGTTCGTCAAAACACGTAATGCGGACCTATGGGTTGAATACAAGGCTCTTAGAAATCGATTGAATAAAAAAAAGAAAGGGTGAAAAGAGACTACTGCAGTCGTATTTTTGACCTGCAACGTCCAGAGCAACGTAAATCTATGTGGAAAAAGTTAAATTAAGTATTGAACAGAGGAGCCCCTGCCACAAAAATCGATAGTCTTGAAATAGATGGAAGGATAATAAATGGCATCGACCTTGCTGAAACATTTATTGACGTCTTTGTGAAAATAGGAAATGCCAGCCAGAGCGTGCAAACAACTGTTTTTACTCACTTATCAAACACACTTTTTCTTAAACCGACTTCCACATCTGAAGTAATTATGTTTTTGGTAAAATAAAAAATAGTCGGAGCTGTGATCCTGATGGCATACAAATGCGACCAATAAAGTATGTATTAGACCTCATAGCAGAAGTGCAAGCACATATGTACAACTTAGTGTTATCAACAGGTATTTTCCCAACCAACACGCATAGCGAAAGTTACTGCAATATTTAAGTCCGGAGATAAAAACAACTTAAGCAATTATCGCCCAATATCTATACTACCAGTTTTCTCGAAATGATTTGAAAAAATAATGAATGATAGAATTGACAGTTTCTCGAGGAAGCACAAATTAATAACTGAATGCCAATATGGTTTCAGACAGAAACTTTCAACAGAAAGTGCCTTATTAGCACAAAAAGAAATCATACTTTGCAATATCGAAAAAAGACTTCTGATACTTGCATTGTACTTGGACTTTAGTAAAGCCTTTGATCGTGTATTTCATGAACTGTTACTACATAAATTAGAATGCTATGGATTTAAGGGAATGCCACTCAAACTTATGCAGTCATATCTGAGTGCGCGGTCTCAGTATGTTGAAATAAATGGCTTCAAATCACGCACACAACCAATTAAACCGGAGTACCACAAGGCAGTATTCTGGGGCCTGTATTGTTTTTATACTACATAAATGATATAGTGAGAATTTGTGAAAATTGTAACTTCATAACTGCACATGATGACTGCACATTATTTTTTACTGAAAAAGATTTCAGTACTCTCGAGGCTTTAGCGGCCAAAACATGTTATAAGCTTCGTGAATGGTCTACCAAGAACAATTTAATGTTAAATCAATCAAAAACAAAATGTGTCCTTTTCCGAGCTCTCGGCATATCCCTGCATGTACCAAAATATGTTACCCTAGGCCTTTACAAAATTGCAGTGACCAAATTCATTAAGACGCTTGGAACAGTTTTTAATGAGCCAATGTCCTGGAATGAGCATACAGACCACATTAGTTTAAAGTGGAGACGCGTGGTTCGCACTCTAAATCGTTGTCGACTTCTTTTGCCCGTTACTGTAAAGCGGCTCTTATATCAGGATCTTTTCCATGCCCACTTGAACTACTGCGCTTTAGTATGGGCAAACACTACGTCAACAAATTTAAATAGGCTAAAAATACTTCAGAAAAGAGCAATCAGGGCAATAGAAAACATATCATACCTTGAACACACAGGACAATTCTTCGTTAAACATAAAAATGTTAAGGCAAATGACATATACAAATTCAGGTTGTTATAATCCTATATTAGCGCAAACAGAGGGAAACTCGATGCATTGCTGACACTTGCAAATCTTGAACATACACAAACCATTTACTTCTATTGATATAAACCCCCGTGGAAAATTTCGTTATCTCGCACCAATTACGGCACCCAAAGACTTAGCCACATCCTACCTACTATATTGAACTCATATACGAGCAGCAAGACATAAAAATTGACACATTAAACAATATCGATGTGTAAACACTATTCTTGTAGATTTGTATTGTTTACATAGGTCACTCTGTATTGCTTTACATCATTTATTGTGTACCTTTATAATTTTTTTTCCTTACTATTTCTTTTGTGTAACCTCATTGTGTACCTTTCTTATGTACGAAAGCGATGACACATACTCTGCGAATTACTGTGCTCATGTGTTTATGAAATATTCCTTCTTGTTTGTATACCTTGGCCTGTCATTTACTTTGTCTTCAGCTTGTATTGTTTCCTGCTTTTTAATATTTGTTTTTTTTTTCAGTTTATTGTATTTCGTTTTTACCCTGTCATTGCTGACGTAGAGTGGACGGTGCTTAGTCAAGCTGCAATAACTGCAGCTTTTTTGCAGTCTCCCCATTTTTCGCCATTGTATCTGTTTTGGTGAAAATAAAATAAAAATGAATAAATAAGTAAGTAAGTAAATAAATAAATAAATACTGGAAGGCAGAAGGGCGGGTCGGAGATCAAACACGTGTTAAGGGCTGTTTAAATCAATATGATATGCAGATGGGCAGAGCACGTACCTTGTAGGCCGGATAACCAGTGGTAATTAAGGATAACTGACTGAATTCCAAGAGCAGCAAAACGAGCGAGAAGTATACCGGAAGTTAGGTAAGCAGAGGAGATTAATAAGATTGCGGGTATTACGTAGCAGCAGCAACCACGAGACAGGGTTGATTGGTGAAATGCTAAAATATTTTTCCTGCAGTGTGGTGGATGCGGACAGGCTTATGATTATGATTAGTATCCTCGCCACCACGCTTTGAACGAGTTAGAGGGAGTTTTTTTCTTCATGTTTCTGATTTTCGGTGTTACAATAGATATCATGCGTGACATGGCCGTGACAGTGTTTCGTAGAGTGAAAGGATGGGCCCTTTGGTTTCTCTGCAGCCACATGCCCTACACCCTCTTCAATGGTTTCTCTGGCATGAGTTTTTCATTGAGGTATACCAGAAGTCTTAGCGATGGGTCTGCGAGGACTGTGTGGTTCCTTCGGCTCTGCCATGCTCGTAAGTTTTTCAGATTTCTCTAGGGAGCATCGTAGTGACAGTTGCCTGACGCATTATTGAATGATGTGAGCGACAATTCGCAGACTCTCTTTCTGTTCAGCTAGGGATCCTGTTCTGGTCCAGAGTATTGTGTTGTCCACATAGAAGGTGTGGCAGAAGCCTTCTACTACTTGGAGTTTTCCTGCGAAATCCCATTATGAGCATATTGAAAAGCGTGGGTGAGACCACGAACTTTTGTGGTGTGCCCTTGTTGGAGGTTTGGTATGCGGGAATCTGCAGCTCTTCAATCTTGAGCTCCACCGTGCGGTGCCAAAGGAAGCTCTGAATGGCTATAATGAAAAAGCATTTGTAAAGTACATGTAAAGCACTGACAAGTAACTGTTGAATGTATTTACCTTCTTTCGTCACATTCTGTGTTCACGAGCACCTCCAAGCTTCGTCGGCTGTTCTTGGCTGATGTGGCTTGCTCGGCTGATGTTGCGGTTGATGTTGTCGAAAGCGCCCTTTTTGTCGATGGCTAAGAGGACATGCTCGTCGTTACAGAGAATATTGCTGAGAATCGCTTCCTTGCTCAGAATCCTCAATTGAAGCAATAGCTCCTGCGACAGAAAGCCCACACATAAATCAATCAGGGTGTCCAGCAGGTGCTTATTACCTTCCAAATGCTTCTGTAATATTGTGCTTATGACTTTTTTATTCGCATTGCTGAGGCGGAATGTAAGGAAACTGGGTCGGACGTTATTTGTTTGATAGTTTCCTGCTTGGTTTGGTGATCAAGATTATTAGTCTGTGTTTCCACACTGCTGCCACGGCACCTTGTTTCCAGTGTCAGTTGACTAAGGCCGTAAGCGTGGAGGTGGACTTGTCGCTCATTCTTCTGATCCTTGTGGTTCGTTCGTGCCTGTCAGCGTTATGCGGATGGTGGCTTCATTGGCCTCTCTAATTCAGTTTTCAGTTATCGGTTCGTACATTTTGGGGGACTTGGTTTTCCCGCGTATGATGTCGTACTTGGCTCTGGGGGAGCAGTATCTGCTTCATACTCCGTCGTGATGCCATCAACGAGCTCTTGTGAGCTGCTTGCGTAGGTGCATAGCAACCACTGTAAGGTCTTTTGTCTCTCTTCTTTGAATCGTTTTGGGGTACAGGATGGCTTTGAGCACGTTCCGTTCCTTGGATGTGTTAAGGGTACCGTGCAGAGAGCTGCACAATTTACGCCGATTCATGGAGGCGAGTCACATGAGATACGCTTATGCCTTCGCCGGTATATTAAATGCGAATGCTTTTTTTTAGTCGGGGGTTGTCGTGCGTCCCTGGTTGGTGTGCGCAGAGATCTGTCAGTGCGCACTCCTCCTCACCCCTAGCAACAGCTGCACCACGCCTAGCAACCGGAGCAGGCGGTGAGCGGCGGAGGGTAAGGGAGAGGAGGAGTGCGCGGGTGTGTGATGGCGCTTGCATCGCGTAGCAGCTGAGGTACAGTGTACTAGAAGGGGGCAGTGGAGTGAAAGAGGCGGCCGCGCCGTGTATCGGCTGATTCTCCGTCGTGTGACAGCAGCGATCATGTGCTCGTTTTGTCAGCAGTCTCTACGAAATCCAGAGCACAGTGTTCTTCATATGAGCCTATATGCGCTCGATTGCTTCACGAGAAACCAGAGTGTAAGTAACATTGTCACAACATTAATTGGTGACGACTCTTTTTTATCATGCCAGTTTTGTGGAAGATAATAAATATAGCTTTCCGAATGGCTTATTACATTTTACACTTAATACAAACAACACTAAAACATATTAAAAAGTGCCAATTGTAGATATACCCCGGCTGTTAGTCTGCGTAAATTCGTTGTAACCAGTTCTCATTTTGTATCGACAGCTTAAATTGTGCTGCTTTCCAAATATTCTATTGGCGTAACGCCATTGCAAGCGAGCAAGTTCATGACGATGTTTTGTATTATAAGCACAGTTCTAATAATAGGTGTCAAAAGTGTAGGCAAGCAGCGGTGCATCTTGTTTTGAGAAATTTACCCTTCCTTGTATATGTACAGAGTTAACACACACACACACACACACACACACACACACACACACACACACACACACACACACACACATATATATATATATATATATATATATATATATATATATATATATATATATATATATATATATATATATATTCTATGCCCCTTAGCACAGCTACTGTTTTTAGGCGGTGCATTTCTCGTCCGACTACGTTAGACTTGAACTAGTTTTGAGACGTCATACTCAAAAAGGGGAAATCTACAGAGCGCATTTGTAGAGACGCACTATGTTCCGCTTTGCCAACTGTAAAATATTGGCGTAGGGCTACCCAGGAGTTTTTGAGGGGGTGTGGTGTGCAACAGAACGCCTAACTTTGGCAATTGGTGGTCACTGTTATTGTCTGTAACTATTTTAGTATACCCCGAAAAGTTAAATTACCAAAACATTTCATGGTGTAGGGGGTTCAGATTCCCTACCTCTCCCCTCTTTCCTTGTGGCTTTCTGGGACTGCGTGCGTGTGACACAGTATTTGCTTTTTATTCTCACAACTTTCTGAGCGCAGCTAACCTACAATAAATCAGTTCAGTTATTCTGAATATTGTGGACACCTAACCAACTAAGAAAGAGATAAGAGAGAATAAATCAGTATAAGGCACACCCTCTCTGAAATATTTTCGATCTCTCACAAGGGCTTTTATGGAGCTCAAGTTCATAGATGGGCGAGTGTGACTTCAAGGGCTTTGACATCATGTGTTAGACATGAATGATGAGCAGGTGCGAAGAAATCTGCATCAAGAAATTGCAACGGAGGAGCCGAAGCTCAAAGCAGTTCCTGCACGCGGCGCGCGGCTCTTTCAGTACCATTCGACTGCAGCACCGCCGCTGCGAGCAATGCGGGAGGAATGAGGCAGTGAGGCGCGGTCACGCCACTCAACACTTCTAGTACACTCTAGCTGAGGGTAATAGAGTGAAGCAGCGTACCCTGTGAGGGCACTCGCATCGCGGAGCTTGCTCGGCGAAAACAGAGCTCGGGTGCTCATCGTTCTCGCGCTCGGACCTGCATATATACTGCGCAGATCACGCGCTTTGGTGTCTTGATAGCGATGGATTGATTGATTGATGTATGTGGTTTAACATCCCAAAATCACCATATGATCATGGGAGACGCCGTAGTGAAGGTCTCCTGAATTTTGGCCACCTGGGGTTCTTTAACGTGCACCCAAATCTGAGCACACAGGCCTACAGCATTTCCGCCTCCATCGGAAATACAGCCGCCACAGCCGGGATTTGATCCCGTGACCTGCGAATCAACAGCCGAGCACCTTAGCCACTAGACCTCACTGGCGGGACTGATAGCGATGGAGGTCGGTGAAGTCGAATCTCTCGCGGCAACGATACCACTACGACGAAGTGCAACACAATGCAACTCCATCATTACGCCTCTCCTTGGTACTAGTGTCACAGCAGGGGCTTCAACGTTATTATCGGTTGGAGAAGAAGACACAAAGAGTGGAAAGTGCTGATTGTTACGTTTTGCAACAGACGTGCCGAAAAGGACGAGACAAGTTCCGGGTGAACACCGTTTATTTACCCATACTTTGTGGGTTCGTGGCTCGGGCAAGAAGAGATGCGCTAGCAAGCGGCACTCTGCTTTTAAAACCGAGTGGCGCATACGCACTTCTCAGAGTACTCTTATCAATGGAGCACAAGCCGACACAACACTATCATCCTTGTTTTTTAATAACACACACAGTCAGTCAGAGTCCAGCTTGGAATCGATCTGGTGGGCGACGATTTCACAGGGGGTAGCGTCTTGCTTCGGCAGGTGTTGCCTGTGGCGAAATCGAAGTTGCCCTGGACGGTTGAGGCATGGGAGAAAGTGGTGCGTCGCCAGTCTCAGGAAAAACCGGGAACTTGCTGCACGTAGCTTCGCCAGCTGTTACATGCATAGGGGTAACGTTCTCTGCAGGTCTGTGCAGCAGCTCATCCTGGTGGCGACACCAGGTGAAGGTGCCCCTTTGTGTGGTTGCACGCACTTAGAAAGAGACAGGACCTGTTTGAGCAACAATCACAGGGGGAGTCCACTTTGGGTTTCCAGAATAATTACGTTCTAACACATTGTCGCCTACCAAGAAATCACGATCGGGATACGGACGACTTTGTGCCTGAGTGCATTGTCTGTGGGCTCCTCTTTCTGTGACGGAGGGCTTAACGGCGTCTAGCCGACTTCGTAAGCGCCGTCCCAGGAGCAATGCCGCTGGTGATTCACGAGTCGTCGCATGCGGCCTGTTGCAATACGACAGCAAAAATTTGTGCAGCTTTACATGCAGAGTCTCTCCGGTGCTGTCTTTGCGGAGGGCGTTCTTTAAGGTCTGAATGAAACGCTCTGCCAGCCCATTGAAGCTGGGGTGGTAGGGAGCCGTGAAGACGTGCCGTGCCCCCATTGCCTGCACAAAGTGCTTAAACTCCCGCGAAACAAATTGAGGTCCATTATCGGAAACAATTGTTTCAGGGAAACAAAAACGTGCGAAGAGCTCGGTCAAACAACGAATTGTGCTTTCTGAAGTTCTTGAGCGCATTTCGAAAACCTCTAGCCAATTGGAATGTGCGTCGAACACCACTAAAAGCATGGTATTCTGAAACGGTCCTGCAAAGTCTACGTGAACACGCTGCCACGGTGAAGTCGGCCATGACCACGGCTGAAGGGGGGCACTGATTGGCGCGTTACGTTGCTCTTGACAACAAGCGCAGATTTTGATGCGACGTTCGATGTCCGCCTCAAGCGTTGGCCCCCACACGTAACTGCGCACTAGCTGTTTGCTGCGCACGATGCCGGGATGGCCGTCATGGAGTTTGTCCAGGACGAATGCTTGCAGCTTTGCAGGGACGACTACTCTTGTGCCCAGCATGACGCATCTCTGATGCACCGTCAGCTCGTTGCACCTGTGAAAAAAAAGGCTTCAAGTGCTTATCCATGATTGACGTGGGCCATTCAACATTGGTGAATTCCTTCACTTGACAAAGAATTTGGTCTTTACTCGTGGCAACCGTGACGTCTCGACTAGAAACAGGCAACGAGTTCAATCTCAACGAATAAAACGCTTCTTCTGTTTCTTTGGTTTCCGCTTCAAAATCTGGCAGTGGCAGACGCGAGCAGAAATTGGCTTCCGCGTTCTCGCTTGATTTCTTGAAGATAAGATTGTACGAGTACGCTGCCAGCGTTACGGCCCAGCGTTGCAACCGAGCTGCCGCGATGGTGGGAATTCCAGTTGTCGTGCCTAATATTGTTTGAAGAGGCTTATTGTCTTTGACCAAGGTGAATGAGCGCCTATACAGATAGAAGTGAAACTTCTTTACACCAAAAATGATGACGAACGCTTCCTTCTCCAGTTGACTGTATTTCTTTTCCGCTTCGGATAGCGTTCTGGAAGCTTAAGCAATGAGTCATGCCCTGCCGTCATCGTAGACATGAAATAGGACGGCTCCTACAGCATACTGTAACGCGTCGCATGACAGCCCAAGTTGTCTTTCGGGATCATAGTGTGCGAGCGTAGGTGGTTGCGCCAGCATAGTTCTCACTTGGTTGAACACTTTTCGAGCATGCTCATCCCAGTGCCAAGCTACCTTTTTTCTGCAGAAGCCTGTAAAATGGTTTAGCTATCGTAGCTAACTGGGGCACGAACTTGCTGTAATAGTTGATAACGCCCAACAATATTGAAGCTGCTTCTTTGGCTTCTGCTCTGGTGCCTGAAGAAGTGCGTCCACTTTATCTGACAATGGGGCATTGCCTTCAGTGCTGACTTTGTGACCAAGGTAGTGAAGTTCGCTTCGGAAAAACGAGCACTTCTCTTTCTTTACCCTGACGCCTTGGTTTTGAAAACGCTCTAGCAGCGCTTCGATATTGGCTAAGTGGTCCTCTGTTGTTTTTATCGTTACCAAAATATCATCTAGGTAGCAGCAAACACCTTTGAGGCCCTTCAACATAGTTTCCATTATCTTTTGGAAAATCCCCGGTGCGGAAGCGCTTCCAAAAGGTAATCTGTTGACAACGAACAAACCCTTGTGCGTATTCAAGGTTAGGAATTGCTTTGAGGCATCAGACATCACCACTTGCTGGTAAGCGCGGTTCAGGTCGATCTTTGAAAAATGCGTGCCTCCGGAAAGAGCCGCGAACAAGTCATCGACCTTCAGCAGCGGATGACGGGTGACGTCAAGGCACGGATTCACTGTCAGCTTATAATCGCCACAGAGGCGTATGCCACTGTCTTTCTTCATAACGGGTACGACTGGCGTGGCCTAATATGATGTGGCCACGGCTGTTATGATGCCCATTTTTTCCATCTTGGAAAGCTCAGCCTCGACCGCCTTTTGGAGTGCGAACGGCACGTTTCTTGCTTTGAGAAACTTCGGTGCCTAATTTGGCTTGAAATGCAACTCGGCCTTTTCTTCGGTAATCATCCCTAGCTCATCTTTAAAAAGAGAGTCGTACTTTGTGATCAAAGCGTGCAGCCTTTCTTCTAATCGACACGAAATGTGCAGCTCTGATTTTGACAGATGGTGGACGTTCCATATTTTGCTCCACTCCAGCCTGAATGCCTGAAGCCATTCCTGACCTAGCAATGGTGGTCCCTCCTGGTCGACGACGTATAAAGGCAGGCTCGCCGTGCTGAACTTTGACCTGTAGGACACCTTTTGGGATCACCAGAGCTCCTACGTAGGTGCGCAACTTGACTTCTATCGGCTCGAGTCTTGTTCATAAAAAAAATTGGCGGTTTTGTCTGAAAGGCATAACTCTGACGGCGGCACAAGTGTCTAGCTCTATAGAGACTGCCACATCATTTACTTTCATCGGTACCATGATAGGCTTCATACTGGGAGCAGATACACCCTTTACGGCTACCACTTCTGAGTGAGATACCACCGCTAATGTTTTTACAGGGCTCTTGATGGGGCGTTTCTTACGCGACGTGCCGGAGGCGCTACGGCAGACTCGTTGAAGGTGCCTCCTTTTGTTGCACTTATAGCATTTGTCATATAAGTGGGGACACTCTTTGCCGAAATGTTTCGGCGACCCGCAGCGAAAACATGCCTGCGACTGGACAATCGAAGCCACCTCTATTTTATGCATGGCGTTAGCTGTAAAAGAAGATGATGTAAAAGAAGATGATGCTCAAAAAAGGCGTTGGCTACTCCTCTCGAGACGATCGAGTATACAACACAATATTTATTTATTTATTCACTTATTTATTTGATTTGATTTGCATACATACACAAGGACACAGAATAAAGAGACACGAAGCAAGCTGGCAACTGCCACCCAGAGGGGCACAGAGCATACAAGCAATAATACATGGAAAGTAAACACGTGTAAAGATGACACTTGAACGCACGCACATCAAACAATGCCAACGTAAATTTAAAGACAATGTCCGAAGGGCAAGATTCAATGTATTTGCTTATCACTCCCACTAGTCCAATGTCATTAGTTCCCATTTATACGGCGTCTCATTGTGCCGTGTGGGCGGCCCCAAAATATATAAATCCACATCCGCACTCGGAAATTGCATTTCTCTCAATTCTGTGCAAGAAAAGTTTTGTGTGTGCGGTGCCTACACCTAACTGGTGGTTTAAACGTTTCTACCGATCTTTCTAAAGCTAGTGTAGTATTGTACACAGTGAACGTATGAATAACGTATAAATTACAGCTCATTCAACTTTCCTTAAACCAATGTTCTCTTGTGCATAGTTTTCTTGACAGTATCATAACAACGCAATTTAAATGTGCTAGTGTATAAGGATGTTATTAGGCCTAATTTATTGCTGGTGATGAGAGCCGTTCAATATGTTTCGCTGCTGTAGACGACCAATGTTTTTCTTTTCTATGTAGAAAAGCTTGCGCTTACCAAGGGCACTATTCTGTACCAGCTTTTTAGAGCATAATTACAGCATGTTAGTGTACTTTGTGGCTTGCGTCACACTTTATTTTATTAAAGCTCAGATTTCAAAATAGGACGTTTGTGTGTGAGAGAGAGGGAGATAAATAGAGAGGAAAGGCAGGGAGGCTAACCAAGCTTCGCTCGGTTGGCTACCCTACACTGGCGGGGGGGGGGCAAGGAAAGTTGAAGTTGAAATTTTATTTCACCACAACGATACACCGTGATTTACACAAACAAGAAACAATTGTGGCATGGAAAGTAGGAAAAAAGCTGCGCTATAGCAGCTTGACTAGCCCCACCTCCCATTTGTAGAATAATTGAAAGGAATTGGAGAATAATCGAAAGGAATGAGATGGAAAAGAAGAGGAGTCAGAAAGAGAAGGATGAATAGTCAGCTCGAGAATACACAGCACGGTCTCACACTGTTCTTTCACAAGCGCTCGGGAAGACTAGTGGTCCTTAAGAAGCACAAGAGGGCTTTCGTGGCTTTGCGCGTATGCGAAACCGTGGGCCAGAGTCCCAAGATCGTCTTTCCTGTAAGCGGCCGTGAATCCAGCTGACAGAGCTTGGCTTACATAACTCGTCGTTCAGACTGGTATGTTGGGCAGTGGCATAGAATGTGCTCAAGCGTTTCCTCGCAGGTGCAGATACCATGTCAACGAGGACCCAGCTTATCATACGTGCCCACTTAACCCGCTCTGGCTTATCGTATGTCCTGGATTAAGTGCTATAAAAGAGCAATATCGTTGTTGTTTGAAGCCTCACTGAAATGCGCCAATCCTTTGTGCCGGAAATGATTTAGGGAGAGATAAAGAATGCTTTTCTGTGGCCAAGAACCATCGTTCTGAGCCTCGCTACGAACCGGCTGCTGTGCTGGGCTTGGACAGAAGGAGCTTCTCACAGTTTTTGACAAAAGTTCTAACTAACCAGAAGGCGAGTACAAGCTGTCCACCAGAACTAAACAAGCTTTAACCACTTAGTGACAACACGATATTATGGCAAGAATGTATGGCACTCTATCCTTTCAAAAAATTGAATAGCTCATTTGGAGTCCATCAGATTGTTCTTTTTCTATGGTTCTTCTTGTACGATCTCCATTGCCACCTCAAATCTCATATGTATATAGCAGCTTGGCGTGATAACTTACTTATTTTCACAAATAGACAGCCGTCTTATTGGCCACTGACCTCAATTCAAAGTTATTGATTTCTTTTTTCGGATAGTTCTACTCTTATGTTAATTATAACGAAGGCGGATCCAGGTGTGTTTTGAGGGGGAGGGCCCGGAGGGTTCAGCTTCTATGAACGATGATGATGATGATGACAGTAGAACACAGTGCATTGGCTGGCTAGATGAAGAGAATCTATAATGTGTTTTTTTTTTTACGCGAAACGTCAGCACAAGACAGGCGACAGGACAAAGCACCATTGTCAACTTGCATCACTTATTTCGTCCCTTCAACGCTATTGACACAGAAAAAAATACTAGAAGAACATGGGCAGTGTACACCATGCGAAACAAGTACCAGGCACGTAATCAACCGAGTGCACTCAGGAGGCAGAATATGGGTTTTATGGCACAAAAGCGAATAAGGCTAAGTTGCGCCAGCCACAGATTAACATAAAATCAGATAATTTGAGTTATCAGAGTTCCGGTACTTTATCGATTACGCAAACAAATCGTTTCTACTCAAAACTTCAACTGCTGCGTCAAATGCACCAGCGGTTCATCTCCAAACGTTAAGGCAGGGTTTCAACTCTGTACGCGACTTATATAGCTCGTGGAATATCTTTTTTTCTTTGTGTGTAAAGGTGCAGGCAAGCCATAGCAATGTGCATTACTGTGAGAAGTTCACTGCACTGCACTCGCCCAGGTTGGTGTGCTTTTTTGTTATCGAAGCGAGCTATATCGTGTTCGTGTGTTCGTGTGTTCGTGTGTGTGTGTGCGTGCGTGCGCGCGCGCGCGCGTGTGTGCGTGTGTGTGTGCGTGTGTGTGTGTGTGTGTGTGTGTGTGCGTGAGAGAGAGAGAGAGATTCGTAGTCGACATAAGATGGCGTCGTAGAACAATTGCTGGGGGTTACACAACTTCCATTAGCAATTTAAATTTGTTATTCATACAGGAGCTTTGTTCTTATTCGCATTTCAATATCAATGCTTAAGGATCACTCGGATATGATCATTCCGTAGTGGAACTAAGCACATCACGGAATGAAGAAAGCGACGCACAGCACGAAACGCTACATGTAATCACTTGTACGCTGCATGAGAGTAAAAGGTTATGGCTGCGAAATTGCAAGGACGTGCCTACGCACTCTCCACGGCAGATGGCACGGTGATGCCGTTTTATTGGACTGCGGTCGTCGCTCGCACGCCCCGGCTTATTTTGTCAACGAGTGTACCTTTGGGTCACGAAGAAAACGGATGTTTATGGCAGCTCGGTGAACAATACACTCACATTTCATTCTTTGGTTGTCCTAAGAAAACGAGAACATTCGTAACTTCGGTCAATTTGCCGCGACAATTCGCAACGTAGCATCACCCAACCGTTCGAAGCCGTACACATTGCGAATATCCAGTGCACAAAACGCATCGCATATCCACATATCCACGCTGCAGTTCATGGACACAGAAAAACGTGGTCTTCTGGAGTCGCTAACAAGCCCCCAAGCACGCCACGAAAACGTTCGTCAGGCTTGGCATTTCATGTCTGTCGAGCGACGAGAGCAAGCATATAGGCACGTCTGTTCAGTGAAACACGGTGGTCTAAACAGAGTGACGTCAAAGCCAGTTGCAAAAACAGTGAACAGGTCCAAAATTTTTTAGGTGGAATTGGTACGGCCCGATAAACCGCGGCTGAAACTTGTCAGACAAACCAGGCATGTGACAGGTGTCAACAGCAGCACCTCGTCATCAGGGCGGAATCATACTGCACGATGTGATTCATCATAAACAATATTTCTATCTTGCTGCCTGACTCGGTATTCATGCGACCATGTTGTCGACGCTGGGTGAGTCGTGAAACGTATTCCTCAGAAAGCAGGTGAAAATAGGTTGACGTTGGAGGTACAGAAAGAAACGTCCAGAAAGAAATTAGGAAAACGTCCGGAAACCAGATAAAAAGGTGAGTACACTGTTGTCCACTGAATGGACGTATTATAGGCAAAAGTGGCAAATGGTAGAATTACATTCAAGTTTTCGTGATCTGGTTGAATATAGGCGTCAATCATGTCGGCAAGAGTGTGGTGTAATCACTCGGTCAAGCCGTTAGTATGTGGGTGATAACTGAAGTGGTCTTGTGAGTTGTGCTACAGTGTAGAAGTTCGTTCACTATATATATTTGAGAGAGCAAGGCGTTTCCACGGTCACTGATCACAACACGTGAAGCACAATGGCGCTGTATAATGGCTTGAAGGACGAGGTAGGCAATTTCAGAAGCTGAACCAGTAGTAACAGATGCCATCTCGGCATAGCACGTTAAGTGATCAATAGCCGTCACTATCCACTGTTATCCAGCGGCACTGACTGGAAGGGGCCGTATAGATTCACACCTACAACTTCAAAGGGTGTCACTGGGCACGGGAGAGGCTGTAGTGCGCCGGCAGGAGCAAATGTTGGGAGTTTTAAGGGCGAAGCTGCTTCGAGTCTAGGGCATTCCCGCGTTCCTCCGGCGTAGCCAGCACTGCATATCCGCAGACAGACAGACAGACAGACAGACAGACAGACAGACAGACAGACAGACAGACAGACAGACAGACAGACGGACGGACGGACGGACGGACGGACGGGCGGACGGATGGACGGACGGACGGACGGACGGACGCTTCACCCCACTCATCATCATTCACCTAGTGGATGAAAGATATGCTGTGATTTTTTTTTACATTTTCAGATAGCGCAGGAGCTAACGTGATTGGCAGCGCTAGAGGTAATGCCAGGCCAATAAAAACGACTTGGAATGTGGTCAGACGCTTTATGATAACAAAGGTGACGAGCTGTTGGATCATGAAAAAACGCTCTGTGCACGTCGCAGCAAAGGGATTGAGGCTGCGAAGCGGCCCCACCGCGGTGGTCTAGTGGCTAAGGTACTCGGCTGCGGACCCACAGGTTGCGGACTCGATTCCCGGCTGCGACGGCTGCATTTCCAATGGAGGCGGAAATGTTGTAGGCCCGTGTGCTAAGATTTGGGCGCACGTTAAAGAACCCCAGGTGGTCGAAATTTCCGGAGCCCTCCACTACGGCGTAATTGTATTGTGGTTTTGGGACGTTAAAGCCCACATATCAATCAATGAGGCTGCGAAGCGTACGTGGCTTGCGTATGCAACGACATGCTCTCGCGAGGTGTTGTTGCGTTGCAGAGGAACAGTGCCTAAACCACGGCCACCGGCGTCTGTGTGTAGAGGAGTCGGGGCGTCGTCGTCGAAATGGGAAAGTACAGGGTCGGTCGCGATGGCATTCTTCAACATGTCAACATCCGATTCACGTTACAAGTAGCTTGTAGAGTGGCACAGCTATGTAGGCAACGTATCGGGTAAATCTCCGAAAGCAAGAGGCGATACCAAGGAAACGTCCGAAGTCTTTAGGCTTTTCAGGGAGTAAAAAGTGGAGTACGCAGCAGTTTTTTCAAGGTCAGGTTGATATCCGTCCTTCCTTATCACATGAACAAGAACTTTAGTAGATTTACTGGCAAAATGACACATCTTGGTGTTAATCTGAAGACCTGTGCCCGCTAGACACGTCAGAACTTCATCCAAGCGTTCAACGTGTTGAGAAAACGTCAATTAAAAGACAACATTGTAATCTAGGTAGCATCGGCAAGTATTCCACTCCAGGCCACGCAGCATGATGTCAATCATGCGTTCAAAAGTCATAGGTGCATTTCATAGGTCGAAGGACATACGACGTTGATCTCGTATAGGCTATCCGGAATTGCAAAACCTGTTTTTTTTCTTTGTCTTCGTGCATGGGGATTTACCAATAACTGAAGCGTAAGTCAAGGCTCGTAAAAAATTCTGCTCCTTATAAAAAATCAATGGCGTCGTCAATGCGTAGCATGGAAATATATGTCCTTTCTTGTGATCTTATTGAGCGCCTGGTGATCATCATCATCATCAGCCTGACTACGACCACTGAGGGACAAAGCCTCTCCCATGTTCCGCCAGTTAACCCGGTCCTGCGTTTGCTGCTGCCAATTTATACCCACAAACTTCTTAACCTTATCTGCCCACCTAACCTTCTGTCTCCCCCTAACCCGCTTGCCTTCTGTGGGAGTCCAGTTAGTTACCCTTAACGACCAGCGGCTATCCTGTCTACGCGCTACATGCCCGGCCCATGTCCATTTCCTCTTCTTGATTTCAACGATGATATCCTTAACCGCTATTTGTTCCCTAATCCACTCTGTTCTCTTCTTGTCTGTTAAGGTTACAGCTAGCATTTTTCTTGCCAGTTCTCGCTGCGTCGTCCTCAATTCAAGCTAAACCCTCTTTGTAAGTCTCCAGGTTTCTGCTCCGTACCTAAGTACCGGCAAGGTACAGCTGTTATATACCTGCCTCTTGAGGTATAGTAGCAATCTACCTGTCATAATTTGAGAGTGCTTGCTAAATGTGCTCCACCCCAACCTTATTCTTCTAATTACTTCATTCTCGTGGCTCGGCTCCGCGGTTATTACCTGCCTTAAATAGACATAATCATTTACAGCTTGAAGTGCACTATTGCCTATCTCGAAGCGCTCCTCTCTTCCGAGGTTGTTGTACATTACTTTGGTTTTCTGCAGAATAATATTAAGACCCACCTTTCTGCTCTCTTTGTCAAACTCCGTAATCATGAGTTGCAATTCGTCCCCTGAGTTACTTAGCAATGCAATGTCGTCGGCGAAGCGCAGGTTACTAAGGTACTCTCCATTAACTCTTATCCCTAACTGTTCTCATTTTAGGCTTCTGAAAACCTCCTGTAAGCACGTGGTAAAGATCATTGGGGAGATTGTGTCCCCCCTGCCTTACACCCTTCTTGATTGGTATTCCGTTGCTTTTTTTATAAAACGTTATGGTAGCAGTTGATCCTCTGTAGATTTCTTCCAGGATGTCTATATATACTTCATCGACGCCCTGATTCCGCTGTGTCTGCATGACGGCTGATATTTCTACTGAATCAAACGCCTTCTCGTAATCAATGAAGGCTATCTATAGTGGTTGGCTGTATTCTGAGCATTTCTCTATTACCTGATTGACAGTATGAATGTGGTCGATTGTTGAGTAGCCTGTTTAAAATCCTGCTTGTTCCTTTGGTTGATTGAATTCTAATGTTTTCTTAACTCTGTTATCAATTAACTTTGTAAATAGCTTGTATACTACGGAGAGCAAGCTGATCAGCCTGTGATTCTTCAAGTCCTTGTCATCTCTTTTCGTATGTATTAAGATGATGTTAGCATTCTCCAATACTCTGGTACTCTTTCCGTCAGGTGACACCACTTAAAAGGGTGGCTAGTTTTTCTAACACAATCTGTCCTCCATCTTTCAGCAGATCTGATGTTACCTGATCCTCAACAGCAGATTTGCATCTTTTAATGCTCCCCAAGGCTTTTCTGACCTCTTCTGTCATTACTGGTGGGTTGTCATCTGGGTTACTGCTATTTCTTATTGTATTAAGGTCGTGGTTGTCCCGGCTACTGTACAGATCTCTGTAAAACTCCTCCGCTATTTTAATTCTCCTATGCACATTAATAGTTATTTTGCCTTCTTTGTCTCTTAGTGCACACATGCAATTTTCGCCTATCCCAAGTTTCCTCTTCACTGCTTTGACGCTTCCTCCGTTTTTCAGAGCGTGTTCAATTCTCTACATGTTATACCTTCTTACATCGCATACCTTACGCCTATTAATCAACTTAGAAAGCTCTACCAGTTCTATTTTGTCTGTTGTACTTGAGACTTTCCTGATTTGACGCTTCCTAATGAGATTCTTTGTTTCCTGGGAAAGCTTGCCAGTGTCCTGTCTAACTACCCTGCCTCCACCTTCCACTGCACACTCCGTAATGATACTCGTCAGATTATCATTATTTGTAGCCACGCTAAGGCTGGCTTTCTCACTAAGAGCCGAGTACCTGTTCTGAAGCGAGGCTCTGAGTTCCTTTACTTTCCCTCTCAGTGCTAGCTCATTGATTGACTTCTTGCTTATCAGTTTCTGTCATTCCTTCTTCAAGTGTAGGCGAATTCAAGACCGTACGATTCTATGGTCACTGCATCGTACCTTGCCAACCACTTCCACATCTTGCACGATGCCTGGGTGTGCACTCATTATAAGTCTATTTCAAGCGCGTGGTACTCGACGCAAAATTGTATAAAAGCACCTTTCTTTCGCAGCCCAACAACGAGAAACGACCAACGACTGGCAGGGACAGATTATTTCCCGTTGCAGCATATCGGCTGCGTTTTCTTCTGTGCTCTTTCACTCGGCTAGAGACATGCGGTACTGGGTGATGTGCACAAGATATGTTCCGTTGGTTTCAATACATTGTGCTGCGCCAGTAGTTTGTCGGAATGGTGACGAATACACATCAAAAGATTTTGCGTGCTTTTTGTAACAAAGATTCTGCTTCTGCAAATCTGTCAAGTTGCTGCTGTTGGCTGCTGTAAGGGCGGAATAAAAAGCACTATCAAGCAGAACGGCCTTTAGAGGAGACAGGTGTAAGAGGCATGACGCATACAGCCTCCAGGTCGACAACGCTGGCCACAGTGGTGCTCCACGGGCGTAAAACCTTATCTGATGTTGCGTTCGTAACGGCGACGACACCTGATGCATTGTAAGAGCGAACCACGCCGGAAGGAGTAGCTGTGCCTGCACTGAGGAAACGAGGTGAAGGGGGCGACCAATATGTCACCAGAGTCGACATTCACCAGAGTCGACATTGTTAGACACAACTCTTACAAAGTTCTGTTCACGTGGTGTCTGCAGCAGCGATGAGGCGAAGTGCCTTGCAGGTTTCGTTGCCGAGCAAGGGGCCTGTGTTAGTAAGGGGGACGACATTTCGCCCACAAAAATAGCCGCAAAAGCAAACGAAAAAACATCCCACCCTAAAATCAGTTACAGCACTTGGAGACCACAGCGAACTGTATGTAGTGAAGAGTATCATCGATTATCACAAGTGCAGTGCAGACAGCAGAGGGACGAATAGTATTTTCCTGGGTTGTAACTAGCGTCGGTTCATTGTAAGGTGTCGTGAAGTTTCGGAGACGGGTACACAAATCAGCAACAATAACAGAAAAAGTAGCACTGGTTTCTAACCAAGCATTAATGAGCACTTCTCAAACTGCTTTCCAAATCATATTGCAAGAGCGCACTGGAGGATTTTCAGTGCCATGTTTGTATGTAGTTTTTCCTCCAGAAATTGTATCGCTTACTTTTCTGAACAAAGGTAAGAGGCGAGAGTTGTCGGCCGAAGCGGCTACGAGAAGTTACAGAAGGGCGAAGGTCAATGGCATCTGGTTGACCAAGTACGGCCTGGTGTGCGACCGATGGCGGCGCTGCGAATGGCGCTTATATGACGTCAATTCGGGGATTTGCGCACTTTCGTTTTGAGGCCCGGCACTGTAAGAAACCACAGTGCGTGATGAAGCTTGACAAAAAAGCACTTTAGTTGATTATCTGATGTGTGGTGACTACCGACGCTGTTCGAACAACCAAGGGTCTTCACTTCTTACTCATTTCGAAGGCAAAGCTCTTTGTTTCATAGAACTGCGTGCGGCCGCTTGTCTGCGCGACGAGCTCTCCGCATTGTTAAATGTTAAAAGGCACGTATTGACGGTTAACTACATTATATTGCGATTTTATTAGCCTTCCCAGGCCCATGCATAAAATATGAATTTATGCTCCACCTCTCCAACCTGCAGTATTATGTTGTAATGGCAATACAAGTTTTAAAGCTGTAAACATTTATGGTCTCTTTTTTATTAACAGTATCAAAGGCTGCGGGGAAGCACCTCCACCGAATGTCGTTAGACGATTGATTGTGAATGCAGTAACGATTGCAAGTCAAGGTAGCGCCGATCTGACAGGAACGCAGATCTCATGCACAGCAACGACCACCACAAACTCGTTGTCTTCCTCTTCCACACCACAACAGGAATAATAAAAATTTGTGGCTCCGCACTTAATATTTCATTATTAAGTTAACAATAGTAGCAACATTAAATATTCACAATATTTCGGAGTTGTAGCTAGGTTCGTAATTTCGAAACATTAACATAATGCAAAATGTGATATGAGCTCGACATCAGCTGTAGACCAACAGTGAAGAGAACTTATATGTTAGGTTACGCGAAGACAGCTTCAACCTGCTTCACACATGTTAAGTTACACGCGTAGACATTGCCGCATCCTGATTTGCAAGAACAGCGAACATTCGCCACTTCACCACAGTCGATCACGAAGAGGACGCTGTGAGGCTGGTTTGCAAGTCCATTTGTTTGCAGGACGAGAGCCGCGACGATGGCGCGGTCTCCGTTGACAGCCTCGACCACGCATTCAACAACGTGGCCTGCGTCGTACACCACCTTGCCCGCGGTGAGACACCGTGACGTTTCACAAGCTTTATCTACATACTTGTATATGCTGGAGAAAGGCACGATTACTTAAACATCGAAAAAACTTGGTATCCTGCGGCGGAAAGTGTGATAACGAGCGAGAACACACACACATAGTTCCACTTTCTCATCCGTAATGCAGTCGGTGGCTTCGGCACACTCGTCGGCTATCCGAGGGACTTTCTGGTTCTGTGAATAGCGCTGCAACTAAAACAAGATAATAATCGCATTCCAAAACTGTCGTTGAAGGCATTCGTTGACCCTCGCAAGGCGGTTAGTTCGACAAAATTTCCGTCGGGAGCAGATGGTGTGCGCACGCTGCAGCGCGGTTGAAAGTGGAATCCTGAAATTCACGTCACACGTGAGAGGGCGCCAGTCCAAGATCTTGAGGCTGATTCCGCATTTCACGCGATGGCTTCAGGGAGACTGTCGGGGAGGTCATGAATCACGGCAGCCTTGGTGGAGGTCTCCTCCGGGGAAGCCGCATCCGCTCATGTCGTACCCTCAGCACCCATCCTGCTGACGCTTGCGGCAAAAGTGAAGATGTCCACACAATAGCCATACTAGTTGCACTTTGGGCGAGTCGATCACCAAGGAGGGTAGTACTGGGCTTAGGTGCACCAGCAGAGAGTGCAGTCCGATGGAAAGACGAGGACTCAGAGGGCAGTGGCGGAAAGCTCACGGGGGTCGTGGTAGCAACGAATGCCTATGTTGGTGGCGGCAACGTTGAGTTGATTGGGTCTGAGGATGCGGCGGCCGTTCACCCGATTGTTCGTAGAAGGCAAGCGGCAGCACGTGGCAGGAGCGCCGTGTCAGTCATGGACGTGAGCTCCTCTCTGATGACATTGCGCAAAGCCGTTGCAGAAGACTGATTGGGACACACAGATGGTAGTGAGAATCCTATTGATTTGAATTACTCGCGTACGATTGATCTTATCATACCCCGTAGGTCTGGGTTTGTCGTTGGGCGTGTTGTGTCACTGTCCCGTTGTAGGCGAACAGACTCGAGTTCGTCGGTGCGCTGACAGGTTATGACAACGTCAGCAATGGTAGATAGATTAATAATGGCAAGAGCATTGAATTCGACGGTCGCAATGCTCTTGACAATGTGGTGTACTTTGTCCGACTCCAGCATTGATGCATCGACATGGCGGCAGAGTGCAAGAACATCCTCGATGTAGGACATCCTTGATACGACTCGCCGAGCAGTTACCTCTGATCCTCGAGAGTTTTCTTGTCGAGAGCCGAACAAACTACTGGTGTGCCAAACACCCGGCGAAGCTCTTCTTTGAAAGTAGCCCAGTCGGGGATGTCAACCAGGTGGTTGAAAAACCACATCTTCACTACACCCGTAAGAACGAGGCGACGTGAATAAGCTTCTAGGTGTCGTCTCATGATTAGCAGAACTAACACGCACAAAATCGACCAGCCAGTCCTCTACATATCCACGCATACCAGCTAAGAGATAGGGCTCACGCTGGTGGCTGTTGACGACGTGAGAAGGCATGGCATGTGGTGCCGGAGTTGGGGAGGCTGCAGCACGGACCTGGTCGTTTTGTGACATCTTGCCTGTCAGCTAGGCCAAGTGGTGACCTGAGCAAAGCTCCAGTAGGGAGTAAAACTTCTTTTAGGCCTAGTTGGTTCATGATCATAGAGGTACTTTTACAGCGCAAACACAGACACACCCCAAAAAAGATACGGCACACTTTTTGTGGTGTGTCTGTGTTCGCGCTGTTAAAGTACCTCTATGGTCCAGTAGTGAGAACGGGCGATTAGAGGGCGGGGAATCCAAGAGCAACCTCCACCATGTATGAGATCCTGGTTGAGACGACCTTTATTTGGGCCGAGAGCCCGGCAGCCAACAGCTATGGTCAACCCAGATTGATGATGAACACACACGACAAAAATGCATATGCATAATAAAAGCATTATGAGAATGATAATATACAAATGAACACGATGAGTATACTGTTTGCCCACAGTGTTCATACATTCTGTATCAATATCGAACGTTAACTGCATCTCAAAATAGTATCACAACTTGATACAGGGCATCACCTAAAGAACGTATTTTACCAGTTGCAACACATAGCCAACCAGCGGACTTCTTTCAAGACAGCACGTCCGTTCATTGTGGTTGCTGTCCTTGTTATAAGCCATGTAGCAATGTGTGCATCCTCGTTAGGATCACATTATCATTTCAGAGCTCGGCGGGAAGTTTAACAACAATAATTAACCGGCATGGAAGCATTAATTTGTTTGAATGCTTAGCTTGAAGATATTGGTGTGTACGTCAGACTTAAATGCTAATTTTAAAGCACCGCTAGAGCGAGAAGGCACACGTCACTATTTTTTCTAACCAATCCTGGGTTATTCAAACGCATCAGTTGTGCCGCGGTGCTGGCTTGATAGTCTTACGAGAACTGTATTGTAACCCGGTTTCTCGACCCACCTCATAAGGGAGCGACACGGATTCCTTATGTACAAATCCAGGGCAGCGTTATCGGAAATTATTGAAAGCACATAAAGGTTGACACTTCTGACAATGCCACGGATAAGCATTCCAGATCACTGTATCACGGGCAGCGCGCTATTTGATTTGCACACATCTGTTTTTTTTTTCTGTTTGAAAACAGTTCATGCATCTATGTGGTGATATTAAGCAGTGATATAGTACAAATATATCTGTAAACAGTGTATGCTATGTAACATGCATTGTAGTATGCTGTTTCTTCTACTTATTTTGTTCACTACAGTGCCGCAGCGCATGCACAGGATAGCCAAGTAACTCCCGACCGCGTCAGCACACAGTACTATGACATGCTACCGCTCGGTCCGCATCAAGAAGTGTTTTCGAACAGGAAATGGGACAGCAGTGTTACCGAATCCAAAATTCTCAACGCGTGGGCCACGGCCACGCATTCGCAAGCAGCCGCCGAGAAGTCTGCCGGAGCAAACGCGGCAAAAAAAAAATGGTGGATATGACGTCATCATAACTTGCATTGAGTGCAGCGCGGTGACATGAAGGAAGTAGGGGAGTCTCTGTGGGGTCACTTTTGAGGGTGTCAATACCGCGAGGCGATGTACAGCACTAGATCACACCCGCAAACTTCAAAATTCATATGAAATACCTGATGTTACATTATGTGGTAGTATCATGCAGATGATACGCGTGTTCATGGAATTCAATACGGCAGGTTATCTCTGCCAGAAAGTTGTTTGTCCATACCCCTTTCAAATTATACTGTAAATAAATATACATACATAATTCTTTAAACTACATCGTCATCGTGGATACCACAGAAAAATACCTGAATGTAAGAAGTGCACGAACATGAGAAAAAACAAGAATAAATTAATTTTTCTCTGCCTGGTTGTGGTCCGGCTTTTGCCACAGGATCAATTTCATAACGAAGGCCACATGCGGCGTATATTCTTGCATCCCAATCTAAGGAACAGGGAGCTTTTGAATTTCCGTTTCAATGGCAATACAGCTGCCGTGGCTAATTGAACCAGTGTTTTCAATCTCAGCGAAGCGACACTTTACCTTCTCTGCAGTAAATGAAACACAGAAAAAAAAAAAAGGCGTCAGTGATCTTCTGTGACTACGAGGGTAGCTAAAGTTGCAAAAACACAAATATTGCTCAAAACGTTTACAGTCCTCTCATTTGTCTTCGAAAACCGTTGAAGTATGCGTGGGTGATTGTCTTTGAGGATATATCATTTGCTTTACTCATTCCCACATACGAGTATTTATGCCATCTTTGTTAACAACTTGTGAATTCAATTGCAATAGAGGGGTTGGATGTATAAGACTGCTGTAAGAATAATTTACCATACGTGTATACTATAAACGTTGCTCAAATAGTCTGTTTTCTCAATTACATGATGAGGAGCAATAGACCGCTATCTCTTTCAATATATTGATATTCATACTCAGTGCTCACTTTTGCGACATTCACTGATTTCTCGATGATGTGTAAATTTGTACAATTAGTTGAAAAAGTAGCGATGAACGTGATCACTTGGTCGAGTGGCCAAAATCAATTCTCCTTAAATGGAGCAGAAATGGGGGGGGGGGGGAGAGGGGTGTAGACTGTATGCAAAATTGCTGCCATCTGTCAGCTGTCGTGTGCATGCCGCCATGTTAGAGGCTGGAGCGCGGTGCAGCCCGCGCCGTGCGAGTGTGTTTACGAATACGTAAGGCGCATCGATGCGAGGCGTGTATTGGCTAACACTCAGTGCCGACGTATTGCTGCGTCTCTTGTAGCACACAGAGCGGAACTCGGAATGCTGAAGGAAGAAAGATAAGCCGTAAGCTTTGGTCCTTGTTATTTGTTCAAGCTGATGACGTATCGAGCGTGTCCTCCGGCTACTGCTCCCGAAATAAGTGTTGGGGTCCTCCTTTCTAAGCAAGCAAGATGTGCAATAGCATTAGTACACTCTAAAAAATATCGAGTAAAAAGGGTGTCTTTTTGTCCCACAACAATAATCGTCATCAGGCTTGCGCGCGCTTCCTTTCTTGAAAACTCGGCGCTGGCCACTTTCCTATCGAGAATGCAATGTGACCCTGATAATGGGCATGTCGATCGTGACCGGAATGTACCGGGCGCGGGGCGATAGCGCAAGGGTGGAACGCAATATAGATGACGATTATTGTTGTGGGACAAAAAGACACCCTTTTTACTCGCTCTTTTTTTAGAGTATACTCATGTTCCCTCTAAGTGTGCTGCACGCCAAAGCAAGACAGTTTTTGCAACGTTTTTATAAGCAGGCGTTTAACAAGTGGAGGCGACTCGTACGCTTCACACAGAAGCCACGTTCAAGCAACAAGATTTAGCACTGGTAAACTCACGCGCCTACATTTAAATAAATGTGTTGTTTTGTTTTGTTGATTACGTTTCGGGAGCGGTACACGCTGTGCTAGAAGCAAGTGTGCGTCATCGGTTCACGCTGAGAAGGGAGCCATGGTGTTAAAGCATCTTTGTTTTGTGTTGTTTCATTTTCTCTTCTGGAGTGTGACAAGCTGCCGTCTAGTGAGCATGACTGCGAACGTTCTTCAAGGATTCGATGTGCTCGGCGCACTCAACGAAATGTAGGCGCGCGCAGTTAGCCACCATAAAGCCCATTGCGTGATGGTGGCTTCTGCGTAAAACGTACGAGTCACCTTCGCTTGTTAAATGGCTGCCAATGAAAACGTTGCAAAAACTGTATTGATTCGGCATACAGCAGTTTGAGGGAACATGGGTACAAATGGTATTGAACACCTTGCTTGCTTAGAAAGGAGGACCCCAACACGTGTTTCGGGAGCAGTAGCCGGAGCTCATGCTTTAAGCGTCATTAGCTTGAACAAATAACAAGCGTCAAAGTTTACAGCTTGTCTTTCTTCATCCAACGTTCCTAGTTCCTCTCTGTGTGCTGCAAGAGACGCAGCAATACGTCGGCATTGCAATTATCAGCCAATACACGGCTCACGTCGATACGCTGTGAGTATAAATTTACGTAAACACACGTGGACTGTGCGTACCACGCCGTGCTCGAGCCTCTAACATGGCGACTATGCCCATAACGGCCGACAGATGGCAGTGATTTCGCGTAAGTTCTATTGCAAAAACAAAATCTCTTTAGTGGTCATTAGTTTGTTCAGAGTGGTTTTGGCATCTTAGCTGCATCAATGAGATCAGGGTTATGCATAGTCTGCTTAAATGGTCGTGTATAGGCACAGAAATACAGAAGTTATTTTATCAGCGCTTATTATGCGAAATAAAATTTTTAAGCGTGCGTTATTATCTGGTGTTCATCAAAATACTATATTTTTAATCACAGCTGCAACCAGACGTCAACGATGTAATCTTCTGTTTATGTAAGCTTTAAAAATAGAAATCACTGCACACGAACATTTTTATATAGAAAATGAAATATATTCCAGCGTTTCAGCCAGTAACTATGGAGCTATGGGCGATGTATGAGCTTTACTTGAAGCTATGAAAGCGCTTAGTCACAAAAAAAGCACTAAAAATAAACGACAAAGGTTGGGAATATTTCTGAGAATGTGCGACACACACACACACACACACACACACACACGCGCGCGCGCGCGCGCGCGCGCGCGGGCGGGCGCAGATCTTTACTTCACACAGCTGATAACACCATGGGGAGTACTGTTCCTGACAGCAACGTATAAGTGGAATGACTCCTGACTCCAGTGAAACTTTAAAATCTCAATGGATGATACGGAAGACTGCCACAAGCTTCGTATTGTTAGCTGCTCACTTTAATAGCCTGGAGTAAGATGAGCTCAGGTAATCCAATAACGATAATTGGTTTGCCATTTTTGAAGAGTATTTCTTAGAGCACAAAATTATTTCCAGGGGAAGCTGTGCAACTCATGAGCATTACCGACATGTTTTTTTCTTTGTGACAGTTACACCGCTTCTACTTTTTCGAGCTATTAAGAAAAGTGCCATATTCCTAATATAGGTGCCCTAGTGACCGCTTCTACGCTTGATAAACCACCTTTGAATTTCTTCACACCGAACGATCCCTGCAAGCGGAAGGTATTTGCCGACAATAACGAGCCCTTGTAGTAGTCTTCATGTTTTATACATTCATTGATCGACCTGCATGACATATGCCAAAAACATCCGCACGTCTTCAGTAACAATAAAAATGCATGGAATTCCGCATATCTCCGTCTATGCACTGCATCAGCAGACAAAATAATACTAGAACGGCGGCAACTCTGCTAGTATTTGTATACTTACTTTTCTACCACAGCATGCCGTATGGTTGACCGTTGGCTTTGTTTGTTTGTTTGTTTGTTTGTTTGTTTGTAGCCGGGAGGTGGTGGCACATACCAACTCTGTGGTAGTTTTGTGTTGTCTTCTTCTTTTCTCTAGTATTCGTGTTTGCACGCTTCACCCTCTTTTATGGTGATCAGTATACATTTCTCAAGGCATGTTCATCATGGGTTCAGTAGCCAGGCTTTTTTGTTGTTGCGGTTCCTGGAATATTGGCTAGCAATTGTGCTCCTGCGGTCTAGTACTTCTGCGGGTGCCAGTACCACGTGGTACCTCCTGCAAACTCACGCTCTTTATTGCAGCTTCGAAAAATTTAAACCACGGTTGTTTTTCTCGTGGAACGAAATATTTCTCTGTGCAAGTCCATATTTAGGAAGTGTTTTAAAATTTAGATTACAAATTATTTTCACTAATGTTCCATTATAACTTTAAAATAATTTACGTTCGTCAATTAAACAGCGTGCAATACTGAGTTCGTTGCGTACACTGGTTTATAAAGTAACCCGAGGTTTATATCTTTCCGAGAGTTCTCTTACCTGCATATCCGTCCATGAAAACGATTCTCTAATCATAGTTAGTTTGAGTGAACGGGTCTTTTCTTTCAACTCCGAATGAAAGGTGAGTTCACTTAGATACCTGCTTAAAGCAACAGGGGGGTAAAACGTTAGCACCGCCGATCGAAGTTTGTATTGGGTTTCATTCCCGGTGCCACCGGAGAGTTTTCCTAAAGGGAAGAGAGCTAGACCACCTTAGCGCTTCAACTACTTGGTATTCATCCTCCTGTCCCCTATGCCACTGGTTTATGGGTAACAAAAATGATCGTGATTTCTCAAACCACTATCGATCTTTCAATTAATCCCTGTGTTAATGCTCTCTATCGTTCCGCTGGTGCACCTACTGTTGGCCAACCAGGAGATAATTACTAAAATCTAGCTACCAAATTAGAGGTTCGTAGGGCTTCGAAAAATTATGGTAAGATAACCAGCCTTTTTCTTTAAAAGCAGTCGTCATAGCCTTTACAGCAGGCTGTCAAAAATACTCATTTGCATTTCGTTCACTCGTGTTATCCTTTCTCCGCATGTTACCACGCTTTAAGCAACATATATGCGCCGATAAATAGGGTGTTCCAATAACAGTTCCGCTGCAGGCAAGGAGTCAGAAGGCCACATGAATGCACCGAACCAGAACTAATGCCGCACTCCTCACGAGGTCAATTTCGGCGCTAGAAAGAGGGACGTGCAAGCCAGGACGGCGTCGAAAATGGCCTCGGTCCATTGTGGGACATCGTAGCCTTTTTAGAGACACAAACTAAAGTCAACGCATCTTCTTGAAAAGGCTCTTTGCATAGCGCCGCCGCTCCGAGTACTCTGATGTTGGGAGTGCTTGGAAAAGAAAAAAAATAATGGGGTTGGGGGTGAATGGCAAGATGCCGTTATGAATACGACGGCGCCAAGTTTCAGTGCCTCGTCTGGGCGTTCTCGCGTCATCTCAGCTAAAGAGGGAAATAACTGGATATATGTAATCTGTATGAGGCCTACAGTTGTGCCACCACATCATACCGAAGCACGTGCGCGTGGTAAGAATTGGGCGTCAAATTTCGACCAAATAAAAATGTGGGTTTATTTGAGTAAAAATGACAATTGAATTCCCAAATTCAGAGCCATGCAGAAATGAAAAGGTCAAGTAAAATGTTCACAAAACATCACTTCCTTTTATCTCTTCCTATTTTGATATTTTTTCGACACATTCATTTTCTTTGTATGAAATGTTTTAGTGGGCATAACTTAAAGGCAACTTCCACCTGTGAGCTCTGAAAGACCGGAGACATATTGTACAAAACGCTGATTCAGAAACATATAAGGTTCTCGATATCCACCCTACAACCAAAGTGATTTTTGCATCTTTTGTCACATATAGCAATTAGTGCATATCTAGCGGCCTAAATGTGTACTTAACTCACAAGGTCGGGTGTTGTGAAAGAGGCATACGCATACAAGTATGCTTGCTGAAATCTAAATAAAATATGGCCAAACAAGGCCCATTAAGAAGTATTCGTTCATAATCTCCACTTATCGACCTTGATAAACGTTAAAGTAACAAATCCTATTTTTTATCGTAAGGCTCTTCCCACTCATGTATTCTAGCAGCCATGACGGGTTCACATCGGTGTAAGCAGGCTATGCAGGCCGTCATTTAACAGCTACATGTGGTCAAGTGCTTTCTAGTCGGTTCCATATTCCTCATTGACTCAGGCTAATACTGTATGGATAGCAGAACCTTTCAATAGGCATGCACAAAATGCTGTGTAAGTGGTCCGCGAAAACCCTCTCGTCCAAGCATGTTAAAATTGCTAATAGAACGCGTTGCTATGAAGGGTAAACTCGTGCAAGCACAAAGGCCTGCTGAAATCAACTTCTAAAACACTTTGCCCGCTTTAGGACAGAAAGTGAATTTCGTAAAACTTTCTCGGTGAGAACTAATAGACGATGATGCCAAGGGAAGTGTATACAGGGGATGCTTTGTATTTACAATGATTGTGTTTACAATGATGCAATATTGTCCTAGTGTTTTCTTTCTTTGAGCTTCCTGTTAGTTTTGAACACGCTAATCTGCTCTTTACCTTGATCGTGACCTTGTTTTATATCTTTGTGTTTCTCACTGCAAAATATGTAGAATGCGATACTAAGCATGCCTCCTCTGCGATAATGGCTTCGAGGCAACGGCGGTATCTTGTAAATAAATAAATAAATAAATAAAACTGTAACGCACAATTTGAATAAAGTATGTGAACAAGAAAATAACTTGCTGCCGGCAAGGATCGAACCTATGACCTTCGAACAGAGCACACGATGCTCTATCAGTAAGCTATGGCGGTGGTCAGCCTTCCGAGCATTTTAAAGGCCACTTACGTATTTGAACGTGCGAGCATCAGTCAGCGCATTCAGTAGCAACTATCGAGCGTGGAGAACATTCTTCTTTTGCCTGCTGGCTTCACGTAGCACTTAATCGTATTACGAGTGAAAACTTACCGATAATTCCTCGTATACTACTCGAAGATAAAATTATGGGACCCTTAAGCTTCGCCTTTATCACTTGAACGCGATAGCGTAATCCGGCTTTTAGTGCGCCCCTCAGCCGCTAAGTACATACATATTAATATGTTTTGTTACACACACACACAAACGCACATACACGCACACAAACGCGCGCGCGCGCAAGCGCGACGTATCGATAGTAATGCAGTCACTGTGCAGTGTGGCCACTTCTCCCCGCTAGAAGGGCGCTATGCTGTAGTTCAGACACGTTTTTCACAATGTCTCGCAGATGGCACACAGATACACACACACGCACATGCGCGTGCGGAGAAGATTTTTATATAAAGCAACAGACGCATGGCCTCCAAGATACATGCTGAGCGCTTTCCATTTGGGAGGCCGTAAAGAGTCTCACAATGCCTTACCGATGGCAGCAAATTATCTAGCGTTTGCTGTTTGCTTGATACGTCTTTGGATAGGCATGTTTTCCGCTAGATGGACACAGTTGCCCATTTTTAGAGCTGTTTGAAATTTCCTGTGTGTTTTAGTGGCGATGACTGTACTATACCAGCATTTTTTGACGAAGTTTGATAGCTTCCAAAATGCGCCTACAAATCGCCGAATGGGCTCGTTTTTTGTCGTGACACCTCTCGAACAAAATGGGTTAAGGAGACTCCTACTACATGGCAGTTATGTAGTGTTTTTTTTTTCCGAAGTAGCTAAAAGGAACATCGTGGCTTTGTGGTAAGACACCTACTTTCCACGTGGACGGCCCGGGTTCAGCCCTCAGTATAACTAAATATTTCACTTTATTTGCTTCTTTTTTGATTTTTAACTCACAGATAATTTTTTGCTCACTGTGATGTGTTTGTGGGCGTTTGAAAAGTGCGTCACGCCATCAGCCTCAACAAAAGAGTACGATGAAGATGACGCTCGGTTGCGGCACGTGTTGGCGTGAACATCTTGGTCCAATAAGGTCCCTTCACGGAGATTTAGGAAAGCCACGGGAGAACAGCGAACCTAGGCAGACGTGGCCGAGACGGGACCGACTGAAGAAGGTGGCCAGGGCACGGGAGTGGCGGCCAGCAGAGCTCCTGCATCAAGGTCCCAGCGGTCCCCCACCTGGACACAGAGCTTCTTCTCGTCGCCTCACGTGGGCCAGGCTTGTTTTGGACTTCTGGCGTTGGCCAAGAAACGTCTACGGCTTCGTGTGCGAGCTGCGGCTGCCGAACGCCGAAAGGTCACTGACCTCGATCTGCCCGACGCTTCTTTCCGTGCCAGTCAACCACGTGAGCGTCTCAAGCTAATCGCCAGTCTTTCCTTGCAGCACGAGTGCGTCTTCACCATTGCTCGGTCGCATCAGTTGCAAGCCCCGCATCACCGCTGTCATCATTTGTTTGAGTTTGTTCATGCCTTGGTAGCACAGCTTTCGCTGCAAGCACCACGTCCCGCTATGTTGTGACAAGGCTTATTTTCCACTGAACATTTATGGCCATGCACTGTTAACGTCTTTAGCCGTTTGTTCTTCTTGCTAATCTCTTTCTCGTTATGTATGCTGTGTTCTTTGTCTGCTATTTGATTTTAGGGGTTTCTAAACATATTCAGTGTTGGGGATTCGGGTGGAAGCAAATGGTCTCGTCATCTCATTTCCCGATGATGGTTATGTCATCGGTGGTTTTTGCTTTACGCGAACCTACCCGAGAGCTTGCCCATTAAACAGCCTCGTGACAATTGGCATCCGCGACAGGACAAGACCATTTTTACCACTTACCTCTCCACACTAGAACACGACCATGAGTATAGCAGACCTAGAAGAGTTGGCAAGACGCATGGGTCTAAAAGGCGAGGAAATGGTGATTTCGTGTGAAGAACGCGAGAGGCGCATTCGCGAAGAGAGTGAGGAGGAAATGGAGTTTGAAAGAGAACTGAGAAAGAAGGAAAATGAAATTGAAGAGCTAAGGCAAAATACGCTTCAGTTGCGGCTGAAACTGGCAGAGGCCGAAGCGAGAGGAATGAAAGGTAGAGACTGGCGAGAGGAATTTTCGTATCTGAGCTCCAAAGAGCAGATAATCGATGTGTGCTCCGATAGTAGGGTCTTTATTATTAAATCAGTCTCTCTTTTCGACGGCAGATTTGAGAACGCCTGTGATGAAACTTTAGGAGCAGATTCCCAACAAGTGGACAGCAGAGTTGAAGGGATGAGTGAGGGCGAGAACAGTCGAGGTTTGGTGACCGTGATCAATATGGCTTCGCAAGAAGTTTCAAAAAAGGAAAAGTCGAGTTCCTTGTATAGCCATCTGGCTACGCGAACTGGTGCAATGGAATGCACATTAATAGAAGAGGTATGGAGTCCTCAAGACAACCCTTACGAAAGGGTAATTGGTGTTGGTGGCACATCCGAAAACCAAGGGGCAGTCTCTAGAAGAGACGCCGATTCTTCCGGTGCACGAAGTAAAACAAGTGATATAGCAAGGAGCATATGCCTTGTAACTCTGAGGCGGTAGCCATGGAGCCATCCTGCGTACCACTAACAGATGTAAGCATTGGCGTACGCATGGTCAAGGAACATAAGGTTAACTTGCCTCAACGTGGCGCAGTGATAACGTCATGTCAAAGTAGAGCATGCAGCGTTCCGTTCGAAGAGCAGAAAACGACTACGAAGTCATTTGGTTTGAAAAACAAAAATAAGTTACATGAAGCAGCATGTGACTTGCGTGCAAGTCAAGTAGAAGACTCAGAGGGAGTTGTAGTAGTGTCTGTCTGCATGCCACCAGCTGTAGTAACAGATGCTGCTGGCAGGGCTGATGGCCCCGTGGATAACAGTCGTATGAACAGACACAAGTTCATAATTAGTTCCGATGAGATTTACACAAGTCAGCTGACAAAAAGGGCAGAAACACCTGTCCAAGTGTATATGGCTACGTCACTAGTTGAGCCATTGCCCAATGATGAAGTATAATGCCAGGAAGGCCTAAATATAGATGTCGACTGTATTCACAGTGAAATGGCTGGCCTTCCAAAAAGTGAACAAGAATATAGCAAGCCAGTTCTACTGCAAAGCTCTTTGAGCAATGAGGAAGCTCAGGTGCCCTCTCTTGCGTCAGCTGATCAAGAAGACGTTCAGATTATAATCTTTGATATCTCAAAGACTTTTGGGCCTAAATGAGGCGATGATGCGACTAAACAGGGCAGTGGAGCGTTCCGGACTACTAACACTTGTAGAATACAATTACTGTTGTTGTCCAAGCATAGCCGCACCAAGGCCATCAGCTTGTTGGACTGTCAGATTACCCTGATGCAGAACTACAGGCAGATGACCGATCGGATATGCTACAAGGATTTAGTTTTGCATGCGGATGAAAGAAACAAATATGCTGTTCGTTTGGTGTGGGATGCTATAACCTTAGAGTCGAGTTTAAATAACTGGTCACTGCCTCTAGATTCAGACCACATGGACAAGGACTTAAATCGTTTGTATATATCCTGGGTTTAAAACTTTATATCACAAGGAGTGTGATTTTCTTAGCTTTGGGCAGGACGCTGTAGCTTGGCTGTGAACTGTGTACTGGACTTTCAGGAAATTTTGTGTGAACGTGCAAGGTATAATAACTGGATTGATTGTAATATTGTAGTGAACGTTGGGCAGCATATGTGTTGTGTGTAATGAAACGCGCATTTATCTGCAGTTTTTTCATAGCGGAAAAAACTTTGCGAAAGGGGGCTTTTGTGATGTCTTTGTGCGCGTTTGAAAAGTGCGCCACGCCATCAGCCTGAACCAAAGAGGACGATGAAGATGACGCTCGGTTGCGGCACGTGTGGGCGTGAACATCTTGGTCCAATAAGGTCCCTTCACGGAGATTGAGGAGAGCCATGAGAGAACAGTGAAGCTAGGCAGACGGAGCCGAGTTGGGACCGAGTGAAGAAGGTGGCCAGGGCACGAGAGTGGCGGCCAGCAGAGCTCCTGCATCAAGGTTCCAGCGGTCTCCCACCTGGACACAGAGCTTCTTCTTGTCGCCTCACGTGGGCCAGGCTGATTCTGGTCTTCTGGCGTTGGCCAAGAAACGTCTCCGGCTTCGTGTGCGAGCTGCGGCTGCAGAACGCCGAAAGGTCACTGACCTCAATCTGCGCGACGCTTCTTTCTTTGCCAGTCAACCACGTGAGCGTCTCAAGCTGATCGCCAGTCTTTTCCTGCAGCACGAGTGCGTCTTCACCATTACTTGGTCGCATCAGTTGCAAGCCCCGCATCATCGCTGTCATCGTTTGTGTGAGTTTGTTCATGCCTTGGTAGCACATCCATTGCTACAAGCACCGCGTCCCGCTATGTTGTGACAAGGCTTATTTTCCACTGAACATTTATGTCCATGCACTGTTAACGTCTTTAGCCGTTTGTTCTTCTTGCTAACCTCTTTCTAGTTATGAATGCTGGGTTCTTTGTCTGGTATTTGTCTTTTAGTGGTTTCTAAGTGTATTGAGTGTTGGGGATTCAGGTGGAAGCAAATGGTCTCGTCAGCTCATTTCCCGATGATTGTTATGTCATTGGTGGTTTTTGCTTTACACGAACCTACACGAGAGCTTGCCCATTAAACAGCCTCGTGACACTCACATCCAACGGTTCCGATGCCGAGGGTGGAATTTCTGCGACACGAGCTCTCTAACGCTATCGCGTGAATAAGTCCGCCACAAGGTGATCTTCTCAGTGAATTAAAAATGTAAATCTAAGCGCTCATATTTTTGATGCGAAGCAGCTTATGGAAGAGTTCAACACGGTGTGCGGCGTGACAATCCTTACTGCGCATGCGCGTTCCCTCTATCTTTCTTTTTTTATACGCTCCTCCTTCTCTCTCCTGAGTGGCCGGTGACGGCAGCGAAATGCTTCCTCAGCAATTCCACGTCCACACTTCCACTGAGCATGCGACTCGCTCCACCTCGCTTCCCTCTCATAAACTCTCCTCCTCCTACGCTAATCGTGGAAACGCGTTCCACGTTTCAGTGACAAGAGCGCGTCTGTTTTGCTCATAGTTATTGATCGTCCGCCTTGCGGCGTTCCACGTTTTAAAGAAGATAGTCTTTCTTGGCGAGCTTCGACGCAAAAATTTTGGTTTGTCTGTCTGTACAATTGTCTGTTTGTCCACTCTTAACGGCATCGGGTACATGAAACGGCCGACCCCATCCGCAGCGCCCACCAATGTTGCTCAAGGGTCAGTGTTCATACTTGTGCAATCGTCAATTAAAAAGCAATTATTGCGCATGTCTGGGGCACCATAACAACACGTATATATTCTGCACGTGCATCTTTTACTATAAAAGGCATACATAAGTAATTTTAAGGACGGTAGCGCTTATCACGCGGCGCTAACCATTCAACTCTTGCATGAAAATGCGAGTGTTTCCAACGCTTTGCTAAGACGAGACGGTGATGGCACCTACCCGTCACCTTGCGTTCTACACCTTATCGCCTCTGAGACGGGTGCGAACAAACGCCTCAGAGCCACGCGCTTGGTTTTCCAAGAAGACTGCCAGATGGCGCTCATATTCTAAAGGAACAAACAAAGACCAATAAAGCGCTCACTGCTCTTTCTTTCTGAAAACTTAAAACACGTAGAAACTACAGTAGGCAACGTACAGGAAAGATTAACCGCCATAGAAAAAGAGTTAGCTCGCCTACAGCAATTCGAGGATAAACTCGCTGAGCGTGAGGTGATGACCGTAGAAACAAATTAACTGGTGCGAGAGCTATCAGGTAAGGTAGAAGACTTGGAAAACGGGAGCCGCCGGAATAACATAATAATCTATGGCGAGGAAGAGGGTGATAACGAACAAAATGCAGATTTACAACAGCGGATTGTTAAGGGCATTTTTGAAGACATCCTCAAGGTGAATGTTACATCTGTAGAACGCATGCATCGAATTGGCAGGAAAACGCAAAATCGAGAGCGGCCAGTAATTCTTAAGCTGTACAATCTCTCTGAAGAAATGTTAGTTCTTCGTAATTGCAGCAAACTGAAGGGAACAGCGATATCGATATCTGAAGACTTTTCCGCACGAGTTCGGCACCTGCGCAAAAAACTATGGCAATCAGCAAAGGAAGATCGGGACAATGGTGCTAAGGTCACTCTTGTATTCGATAAAATAGAGATGGATGACGACTTGTACGTATGGGATGAAGCAAAAAATGCAAGAGTTTCTCTGAGAAGGGCACGTCACGATGGTCGCGCGAAAAGCAACGCGTGACACCAGCAAGCCGCCACACCGTTTTCATTGGTATGTTTGAATGCCCGTAGCATTGTTAACAAAACTGACAAGCTAGAAGAAATGTTAGTTTCGTACACTCCTGATATTGTCGTGATAACTGAAACGTGGCTGCACCCAGACATTCTTGATTTTGAAATTGTTCCTTCTTCATACTGCCTATTTCGGTCAGATCGTGATGGTCGCGGGGGCGGGGTCGCCATTGCAATAAAACGTGGTTTGCCATATCGTAGAAAAAAGGGTATCGCGAATCACGAAAGCTTTTGGTGCACAATATTTGCTCATGATGCTCCAGTACCGATCGGTGGCATCTACAGAAAGCCAAATGCGTCTGATGATTACCTTTTACAAGTACATGACTATCTGGTTGATAAGGTTACACCCCCGTACCAAATTAATACTTACCGGAGATTTCAATCTCGCTATTGACTGGGAAAACTTTACAAGTACTAGAAATACCGCCAACAGCGAGCTATTATACAATTTAATGTTCAATTTTTCATTGTCCCAGTTGGTCCAGGAACCAACCCAAATTCAACGAAACACTCGCTCCATACTAGACCTAGCGTTTCTTTCCGATAACCTATCCGGTAAAACCACTGTAGAAGATGGAATATCTGACCACAAAATGTTAATCATAACTTTTAACCTTGAATGCCCAAATACCAAACCCGATGGCACAAATTCACGGATAGCAGTGAAAGACTACACGAGAGCTGATGATGTTTGTGTCACTGATTACCTCGACACAGCACTAGAGACTTTTTCTCCAGAGGAACGTGAGGGTGTTAATGGTATGTGGATTCAACTGAAAAAAATAATTACGTACTGTGAACAAAATTTTATCACAACGAAACTAAAATGCACACAAAGAAAAACACCATGGATCAATCGCCGTATTATTCACCTTAAAAGAAGGGTACAAAGAATGCGCAAGAAAAAGAGGAATCCAATTATATTTAGGATGGCTGCCAGTTGAGCGTGTTGGTAATGGTTCATGATGAGACAATGGTGCTTGTCTCATCATGAATCCAATTATCTTAAAGGAACTTGCATCTCAGCTTAAGGCGGAAATTAGAAATGCAAGACAAACTTTTTTTTCACATACGTTATCTCACTTCATGACGGATCAGCCGCAAAAATTTTGGCGTTTCTTGGCACGGCCTGAAAACCCAACAACTAAAGTAGAAATTGAGGGTACTATCGTAAAGGACGCGCAGGCCGTTTCCAATGCTTTAAATAGGTATTTGCAGTCGGTATTTGCACGCGCATGCGCACCAAGCAGCCCTGTTGCTCCGGTGCATCCTTTTTTAATGCCCGATGTCGTTGTCACTACGGAAGTTATTCTGAACCTGCTGTTGCAGATCGATGTTAAGAAATCAGTGGGTCCTGACAATATTTCAAATGTATTCCTTCGACGCTACGCAGAGCAACTATGTCCTTTCCTTGAAGCAATTTTTAAAGCATCCCTGCTAACAGCTTCTTTACCTGCAGACTGGTTGCGTGCAAAGGTAATTCCAATTCATAAAGGCGGGAGCAAGCTGTCCATAGAAACATTCAGGCCTATCTCGCTAACTAGCTGCTGCTGTAAATTATTGGAACATGTAATCAACAAGGCAATAATTACTTATTTAAGAGATAACAACTTATTGCACCCAAACCAACACGGATTCCGTAAAAACCTGTCTACCGTTACTCAACTCTTGGAAATAACGCATGACTTCGTAACTACTATAAACTCACAATTGCAAACCGACTCCATATTTATAGACTTCGCCGAAGCTTTTGATAAGGTGCCTCACAGTAAATTGATTGACAAACTTGTGTCTATTGGTATTAACAGTAACATAATAGCATGGATAAAAATGTATCTATCTAATCGAAGCCAGTATGTAAACGTAAACAACACAGCCTCTGATTCATTGAAAGTTTTTTCCGCAGTACCACAAGGTTCCGTTTTAGGACCCATCTTGTTTCTAATATATCTTAATGATATCTATATGTGCCTTGAGCCTAACGTTAAAATGAGATTATTCGCTGACGACTGCGTGATCTACACCACTATCCGCACAACTGACGACCAGCTTAGACTTAATACCACACTAGCTAATATTGCATGTTGGTGCCTTGAGTGGGGAATGGAAATTAACGTGTAAAAAACAGCTTGCCTTAGCATAACTCGCAGAAAAACAATCCAGCATTTTAGTTACAATTTGGTCGGCACAAACATTGCAAGAAACGACGCTGTTAAATACTTGGGCGTTACCTTTACAAGTAAACTGAAGTGGGATGCACATCTAAGCAGCACATACACAAAAGCCTATCGCCAGCTAGGGTTCCTGCGTCGAAAACTTGCATTGGCGCCTTCTAATGTAAAATTGACAGCATATAAATCTCTCATAAGGCCAATCCTTGAGTACGCCAGCGTTGTTTGAATCCCCCACCAAAAATATCTTTCCAACAAATTAGAAATCGTCCAACGCAAGGCCCTTCGCTTTATCTATTCTAAGTATTCGAGGCATGACAGTGTCACTGAGCTGCGCATACAGGCGGGCATGCTTGCCGACCCTTGCAGCCCGTCGCCGTGTCTTTTCCTTAAAGTTTATTTTTCTTTTGTATCACAACGGTATAAACATAGATAAAGACAACTATATTAAGCCGCATAACCATCACTCCCTTCGTACCAACCACAATAAGTGCATCAGACCATTCATGTCACGCTGTGACACTTTTAAATATTCATTCTTCCCGCCAGCAGTGGAAGAGTGGAACAAATTGCCACGTGAATGCGTTAATCTTTCCTCTGCAGATTCATTTGTTCGGAATGTAGAAAGCCTGTTTTATGAAGACAAAAAAGAAACTTTTCTTTTTTGATGTTTGTGAGCGCTTCCGAACACACTGATCACTGTACCCCCTGCTGATACCTCAATGTTTTGTGACCTGTCCATGATTTTGTACAATTGCTTTCATCGTTCAAGTTTTATTTTCACCATCATCTTGTGATTCTGTTTCTTCCGCTATGTGCGATATTGCCTGGTTTGTACGCGACTGTGTATATTTGCCCGCCCACCCTGTATGAGCCTGAGAAAGGCTTACAAGAATAAATAAGTAAATAATATATAAAATATCTCACGTGTGACATCATTTTATGCGCTCGTTCGCTTCCGCTGCACGCTCGAGGCACTCTAACGCAGCGCCTCCAGAATACCATTCACCGATTTTCTTGCGGAGAACATCAAATAAATGTTTTGTTCACTCTCTCCAGACGCAAGACTATCGTCTTTCGACGACAATTGCAGATTAACATGCAGATACGGGGCCTATTTTTGTGAGACAAAGCGCGTATGCTTTGGTTATCAGTGTCTGTTATGTCTCTGGCATGTGCGTTGAGGGTCCGGACGTTAAGCATGTGCTATAGACATAGTCACCGACGGCGCTGCATGGTGATCGCCAGCGTTCACTGCAGTGGTGACTGGCATCAAGCGATGGTCACCGGCAGCATTAGTCAAGAAGAGGTTCTGAATGGTAATACGCATGCTTACGGCGACATTGACTGGTTTCTGTGGGTGCACCATCTCCCCGCCGCTTCACATCCACACATGTTTGCCTTTAGCACGAGATGGAGTATTGTTTTTTTCTTGGACACAATATCAATGAAAACTAACAAATAACGATGCGAAGTAAATAGAAGATGTTTTTATCGGTTGTTGTTCTACAGGTACGTTGATGACTGCTTCTTTATATCTAACAAGCAAGACACCCTACTGTTCTTAGACTGCCCGAACGCCCAGAATGTGAACTTGCAGTTTACCGTTGAATATGAGGACAACGTGCTGGCTTTCATGACATTTAGGTTTACCGGGTTTATTGTCCTGGCGTTTCGAGTCTACAGGAAGACTACGTACACAGGTAATAATCCCGATTTGAAGTCGCACCATCCCATCGGCCACAAGACACTCGCGTGTGATACTCGGTAACACGCGTCATATGTGTCTCCTCTGATGATGATGGTGGATGGATGGATGAAAGAATTTTATTAAAATCCAATAGGTCGTGTTAGTCTCCTATCCGCAAGTGGGCTGCTTCCATGTTAGTACCGAAAACCAAGCCTTCTAGCCACTTAGCGGGCGCGTTGGACTGCCCATAAATGTATTTCCAATGTATTACAGCGCAAAGCTGCGTCCTATCGTTCTTCAGTATTTTCCCTGTCACTCCATAACGCGGAGCAGCGCCAAGGCATATGAGCAAAATCTATGGTTATGTGGCATTCATCACATGTTGTAGGAACACGAAATTCCGGATAAATCCTGTTAATTAACAGCGCGTACGGATAGGTTCTTCTTTGTAATAACCTGAGTGTAATGACCTGAGCTCTGTTTAGTTTACTCTTTGGTGGGGGGAAGACTCTGCTTCCTAGATAGAAATGTTTCGTTAGCTCGTTGTACGAAAGGAGGTAATCCTTGCTTCTGAAAACTCAGCATCTTCTTGCATTGTGGCTGGATGGTTGACAAGTCTTCGTGCAGCATTGTAGGCAGATTCTTTGAGTTTCGCGGGAGCACTGGTGATTTCTCCCTTGTGAGCACGAAACGAAATAATTCTGTGTGGCTTGATAACTTTTTCCTTGAGGATCGCTAGAGCCTGTATAGAGATTACTCTTTTGGCAAATGTTCGCACAGCTGTGATAGAGTCACTGTGGATTCTCGATCTATTCGGGTCTAAAAGTTTCCATTCAATAGCTACTTTTTCGGCAATTTCCGACTTTGTGGTTTAAATGGAAGCCAACTTGTCTAGTTGACCTTTACCGTTCACAATTACTGCAGTGAAGGTTCGTTTACTGGAGACAAAACTGCGTCGACAAAGGAGCATCCCTCGGCCTCACGTTTAGCTTTTTCTAGCCTAGCTTTGGCTCTGGCTTGCCTTCTGCTCACATTATGAATGGGGCGAGCATTCCAATGAACTGTGTTCGCTCTTGTGCCTCGCCAGTTTCTTCTAATGTGTTCTGCATCCCGAGCTGCATGACGTTTCAGTTTCTGTGTACATAGGTAGCCCAACGGCTACTTTGATTACCTTCCTCAGTAAAGCAGTAAGTTTGTCTCTTACGGATCTCTGCAACTTGTGAATGGCTGCTACATAGGCGAAGTGGCACAACACAAACGAGTGAACTAGTCTTACAACGTTCATTTCTTTTTCTAAACCTCACAGCGAAACATTGTCTTCTCCAAGCCCTTAATGGAAGTTAGTAACTCTCTTGATGAGCCTCATTGCGTAGTACACTTTCTTAGCGATACGCTGAACAGTTTGGTTATTCAGCTACTGGCTTCTATCACCAAGCCTAGGACCCGTATAAAATCCACCCTTAGAATGGCCGTTCCGCTCATAATAAAAAAGTATTATATCGTTCTGCTTTGTTGGAATCCATGCCCTGGGTGTTTCGCATCTTCTCTTAGGTCTGTTTAGCAGGAGTTCAGATTTTTTGGGGTGAACATCATAGTCCCGTTGGAATGAGGTACTCTTCCGTCACGCTATCAAATTCTTGTCATTTTTTTCCTATTTCTCCGTCACTGAATACAGTGTACCATACCGTGATGTGATCTGCGTAAATAGTGAACTCTATGCCTTCTATGCCTTCGAGTTTTCTGGTGAGACCTATCATAGATACATTGAAAAGGGTAGGCGAGATTACATCTCTTTGGTGTGTGCCTTGGTTGCCTAGCTTCCCTGTATGCGATTTTTATTTGATAATGATGCATTGAAAAAATTTGTGCAAAATCTTTCAGTAGTGAAGCCACAATGGCTATCCTGATTCCTGATGTCACTAAAACTGAGAAGTGGTTACTAGAGCCAAGCTCACAGAGCAACGCGACAGCTTGTGCTCGTGTGCCCATGCCTCACGTTGGAGGAATCGGAGACGCTTTCTCACGCGTATACTCAAAAAATATGATTTGCGTGTGGTGAACGTCCCGACCAACAAGCTCCGGAACCAGCTTGTCGAAGTAGAAAAATATGTAGCCGAGTCAACCATTACCAGGAGTCCTTTATAAGAAATTGCTATCTGCCATCAAGTGTATAATGGCGAAACAGGAAATACGTTATCCCGACGACTCAAATACAGCGAACGTGACGTCACAAGTAACACTGGCATGACAAACGCGGTTACTGAGCATGCGCATGAACATAATCGCACCACTGAATGAGGCAGTGCTTCTGCCACCACTAAAAAGAACGTATCGTCCCGCTGGCTCCTAAAATATCTAATCAACCAGTAAACTCAAGCTACTGTGAATAAGCCAGGGCGTACTATACCTCCTATCTCCGTACGCTCATTGCGTCACCTGTGGCTGCGAATTGAGAACAATATCTAGTCCATCTCAGTGAACAAAGAACCCAAATACGGTTCCAGAACATTGAAGTCAATTCATCAGGCTTGGTCAGTGACTGAATTTCATCTTTTTTTTTAGAGGTCATACACGTTTTCAGCTTAAATCTAAATACCTGGACTTGAGAACTTAATCCCAGTGTCAATATATTCAACGCAAAGACCTTTTTATCATGAGTAATCAAGACAAGCGTGAAAGAAATATAACGCACATCGCAAAATGCATGGTCCAAAACATAACCTTAGGTCCACAATGACGCTTGCATGTGCGCTCTGTTTCTCGGCTTCTTGCATTGCAATATCTTGCAGAAACAGAATCCTATTCACACTTTTCTTTATGGGAGCTTGTTCGGCAACCTTCTTATGATTGCGCCTTGTCAAGCGTCGGCTGCTGTGTACACCAGTGTTGCCAGTGTATACTTCTCTGGTCACCGCTCAAGGTCGCTGTTCATGTCGCCTCTCCTGTGATTCGAAGAATGCTCACTAGATGGCGCGCCGCCACCCAGGCCGTGGTATGGACAGATACGATTCCAAACTGGCACCAATATCTAAGACAGGTAGAACCCGGGGCAGAAATAGACGTAGCCACTAGGGCTGAGCCAATTCGGACGGAGGGTATATTAACATATAGGGTGGAAGGAACGGGCTGAAGTGGGAAGAGATAGAATAACAGCTAAGGGTGAAAATGCCGATGATATACGGTTTTGTAGAAACGCATCTTAGGGACATGGAACACCCTCCTAACAATCCGGACTACGCGTGGGAATATTGTGATGGAACAGAAGGCAGCAGAAAGGGGGGTGGTATTGGGGCATTCATTCATAAAAGTACAGACTGGCAAAGGGTCAAGCAAGAGTGCAAAGAAAATTTATGGCAAAAGGGGAAAGTGGCAGGGAAAATGACACTCCTTGGTTTGGTGTACTTGTGGACGGGAGCAAAGGCCAGAGAGGAAAACCAGGCAATGGCGGAGTGTATATCAAAGGACATTGAGGAATTAGGAGGAGAGTGCGAGATGTTTATACTAGGGGATATCAATGCCCACATAGAAGATATAGATGCATATACCTACCCAACAGGCAAAATGATCATGGATTTGTGTGAAAGGCATGATTTCATCATTTGCAACAGTACTGAAAAGTGTGAAGGGCAAATAACATGGAAGGTACGAAGGCTGCAGTAGACGATAGATTAAGCGCTGATGTCACATAGGATGTATGATAGCCTCAGGGGAATGCACATAGACGAATGTGGCTCTAGAAGTCTGGGTAGTGATCCCGAACGTATCAATCTAAGTTTTGGAAGAGCTGTGAAAGTGGGAATGAGACAAGATTAGCAACTACAGAAAAATTTTTATTCAGAAAGGTAGAAAGAAGTAGCTACTGAACAAATTGAGAAAGTAATCACCAAGGATAACAAAACACTGTGGATGTACAAGAATCTAATTAGACTGTTTGAGCTAAAGCTTGTAAGGCGCCTGACAAGTCACCCAGAAAAGAAGACACAAATCCAAGAGTTGGTGGGTGCATAGTAAAACGTCAGGAAGTCTCTAGTGAACACAGACATGCTAAGCAGCGGGGTGAACCAACAGATAATATTGAAATAAATTGGAACATCTTTCTAAGCTGTAAAATCGAAGCATCCCTCCTGATCAATGAGAAAAATTTGAAGTAATGGGGCTCAGTGGCTAGCAGAAGTGCATAAAAAAGACAGAAAGGCAGAACCATCAAACATCTCTGCCGTTTTTTTTTCTTCTATTTTCCTTCCTTCCTTGGAACCATTTAAGCTCCCTAAGGAATGAGACGAGCCTAGACCAGATGTCTATATATCCACAGCTCAAGGTGCAAGGCTAGAAGGGGACGAAGCTATTGAATATATAAGAACAAGGGTGACAGAAAAATTTCAACAAAGAAGTGCCTTATGCATCACAACAGACAAGGATGAATCAAGCGGCGCAATGGCTCCATTTTCACAACGAGAGTGGGAAAAGGCCAAGAAAAGGGTTCCTAGGTGTACATCAACAGGCCCTGATGGCACTCCGATTATGCTGATAAAAACATTGGTTCCAAAGTCTAAGCAGACTTTGAGAGAGGCAGTGAGCAAAATTATAATCGATGGTAAAGTCCCCGATGGCTAGAAACTTAGCAGGATTAGCATGATTTATAAAGAAAAGGGTGACAAAGCTAACATAAACAACTACAGTTCTATAACAGTGACATCAGTGGTCTACAGGCTGGCAATGCAGATTATAAAGGAAAGACTGCAGGCATGGATAGAGGATGAGGGGGTGCTGGGGGAACTGTAGAATAGATTTAGAAAACACCGGACGTAGGAAGACAACCTGTTCTCACTAACGCAGTCCATCGAAATAGCAGAAACGAAACACAGGCCCCGGTGGCTAGCATTTTTGGATATCAAGGGAGCATACGATAGCGTGGTTCAAGAGGACTTGTGAGGAATACTGGACACATTAGGTCTGGAAGATGGAGCCACTAATCTTTTATAGGATATCTATAAAAGCAACGAGGTATTTATAAAGTGGCAAAAACAGGTATCCAAGCTCACAGAGGTAAAACGGGGGCTTAGGCAGGAGTGTCCTCTGTCACCCTTGATTTCCTGATGTACCTACAAAGATTAGAGGCCAAATTAGAGGGAAGTGGACTTGGCTTCAACCTCTCTTTTGTCAAACAAGGAAAACTCATTGAACAGGCACTACCAGCATTTATGTACGCAGATGACATAGTGGTAATGGCCGACAACAATGAATATTTGCAGAGATTGATGAACATCTGTGGTAATGAGGAAGATAGGTTAGATTTCATATTCAGTGAACAAAAATCAGCAGTCATAATTTTTTATGATAATGAAGGTAGTGGGCTTAGAATAAAGGAGGTCACGCTAGAGATATAACAAATCAATACAAATATCTGGGGGTATGCATAGGCAATGGGACCGAGTACCTAAAGGAACACGAAAAGTACGTGACGACTAAAGGTAAGAGGAATGCAGCAGCGATGAAAAATAGAGCACTGTGGAATTAAAATAGCTATGATGTTGTGAGAGGAATATGGAAAGGGGTCATGGTTCCTGTTCTTACGTTCGGCAACGCGGTCTTGTGCATGAGATCAGAAGTTCAAGCAAGATTAGAAATTAAGCAACGTGGAATAGGTAGGCTTGCCTTCGGAGCTTACAAGAATACACCAAATCAATGAGTACTAGGTGATCTGGGATGGACATCATTTGAGGGCAAAGAAGCAAGCAGCAAGATAAAATTTGAGAAGCGATTGAGAGAAATGGGGGAGGAGCGTTGGGCTAGGAACGTTTTCAGCTACTTGTACATGAATAATGTCGATACAAAATGGAGGAAGCGAACCAGAAAATTGACAGGTAGGTACTTAGAAAACAGCAAGGGGACGAAACTAAAAAGAATTATCGGTTAAGAAGAAGGTGAAGGAATCTGAGACCGATATGTAGAGAATAGGCATGATGAAGAAGTCCGCATAGAGATCTATCGAACCTTTAAGCAGGAAATTGCCATGGAAAAGATCTATGATAATATCCGGGGTAGTTCTCTACTGTTCGAGGTGAGGATGGAAGTATGGCGAACCCAGACATATCGGGCCAAATACGAAGGGGTAAACACGGTATGCAGTGCATGTGAAGAGGAGGAGGAAACTGCCCAACACTTGATAATGTTCTGTAAAGGGCTTCACTCTGTAGTTCGGGATGATGGCGCAGAGTATTTCCAAGCATTAGCGTTTGGGATAGGGAGGGCAAAATAGACTTTATGCGGGTAGAATTAACTAGAAAGAAGTCATCTGATTGGTGGCTGAAGTCAGGGCGCGAGTGAAAATTAGACTTTTCACTTTAAAGTACTAGTCCTGCACCGCACTACTTAGAAGGAAAAAATAAATCTAGTTTTTGGTTCACTAAGTATAAAGGCTGGAGCACACCAGCGACTAGCAGTGGTCGCGCGACCATTTGCGACTGGTCGCAAACAGTCGCGAACGGTCGCAAAGCGACTGCTTTGGCTAGTCGCTTCCTGGCCGATTTTTCAGTCGCGCGACTGTGGTCGCAAAGCTGCTGGAACCAATCAGTGATGCTAAAGTTTTGTTGTTTGTTTTTTCATAGCGCTGGCGAGAACGGATAAAAACAAACAATGCGGCACGCACGGTTTGCTTCGCTCACTGAGCTGGCGGCGATCAGCTGGTCGGCGCTGGTCTCCAGAGTTCTCACTGATAACGAGATCCGGACGTGACTCCACGCTATTGCGACTTCCGGTCGCTCGCATGCAGCCTTTGCCGGTGTGAACATCAGTCGCTTTTTTTTGGTCGCCAGTCGCAAATGGTCGCGCGACCGCTGCTATAGTCGCCGGCGTGCACCAGCCTTTACGGCTTGGTAGCGTTAGCTGCCGCCCGATCTAAATAAAGGGTTCAGCCTTATTAATCCATCCATCCATCGTCGGTTTTCGATGGCCCGCACGCTATTCTCCTCGTGACTACGTCTACTTTGTTCTCGTCACTTCGTAGGCATGGCAATACGTGACAAGTTCCTACGATCAGCGTTACCAGAGTCATTCAATGATTTTTTGGTCACAAACTCCACCCGTAGAGTGACACAGGGACAAAAGTCACCGCTAAGATCATTGCGGTCAACGTTGGGGCGTGTGTGCGCACGCGCTGCTCTCGGCAAAATGTTGGCCTGGTTCGAGGCAATCGTTGATCGTGCACGAAACTGCAATAATTCAACTACCACTCATACGTCACTTGACATACAATGTAGCTGTTACACACACACGTGTGAAAAACTTCTTTTCGCCTTTTTCTTAAAAACGTAAAGGCTGTGATGGATTCAGTCATGCGAGACGCAGCATTATTCACTGCATATGTTATTCCAGCGTGGTTCCCTACTTCACAGGTGGAGCGCGAAAGTACTTATTCATGCATACAATACTTACCTAGACTTCTGACATTGCGCAAGTCTTGCAAACCCACCAACTCATAAAATGAAATCTCACAGCGAGAGTTGAGCCAGTGCCGACTGCGCAAGCTATTTACAATCAGACCACCTACGGTGCGGTACATGACAGCATTGCAAAAATTAAAAGCTCCATATTCCTGTGCTTGCAGTTTATAAAAGCTAAGCTCAATCCGCTGCCACCTAACTCACATATATTTGGCAACACTTGAAATCAGGAGTGACGAGCTTTCGCAAGATAACGTTCATGTGCAGCGTCAACATACGCTGATCTCAGGGTCAAAACTCAAACCTTAACTTCAATCTTGCAACCACGTTCTGTTCATTTTCAACGTGTAACCTTGACAACTACTTGTTACGGGGACAATGTTGCATGAGCGAAAGTGTGTCGCACTTTCCTCGGTGCAGCATCGCAAGGGAACTACAGCGTATGGTGGCACCTTCACGAATCACAACGTGCGTTACTTTGCCTGCTTAGATGAACTACGCTTGCACCACGGTGATACAACGAATTTATTGGTGAAAACAGCTCACCAGGTAGACTTGATTAAATAGGGCGAAGCTGTGTTTGTCTAAACTGGAGAAAATAAGCACACGTGTTGATTGATTGATTGATTGATTGATTGATTGATTGATTGATTTGTGAGGTGTAACGTCCCAAAACCACCATTTGATTATGAGAGACGCCGTAGTGGAGGGCTCCGGAAATTTTGACCACCTGGGGTTCTTTAACGTGCACCCAAATCTGAGTACACGGGCCTACAAAATTTCCGCCTCCATCGGAAATGCAGCTGCCGCAGCCGGGAATCAAACCCGCGACCTGCGGATCAGCAGCCGAGTACCACACGTGTTAACAAGCAAAGTTCTGTTGCGCTTTCTATTCATTCAGAACGTAACCAACGCAACATGGGCAAAATACTCAAAAACGTGCCAATCCGAGGAAGCGCTAACTCCCACCGAGTACATACTTCTTTATATTTGCTTATTTCAATGCATATAATTAGAAACTTCACACTGCCAGGCCGCTATTTACAATACAGAAAGCAAGAATGCTACAATTTACAAAGAAAGGGAAGAAATTCTAGGAAATAATCTCAGAAGTCGGATAGCTATGAACGACACCTTTTCTAGCGTAGAAAAGCTCGAAGTAAGACCAGTAAATGAAGGCAGCGGGTTATTGAAAAAAAAACAGATCGAGCAAACTGAAGAAAGTTTGAAAACGAATATATTATTTGACGGCATTGGTCAATGTAAAGAAAAAAATTAAATACCACAAACAATGCAAGCATGCAAAGCACTTATAAACGGGCAAGAACCTCAAATCACTATCACGCTGCGGAAGAAGCAGCTCCAGGCTGCAACTTGCTTTCTCGCTTGAGGGTCACCGCAGCAAACCGGCGACATGGCCTTCCTACCACCACCCTGGAGCACCTGCTCTTCCCATCTCGTCTCCATCTACCTTCGCTCCGGAGCCTGGTGAAGTTCCTGGACGAGACGGGAATCGCGACCTACCACTGAGAATGGGGTCCTTGCCACCCCTATCCTTGCTGCCGGGCTGCTGTTCGTGTTGAAGAGGACTGTGCCACTGCTTACTTTTTTTTTCTCTTCTTTCCACTTTTCACCCATTACCTTTCCCCGCATGCACTGCGCCGTGCTCTCTACCGGGCTGCATAAATTAGGTGCCTTTTTCCTCGTCTAACCACTACCACCATCACCACAATGGCACAATTTCTCCTTCACTACGATGTCGCCAGTTCGAATAACGTCAGTGGCATCGAAACCTTTCTCGCGCATTCTAATGTTTCCAAAACCGAAGGTAAATACACTAGATGGGTGTCGCAGTATTGCTAGTTTCCATTCCTCTCTTTTATCATCATTCCTCGTCAAACTAAACAACACCTTCTCGCTCGCACCTCTGTAGCCGGAGTGAAAACCCGGCACACAGCAAGTACTTGCCATCATCGCTCACGTACAACACACAGTTTTGGCAGCCGTTAGCTGCATAAATTTTGCCCCGCCGCGGTGGTCTAGTGGCTAAGGTACTCGGCTGCTGACCCGCAGGGCGCGGGTTCGAATCCCGGCTGCGGCGGCTGCATTTCCGATGGAGGCGGAAATGTTGTAGGCCCATGTGCTCAGATTTGGGTGCACGTTAAAGAACCCCAGGTGGTCTAAATTTCCGGAGCCCTCCACTACGGCGTCTCTCATAATCATATAGTGGTTTTGGGACGTTAAACCCCCCATATCAATCAATCAGCTGCATAAATTTTGAAAAACGCGGAAAATAGAATGCCGGCACCACCACAATCCTCGGGTCCCCAGCTGTCCCTACGCCATGAAGCTCTCCTCAATGCCTCCTGCGCGCTCCTGGCGCCACCGCACTGCCACTGCGGTGGCATAGCAAGCTCACCCTATAGCGTTACGGAGGGGTTTCATGATCAGCAAAGCATTGAAGGACCCTGGTGTTACGCACGGGCACTGATATCCTCCCAACCCTGCTCTCAACATCGTTGAAGAACAACTAATGGCTCCTCTTCTGCCATTTATAAGCGTTAGGCATTCAATGGATGGCAGCGGACAGTATGGCATAAAGGGGAGGTGATCAACTTGTCGATTTATGTTGCCAACACTGAGCAGTGCCGGCCGCGGAACGCGCCGACAACACTGCCTTCAACGTACGCATCATGCGCCGGCTCGTTAACAAGGCTTCAACAGAAATGTACTCCCCATGAAACGCTCCGAGCAAGTTTCTTTAACATCATACGCCTTGTGGATATGGCGGTGTTTTTTTTTTTACTCGGAGCCTTAATCAATGAGGTCCTGATTGTTTATGGCCCGGCAGTAGTCGAGGACAAAGTACAGCGACAAAATAAGGCTTTGCTTGGCTGATCTCCCCCCTACGGCTACGATCACAGCGCAAAAAAGTATATTCACACTTCTCTATGCTTTGGGTCATGCGCAAAATCGAACATCGTAACATCGCTACAAGTCTCGAAGAAGCAGTCATTGACGGCACATAAATTCGGTGCGAGCCGGGACTACCAATAAAAGTCCCATCCTCTTGCGAGTACTCTAAAGATATCCTCGATCAGTCGCGATTTACCACGAAACGTCGCAGCAAAAAGGACAATGCATTGTACAACGTGAAATCACATCTATCAGCTTAGCACATTGGCGGTATTCGTGCGCACGTTTGCTATAGTTTTATTTTGATTTGTGACATTATTAAACTGGTGCAATAGTTTCACAGATGTACAATACGTCGGAACTTCATAGTAACTCTGTTCACGCGTCATGTTCATGCGTCTGTTGCAGTGGAGCTGGCTCCGAGAGGGTGGGAAACATAACTCTTAAATCGAACTGCTTTATGCTTGTTGTTTTCTTAAGATATCTAGGACTATATTCTCAACACTAGCCGGAAGGGCCAACGTTTAGCGCTCAATATCTTAAAAAAATTCTGGCATCTTCGCACTAGGGATGCCAAGCCTTTTTTGGGTTTTCTCCCTTTCTATTTCATGCTTTCTTCCTCACTTTTTTTCATACATGGTTTTACCTGCGTTATACCAAGCACCCTAGTTTTTTTTTTTTCGCTGCTGATGATGATACGTGATCATCATGAAGGCGCTCGAAGAGCAAGAGGAAGAACAGTTCTTCTTGGCGCGAGCGAGTGCTCAATTGACCACACATGGCGCGTGACACCACGCGACGACGACAGTATACTCACACTATAGCATACTGCTACGTGCGTTTCTTATTTTTACTTTGGTTTCATTCGGTTTTCGCCCACAAAAAGCCTGACACAAAATGCTGAGTGCAAGCTGTGCCAAATTGTTCGAGAAGGTTAGATCATCATATTATTAAGATTGCGCGAAAGACACAAATATTGAAGAATATTTGATAGCTTACACGACCACCAGTGATAAGGTTGGAGTATTCGAGGCAGCATGTACAAATGCCAACGCGCTTCACCACTTGTGAGCTGATTGAAGGCCGGCGCTTTGTTTGCCGCTACCAATGCCACCGTGTATCGCTGTAATCTGTCTGTTTGTTTACCCACCAAAAGTTCGGCCAATAAACAGTTTCATTTTTGACAAGCTGTCTCTGCCTTTGTCAGCGTCACGACATCGTGACTATACCATAGCCCAGAGCGCGCGTGTGTGTGCGTACGCGTGCGTGTGCGTACGTGTGTTTTTGTTTGTGTGCGCGCGTCTGTGTGTCCGTGCTTGTGTGCTTGTGTGTGTGTGCGTGTGCAAGTGTGTGTGCGCGCGTGCTAGTGTATGTGTGTAAGTGGGCGTGTGTGTGTGCTTGCTTGTGTGCGTGTGCGTGCGTAGTGTGTGTGCACATGTACGTATTTGTGTGAACGAGCGTGCGTGTGCGTGCACATGTGTACGCAAGCGTGCGTGTGCGTGTGAATGTGTACGTGAGCGTGTGTGCGTACGTGTGTGCGTGTGCTTGCGTACGTGCTTAGGTGTGCGTATATTGTGTGCGTGTGTTTGCTTGTGTGTGTGCGTTTGCTTGCGTGTGCTTGTGCGTGCGTGGGCGTGTTTGTGTGCGTTTGTCTGCCTAAGTGTGTGTGTGTATGCGTACGTATGTGTGTGTGCGTGTGTGTATGCATTCGTATGTGTGGGGGTGCGTTGTGCGTGTGTATGTATCTGCGTGCTTGCGTGTGTGTGTATGTGTGTGTGCGTGTGTGTATGCGTGCCTATGTATGTGTGTGTGTGCGTGGGCGTGTGTGTGGTGCTTGCTTGAGTGTGTGTGTGTGTGTGCGTGTGTATGCGTGCGTATATGTGTTTGTGTGTATGTGTGCACGTGTGTTTGCGTGCATTTGTGTGTACGCGCGTGTGCTTGTGTGTGTGTGTGTGTGTGTGCTTGCTTGTGTGTGTATACACACGTGCGTGCGTGTGCATGCATGCATAATGTGTGTGTGCGTGAGTGTGTATGTGTGTGTGCATGTGCGGGCGTGTATGTATGCGTGCGTATGTGTGTGTGCGTGTGTATGTGTGGCTGTGCGTCTGTGTGCGTATGTGTGTGCGTGTGTTTGCGTTAATGCTTGTGTGTGTGTGCGCGTATATGTGCGCGTGCGTATGCATGTGTGCGCATGCGCGTGTGCGTGTGCTTGTGTGGGTGTGCGTGCGCATGCGCTTGCGTGGGTGTTCATGTGTGTGCGCGCGTGGGCGTGCGTGTGTATGCGTGCGTATGTGTGTGTGCATATGTGTACGTGTGTGTGTGAGTGCGTGTGTATGCGTGTGTGGGGGGCATTATTATGCAGTGCTCCATGCGGCGTGAATGTGTGTGGTACGTATTCCTCAGACTACGCTTTTACTTTTAACAGTATTACATCCTTGATTGATTTGATATGTGGGATTCAACGTCTCGAAACCACCATATAATTATGAAAGACGGCGTAGTGGAGGGTCCGAAAATTTCTACCACCTGGGGTTATTTTACGTTCGGTCAAATCTGAGCACACACACAGGCTGACAGCATATTCACCTCCATCAAAAATGCAGGGATTACATCCTTCAGAATACATACTAAATTTCCCAGATCATAACACTACGTTGAGGGGATGTTACGCGGAAAAAAAAAGTTTCTTCAGTCTGTAACCGAGGGCAAAGAAAGGTTTGTTGTTTAGGTAGGCTTTCTTCTTTTAAATATGCAGTCAGTTTTATGGTAAGTTCTATAGTTTTTGTTAGGAACCACCGCAATTTGTAAAATGCAGCAGTTTTTTAACACAAGTTTTTTTTTCACCTTAAACTTTGGTGGTTGCGAGTAATTAATGGCTTATGTTGCCGCCGATCAACTGTGAGATGCAAATATCAAAAGAGATAGTGTGTATAAAATTTTGCACATTATGTGACCAAGAAAAATTGCATCAGTAGTCTCAAATTGCTAAGCACATATTAATCACTTACTGTACGTTTATAATGTATATATAAGTATTATCTGATTTTAAAGGAAATAATTGCACTGTGCACACGTTAAAAAATATGCGGAAAAAATTTCATCCCTATCTGGCATCTGGCCATAAAAAGTACCAAAACATTGTGTCCAAGCTCAAGAACTTGCAAAACATTGCATCTTGAGAAAAACGGATTTTAAACTGAAAAAATGACAGCTCATTTGTGTAGCGAAGATATGTTTTACAAGCATTTCTCCTATCATGACAGCTTGGCAAATATGTTAATTTTGAGCATGGGAAGTTGTTGAATTCCTCATGCTATACGTAATGGCAAGCAGCCAGGTGACAGTTTTCAGGGGACTCGAGCCAATCAGCTGTTCATTGTACTTAGTTGTCACCTTGTGATCTTTAAACAAATTTTTAACGTACTTTGAGTTTAATCACAACCTTGATGTTTTGTCATTAAAGTAGAGAAACTGTACATGTGAAAGGAAGTAAAAATAAGAGAATAAATAATTTGGGAACAACTTGTTTATTTTATTTGTTCCCAGTAGCGTCTCACCATAGCCGTGATGTTCTGTGAGAAACTAACTGGGTGACCGGGACCGCTTGCGGCATATCACTTGCAGCCCAAAGGTCCTTGGAGCAGTGCAAAACAATGTTTACGAAGAAGGGAGCACTTTCAGGAAGTGCCAACTGCCGCTCGTAACGCCTCTCACACGCGCGATAACGCCAGCTGAGACGTACGCTGTTGTGTATATTTACTGTGATGAGCTTTGGGTGCCTTACTCTCTTTGCACAGAATTTATTTTGTTTTCCTCTCTTTGTCAGGATTTTTTTTACCTGGGTTTTGTTTTGTTTTTCTACCTCACCCTCAATTCCCTTCCTGCCGGCTTTTTTCTTGTTTGAACCTGTAGACAAGGCGGTTGTTATATGGTATGCCACTATTATGGAGAAACCGCCCTCAGACTTTGCATTCAAAATGAAGCGCAAAGACTAACGAGAACAGAAAGTTTTCACTAACACAAGATCCAGTATATAGGGCGTCGGCAAATATTCACACTACAAAAGCACTGTGCTACATACAAATATTAAAAAAGGCCCCGTTCTCGGCGTCAATCCTGTTGGACAGCGGCAACCTATTTTAGTGGTACACCTTCCTGGTCAGCTTTGGTTCCACGTATTTCAAGCTCTTTATATTTCCCGTCACGCTATCTCGCGGGGCCGCTTATATTCCGCCATTCCCATTGGTTCGGTCTAGTGGCGCTGAGTCAAGGACAAAGACACGACTGTTATTTTCAGGCGATTACACGTATGACTGGTCATGCAAGAAGGACAACATCATTTTCGGTAGTTTCTCGACGTTACAGATCTACGTGATCGACATATAATTACCGCTGCGGCAGCACCCGGGTGCATTTGGGCGTCAATTCTGTAAATATCACGATCGAAAGGCGACTAAAATTACAAAAAAAATGATTTGAAAGGGTGCTTCTTTTGTACGTGTTCAATTTGGTTCCCTTCCAATGGCATGTGGATGTTTTTCATATACTAATTAACTTTGTTGAAGCAGAATTACAGTGCGAGCAACCCCAGACATCAATGTCCGAACCCGTACGGTGTATACTGCTACGCAAGAAGTATAGCGGATGTCGACATAGACATAACGAGCCACTCTGTGGCGGCTGTCATGTGCTACTTGCTCTTGTGCATTCTCTGAGTAGCGGCGGGCACTGATGCAAGCTAAGCGCGAGTGCTTGTGGGGGAATCGAAATTCGCTATTGTCGGTGAAAGGTCGTGGTAGAGCTACGCGTATAAGGCGAAAGGGTTCTATTAACTTCAATAGTGGAATACTGAGTGTGGTGAAGTGTCACAGAACTCCAGTGGGCCTTCTGCTACAGTGATTGTGATTGTTCCAGACGCATTTTTGTGGTTTGGGTAAGATTTGGGAATTCCGCATACCTTTGCATTTATCACGCGAGAAGCAAACACATGAACTATCACACCAGCCAGCGAGACAGTTAGGTCAAATGCCCGGTTTACCAGGACACGTCATGAGTCTTTAAAATAATTTTTTCGTGAGGAAATGGCTAGTCCTTATACAGTTTATGAAGACCAAATTATTATGTATATCGTGAGTAAAAAAAATTACGTCCGGCGCTTACAATTCCAACAGCATGAAAACTACGTCATGTAAAACCGTTGTGTAGCATCATCATATGGAGTGATAATAACAATAATATCTGAAGTTTTACGTTCAAAACCCACCATACGATTATGAGAGACGCCGAAGTGGAGGGCTCCGGAACTTTCAACCATCTGGTGTTCTTTATCGTGCGCTGACATTGCACGAGCCTCATCCAACTCGCACCCATCGAAATGCGACCACCGCGGCCGGAGTCGTACCCGCGACTATATGGGGTTATCGATGGCATCATCACACAATATTGTCCATTCGTCGAAGCAGAGGCGATTCCGGGAACAGTACAATGTCACGCGAGTTCAAGAAAGCTTGAGACGTAGGTTAGGAGGGAAGGAAAAACGAAACATGATAACTACAGGAAACCATTTTAACGAGTGTACCACCAGAGAGAGAGAGAGAGAGAGATGCAAAGAGGAGAGGCATGAAGGTCTACTAAGCAGGGCCGTGGTTGGCTACCCTACCTATTGTGGCAAATTTCTCACTGAAATCTGCGCGAGTACACGTTCAATTTAAGGAGAATTCAATTGAATTATTTCACTTGACATGCGAACGACAGAGTATACCAGAGCCCGAGTGGCACTTTACCTAATGGAAAGTCACTTGAAGCGTTCATATTTCGTAAAAATGGCGAAGTGAGAAGAACAACGCAATGTTGGATGTAATTTTCTAAAATACATGGCGTGAAAACACGCACACAAGAAGGCAGCCAGGAGACCACAAACGCCTACTAATAACTCACTGGGACGAAGTGGCGACGACAGCGACGTAAGTGTGACAAATAACCATTCAGCCCCTCAATTTTACTTGCAATATCTGCGAAAGTGGCTTCGCAGACAAAAGAAAAGAACAACTTGAGAGTGAGCCACTGCTTAGAGCGAGCTGTGATACAAGTGTAAAAAGTATGATATGGTGCACATATGATAAGGCACCAAGATGCACGAGTCATCTAGCTGGTATATGTCTAACAGGCCACAAAGCCGGAGAGCTCGATGTTTGCATTATTTCTTATTGAGTGATGTTTGTTCTTCGCCATGCGCACACAGCCAGCGGGCCCAGCTCAGTACTTTGCTCTCGTAAAAATGTTAGCGCTTTACGACAAGCGTTTTATTACAATAAGAATTATCACTACTGTAGCCACGAACTAGGTAAGGCGGATCACCGCAAAATAAAGGGAAGTCCTGCCTAGAAGGGAGCAACCGTCGTGTAAGTTGACCATCGATGGCTGTAGGACTGTCGCAACAGCATGTGTAGCTGCACTGAATATGATGTAGCCATCGATGGAAGGCTCGTCCGCCAAGTGTTTCCTTGACGAGGAATCAGGGGACGAGCGTGAATTGAAACGTGTACGTTCTGCACTTTAACCACCTGATTCAAGAAGGGCTGGGAAATGCACACACGCGGAAGGTGCTCGGTGAATTATATATTGTTATGCATTGGGTATCCGTAAATTACTGTGTCAATCATGGACGTCCTCGACAGACTTGTCACTGGAGTAGTTGAAAAGCCGTGATACGTACAGAAAAACACTCACGAAGAAAACAAAACTTGTCAGATTCTATAGCACTGCGACAATCGACTGCACGCGAAGCAGTGTTAGATTTCTTTCTTCTTGGCATAGAATTACGATGGGGATGGTCGTTGTTTGCATATCGTGGACTTGCCAGACACGTCGACTACACTGTCATCAAGGGGCAACGTCGATTCTCGCGTGATATCTAAAAACGAAGTTTTATTTTGACGGAGTGCATGCTATACGGCCAGATGATGAGCATATGCTGAATAGCGTTCGTCAGCGAGTACGAGAAACGTTGGGCTAGAGATTGAGTAGTCAATGCCTCACCACAGGCTCTTAAGGCGGATAGCCAACGCTGCAGACCAATTGGAGTTGCTTCGACATGACGTGTGCACAAGGTTTTTTAAAGGCAATGGCGTCTGCCTACCTGCCTGCCTGCCTGCCTGCCTGCCCGCCTGCCCACCTGCCAGTCTGTCTGTCTGTCTGTCTGTCTGTCTGTCTGTCTGTCTGTCTGTCTGTCTGTCTGTCTGTCTGTCTGTCTGTCTGTCTGTCTGTCTGTCTCACAATGCCGCCACCCAACCAAAGTTTAAGCACTTGCTGAACGCAGCCACCAGTTCAGGATGGCTGGGCGTTGAACTGGTGGCTGCGTTCATACTCATGAACATTATTGATCAAAAAGCAAATAAAACGCATACCTGAGGCGCAACAAGAATACGTATTAGGTGGTGTGTCCCTCTATTAGAATATACATATATACATAATTTTAAATTTTCTAATGCTCCTTAGACTGCGCTGAAAGTGCGACGCTATACAAACAAAAAAAGAAAAAAAGGCTATCGTTTTTTGACGATATTTGTAGCGAAGCACGCAAATACGCAGCCACTTTTCCCTCTAACATGTTTGAAGAACTGCGGCATGAATCTTACGTAGAATACGTGAGTGTCATGCAGAGTCCCTCATTTTGAATCCCACTCAGCTTGTGATGTTTATTCTTTCCTTTCGTCAAAATTTTTCGTTCATCGACAACACCATCAATGTCGGCACCTGATTTTCTGCGGCACGAAATTTTTCACCGCCTTTGCGTGAATAATAAATTTCCGCATTTAATTGATTGCGGTTGTTCCTAAGGTCCCATATGCCGTGAATCATGTGTGGCTCACTCACCTATGCCAGGGGCCGTGTTATACGGTTATGTGTCTCACATAATGCATTCAGTCAGTCAGACAAACATGAATATTAGGGCTGGGAAGGGGGTTCCTAGAAGTCCAGGTTTCATGGTGTTCACGGCAGGCAATTTTCGTCATTCACGACCTGTGACTCGTATTCATCATACCCTATTTTCTCTTATGAATTTCGGTACGTAGCAAATTAAAAAGGCGATGAGCATCCAGACATAGGTGGCTTGATCGATATTAAATTCGGCAGATCAAACGTACCAGGATAATCACTGTTACATGAAGTATTCGGAAGGAAGGGGATTGTGTTGTAATCTTGTTATTGATATGGAAAGAACGCGGAAGGTATGTACAAATATTGTACGCACGTATGAATATTTTACAGTCGCATATGTTTTACCTAGCTAGTTTTTTTTTACAGTTGCGTATCAATACAAACAGCAATAATTGTATTACCAACACCATAAACGGCAAACTTATGTAGCACTCATGCTTGCAAAAATGAGAGTCCTTGATATGGAGACCTGGCGTACGAGTGCGGCCGAAATAGAGGAGAGGTAGAGGACGATGGCGGCTCTTCTGGCCGAAGCTCTGGAGGACAAAGCCAACCTCGAGACGCACTTTCAGGCTGAGATGCAAGCGCAGTGGAGACTAGTTGACATGCACGAATTGCTTTATGGATTTTTACCTTCATGAAAACATAGGCATGTGTGGAATTTCATTTACTTTCTTCCTTTAACCTTCTGTTCACTTTCCACTCTCTTATCACTTCACTTTTGCCCTACTGAACGTCGCACTCACTTCACCTCTCTTCAATTTATATTCTCTGCAATGTCACACACACTCTCTCGCTTTCTTTTCACTTTGTATCAACATTCCTTTCTATTATAATCTCCCACTCTCTTCACTTTATGTCCTAATTCCTTCACTGTATAATCTATCGTTCTCTCTTCGCTTTATATCCACTTCGGTTAACGTTCGTTTCGAGTACCCAGTGAGCCCAGATATTTTCTTTGCCAGAACCAGTGACAGCTTCAGCTTCACGCACGCGTCCCGGCAGACGGATAAGTTTTCAATTAAAAACAATTACCTCCGAGAAAAGGAACTGGCATGGTATGTCTTCTAAGACTTCGTAATAACCATTCCGGCGTATGTTTTTTTTTATTCTGGCCTTGTCCGTGCACACGAGGGGAGAGAGATAGCGTGTACGTTTGCATTGTCGTAACGGACGGGACATATTGGTTTCCTGCATTGCCACAGCCGAAGGCCTTGGTTGCAGCATTAATAAGCGCAGTTTTTGTAAAGGAGTCCTCTGCAGAGCTCGTCAAGTACATCTTTCAAAATCGCATTGATAGATTTAAGTTCAAATACGTGACGCAAGGTTGCCAAAGAGAAGAACGAGAAGAGACAGAAAGAGCGCCAACTCACAACAAAGTTTATTTCCTTGAAGCATTTACAATAAATGCTGTGCCCCCATGTTCCTCGATACAGTCCCTTACACATGACAAAAGTTCATTAAGAGGCAATATGAGGCATTATGAAGCCTTTTTTATTCAGTGCCTCATAATGAACTTTTATCCTGTGTAAGGGACTTATCGAGGAACATGGGGGCACAATATTTATCAATACTTCTGGCGTATCTGTTTCCAACTTCATGTCACTTCAGAGGCTGAAAGGGGAACGCAGGAGGCCAGAGCCATTGCAAGGACCGAGGAAAAGACGGCATGTTGTACCATACATGCACAAAGTCTCCCACAACCTGAAAAGGGTTGCAAATCGGCACCATGTGCCGGTGGTCTTCCCTGCTCTGAATAAGCTTTCAAGGCTTTGTGCCCGCATTTCTTCAAAAGGTGCCAAGGCGGTGTGCGATAAGAAGCATGCTAAGCCCTTCCTGCGTTGTGCCGTGGGCACTGTTTATGAAATTCTCCTGAGCTGTGGCAAGGTCTATATAGGCCAGATAGGGCGCTGTACAAATGACCGTTTAAGGGAGCATTCTTTATCAATTAAGAAAGTAACAATGTCTCATTTGCCCTTCCACTCTGCTTCGTGTGGCTGCACGCCGCAGTTCGATCACACGCGACTACTTGGAAGGAGCCGGAATGCGCTGGCGCGAGGGTTACTCGAAGCCTTTCACATAAGGAAGAAAGGTGACTCGTGCGTCAGCGTGCCTTCAGTTTTGCTGCATAATAGTGAATTCCAACTGTTGGATCTAGATGTACTTTAGATGGTTGCTACGAAGTGTCTGTCAGTTCTTTTTTGCCGTTTTTTCCTCGCATTTTTTTTTTGCGCAGGCTTGGGTGTGCTTAATTTTTTTCGACGTCTTTACATCAGGCATATCTGTTTGTTGCTGGTTCCCAAATATCATGATTGCAATAATAGTTTATTACATCATCAAAAAAGTCCATGCCTGCACATGTCCTCCAAGAGCCTCTATGAAATAAATATTCTGCACATGTCCTCCAATAGCCTCTATATTGTGAATGCTTCAAGAAAATTAACTTAGTTGTGAGTTGGCGCTCTTTCTGTCGCTTCTCGTTCTTCTTTTTGGCAACTTGGCGCCACGTATTTCATTTTAATATGTACCAACTAGCCTAATATAACGTACTGTCACGCATTGATAGAGCTATGATCTTGAGTGTGACAAAACCGGCAGAGGCATAGGCGAAGGCCTGGTCCAAAGTTTGTGAGGAAAAAGGCAAGGGCTTGCGAAAAACGCTGTCATGAACGGGGGTCATGTAAAAGATGATCGTTCTGCTGGAAGTACATAGTCACTTACCAGGCACTGCCTGGTACGTGGCTCGAACAGAATGTCAGTATTGTTTGAAGTTGATGATGTGAGGGAAATTAGAATTTTAAAGTGAACTCTGTAAAAATGCTGGGCATGGTGGAAGACTGAAGCGACAAAAACACCTTAAGCTCGGGCTATCAGTGAAGCTAGCGTTTCTAAAGTGGTCTTGCCACTTTTCGTCACGAAAAACAAAACCGAGTTCACTCATCAAAGCGTTTGCGGCAGCGATACTGTGTGTTCAAAGGATTTTCATCAGTAATATGATCCTACAATTCCACAGGCTGTAACCACAACATGATTATAAGGTGCGACGAATTGGTGACTCACTCTGTGGTGGGAATAAATCCCGCGTCCGTCAGCTAAGTTTGAGGGCAGTTCACATCACTTGATATGAGGTGCTTCGTAGTGATCCCACGTGTTTAGAGTAAAATGCTGGCATGGCTTTGTCTGCGCCTACATAGCAATACTTTGAAAAAGAAAAGAGGCATGCCATTAAAATAACACGCACGCTTTGAACGCACCAGCCAGAATAGAGTTAGAAAATTGATTAGTGGTCCAGTAGGCAAAAATTAATAATTTAACTGAACTAGGCTTGCTACAGACGAAGGCTACATTTTTATTAGATCCCTGGGTCTGCTTGAAAAAAACCATAGGGAAATTGTAGAAGCAGCCTTGAGAAATGTTTTGCCTTAGAAATTTCTTTTCTTAGTGTCGAAAAGTATTGCATATTTCTTTTAATATCATCGCTGCTTATGTCCCCAGCATGATGATAAATCCTCGATCCAGCTTTCCTACCATAAGTGAATGCAAGATGTTCTCCCACAACCACATTCGCAGAAGGCGTCCACCTTAAAGAAGCACTTGTGTTCAAAGCGGATGAACACACCCTTTCTTACCCTGTAATTATAGTGCCTCAGATCTGCAGGACACACTGAAGGCTGAGCTGCCATAGTTGGGGTTGAGGAACGCTTCGTAAAGTACCATGACTCCATGTCCGGAAATTCTAGAAGTGGTGTGACCGAGTGTAAACACAAGAAGGAAATAAATTGACCCCGTATCTGCATATTACTCTGCAAATGTCGTCGAAAGACGATAGTCTTGCGTCTAGAGAGAGTAAACAAAACGTTTTTTTGATGTTCTGCGCAAGAGAATCAGTGAGTGGTATTCTGGAGGCGCTGCGTTAGACTGCCTCGAGCGTGCAGCGGAAGCGAACGAGCGCATAAAGTCACGTTACACGTAAGACATGAGCGCCATCTGGCAGTTTTCTTGGAAAACCAAGCACGTGGCTCTGAGGCAGGTGTTCGCGCCCGTCTCAGAGGCGATAAGGTGTACAACGCAAGGCGACGGGTAGGTGCCGCCACCGTCTCGTCTTAGCAAAGCGTTGGAAACACTCGCATTTTCGTGCAAGCGTTGAATGGTCAGCGCCACGTGATAAGCGCTACCATCCTTAAAGTTACTTATGTATGCCTTTTATAATTAAAGGCACGTGCAGAATATATACGTGTTGTTGTGGCGCCCCATACATGCGCAATAATTGCTTTTTAATTGACAATCGCACAACTATGAACTCTGAACCTTGAGCAAAATTGGTGGGTGCTGCGGATGGGGTCCGCCATTTAGAGTATTGTTCGGTTACTTTGGTGCCGGTTAGGATACCGTTAAGGGTGGACAAACAGACAAACAGACAGACAAAAATGTTTGTGTCGAAGGTCTCCAAGAAAGACTATTGTCTTTAAAAAATTGTGCTCTAATAAATCGGGCAACTGTTTGGTCAGACGAGTGCCTCTACGCAATTTTGCTTCACCGAATGCGTTGTCAACTCCATGATGTGCTTACACCTTTTTTTTTCTTTCCCTGCCTTCATTATGTTGTCTACTTTGTTTCTGTGTATACATAACATGGCACAAACTTAATGTTACAATCTCATTGAGCTTTAATGATTTTCTTTAATTTCTGTCTCTATAGACGGTTCCAAGATCACAAGTGTTGTACAAAAAAACTTTCGGTCACGTCATTTACGAGCTCCCAACGTCAAAACTAAGAGCACGTTTTCAAGCTCATTTGAATGTAAGAATGTCTCTCTTTAGTTTTTCAGATAAAAGAAGCGTGCGTAAAGTTCAAGGAAATCTCTTAAACTTTTATGTAGCTCAAAATAATTTTATTGAATATATTTTTCCGAATAAGAGAAAGTGTAGAAAATCAGCGGGCTATTTTTTAAATTTTTTCTTGCCCCCCGATGCTATTTTGGAACATCGGTGGATGAAACAGGATGTCATCAAGGGGCTGTGTTTGTAAACAGTGAAAGGGTCTATAGTGATTGCCAATCAGTTTCGACAACTTCCGCGGGATTCTATATTCCAAATTACATCACAATCAAATAATTGAGTTACCTGCCAATGTGCCTTTTTTGCAGTGCAACGGCGTACTAACCTTCTCCTTGCGCACATGCCACGTAACTATTCGTCCTCTCAGAGGCTTTCCTTTTGGTGATGCCAGTTGTCTCAGGCTCTACCATAACCTTACCAAAATTGCAGAGGGGAGCCCAGGAAAACGAAGACAAAAAAAGGTGGATGATGTACTCAGCCTGCTCTTTTAGTATTTTATCAGTGTTCTTGTGTATATGTGTATACATATAAAATATTTCTGATGTAATCTCCGCCGCAGATTGAAACAGTGAAGGAGGAATGTTTCTCGCGAGTTGTTTAAGGAGTGCGAAAGCTCGTTCTACGGCTAGCTTTTCTGCTCACCGCTCGAAACGATGGACGAGGGCATGCATGACCATGCCTATACCAGTGTTTCTGCGACCGTGGTCTGCACAGAAACAGCCTGTGCATTTGCGTGCCTTTCGCGCAGCGTGCCAAATGCAGTCATTGAGCCCAGGTATTAAGCCTAAAGACGAAGACCATGGACGGAGCCCCTGGCCTAAGTCCAGACACTTACCCCCGTAATCACAAATGCTCCTCGACTTTGATATACAGTGCTTTGATATACAGTGCTTTGATATACTTTGATATACAGTGTCATAGCTTTGATATACAGTGTCAATGCAGCTCACAATACCAATTAACAACCACACCCAGCTTTAAGGAAGAAGCCGAGGCTCGTGCTCTGTGACACATGCACACGCACGCAAGAATACATGGAGTGTAGTATAAAAACGCAAACATACGAAATAGAAATACAGCAGATACATTATAAGATTGTCTTTTTATGGTTGAGCCCCCCTCCCCCCGAAGAGATATGGCTGGCAACGCCATTGATTCGTGCAATTAGGTTATCGAATTACATAACCATATGCTTGGTGAACTGCCCAAGTGCCTGAGCCAAACGTGTCAAAATAGGCAAAACTCAATAAATCAACCATGTCGGTTCTTAATCGCAAGAAATATAATGAATGAGTACATCCCGAGAAATAAAAAAAATGCGGCTTTGGTGTTCTAGCTATTACGTTTTTCTAATATTATGTCTTGCCTCTTTTGTACAGGGGCAAGGCTGCTGACGGAATAACACACAGGAAAGGTTTCCTTAAACGTGCCGTATTCGCAATGCATTGCAGAGTTTGCATGACTGTATACAAAAGGACAAAATCTGCAGTGAATGCGTGCAGCTGCACTGCATAAGACACGCTATGGTGTCTACTACCTCGATCTTATATATGATATCTTAAAATCTATAAATTTATTTCGACAGTGTGTCAGCTGCATATGCTTGATTAATGCACACTTTGTAGTTGCACACTTGTGTTTGCCACACGGCTCTTCATCAGTCAAATGTAATAAAGGTTTATATTGCCATTCGTAATTTTTACTTTTTTATTTTTGAATACATAATTAATGTCAAGTTCGTCTTTTCAGGATGAGACAGAATCACAAAAACCTCTTCTTCGATTCTACAGGAGAGCAGCTCTACCAAAATCAAGCTTGTTTCATATACACCAGCACCACTCCCCTTCCATGAAACTGAGATGGCGTGGTTCCAGCATGTAGACATGCTAATGTTGCAACAGTAGCGGATATGTTATTTACAGGGGTTCGACCAGATATATCCGCGATGTCTGCAATACTCTTGAGCGATTTTTTATCACTTTGTTGCACTGGTCTTCGTCAAATCAGCAGAGTAAAATACTCTGCTTCTTGACGACACTTTTTCCAAGGTTCAGGGAACCACCACGGTTGTTTTTAGGGCAGAACAGTGCCAAAAGTGAAAAGCGCCTTCAATTTTATCATTTTCAAAAGGATAAAACATCTCCTAAAAATTATGTACTGCCGAGGCTTTAGGATTAAGCACAGAAAACACTATCATTTTCAAGAGGCATTCTCGGCCATAATATTCTACAAATGAAAGCCAAAACATAAGTGCAAAGGTCATTCCTGCATTAACGAATGTGCTTCTGAGCTTGCAGGTAAAGAAGACAGGACAAAAACTTGAAGACGGGGCCGCTGTGTGAACTTGGAGACGGAAGCTACAGAGATTTGAAGTTACGTCTATTCGAATCAGTCATATTAGAGCATCCACAAATGCAGGGCAAAAAGAAGATGGAAAAAATAACTGCTTACTCAGGCATCTTTGGAAGATTGAAATGTTAAAATTGAAACACAAAAACACAAACGCGCATTGGTAACCGACTATATATGCTGCTAATTGAAGAAAACAACGACTTTAAAATGATGTTTTCGCCATTAGTTGAAGAAAGGCACACGATCGCTTTTCTTAATTTGCATAGCAGTCTCATTCAAACGCTCAGCCACGAGTGTACCATGCCTACTTTTTAACGCTACCCTGCTTCTCTCATAATCAAATGGTGGTTATGGGACGTTAAATCCCACATATCAGTCAAACCAACGCTACCCTGGTATAACCTTAAATAGAAGTTGCGAGCATTGTCTTCCAAAATTTCTATTACATGCAGAGGAACAACTACGAAAGTGCCACGTTGAAATTCGCAGTAATTGAGAAAAACGAACATAGCACAATCCCCTCAAATCAGGAACTGTTCACATAATCCCGCAGCGAAAACGAATTCGCGTACAAGTCATATTTGTCGGAGGTGAATTCTAAAAGCACACCAATGTAATGTGATATAAGGTAGAAATTACTCACTCCACCGTGTTACACGTTCGGTGGCTACACTAGTGATCAGAAGGCTCTCAGCAAAGCGAAAGTAAACAAAGTAACAAACCATAAGTTCTGCTTCCTGACATCACTCACGTAGTTCGTTAGTCACCCCGGCGAAAGCAGGGTCTCAAACACCCATTCAGACACTACCGTAAACATAAACTGCAATTAATAGACGTACACAAGACGAAATAAACTAAGCACGTAGAAACGTTTAGCAGCACACGAAACGCCATCAGCTGCTGCCTGGGCGCAACTGTTGCCAGACTTGAAGCTGGGGTTTCGCTAACTCTACCGGCTCAAGGTTTACGGAAACCATGCTACCACTCTAATGCATGTATTTTGCTGTAATGTCAATTTATAACAAGAATGAGTGAGAAAAGCGTTCATTTATTATACAAAGATAGGCCTTTCTTAACCGCAATTGCGAATATTCTCGTTATCAGGCACTTTTCAGGGCCCATGCAGTTCACTCAAGTAGAGGGAGCATTTCCGAGGCCTCCCTTGGCGAAGGAAGTGTGCAGGAGAGTTCATGAAATGCAGTGGCTCCTTGAGTGAAGGAGCATGCTCCGCCTTGACTTCGTCAAGTCGAGGGGAGCCCTTGAGAGAAGGAGCGTTTGTGAATACGGGCCTTAGTTAGAAAGAGGTGATAAAATAAGCTGAAAGAGTGGGAGCTTCGGCTAAATGGTGATTCAGTATCGATACACTTGCCCACCACAAAATTCTGGTTCGACACCAGGCTTTTGCCTTTTTTCGGTTTGTAATTTTTTTGAGCTGATAGGCATAAGGCCTGCAGCTCACAATCCTCCAATCAGACATTGGCTGTGAACCTCGAATTCAGGGCTCACTTTAAAGAATGATTTCAAATTCAATGCCACATGCTGCGCTAGTGTTTGGCTCGCATGATATCCGATGCATCGACTACCGATTGGCCGCCTGTTCTAACCATGCTGAAAAGGTGTTGTAGGGCCCAAATACGGTTCCACGATATCTTTTGAAGGCTTCGTAGCTCTTTTTCTGGATTTTAAACTATTTTGTTCAGAATTCAGCAAGATAAATATGCAGTTTGAATGCGGCCGTATATAGGCCGCAAGGGATACCCAAAAACAAAATATATTATGAGCCGGATTCGCCCTCTTGTTAGTCTTTCATTCATTGAACCGACTCGCCGATTCAAAACAATTCATCTGTGTTTGATACGATTGAATATTTTCTTTATTGTGAGTCACATAAATGTGCCACGATGATCCAGCGTCTTCTTCGCACAAAGGCCACTTTACAGGCACCCAATGAAAAATTGTCGAGTAGAAATGTAATTCTGAACATCTTAATTATTTTTGGACGACAGCAAAGAACGAATAGCTTTTCTTTATTTACGCGCCGCACGTTGTTTCAAGTAAAGTAACCGTTCCGGTCACCTTCTGTTGCGACTATCGCCTAGTTAACTTGCCCCTATGAGGCACATTTCACGACCTTACAGCCAGCACTACCTCCAGGAGGCTGCTCCAAGCAGGCACCGCAAATACATAACACGCAAGAAAGAGTAAACTAATGGTCAAGGTAGGAATGCAAACTATTTCTTGACGAGAAAGCAACTGCTGTGCGTGTCATTATCTTGAATACTAAAAGACAAACATGCATTTTAACTAATGTGAATAGGTTTATTAGTCGTTAAGGGCAGCGGCAAGAATACGTGAAGAACCGTCCAGAGACCGGCACAGCAGCACATCGAAGCACGATCCGAGAGAGCCGGTCATTGGCGATGCTGCTCGCTGCAGGCACATCTTCTTCACAATCATCCCCGCAGAAAAAGGAGCCATCCTGTCGACCTAAGAAGTTTCAGGCAGAGGCTCATGGTATGGTTTCAGGCGGGAAACATGGACGATGTCACGTGCACGCCGGCGCATGTCATCCGATCGGGAAACTGGCTCAATTAGGAAATTAACCGGAGAGGTATTCTCCAAAACGGTGTAAGGCCCCTCGTACATGGGGACAAGTTTCGAGGAGAGTCCTGCAGTTGAGTGTGGGATGGCGAGCCGCACAAGCGACCCTATAGGGCATAGCTGGGATCTGTAAGGGCGGTGCTACGGTGTTCTTTCTGGCGTTGCTGCTCGTCTGATGTGAACGTATGGGCGAGCTGGTGGCACTCTTCGGCTTGTCGAGCAGAATTGGAGATAGGTGGACACTCGGAAGCATCAGGATAGTAGGAAAATAGGGTATTGATTGTATGGGAAGGCTCACGTTCATAAACAAGAAAGGTGATAATCCCGTGAATGTTTGTATTGCAAAGTTATATGTAAATGTGACGTATGGGAGAACGCGGTCCCAGTTGCTATGATCTGATGCCACGTACATTGAGAGCATATCACCCAGCGTGCGGGTAAACCATTTCGTTAGCCCAGTAGTCTGCGGGTGGTATGCTGTCGTTTTCTGATGAATGACGTGGCATTCTGAAAGCAGAGTTTAGATGACCCCGGAGAGGAAAGCACGGCCTCTATCACTAAGGGGCTCTCGAGGTGCGCCATGTCGAAGGATAAAGCGACGTAAAATGAAAGGGGCGACATCCTGAGCGGTAGTGCTCGGCAAAGTGGCTGTTTCGGCGTAGCGTGTCAGGTGGTCTACCGCCACTATAATCCACCAATTGCCATCTGGTGTAAATGGAAGGGGGCAGTAGAGGTCAACGCCGATGTGATCAAATGGCTTGGCAGGGCATGGAAGTGGCTGCAATGCGCCAGTCGCATGTAGCGGTGTTGATTTGCGTCGCTGGCAGTGAGGACAGCACTGCACAAATTTGAGTACAAGGTTGTACATGCCGCGCCAGTAATAGCGATGGCGAATGCGTTCATATGTTTTAAACACCCCGGCGTGGCCACATTGCGGATCATCGTGAAAATTGGCGCATACTTGCGATCGTAAAGTGCGTGGAATGACCAGTAGCCACCGGCGGCCATCGGAAGCGTAGCTGCGTCGATGAAGTTGATCGTGGATGGTGAAATGGAAAGCTTGACGTCGGAGTGATCGAGATACCGGAAGGTTGGGCGTGCCAGATAGGTATTCGAGAATAGATGTGATCCACGGGCACCGACGTTGTTGGGTGGCAATCGAGTCGAGATTTAGCGATGACAAGGTCTGGAGGCAAGTGTTTCCGCACGTCATATCTGGCGGTAAAGGTGAGCGGGACAGGGCGTCAGTGTCAGAGTGTTTGCATCCGCAGTGGTACACGACGTGAATGTCATACCCCTGGATGCGGAGTGGCCATCGCACAAGGCGGCCAGAAGGGTCTTTCAATGTAGAGAGCCAGGAAAGCGCGTGGTGATCAGTTACTAGATCGAACAGGCGGTCGTATAAGTACGGCAGGAACTTTCCAAGCGCCCACAACAGAGCTAAACACTCTTTTTCTGTCATGCTCTAATTAGTTTAGGCTTTCGTCAGAGTGCGGCTAGTGTAGTCTACAACGTATTCTGAATAGCCCGGCTTTCGTTGAGCGAGGACAGCTCCTAGCCCGAAGCGGGTAGCGTCGGTGTGCACTTCGGCAGAAGCCGTCGAGTCGAAGTTGCGAAAAATAGGTGGGGAGGTGAGCAGACGGCGCAGAGTAGTAAAGGCAACGTCACATGCAAGGAACCAGGAGGAGAGGTTCACGTCACCGCGAAGAAGGTTAATGGTGACATGACGGATGCAAAATTGCGAACAAAGCGCCAGAAATAGGAGCATAGTCCTACAAAACTGCGTAGTTCCTCCATGGTCGTCGGCTTGGCAAATTCTGCGACTGCTCGAAGTTTTGCTGGGTCAGGTAATACGCCGTGCTTGGACACGATGTGGCCTAAGATGACGAGCTCGCGTGCAGTGAAGCGGCATTTTTTCAGGTTAAGCTACAGGCCAGCGTGGGTCAGACAAGTCAAAACATGTCCTGAGGCGAGGGAGGTGTGTAGGAAAGTCATAGGAGAAAACCACGACATCGTCGAGGTAACAGAGGCACTATTCCATTTGAGGCCACGTAGCGTATTATCCACAAGTCGTTCAAACGTAGCAGGCACGTTACAAAGCCCAAAGGGCATGACGTTAAACTCGTATAGTCCATCTGGTGTAATAAATGCAGACTTCGGCGATCGGCTTCAACCATTGGGACTTGACAGCAGCCACATCGCAAATCTAGCGACGAGAAGAATTCCGCTTCGTGAAGGGTGTCAATGGCGTCATCAATGCGCGGCAAAGGATAGATATCCTTACAGGTTATCTTATTCAAAAGACGACAGTCCACGCAAAATCGGATAGATCCGTCTTTCCTACGCACCAGGACGACAGAAGACGCCCAGGGACTGTGAGATGGTCGAATGACGTTTCTACGAAGCATATCTTCGACTTGATCGTTGATGAGGCGGCGCTCTTCAGTGGAGACACGGTATGGTTTTTGACGCAGTAGCTGGTGTAGGCTGGTGTCAACATGATGTTTGATTTGCGACGTGCGGCCCAGTTGAGGTTGCGACTTCCGGAACTCATGCAGAAGATCCAGCAGGTCGGCATGTTCGGTGGGAGTGAGGGTGTCGGCGATGGCGCTGGAAAACGTATCCTTGGACGACTCCTCGAGTGCTGACAGTGCTTTTGGGTGGTCGCTGTAGTCATCCGGGACATCAACCAAAGACGAAGAGTCGAGATCCTTGACGCGGCTGAGACATTCCCCGGCAAGCAAAGTGACAGGTGTGGAAAGCTGATTGAATACGAACATATTGCTTTTTCCGACGGCAAGGTCAATCGTTGCGAAAGGCAGAGGCAGAGCTTGACGACTCGTGAAGATATCGGAAGGCATAAAAAGGACTGTAGCGTCAGTGTAGGCGTTGCATAAACGGGAACAAGTGTGAAATTTCCAGGTGGACTATCGGTATCTTCGTGAACGAGCAACTTCGGCGGCTGATGAAGAGCGTCAAGCAATGGGACATCACACAAGGGTGAAAACTCAACTTCAGCGCTTGAGCCGTCGATGATGGCATTATGGCGGGATAGGAAGTCCCACCCGAAGATGACGCTATGCGAACAGACAGTGAGGGCAATAAATTTCACAATGTAAACAATGCCTTCGATGGACACTCTTGCAGTGCAGGCTGCAAGAGCCGTTACTTACTGTGTGCTTGCGGTGTGGAGCGACAGTCCCGAAAGTGGCGTTGTGACTGCGTAATAAACGGCAGAGATTAGCGGCAATAACAGAAACAGCGGCGCCGGTGTCCACAAGGGCGAAAGTACAATAACCTTCAACAGCTACTGCGACCACGTCAGCACGAGAGGAGCGAGGCAGTTCGGAAATGGCGCAGTTCTTGCCTCTTGAACTGCGCTGCTTAGTTTTCGTGGTCGGAGCGTCCGGGCCGGTGACGCATGGGGGAGGGCGATCGCCGACGAGGAGAGGGTGCACGCTGCGGCTGGAAGTCAAGGTGGTCAGTAGAGGCATGCGGAGGTGACAAGACCGACCCGTATTGGGTGAAGGGTTGGCTGCCTGGTAGCGGCGACCACGCATAGTCACCGAACGTCTGAGGTCGACGGTGGCAGTAGCGGGCAACGTGTCCGGGAGTGAAACAGGCGTAGCAAATCGGTCGGTTGTCGGGCGTCCTCCAAGGATTAGTGACTGGCGGTGCCGGCCAAGGTGTAGTATAACAGCTGGGTGTGCGTGTTGTGAGCACGTGGGGTAGGGCGGTTGCGAAAGCCTACGCACAGTCTCTGCATATGTGAGCGGGGTGGCTACAGGCTGCATCTCTTGCGAACAGGCGACCGGAGGAGCTACAGGCTGCACTGCATACCACAATTCAGCGACACCAGTGAGATATAATATGACATGGCCCAGCTTGTCGGCTTCATCCCACTTATTATTGGCGCTCACCAGCTCGTAGTGCTCGAGCCAGTCTTCCACGTCGGTCCCATCCACACCGCTGAAGACCTTCGGGTCCCGTAGCCTAGGATGGCCAGCAGTTGACAAACTGGGGCGAAGACGCCGATAGATTGGCGTTGTCAGTCATGACGAGTGGTAGCGTGCGGCTTCGCCGCTCCAGGGTGTAGCGACGGGGATAAACAGCACCCCCCACCAAATGCGAAGAGGTTTATTAGTCGTTAAGGACAGCGGACAGACAGCGTGAAGAACCGTCCAGAGACTGGCACAGCAGCGAACCGAAGCACGAGCTGAGAAAGCCGGGCGTTGGCGATGTTGCTCGCTGCAGGCACATCTCCTTCACACTAACATCATCATATTTCACGAACCTCAAAATTACGCAAAACGAATTCAATAATGAAGCTTCACCCCGCCGTGGTGGTCTAATGGCTAAGGTACTCGGCTGCTGACTCACAAGTGGCGGGTTCGAATCGCGGCTGCGGCGGCTGCATTATCGATGGAGGCGAAAATGCTATAGGCTCGGTTGCTCAGATTTGAGTGTATGTGTTAAAAAGAACCACATGTGGTTCGCTGCCTGTGAACAGCTCAGACCTGTCCACGGGCACGGGAACGTCAGCGCAGCCTGGTAGTCCTGGAACCCCTCAGGTCACCAGAAGATGAAGGTAGTAGCCTTGGCTCGGGTAAGAAACCCGGCCACCCTTATCCGTGGCTCGTATTCCTCTCGCCACCACTGCGCCTCTTTTCCTTTTCTCTGTCTCGCGCGGGCCACCAATAAAGCTGTGTCTGCGTCGAAAGGGCGCTTCAGTCATTTCTCGTTTTTCATCAACATCCGTGCCATCTTCTTCTTCCTTGACGACTTCGAACCTGGTTCAGGGCACGCACATCAAATTCCGCTGACCCCGTTTCATGTTCCGCGCACTCCGCCCGCTTTAAATTCCGCGCACTCCATCACAGAGGGCAGACCAGCCAGCCCAGGGACATCATATTCGGTGTCCCACAGGGCTCCGTACTGAGTCATTTCTTCTTCAACATAGCGCTAGCAATACTTCCAGCTTCCCTCCCGACAGACAACAGGTTCCCGGCCCTCTGTTCGGTCTACGCTGACAGCGTGGCACTCTGGGCAAGCGGACCAAGGCGGTCCATCCCTACCATCAGGAGGCTACTGCAGGCAGCCCTGGACGCGGTGATCTCCTTCCTCGGAGGCATTGGCCTCAAGGTCTCTGCCAAAAAGACCGAGATCCTGCTGATCCACCCACTTGCTGCGGCACGGCTCCACGCGAAGCAGATAAGGGTGAACAACCATGGTCTCCCATAGAGGACAAAAGTGAGGTACCTGGTCTCACCATTCACCACCAGCTCGGAGAGTCGAGAGTGTGGCGCGAGAGAACGGGAAAGTGGGGCGCAAGGAGGAGAGAGAGCGAATGGCGTGAAAAGGAGCGGCGAAGCACTGCTCCTAGCCTCTCCTACACACTCTCACACCACAAGCTCCAGTTTCTATAGGCGAGGCTAAGCGCGCGCGCCCGCAGCTGTGGCTATGGGAGAGGGAGTGAGAGCAGAGAGATAACACCTGCCGGCAGGCGGACACCGCCGCGCACGGCGCCGACAACGCTTGATGTCTGACACAGCCCGACTAGGAAATGCATTCTCATTTAAAAAAAAAGGAAACACTCTTCACCGTACGTTAGGCCGAGGTAAACAAATCCCCGCGAAACTTAGGGGAAGTTCTCCCACGGCGTTCCTCATAACCCGCTGAAAATCTTACGAACTTAAAGTGGGAAACCTAAATATACATAGAATATCACACAATAACCCCACTGCATTTTATGCCTACAACGTGTTTCCGTACCTACATTGCTCCTTTAGATCTGATACGCAAACTTTTAACGCGCTGTGTAACTTCATAAAGATAGAGCCGTCGAGGTACGAAGCATATGACAAACAAGAATCTCCCCTCTTTTTATTAAGACGTATGACGTCTCCAGTGATACGAGTTACTTTGGTTTGCGTATTAACCATGGCGAAGCGTCTATTCAGCTTCAGTAATGCTTATAGCTCATACGTAGTCGTACCTTTCAACGCGCAGATCATGCACTTTTTCTCTTTTTTTAATGAAGCGCAAATGCTTGGATGTACCCACTCACACATAATCGCGTCAAATGCATTTTTACCTTGACTAAATTGCCAAATAGTGCTTTTTTGTCGACAACATGTTGACTAGCACCGGTTCATAACGATTTCCATAGTTATCTTAAACAAGACGTATTCACAATGCACACGGCACGCAAAAAAATTCAACGTCTGTAATGGTGAACCAATGATGTCGATACCTTTCAATGTAGTTCACAATTTCGAAGACGATGCTGTGGTTCCTCACACAGACCACTACGTGTGTTCGCTTCTTCAAGATAAACAGCCATCCAGTCAAGAAAATATTTCGCTCCACAGTTTACCTCACAATTAGACTCTTTGTCACATACCACGCTAACGTTGCCACAAGTATTATTTTTCCCGGACAAAATAAACACTTGATTGATTGATTGATTGATTGATTGATTGATTGATTGATTGATTGATTGATTGGTTGATTGGTTGATTGATTGATTGATATGTGCGGTTGAACGACCCAAAACCGCCATATGATTATGAGAGACGCCGTAGTGGAGGGCTCCGGAAATTTCGACCACCTGTGTTTTTTTAACGTGCCCCCAAATCTGAGCACGCGGGCCTACAACATTTCCGCCTCCATCAGAAATGCAGCCGCCGCAGCCGGAATCTTATCCTGCGACCTGCAGGTCAGCAGCCGAGTACATTAGCCACTAGACCACCGCGGCCAGGCCAAAATAAACACTACGGCAATTGCTAATTAAAGGTTCATTGTTACTGTCAACAATAATTAGTTTGGTTTCAGAGAAATTTTGAAATACCATACAAACTTTACTAGAAGGTTCAAGTTTTCAAAGTAAAACCAGCGACACAATTGCGGATCTGTGTCATAGCAAAGACGGAAAGCCTAGACAACGGATGCGAGCACAAAACTGTGTTATGATCACATGTCTTCATGAAATGTGAGGCCCACGGGACGTCTTTATGCTCTCCCCTAGTAGAGTACAAAGTACTCTAAATTGTTAACAACTTTTTTCTAAACAGGCCAAAATGCTAAGGGGCGGCTCAAGTCTCACTCATAATTTGAATACGAAGTACTTGAAACGTGACACATATTTCGAAACACGTAATACCACGCCGAGCACACTTGTGGCATCGTTTCAGTGAATCCGGCAATAAACTTGATCGATAGGTGCAGTTTAATATCCCAAAACCACCATATGATTGTAAGAGACGCCGTAATTGAGGGCTCCGGAAATGTAAATTTCGATCACCCGGGGTTCATCAACGTCCACCCAAATCTGAGCACACGGGCTCACAGCATTTTCGCCTCCATCAAAAATGCAATGCCACCGCAGCCGGGATTCAATCCCGCGACCTGCGGGTCAGCAGCCGAAAATCTTAGCCACTAGTCTGGCGCGGCAGGGTGGCGAAGAACTTGTAACATGCGATTACCTTGAAGCGCTGATACTCAACACAATATCCCAACAGCGTTTAATAAAAAAAAAGATATCTCTTATTCTACTACTTTATGTTTTGGTTAAACGCGTTGTTCGCGACTTGCACGCCTCATCATTTCAGGATCCAGTGAATAACATTATTTCACGTTGCAGCTGGGCGACGAAAGCTGTGTCAAATTTTTGAAAGTAAAACCGAGCTCACCGTACGTAACGCAGCGTCCCTGAAGTTGACGCTCACTTAATTTGAATTTCACTGCGCCGCGTGAAAAAATAGAGGGTGGTGTCACGGCCGCTTTTTTGTCAGTGTTTTTGCCGTGTCAAGCCTGTCGTCGTGAATGTAAATCAATGACACTTTATAATTGCCGTCCTCTTTTTCGGGATTAAAAAGGAGCACAGCATTAGACTTCGTTGATTTCCTCAAAACACCGGAAATGTGCAGAAATGCGTTGATTCTTTTCAGCGTGTGGTAAGTGTTGCGCTTTCTTCGTGTGTTAAACCAACGTAACCACACGTGTCAAAGTCAAAAGACTGCACAATGACTTTCATTGCATCTGTCACCGGTCACAGTTGTGTACTGTGGAAGGTGCTCCACTGCTGACGCAAAAGTCATGAGACCAAATCCCGGCAGTCTGAGCGCATTTAAATCCATCCGTTAATGTTCATTGGTAAAGAACAGCTTTTTCAATACAAGTCATTAATCGCTCTATTCGAAATACTAGCATGTATAAAGTAAAAAATAGACATCATAAATGGAGTAAAGGCTTTTTTGAAAAAAAATTCTATACGCTAATAAACAATATAAATCGACCAAGATAAAGTGATGTGTCACAAAACGGCAAAATTGGAATTATGTCCAACACAAGAAAACAACTGAACTGTGTCATGATATATGATCGAAAAAAAATCAATGACAGCAAGATAGAACCAAATGAACATAATAAATTACAACAGATTTGTCACATGTGATGCAAACACGAAAAGGAAATCCTACTTGAAATGGCCTATACTACAACGAAGCTAAACGTCACTTGAAATAATGTTCCGCAAGGACATTGCTGTGAATTCAAAGGAGAATCTACCATAATTAGTTGCAATATTTGGTCATAAGAAGTTATTACTTGATCATAAACGCATATTACTTTGGTTAGTCAGTTGTCTATTGTTAAAAACTATCGAGAAAATGTTTGAGTTAACGTACATGCAAGTAAGGATTGCCATGCTAAAACTAAGAAAAAAGTTTCTGGAAGCTTATAATTCAGTGATCTTGCAAAACAGCAGGTGGAATGCACCGTACGACTGGCAGGATATAATGCGGATGGCCTGGTTTTGAACATATTTTGAAGCAGCTATATGAGTGTTAAATGCGTTATCCTACTAAGAGATGCAGTAGGTGAAGTGATTGTGAATGACGGCTTAATACAGAGAAAGCCATGCATTTACACTGAAATAGGGACGTGCTTTGATCAGGATTCTGATGCTATAGGCAGTTTTCCACTTGAGATGTGAGACATGGGAAATGTACACCAAGTGTGAATCAATGATGACTCCTAAAAAGTGACAATGATTCGGCGTCTTGGTGGTTTATTTATTAACTGTTATAGATACAAATTCAACGTTCTTTAGTAGTTTCAAATAGCGTAAGTGGAATGTTGGTGCAGCTCTGCTACCTTTGGTGCACGGCTGCTGACTCGAAGGTCGCAAGTTGAAGCCCGGCCGCGGCCGTCGCATTTCAGTGGAGGCGAAACGCTAAATTGAGGTCCATGTACTGTGCGATGTGAGCGTATGTTAAAAACATCAGATGGTCGAAGTTTCTGGAGCTCTACCCTATGACGTCTCTCACATCACGGTTTTAAGACGTAAAACCGCAGACATAATCAGATATGCATCAACTGTGCATCCTGTATTGGGGTCGTTTATGTCGGCAGAAGCCGTGGGCATGGAGGAAGGAAAGTAGGAGCGAGTGTCACGTGATAACCTTCAAGCGTAGTCAAAAACTGTTATGGAGAACTAGGCCCTAATCACGCGCTGGCGAAGTGATTCGTTTGTATACACTAAGCTTAGTAAAGCTTCAACCAGGCGAAATAATTGAGTCCATGCTTTTTCATCCAGGTAATGTGCCAGACCTTAACACATCACGTTGACGCGGCGCAACATGCACACTTTAAGGCTGAGGTGAACGAAGGCTTCAGAAAATTGGCATTATGCACGAATGCCCGAAGACCATCTTGAATATGACTGGTCACGTTTCCGGGTCGTTTCAGATAAACAAGGCAAGCTTTCGTACCGCAAACATGTGGAAATAACCAAGGCATCCTTCCGACATCGATATGTCGCGTCCGCATTTTCAAATTGCGGAGGATTGCGGGATTGCGAACGCCGAGCACCGGAAACAACTATTTTCGCAAATTTGTGTTCTCTTGGGCCCAGGGCCGGACAGGTGAGCTGGGGACCCCGAATATATTCAAGACCGTGCCTTCCCGTGCACGCAGGGGCTAATGCAAACCATGTACTGGTCAACACTGTCGTTCTTCTCGAAGTTTTCAGCCTCTTCGCAGACAGGCGGCTCTACTATACCACGTAAATCTGCATTGCAGCGTTGGAAGTTTCAAGCGTAAAAGAGTCCGTGTGGTAGCATATGATTCAGGCTGCTGTGCGACTCATCCCAGATTTAGAGATAGGGGACTGAACTCCATAGCCTAAACTCGAATCGTTTCTCTTGTTATATAAGGGGAAGAAATCCCCGAGGCGCGTTCAAACATCGTAACTTCGTCACATCTCAGCATTATCAAAAATAGCACGCCATAATCTGAAATAGGGCTACGATTTCGGCGTTTTAGAGTGTAGCCAATTTTTATGAGATGCGAAGTATTTACTGCTCGGCTCTACGCCCCATGGCGTCGGCGTCCCACTCACACTACGCAAGCGCAATTTCTTTTCTCTCCTACGCTCCCCCTCTCACCTCGCAACGCCGCCGCAGGGAGCGTCTGATTTGCTGCGCTCCCTCCCCCATCTCCTCTGGCATTCCATCCCGCGGCGTTTACATCACGATTGCACATGGGCTTCCACTCCCTCTCCTTATTCTCTCCTACGCTCCCCCTCTGTCATCCCGCAATGCCAACGAAGGCCGCTTTTGCTAGCGAGTTTCTTGGTTGAAGAAACCGACTGCTTGATTTATTGATATATGTGGTTTAAGGTCCCAAAGCCACCATATGATTACGATAGACGACACATCATAGTTGAGGGCTCCGGAAATAAGGAACCGGCTGCTCGCGCTGCACTACCGCGCACTGGCCACCCCGCATATATAGGCACTGTATATTGACCTCCAAGGTTGTGAGGATGGGAAATTTCTTCTGTGCGTTGCAGAACAATAAAAATTCGCAGCGTGCGTGTTAACTAAAAGCCGACTGTGGGTCTCTGTGTCCAATCGGAGTCTTCTGTCTCTCATAACCCATTAGCAATGATTGGCATGTTCCAGTAGGAAACACCGGTCCATCACTACGTGCTTGGTGCTCCCCTAGGTTTCTCTCCTGTGCAACGCTGTAATGAGCACCTGCAGCGTCAACGTCACCGCCAGGGTAAGCGTTAGCGCCCGCGGCTTCGTATCTACACATAGTTCCCTTTGGCGGAAGATGCTGTATTATTTTGGCTGCTAACACGTAACAGAATCATTGAGTAAGCGAAAATACAAAACATGTTTCCAGGCACTACACAGCGGGCAAAACTTATCAAAATGATCACCACCACGTCTTTCTCACCGCTCCGGTGCAGAGAAAGGCCGTGGGGTGAAGATCGTGTATATGCCCGGCTGCGGCAACTGCATTTTCGATGGAGGCGAAAATGATGTAAGCCCGTGTGCTCAGATTTGGGTGCACGTTAAAAAACCCCTGGTGGTCGAAATTTCCGGAGCCCTCCACTACGGCGTCTCTCATATTCATATGGTGGTTTTGGGATGTTAAACTCCACATATCAATCATCGTCTATATGACCCTACCCGACTGCGTCATCATTTCATCGATCAATATAGTTGCTGCCAGGTGGTTGGTATCCTTGTAACGTGGATGCGCGTCCCTCACGTGCTGCTTTGCGTTATCATGCCTTCACGTATCGTTCAACAAACAACGCCCGAGCAGCTCCAACGAAACTTTAGTCGTTCCGAATCAAAGCGAGCTCACAGACGGGCCCAAACGTAGAAAGAACGTAGTACATACGTGCGTGCGTAATGCTACACATCCGACGCACGATGCACCTTGTGTGCCAGCAGCTGGAAGACGAGCCCGAAGCGATAACGTTAAGGGACCCTGTAGTTGGGTAGCCCGAAGTGGAAGCGCGTTGTTCTCGTTCTGAAGATGGCGCATAGCGAGAACTCGAGGCCGACGCCAGGTGACAACCCCAACAAGACCCATCAGTTCTCAAGGACGAAGTGGACACGCATCTCTAATCACTTCGCTAGCTTGTACTTGATTGATTGGTGGAGTTTATTGGCGCAAGGGTCATATGTGGCCAAAGAGCGCCAGAGTGATGATAAACTGTGCGCTACTCAGTGTGGATAACACAGATGTGACGTGGCTGTAAATGGGCCTAGAACAGTCGCTGTAGGTGCGTAAAATATACATAGAGTAAAATTATGGCATTGACAAATGATGTGTGCTATGGAGACATAAAATTCATTAAAAATGATACGTACATGAAACAAAAACTTGGCATGGAGCACTAGTGCCTCGGCAGAGCCCTTGTAACAAAGGCATGGAGCTCATTGAAAGCTGCTATCACAGCGGCATCTTCTGAACAGAGGATGCGCTATGAACTTGTTCGACTGAAAACATTCAATACCACATCTTTTAAAAAGCCAAGGACTAATTTGCCTCAAAAAGTGGCTATTCGCCGAGAAACATATTAGGATGTAAAGGAAGAAAATGGCAGTATGCTAAAGGAAAATATTTTTTTTTCTCTCATTCAGCTTCCGGACACTCCAGGAGGACGTGGAGGATGGTTAGCCTCTCGCCACATCTACCACAAGTAGGAGGCTCATCGCCAGTCAGAAGAACGCTATGGATACCATAAGCGTGTCCTATTCTGAGGCGACAAAATAGGACATCAGTTCGCCGTGTTCTTGTAACGGAGGGCCAGTAACCCAACCGCGGCTTAATCAAGTGAAGCTTATTATTTATTTCTGTGTCCCACAGGCGTTGCCTGTGGCTTCGGAGTTTCTTACGTTGGGAGGGTTTTAGATATGTTGCAGGGACAGTAGCAGTAGGGTTAATAGCACGCAATATAAGTGACGTGGCCATTTGGTCAGCTAACACATTGCCCTCGATACTTCTATGGCCAGGTACCCAGCAAATAGTAACATGCTGGTTGGACATATACGCAGTACACAGGACGGAATACAACTCAATTATTACCAGATTTCTGAATCTAAAAAGTGATCTTAATGCCTTTACGATGCTTAGTGAGTCTGTAAATATAATTGATTTTTGTATGTTTGATTTACGTATATGCTTCACAGCCGACAATAGTGCATAGCCCTCAGCCGTAAATATACTTGTTTGCAGGTGCAGTACACCGGATTCCGAGAAGGATGGTCCGACGGCTGCATAAGCCACTCCTGCATGCGACTTAGAAGCATCGGTATAAAACTCTACGCATGAGTAGTTGGACCGAAGTTCTCGGAAATGCATTTCAATATGTGCTTATGGTGCGTGTTTAGTGATCTCGACAAATGAGGTGTCACAATGTATAAGCTGCCACTGCCACGGCGGTAAAAGTTTCGCTGTGGTCATAGGACAAAGTTCTAGCAGTGGAACACCCATTTCCTCACTTAAGTTTCTCAGTACGGCTTTCTCGCTGCGGGTCGATTATGGAAGAGGGTGGAAGCGGTCATATCGTTTATAGTTGAACAAGAAGGATGCTTGATGTTTGCACGTACCTTTATAAAATATGTGAAACTGCTATAGGATCGCTGCAGGTGAAGTGACCACTAACTTGACTCTACATGGAGGCTCTGGATCGGACTTGTCCTGAAAGCACCGGTTGCAAATCGGATACCCAGATAGTGAACGGGGTCTAGAATTTGTAGTGCACTTGGCGTTGTGTAATGATAAATTATAGAGGCATAATCAAGGCGCGACCAGACAAGGCTTTTGTACAAGTTCAAGAGGCACTTTCGATTACTACTCCATGTTGTACGTGATAGGAGCTTTAGGACGTTCATCGCTTTCAAATTTCATTTTTACATATTTAATATGGGGAATAAACGTGAGCTTAGAATCTAAAGTGGTTCCCAGGAATTTATGCTCGCTCCTCACAAAGAATTGGTCTCCCTTGATCGCAACACTTGGTAGTGGCATTACTCCTCGTTTGTTGGAGAAAAGTACGCATTTACTTTTCTTGGTGTTTATTTTAAAACCATTCTCATCCGCCCATTAAGAGAAATTATTCATTCTAAGCTGCACTTGTCGTTCGCAGATAGACATATTGCATGATTAGAAACTCATCTGCACATGATCAACATACACGGAATAAAACATCGTGCTCAGAATTACTGTCTGCAGCGAGTTCATTTTTACAAGAAAGAGTGTGCAACTAAGCACGCCCCCTTGCGGAACACCAGTCTCTTGGGAAAATGATCTAGAAAGAGCATTTCCCACTTTTACGTGAAAGGTTCGGTTAGACATAACTTTCACTTGTGTTTAACATGTTCCCATGGATGCCCATGGCGGCAAGACCGCGTAAAATCCTGAATCGCCATGTGGTATCGTACGCTTTCTCTAAGTCTAGGAATATTGAATGTACAAACTGCTTCTGATTAAATGCACCTCTGATGTATGTCTGTATGCGAACAAGGCGGTGTATTGTCGACCTCCCCTCTCTGAAACTACACTGAAGGGAGTCTAGTATACTGTTACTTTCTAGAAAGTGGATTAAGCACCAGTTTAACATTTTCTCATATAGTTTGCATAGACAGCTTGTTAAGACTATTGGCCAGGAGCTGGCGTTAAAGGATGGGTCTTTGCCTTGTTTAAGTGCCGGGATGGCTATCGCTTCTTTCTATGTGGAATATACCCAGCTTCACACATGGTATTGATGAGGGTTAGGAGAGTTTTTAGTGCTTCGGGGTGAAGGTACTTGATCATTTCCTACATTATACGATCGCAACCTGACGCCGAGCTGTTGCATCACGCAAGAGATGTCTTAAGTTCAGCTAATGTAAATGGGCAGTTGTAAGTCTCACTGCATGAACGTTTACGTTTAGGGGCTGCCACACTTCGCGTTCTTTGAATCTTGAGAACGTTTCTGTATATTGTGATGCACTTGAGACATATTCAAAGTGCTCACCTAGGCAGTCCGCCCATCGCTACTCCCATCGGCTACTTAACAAGGGTAGGGAGTGTGACTCCAGACCCATTAACTTGTTTACCCTATTTCAAACCTTAGTTTCGTCGTTGTAAGAATTTATACCCGAGATGTACCTATTCCAACTTTATTTCTTTGCAAGACGACGCGTTCTTCTGGCTTGCGACTTGACTTGTTTGAAATTGACGAGGTTCACAGGCGTTGGGTAATTTAGGAGTAATCTTCAAGCTTTATTTCGACTATTGTGTGCTTTCCGACAATCGTCGTTCCACCACGGGATGCGACGCTTATTAGTCATTCCGTTAGTTTGCCTAATACATTTCACTGCAGCGTCAACAATAAAACCTGTTAGGTATGCCACAGCATCGTCTATAATAAAATCAGCAATGTCATCTCCGTCTAAAAATATGTTTTCTAGGAACAGTTCCCAGTTGGCTGACTTGGTGTTCCAACGAGGAAAGTCAGGCGAGCACGTATCTTCTTTTGTTAACTTAAACATAATCGGGAACTGGTCCCGCCCAAAGGATTTCTTGAGAACGGACCACTATAGATATAGACTTATGGTACTCGAGACAATACTCAGGTCTATAGAAGAGTATGTGTTTTGTGTAGTGGTTGGTTGGTTCTTTTTTGTTTAGTAAACATGCGGTACTAGGAAAAATCAGAAGTCATGACTTCTAAAGACAATGAAGGTAGTGAGCCTAGAATAAAGGAGGTCACGCTAGAGATAACAGGTAAACACAAATATCTGGGCGTATGGATAAGCAATGGGGCCGACTACCTAAAGAAACACGAAAAATACGTGACGACTAAAGGTAACAGGAGTGCAGCGGTGATGAAAAATAGGGCACTGTGGAATTACAATAGGTATGATGTTGTGAGAGGCATATGGAAAGGGGTCATGGTTCCTGGTCTGATGTTCGGCAATGCGGTATTGTGCATGAGACCAGAAGTTCAAGCAAGATTAGAAATTAAGCAACGTGGAATAGGTAGGAATGCTTTAGGAGCTCACTGGAATACAGCAAATCAGGGAGTACAAGGTGATATGGGATGGACATCATTTGAGGGCATGGAAGCTAACAGCAAGTTAAAATTTGAGAAGCGATTGAGAGAAATGGGGGAGGAGCGTTGGGCTAGGAAGGTATTCAGCTACTTGTACATGAAGAATGTCGATACAAAATGGAGGAAGCGAACCAGAAAATTGACTGGTAAATACTTAGAAAACAGCAGGGGGCCAAACCAAAAAAAATTATTGGTTAAGAAGAAGGTGAAGGAAACTGAGACCGATATGTGGAGAATTGGCATGATTAAAAAATCCGCACTAGAGATCTATCGAACTTTTAAGCAGGAAATTGCCAAGAAGGGATCTATGATAATACTCGAGGTAGTTCTCTACTGTTTGAGGCCAGGACGGGAGTACTGCGAACCAAGACATATAGGGCCAAGTACGAAGGGGTAGACACAGTATGCAGTGCGTGTGGAGAGGAAGAAGAAACTGCCGAACACTTGATATGTTCTGTAAAGGGCTTCGCCCTATAGTTCTGTAAAGGGCTTCCCCCTATAGTTCAGAATGATGGCGCAGAGTTTTTCAAAGCACTGGGGTTTAGGGACCGGGAGGGCAAAATAGACTTTAAGCGGGTAGACTTAACTAGAAGGAGGCTATCTGATTGGTGGCTAAAGTCAAGGCACGAGTGAAAATTAAACTCTTCACTGCAAAGTACGAATCCTCAAACTCACTTTCAAAGGGAAAAAAATAAATCTAGTTTTGGGTTCATTAGGTATTACGGCTTGGTGGCGCTAGCCACCGCCCGATCTGAAGGGTACAGCCATATCCATCCATCCATCCATCCGAAAGATGCGTGATGTTATAAAACTAGATGGTGGTACTTGTACTTGATAACGAAAGATGCGACATGTTATAAAATAGGAAGGATGTGTGTGATTGGTGGAAGGCAATCATTCGATTCAGTGCGGCGACGTACGCGAGGGGGAGCGTTGTAATGAAACTTGTTCGCCGTTGGCGTGTGCTCGGAGTCGCCGGATGGACAAGGCTGCAGAGCGGTGAGCGCGCAAGGTGGCGGCAGTGCGCGCTTGCAGACAGAATGCTAATGTGCGAGCCCACGAAGCAGAAGTGCGCCGTGAAGCTGCGCGACGCCACTGCTAAGGTCCTGTCTTATTAGAGCGGGAGGCCTAAGCGGCACGGCATACACACACATCGTTTCTCACGTAAATGATGATCGACTCGGTGAATTACACGGAATATTTGTGGTTTACCGATGATTCCCTTCGTATATTCGCCCTCCCATCATCATTCACCCCGTGGGTATGCTGCGATTTTTTGAAGACGATAGTCTTTCTTGGGAAACTTTGACGCCAGAATTTTGGTCTGTCTGTCTGTCTGTCTGTCTGTCTGTCTGTCTGTCTGTCTGTCTGTCTGTCTGTCTGTCTGTCTGTCTGTCTGTCTGTCTGTACACTTGTCTGTTTGTCCACCGTAACGATACCCCAAACGGCACTAGACGACACCCCAAATGGCCAACCCTATCCGCAGCGTCCACCAATATTGGTCAAATTTCAGTGTTCATACTTGTGCGATTGTCAATTAAAAATCAATTATTGCCCATATCTGAGCAACCAAACAACACGTTGATATTTTGTATGTGTGGCTTTATACTAGAGAAGGAACACATAAGTAATTCTAAGGACCGTAGCGTTTATCACGCTGCGCTGACAGTGCAACACGATGCTCAAAAAGGCAAGTGTTTCCAACGCTTTGCCAAACGACAAGGTGGTGGCACCTGCCTGTCGCTTTGGGTTCTACACCTGCCCTACCACGGTGGTCTAGTGGCTAGGGTACTCGGCTGCTGACCCGCAGGTCGCGGGATCAAATCCCGGCTGTGGCGGCTGCATTTCCGATGGAGGCGGAAATGTTGTATGCCCGTGCACTCAGATTTGGGTGCACGTTAAAGAACCCCAGGAGGTCAAAATTTCCGGAGCCCTCCACTACGGCGTCTCTCATAATCAAATAGTGGTTTTGGGACGTTAAACCCCACAAATTTGGGTTCTACACCTTATCGCTTCGGAGACAGGCGCGCATCTTTATCGGTGGGCGCACACGCCTTCCTTCGTTTTCGAAGATAGCTGCCAGATAGCGCTCTTGTCTAACGTGCCTTGATGCGCTCGTTCGCCTTCACTGCACGTATAGAGACTCTCTAACGCAGCGCTTCCAGAATGCAATTCACTGATTTCCTCGCGCAGAACATCAAAGAAACGTTTTGTTCACTCCCTCCACACGCAAGTCTATTGTCTTTCGAAGACATTTGCAGTGAAACATGCAGATACGAGGCCAGTTATTTTTTTCTCCATGGCAGCGGGCTCTCAGAACCATCACACTTCGCGCACTCAGGAACACACATATACAGATATGGGTAAAAAAGAAAACTGCTGGGAACGGCCGGAAACGGCCGAGAGTGAAGACGCGCCTGTGTGCCAACCGTGGGACGAAGAATTGTGTTGAGAAAGCAGTTCCAATCAAAGAATACGCTACTCTTGCAATGCAAGCGCATGCCCGCACACTTGCACGGGGTGGAAAATGCGAGAAAGCGTAACACAGGCGGCCGAGAAGTGAAAAAAAAGGAAGGCAAAATTTAGAAGCCCTTTTCCTACCGGGAAAAGGGGGGGGGGGCAACCGAAGCTTCGCATTGGCATGCCCAACTTCCTGCTTTTTACTCTTTATTCCTTTCTCCCTTTGCGCAAAGCTCTCTTCCGGCATGCTGGGCATTGGAACTTTATCCACGTGCTTAGTTAGCAGTGCAACACTTCAGTTGGTATTAACGTTGGCGGTAACGCGTTACGAGTAACATCATCACTGGTCACGCGTTACTTTTTCGGTGGTTTCGTAACGTACTAGCTGCTATTTCGTAACTGTAACGGATAACGTATTTACGTCAAGATTTCTCAGTAATGTGAGGCGTCATTGTACTCGTTACTTTAAAAAAATTTACAGTTATCTCCGGAGCCTTGTGCTAAAATCCTTCGCCTCGTTGGCGCCACATTCCCCGAGGTAATCTTACGCGGCAGTGGTGAACGTCTATCAGCCTGCCAGATGTGGGGAATAGGAGTATCATATTGACGCGTGTGTACTGGTGGACCAAAACGACGATAAGGGGATTTGGCGGACACCAGGTAGTGGAGCTCTGGCTGATTGAAGATAAAGAAGGCGATCTTGCTGTTTGGCTGCTGAGAGTCCCTGTGTCAACGTTTATCTGTTTTTGGTTCACGCTGTACCGTGACACTGGTGGAGGTGCTGGGACGCAACCCTACCTAATGCTCCATACTCCCACTGGGAGCCGTTCATCTAGCTCGGACGCATTGTCACCCATTGCAACTCCCGTGCACCGGTTCAGTCGGCGGCTGATAGGCCTCGCTCCAGAGTTCACGCCTTCCACGGAACCTCGCAAGTACCGATTACCTCTCCAAATGGCCAACGCCAGTCCGCAACCTGCGCCCCAAGGCCCCCTGCCAACACAGCCTTCACAGGTAACCATCTTTCAACCGCTGGTTCCCTATCACTTTAGTGGCGGCGCCCATGAAGACGTGGACGACTGGCTCGAGCACTATGAGCGTGTCGCCAAGATTAATCTGTGGCCTGAACAAGAAAAGCTCCCACGCGCCTATTTCTACCTTGACGGCGGTGCGAAAATTTGGTATGAGAACAGAGAAGCCAGTCTGTTAATTTGGGGCGACTTCCGACAACAGCTTGTCGATACGTTCACCAATGTCGATTGACGCGACCGTGCGCAGCAGCTGTTGGAGCTACGGGTTCAAAAACCCAATGAAAGCGTTACTATGTTTGCTGAAGATATGACTCGTCTTTTTCGTCGAGCTGACCCGAACATGAGTGAAGATAGGAAGTTGACCTACCTCATGCGCGGCGTTAAGGAGCAACTTTTCGCCGGGCTACTGTGCCACCCTCCAAGTACCGTAGTTGACTTCATCAAGGAGGCTACGGCTATTGAGCGGGCGCTCCATCAACGATGCAGGCAGTATCATCGAATATCTAGCAGCGCCCCAATCAATGCTGCCGCCATACCTGAGGATCAAAGCTCCCTGCGAGACCTCATTAGGGAGATAGTTCGCGAAGAACTGCAAAAGTTCCAAAATCCAGTTGCTCCAACCCCCGTTGCGTCCGTCGCTGAACTGGTACGCGACGAAATCCGCCACGCATTTTCTACCGCTGGTCCTGGTGACGAGCACCGTCCCATGAGCTATGCCGATGCTCTGCGACGTTCACCGTCTGGTACATCGCCGCCATATCACCCAGTGCCGACGGCCCATACGTCACCACGGCAAGAGCAGACCCTGAGCCGACCGCCAAGCCAACCGACGTACCACCAGGCGTCCACAGCAGCACCATGGACATCGTCGCAAGAAGGGAGGTTCAGACGTCCACCCCTCAGAAGAACAGACGCATGGCGCACAATCGATCGACGTCCACTATGCTTTAACTGCGGATGTGCAGGTCATATTGCCCGTCATTGCTGGCACCGCAGTGATCCGTTCCGCCCTCTTCGAACATGGTCTGACGATCGACGTACGAACGAAGAATACATACCACGCCGGGAGAACACCTCTTTCCATGGAGCCCGTTCTCACTTTTACGAATACCGTACTTCTGACGAGGAGGCAATACCTACCCGCCAGCAAGGTTTGGGACGTCGATCCCGCTCTCCTTCTCCTGCTCATTCACCTTCGTCACACCGACGTACCTCCGCGGACCTTAACGCAAGAAGGTCACCCAGCCCGCGACGGGGAAACTGAGGGCGGCGACCTCCGGGGATAAGGTTGCAGGCCATGAAGATGACGACGAAAAGCCCCCATTACACGACGCCGTAAATCCGACAAGGCGTGAGAGCGACGACATTGTGACCGCTGACCTGAGTGTTTTTCTTGATGGCCAGAAAGTGACAGCCTTGGTCGACACCGGTGCCGACTTTTCTATCATCAGTCAGGACCTCGCCATCCGCCTTAAGAAAGTGAAGACACCGTGGACAGGCCCTCAAATAAGGACGGCAGGTGGTCAGTTATTGATGCCCTCTGGAAGATGTACAGCGAGAATTGACATAGAAGGTTCTTCTTTCGTTGCGTCGTTCGTCGTTCTCGCCGCATTCTGCAAGGATCTAATTATTGGTATGGACTTCTTACGAGAGTACGGCGCCATCATCAATATCTCAGACAGTTTGATTACATTCCGCGACAGTTCGGGCGCACCTGATTGTACACAGGCACGACCAAACCAATTGCGTCTAACTGATGACGATGTGGTTCTCCCTCCTCGGTCATGCACGCTTGTTTCTGTGGAAGCCGCTGTCCAGTTTGACGGCGAAGGAGTAGCAGACCGAATAACCTCGCTCCTTTTCACACACGGCATTTCCGTCGCAAGAGGTATCGTCAGTGTCGCCGCTGGATGCACGGACTTGCTTCTGACAAATTTTAGTGATGAGCGCCGGCACCTTCCAAAAGGCATGGCTGTCGCTTACTTCGACGATATCACAGACGCAGAAGGCTGCTTGGCAGTAGTCGACGAGGCGCCAGAACTTGATTCGACACCAGTCATTGACGTTAGCACTGCTTTGCCTAATAACGAGCGAAAGAGGCTTCTTGAGCTACTGGCCGAATTCAAAGACTGCTTTTCGACAACATCAAGAGTTGGCCGCACGCCTCTCACCAAGCATAGAATAATTACCGAGGACATGGCGAGACCAATTCACCAAAACCCTTATCGCGTGGCTGCAAAGGAACGCGAAGTGATACAAGAGCAAGTCGACAAAATGCTAGAAGATGACGTCATTCAGCCCTCAAAAAGCCCCTGGGCGTCACCTGTAGTCCTCGTTAAAAAAAAAGATGGCAGCCTGCGCTTCTGTGTAGATTATCGAAAACTCAATCAGGTGACAAAGAGAGATGTGTATCCACTTCCTCGTATAGATGACTCTCTCGACAGACTTCGACATGCTCGTTACTTTTCATCGATGGACCTAAGGAGTGGGTATTGGCAAATCGAGGTAGACCCAAGAGACCGCGAGAAGACTGCTTTTGTAACACCAGATGGCTTATATGAATTCAAAGTCTTGCCCTTTGGTTTATGTTCAGCGCCTGCTACCTTTCAAAGACTTATGGATACCGTACTTTCTGGGTTGAAGTGGAAAACCTGCTTGGTCTACCTTGATGATGTCGTAGTTTTCGCCGCAACGTTTGACCAGCACCCTAAAAGACTTGAGGCAGTTTTACAAGCCATACGGTCTGCGGGCTTGACGTTGAAGGCTGAAAAGTTCCACTTTTGCTATGAAGAGCTGCAATTTCTTGGCCACGTTGTCAGTCACGCAGGCGTTCGTCCTGATCCTGAAAAGATCGCAGCTGTTGCACAGTTCCCGGTGCCGACTGACAAGAAGGCTGTCCGACGATTCCTCGGACTATGTGCGTATTATAGGTGATTCATCGCAGACTTTGCACGCATCGCATCACCGTTGACCCGCTTCACGAGAGAAGACGTTGCTTTCCAATGGAGCAACGAAGAGGAAGCTGCTTTTAAGAACCTCCGCCAGCTACTACAGACGCCTTCAGTGCTTGCCCACTTTGATGAGAAAGCCCCAACGACGCTACACACTGATGCCAGCAATATTGGTTTGGGAGCTGTGCTTGTGCAGCTGCAAGAGGGCACAGAAAGAGTTATCGCCTATGCAAGCCGAACACTAACACGCGCCGAGACCAATTACTCCACGACTGAGAAGGAATACCTCGCCGTGGTATGGGCGGTCAAAAATTTCGTCCGTATTTATACGGCCGCCCTTTCAAAGTCATCAGCGACCACCACTCACTGTGTTGGTTGACAAATCTTAAAGATCCTACCGGGAGATTAGCGCGTTGGAGTCTCAGGCTGCAGGAGTACGACATGACTGTCATACACAAGTCAGGAAAGCGCCACATGGACGCCGACTGTCTATCCCGCTCACCCATTGAATCGGCAACTCTATCCGATGAGGAGGAAACAGCATTTCTCGGCGTGCTTGACTCAACCGCAATTGCACAGCAACAACGTGGTGACCCTGAGTTACTTGCCCTAATTAATTACCTGGAGGGAAGATCTCAGAAGGCACCAACTGTTTTCGTAAGAGCGCTGTCATCATTTTGCTTACGGAGCGGAGTACTGTACAAAAGAAACTTCTCTTCGACAGGATCTGTGTATTTGCTCGTCATCCCAGCAGCCCTTCGCTCCGAAGTACTCGAAGCATGCCACAACGAGGTGACTTCAGGCCACTTAGGTTACACAAGAACGTTGGCCAGAGTACGGCAGCGCTACTTCTGGCCAAGACTGACCATAGCCGTAAAACACCATGTTCGTACTTGCCTCGACTGCCAGCGACGGAAGTCACCGCCGACTAAACCAGCTGGCTTCCTGCAGCCCGTGCAGGTCCCAAGAACACCATTCGACCAGATTGGCATGGATATTTTGGGCCCACTTCCTACGTCTACTGCTGGGAACCGCTGGGTTATTGTCGCGACTGATTACCTTACCCGTTATGCTGAAACAAAGGCTATCCAGAGAGGTACAGCAGCGGAGGTGGCACAATTTTTCATCGAGAACGTTGTCCTGTGGCATGGTGCACCAAGCGTCGTAATCACAGACAGGGGAACCGCATTTACGGCAGCTCTTTTGGAACAAGTCCTCATGCTGAGTGGCACAACCCATCGTAAGACCACCGCCTACCACCCGCAAACGAACGGGCTTACAGAGCTTCTGAACAAAACAATTGAAGACATGCTTTCTATGTACGTAGACGTCGAACACAAAAATTGGGACGAAATCTTGCCATATATCACATTTGCATACAACACTGCCAAACAAGAAACAACCCAGATGACCCCGTTCAGCCTAATTCACGGAAGGGAAGTACGAACCATGTTAGATGCGATGCTAGCGCACGAATGCGACGACATCGAACTGGACGCCAAGATGTTTACAGAACGAGCGGTAGAAGCAAGACAACTAGCCCGCCTGCGAATCCAGCAACAACAAGAGTACGACGCGAGCCGCTACAATTCTCGCCGCAGAACAGTCGTTTACCAGACCGGCGACAGAGTATGGGTTTGGACGCCCATACGGAAACGAGGACTCTCTGAAAAGCTACTAAGGAGATACTTTGGGCCTTATCTAGTACTGCGACGACTGAGTGATGTTACCTACGAGGTCGTTCCCGACAGTTCACATAGTACGAGGCTTCGCCAGCACCGTCCTGGACTAGTTCACGTTGTGCGCATGAAGCCTTATGAAAGGTAGTGACTGCGCAAGACACTTCTTAAAGAACAGAAAAAAAAACTGCACTACTGGTTTAGCATCGGGGCGATGCTCATTAAGAGGGGGGGGGGGGGGGGGCAAATGACGCGTGTCTACTGGTGGACCAAAATGACGATAAGGGGATTTGGCGGACACCAGGTAGTGGAGCTCTGGCTGAATGAAGATAACGAAGGCGATCTTGCTGTTTGGCTGCTGAGAGTCCCTGTGTCAACGTTTATCTGCTTTTGGTTCACGCTGTACCGTGACAATATCAAGCTACATTTCTCGAATATGAGGTCATGAAGCCATTTTGGGGGTCAGAGGGTCCCAATATAAAAAAAAACAAAATCAAAAAGACGCTGATTCCTTGCGTAACATTTTCGCACCAGGGCGAAGCCAACTTGTGTTCTCTCTTGAAGTGAGATAGTTGTAAGCATCAATTGCAGCTTTTTATAACATATGCACGCGAGCAAACTTCAGCATACTTGAAGGGCATTCATATAATCGGACTATATATTCCTATTACAGTTTGAGCATTATGTACCGAAGGAACATAAAAGGCACTTCTTTACTCTTCCTGCAAGGGATTCCTTGTCGCTTCCACCACTACACAAGGGGTCCACCAAGCCTCCGTGGCTGAGGGCCACTGATCTAGCGCACCCGTTTAGCGCCTATACTGATGTAGCTGTGGACGAAAAGAGAGACATATTGTCCAACAACAGCTAAGAAACGAAGCTGTAGCTTAAATTCCATAAGTTTTAGCAGTCAGCAAGCTGTCCCATCAATACCAATGCGCAGTTTATCAATTATGTGTTCTGTATTAGGAACAATGCAGTTCTGTATCAGTTCTGGATCTGTAAAACAGAAGTCGCTTCTTTCTGCTTCTAACTGCAGGTGTATTTTGCTGGTTGTTGAATTTCTGTATACGAGAGAGGGTGACCTTCAGTGCCTTCGCGTAAGCCTTGATTTGATTGATTTGTGGGGTTTCACGTCCCAAAACCACCATATGATTATGAGTGACGCCGTAGTGGAGGGCTCGGGAAATTTCGACCGCCTGGGGTTCTTGAACGTGCACCCAAACCTGAGCACACGGCCCTACAGCATTTCCGCCTCCATCGGAAATGCAGCTGCCGCAGCCGGGATGCCTTCGCGTAAGCACTTGAAGTTTTCGTATAGGAATAATATTTATGTTAAAGGGACAAAAAGGATTTAAGCTGAAAAAGATTTTTTTCTAGGACTATGCAATTTGGAAAATTTTTTATTCCTAGACTATCTGCACATATGATTTCAACGCTAGTAGAAGCACGGCTTTAGAACAACTGTATATTTTCTTTATAGATTGGTGAAGTTTTCTTTCCGGAGAACTTTCCGGATGAAATATCATTTTATGTCGGCTGTCACATTAACAAATGGCGGACCACGGGCCACGAAGATAAAATCCATCAAATGCAACTCCGATGTTTACATAAAGCCACTATATAATTTTGCTAAATTCCCACAGACTAGTGCAAAATATTCAGCTGTCTCAAAAATTCTGCTAAAATTACAATAAAATAGAAACTTTGGTGAATTGATATGCGTTCATCTTTCTTGAATATTCATCATTGTTACTCGTCCAATGTGTGCAACGTCAACGAAAGATCAGCTAAAATCGTTGTTTTGGTTAAAGGTTTCATGTGATATACAAATTTTAGGTTCTTCAAATTGTTAATCGAGTACCTGCAGTGACAGCTCACTGATGATTTGTCACTCCTAAAACGACAGTTCTAGTGCGCCGGCAGCCATACGCACTAGCTAGAGGATGTTAGCGTCAGAAAATTAGACCTGCATGGGTGATTATCGTGACAAAGCTTTCATGCTCAATAAGCTTCCATGCAGGTCAACTCTTCTTACACTGACGTGACATTATTTGTATATGGCTGCCAACGCGCTCTAATTGTCGTTTTAGAAGCGGCATTTCACGATCTCTTCAAGTAAAATAATGATCAACCCCTTGCAAATGATATCAAGCTGCCAATCTTTTCATTAAAACAACGCCACCACCAAATGGTCGCGTAAGCATCTTGATTCCGTCTTGCATGGGCGCTTAGGCTAAATGATCATGCTACAATGTCTATTAATTAACGCAAAGACAATTTTACGTGCTAGACATATGGGCGCTGCTATGCCTTAGCCTGATCAGCGAATGTTTTCTTATTTTTGTATCTTGTGACGTGACTTGATAACGTCATGAAACGTGGGATTCACCAACCCAATCATTTTCACGCGTGTACACCACCGTAGCTCAGCTCGTTCAGCTCTGCAAAACTGAAGACGGCAAGGTAAAAGGGGTCGTGAAATGTCCCTCTTAAAACGGCAGTGCGAGAGCACCGGCATCCATACGCAAAAACTATAGGTGACGTTACGGCGGCTACAAACAGTTTCGTAAGAAAACTGCTTGTAACCGTTGACAAGATGAGCCAGTTAGCTGATAGTTATGTTCGAAACGGAATCAACATATGATATGGTCAAAAAAGGAGCAAAAAAAGTTTCTATATGGTGCAAAACGAAGTGCCCCGTGCTGGACCGGTGGCTATGGTTTTTGTGTGCTGACCCGATGGTTGATCCCGTTTCTTTGGAAACTAAATACACGTGTGCTGCGTGGCGCCAGTGCGCGTCTAACATTTCCTGTGGCGTCATTAGGTCAGATGTTATTGAATTGAAATTATTCAGTACCATGTCGTTCCTCTTGTGTTGGGCGACAATGAATCAGCGCTACCTACCTATCCGTTGAATTGAGGCTACAGCGAGCACAACGGTGGAAGCCTGAACGAGCGACTTTGAGCGTCCGCAGTGAAACGCCCCTATTCAGGACCGTAGAAGCACGTAAACAAATAAAAAACAGTATTGTGCTTATAGCGCGGACAGAACGCCGCCATTTGCCCTCTTCAATCTCAGGCAGCCTGCGTGTCGCTTATACCCTGCCCTCTTTTCACAAAGCGCTCTTCCGATCTCCATAGAATGTCGTTTAAATGACCGCACAGTCGCGACCCGGCGAGATCCGCCGTTCAGACCCTCGCTGTCTCTGCAACACGAAAATTGGGGACGGCCTCTCGTGACCCCGATTTCTGAGTTCCGCGCGATGCTCATCTTGCGTGACCGCCAACATTTCTCTTTGTTGAGCAGTGCGCACTTACTTAAAGTGCACACGAGAGTGAGCGTGTAATATAAGAAACGTGATTTCCAGTCATGGGAATAAAATGGAGACACAGCACATGCTGTTTTCTCTTTTTTGTTTTTGTTCATTAGAGTTATTATTTAATTATTGGCTAAAGATCAATGCTGCATGTGCATTACTGGCAATTTCACAGTAGTGATGGGCGACGCAATAGGTTTTCTGTGAATCCATATGTAGAACCTTATGGCATATCTTCTCCAGCTTATGATTTCATCCTGGGCGCGGCACATCACATTCCAATCAACCTTGGTAAATGTAGTGGCACTGTTCGTTGAACTACCTGTGTTATTATGTGATGTAAACAGCTGTTTGACGCCATGGTCACATCAAGACAAATAGCGTTTAGCTTCTTTCTCGTTGCCTGATCAATTTCCTGCAGAAAAATAAAAATAAACATTGCACGCCATTGGCGCGAAGCCCGGAGAATGGGTGGGTTGGCAGCTGACTCCCCTTCAAAATTTTCTGAGAGGGGGCGGGAGATGATGTCACCCTTTTCAGAAAAGTTCACTGATCACCCTTCATCCCCCCCCCCCTCCCTCAACCTCTCCGTTCACTCAACGAAGGTTCCATTTTTAATGGACCACTGGAAAAAATAAATGAAAGAATCGAACCAAAAACATCGCCTGATATAATTCATGACAAGAGAAAACGTTACATGCGGCACTATTGCTGTTGTGGTCACCAATATGTTTTTTTTCACAACTCTAGAGTGCGCAAATGGTCCCAAATCACGCGCCTCTGTCGAACTCTGCGGCCCGTCCAAGGGAGCCAAGTGCGCCGTACGCATCGCGTGCAGCCTGCGATGATCGAGGAGGAAAACGCGTGCGCGGGGGAGAGTGTTACCACTTTCCAAGATCAAGGGAACGTGATGACTTCAGGCTGGCTTCCAATAGACATAAAAGAAAGCGCTTTTTCGGTGCTAACCGAAAAGGCACTTTTTTTAATGTCTAGGTGTTTTTTTTTTATGCCAACTGCAAAAAGTGGTCGGCCTGAAAGTTCGGGCCGATCACTTTTTTTGTTGTTGTGTGGCCGACTAAACTGGCCACTGACTGGTAATCAACCCTTTGCCAGCCGTCAGCCACTGACTATGTCCTATTGAGAAATTTCATATTTTTCCTTTCTTTTTAAATAACGTTCATGGTTTTATCGTGCGTTTTTTTTTACTGCATAATCGTGATGAAACGCAGGTGGTTTACTAAAGACACCGAAGTTCGAAATGAATCCTTTTCTCAAAAACGCCGTTTATCTCTAAAATTGAATTCAGTGACCTCTTCTACCATTTCGTGTTAAAAAAAACATTACAATAATTTTCTTATTGACAAGTTCTATATCGTCACATGTGACCAAGTCGGCCTTGCTGCCGCACCGTGCGTTATGGGCTGCAAAACGGGTATAACATTAAGTTGTTCAAAGCACGTAATGCAATCACGAAAAAGCAACTTCTCAACAGCAAATGCTCAGCAAGTTTCCATGGTACAGATAGCTCTTTTTTGCGATCAGCCACTTCACAAATCTGTGACAGCGGCTGCTCGTTGCTGCGGGCACTCACATTGCTTAAGTGCCGCTTCGGCGCGCGGACAAGTTTTGCTATCGCTTGAAAACTGCACTCTGAAAACTAATGAGATGCGGAAGACTCAACTATGTCGGCAGAACTCTTTCTATGCGCGTTCAGAGTACGCGCGCAGTTCGAACGCCTTTCCAAGAGCACGACGGGCAGATACGCACTAGAAAAGTTAGGAATCCGCTCAACACGGTATGAAATACTGGAGCACATCACTTGCTCTGGACCTATACTGCTTGCTGAATGACGCGTGATGATGAGCCGCTATCGCCAGGCAGGTCTTCCTGCTACAACTGCTTAGGACTTCCTTTTCTCCGCCCGGTCGAAGATAACGGCTCTACTAGAGTTTCTGGACTTTGCTGTTCCCGCAGACCTCGCCACCTTGTAGCCGAACGCTTTGCCATCGTGCTTCCGACTGCGCTGACAACACATTAGCTTGCCATGTTTCTCACTCCGTTTGCTTGCTTGCTTGCTTGCTTGTTCCTTTCTTTTGTGGCTCTCACCCACTAAGGGGGATTGGCCAAGAAGCCGGTGGTTAATGCAAGTAAATACCTATAAATTTTCTAGATTAGGGGAATATGATTACTGTGTTTTGACTGTGAAATTAATTTGGCGCAATGTTAAAAAAAAGAAAAAAAAGGGGGGGGGAGAAATAATAGAATTTGTTGAATATCTGTGGTGAAATCGTTATATGAAATTCTCCTGAAAGTTGAATCATTGCAGTGTATCAGCTAAATAATAAGTGGTAGTGTGACTAGTAAAATTCGAGAGCTGATGGCTGACTCAGCAAGGTAATCTTCTTGTGTTATATATGAATTCGCAGAGAGCCCCGCAGATGTTCCTGTCACTATGTCCCAATGAAATGGCCCCAAAAGACAAAATATTGGGAGTATTAGTGATATTCCTAATTTTCTGAATAAAATTTTGAAGCAGTTTTTTCTTTGATTTTTGAATCGGTGACATGTGATAAGAAAATGGTCGATATGTTCAGGTTCGTTACAGCTTGAGCACAGAGGGGATGGCACCAGACCAGACCTGTTTAAGTAGAAATTAAGAGGTGGTACACGGCAACGTAATTTTGTTACCAAGACTTCCAATTTACGCGTGGGACACCATTTATTATTCCTTGTGAAGTGCAGGTGCGAGAAATCTGGATTCGGTATCATGGTTTTTGATGAGTTTTCAATAAGGGAAAGTTTTCTAAACCTCGCTTCTGTTACATAAGCTGTAGGAGGCATGATTGGCACAATCGGAAGATCAAGAGATGTTCGCGCAAGTTTGTCAGCCATCTCGTTTATAAATATACTACGATGGCCTGGCACCCATATCATTCGCACTAGACGAATGTTTGCTGGGATTAATGATTTAAAAGTCTCTAGTACTGCTGATGTCGACGATGATGATAAGAATGAACACACGGAATACGAGTCAGTCACTATCACAGCTGTCGAATGAGTCGCAGGAAGTTTACGAATAGCTAGTATAACGGCCGTTAATTCCGCTTCAAATATTGGTGTATAATCTGGGAGGCGTAATGAAAATGACCACAATAATGAGAGAGAAAAAATACCCACACCTGCCTTTTCGCCACTCATAGATGCATCCGTTGCAATTACTGTATTAGTACCTAATTGAGACAGGTGTTGTTCTAATAAACCAATCAAATATTTAGAGGGCAAGTGTTTAGCGTTCATGGGGAAGATATCGTCAAATTCTATTTGCACTTGGCCGATTGGTTTGACAGATGGTGTGATCTCGAATATATTAACATTTAAAGCATCTAGAAGTGTTTGAACAAATAGCACTTGGGGTTTATATACACGGGACCAATGCTCATTGAAAAAGACACCAGGCTCGGCAAAGAATACAAATTGTCGCCTTCTTAAAGTGGATTCAGAAAATTTTAAATGGGTGTTTACTGTTAAAATACGAAATCTGCAAGCAAGGCTGGGTATCCGAGCTTCTTGATACAAAACATTGTTAGCTGTGAATTTCGGCACACCTAAACAACTACGTAGGGCTTCCCGCTCTAAGAGAATGAGGGGGTTTATTTTGTATGCTGGTCCACCAGAGAATAGTACACATCCGAATTCAAGAATCGGACGAACGTACATGCGATAAATCATGATCATCGTATCTCTGCGAAGACCAGAAGGGAGGCGGCCAAGCCTACTTATCATTCCAACAGCGCGTGTAGCCTTATTTTTAATATATTCAATGCGGTCACGCCTGCTCAGTTTTTGATCGTACAGTGCACCCAGATATTTAATGCAATACCTCGGGTATTATTTCTTGATGGTACTGAAGAGAAATAGTCACTGGTGCGTCCAACGGAAAAACTATTATAGCACTTTTAGTTACGTTCAGGTTCATATGAATTTTCTGAAACCAGGTTTCCAATGTTGCCAAATAATACTGTAAAGTCGAATGTAGTGAATAAATATCGTTGTCAGATGCAAAGAACGCGATATCATCTGCATATACATATACGTGTACCTTATCACTCTGTGGTATTGAACTTAACAAAATGTTAAGTAGCACAGGCGATAGAACAGAGCCTTGAGGAACACCTCTCGTTTGGCTATACTTCGGCGTGGAAATACCTCGTTGGAAGCAATAAAATTTTCTGTCTTTTAAAAATTCGTATATCCAATTTGTTATGTACTGCGGGAACGTAAGCTCTTTTAGGACATTGATAAGAACAGCATGTTCAACACTGTCATATGCCTTGGCTAAATCAAGGGTTACTAGGGCTGCATATTGTCGTCTGTGCCGAGCAAGCTTTATACGAGCCTCTAAATCAACATGCGCCCACCATATAGAGTAACCTGGTCTAAATCCAATCTGGCACGCACTGAGTATTGTATTATCGGTTATGAACTTCGTAACTCTAATGTAAAGTATTCTTTTTATTAACTTAACTACGTGGGATGTTAAAGCAATTGGCCTAATGTTATCTATCTGCATTCCTAGTCCCTGTTTTTTAAGAAGCGGTGTTATTTTTGCAAGTCTCCAGTCAGGAGGTATCCAACTATTTTCAAGTGAATAGTTGACAACGTTAAGGAGGTCTTCAGGAGAGATGTCGAATAATATTTTTAACATTTCCGAAGTGACGCCATCTGGTCCAGGACCTGTGTTTGGCAGAATACGAACGACGTGTGCAAGTTCATCCCTACTTACTTCAATAAAATCATTTCCGAATGACGGTTTTGCACACTTTATTTTGATTTGTGATGTAAATCTCTTCTCCAATTCTATTGCAATTTCCGTTAATGTATTTTCCAAATCAGTTGGAGAAAAAATAACTGAGTCAATATTTACGTGTGCTGTAATAGCTTTACGATTACGGAGAAATCTGAATAGAGCTTTCTTATTGCCACTCTTGGATAAGTAGCTGTACCGTTTTTCTTCATAATCGTCTTTCGCTAATGAAACTGTTCTCCTAAAGGTAGCTTTAGCAAATAAATAATTTCTCCATTTAGTCGGACATTGGTTGGTGAGGAGTTTTTTCCATGCAGCGTTGCGGCGTCTATAATCTCTGGCGCAATCCGCATTCCACCAGGCAGATATGAATTTTCCCTTTGTTGAAGATATAGTGAACTGTGATTTTTTAATTGTACACTTTAGGGTGGAACAAAGGCTCATAGCTTTCATATTTGTTTCCATATTGGGCAAGGAAGACAGCGTTGACTGTAAGTTCTTTTTAAATTTGGAGTAGTTTAATAAACTTTGCACCTGGCGATCCACCGTCACTAAAGGAATGCTGACTTCAAATACCAGAGGGCAGTGATCACTACTTGTAGCAGTATCAAGAACAGTCCAAGACAATATTGTCACACTTGAGCTAGCAAATGTCAAGTCTAAGACGGACCTGGAATTACATCGAACGAATGTCGGAACTCTGGAGTTCCAACAAACAAGGTTATTCCGGTTAGTCCAGTCCCACAACCGTTTTCCTGATGAATCAGTGCGGAATCCCCATGAAACGTGATGGGAATTGAAGTCTCCCGCAAATAGCATACTGTTTCTGCAAAAACTCGCAGTCACGTCAAGGGCTCTTTCATCTTGTATTCCAGCCGGAAAGTAGATGTTGGCTATAGATAGTGGCGCGCATCCGGGAAAGTGAATTTCCAGAACCAATACTTCATAATCGTGTGATATTTGTTGGTAAACTAAGTGTGCTTCATGGCAAATTTTGGATGAAATGAAAAACATTAATCCTCCACCACTGAGTCTCGGTCCAGTCGAAAGCACTGATAGTCTTTTAGATAGAAGTTTTGATCAGCAGACAGCCAAGTTTCTTGTAAAATTATGACGTCTGGAGATTGTTGAGAAATTAGGTATAATAAGTCTGTAGTTGCAGAGAGAATTGAACGGCAGTTCCACTGAAGTACTCTAAGGTACCCTATGATGATAAGCAAGCAGTAGCAACTGCTTGATCTAAGATACTATCTTTTAAGAAGTCCGCTTTAGTCCTAGGTTCCTTCACACTCTTTTTTGTTTTCGGATGAGAAGAATTATTAAGTTTGCTAGTGGGTGATCTGGTGCGTTTCAAAAGGCGAGCATCCATATCTACATCCCGATTAATTATTGATTCTGAATCAGATATACCTTCCTGCTCAGTTGTGTTAGGACTGGAAAGAATTGCCTCATTATCGATAGAGACATCTGACTGATGTTCGGCAGGTTTACTAATTGAGGCACTAGGAGGTGGGATACGCTTAGTTATTCGATCAGATGCACCCGACATCTGTGAATCCATAATACTATTGAGTGAGTCGAACAGATTGAGTAAAAATTTTTCTGATACTTTTTATACGGCCTTTTCTACCATAGCAGAAATGGACTGAGAAAGTGATGCATCCATAGAAAGAGGTGGACGAGCTGCTATAGCAGCATAACCCTGACTCCTGCTTTGAATTTCTGCAATTGCTTCTCTACGAGAGCATCGTCTCCTTTCAATGATTTCAATCACCTGAAGTTCCTTTGATCTTGCAGGGCAGTTAGGATCGTCTGCAGCGTGATTTGCCTTGCACAAACAGCATGTCTTATTGTCTGATTGACACTCAGCAGTACTGTGACCAGCCCCGTATATGGCTCCGCATATGCGGCATTGAGTCTCCGATCGACAACCTTTAGTACTGTGTTCGAAGCGCCAACATTTAGCACATTGCAGCGGATGGGGAGCCAAAGCTTCGACCTTATAAATAAGCGGCCATGCCTTGATCTCCGAAGGGCGATCTGTTCCAGCGAATGTGGCAATTGCAGTTTCAGTGGGAACTTTCTGTTGGTTTTCCTGTTTGGTACAGCGGTAAACAGAAATAACACCTGCTGGGGAAAAGATGTCCAAGACTTCTGCTGGGCTTACACTTGCGTCTACCCCCCGAACCAATCCTTTGCAGCAAGCTAGATGAGGTGGGATAAAAGAGCTCACCGGATGTGATGCAAAAGTAGTGCACTTCAGAAGGTCTTGGATGCAGGCCTTGTTTAATGAGCAGCATAGTATCCCCCCGCGTCCAAACTGACGGACCTCTGTTATCAGTAGAGAGTGGGAGTGATCGCACGAAGTTCCGTTTGAATTGTCTTTGGGTTTTTCATGCGGATGAACCCACTGGTGGTCGGCACCAAAGCGACAGGAACGCTACGGGTTCCATTGCGGAGAAACAACTCAAGGGGAAGATCTTGAGGGGGAACAGAGGCTGACCAGAGGGCAGGCCTCTGGCCCGGAGAAGAAACAGACATGAAATAAGAAGAAGTTACACTTATCAATGCACTAAAACAGTTGCGGAACAAGAGGTAGATCTAATAAAATAAAATAAAAGTAACCGCCGGCTACTTGACCGCAACCCTGAGGATGGAACAAGGAACGCAGCCGCAGGCACGAACGCAGTCCTCTTCACCAAGCTGACATGCCAGCTGTTCTAGAACGAGCAGATGTTGTTCTGCAGCACGATGGAACGTGAAGCCACTCCGTTCTATATTCTCTGTCATCTTTACTTCCTCTTCCCCATCCACAAAAGCCGTGACCCCACTATACGGGAGAGGGGGGCAGAAAATAACGTCATTTTTTTCTTCCTCTTTCCCCAAAGCACTCTTTCTCAAGCTTGACGTACCAAGCAGTGTGAGAGATATGTTGTCCGTCCTTTTTTTGCCGAAGAACATCTATCGCGAGTACAACAGTGGGAGGAGGGAAACGAGAGCACGGGACCTGCAGAGTAAATATGACAACTGTAGAGACGGGTGTTTGGCGTCAAGGCTAGCTAGGCGCGAGAGAGGTCGGGTTCCCAACCGCGGTATCAGATTTCGAGAACTCTTACTGGAATCGCGTAAAAGCTCGCACGAAGCACGTGGAGACTGCGGAGGAAGTGACTAAACACGCTAGCGGTGGCCACGACCGCAACCGATGTGGTCATCAGGGACTCCCAGATTATATGCACCCAACTTCATCCACAACCATGCCTTCTCAGAGACGTTGAAATTATACTAGCGCGAAAACCAGAGAACAGGGACTTTTACACTTTGTGGCCGTTTGCTCACACCATGCACTTCGATCGCAGGCAACGAGGCGGCGCACGGAGCGACTCGAGAAACTGACTGAGCCGCCACCATCAACACTGCCGTCGCCTCGGCCGCGACGTCGGGCGGCTAGTAGGTGTGGGAAGGCCACCTCATCAGTTTCAGAATTATTGCACAGCATTACAGGCTGACCATGCGCTGATTTTTACCACCACACCAAAAACAGGAAATAGGTGGTCACGTGACGACAGCTGCAGACCAGGAGGTTTCCGAACCCAATTATCTTTCATCTTCCAAGAGCTGTATTCATCAATCGGCAAATTTCGCGAGGCCAAAGCAACCTGTGATCACGTGTTATGAGAGTGTGACACAGGGGAAGTTTCAGATTGGGGCAGCGCCTGGCCCGTACAGCGGGCCAAGGAGCTCGGGACTAATACCTAAGCGGGGATATTCGCTCAAATCCCCGAATGTCTCCCCGGAATTTTTTAAAATTAGGTTGTAGTTGTAGTTGCGAAGACGCGCCGGCCAAATGGAGATCGTGCCACAAAGTTCACAGTGGCGATTCGCGTGCTCTAATGTCACGCTTCATAAACGGCAGCCAGCACGTTGTCCGGCAAACTTGGATTTCGTCTTGCTGGAATCTTTCCGTGTTGTTCACGGCTGACGCTGTCACGGCCCTTCGGCGTGAGTTAATGACTCATTGGTGTAAGATAAGTTATTGTTCCTTTGAGGCCCCCGTCTGTGCCGCTTTAACTACGGACAGTACGCAGCAAGGCTGTCGTTGCCCTAATATTTCCCTTTATGTGGACCTGTAAGCTTCCTTTAACCTATGCCCTTTATACGTATTTAGGATATTTTGAATAAAATAAACAAATAATAAAAATAATTTAATATTGCCCCCGGTCTAGCTATAGCCACCAGGAAAATTACAGCACAGCAAGATTTGAACTTCGGTGGTGCTGATATTCTGCTGGAGAAGTTTGTTTAGCAGCAGTAGCAGACTAAGTCTTGCCGTTGGCTGCGTACAAACTTCGGTACGCACAAAGTTACACCAACTGCACACTGCGCTCGCTGTCTTTCATCCTCCTCTGTACCAAATATTCGCTAGGTGCTTAAGCCTAAAACTCCCAGGGTATCATGATTGCCATAAACGGTGGCAATATATTCTTGCGCAGAGTACCACCTCTTACTTGGAAGCAAACGAGGCAGTCTTGTGCGTAGCGCTTCTGGGGCCGAATTCACAAAGCTTTCTCTTTGGCTACGCATTTTCTTAGCCAAAAATTCTCTTATCTGGAGGGATTACTATAGCGCGGGTATGAATTTAACTTATTCGGTACTTAAGAGGGCAAGGAGGACACACGATAGCCAATGAAACGACAAGGAAAGAAAGAAGTGTGTGCCGATAATATCAAGGTAGCACGCAAAGCGTCTAGCATCGAGAGTACACGATGATAGCCAATGATTTCCTGCATCTAAGTTTCAGTTCCGCGAGCGTCTGCTACAGCGCTTACGGGATGCCGCGTACGTTGTAATAGACGTTTTTGCGGGCTGTGCAAAGCCAAGCACTCGCCTTTATTCAACGACTGTAGCTATAAAAATTAATTGCTCGATGGCCTTAAGCCACCGAGCAATCCATGCACTATCTCGCCAAGTACAAGTAAACAACACTCCAGGTGCACCACATAAATGAAACCACACATAAATCGATGCATGCAATGTTTGAAAATGTGCCTCGAATGTCTTCCCCTATTTAACTCGACCAGTTACCTTACATTTCATTGAAGCTGCGCTGCTACTTAACTAATTCGGTACAATCTAGCACGGTATAGTGGTGAACGTAAGGGTGTTTTGTACCTATAGTCAAAGGTATCCTTTGTTACAATATTCTTATTACAAGACACATGAGCGACTTTAGTGCCTGCAGACGAATTGCGCGGAAATAGTTAACAGCAGTAATCAAATGAAATTGTGAGCGCAATTTCGCTGGTTCCATGCACCGCAGCATTTTTATAAAGCCGGAATGCGAGAACGTGCATACGCTTACGCTTGCGTATATGTTTACGTAAAATGAGGGAGACTCGTTGGGAGGTGTCTCAGTGCTAATGCTTTCTACAAAACACGGTGCAAATATTTCGTCCAGCGTTGTTTGAGTGCGCAAACAAAGCAAGGGACGTGTATACGAGTCTTGAGGTCCAGAGACGTTATCACACGTGCGAAAAGAATGAAGAGAGAGAGAGAGAGAGACTCTCGTTTCGGCTTCGCGAAAGCTTGAAATTGATAGATAACAAAGACAATTTTCTGGCCCAGCAGACGTCAGGGAAAGTCTCCGCAAAGCAGCGTCAGATGCTGGGAGAGCATAAAGAAGTGGAGTACGCGTTATATGGGAGTGACAGCCACTCAGAAAGCGAGATGAAGTGTGACTGTCCTTAGATGTGAGAATCAATGATAATTAGGAGAGTTGAGTTAATGAGCCAAAACTTTCCTAAATAACGATAATGGAAGCAAACTGAGCATCTAGTGAAAGTGACACTATTGACAGTGAACTCATAATAGTTGATTAGCGTTGTCACAGGCCGATATAAATTTTTATTTCCTTATTTATATTTGGCAAACTATGAGACGGTAGCATACGTTAGAGCCGGCTATCCCAATGTCATTACAGTAATGTACAAGAATAAATAGCGCACGGTTATACAGTCACACGTGGCGGTTTCTATCTTCTAGTAACCTTGGGCAAACGCATTCTAACTATTTTTTCTATTTTTGACAAAGTTTTCCCGGACGTTTTTGCATTTGGCTTCATTCGAAGGAATGACGATATATCAGCAATAGGGTGAATGCAAGCACTGATGCAGTGGACGTGCGGTTAGAGCGCTCAACTACAATCTAGGAGGTACTTAGTTCGATTCGCAGAATCACTGAGCACTTTTTTTTTTCAAGAGGTTGCCCGGCCTCACATTATGCGTGGTGGCGGGCACTGATTTTTTGAGAAGTAGGCTTTCGCACTTGCTTCTTTCATTCCCCTTTTGACCCAAAAGCGCTGTACTGTGCTCCTTCAAAAATTAAACAATTCAGGGTTCATAATTTTCTCCTCCATCCTCTCTTATCGCAAAAGTGTCCAGTGCTGAAATACCAATATCATACCTGGTATATTACTTTTCACGTGTTTGGATATTCGACCAGCAATCAGTCTTCACGGTGTTTTGAAGCAAATCTACACATGCAGTGAGCTAACTGCTTGCAGCCACGTTGACTGCCTTTGTAGGGACACGCTTTCGTGCTAATTTGGTGGGCATCATCTCATGCAGCAAGACCAAAGAGCACGGACAGTTAGAGCTGACGCAAACAGAGTGATTAGTTTGTGTCTTCTCTCCCGCTATTTGTCATGCTGCACGCTTCAGTGTAATGTCGCTGTCAATGGTTAAAATGAACTATAGCAGTTAATCGAGTTCTGCTGAGAGGGTCCCCTATTGTGCAGAATGGAACAGAACAATGGCAATTTGATTTGTGTGATAAAGAGATACCCTGCTTTTGGTTACTAGAATAAATTTCTAAACTGAAGTTTATTTTTTATTAACAACAGTTCCAGTGCAGATGAAAGGTGCATGGACAAAATTCGTGTATTCAGCTTGACTAGGTTTGTGACCTTAATTGTAATTGTGAACCGGTATCACAGTATGCATAAATATCACACACATATACAACCACGGGTGATAGCTTGCTTATTCTGATTAAAATTGAAAGTTTTAAATCGACATATTCAACCAACGCAATGTGTATGAGATATGCCATGTAGAGTAGCTATGCTCCAAACTAATCTTCGCAGGTTCGTTCCATTTTACCTAATTTCTCGCCCATGACTGTAGGTTGGTAAATGAAACAACTTCTTTGAACACACATATTCTGTGTAAGGTTACATTTATTTTTATGGAGTACAAAACAAATTGAAATGTATAATGGCTCAAAAGAGAAATAACTAGAAACAAATTCCGCAAAATCATTACCAAACTTACTCACCAATGATAAACGGATTCTCATTTAAAAGATACATACATACATACATACATACATACATACATACATACATACATACATACATACATACATACATACATACATACATACATACATACATACATACATACATACATACATACATACATACATACATACATACATACATACATACATACATACATACATACATACATACATACATACATACATACATACATACATACATACATACATACATACATACATACATACATACACGCACACACACATATACATATGTACACCCATACATACAGACATACACTCAGGTGTAAATATTAAAATGAATGGCTATAAAACAACAATTCTAATACACTCATTTTGAATATACTACAGAAAGTAACTTACGTGAGAAATCCACCGGCACTGTTATGTCTGAACACGGTGTTTCTCGAACCATCTCACAAAAGCTTGATGCATAGTTTTCCGCTGCTGCCCAGTGACAAGCAGTTTTTATAAAAAACACAAGAATAAAGCACTTGACAATGGCATGCTAAAGAAAAGGGCTGTGCATCAATATTTTGTACATGTCTGCAATATCACTCTGTTTATTTACATACCTTGGCTCATTCACAACCCACTAACTAACAAAGCATGTTAGGACACTTGGGCTGAAAGTTGGCCCAGCACGAGTAAATTCTAGACAATACATGAATAATACAATTATAAGCTACTAAGCTCGTTGGTGCAAACAGTGTTTATATTGACAGCTATAGGTGCCATTTCATTTCCCCAAAACACTTCTCAAAAGTAGAATCAACTTTATTTAGCTAAAAGTTTCTATTCTGGCGCGTCGTGGTGGCTCAACGGTGGAAGTGACTCTTTCGGCCAAGAAAACAAAGACCAATTATTTTTCCAGTTCGTGAATTCACCCCATGCTAACATTGAGGCAGCTGGTAAGAGTGCTTTTGGAGAGATGAAACCACCACATTCCCACCAGTTGTGGCCTTGGGTAGCTACTTCACTTGGACAAAAATGATGAAAAACACTCCTCAAGAAGACTTCAAAGTTTGCACAACAACACAGTTCTCATACAGCTGTCCATTAGTCTGCTTGAAAAATATTAAGTTTACTGGTGGGCAAAGACTGTACACTATGTGAGGTGATGCTCCAGTGCACTGCATGTATGTCTTGCTGCTGGCCTCAACTGCGATATTGCTCAGCACATATGTGTAAAATAACAACTAATACTATGCCACTGCAAAGTAATTATGTGTCATTTGCATGAAACAGGGACCAAAATAAAAGAACATAACGACATTTGCCTTCACAAAGTTCAAAAAATGTAAAAAAAATTCCACAGAGTTTTCACAGTTCATCTAAGCATAGTAATATTGGTTGTAAACACATTCTTATTTCCACTAACAAACTATTTTAAGATGCCAGATTCAATATTAGAGTATACCAGCACTTTTGTAGGGCTAAACAATTGTACAGGCACCTAGAAAAACACAAGTGAATGCATGCTATAGCTACATATAAAAATAAATATTTTTATTTCTAGTCTGAGTAGAGCTGCATAGATGATAAGTCACTTGCATTACATTATGAACAAACCTATCCGAGCAAAGTATACATTTAAAAAGTTACACTTACACAGTAGATAAGTAGACTGTTGAAGGACGGACAGGCAGTGGGATAATACCCAAGCACTAAAATCTACTGTTAAGATATACTAGGAGTAGTGATGATCCTCTTCCTTCCAAATAACATAATCCACATAGATTCACTTCCCAGAGCTTATACACTCATGGCATCATTGGTGCTATACAAATGAGTGTACACTGAATGATTCCATCAACTAAGTACTTAACACGCATGGCACTTAACACACATGTTAAAAACTTCAGCTCAAAAATATTTGCCTACTAACACTACAGCAGCCTTTAAATTGGTGTCATAGTTTGGTATCTTCCATCCAAAATTTAAATAATTTTGAATGCAAGCAAATGAACTGCTGAATACTGCACTGCTAAGAAGTTAAGCAGCAGCTTCTCCTGACATCACAATGTGCTCTTTCTGCTGTTGTAAACTTTGAGCAGGAGAACAGTCACTGGCAGTCCGTTTATACTTGTTGGTCTTCTGTGCTCTGTTCTTGATACACTGTACATGACCGTGGAGCACCGAACCCCTTGTTACTGCTGGAACTTAGAAAAATACAGATCATTGTTACAACCATGCTACATGCAAGAGTGTATAGTTGTCAATTATGTGCTCATATTTACCGATATTGTATTTTCAGAAGCCAATGCCAAGCCTCAGCACACACACACACACAAACAGTGAAGACTGAAAATATATTAATTATGATACAAGAGCAAAACTACAATGTTATAAATGAAGGCATGAAACTTCTGCCAGACATAAAAAGCCAATAAAGTTTCTTCTATTTTGACTTTACACTAGGTGCGAGAAGCAGACCACAAATAAGTTCACTAAGAAACACAAGTTGGACTGCATTACAACACAACAGCCAATGTTCATAACTTTAAGGCTGTCTAACATAGCCAGCTCACCGTACTGCGTATAGGTGCAAATGGGCAGTCTAGAAGACACAAAGAACTTGTGGATTATGAGTGTGCTTGTTGCTGACATCTATCATTCTAAATGAAGAAAACCTTTCAAAAATACACTTCATCAGGAGAAATAATCATACGCAACAAACACAACGGGCTCCTACAGGTGCCACCAACACTCACCATTATTGTTGATACCAGTGTCTTGCCGGATTGATATGCTGCGTCCTGCACAGAACACCAAAGGAGCGCTCCATGACTTGGATTGCATGTGTGCTAGCTGCCTCGCTCTGCTGCTGAAATAGGCTAGCCACAGACAGAGAAATGAGAAGCCATGGCTTTGAAACACACTGAACGTCACCTTTAAAGATCAACAATGCATACTTAGGTCAGGTACAATTTGTAGAAAAATATATATCACTATGCAATCGTGGTGAACATGTTCGGCTGAAACACAAGCAACAGCACTGAGAGAGAAAAAGCTACATTAGGTAAAAGATGCAGTTACTGGCCCTATGTCATCTGAGGCTTCTTCAATAGGTCTTTCTCCTTGCAAGTTGTGAACAGCCAGGCAATTTTCACCCACTTGCTATTTCCTTCCAGAGCACTTGATCCACAGAGGGAGTCACAAGCTCGAGAGCTCAATAAGGAATCAAAGTATTTGTGCTCATTTCAAAGCACAAGCTTTTCAGTCTCAGATTATTGGAGTTTCATTCATAAGCTGCAGGCTTTCAGCTGTCAACATTCTCAATTATCTTGCAATTTAGTTTCATAAATGTTGAATAAGAATTATCTATAAGAATATTACAGGTATCCACTGAAAGCAACCATGCTTGGGTTTTCAATTTGTGCACAGTAAGTGGTGTTCACGTAATCGTATGTAATAAAGAAAAACTAACCTTGCAGCCAGCCGTTAGGCAGTTTTGTGCCCTCGAAGCTCCCAAGCAGATCGCAGTCCTTCCAGATGAGGCTGCCATGCATGCTTCCACGCCACATCCGCTAAATGATAACAGTCCCAGCAGTGACATAGGCTTGCATAGTTAGGGAGAACGTGTCCTTCCTATTTTTGTACAGGTGCTCCAAGTAATAATGAGGATTGATGTGCCAGAATGTGCAACCGATGCATCACAGGACCTTAACAAACCAATCTCTGCGATCTGTGAAGAGCCAAAAACGAGATATTTAAAAACAATCATTAAAAGCACTCACTTATAATACTTATTTGAGGAAGCTATCACTTTGTTAAAGTGACCAAAATCTGCTATAATTACTTTGAAATAAACTGAAGCCTCATGTAAAATTTATGTACCGCAATATATATGTCGTACCGAAGTATAGTACTACCACAGTGGTAATCGTCTATAGAACTAATTTTCCAAAATAACAAATTATTAAGTGCAACCTGGCTCCTGAAAAATAAATTCACATTAACTTTTCAATTATCAAACCTGGTCAATCGACTGGCCCAACCTCATATTCAAACAAGAGCTCACTTGTATCAAATCACAAAAAAGTTTTGATGCATTTGCTCCATATTATATGTATGTATATAACAGTAGTAGTAAATTTTTCATGCTTCAACTTACCATAGAGAAACATTACATCTTATGGGCTTAAAAACTTGCACACGTTATAGAACTGCGTGAATTATAGTACCGGTGAAATTTAGTTATGCAAGGTGAACTCACCGATGGCAGCATTTAGTAGCCGTTGGTGTCATGAGGAACCAAGTACGGCCAACAGGCAAAGGGCATCTGCAGACTGGAAGGTGCCAATGACAGCAATGAAGGGCTGACCAGGCGTGTACGTCCATTGATAAAGTGTAAGAACTGGCCATGACCAGCTGTTGTCAAGGCTCTAGTGCCGTGCAAAACGATGGCCAGACGAACTCGGAAACCTGTAGTTAGGCGATATTGGCCTACAACTTCATCCAAAGCAAGGCACCTGTGAAATCTTTGCTTTTTCTGGGGGCCGGAGGGAAGCTTGACGTTCACGGGCTCTCGCTGCCACATAGAACTCTCAAGTTGTTACCGAAGAACAGTCTAGGCGCGCTTCCAAAGTAACACGATCCACAATAGAATGTAGCATCTCGCAGTTTCGGTTGATCACATCACAGCGCTAGGACTATGGTTATCACAAAAAGGAGAAGTGACGACTTAACAAACAAAAGCGCCAAGCTGCCCCACCACAACTTCGCAGGGCAAAACAGTTATCAACGCTGTCTTTCAATTTTCGGTCACACGAGCACAGCTTGTTCACAAGTCTTGGAACGTCAGCACAGCACCACTGTTCACAACGAACATCGTTTCACTCCCGAACAGTACATTGCTCTCAAGTAAATAGAAGCGTACGGGCTAACTAGTGGCGAAGCAAGAACCGAGCGCGTAGTTCATACGTTTCCGTACGTACTTGGGGTCACTCAAGTAACGTGTCAAAACGCTGTCAATCCGAAATGTCGCACAGCACCCAACTGAGAGACTGGAAAGTCAAGCGAACGAACTGTTACCGGCACACAAACAGACATTGCAGGCTTCTCGAGTGCTAGTTGCCGTCGATACATCGACGCTGATCCCCGCTTGATAACCACACCGATGCACAGGCTTCGCTGCGCTTCACCGTACACCATTGCACTGCTTACACGCACCGAAAGAGCTGCTGTAATCACAACACATCCGGTCAAACGCTGAAGTAACTCGTGCGAGAAGCATTTGCTGAAAGTCGCACCAACCGATATGCTCTGTTTACGACGACATGTTGTTTTCGACAACTGCGCAGCACATAAGAGAGCTCTTAGAAAGTACTTGCACTATTTTCACGGCGTGAAAAAATTTTCTCTTATGTGTGAGGGGGGTAATATGACGAACAGGACAGGCGTGCCAGATGAAAGAAGTGTTTTGGCAACGTCACGGAGTGAGCTGATGTAAAGGGTATTGCTTCACAACCACTCACAAGCTGTGCCTGTCGGCCAAGCCGTCGTCTGCTCGCGTTTGTCGTTTGCTTCGATCAGAGCATGCGACAGGGGATTCGCTTTCGCAACGCTATTATTCTCAGGTCAAGTGGTCGCTGCGTCGCGCAAAATACATGTCTGTGGCTCGCTCTACCTTTGAATGATGTTCATGCGCCAAGTTAAATGGCTGGTAATTGACGCAGGGATGAATTCAGCCAAGGTTTGCTCCAGAATCGTGAGAGTTTGCATATTTTCGGTGTCATACAAAGTTACTAGGGTCATTTCATTCCGATTGCTTGCCATATTATCACGGTCCATATCGGTGTCTGAACAGTGAAGGCGAAGATGCATGATTTGTTTGTAGTTCCATGCGTAATCACGCGCACCCCTAATACGCTTTGGTTTACAAAGTACGCTTTGTTCCAGATCGTCCCAAAGTGTATCGACAGCTGTATTTCAGAGATCGCAACCATTGGACAGTTAGAGCCAATGAAAGTACACTAGAGCACAAACTTTATGAACCACTCACTGAAAACTTCCTCTCATTTTTATTTCCAATAGCGTGCAAAGAATGTGCTCCCATTAACCTCTTTGGTGGTAATTTCCACCAATGAGGCAAGGATCTCGAGTCGGACTTTTAATTGGATGAGATGGGGCGCAACACAACAACATAACAAATAAGGTTGATCCTATGCCATTCCGCGTTCGAATGCACCGACCATTCACGTATCACATTGGTTTTCATCCAACCACAAATCTTTACATGCGTACGTTTATGCCATTGACGCCCAATAGAATTCTTCAATCACTGCGACTTCGAACTTATTGGACGATGGTGGTTGTCAACACCATCCACTGCGTACAAGGGAAACAACACGCGAAGCTCAAAGCGCCGAAAGAAATAAAAACGCACCAGCAGTCATCAGGCAGCCTTTAATGGGCGTGAATTAACTCAAAACCAGCCAGGGCACCAAAGTATACCGCCGCGGCAGCAGGTTCTAAGTAGCCATATTGTCCCTAAGAATGGTCCGGACCACTCTTAGGATTTTCTCTCAGCCATGCTGTTTTTACGCGCAATTTCGCTTTGTGAATCCACTTACGAGCACTTTTCGGTGACGTAAGCAAATATAGCAGCTGCATCACCATCGTTGACATGTTCCCAAACAGTCACAGCGCACTTTATTTGCAGCGGCCGATGTGACAACGATGGCCTCTTACGACGTTTTTTCGTTTCGTGAATCGACTTACGCAACAAAATTTCTCTTGCGCAAAAATGTTTTCGTAAGTGAGTTTTGTGAATCCGCGCCCTGTTTCGGACTGAATATGTAGGTGATTGTAAATGTGATGACTATCTATCTATCTATATATATATATATATATATATATATATATTGCGAAAAATGGCGTGCATATGCGCACGCAGGATTTTACTTTCGAGGAAGTGAAGGTTCCTTGCAGCGAATCCTCCTTTTTATTACGTCATTGTAAGCGGCAGACCCCTCGCCTTCTCCCCTCTTACGTGACTTGCCCCCCCCCCCTTCTCCCGCGCAAGCCTATGATGGCGGGGAAATATATAGTTAAGTTGAAATATTTAGTTGTGCCAACGGTTTTTTTGCAGTCAGCAACATTATGAGGGCTTTATGGGGTGAAGCTCCTTAAGGCGTCACCCAATCGTTCTCTGTAGTAACCACCTCTCTCAGGTATGATTGATTGATTGATTTAAAACTTTATTGAACTATTTACAATGTGCTCTCGCTTGTTAGCTTCAGCACCACGAAAAAAAAAACTCGGGTGAACTCAAACTGGTCAGCTTGTTACTGCAGGGCAAGGAACGGCGATCGTGCGCAATGCAGCACACGACAGGTTCAGCCTGGCTCTGATGAGTGGGTCTTCAAGTATCCAGATGGTCGTCCCTTCCATGTCTTGCTGTAGCTGAAGCAGGGTACGTTGGGCTTTTTTTATAAAAGCAGCTCGGCTTGATTCGTGAACGGGGCATTCTCAGAGGATATGCTCCAACGTTGCTGGCTCGTGGCAGTAGTGACAGTTCGGGTCGGAGTACTTTGTCGGGTGTATCTTGTGAAGGACCGAGATTGTCGTGAAATTTAGTGTTTGCAATCTTTTGAGTGTGACCTCGTAGAGGCGGGTGGATCTTGGGGGTTGGGCATCGTGTTTTGTAGCTTCTTCTAACTTGGACCTTAATTGCCACCGGCGTTGATCTTTCGCTCTCGGTAGTTGCTTTCATGGGTCTCATCTTGGTCATTGTTGCGGCCTGCTTCGAGCTCGCATCCCCAAGTCATTCCTTGCTATGATCCTACAAGGTTCGTTGATGAGCCAGCTCGTGTCCAGGTATATTTGTGTGTCCAGGAATCCAATGAACTCGGACCCGGACTGATCGTACTGGATGTTGGGCGGTATAGTGCAGGATGTGCCTGACGTACGCTGGTAGCTTTCTTCTTGTTTAGAGTGTTTGAAGCACTTCCTGCGAATCCATGAAGATGTGAATAGCTTTTGGCGATGATCCTGTTTGATTGTAATGGGCTAGAGCTTCCGAAATGGCGTACCCTTCAGCTGCTTCGGGCAGTAAGCAGGGTTGAGTTATAAAAAATGAGGATGCTTCCCCTGTTCTCAGGTTGAAAAACGCCCATGTGTTGGAGCCTTCTAGAGTGCATGAGACATCTGTGTAGATTATATCTTCTTCGCCAGGTATACTTTTAAGGTGTTCAATATGCCGCAGAGTGTAGTATGCCCTTCGCTGATTGTCCGAGGCTTAGCTCATATGTTTTGGAAGCGGCCGATTTTCTGTCCCGGTAATATCTTCCCATGGCGGAATTGTGGGTATAATGTGAGGCAGGTCTTGGTAGCTTAGACCTAGCTCGTTTCCGATGGCTCTTTTGGGACGGGTTATCTTGAGGCGCTCATTTTGAGCTTGCAGTGCAGGCTCTACATAGTAACATAATGGAAGAAGTAGACCTGTTCCGTACAGGTCTTCGACTTGGTGTATCTTGGTAGCCCTGTGGCGATGCTAATGCATGTTTTGTTGATGCATTCAAGTTTTTCATGCTGGGTCGGCGTCATTGGCAGGAAGGGTAGTCCATATAGGAGCCTTGAATGGACGAGCGTTTGTGAGAGTCTTTTAATTTGACTTTCGGATAGGCCCAGGAGCAATTTGTCAACTTTCGCAGCACTCTTGTTGTCTGTTTCGTGGTGCACAGCGCTTTTTCTACCCATTGAGTGGACTTGGCGTTTTGTTGATATATAATGCCTACTACCATAATGTGCTCTTTGCGCTGTATGCTTGTGTTGCGTACAGTAAGTTGGATTTTATCTCGAATAAATTGCTGCTTGCTGTGGTTCGTACGTTTCAGAGCAACTATACATTCTGTCTTTTCCGGTGAAATCCGGAGACCTTGCTTGTCAAGGAAAGTGGTGATAACATCAATTGCCTTCTGGAGGTGCTGCTGTTGCATAGAGATGTCTCACGTGTTACACCAAATTGTAACGTCGTCGGCATAGATTCCCGCCGAGATGGACTGAACTTCACTTAGAAAAAAGGCAAGTGGGTGTGAGGGGTTCTTTAGTACGTCCTCGTATAGGCGCCGGAGTGTGTCCTAAGTAGAAAGGTGGGGTCTAAAGCCAGTTTGGGTGCAGTGATAGTGTTCCCCATTTTCTCGCATCCATGTGAGGCGCTTGTTTACCATTCGCTCCATTACCTTTCCGATTACTGAAGTTAACCAAATTGGCCGAAGGTTACTTGCAGTCGTCGGAGGTTTGTTTGGTTTAGGCAGTGGTATAGCATTTGAATGTTTCCACTTTTTCGGGAGATTGCCATCTTCCCATACTTGAATTATGATGAAAAGAAGAGGCGTTAGTTGGTTCTCTGTCAGTTGCTGTAATTGTTTGTAGGTAATCATATCAGGGCCCGAAGCTGTTTTACAATTTGACTCCTTTAGTGCTATTATAAGTTCTTGAATTGTGAAGGGAGCATTCATTGTGCCGTTGCTTTGTTTTTCCTCTGGCCACTGGATACTCCGGATGTCTTGCCGGTTGTGGAAAAAAATGTGTTGGCGCACGTATCAGCAGTGACTGGTGCTGATGAATGGGAAGCCAAACACAGTTTTTCAGCGGCTGTTTGAGTTTTGCCCCGGCCTTCCAATGATTTGACTATGTTCCATAGCCTTTCATTGTTTATCCTACCATGTAGCTGGTCGCAGCAATCCTGCCACTGTTGCATACGTAGCTTGCATGTGTACTTAGATGCTTGTCTCGTAAGAATTTCAAGCTTCAGGCAATTGAGAGCTGATTTTTCAGTCATGTATGCATGTAAAGCAGCTATGCATGCCTCCCACAAGTTTAAGAGGTGCCTATCGGGTGCAGGCTTTTGAGGACTCTTTTTGTAGGTATTGCTTGCCTTCCTTGTCGCTTCCCGTATATGTTTTCTACATTCGTCAAGGGTGACTGTTTTAGGGCAACCGTCCATATAAGACCAATACTTGTCCCAGTCAATGAAGGAACACTCCTTTGACATAGTAAAAATTTCGCCCCAGACAATCACAATTGGTACGTGGTCGCTGCCAACATTGCCAGACCATAAGTCCTAGTGCGTACCTTTTGGTAGGTGCCTAACCCACGTGAGGTCTCGCGATGTATTATTCTGATTCGCGCCCCCAATCCTTGTGTATTGACCTGCCGTGTTGAGGAGGGTAAAGCCGACGTCTTCCAAAGCTTTTTTGAGTTGCTTCCCTTTGGGAGAATTTTGTGAGTATCCCCAGAAGACGCATGGCGCGTTGAATGCTCCCGGAATTAAGGTTGGTCCTTTATGTTCTATTTTACTGAGGGGTAGCTATGAGGGGTAGTGCTGCGGCAGTAGCGGGAGATATGGCCAACTCGGTGGCAGCGGAAGTAGATCAGTTTGTCGTCTGCAGTTCTCCATTTCACCGGATTGCGGGATCGCGGAAGAAAATGTGAGTCATGACGTGGTGCATTTATTGTCATTGGTCTGGAGTTGGGTCGGGAGACAGAGCAGGCCACAGGCAAACCTAGCTTTGCGCTTTCCTGCCTCACGACGGCTTCAATAACGGAGACCGCCGGAGGCGTGTGTGTGGCGCCGTGGTCGAGCAGATGTGGAGGAAATGGTGCCGGACTTGACGCGTCAAGCTCCTGTCAAACTATTTGTGTCACGCTGTCCTGCATGGGTGGTGCGGCACCGAGATCGGTGCAGGTGGATGTAAGAGCCGTGTTTGGTAGCCACGTAAATTGAGGCAGAACACGGCGGCTTTTGGCGATTTCGAAGTGGCGGCATTCCTTGATAAATATATCTACGGTCGTAACATTGGTGTATACGAGCAAGTTGAAGGCGTCGTCTGCGATACCCTTGAGTGTGTGGCCCACCTCGTCACTCTCTGTCATTTGCTCGTCCACTTTTCGGCACAACGCGAGCACGACCTGTATGTACGAGACATACGACTCAGTTGAGGACTGCACACAGGTGGCGAGTTCTTTTCGCGCTTCCATTTGGCAACCGGACGGGTCCCCAAAGATGTCGCGTAATCTCTCCTTGAAGATATCCCAGCTAGTGAGCTCGGTCTCAAGGGCGTCGAACCAGACCCGTGGGGTGCTGTCCATGTAAAATATTACGTTGGCGAGCATCATGGTAGGGTTCCATAGGTGTGTCTGGCTAACACACTCGTATATACGGAGCCAGTAGTCAACGTCAAACCCAGGTTGTGCGGAGAATGTACCGGGATCACGGGGGGTGGGCATCTTCAGGTATGTAGTGGCTGGAGCTACAGGTGGAGACGCTGACGGGTTGTTGTTATTGGTAGCCATGGCCAGAGACTGAACGGTACGACCACTGCCAAGCTTCGTGGTGAAGACAGGGAACGTTCCACTTCGACCAAATATGTTACGGAAAAGAAGATACAGCGTTGATTTGATTGATATGTGGGGTTTAACGTCCCAAAACCACCATATGATTATGAGAGACACCGTAGTGGAGGGCTCCGGAAATTTCGACCACCTGGGGTTCTTCAACGTGCGCCCAAACCTGAGCACACGGGCCTACACCATTTCCGCCTCCATTGGAAATGCAGCCGCCGCAGCCGGGATTCAAACCCGCGACCTTCGGGTCAGCAGCCGAGTACCTTAGCCACTAGACCACCGCGGCGGGGCAAGAAGATACAGCGTATCGACGAGCCTGGGGGTTAGATGTATTCAAAAGCAGCGGTAATGGCGTGACCGGTTCACCAGCGATCGAGCGGAGATAGCCGTTCGTCTTCATCGTCAGGCACACACGCGTGTCGCTCCCTAGAATATCAATATATATGCATGTAGCAATATAAACCTCAACCTGTCCACAGCAAGCCAGTTAGAGTAAAACACAACAAACATTCAGTCACTCCTGGCCCTGATCTTATCCTCGTTGAATTGATGCATAAACTTCCATGGGCGCCAGTCTGCGCTATTAGGTGAACCGCAGAGACTAAAATGACAGCGGGAACAGCAAAGCAAGCCTGTGTGTCATAACTATGCGCATGGCCGACGTTTAAAATATTGCAAAGCCCTGCGATCCCAAAAAGCCTAAACTTAATTGATCAAAAATACCACAGTTCCTACAGCGTGCTGAACGCGTGGTCTTGAGGGTCGTTTGGATGAAGCGGCAAACAGGTCTTCGCAATCTAACTTTTTAACCACCATACGGTTCACTTGAATCGTACGTACGTCCGAATCCGAACAAATAATCATTCGTCATTGCTGTCACCACTTCGGTGCTAAGTGGTGATGATACTAAGGAAACAAAAATTAATAGTGCGTAACGCTTGAAAATATCCTATTTCACGAACTTGTTAAATTCTTGGCCTGACAGACTGCAGCGGTTGTTGTTGTTGTTGTTGTTGTTGCTGTTGTTGTTGTTGTTGTTGTTGTTGTTGTTGTTGTTGTTGTTGTTGTTGTTGTTGTTGTTGTTGTTGTTGTTGTTGTTGTTGTTGTTGTTGTTGTTGTTGTTGTTTTATAACCTTTGTTAACATACATGTGCATACATACCTGATGGTTTTAGCTGGGCGAAGAACCACGCGTTCCACGTCATGACGCTTCGCTGTTGCATTTAATTTTATGCAAGAGTGGAGATAATCAAGGGATGGTGGAGATGGTGGTGGTGGTGGTGGTTGTGGTGGTGTTGCAGCGGGCGGGGTGAGCCTGGCCTGCATATGGCCGGCAATTGTTCCGTCTGAGCATCTCCTGAATTTGGAAATTGTCACCACGTGTCAGAAAGCCCAGTGTCTCTCAGGAAGACCAACAAAATTTGTTGCACGTTCCTTCTAGTTGCCTTGGGTTCTTCAGGAAAAATGACGTCATCAACTGTCCGGTGCCTATGACAGCCTTTTTGCAAGATACGGATCATCGCTGCTCTTTGCACATCAAACTGTGGGCAAAGCCAAATGAAATGCTCAATATCCCTGATGTCACCGCAGAAGGCACAGGAACGGGGAAGCGTATCTCCCAGTCTTGAATAACGAGGCCGGGGTGTATTGACTATCCTCATTTTAGCTCCCAAAGACAACAACTTTCGGCAATGTTAGCACGACTTAATGGCCGGCCACTTTCGGAGCAGTCAGTTTTAGCGTGCCGAAACGTTCAACCCTCCAGCCATAATCATATGGTGGTTTTCTGACGTTAAACCCCACATATCAATCAATTGACCCTCCAGCCAGAAACCGATGAAATCGCTGCTCAAGTTTCTGCTCAAAAACCGCATAATAACCAGAGCCGGTTCTTATGCGGTACAACAGCGTCGCTTGTTCACGAGAAAGTCCATGAATTACACATGCTTGGTGTGGAAACTTGTAGATCGCCTTTAGATGATTGCGTATCACATCTTTGTTGTTCTGGTAAGTCTTTGGAGTTCTTACTTTTGGAACAGATGTCCATGCTTCGCATGCAAGGGCATTAGCCTTTTCATTGCCTTCAATGCCAACGTGGAATGGGATCTACTGAAACTTTATATTAAAACTATTGCCAATTAGGTGTTTAATTAGTGCCAGAGATTGCCTGGTGAGCTTTTCTTTAGGTAGGCCACGATGCAGTCTTTATAGCGCCGATTTGGAGTCCGTCAGCACTAACGCATATCGTGCAGAAAAGGATCGCAATTTTCGCAAAGCCGCCATGATTGAAACGCTTTCTACCATTGTGGACGAGACCACGTGATTCAGGCGGCCCAACCATGACACGCCAAGGCAGGGTATGCAGAAAGCCGCTTCGCAGATGTCCGTTTGTGTGCACACTGATCCGTTGGTTTACACTTGTAGGTGGCCGCGGTACAGGGTACGTAAGTGGTCCAACACAAGAAATTTTCCTTCCACGGCTGGAATGGTGCGCTTAGCTGGTAGCTTGGGTACGCTGAAGTTGCACGCAACATCCACAAAAGACCATGGTGGGTCCATAGGGCGCTGTTTAGGTAGTTTCAAGCCTAAATATTGAAATGGGTTCAGTGTCGCGTTGAAGATTGAGCCAGTTCTTGCTCTTAGCCACCGGAGAAGCGCCGTGCCTGCGAAGGATTCGCCCAGCCTTGACAGCTGCGTCAATAAGGCATGAGACGCCAAAAGGCGGAGTGGAAGAGACTCGGCTTCATTGGTGACCTTCGTGTTTGAAGCCACCTGAGGAACTCCCATCACCAAGCGAAGACCATTTCTGTACACTGCCTCTCGGCGTTCAAACTGGCTCGATGATGGTGATATCAGGGGCAGCTGATAAAGAATGTGGCTTGTTATAAGTGCAGCATTCAATTTAAGCATAAACATAGGATTGTTGCCCCAGCGTACCCTTCTATGCGACGAAGAGCATTGACCCTTTGCACTGACGCAGTGACTATACCATTAACCTCACATCACCATAATAGTGTGTTGTCGATGGTAATGCCCAGGAAATGGGCACTTGTTGCACACCGAATTGAGTGGCCTAGAATATTCAGCGACCAACGTGTTGACTTCCGTCTGGCTCCCGGGAAGAGCATAAAGGCCGATTTTTCCGCTGATAAAGATAGGCCAAGTGTCAACGAGTGACGCTGAATGATTGAAATAACGCTCTGTACTATCCGGGTCAAACGTTTGTGCTGGTACCCTGAGATCCAAATGCAAATGTCATCGGCGTAGATGGATATTTTAACTGCTTTCAGAGCAAAGTGCAGAATGTCAGGAAGGCTGGCCAGGACACCGTTAAAAAGCAAGGGAGATAGAACACTTCCCTATGGGACGCCGAGGGAAACGCGTCTCTCTTCGCTCGTTACATTTCCAAGCTTAACCTGGACACATCGGTCTCTGAGAAATTCATGTACGAACCGAAGAGCATTTCCCGACACACCCATGGCTTGAAGCCGGTTCACGATGCCTGCCTGAAGCACACAATTATATGCCTTGGCAACGTCCATGAAGACGGCGAGTGTCGAGAGTCCGCTGACGCGGTGGTGCTTGATGTGGCTTAATAGGTCCAAAACACTGTCCTGGGCACTCAGTCATGGACAAAATTCCGTCATACACGATGGCCATCGTCTTCCTTGTTCAAGGTACCAAGTTAATCTTGTACATATTAATCTTTCCATCAACTTAGATATACGCATGATGTAAGAGATACCGGTCGATATGATGCGAGGCTCGCAGGATCCTTTCCGGACTTCGGAACTGGCACCACCCATGCAGTGTTCCAAACAACTGGGATCTCTTCCGTGCTCCAGACATGATTAAATGTCCAAAAGGGCCCTTTTTCGCTCATATGGCAGATTTGTTAGCATTTGATTGCTGATAAAATTGGGATCCACGGCACAGCGTCTTCTTAATTTGCTAAGTGCCATATCCAGCTCTCGAAAGGTGAATGGCGTATCTATCGTGTGAAAAAACTCGGATGACGAAGGAATCGCCACTCCTGCTGATCTGCGAGATGTGTACCCGTCTGCGAAATCCTCTGCAAGGGTTTGCAAATCTTTCCCTTGTTTCAAAGCGAGTGCTTCGAATGGCCTGTGGGAGCGGATCTTTCCAGAGAGACTATATATTACTGCCCATATTCTTGTCAAGGGCGTAAACGTTGATAAACTCTTACATAATTAAAGCAGCCCATTGAATTAATGAAGGGATTGAGTAATTAAGGAATCTCCACTTTTGAATGTATCTCCACTCTTGCATGTAAAAGATCTCGCTTGTTAGATATCTTAACAACCTATTTATTTAACTTTTGTGACTTTGATAAACGCCGCAAATCTCGCCTGCCTTTCTTTTCTTTTAAATGCGAAGCATTTCTTAGCGAACTTCGGTGACTTTGAGCGTATCTATCTATCTATCTATCTATCTATCTATCTATCTATCTATCTATCTATCTATCTATCTATCTATCTATCTATCTATCTATCAAGCTAGCTAGCTGCCTACTACTTTTAGCTCTCCTGGCCGTTTCGATAATAGTATCAATGCCTAACTTGGTATGACATAACATGACTGTATGAAGAACACATTTGACTAGTCACTACATAAAATTCGTAAAAAATATGTCATTATTGTCATAATTTACATTTCAGGGTCCTGTAGCTCTTGCGGTAGTTTCGTTCACATGGCATGTTGCAAAACTGGTATGGTATGACATCATTGCATGTCGAACTCAAGTGACCGACCCCAACATGAAAATCCTGACATGCGTGTTCTGTAACACTATGACTACATGCCACGCTCATGATGGGCTCGCGGCCGTTTCGTCAGCGTCACATTTGCCAAATGTTGTATTACGGTACGTGAATGGATGACGAAGGTATGTGACTGGTGCAAACATGACAATCCTGAAATGCGTGTCATGTAACAACATGACTACATGCCACGCTCATGATGTGCTGGCGGCCGTTTCGCTAGCTTCAACTATACCAAATTTGGTATGACGGGACGTCAATAGATGACGAATGTACGATACCGGTGCAAACATGATAAATATCAGGTGCGTGTCATTTAACAACATGACTACATGCTACGCTCATGAAGCGCTCGTGGCCGTTTCGCTAGCTTCACATGTACCGAACTCAGTAATACGCAACGCGAACGAACGACATAGGTAAATGATCCATCCAAACATGACAATCACGACATGCGTGTCATGTAACAACATGACTATACGCCACACTCATGATGCGCTCACGGCCATTTTGCTAGCTTCACATGCGCCAAATTTTGTATTGCGTGACGTCATTGAGTGACGAAGGTATGCGACTGGTGAAAACATGATAATCATGAGATCCGTGTCATGTGAGAACATGGCTAGATACCACGCTCAAGGCGCCAATACATTTCGACGTGACATCGTGCGCGTGCTCGCCGGCGTTCATTTCGTCGCGTCACGCCGGCGTTGCCATGCCAGGCGCCAGTCTTATCATATACTCGCAGGTGCGCACCACGCGTTGCTTTGAAGCATGCGCGTTTCAGCGCATCCGCCGTCCCTCCATCAGGAAAAGAGGGAGACACAGTGTTGTATGGGAAACCCATCGGCCCCAAATGCAGCATGTCGCCTTTCGCGCCGATTGCCATTGGTCCGCGCCGACGGACGCTGGTCGCGCCTGGTGTCAGACTATAGAGTGCTCGCATTTCGCTAACGTAGCGTCGCTGTTCCCGGCGTGCGCGAGCGTCAACGCTACATTGCAGTATATGGGGCCCTTCATGATGCGCTCGCGGCTGTTTTGCTAACTCCACATATGCCAAATTAGTGCTACGTGACGTCAACGGATGACAAAAGTATATGACTGGTGCAAACATGATAATGCTGGCAAGCGTGTTATTTAGGAAAATGACAACATACCACGCTCATATCGTGCTCGCTGCTGTTTCGCTAGCTCCACATATACTAAATTTGGCATCACGTGACGTGAATAGATGACGAAGGTAAACGACACATCCAAACATGATAATCATGACAGGTAAGTCATGTACGGCAACGTTCACCTCTACTTCGTAACATTACGCTGATTTTGGAGTTACATATCAACCTTACCCATTCATGCTTCGCATATCATCGATTCCCACTGTACGTGGAATCTGCCATTTTTTTTTTTTTTAGGGGTGAAGCTCCTTATAGCGGCACCCATTCGTCCCCCGTAGAATGTAACAAGTATAACATTTTGACCTCCAAGGTGGTGCCGGTGAGAGACTTCTTCTGTGCGTTGTTGAATAATAAAAAATAGTGCTGAATGTACATGTCAATGGCTGCTAATGTGGAATGAGAGACAGGAGCATTCGGGTTTTAGTTAACGCGCAGGCTGCAATCACCATTATTAGCCATTGACATGTACATTGAGCACTATCTGACAAGAAAGGGTTGCTACGTTATACTCGCTAGGTGTAACCTCCTTAGCTTTAGAAAGGTTTAGCGAGCGTTGAGCCGCAGTGCCATGAATACAATGAACTTGTATATACCATGAATGAACTCGAGGTGGTTAAAAATGGGAAGTAGATACGAAGCGCAAGCCGTAAGAAAGTAAAAGCCGAATTCTCCGCCTCTGATTTCCCATTAGCAGACATTGGCATGTACATTGAGCACTATCTGACTGAAAAAGTTTGCTACGTCACACTCGCTGAGCGTAACCTCCTTGGTTTTCGAAAGGTTTAGCGAGCGTTCGGCCGCAGTGCCAAAAATACAGTGAACTAGTATATACCATGAACTCGAGGTGGTTAAAGGTGGGAAGTGGACCCGAAGCGCAAGCCGTAAAAAAGTGTGCGTGTGCCACCTCTCGTTTAGTCCTTGGAATGTCCGCTGGTAGGCCGTGCTTCTATATGGGGAATATATGATGAAAAGATGCGAGATGGTGGTACTTGGAGTGTTGAATAGATGGACGAACGGACGCATAGACAGATGCATGGATGGACGCATGAAGGGACGCAGAGACGGCTGCATGGACGAACGCAGGGACGGACGCACGAACAGACGCACGCACGGACGGGCTGATGGACGCATGGACGGTCACACTGACGGACGCATGGACGGACGGAAGCAAGAACGAATGGACGGACGAATTCTTCGCCCCACTCTCCATCATTCACTCCGTGGATATGCTGCGATTTTTTTTTTGTACTGAATGCTGGTTAACTTTCATTCAGTAAAAGTTTTTCAGCCTATCGTTCTTGAAGTGCCAATAAGCACGCGGCAGGGATTGATATTTAAAAACAAAACAGTGAGCTAATTTCTACTTTCTGTGTCTTGACCCACTGCGAAAACCTAGCGGAAAGCGTGTCACGGAAAAAAAGGCTCAGTGTAGATTCCTGCTCAAGGCGCTTTCATGCGAGCCAAATGCGCAGACATCCGTCTGCTCTGATTTAGCGCCTATTTGAAAAGCCAAAAATAATCTACAGGCCCACACTGCGATGTTCCTTGTAATCATATAGGCCTTTCGCCACGTAAAGTACCATAATACGTCATTTTTTCGGGTGCAGATAAAACAAGCCAATTGTTTTAGTTGTCATTCTGTCGCTCTGTAGACAGCTCTCGCTGTCCGATAAACGCACACTTCTTTTTTCAAGCAAAAGCAAAACAAAATATGTATTCAGCGTTTAGCGATGCCCTCACGTGCGTCCATGGCAATTAGAATATAACCTCGAGCAAACGTGCCTCACAACGAACGGCAGAGGCGCGAGTGTCGTGCTCCCTGAATCCCAAAGGCGTCGCCATGCAGCCCCAAGGGTGGGCGAAACGCGGGCCGCACTTCAATGGGCCCGGTGCGAATTCCGACCACGGCTGGACGAGATTACGCCGATCAGGGCCATGCTTGGTGGAGCACCTGCACGCTCCGTGCACCGCGATAGATTTCTTTTCGCCCCTGTCACACGACTGCGAGGATTTCAGCTTTCTCAACACGCTGATCTGCTCTACCACGTCCTCGTGTATGTCTCGTCATGCTTTATATGGTGAATTTTGTTTTTGTCGCAGCCCGCCTGAATCTCTACCTCAAACTTTTAACGAAACAACGGGGAAATTATGAACGGCTTGTTTCCTTGTTAGACGTAACCTAATACCATAATTGATATGTGGGGTTTAACGTCCGAAAACCAGCATATGATTATAAGAGACGCCGTAGTGGAGGGCTCCGTAAGTTTAGGCCACCTGGGGTTCTTTAATGTGCACCCAACTCTAGCACATGGGTCTACAACACTTTAGCCTTCACCGAAAATGCAGCCGCCGCAGCCGGGATTCGATCCCGCGACCTGCGGGTCAGCAGCCGAATACCTTATAACCACTACACCACCATGGCGGAGCCTTGTTTAACTACAGTACAGTAACTGTGACATTAATGTAAGGAAACTAAAATGGGTGAAAAACCCCTGCCTCCAGCAAGTGAATTTTTCTTCCACTTTCTTTTTTTTCTTTATACGTATGTCATAATCAGTACAATTAAACATGTACCTTCATTAGTTCTCTTGTGAAAGATAATCGGTAATTTCGAACGTCGCTTTACTCGCAGGGGACCAAAGAACAGTCACAAAGACAGTGCAAGTCACCAGAGACAGCTGGTCCCCACTATAGCCATGAATTCTGGCCGTTTTGTAATATTATCTATTGCTTTCAGTGAGAAAATTCGTGACCATCAAATGGTATTAGAATCGTACTGATTTCTTGTTTCACAATTTATGACTATAAAGCTTGATTACGTGTCTTAAAAATGAATACAGAATCTCGCCCATTCATTGGTGCTGCTGCTTTTGAAGAGATGACACTAGATAATACATACATGCAATGATGGACATGATAATTTTGAAAGTGCGTTAAATATATACATGTTTTTGTAACAGTGTATAACACATTTTGGTACGAACTCTTTCTTGTCAAGTTTCATTGTATAGAGATTACATTCTTCCCCCAATAGTGTAACAGCAATTCTGTGATACATGAAATGTTCTGTGGTACAGGAAATAGATAGATAGATAGATAGATAGATAGATAGATAGATAGATAGATAGATAGATAGATAGATAGATAGATAGATAGATAGATAGATAGATAGATAGATAGATAGATAGATAGATAGATAGATAGATAGATAGATAGATAGATAGATAGATAGATAGATAGATAGATAGATAGATAGATAGATAGATAGATAGATAGATAGATAGAAACGCGCAAAGTTTTTGCTGTTCACTAGGAAATGCTTCGCATTCATTCAGCTGGGGACAAGAGGTAACTGACATATGCACTTTTGTTCTTTCGGCCACAATGGTGTCCTTCCACAACGCAGTTCAACGAAAGAACGTACTGAAAAGTTACAACGTAAAGATGCAAAATGCGAGTCATGCATAGCCTCTACAAGCGCTCGCAGACCGAGAACCTGCTAGAAGGCATACACGTCATTTTAAACCAAGAACCTAAAGAATGGGGTAAGAGTGGGACAGAAGGCGGCACGGCACAAAAAGGAGATTGTTAAGAAAAAGGTGGCAGAAGGGGATAGTAAAAGGCAACCGCTCATATTTTTCTCGGTAAGCCAGCCAAGGAGTGTCGTCCACGTGAAGCGAGGGTCAAAAGGGTGTGTCACCCCACTAGGGATCCTTAAAGGTACAATTACCCGGTATCGGCTCTACACCCAAAATTTTCCTTTCACTGGGCATGACTCACCTACGCATTGCTTTCAGCCGGAGCGGGGTGACAGCACCTTCCCCTTTGGCTCGGGTTCGTGTTGACGCTACTCAAGCAGATGAACCCAAAAAGATTGATTGATATGTGGGGTTTAACATCCCAAAAGCCCCAAAAAAAACGGTACAATCGTTTATGCTATAACTATACCGGCGTTTGAGTTTTTGTACTTATCACGAACTGTTGAAGAAGTTAGTGACATCTGGTTCGTCATCTATTGTAGCTCAAAACAGGTCATTTTGATCAACGGCACGGTTTACCAAATATTGAAGAGGAGTTCTTAATTAAAACGATAGAATAATAAATAAAAATATGCATAATATGCTATTTCTCGAGGTATTCTTTACAAGGTTTCATTCAAATTAATAAGCACCTTATAGACGGCATGATCAGGCTTACGTTTTAATGAATATCGAATAGATATCGCGCCAAATAGGAAACACACACACACACACACACACACACACACACATATATATATATATATATATATATATATATATATATATATATATATATATATATATATATGTATATATATATATATATATATATATATATATATATATATAAAATATATAAGGGAGAGAAGTGTATACCTAAAGGCTCGTATTTCCGTGTTTTAACACAATATTAATGAGATATAACAGACAGTAATGCCAAGGAAAGTACAGGGGAAGTTATTAGAACCAATGGAATGTAAATAAGAAGAAAGAAGAGAGAAAAGTGGATGAAAAAATTACCAGCTGTGAGCAGGAATCGAACCTACGACCTTCGAATAACGCGTTCGATGCTCTAACCACTGAGCTATCACAGCGGCCGTCCCTCCATCCACTTTTTGGGGTTTATATGTGAATTTAGAAGTAGGAGTGACAGTCAGCGCCATCTATAAGCCAAACAACGAGTGTGAAAACACTCTTATTCGCATGTTTGGCGCCACGTAGCACGTGAACTTATAATGAGCGGGCAGCTGATTAATTGTCCCTCTTATACAACCTAAACACACCAAGTCTGCCAGTACGAGACCCTCGTTCAATGAAATAAGGGAGAGAAGTGTATACCTAAAGGCTCGTATTTCCGTGTTTTAACACAATATTAATGAGATATAACAGACAGTAATGCCAAGGAATGTACAGGGGAAGTTATTAGAACCAATGGAATGTAAATAAGAAGAAAGAAGAGGTCGTAGGTTCGATTCCTGCTCACAGCTGGTAATTTTTTCATCCACTTTTCTCTCTTCTTTCTTCTTATTTACATTCCATTGGTTCTAATAACTTCCCCTGTACATTCCTTGGCATTACTGTCTGTTATATCTCATTAATATTGTGTTAAAACACGGAAATACGAGCCTTTAGGTATACACTTCTCTGCCTTATTTCATTGAACGAGGGTCTCGTACTGGCAGACTTGGTGTGTTTAGGTTGTATAAGAGGGACAATTAATCAGCTGCCCGCTCATTATAAGTTCATGTGCTACGTGGCGCCAAACATGCGAATAAGAGTGTTTTCACACTCGTTGTTTGGCTTATAGATGGCGCTGACTGTCACTCCTACTTCTAAATTCACATATAAACCCCAAAAAGTGCATGGAGGGACGGCCGCTGTGATAGCTCAGTGGTTAGAGCATCGAACGCGTTATTCGAAGGTCGTAGGTTCGATTCCTGCCCACAGCTGGTAATTTTTTCATCCACTTTTCTCTCTTCTTTCTTCTTATATACATTCCATTGGTTCTAATAACTTCCCCTGTACATTCCTTGGCATTACTGTCTGTTATATCTCATTAATATTGTGTTAAAACACGGAAATACGAGCCTTTAGGTATACACTTCTCTCCCTTATTTCCATGAACGAGGGTCTCGTACTGGCAGACTTGGTGTGTTTAGGTTGTATAAGAGGGACAATTAATCAGCTGCCCGCTCATTATAAGTTCACGTGCTACGTGGCGCCAAACATCCGAATAAGAGTGTTTTCACACTCGTTGTTTGGCTTATAGATGGCGCTGACTGTCACTCCTACTTCTAAATTCACATATAAACCCCAAAAAGTGGATGGAGGGACGGCCGCTGTGATAGCTCAGTGGTTAGAGCATCGAACGCGTTATTCGAAGGTCGTAGGTTCGATTCCTGCCCACAGCTGGTAATTTTTTCATCCACTTTCCTCTCTTCTTTCTTCTTATATACATTCCATTGGTTCTAATAACTTCCCCTGTACATTCCTTGGCATTACTGTCTGTTATATCTCATATATATATATATATATATATATATATATATATATATATATATATATATATATATAAATATATATATATATATATATATATTATATATATATAAGGGAGAGAAGTGTATACCTAAGGGCTCGTGTTTCCGTGTTTTAAAATGAGATATAACAGAGAGTTGATTGATTTGTGGGGTTTAACGTCCCAAAACCACCATATGATTATGAGAGACGCCGTAGTGGAGAGCTCCGGAAATTTCGACCACGTGGGGTTCTTTAACGTGCGCCCAAATCTGAGCACACGGGCCTACAACATTTCCGCCTCCATCGGAAATGCTGCCGCCGCAGCCGGGAATCGAACCCGCGACCTGCGGGTATATAACAGACAGTAATGCCAAGGAATGTACAGGGGGAGTTTATTAGAACCAATGTATATAAGAAGAAAGAAGAGTGGATGAAGAAATAACCAGCCGTGAGCAGGAATCGAACCTACAACCTTTGAATAACGCGTTCCATGCTCGAACGCGTTATTCGAAGGTCGTAGGTTCGATTCCTGCTCACAGCTGGTAATTTTTTCATCCACTTTTCTTTCTTCTTTCTTCTTATATACATTGGTTCTAATAAACTCCCCCTGTACATTCCTTGGCATTACTGTCTGTTATATCTCATATATATATATATATATATATAGAAGAAACAGAAGTTAGCGGTTGTCTTAATTTTTTATTACCAACGGTTTCGACCGGTGAACTGCTCTTCGTCAGAGATAATATATATATATATATATATATATATATATATATATATATATATATATATATATATATATATATATATATATATATATATATATATATATATATATATATATATATATATATATAAGACATTATCAACAGAGCCCGAGCACCATGTAAATAAAATTTTCTTCTCATGACACGAATGTAGTTTTTTCTACAGAAGCCATGGTCGCGCTAAAGCATGGAGCCAGGATTGCTTGAAAGCCGAACGTATGAATACAAAAAGCGAAATTTCACTTAATTGACAAAAAAAAACATACTCCATTTTTTGTCCACGCATGTCAGCACCCGCTCCCCAATCTGGTAATCCCATAAAAGTTACATTTCGAAGTCAGCGTCTAACAAACGCACTGCTACGCGCAGCTTTTTTGTTTGTTCTTTGGCGTACTGCTCCACTGAGCAGGTCACCACACAGTACATCCAGCTGTTATTTAACACTTCATTGGATAGTGTTCTGTTCCTTCATCGGTTCAGAGGAGTTGTATTGTAAACCTGTTGGTTTCCGTTTAAATTTCGCATTACTTACCAGGGTACATACTGCACAAACCTAGCCATGTTGCCTGTTTCAAACAGACAACAAGAGTCTACGGGCCCGCTATGTGCTGTAGTAGAGTCTACTACAGCACATAGCGAGCCCATAGACAGCAAATTTTTCCGGGGTGGAGGACATGAAATATATCTACTTTCGTTATTTATTCTCGGTAAAACACTCTGCAACATCTAAATTTTCTAAGGAGAAAAACCCCCTCTGTGGCTACGGGCCTAGCTTGCAAAAAGGGCCATGCTGCTTAGCGCTGCTTCTGATCCGGCAAACCACTGGCTTGCGCAACTGCGCAAACACTCGTTTTTGCATGGCCACGCGCACTCCGTGCGCGCATGCACATTTAGCCATTTCCACACGTCATAACGGAGGAAAACGCGAGTTGCCTGATCGCTCCTCCTGGCCGAGTGAAAATGGTCTGTAATTTTAAGTATAAGGGAAAACACGTGGTACCTTGTAACGTTTTCCAGACATTCATTTTATTTGTCAATCATTTGGCAATGCTTCTTCAATTAGGAGCAAAAGGGTGGAGAAGCCACAGCTAACTTTGGTACATATACGAAAAAAGGAAAACAAGGTAAATACAAGCAAGCAAGCTAAAGAGAAAAAAAATCAGCAATATACTGGACTCAATGAACATAATACAAATTTGAAGCATACGTTTGCAGAGTAAGAGACATAAACCGTGATGTGAAATCAATCACAAATAGGTAAAAAAATCAAACTCGTGCTTCAATAAAGCTGTAACCAAGGCCGTTGAAAATTATCTGCACGAAGCGCGTTGTGCAGCCATGCGTTATGTTACGCTCACGGCGTGGGCGGACGATCACTCCGACCACTGGCCAAACGCTAAAAGCACGAAAAGGAATTGTTAAGAACTGCTGATCTTCGCGGTAGTCTATTACACTGAAAAAATGCACGATAATGACAATATTCTTGAAAACATTCGTCCAAGCAGTGCATGGAAGCAGGTATACACGGCACATGTCAACATTTGAGTCTTCTCAAAATAAAAACTAGCTCCTGCCATTCGTAACAAAATCAAAAACGAAAAGGTGACACTATCAAATTATACATACTCGCAGGTGCCGTTAGTAAAAATTGAGGCCAAAAAATAAGAACCAAAGCTGTTGATTCCAAAATAAATATAAAATACTAAATTCGCGTTTCAGCGCAGTGCTATAAGCATGTGTTTGCATCATTTTAGCATATGTTCTGCTTATTTTAAACTCTGGCATCAGTTTTGGAACAGCACATTTTCACGCTCGAAAAATATTGCTCACTTATCATGATCTTCTTTGTTTTTCTAGCAATATGTTCTACACGACAATGTGACTGTAAAACACATTTAATGGGTTGCAGGGCGTTGCACATTGCATTATTTGTTTTTTTTTATTCTTTCAATTTTTTTATTGTTAGCGCTGCTGTACAGCACGCTACCTTGTGTGACAGATTTCTCAAGCTTTGATTTGTTTGCCTTGAAGCAAACCATCTTAAAAAGTGCGTTGTTTAAGACAACTTGTTATTCAAGCAGCGGAGTGTCTCGAGCAGGTTTCTGGTAAAGGGTAGTAATGGTGACTTAGTGCATGACAGACTATTTGCACCACGTGGTGTTGAGCTGAGTGCTGCGCATGCGTCAACAGTGTTTCCCTCTATCACCCCAGGCTCACGTCGCCTGTGGTGAATTTGCAGACTAGAGTTTTAATCTCGTCCCCTTCGAGCTCCAGTGACGGGTGAAACCGGATCGTCAGGCTGTTCGTGAAGCTGCCAGTCGCGTCCTGCAAAAGTAGTTGGAAGAATAATGAATCGCCATTTGAATGATACAAATAGAATCAGGGTATTTGACAACAACAGAGAGCCACTAAGAGAAGGAATGGCTAGAAAAACAAAAATTGAATAAAAAAGTGGCTGAAACAGTGGCTACATAAAATTTTTCGAATAGCAGATTGATATAGTAACTGTAAAATATCATCTTTAAGGCCATCGAAGACGAAGAGCAAAAAAAAAAGTGCCCGTGGGTGCGAGCGCGCGCCCCTTCACTTCTTTATTAACCCTTTGTGGGTTCGCCTATACTTTTGATATAAAAAGTGGCTGTGGTATTTACATACTAGTAGTACACTCTTAGAAAAGAAGTAGGAGTACTTGCTAACTTAGGGGTAGTAATGCTTTGTCACATATGTTACAACCCTGGTAGTAAGCGCAGTTAGTAACGACGAGGGCAGTAACAGTTACTACCCTTGCTGTTACTACCAGCATTTAGTAACTGTTACTAACCTAGCCGTTACCACTCAGGGGTAGTAACTTTTAAAGGTTTCAAGAAAAAAAGTAGTAACCGATGACACCCTGTTCATTCATTTTGGCGTATTATTTATTCATTGCTAATGCTGGTTAATGAATGTTTTATTACTACACAACCTCGGGTGATGTGGCGTGGTGTGTCACAATTGCGAAGAATACATGGGCCTAGCAAGTTCACTATTTTTTACGCATACACAAAGAAGTAACCGTTAAGAATATACAGCGCCTAATTTGCAGCTGCATGTCCGGCACAGGACAGCCCTTGTTTTTCGGGATGAATTAAAACAAATGTGAACCTATAGCACTACATTATACTACCTAAGTACGTGTGTTTGATGAAGTAGCACAAGACCTTAAATTAGCTTTACTTATAAAAAATTATATGTCATATCTATTGATTACAAAAGGGCCACAAAAATACGCTATGTACAGTGGCCTAAACAAGGTACCGAACTCATTCTCAACGTTGTTCAATGCTTCACACGGCTAGTATATCAGCGGTGAAATGGTCATGATCGTTCTTGGGGTTGGACGCACCAAAATAATGATAATATTTGCAGACCCGCCACAGTGGACTAAATGTGACCGTCCTCGTGGCTAATTGTGACCTTCTGCTTATTTTGATCAACCAGTCTTATTAATTTGCTGCAATTTACTAAGTTTATTGTAATTGTCTATTGCTGTAATTTACTAAGCTTATTGTAATTGTCTATTACAACGCGTGTAGCAGTGCTTATGGTTCGTTAACTTGTACTTCTCCGTTTCGACAATATCGGAATGAATTTTACATATCTCGGTTGCGTAATTTAAGACAAAATGTTTTCCTGATCTATGGATATCTTCTGTGTCATTTTTCTGTTTAATGATGATACTTTGAGACGATTTCTCTTATAAATTATCAGAATCAGATACGCACAAAATTTTTTATTAGATAGTCAACAGCTTGGTGGCAAAAAGGTAGTGACAGGGGAACAAACGTAGTAACAGCTACAGTTACTACTTATTTCATTCCGGTTACTGTTTACTAACCTAGGTAGGAAACAGGTCGCAAAAGTTAACGGTTTCAGCTAATAAATGTTAACTAATGTAGGTAGCAAACAGGTAGCAAAAGGATAGTAACGGTCCAAGAAAAGCCGTAAGCGCTGCAGTTACTACCTGTTTGCTTGCAGTTGCTACATTTTTACAAATTTTTAAAAGTGTAGTAGTAGTAGTAGTAATACACTTTTATTTTCAGCCACAAACTAAAGGCCGAGCTTTTTGACTGCCTGCGCGACCAGTCGACGTTGTTCTTCACCTAATCAAACAAGAAGAACATAAAACAAACTTCCTAAAATTCAAGCCACTCTGGAAAAAAGTGCGACACATAAGTTCTCTTGACTCGTGACAGATTTTACAGTGTGAAAACATTGTCCCACTTATATTTATGAAGGCACCATCTCGCGATTGCATTACCGGACATTTGCGATGAAACTACCGAAATAAGTGGCACGGTGCAACGCTGCTCAAGTTACACAAAGGATCGGTAGCTGCGTTTGCTGCTGTTGCCGTAGAAACTTATAGGAACGAAGCACGAATAGTGCCCGCGACTGGTATAGCTGACGACAAAGAGCTTCCGGTGCGATCTCTCCAGGAGAATTTGCGTGTTCCACTGCAAATTTGGCGGCATGCAATATGAGTACTCGCTCAAGAATTTCGGCGGCTGCTCCCGATCTCCCAGTGCAAAAATGTCGTTAATAAGCTTTACTACTTCTCACTTTTTTTCCCCTAATGAATAGATCCGTGCTTTCAGTTGCGTAGCACGAGTGCTCGAACATAGTATATATATATATATATATATATATATATATATATATATATAAGGGAAAGAAGTGTATACCTAAGGGCTCGTTTTTTCCGTGTTTTTAACACAATAATAATGAGATATAACAGACAGTAATGCCAAGGAATGTACAGGGGACGTTATTAACATTAATGGAATGTAAATAAGAAGAAAGAAAAGTGGATGAAAAAATTACCAACTGTAAGCAGGAATCGAACCTACGACCTTCGAATTACGCGTTCGATATATATATATATATATATATATATATATATATATATATATATATATATATATATATATATATATATATAATGCTCGCATAGCACGTGCATTTCAAAAATGCACGTTTTTTATTAATGCACGCGGTATGCGTAGTACGCACACGTGGCCGTTCGGCTGCTTATCAGTGCATGATGGGTAGTTGGCCCACTGGTATATGCATATTTTTCTTTTTCTTTTTTTTCTCTCTCTTTTTTTCTTTCTCTCTCTCGGCTGGACGATGGCATAAAAGCGCGTCGGAGCTTACTAAATTTTGTCTGATGAAGATAGGTCACCGATCGAAACGTCACCAATAAAACGTTTTTTAGAGGCGTATACTTATTTTGATTGATATGTGGGGTTTAACGTCCCAAAACCACTATATGATTATGAGAGACGCCGTAGTGGAGGGCTCCGGAAATTTAGACCACCTGGGGTTCTTTAACGTGCACCCAAATCTGAGCACACGGGCCTACAACATTTCCGCCTCCATCGGAAATGCAGCCGCCGCAGCCGGGATTTGAACCCGCGCCTTGCGGGTCAGCAGCCGAGTACCTTAGCCATTAGACCACCGTGGTGGGGCACTTATTTTTCCCACGTATATATATATATATATATATATATATATATATATATATATATATATATATATATATATATATATATATATATATATATATATATATATATATATATATATATATGTAATAAACAAAGAAAACTCAACAACTTTGCGCCTGGTCCGTTTAGGTTAGACTAAACAGCTGCTTTGCAGGTCTCGTACGTGTGGAGATGTGTTGCCTAAAGCGAGCAAGAAAACGTGAGGTTGATGAAACAAAGAAGCTTACGAAAGCAGAATGGCAATAGGAGTATTAGACGCAAGGGTTTCTGGGTGTGCTTGTTGGTTCATCAACATTCTGGCGAAATGGCGCGAGTGACGGGACAAAGAATATCCAGGATGCAGCGCTAAAGGCAGCGCTGTGTTCGGTGTGTATTCGGCGTATGTGTGTCCACGGTATATTCTTCGTTCCGTCACCTGCGCTGTTTCACCACAAGGAAAACCAACATCACAAAAATCATGAAACAGCGACAATGCTTGAACATACGAAACAGAGGGAATAAGACCTGCCAAATTACACTGCGCTTTCAAGACGAGGAATAGCCGCAAAGTTAGCGCTGGCACTACATCAAGTTGGTTAATTGATATTGCGAAACTAAGCAGTAAATGAAAATGCAAAAACAGTGTGACGTACTCTAGGAAATAGCAACATGATTTTGGTCACACGGTCCTCGAGTGGGCCGGCATATTTTTAAGCTCTGGCTAGAATTACCTGTGACACCCTGTATAGACCTCGGTCAACTCAATTTAGAAAATGGAATAGGGCAAGAAACAATACGAACATGAGAGGAGACAGAGACGACGCTGATTAACAACCAGTCGTTATTGCGTTTGTACGTGTCGTCTTAGTGTTCTTTGCTGAGCTGTTTCATCGTCTAAGTTCAGTTAACGAAGGTATATATACTTTTGTACAGACGCCAAGGGCTCGTTGCCAAACACGATTTTTTTTCTTTTGACAAGGCTATCAATCAATTAGCTTGTCTTAAGGAAGTTCATTTTTAGCGCTACTTCAATACTTTTTTGATTAGAGTCATCATTCATATATTGCAATTTTGTGCTCTCACTACTGAAAAGCAGGGGCATAGGAAAAAAACGTTTCTTTCGAGGGAGGGTGAGGGGTGGAGTGGGCCTGGTGTGTGCCCCTCTAGCTACGCCATTGCTGAAAAGTGCTAATTCCGCAAACTGTGATTTGCTGAGACATTCTTCTTTACTCTTTTTTTTTTACTATTTCTCCTCAATGTAGCTGTTCGAATAACTTTTTCTGGACAAGCAGTCGGCACTAATGCAACAATTTCATTTGCTGGATGGGCCACTTTCTTAGAATCTTCCTGCTTTTTATTGAGCCTACTAGCTTTGCGATCTTAGTATACGTATATTGGCTATACGTTTCTGTAGCATGTTCAAAGTACTCCTTGTTGACAAAATGCCTCCGGAACTGCTGTATCTCCATCGTGTCGAATGTCTTCTCGTGGTATGCGGACGTTATATGAAGGGTTTTGTTGTACTCGGCAGACTGTTCTGATACTTCATTAACCACGTAATTGTGATCCACTGCACAAAATTCCTTCCTAAGCTGATGGGCTGTCTGGCTTGGTTGACGTTTATAATTTTTCTCCTTTCCTTTTAGGAGCTATCGTTATAAATAATTTGTACAATACTGAACTACGCAGGCGGGTCTTTTATTTCTTTATATATTTAGCGTCTTCCTTGTGGGTTTAGGTTGCGTTTTTCAAGCTCACTTATAAATTTAAGCTGTTAAGACACCGAGTGTAAAGTGTGCGCATACGTGCATATATAAAGTGCTTTTGTTTCACTCAGTTGAACTGTCTAGTAGATTGATACACTATTCAATGATGATGTGTCCGGTATGGTGGTGTGGCGATGTCATGCAGATGGGCATGAATGAGGGTCTTTATTTGCGGTTCGTCCATGGCAAATTCCATTGTCCCTTCTAATGCTAAAACCTTGTTGTGTATGGTACATGCTATGAAAGATCAATGAGATATAAAAAAAAGATTCTTGCCACCAAGGAAGGATTCGAGACAGAATAGAAACGGGTGTCAATTAGCCCCCTACTAAGTTTTACTAATTAACTAGGTAAGTTCACAAGGATTAATCTGGATCTTACCGGTGCGAAAACTTTCGAAGTCCAACTGCTGTTTTGCGTAAATGAGCTCTCAATACTGCGCGAGTTGACATGGCAATTTCCAAATAATTAAAGCGGTATAAAGAATGTCATAAAATAGACAAAACACCATTATTCTTGGTCTTTACCATGCTATAGCTGGTTTTAAGGTGGTTTTCGTCGTTATAGCAGCTTCTTTACAAGGGTGAACACAGCAGGAAAGTGACCTTGCTTAGTGAACAGCATTACAACGCCACACTCTCTAAAAGCTCAGGAGTCTGGGCGCCACTTACGTTGTGCGCTGTGCTGCAGTCATTGAGAGGCACAGGCAGTGTGTAGAAGTGTGACCCATTGCCCCGGATGCGGCAGTTGTCGCGTTTGTCGCCAGCGTGAACGACGCCTCGGAACGGCTGTGTGAAGTTGATGCGCACCAAAAAGCGCTCCGGCTCACAAGTCAGCACCACTGCGTGAAACATTCAAAGCATAACATATTCACACTCCCGTGTTTATCTCCACTTGACTACAGTGTGTCATTAATCAAATATTTCCCGCATACAGAAAATACCACTCTGCTTTGTTCCTGGCATCAAATTGAGCACTGGAGAAAGCTTTGGCAGATTTTTAGGGGCGACAAAGATAGCATCTACACCATCGCGCAAACTGGCATATTCCACGCACAGGACTCTATGTAACGCGAGGCAGTCAGCGAAGAGCTCCGTACATCGCACTGTTTCGCTGTGAGGCAAATCAAGGCACTCATGTCGCGTAATATCATTCACTGTCACATGTTTTCATGCGTGTATCTACATTCAGGTTTATATCATTCTGATCTAACGACCGCAACGATTTCACAATGTCTGCATGATGTCATTTGTGTTACTCGGGCTAAAGAACAAGTGCTATGCATGTCATGAGCATTAATTTTGTCCCTTGTGTTCGTCCTCCAGCGACCAGAGGCGCAACCAGGTAGTGGTACACCGGGCTCATGCCTCCTCACCTCGCCCCTGGACTTTTTTTTTTCGCCATGGCATACCGAGAGATGAATAACCCGCCCGGCCCCGCTTCCCCGAAAAAAGTTCGGCCTACGCCACTCTCACCAACAAATCATGATGCACACATTACTGCATAACAAGTTATATACAAGTTTTAGTACTGAATCCAGGTGAAGAGAAATCGCCCTGTTGATTCTTGAACATGTTTCTGTTTTTCAGTGTGTATAAATTTGCCCTTCCTTGAAATACTTTGCCATATTGTAGGGTAGTTTCTTATTGCTGTGATTTCTCGTTGTGTTTCTTGATGCATATGCCAATGTGTCAACCAATGTGTCAACCAAGTCGCTGCATTTATTTTCTTCTGACAACTTCTCTTTACACTAATGTTTTATGCCCTCTTTGATCTGAAATTGTTAAATGATCCGATTCTGTTAGTTTCATTCTGTACTTTATCGCGATGTATGTCTTTATTGTGTACCTATTCGAATTTTTATGTTCACGCCCTTCCTGCTAAAATCCCTGATGGGATTGGCAGTATGTCGAAATAAATAAATAAATAATAAATATAGTTCACTATAAGGAACTAGGTATCTTCATGCAACGCCCCTGGCTGGCGTATTCATTGCGCACAGCCACTCTTGCTGAGGACCGACAGCGATGCCAAGTACAATTTCCCACAGTTCGCCCTCCCCCAGAGTGTCACAGCCACAGCAATATCGACTACACGCCTACCGGACCCTTTAAAAGCCCACCTAACGGATCTTATCGCCAGTGGGCATGGATGCACAACCAAAATGTGGCACTCACAATTCTTGTTCATCATTGCGCAAGTTAGTTGCAGTTAATTACCACCTTTTAAGTCTTTTCGATCAGACAACCGATTCGTTGTTGTGCTTCCATGCCCCAGCGTCCTGCTTGAACCTTTCTGTGTCTTGTTTTTGGTGTTTTGCGGAGACGTCGAGCAAAATCCCGGTCCTACTGATGAAATGCTTAAAATGGTGAAAGAAACAAATGCTAGATGCATTCGAATTGAGGCAAACCAAAGCAACATTGCACAAGCAATAGACGACCGTAAAGCTGCCCACACTTTTTTGGTGTCCACTGTATCGGTCTTTAAGGAGCGCTTCCAGTCAGTGGAACAACAAAGAGCTTGTTTCGAGGGATTCCAGGGAGACGTCTGCCGCACACGTGAATGTGTAACTACAATGGAAAAAGAACTAACCACATTGCGTGCTAGACTTGAAGATGCTGAAGATCATTCTAGGCGGGACAACCTGCTGTTCTTTGGCATTGAAGATGATCCCCTGGAAAACTGGGAGCGATCATCAGCAAAAATTATCGCGCTTGCATCGGATAGACTACAGCTGCAGCTTTCGTCAGATAGTATTGTACGTGCCCATAGGTTGGGACGATACAAAGCAGGGAGTAACAGACCCATTATTGCTAAGTTTGCTGCAGATAAAAGTAAAGATTTAGTTTTCTCAAAGCGTTCTCTGCTTTCTGGAACTAAACTAAGTATAAAGCAAGACTATTCACTCGCTACGCGCACTGCCCGGAAAAAAACTAAGTGAGTTCAGCAAAACACTTAACATAACCACTAAGTTAACCCACAACAAACTTCTCGCAGGTGGTAAGTGCTATATTTACGATCCAGGCGAAGACAGTGTGTATGAGCATGTTCGCGAAGAACCTTCAGACAAAATGTGTAAGCCTGCATCAACTTCCCGCTCTTGTCAGAATGCCCCTCTCTCGCCTAGGTTAACGCGCTCTAGTAGAACGCAAGCCACAAAAAATAAGATGCCGCGAGGGGTGGTGGCGTCTTGTTTCCTATACCTTTTCTGTATACCAATATTCGCAGCCTTAGTAATAAAAAAGAGAGCCTCAGTGCTCTAATCAACGATTCGGATGCAGATGTCGTTATATTAAGTGAAACTTGGTTGTCAAACGAAGTAAAAAACAACGAGCTGTTTCATTGCAACAAAAAGTTTGTTGTATACCGACGTGACCGTGACGAGAGGATTGGTGGTGGTGTTTTGATTGCTGTAAATGAAACATTCGAGAGTTTTCTAATTTCAACTGCGAGTAGCTTGGAAATAATTTGGTGCTGTGTAACAATCAATTTCAAGAAAATAATTTTTGGTGCCTGTTGTCGTCCTCCAAGTTGTGCCAGGGGTTTTTCTGAGGTGTTTCATGACTCGATGAATGAAATCACTGTCAAGTTTCCTGCTGTGCCCGTCTTTCTTGCTGGTGATTTCATTTTTCCACATATTCAGTGGCCAGAACCTTACCTCTCCTCCATTTCATCATCCGCGGAAGCTATCACTTTTATTCACGCATGCCTCGACTTTAATCTGTCTCAGTTGGTAACTGGGCCAACGCGTGTAACGCCCACCACAGCGTCACTACTTGACCTGATACTAACATCAGTTGCTGATATCGCTTCCTCTGTAACACACACCCCTGGCTTAAGCGATGATGACGTACTTCACTTTACCATTACCCTTCCTGCACCAAACCCACGTAGACAGTTGAAACAGATAAGAGACTATAGCAAAGCAGACTTTGAAGCTATAAACTCCAGTCTCTGCTCTTTTCTCGATGAATTTCTTTTTGATTATTCTCACAAAACCGTTCAAATACTATGGCAGTCATTCAAAGTAAAGGTTGCAGAACTAACAGCCCAACATGTCCCTCTAAGAACTATATACAGTAATTCTAACGCACCTTGGTATTCTAGGCACCTTAAAAGGTTTTCGAAAAAAAAATCACGCCTGTTTCGTGCCGCGAAACGATTACAAAGCGCCGAACGCTGGTCTGTCTATAAAACGGCAGCTAAGCACTACAATGACGCTCTCAATAGTGCCAAACACCATTTCTTTCACTTCACACTACCAGCAATGTTACAAGCTAATCCAAAAAAGTTTTGGAACACATTTAAGCCGAAAGAGAACTCAACTATTTGCCTTGTTGATGAACTCGGTAATCCAGTCCCAAAAGTTCACTGTGCTTCATTACTGAATGAAACGTTCGCTTCTTCTTTCTCCGACTCCATCATTAACAATCGTCCATGCATGCAGAATCTTGACGTTCTTCCTATGGATCCCATTACCTTTAATACAAGCGGCATTGCGACACTTATTGATAAGCTAAAGCGATCATCGTCATGTGGAGTTGACTCAATTAACTCTAAATTTCTTCAGAATACTAAGGAATACAGTTCCCTTATCTTAGGCTGCCTCTTTACTAAATCGCTCCAAGATAACTGTCTACCTAAAGACTGGAAAACCGCTAAGGTGATCCCACTTCATAAGTCTGGTGAAAGACATAACCCCCGTAATTATCGTCCTATTTCTCTCACATCGGTCCCTTGCAAACTAATGGAGCACAGAATTTACTCAAACCTCGTTAAACATTTGGAATCAAATAACCTCTTTCATAACTCTCAGCATGGTTTCCGCAAATTTTTCTCTTGCGAAACACAACTAATACTATTTACTAATAATCTCCACGCTGCACTTGACTCAGGTGTGACTATTATTTGTATTTTCCTAGATTTCGTCAAAGCTTTTGACAAGGTTAACCATGAACTGCTCCTACTAAAATTACATTGCTTGCGCATAGACCCTTTATTACTTGACTGGATAAAAGAATTTCTTTCTAACCGCACACAGTTTGTTTGCACTAACGATATTGATTCCTCTGAAGTGCCCGTGCGTTCAGACATATCTCAAGGTTCTGTTTTAGGCCCCCTACTATTTTTAATTTATATTATTGACTTGCCTAATAACATATCCTCCCCTATTTGCCTCTTCACTGACGATTGTGTCATTTACCGTACAATTACTGATCATAACGACAACGAAACCTTACAAGCAGACCTAAACAACATTTTACATTGGTGTAACCTTTGGAAAATGGAACTTAACATTTCTAAATGTAAAGCAATGAGAGTTTCACCTAACCACACATCTATCGATAACTATTCCTTAGCCTGAACGCAACCCCTCTTGAATATGTCTGGTCTTATAAGTATCTTGGTGTTCACATTACTAACTCGCTATCATGGTCCGACCACATTAATCACGTCACATCCAAGTCTAATCGCATGCTCGGTTACTTAAAACGAAACTTTCCTGTTGCGCCGACTTTTTTAAAGAAACAGCTGTACATCACCTACATCCGTCCTCTACTGGAGTACGCCGCAGGTGTATGGGATCCTGGCCACATAACACTCGTTAACAAATTAGAGGCAATCCAAAACCGGTCATCACGTTTCATTCTTTGCAGCTATAATCGAACATCTAGTGTAACTGCCATGAAGGTCAGGCTTAATCTCCCTCCGCTTGTCATGCGTAGAAAACTCGCTCGCCTTTGCGCGTTCCAAAAAATATACTATCACAATCAGGTTCTGAAATCGCGCTTATTACAGCCTGCATCTTTCATATCATCCCGCATAGATCACCCCCACAAAGTGCATATTCCTCGAAGTAACACCGTCACCTTTTCCCAATCTTTCCTTCCTAACACATGTCGCGACTGGAATCTTCTGTCAGCATCAACCGCCAGCATTACTGAACCTGACGCGTTCCGTCAGGCCTTGACATCTTCCCTGTAAATTGAATTTCATGTTGCGCATGCGATAATTCCTCATCGTATTCGTAACTTGTATTTCACACCGCATTCTCTTTTTTTTTTCTTCTCGTTTTCTTATTATTGAATCTTTTGCATCTTTTTTGCGTTGCCTGGCTTATTACGTGCATGTTTTGCTTTTTGCCCGTTTCGCTTTTGCCCGTCCCGCTTTTGCTCGTTTTCTTATTATTGAATCTTTTGTAGTTTTTGTGCGTGGGCTGACTTATTACGTGTATGTTTTGCTTTTTGCCCCTCCCCTCTACAATGCTGTAAAGCCCTGAGGGTAAAATAAATAAATAAATAAATAAATAAATAAATAAATAAATAAATAAATAAATAAATGAAGAAAGAAAGAAAGAAAGAAAGAAAGAAAGAAAGAAAGAAAGAAAGAAAGAAAGAAAGAAAGAAAGAAAGAAAGAAAGAAAGAAAGAAAGAAAGAAAGAAAGAAAGAAAGAAAGGCAGCGGTAGTGGGACACGCGGAGAGCGAAAGCAAGCGGCGGCGGTGGCGAGATGAAACGCATGAAAATCTTCGTGCGCTGAGGGGTGGCGCCTCTGTGCCTATCTCCTGAAGCCTCAGTACGGCATATAGTCCAGTTGCTTCCATAAAATTTGTCGCAGCTAGAAAGAATTTCAAATACTCACCTCTCTATCTTTCTTTTCCCCTCCCACAGAGTACAGTAGCAGGCAAGCTATCGCTCAGGCCGGCCTCTTTGCCTTTCTGTAAGTAAACCTATATCTCTCTCTTCTCCCTCAGTACGGCAACGTGCATTATTACAACAGACACTGACGGTTGCATTCGCTTGTGCGTGGTATTTTCGGTGGCGTGATTAATGTAACGCCGAGTTAGATGGGAAAACCTCGGCGAAAGAGTGATTATTTTGCGCCAGGTTGTAAAACTGGGTATACAGCAGAGTGAAACTTCTGCCTTCTAACTACACCGAATGACTGGGCTGGCCATATGTACCCGTGAAAAGACTTGTGGCACAGGGCTGGGCAGTATCGCGATGCAGTGGTATCCCACAGATACTTTCGAGTTCCTGTATCCAGATACATTTAGAAAATGTATTTATATTGCAGTAGTGAAATACTTTTCCCGTATATGTATAAATATATCAGAATATTTCGCAAGACACTGTTATCTATCTAGCTACTCTTTTGTCCGAAATAATGCGGATGTGTATCTAATAGCGAGAGAACCAATTGTTTGCGCTTATCTAGCTAGGCAAAAGCGCCCCGCCAGTCGGCGATACATGGAGACCAGCAAAGGGTCCTCCACACGCATAGAATGTTCTAGTTTCCTGCCGTGTAGAGCAAAAGCGTAACGTCATTTGCGCTTGAGGCTGTGATCTTATATTCATAAGTTTGCTTCTTGTTGTTGGTTGTCCCCATGATACGTAGATGGCGACAGTTGCAACCAGTCGCCACCTTGTTGACATGTGTGCTTCTATGGAAATTCCACTACCACTTAACATAAATTTGAGCTGTGCATTCGTATATATAATGTTTCAGTCACGCTCAATGAGCATTACATTGTATTAAACGCACAAGAGTTTGTTTTTTTCGCTGGTCCTAGAAGCAGCAATGCTTCAACTCTTGGAGCGGGCTTATAATGCACATTAATTGATCCAGCATTGTGCGACTCTCTGAGAGTAGCGTAACTACAGCCGGAAAGCGTGCTTTAAATCCTGCAGAGAGTGCATGTACTTCATTTCAGAAGTGTGGCTTTACTCTGTCAAGAGCTTCTTTACTCTCGTTAGCCAGAGTACCAGAACTCCGTCGAGGGAGAAGAGAGTTCTCAGCGCCTAGATAATCCATGGAGTCAAATGTGCGACAAGCGTTTACTCCCGCAGACTTGCTGGAACTCTCTTACCGCTCTGAGTGTAGATAAAGAGCAAAACTACGCGGGTACATAAAGAGACAACACAAAGTTAATTTAGCAAAGGTAACAATGAAACCCCGCGGAACACATAGATAACACCAAGTCGTATAACACTAGGAGAATCAATTTTTCTTTCTGTGTATCGTGTGGTTTTGTGGTTACCTTTGCTTAACCCGGATCCGTGCCTCACAGAAGCAGCATGGGAATTCATAAGAGGCGCAGAACTGCTGTGCTCAGGTCTTAGTGTGTGGCCATTGCCAGTGCTATGAGCGCTGCCCCAATGCGAAGTCTGTGGAGCACCACCTCTTCTAAAGAACCAGCTCTCTCGCTACCTACCGACTACGTTCCACCTTCCCTACCATCTACCACCGCAGTCGTCCCAGCAAGCCATTCTCGTCGAAACGCTGCCTGAATACACATATGCCACTTGAAGACGCTCATCCGCTCTCGCTCGTCTCAATGCCCGCAATTCTTGCCGTAAGCTCCCTCAGGCTGCAGATTGTTATTTCAATTCAAAGGTGTTCGAATACGTTCAAAGGCATCTTGGAGGCTGGGTCTTTTCGGCGCATTCATTGTGATCACGGCTCCACCTTAAAACGCTACCTGGTCGTGACGACAACCTAACAGCTCACGTCCACGAAGACAGCGGTGTCTCCTTCGTAGAAAGTGTTGCCGTTTTCGTATTCCATGCTACCAGGTAGGAAAAGGTGAGTGGGTAGTAGTGGTCTGAGACCCGAGTTCGCGCTGGCAACACGAAAGAAGCGCCAACGTTTTGTGGAGGGGAAGCGTATCTCTCCGCAATGAAGCCTCCAGCTGGGTGGCGCCCCACAGCTCTTTGTCCCTTTCTGAGTGGCCCTTTTAAATGCCAAGCATTTTTTAATTGAACCGAAAGCACTTTGTTTGACCATTTCTTTCTTTCTTTCTTTCCTTCCTTTTTTTTCTTTCTTTCTTTCTTTCTTTCTTTCTTTTTTATCTATCTATCTATCTATCTATCTATCTATCTATCTATCTATCTATCTATCTATCTATCTATCTATCTATGTGACCACCTTCTTCCAGCCGCTCTCATGGTCATGCGTTGAGCTTCTGTAGTGTACACATAATTGGCACAAGAGGAGATGAGTGTCGCCCCGCCGCGGTGGTCTAGTGGCTAATGTACTCGGCTGCTGACCCGCAGGTCGCGGGTTCAAATCCCGACTGCGGCGGCTGCATTTCCGATGGAGGCGGAAATGTTGTAGGCCCGTGTGCTCAGATTTGGGTGCACGTTAAAGAACTCCAGGTGGTCGATATTTCCGAAGCCCTCCACTACGGCATCTCTCATAATCATATGATGGTTTTCGGACGTTAAACCACCCATATTAATCAAGGAGATGAGTGTGTGAGGAACCAGATGCACAGATGCTTCAATAACGCGGCTTGCGCATCGCGTACGTCTCGAATAATTCACGACTGCAAGACAGAGCCAATAGCAAAGACACAGAACAACGGACAGGGCCAAGCGCTGACTATCAAGAATGCGCATCAGTGCGAACCTAAGTATATTCTGATAATATGCGGAAGCGTATCGTGAGACTGAGTGCGTCGAGCCACAGGCGCTGCCATACAGTGGAGCTGATAACTACTGCACCTTTCGTCCGGTCAGTTGTGAAGTAGTTCTTGATTACAGGCTTCGTGGGACCTCGAAGAATCTCCCTCCCTCCAGGGTTGCTAGAAACCATAGGCAGCACCATCTGGAAACAAAGCGAAAATCATCCTTTGTAAAATTCACTTAGAAAATGAGTCACTTTGTTGGGGCTATAGTTACTTCACCTTTCGTAGTAAACTACAACTGTGCAGCGACACACGCAGAAACATACACAGCAGTGATCCAACTGAATAGCCGACTACCAACTGTCTACACGTGTACTTGTAAATAAAGTTTAGCCGCTTTTTTGCCAGTAGTGATCAGAAGCTGCTTTGTTGGAAATAAATGTTTGTGATCCGTTGGAAGAAAGTGGGTCTGGTGGATTTGTGGGTTCTATTAGAGGATGTCGTGGTATGCTTATTTTGTGTAACGTAGCCTAGGATGATTAATATCACTTTCATGCATTTCACAGATGTTATGTGCTCTCATGAGTGTACATTAGGCTATATATTTTTATGTGCTTCTTTTAACGTATTTTTTGGCTATAAGTAATATTAGTGTCCCGCTTTTCTTGTTGTTCTCTTTAGAGTTTACTGAAGGTTGCAGTACGATCAATCATGACACTGTCCCTACTCATTTTTTTAAATCTAGCGTTCCCTGAAGGCCGCTTCCTAAATATTGTCCGTGATTTCAATTAAGATTTTGATTAAATCATATGCCTCTATGGCACGTAATCCATGAGAAAATAAACGTCGATGTCCGAGAAGGCTCCATTCTGGGTCTGTTTATATTTTAAATTAAATGTGAATCATTTCTTACAAAACAAACGGCATTTTGACCATATCTATCTATCTATCTATCTATCTATCTATCTATCTGTCTATCTATCTATCTATCTATCTATCTATCTATCTATCTATCTATCTATCTATCTATCTATCTATCAAAGTGACTGTCTGTCTGTCTGTCTGTCTGTCTGTCTGTCTGTCTGTCTGTCTGTCTGTCTGTCTGTCTGTCTGTCTGTCTGTCTGTCTGTCTGTCTGTCTGTCTGTCTGTCTGTCTGTCTGTCTGTCTGTCTGTCTGTCTGTCTGTCTGTCTGTCTGTCTGTCTGTCTGTCTGTCTGTCTGTCTGTCTGTCTGTCTGTCTGTCTGTCTGTCCATTCGTCCGCCCGCCTAGGCGCCTACATCAAGGCGCCCTTATGGTTTACTGCTAAATTTGATATGTACTGAAACTGGCACATCAGGCCATGAGGATAGGACGAACCCAGCACACACGCCATGATATAAAAACTTAAACTTTGTACCATGTAAACAGCGTAAACATAATAAACTAATATTAGTACGTGGTAATTCGTTGATACACCTTCTTTGCGTAATTCCCAACTACGGCCGAGAGCCGTCTTCTCTGAAATAAAGGTTCAATTTACTCCTTTATACCACGTATACGTTATGAAACCCTTCCCGCCAGTACCGTGTGACACCTACCCACATAAGACGCTTCATGGTGTGCTGGTGTGTGCCACATTTGATTAGCAGTATATACCAGGGACAGCGAGAATATAGCGTGAAATTCTTAACTCTATTGCATGAAGCGCTTGTTTCACTAAACCGTGTAAGCCTGCTTCGCCAGCGTTGGCACCGATGCCGACAAATGATTCGGCGTCGGCGATAAGCGGAAAATTGTGGCGGGAACAAAGAAAAACATTCACGGGCCAAAGCCGGAATCAAAACAAGGCGTTCTGCATGGAAGTCAAGTGTTCTACCACAGAGCCACGTCAGCCCTTCAAAGTTCTTCGGAAAAACACCCTACAAAAGCGTCATGTCGCGTCAAGGTCATATGTAGCAGAATCATCTGTTATCCGTTTTTATAACAATATGATAAGCATTGTGTAGTCCTGTGACTTGGCGAGATACATTCAAGCGTTGCTGGAACACGACGATAACCACTACTTATGTAATGTGCAGATCGTAGTGTGCACTTTGTCGTGATGACGTCCTTGCTGTAACCTGAGAGAAAATGTTACGCCAGACCACGAGCTATCTTTTAAGGTAAACACAAAACCATTCTTAATTTACAAAATGCGTCGATCCACCTAGTAACACTTGGCTCCAAGTAAACGACTCGTTGACTAAAATCAATTCCCACAACGCGTGGGATCTTCTGAATTTCCTTCTGTCAGTAACTAGCTTCCAAAGTGGCTAAACCGAAATGCATTTTATAAGCCGATTACACCATCTCTGATGACAGATAATTACCTAAGAAACGTAATAACAACACCTAAATGAGTCACACACGACCCTTCGGACTTGCTGAAAGAGCACATCCCGCGAATAGCAGACACATACTGTGACTATCTCAGCCAAACATTGCAGTCATGCGTGGCAATAAGACTTTAGAAGCGGAAAGCGATGGTATCCTCCTTTCAGGCGATCTTTTTAAATGCGAAGCATTTCTTAGTGAACTTCAGCGACTTTGACCGTATCTATCTATCTATCTATCTATCTATCTATCTATCTATCTATCTATCTATCTATCTATCTATCTATCTATCTATCTATCTATCTATCTATCTATCTAGCCGACGACGACATTTAGCTCTCCTGGCCATTTCGATAATCGTATCGATACCAAATTGGTATGATACAATTATGACATGACAAGCACAAGTGACTAGTCATAACATGAAAACCATAACATGTATGTCATAAATGTCATGATTTACATTTCATGATCTTGCTGCTCCTGCGGTGGTTTCGTTCGCATGACATATTGCGAAATTGGTATGGTATGGCATGACTGCATGGCGAACATAAGGGACAGACCCTAACATGAAAATCATGACATGCATGTTATGTAAGCCATGACTACACGCCAGGCTCATGGCGCGCTAGCGGTCGTTTCGCTAGCTTCACATATACTAAGTTTGGTATTACGGGACGTGAATGGATGACGAAAGTATGTGACTGATGCAAACAGGATAACCATGAGATGCGTGTCATGTAAAACATGACTACTTGCCATGCTCATGGTGCCCTAGCGGCCATTTCGCTAGCTTCGCATATACGAAATTTGGTATTACGGGACGTGAATGGACGATGAAGGTAAATGACACGTCCAAACACGATAAACATCACATGGATGTCATGTATGGGAAAATTTACGTCCACCTCGTAGCGTTGGGCTGATTTTAAAGTGACATATCAACATTGCTCATTCGTGCTTTGCACATCATTGATTCCCACTATACGTGGGATCTGCCGTTTTTTTTTCGCACAAATTCCTGTGCCTACTCCCCACTCTCTTGGGAGTTGTTGACGCCAGTTATTTGACACTGAAATGCACATCGCAGGTTGTTGGTCAATAGTCGGCATAAAAATTAGGGCAGCTTCTCATTACTGGGAGTGGCAAGCCTGAAGGATGTGCGAACCTGGGCAGCCTTCTTTGGTTCTCTTCGGTTTTCTCTTTACTTCATTCTCTCTTTGTTTCCTTTTTTTCTTTCTTTTTTCTCTCTTCATTTTTACTTATTTCATCCTCTCTACTTGTGTATTTCTTTCTCTTTCTTACTACTTCTGTTATTCTGCGTATTTTGCCCTTTTCAACCTTTCTATTTAGTGCTTGAATTTTTTTCTATTTTTTCGTGTTTTGTCTGCGTTACGCCAAGCGTACTAGTTGTTTTATTGCTGCTGGTTATAAGTGATCATCAAGAGGAAGAAGGCTCACTTATCGTCATCTAGGCGCTCGAAGAAGAGGAAGGAACTTCTCCTTGGCGCATGCTCAATATGCTACACATGAAGAGTTACGCCAAGTGACCACGACAGCATACGACAGCCTGGCCCCTTGAAGTGCTCCGCACTTTAAAAATAAAAACAAGAAAGGGAGCGTTTGGATGCGCTTCCTTCCACGGGCCGCCGCCACGTGCTGGCACGGCGCTCCGTAGTCTGCTAACATTGATAAGAAATGGGTCCGGCAATGGACGATAGACTAGCCTGGGAACATTGTCATGCCCATCACCTATGAACAAAGTTCATTCCTACTTTCTGCCCAATAAGCCATACTCGCGCAAAGGTAGCACAACTGCGATCACGTTTGCTTACGCGAGTTCACGGTCGTAACACGCGCTGGCATAACTCCTTCATCCCATGAGTGCACCGATGCCAGTGCCACCGCTTCCAGGGTGGAGACACCTCTTGACCTAATCCACGCCGCCGTTTCTTCGGTGGGTAGGCGTACTGGTTTTAAAGTGTCAGACGGAGCGCAGTGGCTAGCGCGGGGATGGTGTTGAAAACGCGTTGGTGTTGGGGCAGAAGAGCCGGACAAATCGAGCCACCTTAATCCCTGCCTGCGTGGTTTGCAGCGCTGTCGTCGGGACGAAAGACAAACTCCTGTAACACCATTCGTTCTTTAGGGTTAGAGAAACTTTTGCGCAAATCAATTCGTTAGGCAATAAGCTTCGGCAGTGAGCTTGTAAATACCAATACAAAGATGGTACGCTAATAGAACACGTGAGGTCCGTCGTTCCGAAGCTAAATTTCTCATTTTTACACCTTGGACAGCAAATAAAGCCTAGAATATGCCACTTATCATTTATTATGCATCCTTTTTATCCATCAAATCATTGCTCTTTCTCAGGAATCAGGCTCTATCCCCACCTACAATTTAATTTACACCAAGAATTACTATCCGGAAAACTTCTTACGGTATTAGTGTTACTAAAAAAAATGGCCCCGTATCTGCATGTAATCTGCAACTGTCATCAAAAGGCGTTAATCCTATGTGTGAAGAGAGAGTGAACAAAACGTTTATTTGATGTTCTGCGCAGGAAAATCGGTGAATGGTAATCTGGAGTCGCTGCGTTAGAGTGCCTCGAGCGTGCAGCGGAGGCGAACCAGCACGTCAAGTCACGTCACACGTGAGACATGAGCGCCATCTGGCAGTTTTCTTGGAAAACGGAGCGCGTGACTCAGAGACAGGTGTGCGCGCCTGTCTCAGAGGTGATAAGGTGTGGAACGCAAAGTGACAGGTAGGTGCCACCACCGTTTCGTTTTAGCAAAGCGTTGGAAATACTCGCCTGTCCGTGCAAGCGTTGCATGGACAGCGCAGCGTGATAAGCGCTACGGTCAATAAAATTACCTATGTATGCCTTTTCTAGTAAAAGGTGCACATGCAGAATATATACGTGTTGTTGCGGTGCCCCAGACATGCGCAATTATCACTTTTTAATCGACAATTGCACAAATATGAACGCTGAATCTTGAGCAACATTGGTGGGCGCTGTGGGTGGGGTGGGCTATATATCAAGAACCCAATGCTGTTAAGAGTGGACAAACAGACAAATTTACAGACAGACAGACAGACAGACAGACAGACAGACAGACAGACAGACAGACAGACAGACAAACCAAAACTTTTGCGTTAAAGGTCCCCAAAAAAGACTATCGTCTTTAAAAACTAGAGGTTATTTTCACTTAACTGCTCTGATCCCCTTATGTTAGGGTTCGTTCACACGGAACAAGTGTATATTGAAGGGCTAGTTTCCTTTCATAGTTTTCTTTGCATAATTTTCTGTTAGTTCTCGTTATTATTGCGTTCATTCTCTCTCATCTAAACCGTTGCGTCGTTCCTTGGGCATTAACTGCCATCTTTATTCCCTTTAACGTCTGTCAAACCAATCCATCATATGACCAGGATCGCTTGATTTATTTTTATGTGTGATTGGGCCTAAGCTACAAAAGAGAGAGAGAGACCATGCCAGCAGCGTCTGCGAAGCTTCATGATTTATTCAGGTTGCTCTACTAAACTTATGCGCCGTACGCAACTACTTATTAGGTGCCTTACATGAGCACCAGTGATAATGCTGGAAAGTTGTATCTCTCACATATAAAATACGAGGGGTTGTACGGATGACCAGATTCTTTGACGAGCATCTACCGTATACTCACCGCTATTGCAATGTGAGTGTTGCTTGCTTCTAGAAAAGTAGTTGACATTTCTGGGCACAAGTTCGCAAAATAAAAGGTTGCATTTTGATCATCCTTGCTGCCACCTTTTTCACCAACACAACCTCGTGAGAATATACCTGCTGAGCGTTACAGATGCTCTTATGTCGACTAACTGCACTGTGAGCTCAACGTACTTCGTGTTGCTGAGCTAACTGATGTTAGCATATTTGCTTATTGAGCACTTGAAAACCTTCGCCTTCTATCAACTGTTTTTATACAAGACCCTGCTAATCCAAAAGTAATTTCATTTCGTATGGTTCAAACTAACTAAGGCTCTCGCATATTTGGATTTGTTGAAATCAAACTGTAATTCCTGGTCTCAAAGCATTAAGTGTGCCGTATCACCATCGGTATTTATCTACCAGCTTTAGAGTTTCACTATTAGCCAATAGCAACTTTCATTAAAGTATGTAATCTACAAGACACCCTTGCTTTTTGTACATTATGAAATGTCTGCCTGGTTTTATTTTTGCTCTTCTGCCGGAGCTCTGTGTTTCTTTTTATTGTTTTGCGACTTTTACAGTCATCATGGTATTATAGATTACATAGTTATGCATGCATAACTTTATAAAACACCCAAAATTTTATTTTTAGTCTATTATTTTTTGTTGCTCGTATTAAGTGTATTACATTTTTTTTCTGGGGTGGAGGGGTGGGGGATACTTATTAGTATTGCAGTTTTTCACACCTGAAAAGCTCAAAATTTTTCTACTTGAACTTGTTTTGTATTAAAATTGTACAAACATTTGTGTCTGCATTAAATAAACTTCAATTTTCAACGTCCAGTTGGCCTGTCTTCGAGCGAAGCTTGTATTGCCTCATTAATGTCGTTGGCGTTGTATACATGTGACCACAAGCTGTGTGCAGAAATATACGAAAAGTCTACCGAAACACTGGTGTACTCTAATGAGGCCCATAAAATTTGCCACTCCCATGCTTGTTTGTATGCTCAGTTTTATGATAACTGATGTTCTCGCGATAGTGGGTTTGTCGGAGATCGGCCATTCCTGAGATGACAATCTGATCTTTTATCGAGGTTATCGAGGTGACTTCTTACTTCACGCAGCGTAATTTCATTGTCGGTACAAGAACGCATGAACGTCGTAGTTGCCTGTGGGAACGGAAATGTCGTGCTCCTAAACACGTGGACGACTGTCCGCTTCTCGGCATGGTGAAAGCAAACAAATAGGAGGCAGCGTTGCGAGATGCTATTGAAAGAAAGAACGAAAAAAAGCAAGTGTGGAGTTGCAGGATAGAGTGTGTCAAGTGAGTGGTCTCTGCAGGGCTCCCAATAAAGTCTTAATTCTCTAAACTGCGTTGCGTGTGTCCATGCTTAGTGGTGACCCGGCAACGAACACGACCTTCAGTGGGTTACCGTAATTCTCAAGACGACCGCGATTCCGCTCCTACACAACCAACCAGGCACCTTCTTCGAGTGTTGCCCTGCATGCCGCGGTGGTCTAGTGGGAACGGCACTCAGCTGCTGACCCGCAGATCGCGGAATCGAATCCCGGCTGCGGCGGCTGTATTTTTGGTGAAGGCGGAAATGCCTGTAATCAGATTTGGGCGCACGTTAAAGAATCCTAGGAGGTCGCGATTTCCGGAGACCTCCACTACGGAGTCTTTGATAATCATAAGGTGATTTTGGGACGTCAAACTCCTCATATCAATCCATCAATCAATCAATCAATCTTCTACGAGAGTTATAGGTCCTACAGCCACCATAACACTACCACGACTATGGCTTGCCAATCCCATGCTAGGTGGTTTATTGAAGCTGAAAAACAAGTTCCGCATTTATCGCGTTTATCACGTCACATCAGAACTTGGCAAGCATGACTGTTAGAAGCGTTGCCTCGCCAGGCAAGGGTCAAGATATGCGACATCCTGTTGCAGCCATGTTGCGAAACTGCATATACGGCAATTAAATGTACTCTTCGAACTGTCGTTCCATCTAACTCTTCGGAATTAACGACAAGCATACTATACGTTTAGGAAAGTCTTAACAGTGCAGCTGACGCTCTCAGCTGTATGAGCAGCAACGTCATGAAAAGTTCCTTAAGCTTTTTGAAGACGATAGTCTTTCTTGAAATACTTCGACGCAAAAATTTTGGTCTGCCGGTCGGTTGACATGTCTTTGTGTCACCCGAAACGGCTAAAATCCAACCACATGCGCAGCGCCCACCAATATTGATTTCGTTTCGGCGTTTATATTTGTGCGCATTTTTGATTAAAAGGAAATATTGTGCGTAACTGAGGCACAACCTCAGCATGCCAATATCCGTGCCGTGTTTCTTTACACTATTGATTGATATGTGGGGTTTAACGTCCCAAAACCACTATATGATTATGAGAGACGCCGTAGTGGACGGCTTCGGAAATTTAGACCACCTGGGGTTCTTTACACTATAAAAGACATACATAAGTAATTATAAGGAACGTAGCGTTTATAACGCTAAGCTAACAAAGCAATGCTATGCACGAAAAGGAGAGTGTTTCCTGCACTTTGCTAAAACGATACGGTCGGGGCACCTACCCGTTACCATGCATTCTACAAAGTATGACCTCCGAGATGGCACGGCCACGCCGCGAGCTCGCTATATCGGAGCCCATCCTTTTGTTTTCCAAGATTACTGCCAGATTACACTCGTGTCTCACCCAGCGCCTGCAGAATCATATTAAACGACTTTCTGGCGCAGTATATCGAATAAACGTTTGTTCATTCCCTCCAGGCGCAATACTATCGTCTTTAGACGACACTTGCAGAGAGACATGCACACACGGGGCCATATTTGTTTGCTCCTGCACTGAGCTTCTCTGCCTCCGAGCTCCTACATCGCTTGGACTGAACAAGTTCCGACCGTTACGTCACGTTCTGGTGGGACGTTTTATCCAACTTTGCCAACATCTATTTTCCTTTTTTATGTCGTCCAGTCTTCGATACGCTGCACTCCATTCCCAATCCAGGCATACGTGCCCTGAAAACACTGAATGGGATGTCTGCGGTCGCGTATGCGCGTTGATATACGCGACTGTGTTCGCACGTGCACAGTATGTATAAAGGTGCAACGACACAACAAGCCTGCATAGGTAAAACTTCCGCTTACCGATGAAGATGTCCTCTTCGGCATTTCAACTTTCCCCTTCAGCACCATTTATATGCAAACTGTTGGACCGTTGCCGCCATGCTGAGGTTATGCGTCTCTGCTTACGTCTATCGGGATGCACACGGGGACCTGATGCAGCTCCAATGCATGGCATAATGCGAAGACAGTTCTCCACACTTTCCTGTCAAGCTGCAGGGGTTAGCCATTGTGGCCTGCCATCAACGGTGACTATATATATATGGATTAAGCAGACAGTTAATCTTCACATTTCACATCTGTAGCATCCCTTCTGGGTTGTGCATGCCTTCGCACAACTGCTTACCACCCAACGTACAATAGCATTGTCGAGACACTACACTGGCTGCGTTCGTTTCCCCGTTTCACGCTGAAGATTAGGTGTCACGTCCCCCAGTGTTGCTTCTCGACATCTGATCCAAACTACGACCAGAACTACCTTGCTCTCCAGCCGAATTCCTCTACGGCTGCACCTTGCGCTTGCCGGGTGGCCTCATTAGCCCAGTATTGATGCCAACTGTCCCAGTTACGTCCTCGTTCGTACAGCATCTGTGGACTTTAATGCAACTTTAGTCCACTCGTAGCCTTGCTCACGAATGAAAACGATGTTTTCCTACCCTCAAATTTGTAAATTCGCTCAGACGTTTGTGTCCCTACTGACGCGCCTAGTAGTTCTCTTCAGCCTCGCCACGACGGTGCTTTACCTGCTATCAAACGGTCCGAATACCATTTTACAATACTACGCAATGTGCGTGAAGACACTGCCAGTCTTGAAAAGATCAATCCGGCCCTCACTCTCCACGCCTCCATCTGACCACCTCTTGAAGTGACCACGGCCACTTGTCCGCAGGGGGGTCCGCCTGTGGCAAACTTTTGTCCTTCTGGCGTGTCACCGGGTAAGACTGCAGAGGCTGCTCAAGGACGAGAAAGAGGGAGTCGCAAGATAGAGTAGGTCAACCGAACTGTTTCTCGCAGGGCTCAAAATAAGCCCCGACTTCTCTTAACTCAGTTTGGTACTTCTACAAAAGAAAGAAAAAAAGCAGGAAATAAAAATGTACCACGACAGACACGCCCAGTTCGCTTGCCCCCGTTCTCCAGATAGGGCAAAGGCTCCTGTTTTTTTTTTTTTTTTTTGCAAGGCTCACATGTTGTGTGAACTTTAGCGCTGCAGCCTTCGTCGAGCGTACTTTTGTTTACAGAGTGCGTAGCAGTGCATGTTACAAATTTATCGTTAAATGAAAGGTAAAAAATGTCCTTTTCTAAAGGGAGGTTGCAAGCACAAGTTATCTATTATTGTAGAACGAAAGCATTGTACGCGCACGCCATAATTACTTTCATTTCTTTTTTGCTGTTTTTCCCTCTCATTTAAATTCTTCTACATACTGTCATACAAGCTGCAGTGACTGTCAAATCCTAAAGCTGTAAACTAGTCATGCTCAGAAAGATTAAAAGGATAAAAAATTTAAGTTGGCAAAAGTTATGAAACTAGTGAAGCGTGAAACAACACAAAAATCTAGCACTAAAAGCACAACGCAAAATTTGTGATCTTGTGCTCAAAAGATTACCAATGGTGAAATGCTATAGGGTATCCAGCACATACGTTTCGTTGCTTTTTATGATTTGTATCCCTGATTGGCCTAGCTTATTTGTACATGGCAGATTACATGAGCCCATGTCACAGCGTACGCTGGCGAATTCATCACATGCCCCTACCGTGTGACATCAAAATTTCGGAAATCTTTAAACATGAGGTATCCGTGGAAAAAAGGATGCCTTCAAAGTATCCTATCAGGTTTGATGATCAGCCGTAAACTTCAAATAGGGTTATTTATACTCATCAAATGCTGCGTCAGCTACAACTCGTAAATTAATTAACATACAACACGTAGTGTTCATCATAGCACGTGGGTGAGTTTACGAGGCCTAAAAATAAACACACCGAAACACGACAGACTCTAAAAGAATAAGCGACCAAGCGGGAGTTTTTATCTTTCACTACAGCATTCCCTTTTGCATATCATTCTACGCCCACAGAATAGGTGCAAATGCAACTCCCATAGAGTGACATATATATGGCGTAGATCACACGTAGTCACATTGTGGTTCAGTGAAAAACACAATGTGGCTTCTATATTTTTTACTTGGGGGTATTTTCGGTGAAATAAAAGTAATATATTACTCTTTCCAAGTGTTTTGAAGTCTTCGAACTGGAGTATCTTACTGAAAAGCGATCGCGCTGTTTTTATTGTTTTCGTATTCAATTAAGAAGAGAATAGGTGGATTCCAGGGCATTCTATCTTACTCGTCTTCGTACTGCTTGCTCTATTCAATGAGAGCAATCATTGCTTGCAGCCAGAATGATTCCCTCTAAAGCTTTCTTTTCACCTTCTGAATCACCGAAGCACAATCTCAAGAATGGAAGCCACGCCTGCAGGACTGCATTTTAAAAATGAAAAAGCGAACAGTTGCTTTAAAGAGGCTTATTTTTGGTCGAAACTCCCGAGTCAAAAAAGAAACTTTTGAGAGTTCCCATTTAACCACTGCGTGAGCACACAAATACCGACGATAGCATATAAAATATTTATTGTAGACGCCAAATTACACACAGAATACAGCTGTCTTGTTCACTTCTCTGGAATAACCTTATTTAAGAATCAAAGAGCATGCAAAACAGTGGCATTGCCCAGCTACCTGCAAATAAAATGCATAAAATACAACTACAATATAAACTTGTCAAATATTGATACCACACATTTACAAAGTTCCTGTCAACAGAAATAGTGACATTATACCAAGCTTTTCGAAGTACACTTCTGCGTCTGGCTACAAATCTGTAAAGCCTTTAAAGCTAAGCTGCCTAAGTATTACGAAATTGGTAATTTTTTATCCGTGACGCTGTGTCTGACTGTGTATTGACGCTGATTATTGAATTGACTACATAAAGTTTGTGTTTCACGAATTTTACCTATATGAGTAATAACTGGAGAGACATTGGCAATTTCAGACGAGCCAGAATAATAACTAACAAAATCCATCACGAACGAAGGCAAGAAGGGTAAGATGGAAGCTTGCGATGAGAAATTCGAAAAGAGGGGGTGGATGTTGGAGTCGACGTTTCGACAAGCCAACTTGTATTTTGCAGCCTCGGAAATGGCAAGCCGGCTGATAGAAACGTCTGCACCAGCACCCACCTTATATTCAAGAATTTATCACCCAAAACAATCAGGTTTCTTCAAAGCACTGCCTCGTATACGCATCGCATATTAGAAATAGGCGTGAAAATGTTCTGCCCCGTCTACGCAGCCTGAGCCATGAGCCTTACCCAACCGCAAAGCAATCTAACTATATAATTGGCAGCTAATGTTGGCCCATTATTTGAGCCAGGAAATATTTAGGATGCACATCGCTGTATAGATACATAGGCATCTTTGAGGTAACCAAGTTATCCGTGCAAATTACTGGTTTGCTTTGCATGAGCATTACGCAGGAAGGCAATGGCGACGTCGTCCACTTTATGTGGGACGGAATAATGTGGAATCCATTTACACTGCACACCATACGAGCTAAAACAGGCATGTTTAATGGTCCGCGAGGGCTTTCGCAGTCGTATTTTTTATGCCACAGGATGTGCACACATCAGAAGGAACCTCGAATGTGGCAGGCAAAAGGAGCTCGGTTGAGGTATTTCGTTCCGCCTAGCGCACGTAGGGTACACACTGACCGATGACTGAGTGCAAAATCTAAAAAGCACAAGAAAAACCACAGAAAGCGAGAAAAAGGTTTCCCTGCTTCTGTGGCACTTTGAAATTCGACGGCAACAAGTAACCGAGCGGAATGCATTCAAGTGGTAACGCAAGGTTAATTCTTGAAGACGCAACAATCACCGAGAATATATAATGGAATCCCAAAATGTTGGGTCTGAAAATAAAGCGCTTGAATGTGCTGGAAATAATCGCTTACTGCTGAATAATCGCCGCAGTAGTCTATAGTGGCTCAGGCACTCGGCTGCTGACCCGCAGATGGTAGGATTGAATCCTGACTGCGGCGGCTCCATTTTCGATGAAGGCGAAGATGCTGTAGGCCCGTGTACTCAGATGTCGGTGCACGTTAAAGAACCCCAGCTGTTCGAAATTTCCAGAGCCCTCCACTATGGCGTCTCTCATAATCATATGGTGGTTTTTGGACGTTAAACATCAACATTTACTATACTGCTGATTAAGCACGTCCGTTTTGTTGTTCTAAGTTTCAATCATCAGTTCAGCCTCCCGTGGGTGCAGGCATACACCGGTTCACGAAAATGCAGTATATTAAGGCCTTAGATCCCGTATCAAGCGTGAAAACTGACCAACGTTCAATATCGGCATCTCCCGTCCAACACGAGCGACGCAATAAATGATCATCACGTGATGACGTCACGATATTGCCACATTCATTCCTCAAGTTTTGTTATCGCCCCGTTACACTGTCAGTAATTCTCGATAAGACAAATGCTTGGGCTAGTTGGTGATTGGGAATCAACAGTCAGTATTTCTCAGCGCAGACCACGCCTTAGTGTTCCAGAAGCTTCAGGACTGCAGTAGACCACTTTGTTAAGATTACTCCATGCACTTCGCGAACATTATAGATTGTTTTGAAACATACGTGGCTGCTAGCGATGACGCTAAAATATTCGACAACGCTGTATAAATGCTGACGCGCTTCACCACTTGTCAGTTGATTGACGGCCGACGCTCGGTTCATCACTATCAGTGCCAGCGTCTTGCTGTAATCTGACTTTCTTTTTACGTGGCACCAACTTCGCCCCGATAAACAACTTAACCCGACTATCAAGTCTGCTTCTTTTGTCCACGTCACAATCCCGTGAAAATATGATGTGATCATGACGTCAAAGTTTGTCAGATTTTGCATGACGTCACCTGACGTAACATCGCATGACATCGTAGCAAGTTGCGCTGATCACGGAAGCAATGCAGAACCAGGTTAGGTGCCTCGGATCCTGAAGGCAATGCATAAGGTGCAGAAAGGTTTCAGACGGTGTAAGGAAGGAACAACACAACTGCTGAGAAAAAACAGAACATTTACGTCTGCCAGTCGTCTTAGGTGTGTGGGACCCTGCAACTTTTTGTGTCCGCTTTCGCACAGCGCATGTCATCATTAGCTAGCCCTAGCTATTCCATATCTTGCTGCATTATTCTAAAGGCAGCTAGGCTAGGGGAAACTGAAGAACTTTTTGTTTTTATCGACTTTAGAGAGTACAATCACAGTTTAGTAGCTGCTGAATTCGAAAAATTCGACAGATCCCATGAACTTGGAAATTGACGTTATCCAAAGCATGCGGAGGGAAGGTGACCATTTAGCGGTTTTTTATTGGGTGACAAGGAATGAAATGACGCTAAATATATATATAAAGGCACTCGGCTCTTATCGAAGAAAACAGCCTTAGCGTTGACGCAATTAATGATAATCTGACGAGTATCATTACGGAGTGTGCAGTGAAAGTTGGAGGTACTGTATTTAGACAGGATACTGGCAAGCAGTCCCAGGAAGCAAAGAATCTCATTAAGAAGTCTCAAAACATGAAATATTCAAGTACGACAGACAAACTAGAGTTGGTAGAGCTTTCAAACTTGATTAACAAGCGTAAGGTATCCGACGTAAGAAGGTATAACATGGAGAGAATTGAACACGCTCTGAAAAACGGAGGAAGCGTCAAAGCAGTGAAGAGAAAACTTGGGATAGGCAAAAACCAGATGGATGCACTAAGGGACAAGGAAGGCAAAGTAACTAGCAATATGAATAGGATAGTAAAATTAGCGGAGGAGTTTTACAAAGATCTGTTCAGTAGCCAGCACATCCACGACCTTAATATAAGATCTAGCAGTAACCCAGATGACACCCCACCAGTAATGATAGAAGAAGTCAGAAAAGCCTTGGAGAGCATGTAAAGAGGCAAAGCTGTTGGTGAGGATCAGGTAACATCAGATCTGCTGAAATGTGGAAGACAGATTGTGTTAGAAAAACTAGCGACCCTGTTTACGAGGTATCTCCTGACGGGAAGAGTACCAGAATCTTGGAAGAATGTTAACCTCATCGTAATACATAAAAAAGGAGATGACAAGGACTTAAAGAATTACAGGCCGATCAGCTTGCTCTCCATAATATACAAACTACTTACAATGGTAATTTCTAACCGAATTAAAACATTACGATTCAATCATCCAAAGGAACAAGCAGGATTTCGAACAGGCTACTCAACAATATACCACATTCATACTATGAATCAGGTAACAGAGAAATGTTCAGAATATAGCGAACCACTATATATAGCCTTCATAGATTACGAAAAGGCGTTTGACTCGGTAGAAATATCAGCAGTCATGCAGACAATGCGGAATCAGGGCGTCGACGAAGCATACATAAACATCCTGGAAGAGATCTACAGGGGATAAACTGCTATCACAGTGCTTCAGAAAACAAAGCAGCAGAATACCAATCGAGAAAGATGTAAGGCAGGGGATACAATCTCCCCAAGACTATTTAGCGCGTGTTTAGAGGAGGTTTTCAAAGGAGGCCTAGAATGGGAACAATTAGGCATAACAGTTATGGAGAGTACCTTGGTAACCTGCGCTTCACCGATGACATTGCATTGCTGAGTAACTCAGGGGACGAATTGCAACTCATGATTACAGAGTTAGACAAGGAGAGAAGAAAAGTAGGTCTTAAAATTAATCTGCAGAAAACGAAAGTAATGTACAACAAACTCGGAAGAGAACAGCGCTTCGAAATAGGTAATAGTGCACTTGACGTTGTAAAAGACTATGTCTATTTAGGACTGGTAATAACCGTGGAGCCGAACCACGAGACTGAAGTGACTAAAAGAATAAGAATGGAGTGGAGAACGTTTGGCAAGCACTCTCAAATCATGACAGGTATATTGCCACTATCTCTCAAGAGGAAGGCATATAACAGCTGCATCTTGCCGGTACTTAGCTACGGAGCAGAAACCTGGAGACTTACAAAGAGGGTTCAGCTTAAATTGATGACGACGCAGCGGGCAATGGAAAGGAAAATGGTAGGTGTAACCTTAAGAGACAAGAAGAGAACAGAGTGGATTAGGGAACAAACAGCGGTTAAGGATATCATAGTTGAAATTAAGAAGAGGAAATGGACATGGGCCGGGAATGTAGCGCGTAGACAGGATAACCGCTGGTCGTTAAGGGTAACTAACTGGATTCCCACAGACGGCAAGCGGGTTAGGGGGAGACAAAAGGTTAGGTGGGCAGATGAGGTTAAGAAGTTTGCGCGTGTAAATTGGCAGCAGCAAGCACAGGACCAAGTTGACTGGCGGAACATAAGAGAGACCTTAGTCCTGCAGTGGACGTAGTCAGGATGATGATGATGATGATGATGATGATGATGACGACGACGATGATGATGATGATGTGTAAATGTTGCAAGCACAGGCATATGTTGAAGGATTGCAAATCTTTATATAACCAGTATACACTTGCGCAATGATGCCAACAGAAACATGAGTATTAGCAACACCAGTAGCATAAGCAGATATATGAAGCGCTGGTGGTTGCAAAGATAGTAGCCGTGGAGACTGCTACATAAATCAACCTCAGAGCATGGCGCCCAACAATATTTGATGTTAATCCGACTTGATGGTTGTATCACATGAGTACATATGTATTGTTTAGAGGATTGGATAGTCAGCGCTACAACCACAGCTGACGTTTCGCGAACATTAGGGTCTATTCGAAAAGCCGTTCCGAGGCCTGACGTGACTCTGTGGTAGAAAGCTTGATCGCCACGGAGAATGCTTGGGTTTGATTCCTGCTAGGACCCTGACTATAATTATTTGCGTTCGTCGGGTCAACGCTGCTGACGTCAGCTCCTTCTTGACGCTCACGTGTTAATATTGGCTCTGTGTGCATTCGTCGTTCCTGAGTTGATGCTAAATTTTAATCACCTGTGGCACATACCCGTATACCACTGGCACATACCCACCCGCGGGTATGTGCCACCGTATGGCGGGACGTGTTTAATGACATACTCAGCGATATTGCGACATTTTTCACGTGTTAATCAGCGCGTCAAACTCGTCATACCACCTTTACCCCCCCATGCTAATTTCGGATGACGCCAAGGGGGAGATCACGAAAGCACCAAGACGTAAGCGGCTTGATAGATAGATATATATATAGATAGACAAATAGATGCCAAAAGTGCTTACAGTGCGCCAAAAAATGTTCGCCTTTAAGATCGATGTTGTGGTGTTGCGGGCCTCTGGCTAGCCCAAAAACCCCTCAGGGAAGAGGCAGAGACCAAGTGGCATCCATCTTTACTGCGCTGTAGCTCGGCCACAACTGCCTGCTGTCAGCGGCTGCCACGTGCCACGATCCACCCGCGATCGTCCACGTCTTCGGAGAGCACTCACAGCCGCCGAGCGCCCCATACTGCCCCCTCCCCTTGGAAAATCGCGGAAGAAGGATGCGGGCGGCGTCACACAGCTAGCCCACGCAAAGGTCCTGGCTGGCCTTGGCCACTGTGGCCCCGCCGCGGTGGTCTAGTGGCTAAAGTACTCGGCTGCTGACCCGCAGATCGCGGCATCGAATTCCGGCTGGGGCGGCTGCATTTCTGATGGAGGCGGTAGTTTTGTAGGCCCGTGTACTCAGATTTGGGTGCACGACAAAGAACCCCAGGTGGTTGAAATTTCCGGAGCCCTCCACTACGGCGTCTCTCATAATCACATGGTGGTTTTGGGACGTTAAACTCCACAAATCAATCAATCAATCAATTGGTCACTGTGGACCTCACGTATCGTACGCGACCTCATGTCGGTACGGTCACTGCCCAGCTCATCGTGGCAGTTCATGGGCCGCCGGACGCGGTAACTGATCAGTCTTGCAGCAAAGGTAACTCTGGTGCAACCTGAAGGCGGAGGCACACCGGACTCACACAGGTTGACGACTACGGATGTTGGCGAGACCATGACAGAACGCCGATGCTCCTGGTGCAGTACTAGTCCCGGTGAGTCATAAGCCGTTGTGGTTACCATATGTCGCGGCCGTTGTCATTGTAGCTGTCCGGACCGTTAGCGTATCGATGGCGGCCACTTCACATGGTAGTCTTCGAACGTTGGTGACCCCGGCAGCCAGGGAGGTGTGACGTCCCCGTAACGCTCTGACTGCATACACTTACGGTACCACATCGCCTTTCATACTCTAGACGTAGCTTTGGTCGTCGAGGACAGCCACCGCGTACGGCAGGTGACACACGTTGGTGTCGTTGCTCGCTTTAACCGCAGCTTCCTCCAACTGCTCCACGTTTTCTGTCGCCCCCTCCAAGTATTCTTGCACCTACGTCACCAATTCTTCTAGTCTGGATTGATATTATTCCGCTTGCTGCTGCCTTTCCTCAAGCTCCTCCATCAGTCGCTTGTTCTCCATCTCAGCCGAAACAAGCACCTGTTTCAGCTCTGCAAGCCCTTCCATCATGGTTTCTTGTGCAATCTCATTCTTCTTGAGGGTGTGCGGCACAACACTGGGCTGATTTCCTAGTTCTAAGACATTTGCCTAAAATGTCCTCCGGCCGCCTTTGAGCCCTTGCTTTTGCTCCTGGTTCGCATTGCACTCCACTTCTTTCCTGCCGAGTTCCACAATTAGTGCATGCGCTTGACTGGCCTCTTGGTTCTGGTCCTATTGGGCCTGGGCGAGCTGTGCATGGAGGTCAGCTGCCTGCATTCGTAGGTCGTCCAGCTGTGTCTTGGAGTAGGCGGTGCCGTTAGAGCTCTTCTTTGTGGCTGCGCTGCATGTTTGACAGTTCAGTGTCCCTCTCCAGCAACTGCATTTGTACTTAGCACACTACTGCGGCTGATCCTTGAGGCGCTCCTGGGAATTCTAGAGCAGCCTGTTTATGCTCCTGCGCTCCTGTGAGCCCTCAGCGAACTTTTCCTCCAGAGTACAGACCTTGTCCTCCATTTCAGAAATGCAGGGGTTCTTCTCATCAGTCATGGTGGTTGCTTTGGACTTGTAGACATCATGCGCGTGCTTGAGACCATCAAGTTCATCAGTCAACCTGCCCAACTCATACTCCAGCTGGCTGAGGTGGGTAACCTGCTTCAGTGTCTCCCGCTTTAGACGATCCAGTTTAGCTTCAAGGGCAGCCTTGCCCCTCTTAAGGTCACGAGCCCGGATTACCTCAGCGCCAGACTCAGATTTATCTGGTGTTATTCTCCTGTCCTTGTGTTTCGTTACTATTGGTTTTTTTCTCTTAATACTCGTCTTCTTTATTCTCTTGACATCCACCACTTCATAATCCCGGAAATTTGTGACCGCTGCTTCAAGGTTATCGTGGTCACCGGCAGTGTCCTCAGAATTTGCACCGCCAAGACGTTGTGCTTACTATTCATAGTAGCTGCCCCCAATCGCTTCGCAAGGCCATCTCGCCTCGCCTCAATGTCCCACATGGCGTCTGCGTCCGCTCCAACCTCGGTGACATCCCTTGCCCCCTGTCGACAAATATAGGCCTCTGCAACGCCTCCGTGGAACTCGCCTTCCTACTCCGCGATGATCGGCACGGTCAGAGCAGACGGCTTGGTACTCAAACACCCGAGTGCTCGCTCGGATCAAGCTCGTACCAGCTTGTATAGAAGGCCACTCGGTTGGTAGCCGTGAAGCTGAGGTAGATGGTGAGGAACAAGCTGGCCCGAGAGAAACCTTGGCAGGTGGTGGCTCGTAGTGGTGCTCCCGAAAGACAGGCTCCTCGAATTTCTGAGCAAAGCGGGCAAGCTCCTCGAGGGAAGGGAAGGAGCAGCGCAGCCGGTGTCGCTGGTAGCGAGGGTACGTGGAGATTATACTAGGAGTTATGAAGGCGCACATAGAAGATATAGATAGGTATACCGACCCGACAAGCAAAATTATCATGGATATGTGTGAAAGGCTTGATTTGTTCATTTGCAACAGTACCGAGAAGTGTGAAGGGCAAATAACATGGGAGGTAGGAAGGCTGCAGTCGACGATAGATTATGCACTGATGTCACATAGGATGTATGATAAGCTCAGAGGAATGCACATAGATGAAGGTGGCTCGAGAAGTCTGGGTAGTGATCACAAACGTATCAAGCTAAGTTTTGGAAGAGCAGTCAAAGTGGGTAAGAGACAAGATGAGCAACTACAGGAAAGGTTTTATCCAGAAAGGCAAATTGAAATAGCCACTAAACAAGTTGAGAAAGTAATCACGGAGGATAATAAAACAGTGTGGACATACACGAATCTAATTAGACTGTTTGAGCTAGAGCTTGCTAAGACGCCTGACAAGTTACCTTGGCAAAGAAGACACAAACCAAAAAGTTGGTGGGATGAGGAAGTTAGGAGAGCCATAGCAAAACGTCAGGAAGCCTCTAGGGAACACAGACATGCTAAGCAGCGGGGTGAACCGACAGATGACGTTGAGAGAAAATGGGAAACCTTTCTAAGCTGTAGAAGAGATGCATTTTTTCTAATCAATGTAAAGATTAGAAGAAAGGGAGCTCAGTGGCTGGCCGAAGTACATAAAAAAGAAAGAAAGGCAGCTGCGAAACTTTGGAACCATCTAAACTCCCTAACAAATGATACGAGCCTAGAGAAGAGGTTTATAACTGCAGCTCAAGGTGCTAGGCTAGAAGGGGACGAAGCTATTGAATATATAGGAACAAGGGTAACAGAAAAATTTCAACAAAGAAGTGCTTTATGCACCACATTAAACAAGGATGAATCAAGTGGCGCAATGGCTCCATTTTCACAACGAGAGTGGGAAAGGGCTGAAAAAAGGGTTCCTAGTAGTACATCAATAGACCCAGTTGGCATTCCAATTATGCTGATAAAGACATTGGGTCCGAGGTTTGAACAGACTTTGAGAGAGGCAGTGAGCAAAACAATAATCGATGGCGAAGTCCCCAATGGATGGAAACTTAGCAGGATGAGCATGATCTATAAAGGAAAAAGGGACAAAGCTGACATAAACAACTACTGTCCTATTACAGTGACATCAGTGGTCTACAGGCTGGCGATGCAGATTATAAACGAAAGACTGCAGGCATGGATAGAGGATGAGGGGGTGCTGGGGGAACTGCAGAATGGGTTTCGGAAACACAGGAGGTTGGAAGACAATCTGTCCTCACTGACGCAGTGCATCGAAATAGCAGAAAAGGAACACAAGCCCCTGTGGCTAGCATTTTTGGATACCAAGGGAGCGTACGATAGCGTGGTTCAAGAGGAATTGTGGGGAATTCTGGACACACTAGGCATAGAAGATGTAGTCACTAATCTTTTAAAGGATATCTATAAAGGTAACAAGGTAGTTATAAAGTGGGAAAAACAGGTATCCAAGCCTGCAGAGGTAAAGTGGGGGCTTAGGCTGGGGTGTCCCCTATCACCCTTATTATTTATGATGTGCCTACAAGGATTAGAGGCCAAATTAGAGGGAAGCGGACTGGGCTTCAACCTCTTTTTCGTCAAACAAGGAAAACTCATTGAACAGGCACTACCAGCATTGATGTACGCAGATGGTATAGTGCTATGGCCGACAACAAGGAAGATTTGCAGATATTGGTGGACGTGTGCGGTAATGAGGGAGATAGGTTAGATTTTAGATTCAGTAAGGAAAAATCAGCAGTCATAATTTTTAATGACAATGAAGGTAGTGAGCTTAGAATAAAGGAGGTCACGCTAGAGATAACAGGTAAATACAAATATCTGGGCGTATGGATAAGCAATGGGGCCGACTACCTAAAGAAACACGAAAAATACGTGACGACTAAAGGTAACAGGAATGCAGCGGTGATGAAAAATAGGGCACTGTGGAATTACAATAGGTATGATGTTGTGAGAGGCATATGGAAAGGGGTCATGGTTCCTGGTCTGATGTTCGGCAATGCGGTCTTGTGCATGAGACCAGAAGTTCAAGCAAGATTAGAAATTAAGCAACGTGGAATAGGTAGGCATGCTTTAGGAGCTCACTGGAATACAGCAAATCAGGGAGTACAAGTTGATATGGGATGGACATCATTTGAGGGCATGGAAGCTAGCAGCAAGTTAAAATTTGAGAAGCGATTGAGAGAAATGGAGGAGGAGCGTTGGGCTAGGAAGGTATTCAGCTACTTGTACATGAAGAATGTCGATACAAAATGGAGGAAGCGAACCAGAAAATTGACTGGTAAATACTTGGAAAACAGCAGGGGGCCAAACCAAAAAGAATTATTGTTTAAGAAGAAGGTGAAGGAAACTGAGACCGATATGTGGAGAATTGGCATGATTAAAAAATCCGCACTAGAGGTCGATCAAACTTTTAAGCAGGAAATTGCCAAGGAAAGGATTTATGATAATACTCGAGGTAGTTCTCTACTGTTTGAGGCCAGGACGGGAGTATTGCGAACCAAGACATATCGGGCCAAATACGGAGGGGTAGACGCGGTATGCAGTGCATGTGGAGAGGAAGAAGAAACTGCCGGACACTTGATAATGTTCTGTAAAGGGCTCCGCCCTATAGTTCAGGATGATGATGTACCTACAAGGGCAGAGTTTTTCAAAGCACTTGGATTTAGGGACAGAGAGGGCAAAATAGACTTTAAGCGGGTAGAATTAACTAGAATGAGGTTATCTGATTGGTGGCTAAAGTCAAGGCACGAGTGAAAATTAAACCCTTCACTGCAAAGTACGAATCCTCAACGTCACTTTAAATAAAATCTAGTTTTTGGTTCATTAAGAATTACGGCTTGGTGGCGCTAGCCACAGCCCGATCTAAAGGGTACCGCCATATCCATCCATCCATCATGGCATGGCCGCCGAACGTACAAAACCTTTACTGGGGTCAACCCGACGGAATAGCTCCCGCATGTCCCGAACAAAATCTCGCAGACCCTCATCTGGTAGTTGCGTTCGGACGTTCACTTCACGCCGTATACGGTAGTCGTAAGCTACCTCCAGCAACTCTTCCCAGAATGCTGAGACAAACTGGTTCCAGGACTAGAATGGAAGCTGGAGATGGCACCATCGTTCTGCGACACCGAGCAGGACATTTGGTAGGACTCGCCGGAGCACGTCGGAGTCCGAGAAGCCGTGATTGGTCGTGTAAACGAAAAGATTATCAATGAAATCGAGGACCCATTGCCTCGCGTCTTGGTCCTAAAATATTGGCATGGTCAGCGGCGTCATCAGTGCCATGGTCGCAGACAGCCATGCTGACTTGATGGCCGTGGCACAGAGACGGGATTCGTCCCGTTGGTTGCCAGATGTGGGATTTCAGGCCTATGGCTAGCTCGAGAACCACTGAGGGAAAATCACTGAGGTGAAGTGTGGGGAGCAACACCTTGGGTGGTTTGGTACTCGAGCGCACGAGCTCACGCGCGCATGATGGAACGGCCGCCTGGCAGTCGAGCTTGGGTAGGAGGCCTGTAAAGATCATTTTCCATACTTTGTCTCTGTCTGTTTTCTAAGGGCTTCAGCCGACGCTTGGCCCTGAGCCTACAATATGTAGAATAGTTCTGAAAAGTGAATAGAAACAGCAATTTATGCAGCGAAGCAGCAGCAACTGAGGCAAATGGGCGTGTTGAGACCCTCAGCGAATGCATTGACATCAGAGGTATGCGGTGTAATCTGTAACAGCAGCACTGTAGAAGCGTGGCCTACGCGATCAGCTCAACGGCGCGAAGCCCGAGCTAATTACAGAGCTATCGGTTGACGATACGAAATGCACTTGTTCAATTACGTTGGGCTGTTTGTCGTTATGACACACACTGTAACCAGCTGCAAAACTTAGCGCCTCTATACTCGAGCCTCCGGTAAATAAAGAGCGCTCCCGCAGTCGGATCAGTGAGTGGCCAAAACTGGGCGTCAGAGTGCAACTAGGCTCTACCAACGTCGTAGTTCCGGTTGGTGCGTTCCCACGAACCAACCGAAGCTCGTACTTTTGGTGCGCACTTGAGGGTGGAGCTCGAGAAACTTGTGTTTCGTGTATTCTTAAGCTATACTGCATGTTATGAAGCGTTGATACTTGAAAAATTAGTAGGCCATAACTGAATGTACGAACAGCGCAACCTAGAAGTCGAACCAGCTGGTACCGAAATAACAAGGATAGAGAAGAGCGCTGACTTTCGACAATGATTTAAACGCGGAGTGGTGCATACATATATAGGCGAAAAAAAAAAGAAGAGAATGGACATGCGTAGAAAGGTGCAGTTAACAACCACTGCGATACAATGCACCATCAGCAAAACTCTTGTTTCTTGTTGATTGAGCTAGAAACACATACACAGCTTAAAAATGATCAAGATACACTATCTCATTTTGCAACAGCGCAACTGATGGAGAACTTACACATGTACCGTCAAACTTACTTGTCTAATAGGCTTCAATTATCTCATTGGTTCAAGGGCACCTCAGAATTCACTGCCGAGACTGCGGCTGCGTGCCCCTATTTGAGCGTTGCGATGTAATAGGCGAGCACCACTCGCAGGCCACACGTTAGATAATTAAAATTTATCAGATGCGTAAGTTTGACGGTCCATGTGCAGGTTCCCCATCAGTTGCACTGATGCAAAAAGACATAGCGTATATTTACTATTTTTATGTTGTGTATTTGTTTCTCGCTCAATCAACAAGAGACAAGAGTTTTGCTGGCATTGTATCACGGTGGTTGTTAACTGCACCCTTCTACGCATGCCCATTCTCTTCTTTGTTCCCTATATATGTACACCACTGCGCTATCAAATGATTGTTTGAAGCCAGCGCTCTTATTTATCCTTGTTTTTTCGCTTCCGTAGTTATGCCATTGGTAATTCTAGGTTGCGATGTTCGTACATTCAGTCACAACTGCAACAACCACGAAAAAAAATTACATCGTCAACGATAATGTCGTTCTTTTTAACCACCAAAGTGAAGAATTTTAAAACCACATGAGCTGCATGTGGCGTAATGAATTTAATGGGTTTCTGAAGGCTACTTGACATTATCGCTATACGTGTTAACCGTGAGTGCACGGACGCTATACTGAAGCAACTATACATATATATTACATTTTACACAGGTTTCCTTCAATAACCATCGTACAGTAAGTACTTGCCACAGTGTTCACTTTCTGTGACAGTAGTAATTGCCGCATGCAGTAATCGTCAATATATTAACTTTACTACCACGACTTGACACTACATAAATCACTAGCTATCTATAGAGAAGGAACACTTCAAAGTTTTAGGTAGCTTCTACATACTACATTGTTTCAAGGTAGCTTTACTGCCTTGACTGTGACTACCCTGTTAGTACGGTTACTAACACTGTTCGGTAACATCGCTAACTGTGTGTTTAGAGCCATTTCGTTTACGTCTGCTGCCAGTGTTTTCATAACAAGTTGAACTTACTATAAAAGTAGGAGCTCAAATAACAAAAGTAAAGCAGTGTGGTTGGTTGGTTTTTGTGGTCCAATGCCCCAGAGCGACTCAGGCTATAGCGACAACGTAGTAAAAATTTTCTTCTGTTGATCCGCTGATAATTTCTGTTCACTTCATATCAGTACTCGAGTAAATACACACCACAATAAGAACTTCAGATAACAATGCATACACGGAGTCATGAATGATCTGTAAACGAGAAAGCGCGCATATTCTAACAGCAACTTTAAGACTATATATGACCCAATTTTGGAGTGGTACACGGCATTCCAAAGAGCAGCCATGAACCTAGATATGAAACCGAGCTATTCGACAGATTTGCATGCCTTACATCTTCATTTACGATTAAGGAGCACAACATGCTTTCCACTATAATGAAGAGAATTATAGTTTGTTTAAACTTTTCCTAATATCGTCAAAAGTACAGTATAAGACGTACACCATGGTCGATGGAGGTAGTCACTTTTACTTAGTCACGTACGCAGGTAGCATTCTTTACTTCACAGGCTAAGTAATGATGACAACATTTACGCCCGCCGCGGTAAAGCGGTTATGGTGCGCGACGGCTGACCCGAGCGTCGTGGATTCGACCCCGGGGGTCGCATTTAGATGGAGGCGCCCCTGTCAGTGCGCGTTAAAAATACAGCATTCCTTCACTACAGCGTATTTCATATTTATATTGTGGCGTTGGGAGGTGAAACCCCCGACAGTGTTTTAATTACTGCATCTCGCGCATTTATACGATAATAAAACTTAAGCGACGCCTAAGGTGACATCGCTCAAGCTGGTATATGCATGAGGTCAGTGCGAATAATAAAGCAGTTCCGCCCTTACTTGATACACTATTTTGATTACTAAAGTTGTTCACGAAGCTTCTAACCCACAAATATGATCGCAGAAAGTAAGAAACCGAACACAAGAGACAGAGGCGCAGCCTGAGGAGGTGAGGGTGGAGGAGTCAAAATATTTCACTTTTGCTTGCGTATATATTCACGCACACGTACAAACTCTCGCAAGAGCATAAATAAAATATGGTAGAACTCCCCCCCCCCCCCCCCCAAAAAAAAAAAACATTTTGGCTACGCCCCTGGCAGAGACGTTCGTGAGACTTACCCCACCCAAAAGCAACGACAAATGCTGTGGTTACAATATTTTTACTACCATTTTTAACAGTGTACACAGCCCGCAAGCATCGTTCCATAAACCTTTTTTTTTTTCGTAAAAGCTGTGATACAAGCCGCCACACGGCGGATGAATTATTCGAGCCTGCGCCTAGTGAAGAAATAAATGAAAGAAAAAACAAAAACAAGGCAAGAACAGTGCGCTCCGATCCCACTCCCAAAACAAGAAACACAAATAAACGGCTAGGCTACTTTCAGCAAATTATAAAACCAAATGGCTTAATTTCAGTTTTTCAAACGGCAATGTTGTTATACACACATCAGCGTTTGCTGCTGTTTATGGGGGCCCCAGTAAAAGGGTTTTATGAATCGTTGCCATAGCCTCATGCAGTTTTTTTTGTTGTTGTTGTTTTGTTTTAGTACATGTGCAAGAATATTTAATGGTTTTTATCCCACTTGAGAGTATTATGCAGTTCTTTGTCAGAATGAATGACGCTTTGATTCACGCTATACAAAAAAAGAAACGTTCGCTCTATGTAATGACCCATCCTGACAGATTATCGCGCTTTTTTCGCCTATAGAAGTGGCTCATATGCTTCGTGTATTTTCAGTGCCGGATCACACGTTCAAGTCGCCGCAATTACCGCCACGTGCGATGCGAGTTGATCGTGGACGACGCATAAAGGCAAAAATTAACTGGGCTGTGAACAAACTGCACGGAAACAAAGACACTCACCGCAAGAAGGAGCGTCGTCCGCGGCTCCATCACGGCTACTGACTCACTCCTGCCGCCGAGGACCGGTCTGGCGCGAAACTGGTTCGATCTCCGCCGAAGAAGGCGGGGCACACTGCAGTTATTGCGCGGAAAGGGGCGCCTGTCATTCATGAGTTTGGCTCAGGTGGAGCACTCGCGTGAACAGCCAAAGGCACCAACAGGCGTTGATTGGCGTCAAGCCCACTACTTTTGAATCGGCCGTTTTTAAGTCGTTTTAAGATGCGAGATATGCATCTGAACAAGGGCAACAGTCGGGAAGTACTGAAACCGGTAGTATTCATGGTAAGCATACGTATATTCTCAGCTGGCCATAAATGTGTTGCTTGCTGAAGTAGATGACGGAGCAGTGAATGCAGCTGACTTCGCAAACCTGTTTTCTTCCAGGGGCAGATATACGCTTCCCAGAAAGTTCTAAAAAACTGCCGCAATAGCGCTGTGGTTACGGCTATTGACCCTAAGTTTAAGAAGCGGCTTCAAACCCGGCCATGGCGGTCACATTTCAGTGAAGGCGAAATGCTAGAGGGCCCCGCCGCGGTGGTCTAGTGGCTAAGGTACTCGCCTGCTGACCCGCAGGTCGCGGGATCAAATCCCGGCTGCGGCGGCTGCATTTCCGTTGGACACGGAAATGTTGTACGCCCGTGTGCTCAGACTTGAGTGCACGTGAAAGAACCCCAGGTGGTCGAAATTTCAGAGCCCTCCCCTACGGCGTCTCTCATAATCATATCGTGGTTTTGCGACGTTAAACCCCACATATCAATCAAATCAAGTCAAATGCTAGAGCACAGCTCCGTGCACGTTGAAGAACCCCAGGTGACTGTCCACGGTTCTCCACTATAGCGTCTCTCATAGCCACAGTCTCTTTGAGACGGTTAGCTCCCTCAAACAAACTGGGATGATGTAAAGTACGCTGGACATGCGTGTTACGTTGCAACACAGCTGTACATGAATGACGCAGCTGAAGGAGTGAAGGGAGATAACTTTGCGGGCTCGTTTCTTTCTTTGACACAGCGTTAATTAAAGTAAGCAGATTACGAAGGCAAGAAAAAAATGGGGGGCGTTAGTTGAACCGTTACAAGCGTATCGTAGTAACTGTGTGAACACGTCACGTTAGCCTTGTTCTTTTTTTTAGATAGATAATATGTGAGGTTTAACGTTTCGAAAGCGCCATATGACTATTATAGACGCCGTAGTGGGGGGCTCCGGAAATTTCAATCACTTGCGGGGATCTTTAACGTGCGCTCAAATCTGAGCACACAGGCCTATAGCATTTTTTTTTCTTTTTTTCCACGCAGCGTGTCAGAATATGTGATTTGGGATGGAATTCTGTGTGTGAGGATGGTACTCGGTCGTTAAATCACAACATGCCATCTTCTCTGTAATAAATCACTAACTAGCCGTATGGGCTACAGATCCGGATGTTTTCACAGAATTGTGAAAACATCCGGATCTGTAGCCATCGATCCCCTTTGTGGGGTATTTATGTGCGTGCAAACCCTACAGGAGTGTTAATCAGCGCCGCTCGCAGCCTCGAATGTGCGCGTAATTAACTATTTCTTTCCCAACTAACGTCATGTAGCACATGATCCTTTAACGTGTGGGCAGCTGACCAATATGCTCTCGCGTACTAGCTGCAAGCATTTAGTCTGTCAGGACTAGACCCTCGTTATGAATCAATGAAGGAAGTAAGTTTGAGGAATCGTTTCTTTTCAGGTATTGTCACATATTCAAGGTACAAGCAAAAGCGTCTGTTCTTGCTAAGTGTTCTTCACAATAAAAAAGATGGATCGGCTGGGAGTTAGAGATGAAGGAATCAGCGCAGCTGGTGTCTTTTCTTTCTCTGCTCCTCACTTTCGCCTCTTTTCCCGACCCCTTACTATAGCTATGCCTTACCCTCCCCTCCCCCTTCACCTTCAGTTTTCTTTCATCATACTATACATGGCTATGCGATTCCATCTTTTCCCCTTATTTTTTTCTCTATCACCCTCAATCCCAGCGGCAGTAATTCGCGTCAAAACTTCGTCCGCTCAAGATTGTCACTAAAAGTGGAATAAAAAATAACGATGGCTTCCAGATAACACAAGTAGGTTTTCCACATATATCTGCGTCTATCGTACGCTCAAGCGTTGCAGAAACGTTGGTTAAAGCGAAAGGCATTACAAAGAACTCATAGAGGTCATCAGGTGCAGCAAAGGCCGTCTTGTCCTCGTCCACTTCATAGTAATTGGTCAACACACTGATCGGAGATCGAGACGAAAAATATTCAGCACCCTAAAGAAAGTGAAGGGCATTGTCGATTCACGGCATTAGATATGAGTCTATAAGCGTTCATAAGTGGTCGCTATTCGACGCATATTTGTACCGAGTCGTCCTTCTTCCGCACCAGCAAAACAGGCGACGACCAAGAACTTGGCCATGGCAGCATGATGTCACGTTTCGGCATGTCAGTGGCGTTGTCTTCGATTATTTTGCACATTGCGGAAGGTGAGCAGCGTATTTTGTGCTCTGGGGTATAGTCGGCACCGTACAATCGAATTGCCGTCAGTATCAATGCAGTGCACTGCGACGGAAGTGGGCTATAGAAGCTTGAAATGAATGTTAAAAGAAGCACTGTGTGTTTTCGAAGTAGTGCTATGCGATCTTCCTTTTGCGCCACAGGAAGATCAGTTTTTATGGTGGCAGTTAGAGCTGTCGTCGTCGCATAGTCCTCATTACCGGTAGGCGACAGTGGTGTTTCGGTGTGAAGAGGCATCAGGGGTGCTATATGCAGGATCGGCCGAGTTTCGCAAAACTCGGGATATTCTCGAGCTCTGGCGACACCCCCTTATAAATGAGCCAACAAGACAAAAAAGTCAAATCCACCTCTCATTGCGCTGCGTTTCATTGGTTACGATGAAGCCAGTCATAGCGTCATGTACGGTCGATTAGGTAGGGTGGTGTTTTCAAACCAGAGGCATCTTCTTTCACTTGCCAAGTTTGTCGTTCCACTGAGCGCAGAAGTTCACCCATGCAATAAAGTGTCAGAAACTTTTCGTGATCATATTTTTTGAGGCAGGAGTGTTTAAAATAAATGTGAAGCTTTTAATGCCTGCACTAAGTCTGTTTTAGAATAATCAGCACGGTTGCCTCTGAGATCACAACCGGCCGAGCGTCTTACATAGCGACTGCAGCTAAATCCGAGGCCACGTGTCAGCCTGTACATTCTGCGCTGCTCGCCCGGTGCGCGTCGTATTCGTTGTCATATCCCGCTAGCACCTGAGCACGTGCGGCCGGCTAATTAGCTATTTGGCTGGACGTATACTCCGCTAGTTAGGCCAGGACATGCTATGACCGAGCTAATTATGCCAAGTCATCTTAAGAAGACCAAGCTGATGAAGTCATGTAAAGCGAAAAGCGGGCTAACTAATGTGTGCTAGTTGATGAGATGACTAAACTATGCTAATTAACGCGATGTTTATCATGAGCACGCCAAGTGAAACCATGCTAATCAGTCTTTACTAATATCATGACAATTAGTATCATGCTAATCAGTATTACGTTTAATAGCTTTGTACTGTTCATAACCTTGTTAATTGCACCCGGGATAATTACCTTTTAATTGAAGCATCATCAATGAAGGCAATACAACTCGGTGTAATGGTCATTAAACCTCAGTCAATTGGTTCAATCAAACTTAGGACAGAGCTGATGGAATCTTCACTTCGAAGCCGATCACGCACATGGGTAGACGACCAACTTAAAAAGCTGCAAGAAACTAGGTTATCACAAGATCTTCCATGGCTCCAGCCTTGCACAAGTTGTGTAAGCTTACCAAATTATTTCAATGCAAGGAAGCTGGCGCTTAGCGTTCACCACATCAAACGCTTGACAGTCCCACTGGCACCATCACAGTCCCGAGTTGAACTCGGGCCTTCTCAGAATCAACGAGTTTCTATCCGAGTTCACGAGTCAATCAGTTTGTCAGACACCCGTGGCGAAGATCAGGTACGCCCACCACGTTTGCTTTTGCTGAGGAGCAGTACTCACGCCAAGCGGCACATTTTATTTGTCAGCTTTATCACGTAATCTATGCACGCACGTACGCAGAAGTAAAAGTCATATCATCGCGCGGTTACGATGCCTCACATTCAATTTCACCGCGCTCACGACGTATCCAATCACAGCCGCGTTACCGCCATAATTCGAGTGCCCCAGGTGACCACCTGTCCTTATATTTATCTGCAATATTTGATAGTAGCGAAAGGAGCAGCACTAAAGTGCTGCGTGTGCACCTTTGCTGCCTTCGAAAGTGGAAATTTCCATGCTGCATGTGGAACGAAAGAACCTGCTCGAAAGAAGACCTACTGCCACGAACACGCCAGTGGAAGGCGCGTGTTCAGTTGGCAAAAAGATAGCACGGCAATAGACGTCAGACTCTGGAGTTTTGCGGAAACGCAGCGCCACCTGTAGACGCAGTTTTGAGTAGTGCAAAGCCCGACTCTCTTGCACAGTTTGCTGCACAACCAGGTGCAACTACCGCCTACGAAACAACGATTGAGCCAAATAGTAGGTGCATTTGCGCATTGAACACTCAGAAAAAGAGCTTTGAATTACTCTCCGCCAGTCGGACGCGTCACCAAACCGCCATAAAGTGCTTGCCTGTTCACTCGCCAGAACGACGGCGAAAGCAAGAGCAGACCAAACAGCTCCGCGCTCTACAAAAAAAAAAAACACCCCGGTCGACGCTACTGTTGCGTTGTGTATTGCCACGGAGGTAAAATACTACAGTTTTGCTGATTTCCACAGTTTTCGCCAAGCAGAATGGCGAGAGCGCTAGAAACGGGTCATCGCGAACGTGTTAGGTAAGCGAATCACTCGCGTTCCCCACAGCCGGTCGCATGAGAAAGTGTGATAATGCAAGTTATGTGATGATGCGCTCGATCTTTATCACAGAGAACCATGGTAACTTTGATTATGAAGTCTAAGAGAACCTCTGACGTCGGTGCGCGCCATGACAGGTGACGCGCGATAAACATCGCAACCACTGCGACCACCGATAATCTGAAGTGGTAGCCACCACACATCATTACGCACACTGGGGCTTTGAAGGCTTGAAGTTCCGGATTTATCTAGGAATGCGAACAGGTACGTCACATAGGTAAATCGTGAAATGATCGCGACCACAAAGAGGCTTTTCTTGCCGTTGGTCTCCGCGATTGCCGGAGCTATCTCGTAGACCTCGGTTTTGCCTTTCGTTGTATGCTAGTGCTTGAAAGTGAGCTTAAGACTTAGGCACTGCAGCGTTCCTTCCTGTGGTAGCTTGTAAGTAAAACATACACCCTTCCCATACCTGTTAAACTTCATCAAAACGTTATCCACATTTTATCGTTTGAGTCCATTTGTTTGTCTAAAACTACAAAACTCGAGCGTGCCTTTTTTGTGGTGTCCTTTTCTAGTTTATAGCATTTTTATTTCGGCATCATTCAAAGAGCGTGTGCTTGGACATATTGGTAATTCAGCTTTCCTTTTTCGACGCATAAATGAAGAAAGGCGGATTGCAGCACGAATGCAGAGCTGCGTCTGCCTCGTTTTTCACCCGTAGATTCAAGGAAAATGGCGTAGTTTGATGGCTTTCGTATCACATATTTTATCAATGGTAATATTGTTTTACTTCTAAGCTGAAAGTCGGCTCCTTCTTTCTTGTTTTTCGCAATTTTTGAACCTCCATTTCTTCACTTCCTCATTTATATAAATGTGTCATAACCTTCTCTATTATACTCGGTTTCTTGAATTTGGTGTATGAGAATTTGTGGCTGCACCGATACAGGGTCGCTGTCTGCAGGTCCTGAAACATTGCATCAGACCCGAGTGTTTGCTTTTTGTCTGTTCTTCCTTTCATTAGGAAGTTCGCCTTCTCCCCTACTCTCATACTCACAGGCTGTCAAATAAGGCCGAAAACAAGAATACGGAAGACCTAATGAGCGAGATGGCCTGAAGATACTACGGATCCATGGTCGGTACTAAAGTAAATAAAGACGGCAGCGACCAAACGCGCGCATATTGCTGCCAATTAAAATCAGCTTTGAGTAAGTGTTCTTCAGCATATCTGTCAAAGCTTTTTGGATTATATCGAAGGTACATTAGAAGGTGTTATTAATAGTGGTGTCTTTTTTCCATGTTTTGCTGACCGTAACTACTGGAAACTGTTGGGGTTACCTTACGTATACACTGCAAGAAAATGGTAAGTTCATGGCATAGTGAAGTAGTGGGTATTTAGTTGCACTCTAATACACCACACCTGTCGTGTCCTCGTACACAGAAAAGAATTTGTCAATGTTTTACAGAACTGCCATGATGCCATGGTGGTCATCCGCTAATTCACAAGGCAAACTCATATTTAGCTGTCACATCTTGATACATGCATGCATGCACGCGTCACATGGTTGTTCTGAAAAGTGGTCAATGAGTTTGCTTCATTTTCCAGGCTGCCGCCACTCTACAGTGGTGGCACAGTTGCATGACCAAGGTAGAAGTTAATTCCAAAGAAGAAACCTGAACAGTTTCACAGTTCATATCTTCCCATGCTGCATATCATTTTGATGGCTTCCGTTTCTCTACAAGACCTTGTATTCACATTGCCAGGTTGGTCCACAATTCGAAGGATTGCTACGTGCTACCATTCCATTCAGGTTTATTTATTCGAGATAGCAGGGTGCAGCAAGACTAGTGTTGCTGTAATTTATTTTTCACGACAGAAAAAAAATAATCTTTTGTCCCACAGCTTTAAACAAGGAAGGAAATTTTCGAACGATCGTTTCTTCGACACAACCTTAATGAAGGTTTTTATTAGGCTTTACTGTGACCGCTTTATACTAGACTAACTAGCTAGCCTGCTTTGGTGGTGCTATTTATTTTTTTATTTATTTATGCAGCCCCTGTCACCAATACAGTAAAGTAGTCGTAAAAATATTGCACAGTTGTACAATCTGAAGAAGAAAGCAAATTCGCTCCACTGCGCCTGCGCATTCACCCAAAGCACACATATTGTAGAGAAGGATAAAATGCAATAGTCGAAACAGCGACAATACAAGCATCCAACTAATGCCACTCACAGATAGCTAAAGGAAAGAATGAGTAAAAACACTCATGTGACAGCTTGTTTCACGATTTTTTTTGAATGATTATTTGTATGTGATACGCAGTATGGGCTCGCCAAGTACAAACCTTCGTTAATACGAGTTTGGTCACGAAAAGAAAAACGAAATAGACAAACTTCAATCGTAAGATTTTTCTTCTCTGCTGAAAAAATTCTAGTTTAAGTTACTCTTTATGCGGAAAATGCTTGAACTAAAGTTGTATATGCCCCGGAAAAACCTAGCAGCACGTATTTGTATGCGTTCAAGTTTGCGGATTAGAATTTGACCGTAAGGATTCCATACTGCACAGTCATATTAAAGTATAGGTGTTACACTTGTGGCACGCGAATTTTCTTTAAGGCTTTTTAGGGGACACTAAGTACGGCAGGCTTTAAGTAAAGGATCAAACCCCAAACCCTGTGGCACAGAGGAAGTTACGTCGACATATATGAAAAAGAAGCATTTATGAGAACGGTATGTTTTCTGCAAGATAAACAATCCTTCAACCAGCTATGAACTGAAGCAGGCCCACCTAAAAGATAATTCATGTAGAAAGAACGCACGTGTAACGATGTCAAGCGCTTTCGGAAACTAGAAGTACCAAATCTACTCGATGGCCCTTTTCGTATGAACTTAAAACATCATGACAAAACTCACACAGCTGTGTAACACACGAAATCTAGACCTAAAACTATGCTGAACTGTAGAAAAAAAATATTCTTTTCCAAGCGATTTGTAAAACTTATATAGATTACGTGTTCAATATTTTAAGAGTGCACGCTATAGTCAACGAGATCAGCCGGTAGTTGGAGATATATTTTTTGTTTCCAGACTTTGGTGTTGGTACTTTTGCTAGCTTCCACAGAGATGCGAGTTTCTGCCTTCACATTGGTTTTCTCGTTCCCAGTCATTTAAATAACTTCACAATCCTTCGCAGTGGCTATCTGTTTTCGCTTTTGTAGTGTGAGAAAACTAGTTGTCCTCCTTCTTTTTAGGGCTCTCCCTTTCTTCACCGTGGTAGGCGGCTCTCATTCTTCTCCTACAATGACACGAACCACTGCCAAAATAACCATTTCCATACAAGGTTAGTGCGTCTACGATTATTATAGTGTTTGCTTATTGTTGACTAGCTTTCAGTCTTTTAGTATTAGCCGATTCGTCATGGTGGAGGAACTAAGATTTTAGGAGTTTTTTTTTCCCTCACCTTTGTTCCCGACGACGCTGGCTTGAAAATTCCTCGAGTTTCGATTTATCCATCGCAACAAATCGGTTTGCAGCAACAACCATGGCTACACTTACCGGACGTTTACAAGAACCTACGTGAGTAGCAGTATACTGGGCGACCTCCGCTAATTTCACTCTAGTGCATACTGCAGATGCCATACGCATAGTTGGCAAAACGTTGGTGCAATTTCTTTTAGAATTAAGACGTCAGTGTACATAGATATTGCTTCACCTTCAAGGAATACATGGTGGGAACTTGACACAGCCCTCAACACAGCGTTTCATAACCTCCAGCAGCTTTGGGACATGAAACATTATTTATTTCGACTCTTTTTGTTTCATGCTCAAAGATCATGTTATATAGATCAATAAATGAAGAAAACTGTGTGTTTTATTAAAATAATAAAAAATGGCAGCTTATTCACGGATATAATGATGGATAGTGGGGCGAAGCATCCGCCCGTCCATTCGTTCTTGCTTCCGTCCATCCATGCGTGCGTCTGTGTGGCCGCCCGTGCGTCCATCCGCCCGTCCGTGCGTGCGTCTGTTCATGCGTCCGCACGTTCATCTGTGCGTCCGTCCCTGCTTTCGTCCATGCATCCACTCCTGCGTCCGTTCATGCGTCCATCTATCCGTGCAGCCATCCGTGCATCCGTCCATGCATCTGTCTGTGTGTCCGTTCGTCCACCTATTAAACACTCCTAGTACCACCATGTCACATCTTTTCATTATATATTCCTCATATAGAAGCACCGTCATCCAGCGGACATTCCAAGGACTGAACGAGAGTAGGCACACGCACACTTTCTCACGGCCTGCGCTTCGTGTCTACTTCTCATCTTTAACCACCTCGAGTTCCTGTTGTATACTAGTTCACTGTTTTGCGAGCGTTGGGCACTGCAGCCCAACGCTCGCAAAACTTTCTAAAACCTAGGAGGTTACGCCCAGTGAGTATAACGTTGCAACCCTTTCTTGTCTTCTGTGCGTTGTTGAACAAAAAAAATCGCAGCGTGCGCGTTAACTAAATGCCGAAATCTCCTGTCTCTCATTCCCCTTTAGCAGCCATTGGCATGTACATTGAGCACTACATTTTATTGTTCAACAACGCACAGAAGAAATCTCTCACTGGCACCACCTTGGAGGTCAAAATGTAATACTGGTTACACACTACTACTACGGCTATGAGGGACGAACGGGTGCCGCTATAAAAAGCTTCGCCCCTAGATTGTACCTACTTTTCTTTTCAAATGAGGATACTATGTGTGTATGCACCTGCACAAACCGGACAGTCTCATGGTTTTTTTCCAAATTTGGATGTTTTTTTTCCTAGACGGTCGTCATGTAATTCTAACTGGAGACTTCAACTGTGTGCTAAATACGCGATGCGATGTACAAGGTCCTGGCTGGGGTCGGTCTGCTTGAAATTCACGTGAGCTGCGACGCCTTGTCCAGCATTTTTCATTGCTGGATGCGCATAATGTCATACACGGGAATACTTTTGTTTGGACATGGCGCCACGGGCACTCCTCCAGCAGACTCGACCGGGCTTATATTCCACATGCTTTAGAGACGTTTGTCTCCGACTTACGTGTTCCGCCCATCCCACCTTCGCCTGTGAACATCTCTGACCATCGTCCGATTCTATTAGAACTAAAAATTCCATTTTCTTTTTCGGAGAAACCATGGCGTCTTGATGTTCGCGTCCTCCAGGACGCGCGCTCTCGCTCAAATTTGTCCCGTGCAATACGCGTGTCACTCGCTGCGTCTGATTCATTTGACTGGAATGCGCTTATAACGCAGTGGCGCCTGCACTGCTCAGTTGAAGGGCGTTCCCTTCGTCGTCGCGTTTCTGAGGAGCTGGCCGATACTGCAGCGAAGTTACGCATCGCATTGTGCGCTGAAACGCCGTCTCCCTTGATGCGAGCTTGGCAACATGAATTACGTGAACGCTTCCAGCGTTTGATTGCCACCTCGTCTCTGGCGGCGGCTGCATGGCGTTGTAGGCACAACCCTTGTGCCCAGCCCGAGGTGTTACGCTATGCGAGGCAATTGTGTTTTTAGCAGTCACAATCACTTGTTTTTACGACCATGCAGACACCACCTACACAGCCGCTTCCTAAGCGTGATCGATCTCTCTTTCTGGCGCATTTTGAAGAGATGTCATGTTCGGCCATGCGGACAAACTGTGATATAATACCGCCTATGCTTAGAGGTTTGCCTCGCGTTCCTCGACAAGCTGCTGATTCTCTGCACGTCCCTCCATCAGTTGAAAAGGTAAAGGCAGCACTACAATCTATGAAACGGGGGACAGCCCCTGGGCCAGACGGTTTTCCAGTTGAATTTTACTTATCATTTTGGAATGAGCTTGGTACTGCATTAACCGCGGTTATCCGGCGATGTTTCGAGGATGGTGTGTTTCCATCAAGTTTTCGAGATGGACGCATTGTGCTTATTCCAAAAGGTGATGCTTTTTCTGTTAATCCTGAAGATTGGAGACCTATCACGCTTCTTAACGTTGACTATAAGATATTCGCGACGGTGATCGTTCAACGTTTGAAGGCTCTGTTGAACACCCTGGTGGGTCATCACCAGGCTTCATCTATGCCTGGACGGGAAATACACAGTTTGTCCTTTACCACCCGGGATATCATAGCCTATACTCTGTCGCGATCTGCGCATGGTCTCCTTGTGTCTTTAGACCAAGAGAAAGCATTTGACCGACTAGAGCACACGTATATCTTTAAAGTGCTCACAGCCCTTGGTTTTCCCGGTACTTTTGTCGAATTAATTAGACATACCTACTCTGGTATAAAAAGCACACTAGTTCTAGATGGTTGGGAGAGTGCTGCCTTTTCTATTACGCGTGGGGTCCGTCGAGGATGCCCCTTGTCTCCTGTTCTATTTGTCCTCAGCCTTGAGCCATTTTTGTGCGCTCTAGAAGCAGATTCGCATGTCCGGGGTCTTGCGCTTCCCGGCAGCAGTACCGTAAAAGTCACAGCTTTTGCAGACGACATAACCCTGTACCTTTCAGATGAAGACAGTCTTTCTCATAGCCTGCGTTTATTCTCCCAGTATGGGGACATTTCAGGTGCCGCGCTAAACCTCTCTAAATCCCGGTATTTGTTCATCGGCTATCCGAACTCCACACTTAGGTCCACATCTCTTCTTCAGCCGGCTGCGTCTCTTCGCATTTTAGGAATTCTATACAACCACTACGGCATTTGTAACTCCGTTTGGTCAAACGCCCTCGATGAAGTAAAACAAGAAATTGAGAACGCCCGGGAATTCGACTTCCCGCTTCTTGAGCGGAGGTATCTTGCGCAGACTGTGTTCTGCGGTCGCATTTGGTACCTTTCTCACGTGGAACAGCCGCCTTTACGCATCGTGAGGTCATTGCAGTCTGCCTTGTGTTCCTTCTTTTGGTCTGGCGGCACTGAGCTGGTTTCTCGTGCGGCGTTAGGACAGCAGCGTTCCCAGGGAGGTTTTGCTTTCCCTTCAGTATCAATACGCTGCCGGCTATTGGCCCTGCGCTTCCTGTTGCGCCTCGTACAAGGAGAGGAATCCCCCGCGCGAACTCTGGCATATTATTTTCTAGGCACTCACCTTCGGTATTTATTGCCTAATGTGCGCCTTAATCAGGGCCCACAATCATTAGTACTTCCTTCGTTTTATGCAACAGCTGTCGCGTTTTTTCGTCATATCCAGTCGACTTGCCCTGATTTAGATGTGTTAGACAATTCTATCGTTGACACAACAGCCGCGTTGTTGCTCCCGTTAGTTCCTCCAGCACGCCGCACTCGCTCTAGTCATGTGTCTTGGAGCACGCTGACGGCATAATTTCTACCTGGCCACCTCCGGGACTTCATGTGGCGGCTTGGGTGGGGCGTTCTTCCTACCCTTGACCGACTAGAAAGGTGGAGAATAGTCCAGTCATCAACATGTCCGAACTCCTCCCTACGGGAAACAAATCAGCATGTGTTAAGGCAATGTGTCGTTGCTCGTGTTTTCTGGAGGGCTGTGCATGCAGGATTTTGTGGCCTCGGAGTAAACCGCTTTGTTTCTTCTGGACGTTGTTCTCGAGGCCGCTTTGCCTGCCTTCTCATTGTTGCTGGTGCCTACTGTCTTTGGCGTAACCATTGTGAAGCTGTTTCAGCAGGTCGTCGCCGCCATGCTCTCTTCCCGATTTTGGAGCGACTGTACAAAGAAATAATATCTGTGTTGTCGGAGGAACTCTTCTTTCTGGGTGAGGAGGAATTCCTTCGACACTGGTCCTGCCGTTTTGTGTTCATCTGTGAGAGACGTGTAAGGCTTGTTTTCAGGCCTGCCTGGGATTGGTAGGTTAATCTTTGTTTAGTACTCATACAGATACCTTGTAAATACTATGTAAATATCTGACATATTGATCTCTACATTTCATTTGTGTGTTCTTCGTTCACCATGTATTGTGCATATCTGGACATTGTTTTTGTAACAATTCCTGTTTAGTTAGGTAAGTTGTGTATGTTGTATTCCGTTTACATATGTACACATATCTTTTTGTAACAACTTTTGGTGTGTCTGTGGATGTTGTGTTCTGTCGCAATGTTCTGTTGGAGTGTAATTGATGTTCACTGTCTGTGAGAATAAATTTCTCTAAACACAAAATACAAGGAATATTTGGACCAATGGCCTCAAGTGGCTAGTGTCCGATCCAGTACCATATGCACAGAGAATGTACCGGTCAGCTTTGAAGTTAGAAGCAGAAACGATCATAAATACAAGCAATACACGTATGCATTTTTTTCTTGCGACTTAGTAACGATTTGAAAGCTCATTGAATGATGGTGTCCATTTTACAGAGCATGTACGATAAAAACGCAGCCACAGCTTTAGCTTCAGACACTGATACGTGTGCTGGTGTCATAGGGTGGCTCAAAATTTTCCACCATTGTTTAAGTGCAATGAACAAGCGTTATAATAACAAAAATGTTTTTCTACGCTGGAAAATAGTATAATTGTTCACGCCAAACTATTTGTATCTCCGCAGGTCTGCAGCCATCCATGCACATTATTTCTCCTCTGAATATGCCTTAAAGTATAGGCTCACAATACATGATTTTATGTAACAAATTTCTCTATAGGGAAAAGAGTGGAATTACTTCCTTATGTTGAAATTGAAACGTGCACAAGAGGCTCGTGCACAATGAAGAGGACAAACGAGTGCTTAACCGTGAGCTGTTTATTTTTGGAAAAGCCAGAACATAGCACACGACATCTCTTATTTCCAAATATGAACAGTTCTGGGTTAAATGCTTGTTTGCCGATTTAACTGTGGTGGCCACTTAGTGCGCGCTGAAATTGAGCAGTGGCAAGTGCCCAACTTTTAGTCTGACATTATATAATAATTGAAAGTCAAGGTGTTGCTGATAGTTGCAAAAAACAAACCTTCGTATTCACTTTGATATATAGACCAAAAGCAATGACATGAATTTATAGCTTAAGTGATAAATCAGAAATTTCATGAAAGATAGCTGTTCTATTAAGAGAAGATACAGTTCAGCAAGGGCCAAAAAATAAGAGGAAATGCATGGTTATGCTCGGTTGGCCACCCTACACGTGGGATGGGGGAATAATAGAAGGAAGAAAAGGGCTGTCCGCATCATTCAATAAAAAAAGTGAGGCTACACTTTAGTTTTGTGTATTGCATATCACTTTTGCAGCGTGGAGGCATAACTATTCTCTCGTGTCCTAATTACACCTGATACTCATAATTCTTTTCATAAATGGCTTCTTATTATTCGTAGGTTACTATTTTTTGTGTTGCCATTGAGTGTATGCTGGACAGCACAATCAATGACAAGTTCAGTGGTTGCATGGAGGCACCACATTTTGATAAGTTGTGTGCCCACCAATTACTTAACGTTAGGCTCGGCTGCTTTAGGTTGCTTCTTTAAGTTAATACTTTTCGTTTCCGTGCAGCTCTTGTGCACTTCATAATGGCATTTTTCATGAATTTTTAATGTTTACTAAGGGTAAGCGCTCTCAACTCACGGAAAATGCCAATGTTTCGCTCACTATCAAAGACGCCAACGCCAACAAGGAAACCGACACAAGCATTTCTGCGACACAAGCTTTTTTTTACGTTTTTTTTATTCTTTAGCGCCCCTTTAAGATAGCGTTTCGAGGCTACTGTTTCGTAGAATATTTCTAATTAATATTTAATGCAAGACATAAAAAGAAAGCTTGCAAGAGCAGGCAGTCGCAACGATTCACTCAAAGAACTTACATTAATTTGATTTAGGCACAAGAGCGAGTGAGCTGATATTTTTTTCACTTAATGTGCAGCTTTATTACGTACTTCTAAAAAACGGCTCTGAATTCTTAAACAGATATTTATTGAATTCTGGACAGTAACTTGAGAAAAAGATGTAATGCAATATTTTGCTTAATTCATACACATCTATGGTTTTGCGAACAGTGCATTTGTGTTTCAGTGTGATTGGATTAATGAACACATGAGTGTGTTTCTACCCTGCAAATACTTATTAGCAAGTATTAGTTTAGAAGTCGAATTCTGCCTACGAGCCCAGGAGTAGTTAAAGTATGAAACAAATCAAATAATGTAGAACAATGACACATTTTGTTTTACATTAAATACCATGCAGCACACCTGTATGGTAAATTGTATCTACAGCTTACTTTATACAGTTTTTGTTGAGTGCTGTTAAGACTTTTGAAGTCTACTAAAGCTGCCAGCTTCCTGGAGTGTATTCGCCTAGAACCGTAATTTCTGTGGCTAGAGCACTTATCAGCTTCATTACATGCAGTAAAAGATTCAGTTGAGTTCTGTGCACTATACATTTGCTAATGCGACAACGTTAAACAACTCTTTTCGCAGAAATTCCGGTGTCCGCATCGACGACCTTTATTGTGAGCAAAAAATCTGCGTTATTCATGAGCGAAAACTTTAGATAGATGCAAATAAAAATCACAAAAATGTTTGTTCATCGAGAAGAGGTGGACACACGAGAGGGCCCTGAAAGAGAAGGAGCACGCGCTTGAGATGGAGCGTCTGGACGTCGAAAAGCTCCGAACCGAGCGAAAGCAAGAACGCTCTGATAAAAGGCACGAGATGAAACGAGACAGAACTGAAAGAGAGCTGCAACTGAGAGAGCTGGAAATGGAAAGTCGCGAACGCCAGCTGCAAGCACAACTCGACGAGAGCCAAAGAGAGCAGCTGTCGAGATTCCATAAGGCTACTCAAGACGCGATACTCAAAATTGTAGAAACGATTTGTGATAAGTTGGCAAAGTAAAAAACGTGTAAATAACATTCGGTTGCATTCACAAGAAGGCAGACTAAATATTGTAACGGGGCTTCTGGCGAGGCAGTAAATTCAGCTCGCGACCTCAAACTTAATTTTATTATGCAAACACTGCAGTGTTGCAGGGAAGACACTTCGACATTATGTACCTGAATTATTACAGTTGTATAGTTTTGCATTATTTTTTTGTTTCATGACAACAATTTATACTTGAAAATAAATGAAGAAAAGCATTTCTTTTATGAGCACGCATGCTTGGCCTGGATTTTGAAATGTTATCGTGGTGGTGGGCTCGTACTGTTACACGAAATGGTTGATTGAGGTTTATATAAGTTCCGTTGCACTTCACTTAACGACTGGCAGGGATCAAGTGATCTTGCAGGCAAGGTGGCTGCACACCAAAATATGTAGACACTTGGCTACCATACATACAAGCATGACAGTTGGTCAGGATAACAGCTACCCTGTACATGCGTGGTACGGCCTGAAGTAGTATCTCCTGGTTTTTTTTCAAGTCAACAAATGCAAATTCTGCGATGAGTTTTCCAAATCCCCACTCAACAGACTGCCTGACCGCACTCATCGATGAATTTAACTCTTGTTGGGCGGCTGTCAATGCTGCTCCTCCGTAGGGCTTCATAACAGTGGGCGGAGAGGATAGGCTGGGTCGCCGTATATAACGAATTTCTTGTCCAGTGCCAATGCATCCAGCTTTTCATACAACTGGCTGTCCCGAAGAATGCCTGAAAACAATCAGTTCCATATAGTTAATCATCCTTCCACGCATTCAACACAGTTCAACTACAAAAACAACGAGTACTCGCATAGTTTGTAGGATGCTTCTGCGATTGTAATTGAGCGACTATATCTATGTATGTGGAACTGACTAATGAACAGTCCGATCAGGTTTCCATGAACGTCATGTATACCGTTCTGACGGAACATAACTCACCAGCATCATGCCTTCGTCCCGTGTATGGTCCATCCAGCTGGCAGGTGAGACCATTTGGACACATCAAAGACTGGTATTTGAGCACATGTAGCCTCTTGTGCCCGGAAAAGTACAGGCGCTGGTCTTGCGAGGGTCGGCATATGGGGCGCGCTGTACCATCAATAAACGCCCAGCAGTTTCTCAGAGGAGCACCTTTACGATGAACAGCCTGGGGCAAACAAATATCAACATGAGAACGAGCACTAATGCGTTCAATCTCGAAGCGCTAAAGAAAGAAAATATAACTTACCTCGCTCATAGCCTTCAAGTCCGAGTGTTTGAGCCACAGGTGAATGTTCATATTATGAAGAAGGCGACCGAAGTTCTTTTCGATGTGGTAGAGTACTTTGTTCGATACGCTCGACACCACAGAATAGTCACGTCCAAACTATTCTTGGAGGTGACACAGCCTGTTTGGATACGCAAGTCTCCGGAGGCATATGCATAGGGCTTCTGTGGCCGTTACCCTCACTCCCTGAGCACTAGTAATGTACTGCGGCATCTTGAGGGCACGCACGAGCACTGGAAAGTCAGCTTTTTTGAAGCGAAACTGTCGTCGAAAACATTGTCTCGACATTTGAGTCCTAGTTCAGTAGGCCATCTCGCGATGCATGCACCCAACACCGTGGCGGTTCTTTCTCCTGCAGCATGAGTACCTCTATGTCCTCCCATCTCAGGTGCGCCAGGCAGTAGGGGTCCCAAAAAATACTTGACCTCACCATTGTCGAGGAGATATAGCCGTACCTACCGCACGGCAGGTGAGAAAGCGCGAACGTTTGGCAGTCATACTCGCGCGGGCGTTCACCAAACGTTTTTAGTGGCTACAGCTACGGTATCGTACTATGGCCTTTATGTGGCTTAAATTTTGGCCATAATTTGGCTATAACACTTGGATTGGCTCACATTGGCTGTCAACAACACGTACTTCTATCTTGATCTACCAGATGGCACAACACGCTTCACGCGCTCGTTACGTACGCGGGTACTACGGCGTACTAAAAGCCGATAAGTGGCAAACGGCGCCACGTAACGCAAGGCGCTTGCGTGATGAGTACGCAACACCATTCCGCAGTACTAAAGCTCTATTGCCGCGTGCGCATCTCGAGCGTCTTCCCTATCGTAGATGCTTCTGGAATGAATTCTGCGACCGTCTTTGGTGGGTTTCTGATCAGCCCGGCGAAGAGTTCCTGCTTTACTCCTCGCATGAGCACACGAAGCTTCTCCTCGGACATGTCGGAGTCAGCGTGGAGGAAGACTTTAATCATATCTTCCGTGAATAGCGCCAAGTTTTCATTTCTGCATGCGGGTTTCGAGGAGAGCTGCGGCCTTCTCCTTGCGCACCACACTTGCGAAAGTGGTGAGGAACCTGGCACAAAAGACGTCCCAGGTTGTAAGGCTTCACTCTTGATTCTCTAACCAGGACCGAGCAGCATCTTCTAAGGCGAAATGCACATGCCAGAGCTTGTCATCGTCTGTCCAGTCATTGAAGGCGGTGGCGCGGTCGAATCTTTCGATCCAGCTTTCCGGGTCTTCCAGTGGCAAACCGCGGAAAGTTGGCGGCTCTTTGGGTTGCCGGAGCAGGAGTGGTGCAGGCTGCACGCGGGCGGTCATGGTTGCAGTAGTTGATGTCGGGATCCGAGTCTGCCTGGCTGCTTCAGGAAGGGGCCCGTACTCTCGTTGCAGTCCCCTCTGCCTGCGGCTTGTTCGCTGTTCAGGTTTAGCGTCCGTGTCTTCTTTGCCGCTTGGGCTGGGATCGCGACTTGAAGGGGGCGTCCGGAACATCAAAGAAGCAGCACCTTCACCAGATGTCACGGGGTCGTGACATCGCCGAAGACCGGAGACTTTGCGTTGGAATTTAACTGTTTATTTGGGCGAAGATGTGCCCGGTAAACGGAAAGTCTGACTACCGTAGCAGTCTTGGCGTTTAGGAGAATTTTATTTCCAGATATATCTTACACAGCTTATATGCACACATAAAAATGGACAATTGTGAACAATGCGTATGTACAATGCAAGCTGTTTTATACGGCGAAAGAACTTATAGCGTATGCAGTGACATACAATGCAAAAATTGTACAACGAAGACAGGACATTCATGACATTGAGATGATTAAACTTAAATAAACAGTAAGACTATATTAACAAACAAGGGAAGGTCATTCACAGTGTAGCGTGATATTTTGCATTCACCTGTGAGGACTATTTGCTCTCGCGCTCAAGAACAATATTGCACAAAAGGACATGTTTCTGAAGAAGAAAAGAAAAATACACACTGTAATGCCACAGTGGTACAAGATCTAGCCCACCTCCTCAATAAGGGAGGAAAGGCATGGACACTCTGTTGTTTTTACGATAATAAATCGCGTAGACCACCGTCGGAGGAAAGCCTCCTCTCCCAGCATGACTTGTTCTGCATTAGGATGCATAAGCATTATGTTTCTTAGCCGATGTAGTAGGGGAAACATGGCTCTCTGGGGGCGTCCCCTCAGGCAGGCCAGTCCCCTTCGTTTCCATAAGACGAAGGCTCCGATAGCCATTAGGAGTACGACAAAGTTATCCCTGTGGCTAGACTTCCACTGCATACTTGTTTGGAACATCCTGCTAAACACGCGCCAAAAGGTGCGCGCTACTATACATTCATGGAAGACATGGTTTAGTGTTTCGACGCGACCGCATTGCGGGCATGTGGCGGAGGGCGCCACGCCCCACGCCGCAAGGCGGTCGGCCGTTGGTAAAGCCCCCCATTCCCTGAGCCAGTTTAGATCACGGACCTCGGAGGGGAGAGACGGGTTTGTAAGAGTCCAGCGTCTTTTCGCCCGGCATTTCCGGTGTTCTTAAGATAGGCTTTTAAATGCTATTAGTTCGCTCATGTCGGTGGGGGACATTTCCATAAGTTCTTGAACTGGAAAATTGTTTCGTCATTGTTGCAAAGATTTTATAACATGTGTGTAATACGCTGGTGGCTGCTCAGCAGCTGGTCCCGTGTCATTTGCTAAACCAAAAAGTCTTCTAGAGGTTCCTAGCAGATACACTACAAGTTGCCTGCCTCGATACGATGAGTTCTCTAAGAGTGCCCAGGTGTTTTTGAGAGCCAACATGCGGCACATTACATCAAGGTTGGGCACACTGAGCCCTCCCCATTTTACTGGTAGGCGGACCAAGGTTCTGGACACAGCTTCGGCGTGACCATCCCAGAAAAAGGAGCCGCACGCAGTAGCCACTCAGCAAAACCAGTCGAGGTGGTCGGGCAATTCTGGCTACATTAAGCAGTGGCTCTGTTATGCTGGATTTAATTAGATAAGCTCTTTCAGTGAAAAGGTAGTTGAAACGTTCTGGCGACTTCAATGCGTCTGTCCACTTTGTGTTGAATTTCTTTCCATGTGGTGCGGGATACCTCACCAGTCGAATGGAAAGTTACACCTAAGACTTTAACGCCTTGGACGATTTGGACGCCATCAGGGAACTCTTCACTGTGCTTCCCAAAGCACAATGCCTTGCTTTTTCCTGGATTAAGACGTGCTCCCGACAGGTAACTATACGTGTGGAATATTCGCAGAAAGGCTCTGTAGCTATCTATGTTCCGAATAAACAACGAGATGTCATCGGCGTATGCCACTACTTTCACTTCGCCCAAGCCTGGAAGAGGGAAACCGCGTATCGAAGTGCATTTCTGGATTTGTTTCAATAGTGGATCTATGCATATTACAAAGAGAATTGCGGAGAGGGGACAGCCTTGTCGAATGCCCCTACTTACTGAAATTGCTTCAGATGTATAGCCATTCACTACTAATGACGTTTCTAAGGCTGTGTAGAGTAAGCGGAGGGTGTCGGTTAAATATGCTGGGAAGCCATAACACTCAAGCACAGCAAAAAGATAGTTCCATTCTACGCGATCAAAAGCTTTTTCCTGATCCAAGGAAACAAAAATGCCAGATATTTGTGTTCTTGTAGCGTACGTGAATAAATCGCGAGTCAGCGCAAGCGAGGTGAACAGTCTGCACGTACGACCTGCGACACAGGATGTTTGTATGTCGCTTACTATTTCCGGTAGAATGATTGTGATGCCGTTTGCAAGGATGGCTGTCAATACCTTATAATCTGAGTTAAGTAGGAAAATGGGCCTCCACGCCCTTGGGTCGGATGGCTCTCCCTCGCTTTTAAGCAAGAGTATAACTCTGCTCTCACGAAACGTATTCGGTCTGATTACGTTAGCAAGAAGCCCATTTAGCATTGTCAAAAGGTGATCTCGTATTGTTTCAAGGAAGGTTTTGTAGAAACTCAAAGGTATCCCGTCAGGGCCGGCGGCGGCGGTTGTGTTCATGCGCTGAAGCACGATGCGTAATTCATCCAGAGTCACTGGGCTCCACAGAACATCGCGGAGCTCCTCCGGTACGCAGGAAATTCCCTCGCGAAACTCATTACCTATGGTGGTATTGTTCAGGTCGTTTGCGTTCTCCGCCCTGAAAAGATTCGAAAAATGTGTTTCAAAGACCCTCATTATGTCTTCTGCTCGTGTAGACTGTTCGCCGTTCGGCAACTGAACGAAAGGGACATGCATTTGTTCATCCAAGGAGCCGTTGCGAACACTTCGAAGAACCGACCGCTGGATCTGAAACCAGTCGTCCGTTGATAAAAGACTGCGCAGCCGTGCGCGAACTAAGATGTAGCAAAAGTTCGTACCGCGCCTTTAACTGATCGAGATAGTCGTGCATTGCGAACGTCAGCGTCTCGCCTCTGCGTACAATGCGCGCTTTTCGTAGCGTGTCGTTTATCTCTGTCGTCAAGCGCGCTTTAATTTCGCGCCACGCTTTGATAAGCCCGGCGCGCCAACTGTGTTTCAATGCGCCCCAGTTACGGGGTTCAGGCGGCCTTTTGCATGCTTGTTCTAGTGCATTGCGCAGTAATGCTACGCTTTCCAGGTCGTGCACGAGTGTGGTGTCCATTTTCTAATGGTTTCTAAATGTAGTGGATTGTTCAAAGAAAAGTTTTACAGACACTGGAAAGTGGTCTGTAATGCATGGAACGTCCGGTGGGAAATGTAGGACCTCGCAACTAAGGACATGTGTGGCTAGCACTTCCGGAAAATAGAAGCGGTCTAGCCGGGTCATGTTGGGACCCCGTTGCGATGTTGCAATGAAGTCATTTCCGTGAGTGTCGACCCCCGCATCCCTGAGCTTGAAATTGCGGATGAGTTGTCGCAATGCACTACCTCCGCTATATTGTCTGCTTTCTCTGCGTCCGCGCGCATCTCTGTCGGTGTCCTCAACACAGTTAAAATCCCCTACTAAGAAAGTAGGGTAGCTGTCAAACATAAATGAGTCGACCGTGCGCCCACGTTGAGCTGGGCCATATATTACGAGCGCCCTTGCTCGTCTCCCGTGGAGGTCAAAGTCTACTGCTAGTGTGCGGCCGTCAAAACCATAAATACAGTGTGCTCTTCAACGTAACGTTGGTGTCAAGAAAACAAATCCTACTCCGCACATCTTTGAATCAGTCAGCAAAAAAAAAGGCTTCGACTCCAAAATGTGAACAAAAGGATTGCACATCAAAAGGGGTTCTAAAATTACATTCCTGTAAGAAGAGAATGTCGACATGACGTGACCTTGCGAAGTGCATGACTTCCTCATGCTTATCTTGGCGTCTGAAACCCCTGCCGTTTAAGGAGAGAAAATGCACCGTAGCCGTTTTGAAGAAGGGAGAGTGCGCGCAAACTTCAGAAAAATCCCTTGCAGAGGGTGGGGCGAGCGCTCAAGGAGTGAACATGACTAAAAAGAGAAATGCTCTGACGTCGTCAGAGCATTAGAGAATTTTTGGTGCTTACTACTGTCCGTAGAGCCCTCAGAGTCCGTGTTCGGTGGGTGGGCACGTTGCGTCAACGGTCAACTTCCATGGCGCTGGCACAGACCCTCGCACCGGTGGCCGCACCTTTAATCTGGTAAATGGGGTTTGACAGGCTCAGTTTGTGGTTCTGAGCCGAGTACTTGCTGGCACAGGCGCTCGTCATTGTCAGTGGCATAATAACCGTCGTGGTCTTGGCTGGGCCGATGACCGGAGCGTCTGCACGTGCCGTTGTTCGGGTGCCGCGTCCCATCGAAGCTCTCGGCGCCTCGGAGCTACTGGTGGTGCCAACTGTGTCAGAGCTGTAGCCCTCGCGGTCTCTGCTAAGTACGGGCACGCTGGCTTCGACTTTGGATGAGCTGCGGTCTTCATAGGCGTCCGGCGAGAATTCGCTGGTCTCGGACGGGGCGTGAAGGGTTGACGAGGCTTTCTCAGACAGGGGAGGCAGGTCTCCTGCGTCTTGTGGTTTAGCATGGGCGTCAGTGTCGCTTTTGTCAGTGTCGCTCGCAGGCTCGAGCACCGGACAATCACCTTGCGATGCGGGCGTGAGGTCGGTGCACGCTTGTTCTTCGGTTGCCGCTGCTGCAGCCGCTGCGAAGGTCTTCGGACGTACGCAGTCAGCTGTTGCATGGCTGCCCGAGCACTTGCAGCACGGATCTGCGCATCCCTCTGTGGCATGCCCAAACACGTTGCAGCGTGTGCAATGAGGCGTGGCACAATCTTTGGCGATGTGGCCAGCATTCCTGCACTTGGAGCACACTTTCTTGACACCCTGGTAGTCCCACATGACATTGTAGCCTTGAACTGTCAGAAAGTTCGGTATTTGGCTTTTCATTTCCACTCGCGCCACACGGACACCCGAGCCAACCCCAGGGCGGCCCTTGAACACTGGCTCGTGGATATGTTGCACGTTGCCGTAGACGGAGAAAGCAGTCGCTAGGGCTGCGTCACCTACCCACAGCGGAACCCGGAAGACTGTGACGTGGACTATTTCAGGACCTACGCTGACTAGTGGAACTGATTCGCCGTTCAAGAGAATGGCGCCCCGGCTCTTCAGCTTCGTGGCTGCATGGACGTTTGTGGCTGCGGTGCCGAACTTTGCACCTCCCATGTGCTGGAGGGACTTGATACCGGCTGGGCCGATTACTGCTTCGAGGGCATCTATGATGTCGTCGACGGTGCTCCCTCGGCGGTGGCGCTGCGAAAGCCATCACGCTTCCGTCCTGGCCTTGGCTTCCACGACTTGCGCTGTGGTGCCCGGGCGTCGGCTCACGATGAAGGCCTGGACAGAGCCGGGGGGTTGTCCAGGGGTTCGCTTGATGCTCGATGAGATGGGGTCGACGACTGGCAGCGTGCCTGGTCGTGGGAATCCCGGCGCCAGGTAAGCGGTGAACGGGGCGTCGACCGTCGATCAACTACTGGCAAGCGGCGAAGCGCGTCGGCATTTATATTCTTGCCGTCGAATGTTCTAGCGTTATCGCTGGCGGTGGCGTAGGTTCCAGAATAATCTGTACTGTTCACAGAGTTGGCGTGATCTTATCGAAATGATCTACTACAGTCCGGAAGCTTCTCGAAAACTGCAGGTGCGGTTTGCACTGAGAATTATGTAGTGTTTTGGGACGATAACAAAACTTGGGAAATGGAACGTGGCAGTATATATCATTATACACCAAAACGAATTCGCCTACATATCTTCTTCTGAAAAGAAAAACACTACGTTAGGCAGGACCACGCCAAGCTTCACGTTCTCCCATTTGCCCAATAACGTAAGGGCTCCTGATCTTTTGTTTTTTACCTTTATTCTATTTTGCCTACAGTACACTTCGCTGTTTTACGGAAGTTGCAACCTCAATAGAAGGATCCTACCACGTTCTTTTCATGTATACTATCAAGTTCACAGGATGTTCGGGATTCACAGGGCCGGTGCGGAGAAAAATTTATATGCATCATACCGGGTACCTGCTGTGAAGTAAGAGATATTTCATCCGCGCAAATACCGCGACAAGTGAACCATTCACCGTGTTGATTCTAGCTACGACGCTAACTATTAGACCAAACACACCATAGTAAGAAAAAATAAAATAAAGGAAACGAAAAAAAATCACCGATCACTTACTCAGGTATAAAGTGCACCAGTGGCGCGCTTGTAGGCACAGATAGAGCCGTGTCTTGCGAGGAGAAATGAACCTTGAGACGACGCGTTAACAGCACACACGACGTTTATGACTGAGCACGAATGATAACAATAGAACATAGAACCAGAAAAAACCGCGAAGACAAATAAGTAACAAAACTGTCTGATCGAATGAGAAACTATAGAACGCGAGTTCAAGGCGGAAAGTTCCAAAACGTCACGATGAAATAGGGGGCCCGATGAACGCCGAGGTGCAGGGCAGAAGGTGGCGACAGGCGATCGGGAGCGGGGTGCGTCTCGATGTGTGACGCTATGATGACGATGACCATTAGTGAAGTGGGGGTGTGGGAGCAGTCAACCCGCATCGGAGACGCGATGCTCTATGCGTGTAAATGGCCAGCCCGTCCAGCGAACAGCTTGCGTCGAGACGCGATGCTCGGCGCAACCGTGACCATTAGCCAGGCCACGTACGTCGCTGTGCCGAACGTCTGACCATGGAGACGCCTCGCCGAGATCCGCGATGCCCTCGGTAAAGAGAACAGCAGGCCAGGCCGCGCCCCGAGATTCAGTACTTGTGCCGGCAATGCCACCCCAGCTGGTGGTTGGACGGCAGCAGCGTGGAAGGCCGCGTTCCCTGGCCGCAACCTGGATCGCCTGCGTCCGACGCTTCGGCCCGCTGTCTTCCGTCTCCCGCTGCTTCGGCTAATCCCCAGCAACGAAGCTTACCGCCACGTAATGGTCACACGTGGCCCAATTGTGGCACGCTACCTCTATGGGCCACCCCAGGTCATCAGCTCATTGGCTGACCTCACGTGCACAGTTGGCTCGAAATCACACGCGCCTTGCCCCGCACCTAAGTCGTTGTCGTCGTTTACTATATTCATCACAATGACCATTTAAATATTGTTACGAGAAGGAGACTGACTCAGAGGGGTAGTCACCGATGTATTAGCCTGTTAGGCGAGCAGCGCCAGCCGCACAGATTAGCTCGTGCCAGTCTATCTGCTTTGTCTTCTTCAGCTCCATGCACTGGCACGTAGCATCACCCCGGCGGTGCCCGGTGCTTTAAAGGTCGCTATCTGACGCATTATTGTAGGGCTTGATCCGCGAGACGTGTACGATATCACTTGGCCGCATAGTAGATGATGATGGACAGATGGGGCTGATCTCGTAGGTGACAGGTGTTACTTGACGCAATATACGGTAGGGCCCCGTGTAATGAGACAGAAGTTTTTTGCATAGGCCCAGCCAACGATGAGGGGACCAGAGTAAAACGAGGGTACCGGGAGCGAAATGTACGTCTCTGTGTTCCGCATTGTACCGACGGCATTGGTTGGTTTGCGACGCCATCAGCCGAGCGCGAGCGAGCTGACGGGCATGATCGGCTCGCGCAATCGCGTCGCGGGCATACTCGCTGGTGGATGAGGTATGAGCTGAGATGACTGTGTCCAGTGGTAAAGTCGGCTCTCTTCCGTACAATAAGTAGAACGGCCAAAATCCCGCTGTGTCGTGACGGGATGAATTATACGCGAAAGTTGCGTAGGGTAAGGCAAGGTCCCAATCTCGGTGGTCGGGCGACACGTACATAGCGAGCATATTTGTTAAAGTGCGGTTAAATCGTTCCGTGAGGCCGTTTGTTTGAGGGTGGTAAGCAGTTGTCAGTGTGTGTTGCGTGGAACAAGAACGCAGAATGTCGGTGACTTGGGATAGAAATGTACGGCCACGGTCTGTGAGAAGCTATCTCGGAGCACCGTGAATCATTATATAACGTCCCGTAACAAGAAGTCAGCGACGTCGGTTGCACAGCTGGTCGGTAGAGCTCGGGTAATAGCGTAGCGTGTAGCGTAGTCTGTAATAACGGCTATCCATTTGTTTCCCAATGTTGATGTGGGAAAAGGACCAAGCAGGTCTAACCCAACACGGTAAAATGGTTCCGCGGGTATGTCAATTGGTTGAAGATGGCCAGCGGGTAGCAGCGACGATGTTTTACGACGTTAGCATAGGTCACACGTGGCAACGTATCGGCGTACCGAACGAGCAAGGCCTGGCCAGAAGAAACGGCGCCGGACGTGCTCGTACGTGCGGGATACGCCAAGGTGTCCAGCCGTGGGAGCGTCGTGAAGTTCGGTGAGAACAGAGTGGCGCAAATTCTTAGGCACAACAATGAGAATGTCGGGCCCGTCTGGTCGGAAATTGCGACGGTATAGCCCACCCTTTTGTATGACAAAGTAGTGGACGGAAGCATCATTTGTGGAGGATTCCATACGGCTGATGATGTCAAGCAGCTCTGGATCACGCTTCTGTTCTTCCCCAATATTAAGGAAGTCGGACACTGCCAAGATAGAGTTCTCCGTGGTCTCGTCAGTGTCCTCAGGATCGTTGACAGGGTACCGGGAAAGGCAATCGGCATCATGGTGTAGGTGGCCAGATTTGTAGACCACCGAATAGGCAAACTCTTGCAGGCGCAAAGCCCAGCGACCAAGGCAGCCTCATGGATCTTTCAGAGAGTTGAGCCAGCAGAGGGCGTGGTGGTCGGTAACTATCGAAAATGGGCGTCCGTATAGATAAGGTCGAAATTTCGCCACCGCCCATACAAGAGCCAGGCACTCCCGCTCTGTTATCGAATAGTTACGTTCAGGGGCGGATAAGAGGCGGCTGGAATATGCAATAACGCAATCATGGCCATGTTGTTTCTGAGCCAGCACTGCACCAATGCCATGTCCACTTGCATCTGTACGGATTTCTGTAGGGGCAGCAGGGTTGAAGTGTGCCAGAATCGGAGGGGTAGTGAGAAGAGTGACGAGAGTCGAGAACGCAGAAGCCTCTTCGGAGCCCCATGAAAACGGGACTTCTTTCTTGAGGAGCTGCGTAAGCGGCCTCGCTATGTGCGCAAAATTTTTCACGAAGCGTTGGAAGTAGGAGCATAGTCCGATAAAGCTGCGTACATCCTTCGCAGATCGTGGTACAGGAAAGTTTTTGACGGCGCTGATTTTTGCCGGGTCTAGTCGTACACCATTGGCGTCTACTAAATGGCCAAGCACTGTGATTTGATGGCGTCCAAAGTGACATTTGGACGAGTTGAGCTGCAGGCCAGCGCGACGGAAGATTCCCAGGATGGCTGAGAGGCGCTCTATGTGAGTTTCAAATGTTGGCGAAAAGACGATGACGTCGGCCAAGTAGCACAAACAGGTGGACCATTTGAATCCTCTGAGCAGGGAGTCCATCATTCGTTCGAAGGTGGCTGGAGCGTTACAAAGGACGAAGGGCATGACCTTGAACTGATATAGGCCATCGGGGGTGATGAATGCCGTCTTTTCACGGTCCATTTCATCTACCTCTATCTGCCAGTAGCCGGAACGAAGGTGTATGGAGGAAAAATAGTGGGACTCATAGAGGCAATCAAGCGCATCATCTATTCGTGGCAGAGGGTAGACGTCTTTTTTGGTAATTTTGTTGTTAGGTGTCGATAATTCACGCAGAAACGCCATGCACCATCTTTCTTGCGAACTAGCACTACAGGAGAAGCCCAAGGACTGCAGGACGGCCCGATGATGTATTTGGCGAGCATTTTGTCGACCTCCCTTCGGATGATGTGACGCTCGGCCGCCAACATCCGATATGGACGCCTATGAATAGGATGCTCATTACGAGTGTTTATGCGGTGGCTCATACCGGTAGCTTTCCCCAACGGACGGCCGCTGATGTCAAAAACGTCGATGTAGGACAGCAGAACCCGGTGGAGCTCATCAGTCTGCTGCGGCGTTAAGTTGGAAGCGATCATCGAAGTAACAGCGCTGTCGGAGCAAGTGGCAGATTGATATTGAGCGTGGGGGTCAGAAGGGGCGGCCATCGCGAAAACATCTACCGCATTGTCTTCTAAGGTGCAGAGCAATGCCAAAGATATCCCTTGTGGCAAAACTTGAGGTGTCAAGCTAAAGTTGACCACTGGGAGGCACGTAGAATTTCCTGCGACAGACAGAATGGTGTGCGGTAATGTAATGCCACGGCTTATGAAGACATCCGTGATAGGGGTCAGAACATAGTCACCGTCGGGAACAGGTGGTATTGAGACGAGCTCTATGTAGGTCGGTGTCTGTGGAGGGAGGCGCGCATGTCCCGTTGTGCAGAGGCGACTCGGCCATTGTGTAGGAGGTTCTGTTGCGGGCAAGTGTAGACGGAGCGTACTGGTTGAACAGTCTATGAGGGCAGAATGCGCGGACAGGAAGTCGAGGCCTAAGATTACGTCGTGGGGACATTTATCAAGGACGGTGAAGAGAACAACTGTGTTTTGATCCGCAATGCTCACACGAGCGGAGCACATTCCAACGGTAGATGCTATTCCACCATCCGCAACACGGACGAACTGAGTGGTCGCAGGTGTGAAAACCTTCTTGAGCTTGCGGCGAAAATCACTCGTCATCACGGAAAGTTGGGCGCCGGTGTCGACAAGAGCAGTGACATGTACGCCGCCTACTTGTACTTCTATGAGGTTCCGTTTTGTCGGTATCGTCAAAAGAGAATTTTCGGTCAGTCCTAGCGATGCAGCGCCACCTCCGGGGGCTGCAACGCTTAGTTTTCCGTCGGGGAACCTCGTGGGAAGGCGGGGGAAGATGGTCGGCGGGGCTGTGGAGAACGAGACTGGCGACGTTGGAGGGATGGAGAGCGGGAGTAGCGGTGTTCAGAAGCAGGTTTCTGGGCAAAATGGTCGCGGCTGGTCTCATGGCGATAGGCAGGACGTGCATAGAAGGGACGAGAGGACGGTTGTGCAGAAGGACCCCAGCGACTTCTGCAATGGCGAGAAATGTGCCCGATTCTGTGACACGAGAAGCATATCGGCTTGTCATCGTGTGTTCGCCATGCGGACAGATTACGGAACGTTGAGGGAGAGCTGGTCGGGAAGGTACGTGCAGGCGTGTATCGAGGCTGGTAGTCGGTGCGGGGAGGCGGTGATATAGAGTGAATTTCCAAGCTGGCGATTTCCTGCCGGACGACTGCTTGAATGAGAGGCAACGTAATTGGCGGAGAGGGGTCAGGGGACGTTGGTCCCACCTTAGCTGGAGCAGCCGCTTCAAGCTCCCGCCTGACGATTCGCGTCAAGTTGTCACAGGTGTCTGGTGGATGATATGTGTCGAGACACGAGGACGTCGCAGTGGTGTTCGGGAGGCGCTGGAACTGATGGGAGATGCGTCTGCTTTTGGCTTGTTGGAACCGGCGGCATTCTTGAATGATCGCATCAACAGATGACACATTGTTGAATACCAACAAGTTGAACGCATCGTCGGCGATACCCTTTAGGATATGCGCAACTTTTTCAGGTTTAGACATATTTTTGTCAGCTTGGCGGCATAGTGAAAGGACAGCCTGAATATAACCGATGTAGGGCTCCATGGAAGATTGTGCGCGAGTCAACAACTCATTTTTCGCAGCTTCACGACGACCAGAGATGTTGTCAAAAAGCTCACGGATCTTTGCCTTGAAGCTGTCCCAGCTTGTTATGTCATGCTCGTGGTTATCAAACCAAACACGAGGGGTTCCGTCGAGATAAAAGATGACGTTTGCGAGCATAAGAGTGGGATCCCACCTGTAAGTGGCACTGACGCGTTCGTAGAGGCATAGCCACTGGTCGACGTCGGAACCCTCGCTGCCCGACAACACGCCGGGGTCTTTGACTGCCGGAAGCGTCACGAAAGTTGTTGTGGGCGCTGGGTTGACAGGTTGGGCAGAAGGGGGAGTGACCGGAGAGGATGTAGCCGAGTCTTGGGTGGTCATGTTGTAAGCCGCGAGGGAGCGTCCGCTTCCAAGTTCCGTGGCGAGGACGGGGATCGCACAACTCCACCAAATATGTTACGGGAAGGAGACTGAGTCAGAGGGGTAGTCACCGATGTATTTACAGCCGGTTAGGCGAGCAGCGCCAGCCACACAGATTAGCTCGCGCCAGTCTATCTGCTTTGTCTTCTTCAGCTCCATGCACTGGCACGTATCAATATGTTTGTTCACCAATCTGGCGATATGTGATTGCCATTTGACTGCGTGGAGCACTGACCATATTCCAGCACGTGCCGATTTATCAGAATCATCGCTTGTAACGCAGCACAAACGATATAAACATAAACACTACGCACTTGGTGATGCACGTCGCATACTTCTTCAGTGAGCAGTTTCCTTTTTCTGTAGTCGTTAGTGCAAACTAAAACAGCACAGCCCCTTCTCGTTGGGCTTTTTCGGGCGGCAGCACAATACGAGAGACGAAAATCCGCAGCTCGACCTAAAGCAAGAAAAAGAATTGTACGACAGTGCCACACATCCAAACACGATTACGCACATTTCAAGCCGTCACGCACATTCCAGAAGGTAGGTGCAGTCCTCCTCGCCCATACAGCGATGAAAAACGGAGTCATTCATCGCTGTATGTGTTGTCACTGACTGCCACCGTTTACCGGCTAGGATAATTTTTCAGCGGCCTTGAGCTTACAATGCAGGAAGCAGCTCACTCACGCCTAAGGGTGCAAAATGATAGACACGCGGAACCAGTTCACGTCGAATTCGACGTCCGACGCAGGTCAAACTCGGCAGATTATTATCCGCCAGATTTGGTCATCGCAAGGCTGCATAGCCAAGCAGCTCGCGAGACGAGTAGTAACGTTTTTAAGGGCGAATCTCTTAAAGCTAGAGGTTGTTGGGTGTTTGCGAAATTTCACACATCTCCACGAAGTGGTTCATGACGAGTGGGTGCAGGAAGGCCCTAAGGTATACGTTGAAGTCGTCGCCAGTGTTTGTGGTTGTAGATGTTTTATATTACTCTGCCGCAATATGATTTATATTAGACTATTGTTATACTTTTTTTACTCCATATGCTAACCAAGCGTTGGCCCATGTGATTGTGAATGACATGTAGTGACACAAAGCGTCGACGACAAAGATAGGCTCTAAGGCCCACAATGCCTCGGTTGGAGTCGCCAACTAGTATAATGAGTTTGTGCTTGTAGGTGTTCTATATGGTCCTGTCGCAATTCTGATTGATATTAGTCTATTAAACTGTTAAAGACGATAGCCTCTCTTGAAATACTTCAACGCAAAAATTCTAGTCTGTCTGCCTGTCTGTAGACCGACTTATATGTCTCTCAGCCGAATCGGCTGAAGTTCTACCTCTCCCTCTTCAACACCCACCAATCTTGACCTGGGTTCGCGTTCATGCTTGTGCGCAGGTCGATTAAAAAGCAAATATTGCGCATATTTGAGGCAGAATATCAACACGCCAATGTTCCGTGGTGTTTTTATACTAGAAAATGCATAAATAAATACTTCTCTCTTAACTTCTTCCTGTCCTGCTCAATTTTGACATTGTTGGCTTCAAAGTGTGCGCTATGTCAGAGTTTTGCTGATTTCAAGTAGTCGCGTGCACTTCTACTTTGAAGCTTCCTGTCAAGTCACTAGTTGCGCCCACCTGTTTTGCGAACTAATCGGCTACTTCTATGTGACTGTTACGTTGAGCGTATACGTAGTGGGCGGTTGGAGTGCACAAGAAGTAAACGCGAAAAGTTTCAAGGTGCCAAAGAATAGACAGACGCTGTCTTTATCCTAGTTTGTTGGCGTTTTGTAGTAGTAATTAAAACTCTGGTTAATTGATATAGAAGTAGACAGTGGCCCTCAGTCGGGAGTCAGGTATACGTACTTGTAATTACATCTGGTTAGCCTCACGGAGTAATTCTTCCTACATGCATTAGCCTGATAACGTTGGATAGAAAGGTAAGGAGCAAAGTATTTTCTAGGTCTAGAAAGCGGCGAAAAGCAAGAAACTTCGTAAAAAAAGTAATGACGTGTTTGCATCACTCCGCACAACGCGTCAGCTTGAGTTGCTAGATCGCAACGAGACTCTTGGTACCACACTCACACGCAACGTTAAGACAACGGGACACGTTCAGCTCGAAAATGCTCCTGTATTGTCCTACGGATGGGGAATGCAACTGATGCTGCATGGTTGGCGCCTGTGCTTTAGGATAAATATTTTTAATTGGCCTGTTCGTTTAGACAGTTTACAATTACATTAGGTGCTGGAAGTAACGTACTGTAGGACTTTTAATCAAATATTAATACCAAGAATGTGTTATGTCTACTTAGCGTAATACCACCTCGTTAAACAGGTTCATGGCAAAATGTTAGTGACAGTGCACAAAAAAACCATTGCGACCTTTAAGTGCCTGCAACCTTACGTAGTACAAAGGTCACGACACACAATAGATATTGTCCAAGAAAGTTAGTGACAGCTCCTGTTACTAACTCTATGCATGTGGTTACAAGCTTTCAACTTATTTTTTATAGTGCACACTTGAGGTACAGTGCAGCGATTCAGACGTAAACAGACATGGATTTGTTCGAATGCAGTTCAAGTTTAACGAACGCCGCATCATTCAACCTACGTTGCGGGTGAACTAAAACTCCAGCTCGAATTTCACGCGACGGGCTGCATGAACACCAAAGTGTGAATGCAAGTTTTACGAGCGTTACGAATAAGAGGAAGCAGCGTATTTTAAAACGCAACAACTCAAGTACCACGATAGTTTAAAGTTGTGTGTCGGCGCGGATGTGTACACCAGCATACGTTAGGCCACCCGCAAGGAAAACACGTCTGATAGTATCCATAACATATAATGATCCTGTAGTTGTCGAAATTAGAACGTATCACAAATGAAACTGCCTTAGACACGTTTGCTTTTTAGCGTACAATGCACAAGCATGCTAAAACAATCGACACATGGTAAGAACAGGTCCCAGCTTTTGCGCCTTAGGCACGATCAAATCTTTACAGCTAACAAACGCCGTCTTCGCCCAACAATTATTAAAGCAAGACCTATTGTAGGTAGGGGGGGGGGGGAGGGGGCTTTAACTTCACTGACGTCAGAGGCAGGCACTACTACAACTTAGTTCAACTTCGCCGAATTCACGCTCCACATGCACACTATGCTTCACACTCCGTACAAAAAGAAAAGCTCTCCCGCGTTTAACTGATATGTGGGGGTTTTAGGTCCCAAAACCACCAAATGATTATGAGAGACGCCATAGAGGAGGGCTCCGGAAATTTCTACCACCTGGGGTTTTTTAACGTGCACCCAAATCTGAGCACACGGGCTTAAAGCATTTCCGCCTCCATCGGAGATACAGCCACCGCAGCCGGGATTTGATCCCGCAACCTGCGGGTCAGCAGCCGAGTACCACGGCGGGGTCTCCCGCGCTTAACTGTGCTCAACATGGCTTATAATCTAATGAAATGATGATACACACTACCCACATCGTCCAGCGCACATAGTCTAGCTTGTTACAGTTGCAGTTACCGTGAAAAAGTAACGTCATTACTTTTACGTTACCGCATAAATTTAGTGGATTACATACCAAACGATAGAATCAATTTATTAGAAACATACGAAGAGGTACAAAAAATGCGTAACGAGTGAAGATGAGGTCCATTCACCATAGACGTGCATTTCCTTATTCTTCAAGGTAGCATGTTAGGAGAATGATGCATCCGCTGAGCATACAGCCGTTAAGACACGTGTTCGCGAAACCCAAAGACAGCACACATGCACGCGGACGATCAGTGTGGCATCGCCTACAAGTACGATGTGGGCATTGCGAAGATACATAATTAACTCGGCGAAACCGGCAACAAAAGACCTGGAAGAACCACGAAAGAAAAGGTTGCTAAAGTGAACTAAGTAACGCGTGCTTAGACGGAGCTTGTTGTAAAAGTTATGTCTACTTAGGGCAGGTAATAACCACGGAGCCGAACCACGAGATTGAAGTAACTAGAAGAATAAGAATGGGGTGGAGCACACTTGGCAAGCACTCTCAAATTATGACAGGTAGATTGCCACTATCCCTCAAGAGGAAGGTATATAACAGCTGTATCTTGCCGGTACTTGGGCCATGTGGGCCACGTGCTCCGAGTTGGGTGCACGTTGAAAAACCCCATGTGGTCGAAATCTTTAGAGCCTTCCAGTACGGTGTCTCTCATAATGATACGGGGGTTCGGGGACTTTAAACCCCACTTATTATTATGAAAATCAGTTAAAGAAGTTTTAAAATTTTTGTCTGTAGTTCACGGCCTTCTAACCTTCAGCCGTTTCACTGTGCTGTTTCTTAGCCATCTGCTAAACACAATTAGCTCAGAGCCTCGGGTAAAAGAATGCTCCACCGGTGCACCCAACAAAAAAGCCAGAAACCTAAGTGACCTCCCCCCCCCCCCCAAAAAAAAAGGGGGGGACGTGCATTTGCGAAGGCGTCCAGCTGCAACGTGATTTATTTACGACATGTGGTTACAAGTGATACCCGAATATGGTTTTCTGCGCGGAAGATATTTCTCTTTAGCGTCATTTTCAAAAACTGCGAATGGAGACCTATTGTGGAAAGTAGAAAGGGGAGAGGATATGGTAAGGCACAAAATTCGAATGAGTGAAAAGCTTCTAACTATCGGTGCTGTTCGATATTTTTGTATAACAACTGAAGTACCAGTAACGGTACGTTCCTCTACAGTTACTATGTAAAAAAAGTAACGGTGTTACAGTTACAAGTTCCGCCAACTTTGAAGTAAATAGTTACAGTTAGAAGTTACTGAAAAATGTAACTTGTTACCAGTAACGCATTATCAGCAACTAGTTACTGCCCAAGATTGCTTCCACCTATGAGTGATGTTAGGCGAACTCGTATATGGGAACCTGTTCATTGTTATTTTTGTTTCGTATCGTCAGTGAACTGTTCACGATTGGTCTCAGTTTTCTTCTCTTCTCATTCGTAATTGCGTTTTTTTTTGATCAGCCCGCTTTGCTCGTATTGGCCACATTGTGATTGTCTTAAATATTCTTCTAGCGTAAGAATTTTTTGTGAATACGGGCCCAGTTAGTAACAAGTTGCAATGAAAGGTGCGAAAACATCGCAGCGCTTAATTACTGCTCATTAACTATTAGGTAGAACATGGCAAAAACTATTTCGTGTACTGCATATCTTTCTCGCCCTTACATCCCTGTACATAGAGTCTGAGTAAAAATTTTCGGACTGTGCTAAGATCTCTTGTCTGTCACGTTACGTTACAAAACCTCAAAAGCTCTATACAAAATCATGTGTACGGAGCCAATATACGATTGCGTCGTGTCGATAATTTCGTAGTAGCTAGCCGTAGTAGCTTGTGGAAATGATGATTCACGTATATTGTTAAGCGTTATTGTAACATTTATCAACTATTCACGCACAGATACATTACTCTGCTAACTTACATTTACTTGAAGATACATTTTATTACACCTTCACGCCAGCCACTGCAAGATAAGCAAGACGGATCGCATTAATCAGAAATACAGAAGGAATTCCTTGGTGTCTTACTTTAGTCATGACCCAACTGAACTGAAACCTTCTCCACCCTCATAGACTCCCTCCTGCCAAGAATATTGACAGGCAATGCTGTAAGTTTAGAAAAAAATTATTTCCTGTACATTGCAGCAACAACAATTGGCCTCTCCATAAAATATTCTTGATGTCGCACGCAATTCCATCGTGACGAATGTAAACTTGAAAATCAGGTAGAACAGAAAGAGAAAATGACACACAAATTAAAAGGCTCACGTCAGGAAACCACTGGTTAATGGTAGACTGTTCCGCAATGCTACAAACGCAAGGCGGGAAAGCGTCGCAAAGGCAGCTCGCATCACTGTGACACGGAAGGCAACTTTAGCAGCAGAAACTGAAGATATGAAATTCAGTAGTGCAAATTTGTGACATCTGTAATGAAAGGAAACTACGCCTTAGCTCTTGGTTCGCAAGTGTGCCGTTGACTATGACCACTCCCGAAAATAGAGAGGGGGAAGGGAAGATAGGTCTGTGTACAGGCTGTTTCACACTTAGGGGAAATCTCGGAGCGCGTGGCATTGAGATGCGACCAGCGCTGCAACCACGCGCCATCAGCCATGGCCTCCGAAATTGCGGTCGCACGACGCCGCGCACCCGCAATCTCGGAGGTCATGCGTCAGCCACTCTCGTGTGCGCAGATGATTCAGGAGTGTAGTATCGAACCGCGTCGTCTGCTACGACGGCTCTTGCTTGCCGTATCACTGGCCAGCGCGCGGTTATCATCCTTAGTGCAGGAACTGAGTCGATAATCTGCAGTAAACGTAGTGCGACGCAAACCTCGCTACGTTTTTTGTGATAATGGGGTGCTACAAGTAGAATTTGACAGCGTACTTTGTTTGCTCTCTCGGAACACCATGGTGCCGGGTGCGTTCATGAATATTTCTTCACTGTGCACCGCAGTATACGCTGGGGCGAGGAAGACACGAAAATTAACACATAATGTGCCAATTTCACTCTGAATAAAAAAGCACTCAACAGTAAGAGCCATACTGCTTCGCTGGCTTAACACGATGAAACAAATGGGAACAAATTCAAGAATGTTTTAGGTGAGCACAGAGCCTGAACGTGTCTCTTTACGACGGTATTTCATTACCAAAGGACTCGCTAGCCGGCTCCTAAACATAGTGTAGTTTTTACAACATAATTCAGTAATCTTATTCTGGTTGCGGGACTTGGTAAACCAGGCAAACAACACAGTAATGCTGTTTCTACACAAAAGGAAATGGAAAAAAGGTGCGGCAGATGAGCCCCTGTTTCATTCAGCTCAATCTGGATTTTGTGATGCCACACCCCCATCGTCCACGAATATGACATTCAGGGTAAACTGGTGTGCGCGAATACTGACAACGACACAGAAAAGGTGGGACAGGGACAAGTGCAAACTTTCAACTGAATTGTATTATTCGTCAACTTTCAAATATATACTCACGAAAGAACATAGAATTTGACATGCTGCGGCGGAACACATCGCATTCACTGCCGCCTAGAATGAGCGCAATTGTCGCTACCACTGGGGACATGATCTTGGAAGCGTCATGAGTGCATTTCAGTACTGGGAGCGAGTCCTTTCTGTTGTGATCAAATGTCGTCGAGAATAAGCATGCACGCTAAGATGGTTAATTCTATTCTAAATCATTCCTGAATTCATTCTCATTTGTTTTGTTGTGTTAAACCCACTCAGCTGCTCAGCAGTCACCGCTGAGTGCTTTGTTTTATTAAAAGTCAAACAGAGACCACGCACGGTGCATGTTCATTATCGTGTCTTCCTAATACAACATCCCTGCGGCGCACACACAATGAAGAAGTATTCGTGAACGCTCACAGTGCCCCAATGAGTCGACAGATCAAATAAAGTATGCAGTCAAATACTATTTATAGTACCCCATTATCACAAGTAAAGACTGAGAGATTGGCATTGCACAACGTTTAGTGAAGACAAGTGTTGAAATTTGGGCTAGTTTTATTTATTTATTTATTTACACATACTGCAGCGCTAAGTGCGCTATGGCAGGAGTGGGTGTACAAAATACGCGGAATTTTAACAGACAGGAATGAAAATTATGTAAACAGGTAACATAATACAGATGTGTGGTTATACAAGGTCAAAAGTGCACAAACATGTGATTAACATGAATGAAAATACAATAAAGAAACAATGCAACTCAAGAGCTAACACCAATGGCAAATAGATGAGGGTATTTTACAGACGCACGTCATGGATGTCAGCTTGAAAATTGGATGATGGGCGTGAACGAATAGTACCAGGTAACGAATTCCAGTCTTCAATAGAACGGGGGAAAAAACTGAGCTTGAACATGTTAGTTCAGGCATAGTAAGGCGTTAAGTTTAAGTTGTGATAGCTTCTTGTCGTTGACTGAGGTGCAAAGTTTATGTAGTCCTTGTCATTTGAAAGTTTAACCAAAGACGTCACAATGCTATGCAAGAATTTTAATGACTCTATTCGGTGACGCGAAGAGAGCGAAGTTAAGTTCAGTGAAAAAAGAGTAGAATAGGGTGAAAAGTCGCGGTCATAGCGATGACATATGAATCTTGCAGCTTTTTTCTGAATTGCTTCTAACCTATTAATCTCGCACTGCTTGTACGGGTTCCAAACGACAGATGCGTATATAGTCTACTATTGGGCGAATGAGTGATTTAAATAAGAGATGCTTAGTTTCCTTCGGAGATTTAGATAAAGTGCGATGTAGATAGCCTAGTTTTTTTAATGCTTTGTTACATACGTAGTCAATGTGCTTAGACCATGTCATATTATGAGTAAAAATGACCCCTAAATACTTATAATCAAGAACCCTATTTACTGCACGGTTATCGAAAGAGTAATCAAAAGCAGAAGGATACTTACTACAAAAGGACATAAGCACGGTTTTTTTAAAGTTAATGCTCATTTGCCAGGTTCTGCACCAATTGCAAAAACCAGCAAATGACTCTTGCAAGCAGTAATGGTCAGCGTGTGTTTTAATGACCTCATATAAAACGCAATCATCGGCGTAAAAACGAATGGAAGAGGAGATGCAAACAGGCAAATCATTTAAGTAAATTAAAAAAAGAAGAGGCCCAAGAACAGACCCTTGGGGCACTCCAGATGTTACATCAATGGCAGTAGAGTTGGTTGACCTGTAAGAAACGAACTGAGAGCGAGATGACAAAAAGCTAGAGATCCAACTAACCAATTGAGGATTGTTTAATATGACATCGAGTTTAGCGAGAAGTTTAGAATGCAGTACAGTATCGAAGGCCTTTGAGAAGTCAATAAATATAGCGTCAATCTGGTTGCCAAGATGAAGGTTCAAAAAAATATCATGCGTGAATTCGACTAATTGTGTTGTGGTACTGAAACCACGCCTAAACCCATGCTGCATGTTTGATAGTAGTTGGTGCGATTTCAAGAAGAGCATAATGTGTTTATGAATGATATGTTCTAACATCTTGCATGATTGAGAAGTCAATAATATCGGTCTATAATTCAATAGAGACTGCTTGTTGCCAGATTTATAAAGAGGGAGTACCTTTGCTATCTTCCATGAAGATGGAACAGTGCCAGAAGATAAAGATTTATTGAATATGATCGTCAGATACCTGTATGACCAAATGTAGTAGCGAACTAAGAATGCATTGTGTATCCCGTCAGGACCAGTGCACGCGAAAAAAGAAATCTTTCGCCGTTCTCTATTTAGAATTAAGTTCACTTTTCGCCTTCTGAAATTTGTCTAGGCTAACGGGATCGTGAGTTCTTCTGGAGCGCCTAAGTCGACGGACACGGCGAGACAAATGTAAGATGTCACGAGTGATCCAAGGAAGATTAGTACTGCTTTTCTTTGTGTTAAGTGACACAAATCTTCGCACACATGACTTAACAAGATCCTCAAAGTAATTAACGAGGTAATCTATATCCTGCCTGTCAGAAAGTGCACAAAACATATCAAAATGATCAGCTAGAATATCAGTAATGGAATTGTCATCCGCACGAGTGAAATCAGGGAAAGTAGTAAACGTATAGGGTGATTTGGACGTGGGACAACAAAGTGATAACAAGACACTTTTATGGTCTGATAATCCGTCAATTACCTCGCAAGAAAAGTTATTATCAGCTAAATCTGTACTTAGGAAAACTAAGTCTAGAACAGAATTAAACCTAGTCGCACATAAAACGACTTGAGTAAGTCCAAAAGATAAAGAAATATTTATTAATTCATGACAGATAGCAGCATCACGACCCGTTACAGTCAGGGAAGGCCAATAGATGACAGGAGCATTAAAATCACCCATACAGATCAACCTTGATTAAGCTATATTAATATCGCACACGAAATCGGAAAGAGCATGAAGAACATCAAGAGAGGATCCAGGTGGGCGATATGTAACACTAACTACGATACATTGATTATTTAGATAAATTTTGCACCACAGGGATTCAGTCTCTGGAGGTGATGGCAACACCGAGAAGCGGATATCTTAGCGCATAAGTAGAGCGGCGCCACCGCCAATGCCATGCGCCCTGTCTTTACGTATGGCAATAAAGCCGGGCGGAGTAAACTCAGAATCGTAAACGTTACTATGTAACCAAGACTCAGTAATGCCAACAGCATAAGGGGAATAAGTTGCAACAAGGGACAATAGATCTGGAAGTTTCTTAACTATGCTACAAGCATTAACGTTTAAAACCACAAGGTGTTCCTGACGGTTATAACGAGGTCAGGGAGTGGATGAAGAGGCATTTGAGGACGTGGGGACAGAAGAACAAGGGCCACGAGGTTGACCTGAGACTATCACTAGTGTGTTCGAGGCGTCGTCCCATTTGTAACGAACCTTGTCAATGAACGCGGGATCGTATTTTAACTTCACCACAGAGCCATCGTTGCGAAAGAGAAGTGATGCCTCCCAAATTCTTTTCCGAATGTGTCTAATCCGCGAAGAAAAGTCTTCTTTAATAAACACGTTTGAGCCTTTGAGTTTAGATGCATTTTTTAGGACAACAAATTTTTCACCAAAGTTCGAAAGCTTCAGAATAATGGGTCGTGTGTAGCCAATACGTGGTTTACCAAGCCTATGTACGCGCTCGATTTGAGGGCAGGCAAGTTTCAGGCTATTAGTGAATACAGAAGTAACGCTGCACAACAGGGTGCTAGCGTTTCCATCCGGATCCCCTGAAATACCGTGAATTATCAGATTATTACGCCTTGAACAATTTTCTAAACATCGTTTTTAAGACCAGTTCGTTAATCTTAGAAGTTAAGCAATTTATTTCAGAACGGAATTCACTCACAGAATTATGCTCATTAGATTTGGGAGCCCGTTCTAATGCATTAACACGTGATTGTAAATCATCAAAACGGCAGGCGACAGTCTGTTGAAATGACTTGATGTCGGCAATATCATGAGCTAGCTTAGTTTGCCCCTCCAAAAGTTTAGATAACACTTCAGAGATAGATGGAGCGCCAGTGTCAACAGGTACGTAAGTAGAGGGTGCATGAGTAACCTCGTCGAGAGCATTGGAACCAGCTGCGTTTCGGGTTACAGGTCTATTACCAGAAGTATTGCCTTTACTGGTATTCACCGACTTATTCAAAGGCCCCGGATTTAGTTCCACATCACCACTCGGAACGATACGACTTTTGCAATATAACACGTAGCATAAAAATACAAGTCTACGTGGGCAAGGCAGCAGCAACAGAAAGCGATCATCTGATCGAATGCATTCAGCATTGGAAAGGTAACATACCTGCATGAAAAGCAAGCAACGATTAAACATCGTGCTGTTGCTGCTGCACCTTAGCCCACTGAAGAGACGATCCTCGGGTAGTGGCTTTATACTTCTTGTGGTGAATGACGTCACGGTCCCGCAGTTGTCGATGAATGGCTGGTCAAGTAGAGGGTGGCCACGATCGTTGAATTGCGGCCGCTTGAAGGCTGATGCGCATGCGCCGTTCTATAGCGGACTGATATGGCAGTCCCATGGCAAACACTCGGTGACGTCCACGTGCCCAGCCAGAAATGACTGTGCAGAACCATGCAAACCGGTGTCAGAGCTCGTGACGTCCCAGAAGTTGAGATCAGCAAGACCAGCGAAACACTGCATGAAAAGCAAGCAACGATTAAACATCGTGCTGTTGCTGCTGCACCTTAGCCCACTAAGTTGGTACGATAACATCAGAAAAAGCTGCGCAGCAAGACGGGACACGAAGAAAGAAAGCGTGCGTGAGTTTGTCATTCATTGTTTCTTCGTATCACATCTTGCAGCGCAGTTTTCTTTCTGAAATGATTAGTGCACAGTATTGGCCCAGCTCCCGCACTAGCAATGATATCCGTGCATGTCGCACGCACCCTGGCGTAGCAGACGACGCGGTTCAACTCTACCCCCTTGAAGCGTGCCCCGCCGCGGTGGTCTAGTGGCTAAGGTACTCGGCTGCTGACCCGCAGGTCGCGGGTTGAAATCCCGGCTGCGGCGGCTGCATTTCCGATGGAGGCGGAAATGTCGAGGCCCGTGTGCTCAGATTTGGGTGCACGTTAAAGAACCCCAGGTGGTCAAAATTTCCGGAGCCCTCTACTACGGCGTCTCTCATAATCATATTGCCACATGGTTTGCTTGGGTGAGATCGAAGAGTGAAAGAAGACAAAGACAATCTCTCTGAGCCGCTGCTTGAGTAGTCGACTAAACGAGCCCATTTTTATCAAGTTTGTCGAGAGTAACGTGACAAGACTGGTGGAGTTGCTGGGTACAACGTCTCGCAATCCACCCGATGCCCAAGACCCCGTCCAGCAGCCGGAACACAAGTCCTGCACCCGTGGACACTCCTGTTCATAGAGTAAGCCGCCGCAAACGAGGCCTACTGCCTGAGACACCAACCACTTACGCAGCGACTATGACTTCGACACAAGATCCCATGCAAGCTCCGACACCTTCCATGCCGATCTACTGCACCGTACAGAACCCGCTCATGCCTAGCCTCTTTAACGGAGAGCAGCATGAAGATGCTGACGACTGGCTGAGTGAGTTCGAACGTGTCGCAGCGATCAATTACTGGGATGATGCCGCGAAGCTCCGGAAGGTGTACACTTGCCTAAAAGACGGTGCCAAGACGTGGTTTTTGAACAGGGATGATGTTCTGACATCTTGGCGCAAGTTCCAGCGTCGCCTCCTGGAGACCTACAGGAGTCCCGACCGCCGCGAACGGGCGGAGCGTGCACTACAATCACGCATCCAGATGCCCAACGAGACCGTCTCGATGTACGTCGAGGACATGACACGGCTTTTTAAGCAAGCGGATCCTGCTATGGCAGAAGAAAAAAAGTTGCACCACCTCATGCGTGGTGTGAAGGAACAACTTTTTGCTGGTTTGGTGCGTAGTCCCCCCAAAAGTGTTGCTGAGTTCCTTACTGAAGCGGGCGGCAACAATGGAGCGAGTACTGCACCAACGGTCTGCCCAGTTTGACCGTCAAGTGAATGCTGCCTCAACTCCCGCAATTTTCACCACCCCTGGGAGCAAGAGCCTCGCATGGATTCGCGAGATCATTCGATCTGTCGTCCGGGAAGAAATTGAAAAGATGTACGGGACAAGGCAAATCGATGTTGGTTCTATCACCAGTGTGTTCCGCGACGAGGTCCAGCAGGTGCTGCACGCCCATCGTTTCCCGCCCACGTCGGTTGATCCGGAAACGGCTCCTGTGTCTACTGACAGTCGCCGTCGTACGTACGCGGAAGCCTTGCGATCTGCCACTCCTCTTTCGGGTCAAGGAGTCCCGATCCAGCCAGTGCCGCACGTCCCGATCCAGACAGTGCTGCACGTCCCGATCCAGACAATGCCATACGTCCCGATCCAGACAATGATGCCGTCAGTCGCGATTCAGTCAGCGCACGCTGATTTGGGCATCGATAGTCGCCGTACACCGACGCGCAAGTCTGATCTCTGGCGTACGCCAGACAGACGACCCCTCTGCTATCATTGCGGTGAGGCTGGTCACATTTACCGCAAATGCCAATACCGGCAACTTGGACTGCGCGGATTTTCCGTCAATTTCCCTCGTCCCCGAATTGGTCAAAGGCCAAGGGATATCGAAGAGTATCTCGCGCAACAGCGTGCACCCTTTACACGACGGCAATCGCGGTCACCTTCTCCGAGGAGACACGCAGCCACTGGGCCACGTTTCGGGGTGACGGCACGGGAACGCTCCCCGAGCCCTCGTCGGGAAAACTGAAGGCAGCGGCCTTCGGGGGCAAGGTCGCTGGGACTCAAAGTGCGGAAGACCTCCCATCGATGCTTGCACGCAACGCCGAAGGCATTTCGTCAAAGAATAATCGCAGTGCCGAAGAAACGCCGACATCCACATCTGAACCTAGTGACCGCGTGTCACTCAACATACCTGTGCTGGTTGACGGTCTTCAGGTCAGTGCATTGGTAGACACTGGTGCACACTTTTCGATCATCAGCAGGAGGCTAGCGAAAGATCTCAGGAAAGTGATCACGCAGTGGAATGGAACGCGAATTCGAACAGCTGGAGGACACGTTGTAACACCACTGGGTCGCTGTACCGCAAGAGTGAAAATTCGTGCGTCAACGTTTGTGCTCAGCTGCCTCGTTCTTTCCGACTGTTCGCGTCAGCTGATTATCGGCATGGACTTCCTTCGGGAATACGGTGCCATCATAAATCTCCGTGAGCGCATCGTGACATTCTCTACTCAAGGCGCAACAGATCGAGACGCTAATAACTGCCGTAGACTTGCGCTGCGTGTTGCTGACGACAGTGTGACGCTGCCACCTCGAGCAACTGTTCCCATCGAAGTCACTTGTGAAGACTTCCAAGACGGCGACGTGGTGGCTGAAAGCAACTTATCACTTCTGCTGCTCCAAGGTGTATGCGCCGCCCGAAGTGTTGTGCGCGTCCGTGACGGACACTCAACGATACTAGCTACGAACTTCAATTACGAGCACCGGCATCTTTTCCGTGGAACCACCCTAGCTTATGGATTGATTGATTGATATGTGGGGTTTAACGTCCCAAAACCACTATATGATTATGAGAGACACCGTAGTGGAGGGCTCCGGAAATTTAGACCACCTGGGGTTCTTCAACGTGCACCCAAATCTGAGTACACGGGCCTACAACATTTCCGCCTCCATCGGAAATGCAGCCGCCGCAGCCGGGATTCGAACCCGCGCCCTGCGGGTCAGCAGCCGAGTACCTTAGCCACTAGACCACCGCGGCGGGGCCCCTAGCTTATGGAGAACCTGTTGCCGACGTCACGGAGTGCTTCGCGTCCGAGGAAACGCATGAGGATGAGGAATTTCTAGACCACATCGACAGTAATTCGACGCTATCAGACGAGAAAAAGGCTGCACTGCACGACCTTTTAAGGGAGTTTAGATCTTGCTTCGCCTCTTCTTCTAAACTCCGTCAAACATACCTCACGAAGCATCGAATTATTACCGACGATGACGTCCGCCCCATCCGGCAGCAGCCTTATCGCGTTTCTGCCAAAGAACGCGAGGCTATTCAGACACAAGTAAAAGAGATGCTCGATGACGGGATTATTGAACCATCCAGCAGCGCTTGGTCCTCGCCAGTCGTTCTAGTAAAGAAAAAAGACGGAACGCTGCGATTCTGTATTGACTACAGGAAGCTTAATAGCGTCACAAAAAAGGACGTCTACCCGCTTCCGCGGGTCGACGACTCCCTCAACAGGTTACGACGTGCGAAGTGTTTTTCGTCCATCGATCTAAAGAGTGGCTATTGGCAAATTGAAGTGGATGAACGAGACCGAGAAAACACCGCGTTTGTGACTCCAGACGGACTTTACGAATTCCGAGTCCTTCCCTTCGGCCTCTGTTCTGCACCAGCCACTTTTCAGAGGATGATGGACACAGTTCTCGCTGGCTTGAAGTGGCAAAGCTGCCTTGTCTACCTCGATGACGTGGTCATCTTTTCCGAGAGCTTTGAAGAACATCTGAAGCGTCTGAGAAAGGTTCTGGAAGCCATTCGCACAGCTGAACTCACGCTGAAACTCCAAAAATGCCATTTCAGCTATGAAGAGCGGAAATTTCTGGGACATGTCATTAGTGCAGATGGAGTGCGACCTGATCCAGACAAAACTGCTGCTGTCGCCGCCTTCCCTGTCCCATCAGATAAAAGAGCAGTACGCCGTTTCCTCGGCTTGTGCGCGTATTATCACCGATTTATCGCCAACTTCTCTAAGATAGCTGAACCTCTTACGCGACTCACCCGAAATGACGTACCCTTTACTTGGGGCGCAGAACAAGATGCAGCGTTCAAAAGAGTTATGACCGAGAATGCAAACAGCCCCTGTTCTTGCCCATTTTGATGAGGACGCTGCTACAGAAATTCATACAGATGCCAGCAACGTCGTACTTGGCGCTGTCCTTGTACAACGACACGGCGGCGTTGAGCATGTGATAGCTTACGCCAGTCGTACTCTTTCTCGAGCTGAGACCAACTATTCTACGTTGGTCTATTCTATTCGAGACTCTGTTACGGCGTACTAGTATGGGGTACCACAACAGCGAAAAATTATAACAAACTTATAATGCTACAAAAGAAAATACTTCGCTGTTATGAAAATTACCAGGGTAGAATAGACCGTTTGAGCACTTCAGTGCTCTTTGATAAACATGAAATCTTAAAGGCAAACCAAATATATTATTTTAAACTGCTTCAAGAGGTACACAAAAATAAGTGGTATAAACAAAAAGAAAATGACCAACGTTATCCTGCAAGAAGAAACTTACAGCGTTTACCGAGAACCAGGACAAATTACGGAAAGCAAACACTGCATTACCAATCAACGCGAATAGTAAATGAATTCCAAAATGGCTTGCAGTTTGACGTCAGCCTAGGGACATTTAAAAAACAAGTTAAACAAATTTTGATCAAAAGAGAAATAACTTATCATCACTAATCTATATTGTGTAAAAAGAGTAGGTAGAATGTTAATGTTAAGAAAGTAAGTAGTTCATTATGGTATACGATGCATCCATTTTATGTTCCTGCATCTGTATTATGCTAAGTGTATTATATGTTGCTTTTTTTTTTTTTTTTTTTATTCCTGTATTTCTTTTGTTAACGCTCATGTGGTACATGACATGTTAGTTTTTGTTGCTTGTTTGTATCTGCAAAAAAAAAAAAAAAAAAAAGTGCATCTGTGACGAACTACAGGTGCAGAGGCCTTTGTCAGGCGTATGAAACGCCTTTTGCTTCTGTATCCTTTTTCTTGCCTTTCAAGTAATAAAATAAATTACTACTACTAAAAAAAAAAAAAAGAATGCCTCGCAGTCGTGTGGGCGACGACCAAATTTCGGCCTTACCTCTATGGTCGTCCCTTCAAAGTGGTGACTGACCACCACTCGCTCTGCTGGCTGGCAAATCTCAGAGATCCATCCGGCCGTCTCGCACGGTGGAGTTTGCGTTTGCAGGAGTTTGATATTACGATTGTGTACAGGTCTGGGCGCAAACACGAAGACGCCGACGCGCTTTCTCGAGCACCTGTGGGGAACGCTGTCAGTGGCTCCGAAGATGAAGATGCCTTTTTCGGAGCAGTTAGTGACTCCGAATATATGTCAAAGCAGCGGGCAGACGATTAATTACGCCCAGTCATTGATTCCCTGGCAGGCAGCAACTCTCAGGTCCCTCAACACATTGCTCGCGAACTGTCCTCTTTTTGTCTAAGAACAGGCATTCTTTACAAGAAAAACGCCCGTGGTAGCGACAAAGCCTTCCTACTCGTTGTTCCTACCGACATGCGTGATGAAATCCTCCTTGCGTGCCACGACGAGCCCACGTCAGGACATTTGGGCTATTCGCAAACTCTCGCCCGAGTACGCCAACAGTATTACCGGCCGCGACTATCAACTAGTGTACATCGATATGTGAAAGGATGCCGTGAGTGCCAGCGCCGCAAGACTCCGCCTGTGAGACCCGCGGGCCTGCTCCAGCCGATCGCACAACCACGGACACCGTTTGACCTCGTGGGAATGGACCTTCTCGGGCCCTTCCCTTCATCGTCCTCTGGGAACAAATAGATTATAGTTGCGACAGATTATCTTACGCGTTATGCTGAAACAAAAGCGTTACCCCGTGGCACGGCCTCTGAAGTCGCGCAGTTCTTCGTGCACCAAATCGTCCTACGGCATGGTGCCCCGTCATGCGTAATTACGGACAGAGGGACGTCGTTTACAGCACGAATGATGGAAGACATTTTTAAACTGAGCTGCACAAGTCATCGAAAAACAACGGCTTATCATCCGCAATCCAATGAACTGACAGAGAGGCTTAACAAGACCATAGCGGACATGCTGTCAATGTACGTGGACGTACAACATAAAACCTGGGACGAGATTCTTCCATACATCACGTTTGCCTATAATACGGCAACGCAAGAAACAACGCAATTTCCACCTTTTCGACTTGTTCACGGACGCAACGTGCGAACCATGCTCGATGCTATGCTTCCGTGCGACCAAAGCAATGAACTTGCTCAAGATGCTGAGCAATACACTCAATACGCCGAAGAAGCTCGTCAGCTAGCTCGCATAACCACCAGTCACCAACAAGATGCAGACGCACGACGTTACAACCTCCGCCATCGAAATGTCACCTACCACCCTGGGGATCGAGTGTGAATGTGGATCCCTGTCCGGCGACCAGGCTTATCCGAAAAACTCCTAAGCCGTTATTTTGGACCGTACAAGGTTCTTAGACAAATCACAGATCTTACCTACGAGGTATTTCCGGACGGCGAAGCGTCTTCTCGTCGACAGCTTCGGCCCGAAACCGTGCATGTCGTTCGGCTGAAGCCCTACTTCACACAGTAGCCCATGTGGTTTCACGTTCTACGACATGCCGTGACATTGCGTTGCGGCTGCTGTTTGTGTTCTCCTCTGTTTTTATGCCTTTTCTTTTTGCGCTTGGCGGAAGCGTTGGCGAAACTTCCTCATTTGCGCTGCGAGTAGTGGCACTCTCCCTCTTTTGGTTCTCTATATCTGCGTGTGTATACCTTCATTTTTTTTCATTTACGAGCATCGAGTCGATGCTTTCAAAGGGGGGGACTATTGCCACATGGTTTTCTTGGGTGAGATCGAAGAGTGAAAGAAGACAAAGACGATCTCTCTGAGCCGCTGCTTGAGTAGTCGACTAAACGAGCCCATTTTTATCAAGTTTGTCGAGAGTAACGTGACAATATGGTGGTTTTGGGACGTTAAACCCCACAAATCAATCATCAATCAATCCCCTTGAAGCGTGCACGCGCACTCGCGAGATGCTGCCAGCGCGTGGTTGCAGCGCTATAGTCGCATCGCGATACCAGGCGCTCCGAGACCTCCCCTTACTACGAAACAGCCTGTACATAGTTGATTGGTATGTTGGGTTTAACGTCCCAAAATTACCATATGATTATGAGAGACATCGTAGTGGAGGGCTCCGGAAATTTCGACCACCTGGGGTTCTTTAACGTGCTGCTAAGTCTGAGCACACGGGTCTACAACATTTCCGCCTCCATTGGAAATGCAGCCGCCGCTGCCGGGACAGCCTGTACATAGTCATCGGCCATAAGGGAGTGTTTCAGCATCCCAGTTCACGCTTCTCCGTTCTAATGACCACTAAGATTGACCTCGTGGCGCACATACTGTCCAAATTATGCGATTTCTGCGGAGGTTGTAGCAGGGAGCAGCTCTTGGCGCAGTTTGACGCAACAGGTGAAGCTTCCGCACCTCACCTTGATTTGTGCCGCCTCCATGATCGGCCACGCAAAAAAAGCGATGTCGCGTGACGTCATGATGGTTTCACAAATGTTTGCAATCTGTGATGTCATCACGTGATGATGACGTTTTATCACACTAGTTGATGCCACCGACGGACATTTTTTGTGTTTTATGAGGCAGCTAAATCCTGTATAAAATCACCATTGAGAAAGGCATGCGGCAATAACATACGATTTCTTCAATGCTGCTTAATGCATGCTTACATAGAAGAGGTATTTAAAAGGAATAGAGTTTTATAGAGATTAGAAAAGGAAGGCATAAGCACAAAATTTAATAGAGAATATCTCAGCAATCTACAATTCACAGGTGATCGTTTTGCTCACAAAATGCGAAAAGTAGCTTCAAATCTAAACCAAAAAATCATTAATGTAGGGCTAAAGTACGTTTACCCAAACGTGGAAGCGGGCTTCAGTCTTTTGGAGCAGCTTTGCGAGCAAGATTAATACGGTTTTGAAGAAGCTCTGGAGCACCGATTTCTTGGGTAATACATCCCTGTTAATTAGACTTCTTACTTTTTCATGAACACAAAAAATTCTGCGGTTTTTACTAAGCCTTCAATGCTGATCAAGTGACCAGACTCACCCCAAATTGATATATATATATATATATATATATATATATATATATATATATATATATATATATATATATATATATATATATATATTGTAATGAATCTGAATAACGGACGCTCTGCTGGTAATGAAGAAGACGATGATGATCAGTGGCTGTAGTAGTAGCTCGCGCACGCCGCTCGCCATTAGCCAGACCTACCTGATAAAGCACATTTTACCAAGATGCGTCTGAACCTTTTTCGACGTACAACACTTCTATTTTAAGTGGTGGAGGAGCCGGGGTTCCCATCAACCTGGAACTTCGCAATCAGACGCTACCCTCACCGTTCACCGTGACTGCTCCTGGCACTTCTCAAGCTGCCTTACCAACGACAGTCCACTGTACTGGCGTGCCTCGGCAACGCGACCCACCAATTTTTCGCGGCAACGACGAACAAGACGTCGAGGACTGGCTCGTCGAGCACGAAATCGTAAGCGCTTCCAACAAGTGGAACGCCTGCGACCAGCTCACAAGCGTGCGCTTTCACCTCGCTGATGTGGCCAGCCTCTGGTTCAAAAACCACGAAGGCGAAATCACCAACTGGTCCGCCTTCAAGACCAGCATCGCCGTGGTCTTCGGTCATCCCGCCGTGCGCCGGCTTCGCGTGGAACAGCGTCTCCGTAGTCGAGTCCAGCGCAGGTACGAGACCTTTACAAGTTACATTGAAGATTTCTTGTCTCTTTGCAAGTGCGTCGATGAATCTCTAACCAAACGCGACAAAATCAAGCACATCATCAAAGGAGTTGACGACGATACCTTCCAGATGCTCGTCGCTAGGAATGCACAGACCGTCACCGATGTTGTCCAGCTCTGTCAGGAGTACGACGAGTTGCGTAAGCAGCGTGTCTCGACGCACAGGGCCACTGAAGATACGGCTGAAGTTTCCGCCCTGGTGCACGACGTCGCTGCTGGTCACGCCGTCTTACTGCCCCACATCAAACAATTCATTCGTGAAGAAGTTGCGCTTCAGCTTTCTCTTGTGGCCGAAGCATCCGCGCCAGTGACCTCGTTAGACCCACGTCTACGCCAGGTCATTGAGACACAGGTCACGCAGTCACTGCCTTTATCGCCATCTGTCCCTACGCCGCTGAACTACGCTGCCGTCGTTGCTAGACCCCCAGCACCACCTGTATCTGGCGCATACCGGGCACCGGGTCCTCCTACCCTACGACGCTGCCTACATACACGGCACCCCATCCCGTTTCACCCCCTGCACCTTCTGTCGTTAAGCCATGGCGCACCTTGGATAATCGACCCATCTGTTTCGCATGCGGTTTCGTAGGACGTACAGCACGCTACTGTCGCCGTCGCAACTTCCAGCCTCCAGACCATGGAAATTCTGCAAATTACCAGGCTGCAAAGAATCCCCAGCGACCATCTTCTCCTATCACCGACTCATTGTCCCCACGACGCCCTGTCGATTCTCGCCGGTCATTACCACCCCGTCGCCGATCTGTCTCCCCGATGCTTCAGCGCACGAGCCCCGCTCGAGAGGAAAACTGACAGCCGCAGTTCCGGAAGCAAGAACTGCGTCGTCGTCGAACTTTCTAAGACCTCCTCTTTGTCCAACCAACGAAATTGATGTGCTAGTAGAAGGTGTTGCTGTACGTGCACTTGTCGACACAGGCGCCGTCGTTTCTGTAATTAGTGAAAAACTGTGTCGCGATTTGAGAAAAGTTACAACGCCGCTTCAAATCTTGCTCTGCGTACAGCCACCTCCTATTTCATCGCGCCGACAGCTCAGTGCACAGCACGCGTTCTTATTCAAGATGTTTGGTACGCCGTCAACTTTGTTGTTCTCCCACGTTCATCTTACGATGTCATACTAGGATGGGATTTCCTTTCTACCCATCAGGCCTTCGTCGACTGCGCTCGTGCTGAACTCACGTTGACGAATCCATGCCTTGATATCGACCACCACAGTCCCTCAAAAGTGTTTGCCGCAGCTGACGTCCGCATCGCGCCGTTGTCCGCCGTCCTAGTGTCTGTGTTTTCTCCTGCTGCCACTAACTCGACGCTCCTGTTCCAACCAACTATAGCTAGTGTGCAACACCGAACCATCGTCCTCCCGTTTGCCGTCATCAACTTTTCCAATGGTTCGGCGGTACTTTATGCGTGGAACGTTTCTGCTTGTCCGTACATCCTGCTACGCGGCGAGTGTCTGGGAAGCCTCGAGACCTTAAATTGTATTTTCGAAGACCTGATCTATCCAGACAAGCCATTTTTACCGACTTGTGCCCGCAACTGACGCAACCCGCAACTGACGCTAATGAACCTATGGATGTATTCCGCAAGTCCATTGATTGCAACCTCACGTTTGGGCAGCAGGAACAGCTGATCAAGCTCCTACAGCGTTTTCGAGCCTCGTTTGACCACAATCAGCCTTCCTTAGGTCGAGCGTCATCTGTTGTTCACCGTATAGATACCGGTCAAGAGACGCCATTACGGCAGCGTCCATATCGTGTGTCAACTACCGAACGCCGTGCCATCAATGAACAGGTTGACGACATGCTGACACGTGGCATAATCGAACCGTCAAGCAGTCCCTGGGCCTCTCCAGTTGTGTTGGTGAAGAAGAAGGACGGATCCATCAGGTTTTGCGTGGACTACCGACGTCTGAACCGAATCACGCGCAAGGATGTCTATCCGCTGCCACGCATTGACGATGCCTTGGACTGCCTACAAGAAGCCGAATTTTTCTCTTCTTTAGATCTGCGCTCTGGATACTGGCAGGTACCCATGGCAGAGGCCGATCACGAAAAAACAGCTTTCATTACGCCCGACGGGCTTTACGAATTCACAGTCATTCCCTTCGGCCTCTGCAACGCGTCAGCTGCTTTCGAGCGAATGATGCACTCTATCCTTCGAGGCCTCAAATGGAACGTTTGCCTTTGTTATTTAGATGACATTGTCGTCTTTTCAACTGATTTCGCAACCCATTTAACCCGCCTCGAGAAAGTCCTCGCGTGTATTTCTGCCGCGGTGTTGCAACTGAATCTGAATAAGTGCCATTTCGCCGCTCGAAAGCTTACGATCCTTGGCCACGTCGTTTCAAAAGACGGCATTCTTCCTGACCCTGCCAAACTTACAGCCGTTTTAGCGTTTCCCAAACCGACCCCCATGAAAGAGCTCCGAAGCTTCATAGGCCTTTGCTCTTACTTCCGGCGCTTCGTCCATAATTTCGCGACGATCATCGCTCCTTTGACCAAGCTCCTCGCCGGCTCTAGAGACCTTTCAGCCTGGTCTACCGCCTGTGACGATTCTTTTAATAAACTGTGCCGCCTCCTCACGTCGCCGCCTATTCTGCGACATTAAGACCCATCGGCACCCGCAGAGATCCACACCGACGCTAGTGGTGTCGGGCTAGGCGCTATTCTCGCACAGAATAAAGACGGCTTCCAAGAGTACGTGGTTGCCTACGCAAGCCGAACTCTTAGCAAAGCCGAAATCAACTATTGCGTCACTGAAAAGGAATGCCTCGCCATTATTTGGGCGATAGAGAAATTTTGACCTTACGTGTACGGGCGCCCTTTTGACGTCGTGACTGACCACCACGCCCTCTGCTGGTTGTCGTCACTGAAGGATTTAAGCGGTCGCCTCGCCCGATGGGCATTACGCCTCCAAGAATGTAATATTCGCGTGGTCTATCGCACCGGCCGGAAACATTCAGACGCAGACGCCCTATCCCGTTCGCCGCTACCCCCTGACCCGGACTGCTGCGAAAGTCTAACCTGTGATGCCACTGCCGTCACCATCGCCGACATGCCATCTGAGCAACGCAAGGACCCTTGGGTTGCTTCGATTCTAGACATCCTGGCTGGGCGGACGGCTTCTCCCCCCCCTTCTCGCACGTTGCGTCGGCAAGTCGAGCACTTCACCACTCACGACGACGTGCTGTATCGACGCAACTACGCACCCGGTGGACGTCAGTGGCTACTCGTGATTCCACGTCATCTGCGCTCCGAAATTTGTTCCACGTTTCACGACGACCCCCAATGTGGCCACGCAGGTTTCCTAAAGACTTATTCTCGCATACGTCTCCGATATTACTGGCGTGGCATGTACGGTTTTATACGACAATACGTTCGGGCCTCCTCCAGAGACGAAAAACTCCCCCTTATTACGCCAGCAGTATCTTGTTACCCTTACCATGCCCATCCCGACCATTCGACCGCTTCGGCATCGATATCTAGTCCCCTTCCCAACACTGCTCACGGTAACGCTGGATCATAATTGCCGTCGACCATCTCACGCGGTATGCCGAAACTTCATCCCTTCCCTCATCTACAGCAAAAGACGTTGCGACCTTCGTTCTTCACAACATCGTATTACGTCATGGAGCACCTCGGGAGTTACTGAGCGATCGTGGTCGCGTATTCTTGGCAGACGTCATCACAGCATTGCTGCGTGAGTGCCACGTCGTTCACCACACTACAAGCGCCTATCATCCCCAGACCAATGGAATGACAGAGCGCTTCAACCGCACCCTTGGTGACATGCTGTCTATGTATATCTCGTCAGACCACTCCAATTGGGACCGAGTGCTCCCGTTTATCACGTTCGCCTATAATACCGCCATTCAAATCACTACTGGGTTCTCTCCTTTTTTCCTCCTTTACGGACGCGAACCTTCTTGTACTATGGACACCATTCTTTCGTAAAAACCTGACTCCTCAGAGTCCACGACTTTGTCTCAAGCCGCTACATACGCTGAAGAATGCCGCCAACTGGCAAGATCATTCACAACCCAAGACCAAGAACGCCAAAGGCACCACCATGACGCATCAAATAACACTACTTCCTACGATCCAGGTTCACTCGTATGGCTGCATCTCCCTTCTGCTCCACCTGGCCTTTCTACCAAGTTGGTCTCCAAGTATCACGGCCCATATCGTGTGCTACGAAAAACGTCACCAGTGAATTACCTCATTGAGCCACTGGAACCATCTTCTGACCAACGTCGTCGTGGCCAGGAAATTGCCCACGTGTCGAGACAAGCCCTGCTACGACCCTCCCGTGTTTACTTGTCCATGGGTCGTCAGGATGGCTCCTTATTTCGCGGGGAGTGATTGTAATGAATCTGAATAACGGACGCTCTGCTAGTAATGAAGAAGACGATGATGATCGCTGGCTGTAGTAGTAGCTTGCGCACGCCGCTCGCCATTAGCCAGACCTGCCTGATAAAGCACATTTCGCCAAGCTGCGTCTGAACCTTTCTCGACGTACAACACCTCTATTTTAATATATATATATATATATATATATATATATATATATATATATATATATATATATAGAGAGAGAGAGAGAGAGAGAGAGAGAAAGAGAGAGAGAGAGAGAGAAAGAGAGAGAGAGAGAGATGAAAAAGAAGGTGTCTTTGGATCTAGTGGAAAAATACCAAGAAGTAAAGAACGGGCAAAAAGAAAACTTTTTATTTTTCCTACGTTTCAGCCGGGGACCGGCCTTCATCAGGGAAAACACGATACAAAAATGCGCTTTTCTTAAGTAGGCATGGTATATTAGGGGCCCCTGACACGTGAACCATCACTATCATACACTATTTACTGCGATGTGGGGAGTAATGAACGTTGAGCAAAGAATGTCAAAGCAATGTCAAAGTAAAATTCTGAGAATGCATGAATGGTGTTTACATCAAGTAAATCACATGAATAGCAGTTTAAAAACTACGGTAATATCTACAAACAAAAAATAAAGCTATCAAACCCATACAGCGAATCACACGCACAAAACACAAAATAGTATTGCAGAAAACATTCGAATGGAACAAGATGCGTTAGTAATAAGAATTTCATGGAGCACAAACAGAATCGATAACACAAAGTCAAGAAATTCAGTGCACCGAAAACGTGTAGTGAAAATCTGCGTGTACAGTGATTATGAACAGACTGTTAGAACTTAGTTCTGCGCCGAAAGAAACGTCAGCTTGCCTGGATTTTCGTTTATGCCCGATAAGATCGCGTTGAACGAAAGAAATGACTCGCGCAGTTTCCTGTCATAGTGTGAAGGGAAACCTGATTCAAGTATAGTAGCTGTTAGTATATTGAATGAGTGACCAGGAATCTTAACAAGGTGCTTGATTGGGCTGGTTGGTGGTTCATGGTAGACGAAGAAAGTGCTTAACAGCGCAAACGACAGGAGGGGATAGAAGAGGCGGATAGAAGAGCGATCTGTTTTCGTCTCTTCTATCCCCTCCTGCCGTTTGCGCTGTTAAGCACTTTCATCATCGACCAGGTATTTCAACGTGCTTAGACAAAGGTAGATTGGGTAGGCATGTGGCATGTGACTTATGGTCATTAAAGCGCAGTCTAAAAGGCGTTGCAGTATGTCCGATGTATTGGAGAAACGTAGGAAAAATAAAAAAAAGTTTTCGTGTTGCCCATCCTCTACTTCTTGGCATATATATACATTCACGCGTGTGTACTGGTGGACCAAAACGACAATAAGGGGATTTGGCAGACACCAGGTAGTGGAGCTCTGGCTGATCGAAGATAAAGAAAGTGATCTTGCTGTTCGGCTGCTGAGAGTCGCTGTGTCAATGTTTATCTGTCTTTGGTTCGCACTGTACCGCGACACTAGTGGAGGTGCTGGGGCGCACCCATTGCAACTCCCGTGCACCGGTTCAGTCGGCGGCTGATAGGCCTCGCTCCAGAGTTCACTCCTTCAATGGAACCTCGCAAGTGCCGATTACCTCTCCAAATGGCCCACGCCAGTCCGCAACCGGCGCCCCAAGGCCCCCCGCCAACACAGCCTTCACAGGTAACCATCTTTCAACCGCTGGTTCCCGATCACTTTAGTGGCGGCGCCCATGAAGACGTGGACGACTGGCTTGAGCACTGGCTTGAGGACGACTGGCTTGAGGTTTGGGACGTCAATCCCGCTCTCCTTCTCCCGCTCATTCACCTTCGTCACACCGACGTACCTCCGCGGCCCTTAACGCAAGAAGGTCACCCAGCCCGCGCCGGGGAAACTGAGGGCGGCGACCTCCGGGGGTAAGGTTGCAGGCCATAAAGATGACGACGAAAAGCCCTCATTACACGACGCTGTAAATCCGACAAGACGTGAGAGCGACGACATTGTGACCGCCGACCTGAGTATTTTTCTTGACGGCCAGAAAGTAACAGCCTTAGTCGACACCGGTGCCGACTTTTTTATTATCAGTTAGGACCTCGCCATCCGCCTCAAGAAAGTCAAGACGCCATGGACAGGCCCTCAAATAAGGACGGCAGGTGGTCAGTTATTGATGCCCTCTGGAAGATGCACAGCGAGGATTGACATAGAAGGTTCTTCTTTCGTTGCGTCGTTCTCGCCGCATGCTGCAAGGATCTAATTATTGGTATGAGCTTCTTACGAGAGTATGGCGCCATCATCAATATCCCAGACAGTTTGATTACATTCCGCAACAGTTCGGGCGCACCTGACTGTACACAGGTGCGACCAAACCAATTGCGTCTAACTTATGACGATGTGGTTCTCCCTTCTCAGTCATGCACGCTTGTTTCTGTGGCAGCCGCTGTCCAGTTTGACGGCGAAGGAGTAGCAGACCGAATAAACTCGCTCCTCCTCACACACGGCATTTCCGTCGCAAGAGTCGCCGCTGGACGCACGGACTTGTTTCTGACAAATTTTAGTGATGTGCCGGCACCTTCCAAAAGGCATGGCCGTCGCTTACTTCGACGATATCACAGACGCAGAAGGCTGCTTGGCAGTAGTCGACGAGGCGCCAGAACTTGATTCGACACCAGTCCTTGATGTTAGCACTGCTTTGCCTAAGAACGAGCGAAAGAGGCTTCTTGAGCTACTGGCCGAATTCAAAGACTGCTTTTCGACATCATCAAGAGTTGGCCGCACGCCTCTAACCAAGCATCGGATAATTACCGAGGACATGGCGAGACCAATTCACCAAAACCCCTATCGTGTGGATGCAAAGGAACGCGAAGTGATACAAGAGCAAGTCGACAAAATGCTAGAAGATGACGTCATTCAGCCCTCAAAAAGCCCCTGGGCGTCACCTGTAGCCCTCGTTAAAAAATAGACGGCAGCCTGCGCTTCTGTGTAGATTACCGAAATCTCCATCAGGTGACAAAGAGAGATGTGTATCCACTTCCTCGTATAGATGACTCTCTCGACAGACTTCGACATGCTCGTTACTTTTCATCGATGGACTTAAGGAGTGGGCATTGGCAAATCGAGGTAGACCCAAGAGACCGCGAGAAGACTGCTTTTGTGACACCAGATGGCTTATATGAATTGAAAGTCTTGCCCTTTGGTTTATGCTCAGCGCCTGCTACCTTTCAAAGACTTATGGATACCGTAATTTCTAGGTTGAAGTGGAAAACCTGCTTGGTCTACCTTGATGATGTCGTAGTTTTCGCCGCAACGTTTGACCAGCACCCTAAAAGACTTGAGGCAGTTTTACAAGCCATACGGTCTGCGGGCTTGATGTTGAAGCCTGAAAACTGACACTTTTGGTATGAAGAGCTGCAATTTCTTGGCCACGTTGTCAGTCACGCAGGCGTTCGTCCTGATCCTGAAAAGATCGCAGCTGTTGCACAGTTCCCGGTGCCGACTGATAAGAAGGCTGTCCGACGATTCCTCGGACTATGTGCGCAATATACGCGATTCATCGCGGACTTCGCACGCATCGCATCATCATTAACCCGCCTCACGAGAGAAGACGTTGCTTTCCAATGGAGCAACGAAGAGGAAGCTGCTTTTAAGAACCTCCGCCAGCAACTACAGACGCCTCCAGTGCTTGCCCACTTTGATGAGAAAGCCCCAACGATGCTACACATTGATGCCAGCAATATTGGTTTGGGAGCTGTGCTTGTGCAGCTGCAAGAGGGCACAGAAAGAGTAATCGCCTATGCAAGCCAAACAATAACACGCGCCGAGACTAATTACTCCACGACTGAGAAGGAATGCCGCGCCGTGGTATGGGCGCTCACAAAATTTCGCCCGTATTTATACGGCCACCCCTTCAAAGTCATCAGCGACCACTATTCACTGTGTTGGTTGACAAATCTTAAAGATCCTACCGGGAGATTAGCGCGTTGGAGTCTCAGGCTGCAGGAGTGCGACATGACTGTCGTACACAAGTCAGGGAGCCGCCATATGGACGCCGACTGTCTATCCCGCTCACCAATTGAATCGGCAACTCTATCCGATGAAGAGGAAACATCATTTCTCGGTGTGCTTGACTCAACCGCTATTGCACAGCAACAACGTGGCGACCCTGAGTTACTTGCCCTAATTAATTACCTGGAGGGAGGATCTCAGAAGGCACCAACTGTTTTCGTAAGAGCGCTGTCATCATTTTGCTTACGGGGCGGAGTACTACTATACAAAAGAAACTTCTGTTCGACAGGATCTGCGTATTTGCTCGTCATCCCAGCAGCCCTTCGCTCCGAAGTACTCGAAGCATGCCACAACGAGGTGACTTCAGGCCACTTGGGTTACACAAGAACGTTGGCCAGAGTACGGCAGCGCTACTTCTGGCCAAGACTGACCATAGCCGTAAAACACCATGTTCGTACTTGCCTCGACTGCCAGCGACGGAAGTCACCGCCGACTAAACCAGCTGGCTTCCTGCAGCCCGTGCAGGTCCCAATAACACCATTCGACCAGATTGGCATGGATATTTTGGGCCCACTTCCTACTTCTACTGCTGGGAACCACTGGGTTATTGTCGCGACTGATTACCTTACCCGTTATGCTGAAACAAAGGCTATCCAGAGAGGTACAGCAGCGGAGGTGGCACAATTTTTCATCGAGAACGTTGTCCTGCAGCATGGTGCACCAAGCGTCGTAATCACAGACAGAGGAACCGCATTTACGGCAGCTCTTTTTCTGATCAAGTCCTCATGCTGAGTGGAACAACCCATCGTAAGACCACCGCCTACCACCCGCCAACGAACGGGCTTACAGAGCGTCTGAACAAAACAATTGAAGACATGCTTTCAATGTACGTAGACGTCGAACACAAAAATTGGGACGAAATCTTGCCGTATATCACGTTTGCATACAACACTACCAAGCAAGAAACAACCCGCATGACCCCGTTCAGCCTATTTCACGGAAAGGAAGTACGAACCATGTTAGATGCGATGCTAACGCACAAATGCGACGACATCGAACCGCACACCGAGATGTTTACAGAACGAGCGGAAGAAGCAAGGCAACTAGCACGCCTGCGGATTCAGCAACAACAAGAGTATGACGCGAGCCACTACAATTCTCGCCGCAGAACAGTCCTTTACCAGACCGGCGACAGAGTATGAGTTTGGACGCCCATACGGAAACGAGGACTTTCTGAAAAGCTACTAAGGAGATACTTTGGGCCTTATCTAGTACTGCGACGACTGAGTGATGTTACCTACGAGGTCGTCCCCGACAATTCATGTAGTACGAGGCTTCGCCAGCACCGTCCTGAACTGGTTCACGTTGTGCGCATGAAGCCTTATGAAAGGTAGTGACTGCTCAAGACACTTCTTAAAGAACAGACAAAAAAAACTGCACTACTGGTTCAGCATCGGGGCGATGCTCATTAAGAGGGGGGCAAATGACGCGTGTGTACTGGTGGACCAAAACGACGATAAGGGGATTTGGCGGACACCAGGTAGTGGAGCTCTGGCTGATCGAAGATAAAGAAGGTGATCTTGCTGTTCGGCTGCTGAGAGTCACTGTGTCAACGTTTATCTGCCTTTGGTTTGCGCTGTACCGCGACAATATATATATATATATATATATATATATATATATATATATATATATATATATATATATATATATATATATATATATATATATATATATACAACATCAAAGCTGAAAGCACTGGAATTCAAAAAACATAAGCGGCACTCTGGACAGTGTTATGACCGCCATCAGTAGGCGCCATGCTGTCGCTGAGAAGCGTAGCCGGGCAGCGTTCCCACGCTTGGAACCCAGTTTTCTATGACGGGGGAGCAGCGCTCCTTTAATCCTCAAAGAGGTAGCCGACTGGTCGGCTGCCTATGCCCGCCAGGTATTGTCCCTGCTAGCCGGAGGATGAGACGTCGTGTCCCCACGACACCGTAAGCCGTTCCAGAGAGGACAACAAAGACAGCGTCTTCCTTGGAAGAAACCGCGGCCGCGGCCACAAATTGCCCGGCTAATTGAGCGGACAAATCGGCGGACCGTTTGATGTCTGCTGTCAGGAGCGTGGGACCCCTCGACCAGCGGCACACACACGACGAGAAAGAGCCCCTCTGGCGCCACGTTGCAGTGCAGTGATCACGACTCAATATTGGATGTTCACGTGGGCCGTGCATGCTCGTACCCCTCGCCTGTTGTGTGTGTGTGATTGGTGTTCCACTCAAGAAGGAGGAGCCCGACAGGGCTTATAAGGACGCCGCAGAGTGCAGGACGTGGTTCTGAACCATGTAACGGTTCAACCACCACGTTCGTGGTTTGTGAACTCTCAACATTTCTATGCTGTAAATATTTGTAAATAGTGCCATAAACCTGTTTGTTTTTTCGTATCCCCATCTTGTAAGCGCTCGTTTCCTCAACCCGAAGCTACACCACGCTACCACAAGAGACCAGGCAGCCCCCGATCTGCAACAACTGGTGAACAGCGCCGGGATGCGCAACAACGGGTCCTCAGAGCTGCGATCCGCAACAACTGGTGGCAGCGGTGGGATACGAAGCTACAAGTGACAACAACAGTCGGCCCAAGGGAAGCAGCTGGCTCGAGACATGGATCACGTATGGGTGAGTGCTTGGTTTTTCCCTTGAGTGAACCAGGTTCTAAAAGAGGGTTAAATTTTAGAACTGGTAGTTCACTTTGCCGAAAGACTCAGTTTCGCCGTTTCGGAAAGTTATTTTGGAAGTAGCGAGCACTCAGTACGATCATGGACTTACGGGAGCTGCAGAAGTCAGACTTGTTGCTGTTGTGTGAGGAATTGGGGATCGATACAAAGGGTTTGGAACGAAAACCCATGATCATTCAAGCGATTAATGATTTGGGGGCTGATGATGAGGAACTAAGCGAAGAATGGGACCTCATCATTGAAAGAAAGTTAAGAGCAGCTAAGATGGAAGGAAAGAGTGGAGACAAAAGAGAAGGCCTCAAGAGAAAGTTTTTCAAACAAGACTATGAGTTGAGTATGAGGTTGTGACCCCTGCAAGGAGTACTTCTCGAAAATGAGGCAGAGTTCGAGATGTCTAGGTACATGCAGCCATATGAGGTATCATGGGATATGGGCCTGTATCTTAGACTCTTTGAACGAAAGTGTAGTCAACTGAAGTGTGAGCGAGACACCTGGTCTCAGAAGCTACGCACGGTTCTGCCCTGCGAGGCAGCGGATGTTGTTGCACGACTCAGTGAGCAGCACGCGAACAGCTATGAAGTTATCAAAGCAGAGCTGATCAGAAGATTCAGAACTTCTGTTAGCAAAAAGAAAGAAAGACTCGCACCGGAGTCTGAAAGCGAGGCGCGTCGCAAAGCGCCGGAAGTTGAGGCGCCTCATAAAGCGCGACAGGAACAGATTGCGCCAGAAAAGGGCCCGCGTATTCTCGAATGCATCAATGTAGAGCATGTAGAGAACAAGGCCTTGGCTGGTCTGGAGGTAGGGACGATGTCGAAAGACGCTCTTTGCGTGCATGAGGAAGGTACCAGCAGCCCTAATGGGCCCAGTAAGATGCTGGAAACCTCCTTTGTGCCTCAAGAGGACGTTTCGACATCGTCAAATGTAGGCATGGTTAGCGCAGTGGCTGATGAGAGCAAGAACGCCACGCTTCAGCAGTGCAGCGATAATACCGAGCTCGTTTGCAAACATCGCAGAAAATGGAAGAAGCGGAGGCGTTCATCACTGCGCAAGTCTAGGACAGGTCCCACTCAGTCGCAAGAAAGACGAGAGGGTAGGCCGTTAATCCGTTTCAAGGAACGTCAATGGTGGCGTTCAGGGAAGCACAAGCGGCGAGCCAGGTGTAGAGGGGAGAAACGAGGTGCTTTACCCAAAGGAAAGGCGCGTTTTAGTTCGACAACCTCAGGAAGGCGACCTTGTCCAAAGGGTCAACGTCGAAAGATCACAAAAGCTAAAAACCGCGTCGGGGCGAACACAAAGGGACAGTGGCCCCAGTTTTCCTCCTGTTTCTGGCGTCCCTTTCAAATTCCTGAGAGGAACAGGCCCAAGTGTAAAATGAGGTATGACGGCAGTGCACTGCTTAGAGTTTGTGCATTTTGTAGCTTCTTGCGTGCTCGAAAACTGCCCGCACCACGACCCCATCGGGTGCGATTTAAAAGAATCTAGTTGAGAAAGGGGGAACGGTCAGTTCGAGTAACTTTTGCACAGCCGTGTTAAATACTGTTACTCAGGGTACGTCAAGATGCGTATTCATGTCTTTTAAATTTTGTAAGTTACGTGATGCAGTGTAAATTTTTCAAAAGGAAAACCGCCGAACCAAAGGCTGAAAATTGAAGTTAGTTTAATCATGAGTGCGAAAATTTGCATAAAGTAAAAACGGAGAAAATATGTTATTTTTCTCGTTTTTTTCAAAGGCTTAGTGTAATATCGTATGCCTTCACTGCCATTGGGATGTAACGTGAATGAGCATTTGAGGAAGATGCTGGCATAAACCAATCGATTTTGTAAAATGATTAAGCTTGGCGCGACACAGTGGAGTTGTCGTTGCTCGCTGTGAGAATTGAGAGCCATTGGCGCACGGTTTTAGCAAAAACCTTCGCGATTGTTGTGAGGTGCTTTTCAGGTGTTTTTACCTATGGTTATTTTTGTGTTGTACACGGTGTGTTACAACGTAACGTAAGAAAGAAAAACTGTGAGGGATTAGGCGTTTGGTTGACAGTGCTTTGTATTTTGCAACGCTGTAGAAATGAGTCACTGAAGCGGTCAGGAGAGCCCAGTGAGTTTTTACTCAGAGTCGTTAGCATGAACACGCTAGTTTCACCGAACGAACCTTCTAGAAGGCAGTGTTTGTTCTTTCTGTTTTATTGTTTGTCTTTGAAGAAGGATAAATCGATCGATCATATGAGCGGACTATAAAGCCTTCCCTAAACGTTTAGGCAGACCATGGACTATAGGTCACAGGGTAGGTTAAGGTTTTGGGAAGTTGGTGAGCCTAAGGTCTTAAGTAGTAGACGGTTATTGGCGACCGTAAACAGACGAACAACAGGACCATTTTAACGCTCGCTGAATCCGAGTTCTGGGCCGATGCTCTCAGCAGGACAGAACCGATGAAAGTGGTCAGCGATGAAAATAAGGAAGCAGCTTTTTTATGTCAGTACGACAGTGGTAACAGGTAAAGATGCGCTTTACTTGAGCTAGAATTTGGGCTCTCGTGAGATAACGTACTGCGCATCAGGAAAGGAGTGCGCTTGCCTTGTGTAGGCCATTCTTCAGTTGCAGTGTTATCTCAGAGGTGCTAAATTTAAAGTAGGGACCGCCCATTTTCCCCTTACTTGGCTGCAAAGCATGACATCAAAGAACAGTCGCCTTGTGAGGCAGAGCTTGATTCTTCGAAAATATATTTTGGGCATTAGGTAAAGGGCAAATTGAATGGAAACGTTGACGCGCTCAGCCGCTCTTTCTAAGCCATTCTGGGGTGCTCTTGATGTATCGAAATTTTTCGTGCATCTTATGTAAATTTGTAAGGTAGCACGTCTGGTTTCTCAGCTCAAGTGAGTCCTGAGAGTTCTGAGTGTGAGCTTTTGTTAAAGCTAGTAATTAAAATTGGTTTGCCATCCCTCTTTTGGCTTGGTTTGTTCGAGGGGGGCCGAGTGCTTGCTTGTACATGTGGTCGAGTATCAGAGATGCTGTCGAAGATTCGGCAATCACCCGGACCATGCCACAAGCGAAAGCCAGTTCCTGGCATTCAACTACTGACCCTTTCGTCGTCCCTGCGAGCAGCAGTGTTGACTGCTGCCCTCCGTGACTCATCTGGCGAGAGGGAAGCTGTTATGACCGCCATCAGTAGGCGCCATGCTGTCGCTGAGAAGCGTAGCCGGGCAGCGTTCCCACGCCTGGAACCCAGTTTTCTCGGAACCAGCGTCCAGAGATGACGGGGGAGCAGCGCTCCTTCAATCCTCAAAGAGGTAGCCGACTGGTCGGCTGCCTATGCCCGCCAGGTATTGTCCCTGCTAGCCGGAGGATGAGACGTCGTGTCCCCACGACACCGTAAGCCGTTCCAGAGAGGACAACAAAGACAGCGTCTTCCTTGGAAGAAACCGCGGCCGCGGCCACAAATTGCCCGGCTAATTGAGCGGACAAATCGGCGGACCGTTTGATGTCTGCTGTCAGGAGCGTGGGACCCCTCGACCAGCGGCACACACACGACGAGAAAGAGCCCCTCTGGCGCCACGTTGCAGTGCAGTGATCACGACTCAATATTGGATGTTCACGTGGGCCGTGCATGCTCGTACCCCTCGCCTGTTGTGTGTGTGTGATTGGTGTTCCACTCAAGAAGGAGGAGCCCGACAGGGCTTATAAGGACGCCGCAGAGTGCAGGACGTGGCTCTGAACCATGTAACGGTTCAACCACCACGTTCGTGGTTTGTGAACTCTCAACCTTTCTATGCTGTAAATATTTGTAAATAGTGCCATAAACCTGTTTGTTTTTTCGTATCCCCATCTTGTAAGCGCTCGTTTCCTCAACCCGAAGCTACACCACGCTACCACAAGAGACCGGGCAGCCCCCGATCTGCAACAACTGGTGAACAGCGCCGGGATCCGCAACAACGGGTCCTCAGAGCTGCGATCCGCAACAACTCCACCGCTGCCACCAGTTGTTGCGGATCGCAGCTCTGAGGACCCGTTGTTGCAGATTCCGGCGCTGTTCACCAGTTGTTGCAGATCGGGGGCTGCCCGGTCTCTTGTGGTAGCGTGGTGTAGCTTCGGGTTGAGGAAACGAGCGCTTACAAGATGGGGATACGAAAAAACCAACAGGTTTATGGCACTATTTACAAATATTTACAGCATAGTAAGGTTGAGAGTTCACAAACCACGAACGTGGTGGTTGAACCGTTACATGGTTCAGAGCCACGTCCTGCACTCTGCGGCGTCCTTATAAGCCCTGTCGGGCTCCTCCTTCTTGAGTGGAACACCAATCACACACACACAACAGGCGAGGGGTACGAGCATGCACGGCCCACGTGAACATCCAATATTGAGTCGTGATCACTGCACTGCAACGTGGCGCCATAGGGGCTCTTTCTCGTCGTGTGTGTGCCGCTGGTCGAGGGGTCCCACGCTCCTGACAGCAGACATCAAACGGTCCGCCAATTTTTCCGCTCAATTAGCCGGGCAATTTGTGGCCGCGGCCGCGGTTTCTTCCAAGGAAGACGCTGTCTTTGTTGTCCACTCTGGAACGGCTTACGGTGTCGTGGGGACACGACGTCTTATTCTCCGGCAAGCAGGGACAATACCTGGCGGGCATAGGCAGCCGACCACTCGGCTACCTCTTTGAGGATTAAAGGAGCGCTGCTCCCCCGTCATCTCTGGACGCTGGTTCCGAGAAAACTGGGTTCCAAGCGTGGGAACGCTGCCCGGCTACGCTTCTCAGCGACAGCATGGCGCCTACTGATGGCGGTCATAACAACAGCAACTAGACCTTAGACGATTGAAAAAATTTATTGTTGAAATGTTGAAATATTCAGAATGTAATTGAAGACCGCATCCAACAGGAAGAGCAACTCAACACTAGGGATAAACTAATATATTAAAAGTTTTCATACTAAACCAATAGCGCTCTATAAAAATAAATGTAAAAAACTGATGTTTAGGTCATTGATGTGCCACAGCCGACATGAGAACCGCGAAGAAATTTAGATGGGTTCGCCGCGCCATTGCTTAGCAATTAAGTGAATTTTTTTATTACGGTATGAATCTATATACGGACACTCGACGGGTTTGCGCGTCGCCACTATGTTCCACGTAAACTACAAGTTGGTAACATTCCCCGCGCAAAATACAATCCACCCGCGCGTGAAATTCCTCAAGCTGGGATGGTGAACGCTGCTCAAGCAGAGATTAAACGAGGCGGCCGATCTCCGTCGCTCGGAGGGCACACGCGATAGCATCCCACCGCGTGTTAAGACCTGTCGTCGAATGCTCAAGCAGAGATTAAGCATGCCACCCGTCTTGAGCGAACATGATAAAAAGATGCCGAGGAAGGGGGGGGGGACGCTCGAGTAGCAGCGGTGAATTTTGAATCTAAGGGCGCGGTTGCGATAATCTGGTGGGCGCGCCGTCGGGAAGCATTAGCGCGCGGCTCGTAAACCGTTCTACTTGGTGCGCTCTCAACGGAAAAAGATTGTGCGATAAGAGGATTTCTCCACCCCCCCATCCGAAACTTAGCAGACCACAGGCATTAACCCTACGCCTATTACAGACACACACGTACCCAAACCTTGCCATGCTTCACGTTTAGCCCCACCGCGGTGGTCTAGTGGATAAGGTACTCGGCTGCTGACCCGCACGTCACGGGATCGAATCCCGGCTGCAGCGGCTGCATTTCCGATGGAAGCGGAAATGCTGTAGGCCCGTGTGCTCAGATTTGGGTGCACATTAAAGAACCCCAGGTAGTCGAAATTTCCGGAGCCCTCCACTACGGCGTCTCTCATAATCATATGGTGGTCTTCGGACGTTAAACCCCACATATCAAGCAATCATCAACGCTTCACGTTTATTATCCTCATGCATACTCCAGCGACACATGCCCATCATGTGGACACACAGCGACACTCGCACACATGCTCTGGGAGTGTAGAACAACTCCTCCCGACTCTACCTCAAGCAAGTGGGAGAGGTCCCTCAGGAGCTCACTTCTTGCCGACCAGCAATGGGCTGTCCAGCAGGCCCACGAAGCCCGAAAAACTAAACCTCACTCTACAAGCGATACACGCTGTAGACTGATAGCAGCAAACTAGAGCGTCGGCCATCGATAATCTGCCAAGCAGCAGAGTGCGTCGGCATTTATACATGTGCCTTCGAACATTTCAGCATTATCGCTAGCGGCTCCGTAACTTCCAGTACAAATTATAATGTACTAGCTATGCGCGTAATCTCATTGAAAGGTTTCAAGATTTTCTAGGTTAAATTGTTCCCAGTCATTGGGGCGCAGTTTGCGGAGGGGAGCGTTGCACATGCAATGGTGCGGTAGCAAAAATAGAAAGGAGCGCGTGTGACATTACCATCATCATCATCATCATAAGCCTGACTACGTCCACTGCAGGACAAAGGCCTCTCCCATGTTCCGCCAGTCAACCCGGTGCTGTGCTTGCCGCTGCCAATTTATACCCGCAAACTTCTTAATCTCATCTGTCCACCTAACCTTCTGTCTCCCCCTAACCCGCTTGCCTTCTCTGGGAATCCAGTTAGTCACCCTTACTGACCAGCGGTTATCCTGTATACGCACTACATGCGCGGCCCATGTCCATTTCCTCTTCTTGATTTCAACTATGATATCCTTAACCTCCGTTTGTTCCCTAATCCACTCTGCTCTGTTCTTGTCTCTTAAGCTTAGACCTATCATTTTTCTTTCCATTGCTCGCTGCATCGTCCTCAATTTAAGCTGAACCCTCTTTGTAAGTCTCCATGTTTCTGCTCCGTAGCTAAGTACCGGCAAGATACCGCTGTTATATACCTTCCTCTTGAGGGATAGTGGCAATCTACCTGTCATAATTTGAGAGTGCTTGCCAAATGTGCTCCACCCCATTCTTATTCTTCTAGTTACTTCACTCTCGTGGTTCGTGCCATTACCATCACAACATTACAAATTCTTGGTATTGCAGCCATCGCTTCGCCGGTGAAACTGATTTTTATTTTTTAGTTTATATGGTTCAGCTCACAGCTTTGCTGTTAAAGCATGTATAGAGTCGCATAATGAGGTATGCACAAAAACGCCACTTTAACAAGATTCATGCATGAACCGAAATACGACGTGACCGAACTAATTTGATATGAACGCGGTTGCATCCTTTGTGTAGCTTACGCGTGTTGCTCGGTCGATGATAAAACTCGACTAAATTTGGCGTTCACGCAAATTGCCGTCTAGGCGCAGCTTGGCACAGCAGGTGAGATTGGCGCACAATGGCGCAGCACTTCCACCCCTGTTTAACCCAAAAATATTGTTCAAGAGCCCAGTGAAAACGTTGAAGAATGGAAACCAGCCATTTCAGTCTGAACAAAAATATGTATATCCAAGCCAATTACTTACAAGAGGCGGTACTCATGTAAAAAAATCGACCAAAGAATATTTCAATGCATGCGCCTTTCTGTGTGTCGTGTTCGCGACGTATCGAACGTGTATAGGTAGGTAATGGCTTGCGCAACCCGCGCCAGAATGTGCGACATCATCCTGGAGTGTTTTCGAATAATCTGTTCGGCGAGCGCGCAAACGCGATCACCTGAGTTTATTCTGGAATAAACTCGGCCACCGGCGATATCGCTCGAATGTTCAACGCCAAGCGCCAACCCGCGTCACCATGGATCAAATTACCAACGACGCCCTGTTTACCGCTATCAGTGCCAGTGTGTAATGGCTGTAGTCTAGCCTTCAGGTTCCTGCCAAGTTCGACCAAATGTAGAGCTTCTTTGACACGCAAACTGTTGCCTTTGTCGACGTCACGACCACGTGACAATATAAGAGTGGGCGGGAGTGCTCATGATGATGATGATTGATGTTTTGCGGCGCAAGGGCCATTTAATGGCCAAAGAGCGCCAGTTCATCGTATTAGAGATATGGACAAAGATTGTGATAAGCGGCTGTATAGGGGCCATAAAATTCTTCGCGCTAAGGTGGGTAAAAACGTAGAAGTAATAAAATTATGACCATGCCGTGAAAGGTGTGTGTTGTTAATGGATGACAAAAGTTTGCGATAATAAAAACGATGGTGGACATGTATGGCCACCATCGTTTGGAGGCACAAGTGTCCCCATCATTCACACCCTTGCGTCCAAGGGCCGTGAGGCAAGTGCTTTGTTTTGTGTAGCCACCGCAGCGGAGACCTCTCGGGAGAGGTCGTGCTACGGAATGCCCGAGTATATAATATTAAAAGTATGAACTTCTCTCAAAAAAGCTAATAAAGATTTATGTGTAAAAAGTGCTTCCCTTCCGACGAACATTGTAGGATGAAGTGGTATCTGTTGTCGGTAGAGTAACGGAAAGGGTTGTGTTCTCAGCGTGTCTAATTCTTTATACTGGATTGTGAAGTACGGTGAGTGCTTCTTCACATCTGTCACACAAAGGTAGATCACCCCCAGACAGAAGAAACGAATGTGTTGTGTGTGTATGTCCTGTTCTTAACCTTGTAAGGATTACTTCTGTGTGGCGTGTTTTTGATAGTGGCGGCCAATGACCAAGTTGCGGCTTGATGACATGCAATTTATTATCTGTGTGCGTATTCCATGTGCCCTGCCAATAGCCTCTGAGCTTTCATTTTGAAAAAGGTCACAAGAGGCACTTTCAAATAACGACATGCAATCTTCTGCATGCTGTACAATATTTGCATTTTGCCAGTTTTGAGATGAAACTGGCGCATGGAATAAAAAACGGACACTCTAAAAAAAGTTACAAACTGACCATTTTGCGTGCAATAGATTTGACAATGGTAGGTGTAACATCACGAAATTTAAAGACAGCAGAATGAGCCGGGAACACAGGTAGTGCATAATTCAACAGACGTTAAAAGCAAGAGATCTCGCCAAGACCACATTAAGTATAATAGGACTGACAACGGGTGATTACTTGTAGCAACAGAATACAGATACCAAGAGAGATAAGAAAGGCTGCTGAGGATGGCAACAAGTTCAGTGGAGCGAGAAAATATAAAGCCTTTGTGGTCTTAAACTTTCACCCGCGTTATTACCAGTCCTATCTGAAACTTTTAACACGAAAGTGTTTTATTCTGGTTTCCACCACGGCTCAGCCTCTTAAAACGTTTGTGTTAAAAGAGCAGTTTAAGCCGCGACAACAGCAGAGTCACTTCCAAACCTGAACCGAAGCTTGGTTTACGGAAACATATCGCGAGACCATACACCTCTGGTTTTGCGCCAGTTTTCACTTGGACATGCTGTGTTTCAGTGCTACTCGGTTGGTTTGCTATTTTTCCCACAAGTTAATCGCGATCACCTCGTAGTCAGCAGTCACAGCCTGAAAGCTGCGAAAAATTAAAGACAAAACTGGATGCAATTGTCGCAGAACAGCATCGTGTAGAAAAGAAAGACCCTACTTATACAGCAGGCCACTTTTATGAACTTTTCACGGCCATCGAAATAAATAATTCATTGCAAAATTTTTGAACTTATTTATCTGTTTGCACATTCCCAAAGAATGAACCTGTTCTCACTATCACTACCAAATTTCTTCGCCAATAGTGACTTACTAGGTTGTTTCTAGACTGAAATTTTGTCAGGAACAACATAAGGTACTTTTAAGATCCATAAGTGTTTTCTTCTAACATAACAAGAATTTCACATGTTGCACGTGCAGAAACAAAAGAAAAAAATATCTTCACTTCTAGGGTGATGACATTTTTACAGAAACGTCAAAAAATACACGACTGATTTCATACTGCACTATGATCAATATAAAAGGCATCTAATGACAAACAATCATATTATTTTTATCATTTTTGACATGATTTTTCCCAAGTTTACCGCATACGTCATGGGTTCTCAAACTGCGTTCCTTGAAAGACACCTTAGTGTTCCACGAGCGGTCATAACGAGTGCAAACCACTCCGACTTTGCCCCTATTAGCAACTAATTTGTTTACACAACCAAATTCTACAGGCGATGCAATGTCAGACCACTAAATCAGCTTATGCTCCCTCCCTGTACACGATGCCTGTTTACCGCAAAAACAAATCACCACTTACTCCGATTTCATCGAGGCAGATGATAACAGCATACTCGACTATCTTCTTTACGAACTAAGTGCTTTCGAACATCTCGCCGACGCTCCCGATAGTAACATAGAGATTGTTTGGCAAACTAAAAATAATTACTTTCGTAACACCTTCAGTAACTTTTCGAAATCCTCTCCGCAAAAATTCTGGAATTACCTTTTGCCAAAGACCAACCCCACTGCTGAGTCTGCACGGGAAGATGAAAACAGAGCTAACGTACTGAATGAATACTTTCATTTCGTTTTTACAACAGATGATGGTTATCTACTGAGCTTTAAAACTTCCTCTCACATAGCTCTAGCACCACTGAACATAAGCATAAGTGGTGTGTTGAATCTACTGCTGAAACTAGACAGCAAAAAAAGCCCCGGACCAGACAAAGTTCCAAACGCCTTTCTTAAAAGATATGCTGAGCAAATATCCTATTATCTAACAATCATCTATCAGAAATCTTTAGCAACTTGTACTCTACCAAATGATTGGAAGATCGCAAAAATTATCCCAGTCCACAAGTCAGGAAATAAAACAGAACCTTCTAACTTTAGGCCCATCTCCCTTACCAGCATCTCAAGCAAACTACTTCAGCACATCATCCTCAAACATATAAATACTTACCTCCAGCAAAATAGCATTCTATAGCCAACGCAGCATGGGTTCCGACAGGGAGCATCCACAGTCACTCAACTTGTTGAACTTATAGATGACATCTCGGGTAGTATTGATCAACAAAATCAGACAGACCTTATTTTTCTTGATTTCTCAAAGGCCTTTGATCGCGGATCACAACAAAAACTAACGCTAAAATTTGAACACACATTAGGCAAGAGGCCCGTTAGTGGATGGATAAAGAAATACCTATCCAACCGGACACAATTTGTACAAATTAACCCCACCAGTTTTAAACTTGTTCATGTCACCTGCGGAGTTCCTCAGGATAGCGTTTTCGCTCCTGCACTATTTCTCATCTTTGTCAATGACTTTTAACCACCGACTTCCCCATCAACAAAAGACGTTTTGCTGACGACTGCATACTCTGCAAAGAAATCACTTCTCCAGTCGACCATGTAACATTAAATAATGCACTTATGACAGTTTCCGCATGGTGTGCTAACTGTCAAATGAGCCCTAATGTTAAAAAACAGTTCTTTTGCGAATATCAAGAAAACAACACGTACAGGAGTTTTCTTATGCCATAAATGATGACCCGGTAACAGTAGTCGCGCAGCACAAGTACCTTGGACTAACGAGAACGTCTGACTTTAGATGGGATCGCCATGTGAACAACATCACTTCAACAGCATTTAATGGCTCTTTTTCCTTAAGTGACGCCTTCGTCAAGCACCCCAGGAGACTAAATTACTAGCTTATAATACACTCGTTAGATCAGTACTAGAATATGCTACCCCGGCATGGTTTCCATCGACTAATAAATTAATCACCATTATAGAGGGAGTGCAAAGAAAAGCAATAAGGTTCATCTCGGACTCTCCAAGTGCTTTAATCAAATCGGCCGGATTACTCACAATTAGAAACCGCGCTGCGCTCGCCCGATTGAAACTGCTTCATCAATTAATTCAAAACAAGTTAAATGTTCATAGTTCTAAGTACATCTCTATTTCAGACACAGGAATAACTCGACTAAAGCACTCATACACCCTAAATGAATATCACGTTCATACAAATTGTTTTAAATACTCTTTCTTCTCGCTAGCCGTACGGCAGTGGAATGACTTACCTTCCACTATTACCAATACCACCTCACTAACTACCTTTTTATTACTACTTGAAAATTACTTACATAATGCACAAACATAAAACTACAAATATTTCGCGCCTTTCTTTAGTGACGTATATTACTATTAGTATTTATCCCGTTACCAACATTCCACCATCTGTGCTTAGAATGTAGGTTTTTTGTATTTTTTTCTAAAGCTTGAATACTATTGTGCGACTACAATTGTATAATCGCAAGTATATTGATATGATATGATGCGTCAGCGTTAAACAGATTTCACAGTTGTGTATAAATGTTTAGCATATGTGAATTTTCATAGTTATCTTAACATTGCCATTCACGCACGAAAAGGAAAAAAAACAGTCATGTTATTTCGCATTATTTTTTCCTTTGTCTTTTTCTCATATATTTCTACTTTGTGTCCTTCCTGCAATAATCCCTAAAGGGATTGGCAGTATGTACTAAATAAATAAATAAATAAATAAATAAATTGGTAAAGTAGCGAATTGAGCTAGTTGGAACATACTCATCACGATCAGCGCATAAAAAGGACAAAAACACATCAAAGTGCAAGACATAAGCGCTGTCTAACAAATGACGGTTTAACAGAAGAAACGTGTCATACTTAAGCAAACATGAAAGCATTAAAAACCTTGCCCCCTCCCCCTCACGTAATCACCGAGCACCTAATTTCGTATCTGCAGCATATATGATTACGTGCTTCGTGGAGAGTGTCAAGGTTTTTTGTACGTTCATTTTTGCTTATATATGACACATTTCTTCGATTAAACATTTAGTTGTTAGACAGCGCTTATGTCATGCACTTTTTGTGGTTTTGTCCTTTTTGTGCGCTGATTGTGATAAGCAAATTTGTGCTGCATTTTACACCTAACGAAGCCATCGCACGCCGAATCTACACATATAGCGTCTCTGCAGATAGCGCGACACCTACGTGGTAGCAGCACAAAAGCTTCATCTAGTGCGTGTCACGAATTTTCACAATTTGCAGACCTGCGGTGACAGAACACGCGGAGTGCTGGTAATTCATACTCGTGAGCATTCAAACCTTTTCAAACTACACTAACGGGCACTTCGGCACTCCATTCGTAGTTCATGGTGCGAGGGTGATCCCGTGGCACAGTTTTTATACAATGTGATTTGCTCTGGTCTATGTCGGTTTTGTGAATAAAATGCTGAATGAGTGCTTTGATACGCTTAAGACAAGTCGCTTCGTACCGAGTGAGGGTTACATGAGCAAATATTTAGGCTTAGCATCGCGACCAGCCTACCGGTCGACGGCCCTTTCACTTAACGAATGGCATGCCTCTTTTTTTTTTTTTTTGCAAAAAATAAAACAGGTTTCTTTGCGTCCAGTGCTTTGCTTGCGTGAACACATAGCCTCCGCTGCACGGTGTATGCAGCGTGTGGTTAGCAGGAGCCTTAAGCGACTCGCGGAGTGGCACGAGGACGCAGGGAGGGGGGGGGGGGGGAATTTCATATTTAACGGCATTGACCTATGACATAAAAGTAAGTAGAACAGGCCAATGCGGGCGGTCTTGCTACTCTGGTTGCGTGTGTTGAGAGCCGTTATCACCAACAACATCTGCCCTTCTGCCTTTGATAGCCTTCATGATTGAGAAAAAGTTGGAAGTTCCGCGGCACACTGGAAAAGCCGTCATGGTGAGGAAGTTTGAGAACCCCTGGCAAACGAGAGCCCCGCCGCGGTGGTCTAGTGGCTAAGGTACTCGACTGCTGACCCACAGGTCGCGGGTTCGAATCCCGGCTGCAGCGGCTGCATTTCCGATGGAGGCGGAAAGGTTGTAGGCCCGTGTGCTCAGATTTGGGTGCACGTTAAAAAGCCTCAGGTGGTCGAAATTTCCGGAGCCCTCCACTACGGCGTTTCTCATAATCATATGGTGGTTTTGGGACGTTAAACCCCACATATTAATCAATCAGTTTCTATCAGAGCCTAATTTGACATCCCCTCGGTGGTGATGACACAGGTGTCCGAAATTAAGAAAAGTTAGTTTCACCGCAAGGGCGAAGATATGAATGCGTAACAACAACTTAGAATGTAACGTTGAGAACGGTAAGCAAATCGAAATGTGCAGCGCGCTGCTCCCACACAAATGATGCACGAAAACAACATACACAGGACGAGAGCAAACCAACAACTTTTAGCGCGCGACACTTAACGCGCTGTGTAAACAAAAACGAGGCACGAAATGTAATCACAGGTACAGATATGAGTGCAAACTAACAAGTACCCTATAGTTGTTACTCCGCTGCGTTATAAAAGCGCACTTTTTTCACAAACGGCGTCTGTACAGCGAGGGAAGTGGTCTTTGTACACCCGTCAACTTAACGCAATCGTACTGGTCAAAGTCGAAGGCGCGCGATTTTCCCCACCGACGGAAAAGCGCGCCCACAAGCATATATCCCCCCGTCCCCCCGCCACTCAAACGCGGGGCAAAGTACGCGTGGAAGATAAGCGCGGGTCGGCGCATCGTGGCAAGCGGGGCGCCGAGCGTGGGCGATTTTTTTTCCTTTGAGTTCTTATCTATATAGATACGTATACATATACGATGAATGATGGCGGCGGCAAAAAAAAAAAAGAAAAGCCGATACTTCATATAATCGCAATAAAAAAAAGGCGAAAGCTGAACGTCGTCGGGAGCCACACCATGCGCGCGCAGTGGAACTATGCGTGCGCGAACGGCGTCGAAAACGAAGGGCCAACGACACGGACATAGACGAGGATACCGCGGAAATATGTTCGGTAAAGCACCCTTTATATGCAGCGCGGCCCCACATATGTGACGCTAACCAAAAGCGTAGCACTGACAATGCGCGAAAGTTTTTTTTTTTTTTTTGGGGGGGGGGGGGGGGGGGCAGGGGGAGTGGGGGCACACAAGTGCATGTGCCCGCAGCGGTGAGAGCTGCGGCAACGCCGGCTCGTGGGGTGCAGGCCCGCCTCCTGCTCGCTCTCGCCTGGTGCGTCGTGCGCTTCGTCGGCAGCGTGGCTACCCCGGAAGATGCATGCTCGTACCAAAATGCCCGAATGCGGAGCACATTTCCTAGATTGCCCGTGGGAAAAAATTCATTGTGTCAAGGTTGTCTTCCTGCGTTACTTTGTTAAATAGAGGTTGCAAATACACGTGCTTCTATGGAGCAACAGCGGCGAATAGAAAAACTTCGTTATATTGATGAATTCGTTATATGAAGGTTAGTTATGAGCAGGTTCAACTGTACTTTGTTATATTAATTAGTTTATTAAAGCCATTATCAATTTCTACCGACATTAGCCAGCAAGACAGAATGTACTCACTTCCGAATACCACAGCAGCCCACTGCGCAGAGAAGAACGGCCGTCGGAAGGCAAAAAACCAGCGAACTAATGAAGAACAGTGCACCTTTATTTCCACCAGGTACACCAGCTGGAAGGTCACTTCGAATAAAATAGTCCATAATAGACATTTACCGACTCTTCTTCACGTGGATGACTGTTTTTTTAAGCTTCAGCGGTTATTTTGAGTCCGTCCTCGGGGTCATTGTAAGCACCAAAGAAGCGTCGCAGCAAGTCTGTCGCAACCAGCGCTTGCGCGGGCATTGGTACGTCGGGTTCGCTAATATTAGGCCCCGGGGTGTCGACACAATCGTTACTGTCGTCATGCACCTCCGTCACCGCGCGCACAATTTCCGCATCTGACAACTCTTTCATTGTCACCGCGTCAGCATCAGCACCGACGTACGTGCAGAAAGTTAGGCACAAAGCCGGCGTCAAGGAAAGCGCCCCACGACATCTGGGCCTGGTTGCCCATAGCGCCCTCACTGGTGAGGACATCGCCGAAATGTTCGACTTTTTTGTTTCCTCGACTAACCGACTTTCAAGATTGCCAACTTCTGCTCGATTATTATACTTTTGCGCTTACGTTTACCGCTTCTGTTGTCCATCTCGTGTCGGGCGGCGAAACTAATACAGGTGGTGTTGCTCTTCCATAGTGAACGACAAGGAACATAGCCGCAATCTGCGCCGTCCCAGAGCGGAGATGAAGGGGAGGAGGTGGTCAGATGCGCGGACGGGTCAGTGAGCTCTACAGGAGAGTCCATTATAACCTGAAGAAAGGGGAAGCAGGAAGACAAAGCCATGCGCGTGTTGGCTGGCCGCTCCCGGCGAGCGCAAGGCACGACTTATGAATAAGTGCTGCCGTGATGATACGTAAACTGTCGCGCGCTATAAGATATTGAATTGACGTATACTAAAATGATCAGTAAATACTCGTTGTGGACAATTGATGGTTCATTATATTTATTGTGAAAAAATTTTCACTTTATTGAAATGAGGTTTGAAATACATGGGCGTCTATGATAATGTTAAGGTGAATTACAATTGCTTCATTATATTCATTAGTTCATCATATCCCGCTTTGTTATAACGAGGTTCTACTTAACATGAAGCAGCGCGAGAAAGAAACCAGGGCTCTACCGCTGCTTGACAGAAGTGCTCCTAAACATGAAATAAAGTGCACACGCGTGTGCACTTGATTGGATGGCCTGGATATCGTCATTGTATGGGATTCTAACTTCAACAGCAGCGTGATGCCTTTAGAATGCAAAAATCTGATTATGAAAGTAGTACATAAGGTATTTTGCGGTCTCTTGCCCTTTTAATGTACAAAATAAGTAATATGCCGTGCTTGTTGCATGTTGGTTTGGTTTCTACGTGTAAAACCTTATTTACTCGCGTTATGAGCACACTCGCATAATAAACGCACCCCCAACTTCAGACGTCAGAATTTGTATTATCCTCCCACATAACAAACGCACCACCTACATTCATCCCCTACAGTTCCGCTAACGGACACCTGGCGCCTACTTCCCCTTTGGGTCTCTTCCGTTTTTTTATTTATTATGCCGACCCCACTCGGCTACCTCAGCTCTCTTCCTTCCCCCATTTGTCCGTTGCCGCATTCTCTTTCTCTCTCTCTCTCTCTCTCTATATATATATATATATTGTAGGCATCGATTATGCGCTTCATCCTCATCTGGAGAGCAGTCAATCATCATCACCTGTTCTGGCTGACAGTCATCGTCTGTGAGCGTGCGCTTCATCTTCGGGTCCGTTGCGCTTGTTTGTTCCCGAGTTCACGGCCAATAAACCTCGTTACAACCGAGTCATTATACTTGGTGGAGGTGGATTGACGATCCCGGTCCTCTCCTCACAACGCCTACTCGCTGGAGCTCCGTTCAGACCACCGCTTGGACCCTCAGTCCGCCAATATGTCTCAGAGTGAGTGGGCGAACGCCCTTTCTGCTCCCATCCCTGCGCTGCAAGCCCCTCCTCTTTACATCGTAAACCACTAGCGCGACCCTCCGATCTTCGCTGGTCTCTGCGGTGAAGCTGTGGAGGACTGGCTCGATAACTACGAGCGAGTAAGCGCAACTTATCACTGGGACGACTCTAACAAGCTCCACCGAGTACCGCTTTATCTCACGGGCGCTGCCAAGACATAGTTCTTGAACCATGAGATTGACTTCACCGACTGGCCTGCCTTCAAGCAGCAGCTTCGCCAAGTATTCGGCACACCTGTTGTTCGATCCGCTCTAGCTAAGAGAACCCTTGATACTCGCCAACAACATCCCAGCGAGTCGTACACATCCGACATAGAGGATGTCCTTGAGCTCTGCCGGCGCGTCAACTCTTCGATGTCCGAGTCAAACAAACTGAGTCACATTTTGAATAGCATTGGAAGCATTGCCTACAATGCCCTTGTTGCCCAGAATCGTTCTACTGTCGCTGACGTCGTCTCTACGTGTCAGCCGAGTACCTTAGCCACTAGACCACCGCAGCGGGGCCGGGGGTCCGAAATCTAAACAGACTTTGGGAGAGGCAGTGAGCAAAATAATAATTGATGGAGAAGTTCCCGATGGATGGAAACTTAGCAGGATGAGCATGATCTATAAAGGAAAGGGGTACAAAGCTGACAGAAACAACTACCGTCCTATAACAGTGACATCAGTGGTCTACAGGCTGGCGATGCAGATTACAAAAGAAAGACTGCAGGCATGGATAGAGGATGAGGGGGTGCCGGGGGTACACTGCAGAATGGGTTTCGGAAACACAAGAGGTTGGAAGACAATCTGTCCTCACTGACGCAGTGCATCGAAATAGCAGAAAAAGAACACAGGCCCCTGTGGCTAGCATTTTTGGATATCAAGAGAGCATAGAATAGCGTTGTTCAAGAGGAATTGTGGGGAATACTGGACACACTAGGCGTAGATGATGTAGTCACTAATCTTTTAAAGGATATCTATAAAAGTAACAAGGTAATTATAAAGTGGGAAAAACAGGTATCCAAGCCTGCAGAGGTAAAACGGGAGCTTAGGCAGGGGTGTCTCTGTCACCCTTATTACTCATGATGTACCTACAAGGATTAGAGGCCAAATTAGAGGGAAGATGACTGGGCTTCAACCTCTCTTTCGTCAAACAAGGAAAACTCATTAAACAGGCACTACCAGCATTGATGTACACAGATGATATAGTGCTATGGCCGACAACAAGGAAGATTTGCAGAGATTGGTGGACATGTGCGGTAATGAGGGAGATAGGTTAGATTTTAGATTCAGTAAGGAAAAATCAGCAGTCATGATTTTTAATGACAATGAAATTAGTGAGCTTAGAATGCAAGAGGTCTCGCTAGAGATAACAGATCAATACAAATATCTGGGCGTATGGATAAGCAACGGGGCCGAGTACCTAAGAGAACACGAAATATACATGTCGACTAAACGTAACAGGAATGCAGCGGTGATGAAAAACAGAGCACTGTGGAATTACAATAGCTATGATGTTGTGAGAGGAATATGGAAAAGGGTCATGGTTACTGGTCTGACGTTCGGCAATGCGGTCTTGTACATGAGATCAGAAGTTCAAGCAAGATTAAAAATTAAGCAACGTGGAATAGGTAGGCTTGCCTTAGGAGCTCACGGGAATAAACTAAATCAGGGAGTACAAGGTGATATGGGATGGGCATCATTTGAGGGCAAGGAAGCTAGCAGCAAGATAAAATTTGAGAAGCGATTGAGAGAAATGGGGGAGGAGCATTGGGCTAGGAAGGTATTCAGCTACTTGTACATAAAGAATGTCGATACAAAATGCAGGAAACAAAACAGAAAATTGACTGGTAAATACTTGGAAAACAGCAGGGGGCCAAACCAAAAAGAATTATCGGTTAAGAAGAATGTGAAGGAAGCTGAGACCTATATGTGGAGAATTGGCATGATTAAGAAGTCCGCACTAAAGATCTATCGAACTTTTAAGCAGGAAATTGCCAAAGAAAGGATCTATGATAATACTCGAGGTAGTTCTCTACTGTTTAAGGCCAGGACGGGAGTATTGCGAACCAAGACATGGCCAAATAAAAAGGGGTAGACACGGTATGCAGTGCGTGTGGAGAGGAAGAAGAAACTGCCAAACACTTGATAATGTTTTGTAAAGGGCTTCACCCTATAGTTCAGGATAATGGCGCAGAGTTTTTCAAAGCACTGGAGTTTAGGGTTAGGGAGGGCAAAATAGACTTCAAGCGGGTAAAATTAACTAGAAGGAGGTTATCTGATTGGTGGCTAAAGTCAAGGCACGAGTGAAAATTAAACCCTTCACTGCAAAGTAGGAATCCTCAACCTCACTAAGGGAAAAAAATAAACCTAGTTTTTTGTTCATTAAGTATTACGGCTTGGTGGTGCTAGCCACCGCCCGATCATAATAGTACAGCCATATCCATCCATCCATCCATCGGAGCGAGCAGCACCCAAAAAGCAGTGGCGCAACTGTGCTACCTAAAGGTAGCATATACGTAACTCTACCACACGTGAGACATAAGTGCCATCTGGCAGTTTTTTTTAGAAAACAAAGCGCGTGGCTTTGAGACGAGTGTGCGCGCTCATCTCAGAGGTGATAAGGTGTAGAACGCAAGGCGACAGGTAGGTGCCACCACCGTCTCTTCCAAGCACAGCGTTGGAAACACTTGTCTTTCCGTGCAAGCATTGCATGGTCAGCGCACCGTGATGAGCGCTACGATCCTAAAAATTACTTATGCCTTTTCCAGTAAAAGGCTCACATACAGAATATATACGTCTTGTTATAGTGTCCCAGACATGCGCAATAATTTCTCAATTGGCAATTGCACAAGCATGAACGTTTAATTTTGAGCAACATAGGTTGGCGCTGCGAATGGGGTCGGTCGTTTCGAGTACCCGATGCCGTTAAGAGTGAACAAACAGGCAAATGTACAGACAGACAGACCAAACTTTTGCATCGAAGGTCCCCAAGAAAGACTATTGTCTTTAAAATCACTTGTCACCCAGAAAAGATCGTGACGATTTTCACAACATGGTAGCACCCCCGATACTCGCCTCGCTTGTTTGCCGGGCGTACACAAACTTCTCATGTGGAGGTGAGGCGGTGGTCATATTTAGTCCTTAATCTTGTTATCGACAGTTTGTTTTGATGTTACTGGGGTATGTTTGTTACTTATGAAACGGGGTTTATTGGCCCGTTTCACTTGCTGTAATGACAACGGCGTCGTTGAGTGAGGATGCCGCGAAGTTGGCAAAGTATGTCGTGATGCACGCTTCTGGGCGCCCCTCGAAATCACAGCAGATACCACTGTTGCGGTTAAACGATTGCGAGAAAAGATAGCCGCAAAGCGCCTATATGGCATGCGCGGGAACAGCTTGCAGATGAGTGAAGTGCAACAAAGAACCTGTTTCCAAACAGTCTACGCATTTGCGAAAAGCTAAGCGGCCTTACTCAATATTAATTATTGTTATCTAAATACTGCCGCAATTACAGAGTCAAGCAATTCCACGATTTCTGACGTCGTTCCGGGAGTCGAATAAAACTGTCCTGTGAGCCACAAGTGGCCCGCGGGCCACAGGTTGCGGACCTCTGAGATAGACGGTTTGGCGCAGTTTGCAGTTTGGCGCAATTTACCTCAATTTTATCAGGTTGATGCAGCAAATCTCAATTGGTGCTGGAATGGGATCTCTGCATCCCTGAAATTTTCAGCCAAATATGCACGTGCAGCAGTTGACTCTTCAAAAGCTGACTCTCCAGCCACACATCTCCCCTTGGAGTGCTGCGTGTAGACGGACTTACTTAAGCAAATGCACAGCAAGGCATTTGTTTCTCCATTCTCGAGAATCACAGTCTTTTAGCAGTCATTTCAAACTGCGTGGTACCGCAGAAAGCATTTTTCACGCTGGAGCACAGCACCAGAAAACCGCTCAGTGATGGCGGATGCCTCCCAACATCTAACCACAACAAGCTAAAAAGTTCAGATGGCTAAGATCAAATCAACTTCCACAAAATACGGTAAATCAGAGATCATTACGAGAGGTTTTCTTCCTGGAGTCGACATAACATAGGCTATGAACGGAACTCTTTATTATGTTGATTGTAACTTGAACAAAGCAGAAAACTCGTTCCTCTTTCTGTGAGATTGAAAGACAATGAATCACTAGGAGGCCGGCTGTATTACGTAAACTAAAAAATACCATGGATCTGGTTGGGAGAGTAGAACAATTGAAATATAAAAAAAAAATTAAAAAGGGTGCCTGCGACACACAACTATTCTATAGGCTCTCTAGATACACATTGACAAATGTATTTATGTCGATTTCATGTTTTAAACACCAATTATGACAGTTTGTTATTTTTTTTGCTAACAACCATGTCCCCTCGAAGGTCAGTGAACTTAAATGTTTGTACCCTTTTGAGCCATTAATGAGACTTCTTGTGCAATCTAGGTATAATCTGGTTTTTCATGCATCTGGCGCTGTTTTTTTTTGTTAATTTTCTTTCCCATGTTTAACTAAATTCAGTGTCTCGCATTGACATTTTTTGTTCTCTTACTTGTTTGCATGTGAAGCACGCACATCGTGTTCTTGACAATTTAATATTTAGACCGAGTGACACAATTGCCCTAACAGCACCATTTCCTATAAACGGTTTCGCCAGTGCTTGCCATTCTGTGGCAACATAGCACCTTCTCTGAAAATGCACTTCCGAAAATTGTAGCTGCACTTGCTTTCGCAAGCCTCAATGGCTGCTGCTGCTTATTTTGCAATGTTATATAGGATTAAAGTGATTCCAACAAAGTACTCGGGTGCTTCTGTGTTCTGCCCATAGAAGATCACAATAGCTTTTTGTTTGTGTGCAGGACACCGGTGGGTGAAAATTTCTCGGTAATTTGTTTTTTGTGGTTACAGCCACGATTCTCAATGTTCACTGTTGAAAGCAACGCTCGAGACAAAAGCTGCCGCCCTCAAAGCGTATCGCCATGCAGCGAATGCCACAGTTATACTAGTGCCCGCAATCACTGTTTGTTCATAATAATGAAGCACAGTTATATTTTTTATTGATTGCAGCAAAGCTGATGAGTGAATTCGCACAGCTGCCAACAGTTATATATACATATAAGCTGTGAGACCTGTGATGTCAGCACGAGGATACAGTAATCTTGTCCATAGTGGAATTTAGAGCGCGTAAACAGACAAAACCGGAGCCCTCCACTACGGCGTCTCTCATAATCATATGGTGGTTTTGGGACGTTAAACCCCACAAATCAATCAATTAAACAGACGAAAACGAAAACAGTTATACACACGAACGCTCTGTCTTTCGTTTTTTGTCTGTTTATGCGCTCTGAATTCCATCATGTTCAGGTATAAATTTGCCAGATTTCAGCGGTTTTAAACTAATGTTGCCATCAATGGCCACTGTTCCACCAAAGCAATTGAATTTTTGGTTCTGAACACTGACTGAAGATGTACCGAAATCACATTTAAGGTCATGTACTTACAGTAGACTCCCAGTAAATAGAACCTGAAGGGTCGGGGAAAATATGTTCCATTTAACAGGAGTTTCGTTTAATGAGTGCTAAACAAGGGTGCAGAATACAAGCCCGAAACCAAACATAGCAGACGCATTTGTTCTGTTTAAGCAGTAGTTCAATTTAAGAGATTTCGGTTTACTGAGAGTCTACTGTATAATGTATTGATGATGTGCTAATGAGAGCACCAGAGTGGTCTGCACGAGGCAACCAGCCTCACAGCTTGAAATAAGAAGTATATACTATACATTATACCAGTTATGCTCGACACTTTAGAATGCAATAAATGGTGATCGTACTTGATCATTATCTCCCTGCCCAGCGGTCTAGTGGCTAAGGTACTTGACTTCTGACCTGCAGGTTGTGGGATCAAATCCCAGCTGCATTTTCGATGAAGGCGGAAATGCTGTAGGCCCGTGTGCTCAGATTTAGGTGCACATAGTTCGATTTGATCTGAACCAGAATTTTAACATTAAAACTATTTAAAATTCTAGTACACAAATCCAGTTAACATCCAACTGGCAATGGCCCAAACAGATTTTCAATTTTCCTCTTATAATAACCTCTCAATATGTTTCACCCCATCACACCCTCGTAGCACCTTTGCGGCAAAGCTGCCTTTCAAGTTCTGCTATGTTTACAATTGTATTTATTAAAGAAACACTGGTTCCAACATGGAAGATGACAGATATGGCAGAGGAGGGGAGGCTCAATTAATGATGTTTTGTGCCTAAAATTTGGGCAGGAATTCCGAAAAATCTGATGCCGAAAATCTTTAGCATCCGAAATTTCAGATGGTCTTACATATGATTAGACGGTCTTATAAGAATTAGCTAGTCTGAAGTTTCTTTTTCTTTTTTCATGCAACTTGAAAATTTTAAATAAGAACGAATACCTAAAAGCTCTGAACCGTCACTCCAGCAGAACTAACGAGAAATGCATATGCACATTCCTGTCATGTCGTAACACGTTTAGGTATTTTTTTTTTTTTTCAGTTATATAGATGTGCAATGACTCGCCAAATGACGTTGTCAGTGCTAAATCACTTGAAACATTTTCATCGCTGCTGGAATTTCATTTAGAGCCATTGCAATAGGTTCTGAGGTATCTGTGCGCAAATAAAAGCAGAAACGATATATTGCACATGTACTCGCACATTGTTACAAATGCTTAACAGCTTGCATCTGTGTGTCAATTAAATTACCGTTTGATGTTATCATGTTTGCTAGTTTTGTTTTTCTTTTCCCCCCTCAGTAAAACACATATGCATTGCGCATTTTCTTTTTCATTTTCTATTCTGCTATATGAAGTCGCCCTCTGCTGTATAAGCCTGAAAAGGCCCTGGGTATTGAATAAATAAAAAAAGAACAAAAATATATTGGTTTCTACGAGGCAGATTTGCAACTTTGGATGCTTCAAACTTGAAGGGAGCGCATTCTTATCCACCCCAACAGTTGCGCTTCTGCAGAAGTTGAAAGGGGTGGTGTGAAAAGCTCAGGAAACAGCATCTTTGCTTTTCATGTGTAAAGTGTTGTTTGCAACACTTTAACTGCACCAAACCATATCCATTAATACAATTCAGCTTCTGCTTTGCCCTATTATTGATAAGACAACTATGAACCCCCCCTGCCAGCGCATCATCAAGAGAACCAAAAGAAACACGGTCATGTTGCTATTTCATAAGAATGTACTTAAAAAACCTCTCAAGTTGTTTCCTGCATTCTTGCTTCGAAGTATTCGAAAAATATTCTGGAAATGCTCGAGAAGCATCAGAAAAAAATATTCCGCGTCGATTTACACTTACACTTTACTATTCTAATTTGCTTCGCACCGAATATTCGAATTTTGCTATTCGCACAGCTCTACTCTAAACGTGCCCAGGAAAGAGGGCCAGAGATAACCAAAAAGCAGAAGCAAATATACACTATGTGAAAACCGTTTTAGCCACCGAGTAAAGAATAACGGAAGTACAAAACATCAGTATTTTCTTGAAGAACACCGTTCAGGTCTACGATGTTTCATTTACAAACATAACAACTCAATTGGACAATATCAGTAAGCTTTCAGACCAAAATGCACAAGATGTCACTGCAATCATGACCAAACTGGATGACTTTGAAGACCGAGCACGTCGATCGAACCTTGTTATTTTTGGTTTGAAAGATCGCGAGCGTGAAACTTGGGCCGAATCGGAAGCCTCTATGCTCCAATTTTGTAGCAAAGAATTAGAAATCAGTCTTGACACAATGGATATAGAAAGGGCTCATCGTTTAGGTAAATATAATGCTAACAAAAACCGACCAGTCATCATTAAATTTGCACACTTTAAGGTTAGGAAGAACGTACTGTCGAGTGGGCGCAAGCTAAAAGGTACGAACTATCGCATATCGGAGGACTATCCACCTAACACACTTAAAGCCAGAAAACTTCTCGGTGAGTTTGGAAGGGCACAGCAGCAACCTTACAAACTTCGTCATGATAAGCTTATCATTGGCAACAAAACTTTCATTTACGATCATGACTAACAAAGTCGTTCTGCGCCCGTTAAACACATAGGCCCCAGCCGTACTATTCCAACCAGGAAATCATTCTCCTTTCTTTATACTAACATTAGAAGCATTATTCCGAAAGTTGTTGGCTTACAAAATTTAATTAGCTCTTCAGAGCTGCTACAATATTTCCCGGACTTCAACATTTTTCGACGTGACCGCACTAACAAACGTGGAGGTGGAGTGCTGATAGGCAGTCATAAAAGCCTTCAATGTACAGAAATTCGTGTGTCCTCATGCTTAGAAATTACGTTCATTCTCTGCAATGCTTCTTATCCCCCACGATAATTGGAGTTTGTTACCGCCCTCCCGGTCTTGACCCCCTTTTTGTACCGAATTTCCACGTGGCTATTCACTCTGTAACTAAAACTTTCCGTCATTATCCGATACTTCTCCTCGGTGATTTTAATTTTCCAGCAATTTCGTGGAATAATCTGGCAAGCACAGCCGCCAAACACGGTCCTGAAAGCGATGTCAACTCATGCCTAAGATTTGGACTAACGCAACTCGTCACTGAACCCACACGTCAAAATTCTACCTCCTCCAACACTCTAGATCTTATCCTCACTTCCGAGCCTGACAAGGTTTCCAAGATGACGTTCTTGCCTGACTTAAGTGACCATTCAGTGATTCATGGTACCTACCTCTGCCAACTAACACGCTCGTCTAAAATAACAAAAACGATAACATTGTATAACAAAGGAAACTATTCTGCCCTAAACAATGAATTTGCAGAATTCGCTACTTGCCTGCTAGCCCATTTTTCGCAGCGCTCTGTCGAGACTAATTGATTGCTCTTCAAAAATAAAATCCATGACCTGTTCATAAAATACTTGCCCACCATTACCGTCACCGAAAAAAAGACGTCCCCATGGTTCACAGCTACACTAAAACGACTCAATAATTAAAAGAAAAGACTTTTTAGATCGGCAAAACGATCTAATAATATTTCTGCATGGAACAACTGCTACGCTGCGGAAAAAGCATTCAGCACGCATGCTATGAAAGAAAAACGTTCTTTTTACTCACAGACTTTGCCGGCCATGCTGACCAATAACCCGAAGAAATTTTGGAGCGTTATCAACCCTCAAAATTCCCAACCACTGGCACTGTTTGATAATCATAACTTTCCGATCCCCGACGATGAAGCTACCGAACAACTTAATCAATTTTTCTCTTCCATGTTCACTATCGAACCTAACGGCAACTTACCTTCATTCCATCCTCGTGATTACGACATGATGCCGGACATCACGTTTTCTCAACAGGGCATTGCTAAATTAATCGACTCATTAAAGCTCACATCTGCTTGTGGCGCCGATGGCATCAACGCTAAAATGTTAAAAAACACACAACCCATTGTCAGTGTGATATTATGCCATATTTTTCAGCAATCACTGTCTTCAGGAGTGGTGCCGGAAGACTGGAAAGTGGGTAAGATTGTTCCAGTCCCTAAAAAGGGCCCTCCATCCCAGCCTAGCAGCTATCGTCCCATCTCGCTCACTAGCATTTGCTCTAAACTAATGGAACATGTGATCTACTCTAACACCGTCAAGTTGTTAAACCGCCACAACTTCTTTCATCATAGTCAACATGGGTTTCGCTCAGGATTATCCTGCGACACACAACTTGCTTCATTCTACAATGACATCAGTTCTAGCGTTGACCTAAATATACCCACCGATGCCCTCTTTTTAGACTTTGAAAAAGCATTTGACAAAGTTCCGCATCAACGGCTACTCCTCAAGCTTTCTTGCTTAAACATTAATACATCGACGTTCAACTGGATTCGTAGTTTTCTGACTAATCGGCAACAATTTGTGTACGCTAACAACCATTCATCTAACCATCTTCCCGTAATCTCTGGCGTCCCACAGGGCACAGTACTCGGACCCCTACTTTTCTTAATTTATATAAATGACCTCCCAGCTAACATTTAATCAAATATTCGCCTGTTTGCAGATGATTGCGTCGTGTACCGTCCAATAAAAAACTCTACCGATATTGCTATACTTCAAAACGATCTTAACCTAATTGAATCCTGGTGTAACGACTGGCTAATGTCTTTAAACGTAAATAAGACATCGCTAATATCATTTCACCATGGGCAACATTATCAGCAAGCGACTTACACCATTTCGGGCTCTACAATCTTAACAGCAGAATCCTATAAATACCTCGGCGTAACATTCTCAAGCAACCTCACCTGGTCCACTCACATTAACAACGTAGCATCCTCCGCTAATCGTGCGCTGGGTTTACTTCGTAGGAATTTAAAACTTGCTCCCTCATCAGTGAAGTTGTTAGCTTACACCACATTTGTTCGCCCTAAATTGGAGTACGCATGCTCTGTTTGGGACCCTCATCAATCTAATCTATCTAACCTTCTAGAATCTGTACAAAATCGCGCAGCCCGGTTCATCTACTTCGTGTACTCTTATCATTCCAGCGTTTCCGAACTTAAAACTAGTGGCCACCTCAACAACCTAGAATCACGTCATCATATATCTCGGCTCTGTCTTTTTCACAAATTTAATCACGCTGTTATGTTTTGCCGCTCATAAGTTGATCGTGCGGATGGGACAGCACCAGAAGCTACGTTATTCAAAACTTCTTTCTCGGATCTCTCTCGGCAAGGTCGCAAATTGCTTCCTTTGAGCATGGGACGACAGCGCGGGAAGCTACGTTATACAAAGCTTCTTTCTCGACTCTCTCTCGGTATGCCCGTGTAACTGTACACCACTTATCCTCTGGAATGCAAACTACGTCCGTCTCCTCCGCTGCCGGGGACAAACACACAATGTGAAACGAACCCGCTCTGCCAACCGGCTTGGAATGTTTGTGATTTAGAGACAAGTCGCCGCTGCCGGGGGCAAACGCACAATGGGATTAAGCGACCCCGTCCTGCTTCCGCTGCCGGGCGCGAGCTCAGTGGGAGTAGGCGACACGCTCTGTTCTGGCGATCAGCTCAAATTCGCAGCGATGCACGACCCGAGCACAAGGAAAGCGGAGAAAGTCAAAGGCCGCTTGCTACCTGCGGGGGCAATGACGTTCCGCGCGCAATCATTCAATTACCGACTTTGGAGGTTCGTCTCGGCTCGCTGGGTGTGGGAAAGGGCATGAATGTACGGGGTCTACAATGCCGATATCTCCCGAGCGTTAGAATTCCTGAGCGCGTGGGAGATGGAGAGAGAGAGACATGATGGGAAAGAGTACCAAAACGCCTGTTTAAACTGTAGAAGCGCTGCTGTCGAGAGTAAGGTCAGCCCAGTAGGGAGTGACTTAATCTGAGTGGAAACAGATTGGATGAGAGAATGTTGAGGCGGACCAGCAGTGGCCCCCTCCCCTTTTTCTTTGTTACCGCAAGATGCTTAAGACTGGAGGGAATCCGTTTCTCTTCAGTCGAGGCTGCAATCACTTAACTGATAGATCAGTACGACTCCGTACGATGCAACTTTTGTCTGGGCCATAACCACTAGGTGGTCGAACAGTGAGACTAAATGCGTTGTATGTAGTAACAGTGTTCTAGGCTCTAACTTAAGAAAAGTTAAGTAGAAGAGTAAGACGCTGTTGATGTCTGTGTTATCATGAGTGTGCTTCGGCAAGATGTACATATGACTGTAAATATTTCGCTGTAATATACCTTCAAGTTTTTATTACCTCCAACCTGCCTCCTGCTTCATCGACGCCGATCATCTCCTTGACGGGACTTCAATCCATATCAAGGAGATCAACGAACGAGAAGGAGAACTTAACTCACGCTCCTTTCAACGTTCCAGCCATCTTGCCTGCTCATCGATTATCCAGCCGTACAAACCATCCCCGAGCCGTTTATCCACCGCCAGCACAAACTACTGCCCACCTTCGCTCCTTTTTTGTTGCAACCGCCCAGGACTGAAACAACTTGCCTGCCTTCGCCATGCACCACTCCGACCCACATGTATTCAAGACCGTGATAAAATCATTATGTTGCTAATTATGCCCATCCCTCATGTAGTACCCGGACTGGGGCCTTTGAGGTATACTAAATAAATAAATAAATAAACATGTCTATGTGATGAAATTAATAAATGCTTTCTTGGTTATTTTTGCTTTCACTCGTTCAGTGATTGCAACTTCTTCAATTGTATAAACTTGTAATAACTGGGCTCAAATTATCAATCATCATAATGTAATAGATTTTAAAATAGATACAAATCGTCTTGTGGAAATAGCGAATTTTAGATTCGAAGGGAATAATAATTGTGGTGGAATATTTTAAATTGAATTCGAATAGTATATATGACATATAAAAAAATGTGCACATTTATCATGACTTAACTAACCTGCACAATATTTTTTTTTAAATTGAAATAGAACCTCTATGCAAATGCTTTTTTTTTTTCGTTAAAAGGAAGGAAAAATAACTTTGAGTAGTAGTAGGATTCTACTTTCAGCAGGATGCAAGTCATAACCTTTAAAATACGTAACATTTTAAAATTTATTATACTTAGAGCATACAAGCCTTCTTAACTAGCCTAGTAAAATGAATTGATTTCAGAGTAATACTTTTATTTTAAGGGGTCGTGTGACACTTTTTCAAGTAGTCATGAAATGGATTCACTAAAAAAACTAATTCATTGCCTCATGAATTCACCGACGCAAATATATTTTTTTTTTTTAGAATCCGTACAGTACGCGCGGAGTTGCAAAGATTTCTCGCACGCTGCTAGTGCATTCTCTCTTCTCGTCCCGACCAAAGCACTGGAAGCTAAGCAGGGAGGAATGGTACGAGGAAACAAAATACGTCACACATGCTTTTTGAGCAGGGTGGAGTCATTTGCCGAGAGAAGAGAGCAATTTTTACTGACTTTCAGAATTCATTGTGAATCGCACACTGCGTGCTGCGCTATAATACAGTCAACTGCCGATATTTCGGACCCTCTAGGGAGCGAAAAACCGTCCGAAAATTCGGGCAGTCCAAAAAAATGAATGCAAGCAAAAAAAAATGCATTATTTTACTGATAACTTTCAATTCAAGCAAAAAAAAAAACGCACAATTTTGCTAACATTTCTCAATGCAAGCAAAAAACGCACCATTACATTGATATTTCTCGGATCAAGAGGGCCAAGGTCGAAGTACCAGACTTCCGGAACTCTACCAAAGCCTCAGTGGGGTGGCTCTGAAAAGAGCCGTTAAAAAAAATGCATGCAGACGACAGCAAGTGCCGTCAGGGCCGCCCGTGATAGAGCCGTAGTGGCTTGAAAAACTTGTTGATTCTTGTTTGAACGGCGTTCCGCTCGCATGTGATCACATTCGCCTCGATCTGAGCAAGGGTCATGTCATCACTGTACACTGATGACAGCGTCATCAATGGTCGCATCAATTTGGCGGTCGTAGGTGGCGCAGGCATTTGTTCCTCTTTTTCGACATTGGAGTCGTCTGAATCCGCCATAACCTGACTGACTATTTCGTCGTCGGTTAGCTCTGTGCAGAAGTCGAGCTTGTTGTCAGCGTCGACGAACGTCAGCCTGCGATCGGCCACTCTTCACTAACTTAATAATGGTGACTTTTTTCTTCATCGTTAACTGACCGTACTGTTTTCCGCGCTTTGATGCCATCGGCGAGGACGACGAAGGCGGAGTGGGGGCCATCACAGGCAAGCGAAATCCTCACGATGTGAACAAAGGAGTTTGCTGACGAGCGTCGAAGCACCTAGGCTTAGCGTTGCAGAGCACACTTCACACGATCACACAACCACGCACTAGGCTAGCCAAACACCTGTGGGCTGCGTAAACAAAACGGCGCGATGGCAGGCGACGGTGCCTTAGGTACTCCGGAGGTGGCTCTGGAAAACATTTAAGATAGCCAGCGTGGCCAGACCAAATCAGTGTGTGACGGTTAGTTCTAGTTCGAAGTGGTGAAACGCTTCGCGAAAGCGCTGCGCGCGAAGCCAGAGTGGCACTCACGAGCACAAGCGCTAAGGCGAAAGAAACTTTATTGGCGCCAAAAAATTTCCGGGCGGATAGTTTCGATTGTCAGCAAAGCACCCTTGCACGATAAACACGGCCAGTGTTAGGAATCTCGGAGGCCGTGTGTGTTTCTCCGCTAACAATCAACGAGTCCAAGCAACAGATGCAGCCACAGTAGACCGGCGCGCTCTTTTATGCGATCGTAATCGCATGTGACGCAGTTGTGGTGGTTTCCACTGGAGGTCAGTGGTGGTTTCCGACCTTCCGCCGCGCCAAAAAGTCCGGAAAATTGGACTTCGGGGGGTTTGAGCGTCCGATATTTTAGACTTCCTTATACATTGATTCTATGGGGCTTGTGGCAGTGCCGCGAAGATGTCCGAATTATCAGGCATGTCCAAAAATTCGATTGTCCGAAAAATCGGCAGTTGACTGTATTTGGCTTGCGTGTTCTCGGTAGCCTCGACTACCAATCAGCAGCGTTTTCTGACAATGCTCGAAAAGTGTTGCAGGGCCCCTTTAAATTTAAAAGGGGGCTTCGCCGCAGAGCGAATTTTTCCTGGATAGGTGCTTCCATGATTTATGTTGAATTCCAATGGCGGAGTCGGTGCAGCCGACAGACTTCGCGAGCGAGCACTCGACTCTGGCGTAGAGCAAATCCTCCAAATCCGCCATCGGAACACAACCCGCCCTGCTGGAGCAAGGCGGAAGCTGCCGCGTTACCCAGGATACCTTGCGCTGTCTTTTCCGCTGTCTGTTTCCCACGTGGTTTACCAGCATCGTCACATCGTTCATTTGCTTGTTCAGCACTATTCACCTGTGTGGAATGGATATCACGCCAAGCGTGCAACAGCTATTGTCCACGATGTCTGCTGTCGCTATCGAGTAGCAGAAGCATTGCCGCACGCTTTGCCGAGGTAGCCGAGCCGTCCGCCATTATCAACACAACTCGCGCCGCGCCAGCTGCGCCCCCAAGCAGGCAAACGTGTTAAAGGAAATGCGTCACGCTGAGTTCCGGTCCACTCCACCGATTTTGGCGGAGCAGTCTTTCCTGCTCCACGAAGGGCCTCCCGCTCTGAATCCCCTCCGGCTCTCTCACTGGAACTTTTGACTCTCGCTCACACTCTGTCATTGGAACACACTTGCTCTTAAAGGAGCAGAAAAACTTGCTCCGACTCTGCCATTCGAATTCAACATTAGTACCTCCACACTGCAGTGAAACAACCTTTAGAGGCGGTAAATTCGTAATTATATGGACCTATTCGTTCCTTGCGAATACTTCGAAATTTTCAATAATTTAAATTCGAATCGAAGCGAATTCGAATACCCTACTATTCATTCAAATATCTGAACATTCGCACAAGCCTACACACAAAAGACGTTAAAGACCCCATGCAAAACACTAACAGAGTGCAAATGGTTTTTCTATATACAACACATGTGCAGCCAATCATTTCTAAAATCATGCACTTTAAATCTATAAGAAATATTTCGCAAAATAGACCTTTCAGTTTGGAATGTATACTTTCTTAGTGAAATTAAATGAAACACCAAGGTGGTGTACAAAATAGTGGCAGGAGCACATTTCAAAAGAGAACATGTTCTTAAAACAAAGCATCTTTGCACATATTGGATGGCCACTCTGTGAACAAATATCATTCAAGAGTTGCGCAGCTTCCTCTTGCCAAAGAGAAAGAGACAGGCACGGTCAACAACAAATGCGCATATGAGGTCAAAGGCCAGCACTTGGAGAATGATCCCCTGCATCTGAAAAGGAGTAAGAAATCTCTGATGCAGTCATACAAAGAGAAACAGACACTTGCCCAACCCTAGCATCTATATAGTATGCTGTGCAGACACACCTACTACTGTCCTTCCCACACAATAACTGAAATTTGGCTACAATAAGGTAATTGTGTTACACAAGATTGGCTGTGTTTAGATGAAGGCAACAATGGTGTAGCATTATCAACATTTAACGGGCACTAAAGGCAAACATTAGGTCGACATTGATTGTTGAAATAGTGGTATAGAGAGCTTACAGTGCTACTTTTGTGCCAAGGAAGTGCTCATTTTGAAATAAAATCCAATTTTAGAGGGTCTGCATCGCATTAGCGCACTTCAAACCACCCGTCTCATAGTGGTCTTTCTGATATCACTGCTGCCATGTGCAACGTTTTTCGCCTTTACTGCATGGCCGCCGACACTAGTAGCAACAGAGTGAAAGTAGCGGGAACGACAGCAGTAACAACGGCCACCGAACAATTTTCCGCTTGCTTAGTTCAACTGGGCACCGCTAGATGGCATCAGCTATGCAGCCTAACCAAGTGAAAATGGAACTTTTGAACCACTCCTGCCATTCTCCATAGTAATGCCAGGCCTTTCTTTTTTCCACAAATCAAACAGAAACAGAAAAGCAGCATTTTATTACATCTATTGATGCACACAGCACAGAAGGTAATTTTTTTATTGCAGCTAGTCAGACTACTAGTGATTAATTGTGGTCGAATGCTCTCACGTCATTGGGATCGTTTCCGGAATGCCCCACTTGTGGCATGCATTGTGCAATGAATTTAGCTTAATTTCTCAGTAAGTAAGGCACTGCTGCTGGTAATAGTGTTTTACACGTCATACATAGAGCTTCCCTCTGACATGAACTGTTATTTGCCTTTGGTGTCCTTTAATATTACATTTCACGCTGATGTTACACAGTAAACTGTTTGAGGCAAAAGGGACCATCAAAATAGGTTCTGTTTACCTGGTTTACTAAACGATGAACAGCGGTACAGAATTCAAGTATAAAACCAACCAAAGTAGAGGCAACTCTTCCATTTAAGTGGCATCTCTGAATAAAAAAAAAATTCTGCTTACTGAGTCAGTCTACTGTAATTCACAAGTAAAGTGTATCATATCAAAATATGCCGAGCAGGCTTACTTATGACACAAAATGTATCTTTCAAGGGCACATGTAAAAAGAAGTATGCTGTACTGGTACTTATTTGAACGTTTATGTTGCCAAATAACAAGAAAGAAAGACATTAAAATGATATTGAAATAGTTTTGACAATTTTGTACACACTGAGCCAGTAAATAAGGTCCCAAGTGTCAATTTCAGACCAATTTAGGCTCTCGGCACTGAGTAATTTATTACATATGCAAATCGCAACGAACCACACCCAGGGGCAGATCCAGCCACTCATTTTAGGGGGGGGGGGGGGCAGGAGCGGTCATTTACAGTAACACTGGAGAGGAGGGCGTAGTTGGATGCCAAGCAACTCTTTGACTAGCCTGTGTAACGCTGTCCCTCCGTCCGCACCACTCCTCTCACTCGCTTCACCCTCTCCACCACTCGCAACGCTCGAGCCCACTCCTTATGTGGGCATCATCTCACCCGTGCCAGCTCTCTCCATCTGACAGTGAGAAGAAGCCGCTAGGCGGTGGGTGCACGAGCCCCGAGAATCTCACGGCGCAGACAATGTGGATAGCCCGCCGCTGCTTAGCGCGTGATCACGCTTACAGGCGTGATCACGCACTATCACTGTCGCGGCATGCCGCTTCCCGCTAGTGTGCGCGTACCTTTTCCGGCTGTCGCCCCCATTGCAAGGGTTAGCGAAGCCAATCCCGTTCATGAATGGCGACGTCAACACCGACGAGGCGCGAGCCAGGGAAGCCGAACGCAAGCGTCGGCAGTGAAAGACCAGCGGCACCGATGAGGTACGAGTCAAGAATACCGATCGCGTTCGAGAATACAGCGAGGAGACGCAGGCCAAGGGTGCCAAGCGCAAGTGCCTTCAACGCGTCCGGCCTCCTGTGTCTTTGCGTTTCAAACAAACGTTTACTCAAGTAAACGCTAAGCCGACTTTTGCTTCAAACAATTCTTCCAACACCTGCATCGATGCCCATTTGAACAGGGTCAACACCGCGCGCATCGCTGCTGCTTCGCATCCCATCAGGGTTGCCTTCGGGGAAATAGTAGTTTTCATTTTTACTGGCACAAAAACTTTACCATAGCATATATACTGTTTATGTGTGCTCAAAAGAATCACACTCATTTGTTTTTAATTGGTCACAGCAGGTGGACGGCGAGCACTGCAAAGAGGGGGAGGAGGTTCTGACATGCTCGAGGGGGGGGGGGGGCAATTGCCCTTACCTCCCGCCCTCTGGCTCCACCACTGACCACACCAGCATAGCCAAATGAATTTTCAACTTCTCACTACCATTTTGCCTCACTGTTCCATTATAAGCAGCACTGCTGACTGATCTGAAAAGATACAGCCAGTCTAGGCCACCGAAATTCCAGTCGACAGCAAGCGTCGCCTGCCTGTGTTACAATATGCTTTGTGCTGAGATGAAGTGCACAGCAGGCGTTATTTTGACGTTTATTATCTCGGACATTATGAATTACCCTAGCAGCATTATGTGCTGTGAATCTAGCGACTGGCTACTTGTAAAGCTGCAATATCATGTAAAGCATGTAAGGCATCTGGCAAATGCAGTCACGTATAGCGCCCCACGCTCGTCGCTGCAGCGAGCGTGGGGCGCTATACAATCTATGCTAGGATACAGACATCTTTGACTCCATCAGCGAACTTCAACCCCGAAGACACAAGCACACTGCCAGAGTACATATCTATTGGTGATCACTCACAAAGAATATTTGTTTGTCTGTATACTTCTTGCAATTAGAAGATCGTCAGCATTCGGGAGAATAAAATAATAGTGGCAGGTAATGTTGCGGCATCTGGCAAAGCAGATCTAAGCCACTGTGACAGTGTGGTGTCAGGCAGTGCTCAACTGCCTGACACCAAACGGTTGCAGTTGATTGCAAAGGCTACTGAGAGGGTAGCACCTCTCTACCCGTTGAATGTGCAGCCGTTGGCAGCAAAGGCTATGTGTTCAGCAAGGAGCAAAGGCAGTGCTGAGAAGAAAAGTAACTTCAAGTTTCTCTTGAACTGCCTGTTGTTACATAGATACAAGGTGCTTCATTAAATTTATGGTGCGAATGATTTCATGGTGCTGTAGCCACAATGCTGACACAATGTCAAAAAGCTATTTCAGGATTTTTCCTATGGCCGCCAAATGTGCTCAGTTTCCTTTTAAAGTATGTTACTCATCTTAAGGAAATGCTTAAATAATCAGTAATGAATTAGACGATCAGTGGCCACAATTCAGGGCCTTCATGTAGCTAGGTCGATATTACAAAAATGCAAGAGGTCGGACACTATTGGCCAAAACTTGTTGTTAACAGCCGCAAACACGCGGGCAAGTTTCTTTTCTCCAAAATGCATACATGCAAGTTTCTCTTGACCAACACGTACTGAAAATGTCAACCATTGAATATGTAGAGAAATTGCGCTTCCACTAAATACTGCCACGTAACCTTGTTTTGGCTGGCATTGGACATGTCTGCGCCCACTGGACATTATTACATCCTACTGAACCTCTGGAAAAATCCATGGGACAATTCGCTAGCTACGGTGGTCTCATATCTCACAGGACACCTATCCAGCACTTGTACTGCATATAAAACTTGGCACATACATTATATAGCCAGCTACTGTTGCTATGTTCCAAGCATACAGCAATGAATTACTGTATTCCATACTCACACAAGCGTGATCATAATGCCAGTACATGTGTCTCTCATGAAGCACTCACTTCTAGAGAATTATGGTCTATAGCACTTAGAGGAAAAACACGCTATCACTTGCCATGTGCTGGGGCACTGCTGATGATACTGAGCATAATATAATACTACTACAAGATTCCAATCATTACTGTTGTACCTGAACACATTTGTACTAGTTCAGCATTCCAGAATACATCTATGAGATATTGTGTCATGACTGGGCATAGGCGAATAGTAATTCAGTCGAATATATTCACATTGAGTTCCGAAGCAAAATGGGCCTATTCGTCAACACCCAACTAACCTGCACACTACTTTTCATAAAATTGAAACAAAGTGTGTGCAATGTTATTGTTTTTGTTTCAAAGGGAAGTGAACTGAAGGGGATATGCGGGTCGAAAAATGAGAGTTTTAGTTCAAAATTACAAATTTTTTTATTTTCGTCTGTTTTGATATTACCGTATTTACTCGATTCTACCGCACCCTCGATTGTAACGTGCACCTGATTTCCACCACGAAAAAAAAAAAAAAAGTAAGACATCGATTGCAACGCGCACCCAATTTTCTCGCTGGCCCGCACGATCACACCACTCGAAAAAACGACTCCTTTCGGGAGCGTCTTCCATTTAAATATGAGGTACGGACGAAGCTTGTGCCTATCTGACGTGTAACAGAGCATTGCCGTCACTGTAGTTTTACCGTGGACCGATGTCAGCACGCGAACTTGCTTCGCCCCCTTCTTCTCGACGGTTGTGATGCCAGGCATGTCGAAGTAAAGAGGCGTCTGATCGGCATTCCCGATTTGCCCTAGAAGGTAGCCGTTGTTGCGCCGCAAGTTTAGGACGAACCTCTGAAAACTGTGAAGCTTTTCATTGTACTCCTCCGCAAAACTTTTCGCATATGCATGTTCCCCTTCGGAGGGAAAAGCCTTTCCTCTTCATAAAGTTAGTTAGCCAGCACCTGCTCGCTTCAAACTGGCTCCACATTAGACCTTTTTCTAAGACTAATTGCATAGCCCGCACTTGGAGCAGTTCTGTCGTCACGGGCCGCTGTCCCGCTCGCTGCGCAAGCACATACTCGCCGAGCAGCTCTTCAATTTGCGGAAACCGACCCTGCTGTGGTCCACTGAAGCCTTTGCGTGAAGCTTTGCTGTTGACAATCTTCTGCTTTTGTTTCCGCCGGTCCCACATGCACGTTTCGGGAACTCCGAATGATCGCGATGCGGCCCGATTCCCGTCCGTTTCTGCACATGCGATGACTTTTCTTTTAAAAGCGGCATCGTGGTGCACTCGAGTTTTTGTAGTTGGCCCTTCCACGCCGTCGATGCTAATGCACTACTAGACGACGAACTCCTCAGCACACCTATGAAGTGCCGCACACGGGGAACACATAGGCAGAAATGGCCGACGCGCCATGCCAACGCACGTAGGGGGCGGCCATTTTGGATTTGCCCATGGCAATAAATTGACCGCAATTTTTTTGTTGGTACTCGATTTTAACGCGCATGCGATTTATGAACTCGCTTAACCGGAAAAAAGATGCGCGTTAGATTCGAGTAATTATGCTAGTTTTTCGACTGTTCTGAAAAAAAAAAAAAACATGTTGAGACTTGACTGGAAATGCTTTAAAATTGTATTTAAAGAGCCCAAGGTGCCTGTTAAAAGGCCAAAAGTGTGCAGCCTTCAAGCACCTTGCCGTCGATAATGTGCCGCCGCTCGCCATTGTCGATCGCATGAGACGAAGAGTCGAGCCTCTATCTTCAAATAACGACAGTCTTCGGCGCTGATGCGGCACAAGAAATAATAAAAAGAAGCATGTCTAGCGCGTTTTCCGAGCACCGCGACTGCATTTAAAATCGCGTGGTACGAATTGGGGACAGCCTTTGGCTGCTGCACACCTGTATGTGCTGTGAAGCTACTTGCAGGGTCCATGTCTTGTCGAGAAGTGCAGCTGAACAATGCTTTTGTCGTGTATTTATCTCGGTTATGAATAAAAAAAGCCATCGCTCGTGCCTCAAAGCCGTTGTAGCGGCCCGCTCTGTAGGAATAGGCTACGAGCAGCTGGCCCGATTTGTGGCAGTTGTTGGCTTGCAAAAGCTAATGCATCAAAAGTCGTTCACAGCCACAGCCGGAAAGTTCGCGATGTGGCAATGGATCACGTCAGCGCCAATCTTGCGAGGTCAAAAGAGCTCACAGTGAAGGAACTTAGCGGGGACGACATTTCCATTATGTACGACAGTATGTGGCACAAACGTGGCCGCAAAATGGCATCGGCACTGTTGTGTCCCTTGGCACTGGACTAAGTTTAGATTTTGCAGTCCTGTCGAACTTCTTCCTAGCTTGCAGTTGGCACAAGGCTCTGCCAGATGGAGCGGAAGAAGTTTGGCAAGTGTTTCATGGCCCTGTCTGTGAGTGAAATATCTGTGAGAAGTCGACTCGAAAGAGCCGCAAGGGACAAACTCACGGTGTTGGCACATTTTAGTGGCAGAGGTCACCACAATAAGAATTGTTGTTTTTGATGTGCGAATTTCATTGCACCTAATGACATCTACATAAATAAAAATTCAATTTCAAATTCAAAACTTGTTTTTCTGAAAACACAGATTTTGCTCTTCTTTTCAATGTGCCCCTCCTTTTTCAGGTACTCCTGTTGCTCATATCTGCATGAAATTTTGCACAAATTTCTAGCAAAGAATGACAAATGCAATTGTCTAGTTGAAATTTCAATATCTCAATTCTATAATAAAATATTCTATGTACACCTTTTCAAGGATCTGGACTTTTTCACGTCTCTTATTTTCATGTCTATTAAATATTTTGTTTGCGCTTCCTAGATAGTTACTTGCATTCTTCACTTTATTTGAAACATTATGAACTAAAAACGGTAAAAAGTTATGGAAGTTTAGAGATAAAAAGAAAGAGGGCAATAGGGTTAAGGTTTTTTTTTTTGTCATGTCCCAGAGCTAAAAGTATGCAACTTGCAAGAGAACAATAATATATTTGACATGAGCATGAAAAGTTCCATAAACACCTCAAGTTTCATTGCTCTAGGGTGAATGTTAAAAAAAAAAAAGCGTCTTCGAGTAGCATGTCCTTTGAGAGCAATTGCATAGTAGCAGAACTTTGAATAGTAGCAAGACTTGACTTATGCTTGAATGCAAGCAGTAACCTGTAAAAAATGATACATTCTAATATTTATGCTGATTAGAGCATAAATGAGGGTATAACAAGCTTTTAAACATAAAAATATTCTAAATCAATGTGAAGGCAACATGTTCATTTAACCCTGAAGTGGGGCTTTGTGGCAGTGTAGATTCTTTCTATTTAGATGCATTTACAATTTGCACCTCTTCCCTGCAGTGATAGTGCCTTTAAAGGGGAGGGAGTTACCTCCGGTTTATAGAGTGCACTCTCAGTGAACAAAAATATCTTAAACAGAAATACTGCTTGAATGGAACAACTGCCACTGACATGATTGGTTTTATGCTTGAATGCTGCAACCCAGCGCACCTCTCAGTAAATGGAACTCTAGTTAAATAGAATACATTTTCCCAGTCTCTTCACTCAGGTTCTGTTCAATGAGTGTCTACTGTGTATATGTTTATTTGTTCGTTTTGAATACTCAGAAATTTAAAATAATTTCAAAGCCTCTAAAAATGAATTTCGATACTATAAAATATTCCTGCGAATATTCGATGTGCTCGAATATTCGATGTGCTCGAATATTCGTGCTTGCCTAGTCATGACACTTTTAATGCCTTTTAGTGCAAATATTCGTCACCACCCAAAAATATTAGTGGCCTAGGGATAAAAAAAAAAAGAACCATAAAGGTGCCCTGGTCCCTGTAAAGTGATAAGACACTCACATCTCCTGGAAAGTGGACTATTTCGAACTGCTTGGCCACGTCAGGTGCCACACCCACCACTAGTGCCACAACTGAGACACCCGATATGAGTAGGCTGTACAGCAACGGCTTGTTTTCACTTAGACTCTCCATGAACGGGTAGCCCTGGAACAGAAAGCAAAGCAACATTTTGAAACAAGAATCTCCTGGGTCAGCGCTGCTTGCCTGATGAATATTTGTTGAGCCCTTCAAAATAAGACCAAAGCATACAGTAATATGACCAAGCATCTTAGATGCTACATCACCAGACCCCCTGTAGAGATGAGTCTGCTGGAGTGAGCATGCAGGCACAGGGTGACGATTGCTGCCCTTGGAAACTGGAAAGAGACCCATTGAATGGCAAGAGATCGTGCGAGCGAGCCGACATATTTTGTTTTTCTGCATGTAGATAAAGAGGCCTGGCCGTGCGTCCTCAAAAAAATAATTTCCTGGCAACCTTGTTCCTGACGTACTGCTTTCATGGGAACTATATAGCGCATAACCACAAATAGAAAAAACAAAAAATAAGAAGAGACAGTACTCAATCAGTGTTTTCACATAACATTCCTGCAACTGAGTGGAATCTCATAGACCACTTTGAATATGAATTTGAACTTTATTAAGACAGTCATTGCCTAGGTTGAGGGGGCTAAAGGCAGATAAAAAACTGCCTGACAAGGGTCCCCCAACCACTTTACAATGGAAGGTGACAAAGGGTTTTCTCAAAGGGCTCTGTGACAAAAATTAAACATGTTGTTTTCATCACTTTTTCTGGAACTTTGGAATGCGCCGATGTTGTTACACGCTCCCCCCCCCCGAACAAGCACAACAAAACAATCCTAATGCCTTTCACGAGAACAAATGCTCACCGTCTATCCTTTTCCCCAAGAAGGATAGCAGAATGGAATACTTTGCCATGTGACGTTTTTAACTTAACTAATCAAAATGCTTTTTCAACGGCTATTCAAAATTGTGTATGATTGGAAGTGCTGGTCTTGTTTCTCTGTTCTATTGAACAAACGTATTTCACGCATTATCTTGCTACCATGCCACTAATGCATACTGCTTTTTTTTTTTTTTTCACACTTCCTGGTCAACGCGCGTAGTGCACTTTGTGTGTTTTGCATTAGACTAGCATTGCCGGTTTTATTGTATATTCACGTAGCTATTTGTAACGAAAATTACTGCTGCTTTGTGAATCGTGGGTTGTGCTACTGATTGCGTGCGCTTGTGTCTATGTCGTGACAGTCTGAAAGCTTACTGCATTATTGCTTCCCTGTGTACTGCGGACCGTGTTACTGGTCGTGTGTAAACTTTACATTCAAACTCTGCACTGTACCACTCCTGCCCTGGCTGCCAAAGGGTGGCTGGCAGTATTGAATAAATAAATAAAAATTAAATGCAAAACCTGAACGTCAAACTAGGAGTTGCCATATGTGTGCATGACAGGGCTGCTTGAGGCATTATGATGCAATGCCTCATTTCATGAGCTTACTGTGAGAGAAGTTGAAGGGCGGAACTTTTTTTAGAGCACATACTTTCAACAAATGTGGATACCACACTTGACATACAGGGTTAAATCTGAATACAGTGGGACCCCATTACTACTACTTTGAGGAGACTATGCAAAACAGTCGTATAATACAAGCATTTTATGGTTAGTAAACAAAATATACGGTAATAATGCATTAGTATGCCCCTGCATGTATATATGCATGTGTGCGAGTGGCTTTGTATTTGTATAACTATGCAAACGTTTTGGAGTATATATCTGTATGTATATATTGGTAAAAACTAGGCTTGTGCGAATAGTGAACTTTGGGTTTGAAGCGAATTCTAAGCGAATAGTGATTTTGATCGAATAATTTCAAATCGAATTCAAATGGTATGTATGACATATAATAAAAAAAATATTTACCGTGACCTAACCTGCACAATATTTCTTTGAATTGAAATAGGAGCTCTATGCAAATGCCATTTTTTTTTTTCATTCAAAGGAAGTGGAAACAAACTTCAGTAGTAGTTTCGGTAGGATGCAAGAGATGACCTGTAAGATACTTAACGTTTTAAAGTTTTTATACTTGAAGCTTATAAGCTGTCATAACAAGCTTAATAAAATAAAGAATTGATTTGAGGGTAACATGTTCCTTTAAAGAGGCCCTGCAACACTTTTTTCAAGTAGCCATAGAGCCAGTAAACATGCTTATTGCCTTACAAATTTACCGCCTCAAAGTTTCTAGAATCAGTCCAGTACGTGCTGAGTTCCAAAAATTTGTCACACACTGCAATTACATTCTCTCTTCTCATCCCAATGAAATAGATGGAAGTTAAGCAGAGAGACGTTAAGCAGAGAGAAATGTCACGGCGAAGGAAAATATGTCACACGCACCTCGTGACTTTTCAGTGTGATCACACACGTACTCGTGGACAAGCAGCGGCCTTCTGCGGCAGCCCGGGTAGCAACGAGCGCATCATGCTCAAATCAGCCTGTGACAAGTGATTTTTGAGCTTGTAATGTCATTTGCCTAAAGAAGAAGACAATTTTTAGCTTTGAAGGTTTATTGTGAATTAAAGACCGCGTGCTGCGCTATAGTATTTGCCTTGCATATTCTCGGTAGCCTCGACTACCAATCGGTGTTTTCTGACCATGTTCAATAAGTGTTGCAGAGCCCCTTTAAATTTAAAGAAAGCCTTCGCGGCAAAGCACATTTCCCCTGGATAGGGGCTTTCACGGTTTAGCACTCAAACATTGCAGTGTAACCTCCTTTACAAGCGGTGACATGCGGATTAATATACACCTATTCGTTCACTGCAAATACTTCGAAAATGTTCGATAATTTAAATTCGAATCAAAGCAAATTCGAATACTCAACTATTCGTTCGAATATTCGAAGCATTCGAATATTCGCACAAGCCTAATAAAAACTAAATAGGACGATGCGGTGCAGTGCGCGTGCGACGCGTGCTGGGTCAGAGCCGCTAGAAGAGAAGAAGGGAGAAGTGGTGTTCCATCAATAAACCGTTACCGAGCGCACGTCAGTCTCTCTGTCCTCTACATATATAATATTGCCTCACGAATACAATGGGTTGTAGGCTAGTTAAGATGTCCAGGGACAGCTTTTTTTTCTGCCATCCCCACCATCTATATCTGACAAAGATGGCAAATAAACTAATTATTATTATTATTAAAAACAAACCAAAATGGCAGTCACACTGATAACGAGCGTGAACAACTGTCAGAATTGTAACTTTGTATGTGAGCAGCGCACCCCTTTCATAAACATGGTCACTATAGCAAGCAAAGTAACCTTCGTGCAATCTTTAGCAACTGTAACTTCAAAGCAAACTTGAGGTGGAAGCACAATACGTACAAAGCGCCCAACGACAAGATAAGCGCGTGCATGTCAAAGAAAGAGGCCTTAGGCGCGCCCTCTGTGCCACTTTCTCGCCATCTCGCTCGTGATGACGAAAAGGTGCTAAAGTGGTTCAGTCCTGAGGACCACCAACAATACATGATGCATATAAGTAGCTCTCCATTACTAAGGTGAACAACGTGCACTCTGTGGTTGCATGGTTTCGCACCGCACGTTGCAGGGCGGAGGCCGTAGGTTTGATGTCCGGCGATGGCATTTTTCCGTCTAGTTTTTTTTGTTTGCAATCTATTAGAGTTAAACCTGCTTATAACAAACCTCTATATAACGAATTCCTCTATATAACGAAGCTTTTCTACTCCCCGCTGTTACTTCACAGAAGCACATGTATTTGCAACCTGTATACAACGATTTAACAGAGGAAGACATCCTTAATATAACGAATTGTTCACCACAGACAATAAAAAATTTTGTTTCGGATTTCGTCATTTTGGCACGAGCACGCATCTTCCGTGTCGTCACTACCGAGAGAATGTCAGATTAGGCGCCGATAGAAACTCTTCAAGACTATAGTGATAACAATGGCTCTTCAAAGGTCCACTAGTCACGCGCTTTCGTCTTGTGCCACACCGTGAGTTCCCGTGACCGTAGCCTTCGCGATTAGTCGATTACCTCTGGAAAAAAAACGACAGCGCATTGAATGCAATGCAATGAATGCGATAGCAACAAATTGTAATGCTATACCAAGTAAGGCTGGTAGCAAATCCTTTTGAATCCTACAAAACGCTGGTGTGAGCAAAGGCTCACACCAGGGGGAGAAGTGCTCTTTTCACACAGTCCCTTCAGTTTGAAAGCGAAATGATGATTGCCGAGAGAGAGGGGTATAATATGAAGAAAGGCAGGGAGGTTGACCGGAAAGCAAGTATTTGGTTTTCTACCCTGCACTGAAGAAAGGAAGATAAAAAACTAAGGAAGGAAGAGGGAATACCGAGATAGTGAGCGTACCAGCAATCGCGACTTAAAAATAAAAGTTCACGGCTGCTACTCGAGCAACCCCACCCCGCGCGGTTTTCATGCTCGTTCAAGACTGGTGGTTTCCTTTCTGTTTGAGCATTCGATGCAGTTTGAACACGTGGGGGATGTCATGTGCACCCTCCAGGCAATAGAGATTGGCTCATTTGACTACTGCTTCAGCAGCGCTCGCGCACTTTTACCCGATAGTAAAAGTTACGTTGCGCGGGGGCATGTTATCAATTTAGACTCAATACGAAACATGGCAGCGACGGCAAAAACCTGCCGAGAGTGTCCATAAAAATACTGTCGCAATAATAACGCAGTTTTTAACTCGAAATAGGTGTTTAGCGTTAGCTGTGCCTTCATTTTCCCTTTTTGTTTGATTTGCGCATTTATTTTTCAAATTTTTATACCGAACCTGCATATAATAAAATCCTGTTTATAATGAATAATTCTGGGAATTAGTCAATTTCGTTGTATCCAGGTTTAACTGTAGTGTATCTCTTACGTCATATTCGTGATGGAGATACGCCAAAGGAGCCATGGCGGGCCCTGAGATGAAACACTTTACCATTAACTTTAAACCCAAACCTTGCTGGCAACAGATTCCCATCATAAAACTCATATTGTGGGATGTCAAAATGGAAAGTGCCACGCTCTTGGAGTGAAAGGACACAGCCGAACACGGTCGGATGGACACGGTCAGAATGAACCAAACAACACATGTTTATTTAACTGATTTTAGATCAACGATATCGTCAGCTGAATTATATACATCAATTGTGATTAACATGCTAAAATAACTTTACACAATATTACCATACACTCAACAACATAACATACACACAAGGCGGCGAACGCTTGACTCACCACGAGGGTCCGCAAGCAACGACCCTTGGTGCCGTTCTCACGGGCCCACCACAGTAGTACCTGGATGATACGATTACGGTTGATGCGAATTACGCGATGATACGAACTTAAAGGTTGTTTTGGATGGGCTACATTACGTAAAATACACCGTGATTTGGTGTTATACGAATGGTTTCTCCAGCCATCGCGGATGATACGAATATGCGATTGACCGCTGCATGCCAGCGGCACAATGCAGCAAAAACACGCCACGAGGCCGACGCGAAGAAAACGATCTGAAACCAATTTTCTCGCCACGCGATAGCATAGTAACGCCTTTTTGCTTCACGACTTTGGCTTCACCAGCTGCTCTATTTCTCAAACCATGTGGCGTCAACAACCAGCCGCAAATGATGATGATGGTAGATTTTAGTGGCGCAAGGGCAACTCAGGCCAAAGAGCGCCAAACACACGGTTTTTGGTCTATTTGATTATAAAAAATCTACTCAGGGTGGCAAGAATAAAAGAGTAGTGTATAGAACTTAAACTTAGGTGTAGTGACTATGCGTGATGGGTTTAAAACGGGCTACGCTTATGGGTTTTACAAAGTCATGCCGTGTCGTCAACAGTCCTTGTCAAGACAAGGAGTGCGTGCTGCATGACATTTGATAAAAAAAAAGTCTCAGCGGTTCCCTCAGGATTGAGAGGAGGCTGAGATTAGTGAGAATATGTTATGGAATGTAGGAAGCCTACACTAGCTAAAAACTTTAAGACTACTTTTGGGGGAAACAAGGGATCGTCTCCAAGAAAAAATTGTGGATGAGGCGGAATGTGACATTTGTACAGCTTTGAAAAGTGACACAGTCTTTCTGGTTCGAGGTACGGACAGGTAATTAGAACGTGAACGACAGACAGCTCATCACCACATTTTGCACAATGTGGTGCTGGAGAATTCTTTAAAAGGTGCGAGTGTGTTGCATGTGTATGACCGATCCTGAGTCTGCACAGTGCAACCTCTTGGTGCCTGTTACGTTTTTCAGTCAGATATCTTCCTATTCTTGGCTTTACTAAGTGCAGTTTGTTTGCGTTTGCTGCATTCCATTCTTCTTGCCATTGTCTACGCATTTGGGATATGATGAGTGGCCTCAGGTCCTCTACGGGATGGTGTTTACGTCAACTGATGGGCGGAGTGCTGCTGACTTCGCAAGTTTGTCCGCTATCTCATTGCCAGCAATGTTGCAGTGTCCCGGAATCCAGCATAGCGTGATTTTGAGCTTAGATTTGCGGGCTGACATGATGCATTTTTGAAGTGTATTAGTAACTGGGTTTTTGAGTATCTTAGTGGAGGACAGGGCAGTCACTGTACTGGGAAAATCTGTGTATATGATTGAGGCTGGCTCTTTCTCCTTTAAAATGTGCGTTACGGCTAAAAGTATGCCATAGCATTCTGCAGTAAATATACTGGTATGTTCGTTCATTGTTCTAGATTCAGAGAAAGCAGGACCGTGTGCCGCACATGCGACTGCGGAGGACTTGGAGGCATCAGTATAATATTCAGCACACCTGTATTTGGCCTGCAGATACTTGAAGTGTTGATCGATCGCGACTGGGTGGCCATTTTTTCCTACCTCTAGGAATGACAAGTCACAATCGATAGCCTGCATTTCCCATGGCACAACGGTGTCCTTGTGAGAGGTTAGTTGAAGACTGGAGACCGGCATGTGCATATTTCCAAGGTGTGAGGCCACTCTGAGGGGATACGGTGGCGTAGCTGATGGTCGCCTCAAAAACAGGGGGGCGTTCGATGTATCCTGCAATAGCGCACGAGCTGGGTGGTCGATATGGGAAAGCACCTTGGTGGCATACGTGACACTTGTAAACTGACGTCGCCGTTCTAGTGACCACCGGTCTGTCTCAACATACAGGCTGGCTGTTGGGCTGGTCCGGAAAGCACCGCTGGCCAGCCGAAGCCCAAGATGGTGCACTGGGTCAAGCATCTTCAATGCAGATCTTGAAGCTGACTCGTAAACCACCGAGCCGTAATCGATACGTGATAGCACTACACTGTTGAGAAGGTTCAGCAGACAGTCACGGTCAGTGCCCCATGACTGATGTGAGAGAATCTTGAGCAGGTTTAAGGCTTTCAAGCATTTAAGTCGTAGCTGTTTGATATGTGCAACAAAGCTGAGCTTTTCATCAACCACAACACCTAAAAATTTGTGATCTTTTTTGGTAGTTATGGTTTGTCTGTTGATTGAAATATTAGGGGGTGGCCTTATGCCACGTAGTTTTGAGAAGAGTACGCAAACAGTCTTGTCACAGTTAAACTTAAACCCATTTTTGTCTGCCCAGCTTGACAGCTTGTTTACTGCCAACTGAATCTGACGTTCACATGTGGCTAGGTTGCATGATTTGAAGCTGATCTGAATGTCCTCCACATATACAGAGTAGGAGATTGTTCTAGGCATAATGGTGCTTATGGAGTTCGTTTTTACGATGAATAGTGTTCAGCTAAGAACACCACCCTGGGGGACGCCATTTTCTTGCGTAAACCACTTCGATAAGGCATTACCAACACGAACCACAAATGTACGGTCAGAAAGGTAGCTTTCAATAGTATTCAGCATGTTTCCTGACACTCCAAAAGATCGCAGGTCACGGAGAATGCCATAACGCCATGTCGTGTCGTAAGCTTTCTCTAAGTCGAAAAATACAGATAGGCAGTGCTGTTTATGAATGAAGGCATCCCTGACATAGGATTCAAATGCTACCAGTTGGTCAGTTGTCGACCGGCCAGACCTGAATCCAGCTTGATGACGATCAAGGAGGCCATTGTATTCAAGGTAATACATAAGGCGGCGATTCACCATTTTTTCGAACACCTTGCCCAAACAGCTGGTCAGCGCTATAGGCCTGTAACTAGCAGCAAGTGTGGCTTCTTTTCCTTGTTTAAGGATGGGTATGATAACTGCCTTTTTCCAGGTCATGGGCAGACGCCCAGAGGACCATACACTGTTGAAAAGAATGAGGATGACGTCAAGCGTTTCTTCGTGTACGTGTTTCAGCATGCCGTAAGTGATCCTGTCCGAGCCAGCTGCTGAGCTGCCGCACTTTGCCAGTGCTGCCTTTAGTTCACCTATAGTAAAGGGGGCATTGTACCCTCCCGCCGATGGCCTGTCATCACGAATAGGTTTACGTTCCTCGGCAAGTTTGTATCGCCTAAAGGAGTCTGTATAATGTGCTGAGCTGAAAATATACTCGAAGTGTTGGCCTAAGGCATCTGCCTGGTGTTCAAGTGTATCACCAGCAGTACTAACAAGGGGCATCGAATGAGTGCTGTGCCCTTGGAGTGCTCTTACTCTGTTATAGACCTTATGTGTGTCAGTGTAAGAGTTCACCGATAAGAGGAAGGATTGCCAGCTCTGTCGTTTAGACTCTCGTCGGACACGTTTACCGTTTGCTTTTGCACGCTTAAAATTCACCAAGTTTTCGACTGTAGGATACCTGCGGAATTTCGACCATGCTTTGTTTTGATTGTCACGAGGATTTTTGCACTCAGAGTTCCACCAAGGTCGTCTTTTGTTCCGTGTATTGTTAGATGTATGTGGGATGGATTGCTCTGCGGCCTGTACAATGTGTAGTGTGACCAACGCTTCAGATTCATCGATGCCTAGGGTTTCAATTGATGAGCGTGATAGTTTTGAGAGAGTTTTCGGAATTTCGTCCAGTTCGCACCCTGTTCTCGAAAGCTGGTTACATTCACAGTCATTGTACTCGTATTTCCTTTGTATTTTAGACAAACAGGAAAATGATCACTTCCATAGAGGTTATGAATTACAGCCCATTCAGTGGTTGCCAAGAGTGAAGGAGATCCGATAGCAAGATCTATTGCTGTGTATGAGTAGTGCGCTGCGTTAAAGTATGTTGGCTCTTTTTTATTAAATATACAGGAGCCGGAGGACAACAGAAAGTTTTCGATTAAGGAGCCTCGAGAATCCGTTCTTCTACATCCCCATAAAGGGTGGTGCGCGTTAAAATCTCCGACCAACAGAAATGAATGCGGAAGCTGGTCCATGAGCGTTTCAAACTCTTTAGTAGAGAGTTGGTGGTCTGGAGGGATGTATAGTGAACATACGGTTGTTACTCGTCCAAAAATTAGGGTTCGTATTGCCACTGCTTCTAAGTCAGTAACCAGAGTGAGGCTTTGAGACGGAACTGCTTTCTGCACCACGATAGCGACACCACCAGATGAATGGGAAGTGCCCTTTCTGTCCTTTCGGTATACCACATATCTTTTCAAAAGGCTAGTGTGTGTAGGTTTTAGGTGTGTTTTCTGTAAGCAAAGTATGTTTGGTTGGTGTTGTGCAAATATTTCATAGATGTCGTCCAAGTTCTTACGTAAGCCTCGGCAATTCCATTGGATAATATTTTCGGCAGCCATTTTTATGAATGAGGAAAAGAGCGTGACTTATTCACACTTCGCTGCCTTTATTAGGAGGCTTAACTGGCGGGTATCTTTTCCCTCTGAGGCGATCTATGGAGCCCCGCCTCACTTGGGAGGATTCCGTCAGCATCTTAGATGCTGAGGATCCTGGTGTCACTTCCATTGCCTCCGGTGGACACTCAGAAGCTAATGGAGGTTTGTCAGAAGAGACAGGTGTCTCAGTTGTCTGTGTGGTCCCTGGGGTCTGATGAAGTTCGACCTCCGGGACGTGAAAGGTTGGTGCAGCCTGTGGCTGCTTGGTGGGGGGCAGAGATGTGCACGCATCAGCAAAGCTGTATTGCGTGCCCACCGTCACTAGACGCCGCCCGGCCCCCCGGCGCGCTGCGTCAGCGTACGTTCTTCCGGAGAAGAGTGACACCTTCTTCCGGGCTTCAGAGAATGTTATGTTTTCCATTACTTTAATCTGGATGATTTCCTTTTCCTTTTTGAAAATTTCACATGTCCGCGAGTACGCTGCGTGCGGCCCGTGACAGTTAGGGCACTGTTTGCGTGGAAGTACAGCTCTCTGTTGGGTGCTCATGATCACCACATTTTGCACATGTTTAATTTCCGTGACAGGTATTCGACCCATGTCCATATTTCTGGCATTTGTAGCACCTTCTAGGGTTGGGTATGTAGGGGCGGACCTTGCAGTGAAGGAACGCAGCTTTCACGGATTCTGGCAGAGTGGAGCGGTTGAATGTAAGTACTATATGAGGCGTCACCACTTCTTCATTGTTTCGCCTGATGGTTATCCGACGAATGGCGACTACGCCTTGCTCTCGAAAGCCTTCAAGGAGGTCAGCTTCAGTTTCTCGCATCAGATCACGTTGTGAAATGACGCCTTGAACAGTGTTAAGGCTGCGATGGGGGGTGATAGACACATTCAGGTGGGCAAACTGCTTCTGTTTAAGGAGAGTGTTTGCATGCTCTTTCTGGCTTACTTCAACAAGAAGATCACCGGATGACAGTTTCTTTGCGTCGTACTTTTTGCCTATTAAGTTAGCAAGGGTTTTAGCTATCAGGAAAACCGACAGTCCTGCAACAAAGACGTTATCTGCCAGAGAGTGTATGACTAGGAAGCGTGACAAGTGCTCACAATCGCTTCCGGTTCGTTTGGAGCTTTCATCGGTGCGGTTCCTTTTCAGGGACCGATCATTGAGGGGGGGGAAGATTTCGCCATGTGGTGGACTTCATGTTCGGCGGCGATGGTGACCACCCACCATCGAGCCCAACAGGGGGACGCTACAAGGTAGAACACTTGAAGGCGCCAGTCATACATCGCCGCTATAACCAGATATAACATAACTACCCAAGGTTGGGTAACTACACAAGGTTAACCGTTGCCACCAGGAAATTTGGAAGTAAAGAGAAGAGAGTAGAAGACAGGACAGATAGATAGTGAGAAATAAAGACGAAGATGTAGGCAGAGAGAGATAGGAAAAGGCGACTGCCGATTTCCCCTGGGTGGGTCAGCCCAGGGGTGCCGTCTACGTGAAGCCGGGGCCAAAGGGGTGTGTTGCCTCTGCCGGGGGGCCTTAAAGGTCCAATTACCCAGCGTCGGCTCAACCCCCAGGATTCCCTTTTCCCCGGACACGGCAAAGCCACGCACGGCTAGGCGTGGGAGGGAGCCGAAACTCCCCCGTTAACCAGCCGCAAATCAACATGGCGGCGAAGGCATCGGCAGTGGGTCCCATAAGCGCTATCGCGAACTACTCACGCGGCACGTCAAAGCTCATGGCCTTGACAAGGACGCGGTCGTCGAGAGCCTGGTTTGGATTACGATCGCTGATAACACCGGAAGTAGAAGAAGGTGCAGCAATAGCAAGTTGGCTTGCCTGAACGTGTCTTGCTTTTGCATTGCCGGCTGAATCCGCCGCCACCGCTGTGTCCGCTCGTGTAACATCGGCTGGCATGTCTTCCGAAGTAACGTTAGTAATGGTGTAAACTTATTCTTTGGTAATGGTGTAAACTGATTCAAGCAGCAGTGGCGGCGGCGGGGGTGGCGGAACGAATGTGAACGTTCTCGGCGGGCGCGGATGTGGTTTTCCGACGATGCTGGCATTTTCGCTTGAATTCTCCAATGCGAGTTCTCCAGGAATTTTTTTTTTTTTTTTCGCGTCGACTTCGCAGCGCGGTTTTTTGGCTGCTTCAGCGGTGAAGCTAGTAGATTTCTAATGAGTTTGGTCGCTTTCGCTCGCTCTGATGTCAACCGTGAACGCGCTGTGCCAGCAGCATGAGCGAGGAAACCGCGGCACTTAAAGGCCAACTGCAATTAAATCTTACTTGGGCAGAAAAAGCCATAAATACGTAGTATATATATGGTAACTTAAGATAACGACAGTGAAAAATCTTGCAGTTGGGTATTTATTTTATAATTGGTGCACTAACTGCAAGCAAGCAGACGACGCGGAGCTCTAGCGGTGTGCCCAGGCAAATCGGACAGAACCGGATATGACGAACACTACAGAGCATCTTCTTGTGAGCAATCCTCCCTGCTGCTGAATTTCTCTTTCCTGCGTGACGCCCATTCGCGAACTGCTGACTCAGAAAGTTTTGCAGTACGGTGCCAACGCAATGCGTCGCCATAGGCTGAAATAGTCACAGAATTTTAAAAAATAGCGGCCAAGCACCATTCACTTGTCATGTTGCAGTGCACGTAACTGAATGTTGAAACCGACGGGAGTTTAACCAACTCTATGCCTACTTCACGTCCCTCTTTCGCGGTACAAGTGATCGAGCATGTCGTTGACGTAACCGATATTGTCGCGGTCTTGCAGAGCAAGACGACACACCAAGGCCGCTGGTGTCAGCAGTTTTTTTTTTTTTTTGGTGCTCTTCATGCATGACAGCGACTTGCCCGGAAAGTAAGCAGTACTGCTTCTTCTTGCTTCCTACGTAGAAGATTCATCTAAGTCTAGACCACTGGATAGTGTTGTGGCGTTTGCGAGACGCGTCAAAAACCGGGTAACAGTGCATCCATCTCGCGTTCGCCCCATGGTAGATGGCATATTTGGCGGCGCCGGGCAAATCCAGTGCGAACGACGCTGCGTTTCGGCGGCAGGAAAATTTCGCTTGCAGTAGAAAGCGGCGGCACTTCAGTGTTAACTAGGGGTATAGTGAACTACCAACGCCTCCTAGATTTCCCGTGCCTGCCGGATGAGCATGAAACGTCGGTCATCTATGGCGGCGCTGCCTACGTAGGGGTAAGGGTCTTTGTACTTGGCCTTTGAGATCGGCAATTTTGGCGTTTGCTAATTTGAGAGGACACCTTGTATTAAAAAAGTTGCTTGCTTAATGACGGCGTCACTTACGTAGGGTTTTTTATAATTACGTTTACGCCTTTTTGAAACTTTTTTATGTTATTTTTGTTGCATATAAGCTCTAAAAACGTAAAAACCTATTTGAAGACACCCCTACTTGAGTGGCGCTACCACCGTAGTTCCGACAACCGCCGCTTCCCAAGTGACCGCCAAATCCGGCAGGCACGGGAAATCCAGGAGGCGTTGGAACTACTAACTGGGGGTAAGGGGCGCGTCCGCGATGTGCGTGCTCGAAGAGCGTGGAGCAGACGATTTTTCTGTCGTTTGCATCCCTTCCGGTCAGCCGTGTTGGCGTAGTTTTTTCTAGTTTCGGTCTCAAAAACACCGTCATTTGCAAGTTCTTTTTTCTAAAATAAGCGCTCATATTTGAAGGCGACATTTGGCAGGCAGCACTACTTCCAGCTAGACTACCTATATATTGGTTTTTTGTGCAGTGCCGAATTTCGTTGAGTTGGCCTTTAATTAAGAAATGGTGAAGGCAGGAAAGTTCAAAAGAACATCGCAGACTTTTTTCAGCAAGATGTAGTTGCCAATGAAGTTCTTGTTCATCATTTTTATCAGCATTAAGTTGTTTCTGGTTCATACGAATTCGAGCTGATATGAGTAATTTACGCGCTCCCTTCGAATTCGTATCATCGAAATTCTACTGCATTTCCTTCAACCGCCACATGCCCCAGAGGCCCGCTTCTGTCCCATGTGCCGCCACGCAGGCTTTCCACCAGGCGCCACCGCCGGCTCTACCGTTCTAACCATGATGATGGTGGTGATAACGAACGCTCGCTAGCCCAATGCCACCTAGCGCTCAATAGTTGTGAACCCAAAATGTGGCCTATGCACGAAACACGTCTGCCTCGAGGCACAAACGACTTTAAAGGGCCCATAAACCACCTCCGATATTTTTTAAGCACTTCAAGTAAACGTGCGCATCATGTGCAGAATACTGTCGCGATCAACAATTCTACACATGGCAGCGCTACGAGTAGCCGGCGTGCCACAAATTCCAAGAAACAATTACCTCTTCCTTTTCGGGCCTTTCAGGCCACCCCACGACCCGTCGAGCCGCATCTGTGGCGCGCCAAGCCAAATATGCCAAATATGCTGCAATTGAGCAAAAGCCTACGACTTCCCGTCAGTCTGCAAGCAGCTTTCCGCGCTGCTTGTTGAACGTGTTGCCCGTGTGCGTGTAACACGTGTGGGGCACGGCGTGTCCCCGTACGGGTCTATCGTGTTGGTCATACTTTGAATGCGTGTGTGCTACGCAGGGTCCATACCGGCATGATTACGGCAGCCACGGTTCCCGAAGAAGCACACAACTGAAAGAGTCGACGGCCGGAGTTGCGGCATCCGGAAATAGACGGTGTTTCAAGCAGCTCGTCAGCAATGACGTATGCCACACGAGATTGGGAGAACCATGAGAAGGGCGCTCGGTGAGAGGGCAAAGTGGTGTGGAAGAGGATACCAGTGGAGAGAAGCGCAGGAGAAAGCGAAAGGTGTGGTCGTCACGATTTCGATAATCGAACACGTCTAACTTTGGTATTATTGCACCGTTTTGAAAAATTCTCACGGTTCCATGTTCATCGTACACTCGAGCACAATTTCTCCGCCACAACTGAATTTCGACCTCTGGGTGGTTTACGAGCCCTTTAAACGGGGTGTAAGCACCCCCTTTAAAGTAGAAATATCAGCCGTCAGTAGAAATATCAGCCGTAAGTAGAAATATCAGCCGTCAGTATCAGCCGTCAGCCGTCAGAAATATCAGCCGTCAGATTCAGTAGAAATATCAGCCGTCATGCAAACACTGTGGAGTCAGGGCGTAGATGAAGTATATATAAACATTCTGGAAGAAATCTACAGGGGATCAACTGCTTCCATAGTGCTTCATAAAGAAAGCAACAGAATACCAATCAAGAAGGGTGTAAGGCAGGGGGACACAATTTCCCCAATGCTATTTACCGCGTGCTTACAGGAGGTTTTCAGAAGCCTAGAATGGGAACAGTTAGGGATAAGAGTCAATGGAGAATACCTTAGTAACCTGCGCTTCGCCGATGACATTGCATTGCTGAGTAACTCGGCGGACGAATTGCAACTCATGATTACGGAGTTAGACAAGGAGAGCAGAAAGGTGGGTCTTAAAATTAATCTGCAGAAAACGAAAGTAATGTACAACAACCTCGGCAAAGAGCAGCGCTTCGAGATAGGTAATAGTGCACTTGAAGTTGTAAAAGACTATGTCTACTTAGGGCAGGTAATAACCGCAGAGCCGAACCACGAGATTGAAGTAACTAGAAGAATAAGAATGGGGTGGAGCACATTTGGCAAGCACTCTCAAATTATGACAGGTAGATTGCCACTATCCCTCAAGAGGAAGGTATATAACAGCTGTATCTTGCCGGTACTTAGCTACGGAGCAGAAACCTGGAGACTTACAAAGAGGGTTCAGCTTAAATTGAGGACGACGCAGCGAGCAATGGAAAAAAAATGGTAGGTGTAACCTTAAGAGACAAGAAGAGAGCAGAGTGGATTAGGGAACAAACGGGGATTAAGGATATCACAGCTGAAATCAAGAAGAAGAAATGGACATGGGCAGGACATGTAGCGCGTAGACAGGATAACCGCTGGTCATTAAGGGTAACTGACTGGATTCCCAGAGAAGGGAAGCGGGTTAGGGGGAGACAGAAGGTTAGGTGGGCAGATGAGATTAAGAAGTTTGCGGGTATAAATTGGCAGCAGCAAGCACAGGACCGGGTTAACTGGCGGAACATGACAGAGGCCTTTGTCCTGCAGTGGACGTAGTCAGGCTGATGATGAAGCACCCCCCCCCCCCAAGATAAAGTGTCACTGCCATCGCATTATAGTGATGGAGCTCATTTTGTTACAAGTAGGATGATTTCGTACACAACTGAGCTGTGCATGTCCTATTGGTTCCCTTATGAAGTGCAGTTGGTGATGTGCCACTGTTATTGCGGAGGGCTTACGTGAAATGAAAGTTATGTAGCTAGAATAGCAGCGTCGCAAAAGTAGGATAGCAGCGACGCGTCCTGTTTGCGTGCCCGATGCCTGAGCATGATTAAGACATTGCAAGACACTGTACCGTATTTTCGCACATATAACCCACCCCTGCATATAATCTGCACCCCCACTTCCACCTTGCTGAGAAAAAAAAATCAAATCATTACGTATTGCCCACAGATTTGGTATAAAGGAAAGGCTGTACAAAAGGTACTGCTCAAGCAACATAGCACATATGTAGACAGGAAAAGCCTCATTTAGCAAGCAGAATGTGCTGTCTGCAAGGCCAGCTACAATTCACTCATTGTCACTGCTCTCGCTAGAGCTATCTTGAGCCACAGTCATCACTTTTATACGCCCCCAATTTCATGCACCTCCCATTTCTTGAAATTTTACGCACTATCTTACCTGTTCTGGCCTTCCATACCTCAACAATCCACTTGTAGAATAGGGCAATATCAGGCCTTTGGACATGTCCTGTCGGCATCAAATCGTAGAGCCCTTCGGCCATCCACTCAGCATAATCGCACTTGACACGCGCTTTGAAGGGCTTGTTAAGTGACACATCCAGAGGCTGCAACATTGACGTCATTCCACCAGCTATAATAAATAAGTTAGTGCCATTGCATAAAAGGCGGTCCTTCACTTCTTTAGTTGTGTGGCCGTAGAACGAGTCAAGAACGAGCATGGACCTCTTTGCGAGCATCGCACCAGGCCTCTTCTCCCATATCGTCTTGACCCAGCCCACGAAGCAGTCACTGTTCATCCACGTGTTCTCGTGTGCCCGTACCACCACACCGGTAGGCAAAGGAATCTTTGGAAGAGTTTTCCTTTTCAGGATGACGTACAGTTGCAGTCAACGTTACTAGATACTTTTCCAGTTGTCAAACTCCGCCGCGGCGCGTGACGCTTTTCCATTGAGCGCCGCGTGGGGGCGCGCGCGACACGATTGGCCCGGTTCGGTGAGAGGTGCAACCGCGAAGGAACCGGCCTGTGAGCGCAGAAGGCGACCGCATCGTTCTGCTCAAGTTTTTGTGCGCGTTTGCTTTTGTTTCCCGTGTATAGACGTAAAATGTCGATGACTGCTGTGACTGTGTAGTGAGAAGCAATGCCCCGTTGCTTTGTGACCGGCTGCAAAAGCGGCTACGACTCTGCGAAGAGCGCAGCTGAGAAGAGACACTTTTTCAAACCGCCCAACGAAACTTCGAGGCTTCAAGAATGGCAACACGCGATCCCAAGGAGCGACAGGGAGCTCACGAGCTCTTGTGTTGTGTGCGACCTTCACTTTGAGGAAGCAAACCTTGTGAAAAACTTCGTGCACAACATCCGCGGTGACGTCGTCGTCATACCGCGAGACAAGTGGAGCCTCAAAGATGATGCCGTACCCCGCTTGTTTCCCAACTGTCCGAAATATCTTTCGAAGCCTTTGCGGAAACGCAAAGCTCCTGCCGTGAGGTCACCCCTCCAACCGAAGCGTCGGAATGTTCAGGACGACGCCGAACAAGAAAACACAGCGCCGAACACCTTCGACTGTGGGGAGAGAGACGGCTCTGTGTCAGGCAGCGTCACACTCGATAGTACCCAGTCCTTGTTCGAGGAGCTATCGACAATGGCGCAAGAGGGACGGCGGCTGCAAGGCTGGTCGACTGAACTCGTTGATTCTGTTGTCGTCTAAGGACGCCCACCAAGAAGAGAAAGTCCGCCTGCATGACATAGTGGAAGCCAAAATGATGGAAATTACAACTGCTTCTGCTGACACATCTGAGCAAGGGCCAAGCGACCACGCCTATTTCAAGGGTGAGGTGGAGGACAGTGTTGTGTACTACCTGTGTGGCTATGTCATACACAAGTTCACCAAGCATGCAACATGCCATCTCTGCATAGAGGACATCAGCTCCGCCACACCTGTGCTTGCTTCTAACAGCTACCTAACCGACTACAGGAGCTTCAAGCAAGGCAGCTTAAAGCATCCAACACAGAAGATGTTGACGTTTTTTAAAATAGTCAGCAAAGTAGTTTCAGCTTGTCTGGACAAGGAGGATCTCTGCGGCGACATATTTTGGAAAGTGTTGGAAGAGTTGGAGAAGCACCACCTTTCTCAACTCGGCTGTGACCAGCACAATTCAGCATTCACGTGCCAAGTGCTGAACTTTTTTATCATCACCCGCATGCATTTCTTCTCGCGGGATGTGAACCGCCGCCTCGGAAGCAGCCAAAAAGTGGCAATAGCGAAAAAAAGGCCCGCCTGCTGTGAGCAATCACGCAGAAGCCGAATAAGGTTCTTTGAATGTGTGTACGTTTGTGTTTTAAGTGTGTGCTGGCGCGTTACTTTGGCTCTTTGGATATGTGAAGCACTCCTGCTTGTGCGTAAAATAAATGTTTGTGAGGGCGTGCATACATTTCGTCGGCGTCCGCTGCTGAGCTAGGAGCCGGGCTGCTACAAAGGTGAGTACGAACACTTTGAGTTGACGTTTTTCTCTTGTCCTCGCCGGTAGTTCGCGCTTTCAAGAAGCAACTTGTTATACCAACTGCCACAAGCAACCACGCGTGCGAGTGGGCGTGATAGTGTGCGAAAATAATCTAGCTGTTACGAACCAACGTGCTGACGCACGTTCGCGATACGCGGTGCTTTCTTTATCGAAAGTTCGCGAGCAATACAAGCCGCCCAGTCTGCGTTTTCCGGTTTTCTGTATAATAGCAGGCAACTTGCCTCAAATAGAAGGAAAATGTTAGCCGAAAAAGCATGCAGAACCTATGAACAGCACCCGCTACTGCGCTGAACTGCAGGGGAAAGTTGCCTGTTCAGCTGCGCGCCGACGCGCTCGATCGGGCCGACCGTGGTGCGAGCGCCCCTGGCGGCAGTAAACAGAGAGGGGTCAAGTTTGTGCGGCGGTCCAGGCGGAGTTTGACAACTGTAAAAGTATCTAGTAACGTTGGTTGCAGTTTCATGCCACCGGCTAGGATAAAAAGCAAGACTGTGCAGCGCAGTTTCGCGTTCCCGCCGGTCAGCACGTTCAGCGAACTTCTGTCTGTCTCCTCAATCGTTGTGTCCAACAGCATTTCAAAATAACCACACGTTTCATCCGCATTGCCAATTTGCAAGAAAATGTAATCGTGCTGCTTTCGCAAGCCAATTACGTATCTCTGGTACTTGAGCAGCTTCTAGTAAGAAGCTGGCAAGTGCTGACACATTGCAGTCCGCTGTCTCATTGAGAGCCCTTGGCATTTCATAAAGCGGTGCAGCCATCCGCGGCTCACATAGAACTCGTGAGGTAGGCCTAGCTCCCTCGACAGTCACTGATTGATTGATATGTGGGGTTTAACGTCCCAAAACCACCATTTGATTATGAGAGATGCCGTAGTGAAGGGCTCCAGAAATTTCGACCACCTGGGATTCTTTAACGTGCACCCAAATCTGAGCACACGGGCCTACAGCATTTCCGCCTCCATCGGAAATGGAGCCGCCGCAGCCAGGATTCAATCCCGCGAGCTCGACAGTCGCTGCGCTTCAATTTGGGCCATCTCAGTCACACGGCATGACCCCTGCTTCGCACATCTTCAATAAACAGCCGCATCTCCAGCTCAGAATAGGCGCTGGTCTTGGGGCCACGAAAGGACCTACAGTCATGGTGTGTGACTCGTAGGCTGTCTTTCTTCTTTCTCCACAGCTGCGTGCAAGACTCGTCCACATCGTGCCGTCTTCCCAACTTTGTAATTTCCAAATTCTTCAGCGACTATGATGATCTTATTGTTGTGCGGTGAAAGACTGCCGCCGGACGCTACTCATGATGACACAACAGATCTGCTTAGGCTTGAGGAACGGGTCGCGATGTACAGAACAAGTGGTACCAGCGAGGTAAAGAGCGCTCACACTCCGTGACAACTTTTTCTTGGCAGCTCCATGGAAGCAGCAGAACCGAAATGCCTGCCTGGTACCGTGCCAAAAAGTAGTACTTAAATTTACTGATATCTAATTTGCCTTGCTGAAATGAATACTGCTTTATTTTATACGCGGCATCCATTGAGTGTTGTTTTCCTTCTTACCTTTTCTTTTTACCATCGGTAATGCGTTTGCTCGTTGGCCGTTAGACAGGGGGCCTCATCGCACATGATTTTAAGGAACAATTCCGTGCGTGTGTGCCTCCCCTCCGTCTTCGAGGAACCAGTTCGTTTCATGTGTTCGTCAGAGTAGTTTCCGAGGAGTATGTGTGCCTCCAACTTGTAACCGAAAGAATTCGAAAAGGGTGGGAAACGAATATTAAAATGCGAGCAGAGCGGGCGACAAGACAGCGAGCGAACGGAGCGCTTGTAAGTGCGGCGCGACGTTCAGCGATTGTGCTTGTGCGTTTAGTCTCAGTGTTTTCGAATATTGTAAGTTTTGATCAAGTCCTTTTCGTAACCAAATATAATAAACGTTTTTATTCCAGTGAGACGTGTGTTTATTACGTTTAGTGCCCTGAATTGTGTCTAATGTCTATGTTGTGAATATTCGCAACCATCATCTAGTTAAGCGTAAAATGCAATACGCTAACAATTTATTATGGAACCCAAACAGTTGTGGAAAGTTGTAGGTAAGATACAGGTATTGTTCACTTTGCAAAAATGCCTTCCATTTCTATTTTTAGACAGCACCACCTTTTCAGCAAGCCTTTTTCCATAGTAAAAATGGCGTCCGTGACGTAGGGGCATGTGGAGGGCGGTGAAGGGTCACTCTGCGGCAGCCAACGTAAAAAATTATATACTTGTAACGTGGCACTGAGGTTTACACTGAACAATCGAATTACCTCTCGCCAAACGTTTTTCTATACGCTTCAACGATGCAAGCAAGCAAAAACCGAAATTGTGCGCAAGCTGCCGTACTACTTGCAGAGCAACACAAATTTGCGGAAACCGACTCCTTATATTTCGCTACACTGTTAAGGGACATAATGGCACAACACGCATTGCTGTAAAGCATCGCTATAAGAAAAACCCCGCATATTATCTGCGCCCCAACTTTGCCACTGAAATTTTTCGGTTTTTGGTGCGGGTTATGTGCGCAAAGAAAAGGTATGCTGTTTCAGCTGCCTGCATTAGGACAGACGGACAGAATAACGATATTGTCACGGGGTCGTGACGTGGCCGAAGACAGGAGACTTCGTGTTGGGATTTAACTGTTTATTTGGGCGAACCTGTGCCCGGTAAAAGGAAAGTCCAATTACAGCAGCAGTCTCGCACAGATAGCAGTCTCGGACTGATAGCGGCGAACAGAGCGTCGGCCTTCGATCAACAACTACTGACAAGTGGCGAAGCGCGTCGGCATTTATACTCTTGCCATCGAATGTTCTAGCGTTATCGCTGGCGGTGGCGTAGGTTCCAGAACAATCTGTACCGTTCGCACAGTGGGCGTGATCTTATCGAAATGATCTACTACAGTCCGGAACCTTCTGGAAAACTGCGGGCGCGGTTTGCGCTGAAAATCGTGTGGTGTTTTGGGACGATAACGAAAACTTGGGAAATGGAACGTGGCATTGCCCCCCTCTGAAAAAAAGGCATCGTCCCGATGCTTTAACTAAAGATGAAGGTACAATAATAATGCAAGAAAGTACAATGAGTAAATTACGATGAAACAGTAATACAAAAAATAAACACTGTTTCTGTTTGTTAACGCGCATGAAACGGCTTGAGGCGCGCGACATGGACAACTTCAGGTCGCGATCGGCGTCGTTGAGAGTTCGTGATACCGTCGGGGACAACCTCGCAATCAAGTGGGCCGAGACGTCGAACCACCCTGTACGGTCCGAAGTAGCGTCGCAGAAGCTTTTCACTTAGTCCACGTCGGCGTAACGCCGTCCACACCCAAACACGTTCACCGGGCTGGTATTCCACGAAGCGTCGTCGAAGGTTGTAACGGTGGCTGTCTATCGTCTGTTGATTCTTGATATGGAGACGCGCAAGTTGTCGGGCTTCTTCGGCACGTCGAAGGTACTCGCTCACATCGAGGCTTTCTTCGTCGGTGACGTTGGGTAACATGGCATCGAGCGTCGTTGCCGGGCTCCTTCCATAGACCAATTTGTATGGAGATATCTGCGTCATCTCCTGCACCGCCGTGTTGTATGCGAAGGTCACATACGGAAAAATGGCGTCCCACGTCTTGTGTTCGACATCGACGTACATTGACAGCATGTAGGCGATCGTCTTGTTAAGCCGCTCGGTGAGGCCGTTGGTCTGTGGGTGGTACGCTGTCGTCCGGCGGTGGTTTGTTTGGCTGTATGCCAAGATCGCTTGAGTTAAGTCGGCAGTGAATGCCGTTCCTCTGTCGGTGATAAGGACCTCCGGAGCGCCGTGACGTAGGACGATATTTTCGACGAAGAACTTAGCTACCTCGGATGCACTGCCTTTTGGCAGGGCTTTTGTCTCGGCGTAGCGGGTGAGGTAGTTGGTAGCTACCACGATCCACTTGTTTCCGAATGCCGACGTCGGGAACGGCCCTAATAGGTCCATACCAATCTGCTGGAAAGGTCGACAAGGTGGATCAATTGGCTGCAGAAGTCCCGCTGGCCTTGTCGGCGGTGTCTTGCGTCGCTGACAGTCCCGGCATGTCCTCACATAACGAGTGACGTCGGTGGTAAGACATGGCCAGTAGTACCTTTCTTGTATCCTCGCGAGCGTGCGAGAAACACCGAGGTGCCCTGCCGTCGGATCGTCGTGTAGGGCCTGCAGGAGTTCTGGTCGCAGAGCTGAAGGCACCACAAGGAGGTACTTAGCTCGAAGCGGTGAAAAGTTTTTCTTTTGTAGAAGACCGTTTCGTAGAAAGAACGACGCAAGTGCGCGCTTGAATACCTTCGGGGCTTCGGCGGTCCTGCCTTCGAGGTATTCTATTAGGGCCTTAAGTTCCGGGTCGGCCCGCTGTCGTTCAGCGAAGTCGTCTGTAGTTATCGTTCCCAAGAAGTAGTCGTCATCCGGGTCGTCAGGTAGCGGTTGGTCGACAGGCGCACGAGAGAGACAGTCGGCGTCGGAGTGTTTTTTGCCGGACTTGTAAATGACAGTAATGTCATATTCTTGAAGTCTCAGGCTCCATCGTGCGAGGCGACCTGAAGGGTCCTTCAAGGTGGCTAGCGAACACAAGGCGTGGTCGTCGCTCACAACTTTAAAGGGCCTGCCGTAGAGGTAGGGGCGAAATTTCGACGTAGCCCAGATGATGGCGAGGCACTCCTTTTCTGTTGTGGAATAATTTGCTTCTGCTTTGGATAGCGATCGGCTGGCGTAACCAATAACCCTTTCAAGTCCGTCAGCCCTCTGCACAAGAACGGCGCCAAGACCTACGCTGCTGGCGTCAGTATGTATTTCTGTCTCGGCGAATTCGTCGAAATGGGCAAGTAACGGAGGCGTCTGGAGGCGATGTTTAAGCTCCTGGAAAGCGTGTTCCTGTGGAGTTTCCCACTTGAATTCCATGTCGGCCTTGGTAAGGTTAGTGAGAGGATCGGCGATGTGGGCGAAGTTTTTCACGAACCGCCTATAATAGGCGCACAGGCCCAGAAATCGGCGCACGGCCTTCTTGTCAGTGGGCGGCGGAAAGTTGGCGATGGCAGCTGTTTTCCGCGGATCGGGACGAACTCCAGACTTGCTGATAACGTGCCCCAGAAACAAGAGCTCCTCATATGCAAATCTGCACTTTTCTGGCTTCAGTGTGAGTCCGGACGACTTGATGGCTTGAAGTACAGCTTCAAGGCGCCGAAGATGCTCGTCAAAACTCGAGGAAAACACGACGACGTCGTCCAAGTACACAAGGCAAGTCTGCCACTTCAATCCTGCCAGTACTGTATCCATAACGCGTTGAAAAGTTGCAGGCGCTGAGCAAAGGCCGAAGGGCATCACCTTAAACTCGAAGAGGCCGTCCGGTGTTATAAACGCCGTCTTCTCTCGGTCTCTTTCGTCGACTTCGATTTGCCAATAGCCAGTCTTGAGGTCCATTCACGAAAAGTACTTGGTGTTATGGAGCCGATCAAGTGCGTCGTCTATTCGTGGGAGAGGATACACGTCCTTTCTTGTGATTTTGTTCAGGCGGCGATAATCGACGCAGAAACGTAGGGTCCCATCCTTTTTCTTCACTAACACCACGGGGGACGTGCATGGGCTCTTGGACGGCTGGATAATGTCATCCCGCAGCATTTCATCAACTTGTCTCTTCATGGCCTCACGTTCTCGCGTTGAAACCCTGTACGGACTCTGACGGAGTGGTCTGGCGTTTTCTTCGGTTATGATGCGATGTTTCGTGATTGGGGTCTGCCGAATTTTCGATGACGACGAAAAGCAATCTTCGTATTGCAGGAGCAGGGCCTTGAGCTGTGCTTGCTTATCGTTCGGAAGTCTGGGATTGACGTCGAAAGCTATGGGAGGGGCTTGGTTCCTCTGAGCAGGTTCCGCAGAATCGGCGAGGGCGAAAGCACTGGTGGCTTCGACAATTTCTTCGATGTATGCGACCGTTGTTCCTTTGTTCACATGTTTGTACTCATTGCTGAAATTCGTGAGCATAACCGTTGCTTTGCCTCCCCGCAGCTCTGCAATTCCTCTTGCGACGCAAATATTTCGGTTGACCAACAGATGCTGACTGCCTTTAACGACTCCTTCCAAGTCAGGTGATTTAGGAGCGCCGACTGAAATAATGACGCTTGAGCGAGGCGGAATGGTGACTTGTTCTTCCAGCACATTCAAGGCATGGTGTCCTGGCGGCGTGCGCGGCGGTAGTGCTTCTTCTGTGGATAACGTTATCGACTTTGTTTTTAGGTTGATGACAGCACCATGGAGGCATAAGAAGTCCATGCCAAGGATGACATCTCTCGAGCAACGCTGTAGGACTACGAAGTCTGTAGGATAAATACGGCCGTTAATGGTGACTCTCGCTGTGCAGATTCCTGCAGGCATTACGAGATGACCTCCAGCTGTGCGGATTTCAGGGCCTTACCAAGCTGTCTTAACTTTCTTTAACTTCGCGGCGAACGACCCACTGATGACAGAATAGTCAGCTCCAGTATCGACGAGAGCAGTCACACTGTGGCCGTCGATAAGAACGTCGAGGTCGCTAGTTCGCCGTCTCGCATTACAGTTAGGGCGTGGCGTCGGGTCACGGCTGCGTCGGCTTTTTCGCTGCTTCCATGTTGCGTCCTCAGGCCACCTTCGGTAAGTGAGCTTTCGCCGTCAGGGCTTTGCCTGGTTGGCGTTGTGTTCGGAAAGCTCCGTCGCGGCGTCGTCGTCGGAGGAGGATCTTCGGTAGTTCGTCGCACAGCAACCGCACCTCCACCGGTTGCTGCCCTTAGTTTCCCGGATACGGGCTAGGAGACCGGCCCCGCGTTGGGCCGGAGTACTGCCGGGGGTGCGGTGACATGCGGCGGCTGGGCGACGGCGAACGGGAAGGACTTCGTGGTCTCTATTGAGTTTCTGTCAGGTAGTCGGCGATGTCACGTGGCCGTTCCCCTGGCTGCGGACGTGGTGCATCGACGGCGAAGCCACGCAGTCCCATCTGTCGGTACTGGCATTGGCGGTAAGTGTGCCCAGCCTCGCCGCAGTGGTAGCACAGTGGGCGGTGGTCAGGGGTGCGCCAGACGTCGGTTTTCCTCGGCGCACTGCGCTGGCCCGCTGGCGAACGGTAGGTCGTCGGTGGGGGTGGTGGCGGCGGTGGTGTCTGGCGACGGAAGTGCGACGGGACAGCGTTTCGGCGTGGACGGGGAGGAGCGTTGTGGCGCACTGCAGCGGCGTAGCTCATAGTTTCTGGCTCGGGCAGTGGTGTTTGGGGAATTCGAAGCGATTGCCGAACTTCTTCTCGCACAATGTCGGCGATCGAATCCACTTGAGGTTGCGCCGAAGGTAACAGTTTGTGCAGCTCTTCCCGCACAATCGCTCGGATCGTTTCACGCAGGTTGTCGGAGTCACTGGCTTGAGCAGCAGCGCATTCTGGAGTCAGGCGATGATTATACTGTCTGGTGCGCATGTCCAGGGTTTTTTCGATGGTGGTCGCTTCGGCTACAAATTCTTGGACAGTTTTCGGTGGGTTTCTCATCAGTCCCGCAAAGAGCTCCTGTTTGACCCCTCGCATGAGGAAACGAACTTTTTTCTCCTCAGGCAAGTCTGGGTCAGCGTGACGGAATAGTCGGGTCATTTCTTCTGTGAAAATGGCGACCTTTTCATTTGGTAGCTGAACCCGGGTCTCTAATAAAGCAGCGGCCCTCTCTTTGCGAGCGACGCTCGCGAACGTTTGCAGGAATGCGCCGCAGAAAACATCCCATGTTCGGAGCGTGGACTCCCGATTTTCGAGCCAGGTCCTTGCGGTGTCTTCCAAATAGAAGAATACACGACGCAGCTTCTTGTCATGGTCCCAGTGGTTGAGGGCGGCCACACGGTCGTATGTTTCTAGCCAAGACTCCGGGTCTTCGAACGATGACCCATGGAAAATTGGTGGTTCCCTGGGTTGATGCATGACCATCGTGGGCTGGGACGCTGCGGTTGTCATTGTCGCTGCAGTCGCGGTCATGGCCTTGGTCTTCCGCGCCTTGTCTTGCAGAAGCCCGTACTCCGGTGGTAGCCCTTGCTGTCGGCGGCTTGTTCCCTGCTCCTGGTTGGCGTCGGTATCTTCTCTGTGACGTGGGCTGGGTTCACGGCGTGACGGGGGCGTCCGGTACATGAACGAAGCAGCATCTCCACCAGATGTCACGGGGTCGTGACGTGGCCGAAGACAGGAGACTTCGTGTTGGGATTTAACTGTTTATTTGGGCGAACCTGTGCCCGGTAAAAGGAAAGTCCAATTACAGCAGCAGTCTCGCACAGATAGCAGTCTCGGACTGATAGCGGCGAACAGAGCGTTGGCCTTCGATCAACAACTACTGACAAGTGGCGAAGCGCGTCATCGAATGTTCTCTTGCCATCGAATGTTCTAGCGTTATCGCTGGCGGTAGCATAGGTTCCAGAACAATCTGTACCGTTCGCACAGTGGGCATGATCTTATCGAAATGATCTACTACAGTCCGGAACCTTCTGGAAAACTGCGGGCGCGGTTTGCGCTGAAAATCGTGTGGTGTTTTGGGACGATAACGAAAACTTGGGAAATGGAACGTGGCATTATATTGGCAGCCTACCTATGCCTACTCTCATCTTTGCACAACTTTCGGACTTCTCTTTACAATATGTCAAACCAACTACACAACTATCCGCTAGTGCTCCAAATCACATCACGTACATCCATCTTACCATTTTGAATTTAAAAAACATTAAATCACACACAGTTTATGAGTATCAGTGTATATGTTGGTTCTGGCATTTTGGACATCAGTGTTTCTGGTGTAAGTGACGGGGCAGACATAGAGAGGTTGGTGAGTGGAAAGGTATGTGGGCAAGAAATTAGATCCACGGTAGGCAAAGCTTTACTAGCCAACATCATTTGTTTGTCTGCTTCGGGTCTTCTCCACTGTTTTCGCAGTTTGAAAGAAACTGAGTTTACGGGCAACATAATCAGTGAGCATGCAATACAGCTTACTAAACACCCAGTTGAAAGCATTAGAGCTCTGGTAGTATTTCAGTAGTCCTCCAAACAGCTTCACCGTACATTTACTTTCATATGGTGGAGTTTTGGCGTGATGGAGTACTCCACTAATAACTAAAAATGACCAATATTCCCATGGCTATCATATTTGTAAAAAACTTTAAAAATTATTCTTTCACATAGTGTTTTCATTGCATGCTTCCTCAGGTTTGAAGTACACCTTCAGAAAAACTGTTTCAGCAATTCGCAGCTTTACTCCACTCAAAATGGCAATGATTAGGCTACGATTTCGTGTATCACAGCATCTCTTACAACATGAAAGATGATGTTAAAAAAGGGAGCAGCAATAAGCAAAGATACAATGATTCAAAACCACCACATGCCAAGGTGGGATGCGCAGAGAATGTACACACTTGTGAAACCGGTGCCAGACACTAGCTTGAGGAAAATTAGATGACAGTGTCGAACCAATTAACATGCAATACTTACCCTATAATTGATGGCAAACGTCGACACCTGGAGTGCCATGGATATGACATAAACGGTGCTATTAAGAAGAGATGGCTTGAATTCGTCGTCTCGATCAGAAAACTTCTCAGGCCTGCATGAGGGGAGAGAGGACCAACATTTGACGCAGCTTACGAAATGCCATCAGGAAATCTAATTTCCAATGATCCAAGTGTGCCACACACACAGCTTTAAGTTTTATGGTTGCTTCCTATGTATTAGAGGTTTAACAAATTGTTGAAGAAACTGATCAACAAATTGTTGAACAAATAACTCGTATAACATACTACTCCTTATTCAGAGTTGTTCCATAGCTTAAGAGAAATGTCCTCACTTCTATTTCAGAAGTAGTTCCAGCCACAAGCCCTAAAAATTTGACCAGGACAAGCTCTATCACTGATATATATGCCATATCTGCATGATTTCACGTCAACTCGAATGCAGTGTAGCGGAGCCTACGCACTAACGCGTATGCGCCTTTGGAAGACAACGAAAAGCCCGTGCTCTGCTTGCGCGAGAGTTTGTGCCGCCTTTGCCAGACTTGCCAAACGCCCACTTTCCATTGCGACCTCGTTGCGACTTCTCTGCTCGAATAAACGTCATCACATTTGGTGGAGGCTGCTTAGATCCCCAAGCAGACCTGGAGCTCCGCTCTCGCAAGTTGCCTGAAAGACTACCGCGAAACATGACTGACGCAGTCGCCAACCAGCCTGTCCCAGCCCAGCCAGCACCATCGGCTGCCCCGTCTACCTGCCCCGGCGCTACTCACCAGCGGGACCCACCAATCTTCAGCGGAAGTGGTGAGCAAGACATCGAAGACTGGCTCTCTTTGTACGAACGTGTAAGCGCCAGCAACAAGTGGGACGACGACTCTAAGCTCGCCTACGTTATCTTTTACTTGGCAGACGTAGCTAAGCTTTGGTTTACCAACCGCGAAACCGCCATCGCCAACTGGTCCTCCTTTAAGACCCTCGTAACTGAAGCGTTCGGCCGACCAGAGGTCCGCAAGCTCCGCGCTGACCAGCGTCTGCGTCACAGAGCCCAGCAGCCTGGCGAAACGTTTACGAGTTATATTGAGGATGTGCTCGACCTCTGCAGGCGTGTTAACCCATCTATGCCCAAAGAAGAGAAAATTCGACGATTCTCAAGGGCATTGAGGATGGCACATTCCAGATGTTGCTAGCGAAAAGCCCGACCTCGGTGGCAATCCTCGTAAGCCTGTGCCAGAGCTTCGATGAATTACGCCGTCAGCGTTCCATCGCCCGACAGTGTGTCTCACCACCAGATTCGATCTCGGCTGTGGCACTCGCAAATGCCAACGTTCGCCAAGAAAGTCTGTCCAACCATATCAAAGACTTCATCAGGGAGGAAGTCACCCGACAGCTCTCCCTGCTGCCGCATAGCGACGCGCCCACCGCAGATCTGCCTTCGACACTGCAGCAGGCCATACGCACTGAAATTTGCGATGTCCTACCTACAGTGCAGCCCCTTACGCATGCACTTCAGCAGCATCTAATCTCTCAGCTGTCAGCTACGCACCACCTGCACCATCTACACCTCTCAGCTACGCAGCTGTGGTTGCGCGGCCCCCACTGCATCCAGTATCCTTATCGGCTCCACCTCCTCCGGCAGCGCCTGCGGTTTACAGGCCCTCACCTCGCTTTTTCCGTCCATCTAATGAGTGGCGCACCCATGACAACCGTCCTATCTGCTTCGCGTGTGGCATCGCTGGCCACATTGCACGCTACTGCCGCCGCCATCCCACACCAGCATACGCCTCCTTTGGAACTCCTACCTATGCGTCGCAGCAGGCCACCACGTCTGCATACGAACAGAGGCACTCTGACTCGGAACGTCACCAATCAACTTCTCGTTTCCCATCTCCTCGTCGCCGATCGCCATCTCCTATGCATCGTAGACCACCTCCTGAGGAGGGAAACTAATCAGTGCAGTTCCAGAGGCAAGAACTGCAACTTCTGCGCAATTATCAAGGCCTCCATTTTCGCCGCAAAATGTTGTTGATGTCAATGTTGATAGAGTCGCCACACAAGCGTTAATTGATACTGGGGCCGCTGTTTCTGTGATGAACGCAAAATTTTGTCGCAAACTGAAGAAAGTGACCACATCTCTCTGTGGCATCGTGCTGTCCACGGCTTGCGCGCAGACCTCCCCCTTCGCATCGCAGACAACTTGTTGCTCTCCTTAACAAGTTTCGCTCTTTTTTCGACTTTCAGAAACCTGCTTTGGGCCGCACCACGACTGTCACTCATACTATTGACACCGGCTCACATTCGCCTCTGCGACAGCGTCCTTACCGCGTTTCTGCCGAAGAGCGCCGCGTCATTACGGAGCAAGTAGATGACATGCTTAAACGTGGAGTCATACAGCCTTCTCAAAGCGCTTGGTCGTCACCCGTGGTTCTGGTAAAGAAAAAAGATGGCACCGTTCGATTTTGCGTGGACTATCGCCGCTTAAACAAGATTACAAAGAAAGACGTCTACCCGCTACCACGAATAGACGATGCTCTTGACTGTTTACAAGGCGCCGAGTACTTCACATCCTTGGATCTGCGTTCTGGGTATTGGCAGGTGCCAATGGTTGAATGTGATCGCCCTAAAACAGCCTTTGTAACGCCGGATGGCCTATATGAGTTCAAAGTCATGCCATTTGGGCTCTGCAACGCGCCTGCGACGTTTGAGCGCATGATAGATACCATATTGCGGGCCCACAAGTGGAAAACTTGCTTGTGTTACCTAGATGACATCGTAGTCTTTTCAGCTGATTTCCCGACACATCTTCGTCGTCTCCACGAGATTCTGACGTGTCTAGCTTCTGCAGGCCTACAACTTAACACCAAGAAGTGCCACTTTGCAGCCCGAAAACTAACCATCTTGGGACACGTCATCACAAGAGACGGTGTTCTTCCGGACCCCGATAAGCTTCGAGCTGTCGCTGACTTCCCAATGCCCACATCACTGAAAGCCCTAAGAAGTTTCGTTGGTCTTTGCTCTTACTTTCGTCGCTTCGTGCGCAACTTCGCGTCCATCATCGCACCTCTGACTAGTCTGCTTTCCAACAGCAAAGGTATATCTGCATGGTCACCTGCATGTGACGACGCATTTCACCAGCTGCGCCGCCTGCTGACCTCGCCACCTATTCTTCGCCACTACGACCCCACTGCTGCCACAGAAGTTCACACTGATGCAAGTGGCGTTGGTCTTGGCGCAGTTTTGGCACAACGGAAAGGCACCCAAACCGAATACGTAGTCGCTTATGCAAGTCGCGCTCTTAAGAAGGCTGAATTGAATTACTCCGTAACAGAGAAGGAGTGTTTGGCCATAATCTGGGCGCTTACGAAGTTTCGCCCGTACCTTTACGGCCGTCCTTTCGACGTGGTGACAGACCATCATGCTCTATGTTGGCTGTCCACCTTGAAAGACCCGTCCGGACGTCTGGGGCGTTGGGCACTTCGATTGCAGGAATACGACATCCATGTCGTATATCGTTCCGGTCGCAAGCATGCGGACGCCGATGCACTTTCCCGATCACCATTAACACCAGATGTGGCTTCTTTGTCACCCCTTTTACCACCTTGTCACCACTCGACACCACTGACATGCTTTCGGAGCAGCGTAAAGACCCATACCTTGCCTTGTTAGTCGACTACCTTACAGATCCGTCTGCTGTCCCTTCCACGAGAGCGCTACGCCGGCAAGCAGCCCACTTTTCCTTACGAGACAACATTCTGTACCGTCGCAACTACATGCCTGGTGGTCGGAAGTGGCTCCTTGCTGTCCCAACTCATATGCGCTCTGACATCTGCATGAATTTCCATGCAGATCCCCAAAGTGCTCATGCAGGTGTCCTGAAAACCTACGAAAGGCTGCGCCAACGATATTACTGGCGAGGAATGTATCGCTTTGTGCAGAAACACGTTCAGTCTTACACCACTTGCCAACAGAACAAGACACCTTCGCGGCACCTTACTGGCATGTTACAGCCGCTCCCGTGCCCGGCTCGCCCATTTGACCGCGTGGGTATAGACCTCTATGGCCCCCTCCCATATAGAAGCTCTGGAAACTGGTGGATTATTGTCGGAGTCGATCATCTGACACGCTACGCTGAGACTGCAGCCCTACCGGCAGCGACCGCCCACGAAGTTGCACTCTTCATTCTACACCATGGTGCTCCGCGGGAATTACTCAGTGATAGGGGTCGAGTGTTCCTGTCGGAGGTCATCCAAGCTATCCTCGCTGAATGCAACATTATCCACCGGAAATCTACCGCATACCATCCACAGACAAATGGTCTTACTGAGCGGTTCAACCGCACACTTGGCGACATGCTGAGGATGTACACCTCCTCCGACCACACTAACTGGGACGCTGTATAGCCCTTTGTTACCTTCGCTTATAACACCGCGACGCAAGCGACTACCGGTTTTTCCCCGTTCTTTCTATTGTACGGCCGCGAACCTTCCCACCCACTCGACACTATACTCCCGTACCGCCCTGATGCACCTGAGTGCTCCCCGCTTTCGGAAGTCGCCAGATACGCTGAAGACTGCCGTCAGTTGGCTCGGTCTCTGACAAGTGAGGCTCAAGGTCTACAAAAGACTCGACACGACGACGCTCACCACATAGCTCATACATTTCGTGCTGGCTCCCTTGTGTGGCTGTGGGTGCCCCCGCACGTTCCTGGTCTGTCTTCTAAACTTCTGGCCCGGTACCATGGTCCGTACCGTGTCATTGACGCGACCTCCCCGGTGAATTACATCATCGAGCCATTAACACAATCACCAGATTTGCGCCGTCGAGGACGCGAGACCGTACACGTCAACCGTCTCAAGCCCTACTACGACCCCCTCATTGTGCCTACTCCCTGAGTCGCCAGGATGGCTACCCTTCACCCCGGGGGTATTGTAGCGGAGCATACGCACCAACGCGTATGCGCCTTCGGAAGGCAACGAAAAGCCCGTGCTCTGCTTGCGCGAGAGTTTGTGCCGCCTTTACCAGACTTGCCGTACGCCCACTTTCCGTTGCGACCTCGTTGCGACTTCTCTGCTCGAATAAACGTCATCACAGCAGGTTTATCTGCTGAAATCACGCGGCAAAACGAAAAAAAAAAAAAGAGGAACACGACCACTTTTCACAAAAATTACGGTAATCTAGGATGGCTTTGCAGCAGTGCTTGAAAGATGTGCAAAAAAAGCTAGCATCACGGGAATACATGGGGGGTCATTTTCAGAAAGACTTTACAACTGAAACTAGTTTTCGATTCTAGGTCAGCCCCTCAGCTTCCGTTTTCAAATTAGAACAGAATGGGTCGACCTACAATAGTGTAGATATGATAATCATCATGAACAAAAAATGTCTCGTATACTGACTACAGCCAACAATTTACGCATAAAGTTGCACACTTTTTATACCAAATATCCACAACTTCCCGCGTTTGCGTCTCTTGTTATTGTCACCTCCTATTTGTGAGAAACACAGCACATGACAAAGTATGTGGTAAATTAAGCAGTTTGATTACTCGTTCCAGCCCTAAGCTAAAAAATACAGTAGACTATTATTAAATGGCACCTAAAAGAACCAGGAAAGCATGTTCCATTTAAAAGGAGTTCCTCGAATGTAAGCATTCGACAGATGTTTGTCTGGTTCGGTAGGTAAACTGGAAAAACTATTTTGACTCCAACCAAAGTAAAGTACGTGAAAATACGCAAAAACCCAACGTTTTGCAACTGACTTGGTTCCTTTCTCAGGAGGGACTGTGGCAACGTTGCAGCGGCCTCTTGAAGGCACTCGCAGGGCAGTTAATGACTTCCCCGTTGTGCTGCAGAGCACGATCAGTTTGAATACAACGGGGAAAGGGTTCTAAGAGAACGGTCGATTTTTTGGGCCATTCGCTGCATATGCCACGACTTGAGTAGTAGTAGTAGCACTAGCCTTCTCCTCCAGTTAGTCTCGCTTTCCAAGTTTCCAAGATGGTCATTTCGTTGTAATTTATTTAGGGGTCAAACGGCTCACAATGCTCAGCAACAGCGCTGCACTCTTTGATCAGCTTTTGGACCCTGTCAACCTGTTGTTTGAGCAGTTCTGGTAGTTTTTTTTTGTCTTGCCAATACAGTAATACCTCAATAACTCAAGCTCTCGTATCTCAATAAATCAGCTAAGTCAAAATTTTCCACAGCACCAAACATTTTCCTATACTTTCCATGTATATTTTTCCCTTTATCTCGAAGTACTTCTTGGTCAGATTGCGGATAACTCGAAATCTTGACTGGGCGAGGAACGAAAATTCCACCACCGCACCATTTCACGAGATTCGCGCGATGCTGCTACGCCTGATGTCCATCGATCTTTTTTCTTATTTAGCCGTGCCTGCCACTACGTCGAAGCTTTTTGAGAACGCGAAGTGCGCGACGTCTCAGAACAGTGATATATCAACTTCGTCAAGCAACCCTGTGACACGCCATGTGACACATGCGCTGAGCAGGGAGGCCCTCTGCCCACGCTTGGCGTAATTGGTCTTGTTCACTTTGTGCTGTGCACAAAGCGAATGAGGCAAATAATCTTTTCAACCACTTTTCTTTTTTCACATATACATTACTAATACCTCTAAATACCATCCCTTATACTTTCCCTGGCATTATTGTCTGTTAGCTGTCATTAATATTGTGTCTAACAAAGGAAAACATGCTTTTAAAATGACACTTTCCTTCATTCACAGCTCTATGGGGTTATTTTTAGTTTTCACAATTGCAAAAGTCAGAGCCAAGAAATCGCATTAAGCAGGAACATATTGAAGAAGTTTCACTATATTTGGAAATGCCGACATTAATATTTTCTGCGATGCAATTCGGCGCGCACGCACAGTAGGTTTTCCACAAAAAATGCTTATATTTTTGTAAATGTACTACAGTTGAACCCCGCTACAACAAAACTGACGGGGCGCAGAGAAAATTTCGTTGTAGCGAAGTAAAAAAAAATATAGCTGATTTGAGCTAGCAAAACAAAGGAACGTTCCTTCTCAAAATTAAAAAAATGTCCGCAGCTTCCTATTCTTTCCCAGCAGCGACATAACATCATTCTCACCATGCATGGCATGGTGAAAAGCACGCTGAAACAACCCCTAAAACCACCTTCATGAACGAACCTCAGTTGCATTAACACGCTAAAACCAGCACCTGTCCGCCGTCAAAAGTATTCGACAACGCCGAGATCGTGGAGCGGCGACTTTTGCATTATTCTATGCCATTCTTATCATCCATCACTCACAGCTAGCTGATTTTGTTGATAATACAGACGAATAGCCGCTCTGATTAATTACCACACTGGCCAAGCACGAACATAATGATAAGCATCAGAATCGGAAAAAGCATCGTTCTGCGGTTGCACCCAGCATCTGCTTGAAGGAAAACCATTAACTGAGCGAATGAGCTTCAGCTTCGGATTATATGCGGCTCAAAAGCAAGCCAGCGGCAAAAGCAGGGCCAAGTCAGTCTCATTGGCATCGCTATCGAGCAATGGCGGTGCCCACGCTTGCTGAACAGCGGCGGTTTCCGAAAGTGCCAACGCGTGTTCTAGGTTTCGTTGATGCATTTTCAGGCCCTGAAAATGCATAGAAAGGTTAAAGATTGGGTTTACTGCATAGCAATAAGTATCTGAGCCTGGAATTGCATCGTGAAATTTCGTTAAAGGGGGACAATCACAGAAAAAGTGTTCGTTGTGGCGACAATATTTATGCATTGACTCTTATGGACTGCTGATGGGGAATAGTAAATTTTTTGTTGTAGCGGAAATTTCATTAAAGCGGCGTTCGTTGTAGCGGAGTTAGACTGTATGACAATACGGCACCCATCTGCCTCACACACAAACTCCTCACAGAGGCAGAAATGCCTTACCATCACAGAAATTACTTTGGACAGGCTAGCACAAACTGCCTAATAAACATTTTATCAACTTGATGACAAAAGTTCATTCATTAGGGGAAGTTGCACAGCATCCATTTAAAGGCATGCCCATTTTTAAGAAATGAAATATTTAATTCATACTTTTTCTGGTAATAAATAAGTAATGTTGATATAAATCTAACATAGGCAACATACTTGTGCCCTGATGAAGAGCTCATTTGTGAAGGGGAATGATGCCTTCTTGTGAAAGCAATTTAATAAAAAAAGACCTACATTGCCTAAAAAATACAATGTCTTGAAACTCAGATATTGTTGCAGGGGGCATGTACTCTCAAACAGAAATATGGTAAATGGAACTCGTGCTTACTTTGACTCTCCACCCTTGTTCGTCTCTCAGTAAACAGAACATCTGTTGAAGGGAGATGCTACTCGAAGACACTTTTCTTTAAATATTTACTTTACAGCAATGAAACTTGAGCTGTTTTATGCAGATTTGAAATATATAATTGGTTTGCTTGCAAGTTGCATGCTTTTAGTTCTGCAACATGACAAAATGAAAACCTTAAGCCTATTGCTCCCCCTCTTTCCATCCCTAAACTTCCATACTTTTTGACCATTGATAGTTAATAATGTTTGAAATGAAGTGTACAATGCAGAAAACTAATAAGGAAGTGCGTAGAAAAAACGTGAAAAATTATAACGTGGGAAGTTCATATTTCTCTTACCCTAATAAAGATTTACAAAAATGTTTTATTATACAGAAAAATATTTAAATTTAAACAAGATAGCTGTATTTCTCTTACTTTGGAAAACATTTGGGCAGAATTTCATGCAGATCTGAGCACCAGAAGTGCATAAAAAAAAAGGGCACATAAAAAAAACGGCAAAATTTGTGTTTTAAGAAAAATCAGTTTTAATATTAAAATTGAATGTTTGTTTATATGAGAGGTACCATTAAATGCGATGAAATTTATACACAAAAAAGAACAATCCTTCTTGTAGTGGCCACTGCTACTAAAATGCACCAGCACCACAAGTTTGTCCCTCACGGCTTTTTCAAGCTCACTCCTCACAGACAGGGGGCCATGAAACACTTGCTAAACTACTTCCGCTCCATCTGACAGAGCCTTGTGCAAACTGCAAGCTAGGCAGAAGTTTTACAGGGCTTTGAAATCTAAACAAAGTCCAGTGTCGATCGAGGGACACAACAGTGCCGATGCCATTGTGGCTCTTGTGGCCGCGTTTGTACTATGTACCATTGTACATAACGGCAATGTCGTCCCGCCAACTTCCCTTACTGTGAGCTCCCTCGACCTCGCAAGATTTGTGCAGATGGCATCCAGTGCCACATCATGTACTTTCTGACTGATGGCTGTGAATGCCTTATGATGCATTGGCTTTTGCAAGCAAAAAATGGCGCAAATCAGACAAGCTGCTTGTAGCCCGTTCCTATAGAGCACACTGCCACAACAGCTTTCACATGGACAGCATAGCTATTGCACAAGCTATGACTTTTTTTCATCCATAATGGAGATAAGCACACGAGAAAAGCATTGTTCAGCTGCGCTGCTTGACGAGACACAGACACTGCAAGTAGGCTTCACAGCAAGCAATGGCACACAGCGGCTAATGGCGGTTCTTGATCCGTACCACTTGATTTGTACGCCAGTCGCGGCGATAAAAAAATGTGGCAAAAGCGTGCTTCTTTTAACCATTTCTAGCACTGCAGCAGTGTGAGAAACCATCATTGTGTGAAGAGTGAGGCTCGGCTGTTTGCCTCATGCACTCAACTTGGAGCACCTTGCTGCTGATAATGCTGTGCATTATCAGCAGCAAGGTGCTCGAAGACTGCACACTTTCGGCCTTTTAACAGCCACCTTGTGCTCTTTAGATGCAATTTTAAAGTATTTCTAGGTGAGTCTCGACATAGATTTTTTTGCCAGTACAGTAGAGGTACTAATCTTGACAAAACAGGTGAAAACGAAAACTCTGTAATTTTTTAGAAAGCGCGTTTTCTCACAAAAAAAAAAATATATATTTTTTCTTATACATTTACCAGGCTGCTGTTTGCCTTTGGGGGTGCTGCTGCTGATAGGGAGAGCAGCTCTTCTTATACCTTTACACCTTTACCAGGCTGCTGTTCGCCTTTGGGGGTGCTGCTACTGATAGGGAGAGCAGCTCTTCCATCAACATTTGACACTCCTAAAAAAGCTGCATGCTTGACGTTTCTGAAGTGTTGATAATTCACGAAAAAGTCACTGAGAAACTTGATAGAAAAGCTTCTCTCTCTTTCTTTTTTTTTTTTAATCTTCTGAACTTAAAATCTGTACTGGTCACCCAGCCCTCTCCCCTAAACACAATCAACTCGACCCCAGCCTCCTCTCTCCTCTTCCCAGCACTCTCTGTTGTCATGTCTTAGACTGTTCCAGTGTGCACTGCACACTATTTGTGTCTTGGCACACTGGTGGCGCATACCAGTGCCGTAGATCAAAGTTTCCTTAAAGTTTTCTTATCTACCATCTACTGTGTGGAAGCGATCACAGGCTGATAAGCTATGCATTGATTCACTGCCCCGTTGGACCAGCACCCTGGCCAAATTGCATGCCACTATTGTGCTTGGTCATCGTGCATAACTTTTGGCGCTCATTCAAAACAGTGTTCAAGAGGACCGCCAGTGCCATTTTTCATGCCAAAGAAATGAACTGTATGGCAGCATGTGTATTCAGTATCTTAATGGGCAGTGTGACAGTGAAAACTACAGTGTGACCAAATTTGCACATAATTCCAAGCACCGACGGTTTCATGGGCTGAAGTCTGGATGCTTTCCAGAGCTTGCGACCCATGTGAATGAACTATGCTATCAGTGTTTGCAGGTGACATGCAAAACTATCACGCAAAAGCTCTGTGTGACCACTTCGAAATTGAAATGTCTACAATGCACTTCAATCCTCTGAACATCAAAGTTTCTAAAGGGGCTGACTTAATATTGACATGTAAAACACACGGTCACTCCAGAGACGACTTGGAAGAAATTTCCATTGCGAGTTAGCCAAGCTCCATTTTTTTTGCTTTTTTCTTTGATGTGTGACAACAGGGCATCCACCTACACTTGGGCAGTCTTACAATAATGTAAATATGGCATTCGGAATTTTCATTTAAGGATGTTAGTTTATTTAAAGTTTAAGAAAACAGAAGAGATAAACGCTGTCCAATAGTTGGCACCTACAGGCAGCTTCCCCCACACATGCACCAAACATTAATCAAGTAACACTACCGTGGTGGTGAGCGTGCAGTAGCCTCCTGGACGAGATAGACGAGGCTGGCAAAATGCACTGCAAACTGGAGTAGCACTGTCAGCAATGTGTACGCATTGAAGATGTTGGGCAACGGACGCTCGTGGGAAAGGACCTTCAGAGGCTGCAGAGAAAAGACGACCACCAGTGAGCTCAGAGAATTCTACAAGAAAAGGTAACAACACATTATTAAACATATCTCAGTAGCAACATGCAGTATAGTTTTTTTTCCCGATTTGGTTGTACTCACTCTACCAGTTCTTTTGTAGTGCCATGAGAGGTGATGCCAGATCAGAAAGCTTAAGTATTGGCAATGCGCGCTTACATATTAGCCCAGTGGTTGAACTTGTTGCAATGCGCGCTTATTTCAATATGAACAGGCAAACACATGCACTGGCACACTGATAATCATCTTCTCAGACCGTGATCCTTTGGCATTTTCTTCCCCACTCTGCTACCATTGTTTTGAGAAGTGCTTTACTTTTACATAAATTCTGCATGCACAATGCTCTGAAATGGACAGTGAAGCAACCCGATTCGATTGCTAATCTGTGGGCTATTCCACCTCCCAGAACAAAAACCTGAACTGCTAATGAATAATAAATTGTATTGGTGCATGACACAAGGGCATTGGCAAGAGGACAGCTAAAATAGGACATTCACTGCATATTGTGAGTAACCTTACTTGCTTGTTATCTCGTTTTCCACTGATAAAAATTACCTGTTAAAATATTTCAACTGGTACAGCAAATGCAGCCAAAATGATTAGGTGGATGTTTGCCCAAAAGAAACCTTTCTTATATTCGTAATTGATCTTGTTACACTTTAAATTTAAAATTCTTGTCCGATTTTTTTTAACTCCATAGGGATCAAATATGCAGAATAAAAAGTCAAACTTTTTATTCTGCTCAAGTAGTGAACTCACCACAGCGGCGTAAAGTCAAACTTTTTATTCTGTTCAAGTAGTGAACTCGCCACAGCGGCGTCTTAAAATGCTTCAATGCCTACCAGTACACGAATTGGGCATCTTGGTGCACGCCCAGACTTTCGCGAATACATTCGGTACCTGGCACAAACCGAGCTTACCGATGTGCCAAATGCCAAACGCAACTTTATGCCTCATAATAAGTGCCATTAATGGTAGCGAGATGCAAAAAAAGAGGCTTTCTCCAGGAGTGGTTAAAAAGATGATGCAAAACACAAAGAGCGCGGTGGAAAAATGCAAATATCTGCACATCACGCTGGGTCTGCTGCCGTGTGAAGCAAACTGTTCCTAGCTGTGTGCAGCACATCGCCTAATAAGGTCCAGCCATCACTGCTGGGCATCTGCTGCCTTTGCTACAAAAGCATTCGTGATGGCCACTTCGTTCCAGATTGCACGTGAGTACAGTGACGGTGAGCGGCTTTCTTTCAAGTCTGCGTGGTGCTAAGAGCCAGGGTGGGGGCCAGTTGGTTCTATGTAGCGTTAAACTTTTTGCCTGCAACAATGAAAGAAAATTGATGAAAAAAAAAAAAATGGGACAACTCAAGTGCCTACAGACAATTGTTTACAGGATCACGACACAATATATAAACACTAAAAAAGGGGGCAGAAAAAAATCACAGGATATACGCCGAGTGAATGATGAGATAGAGAGAAATAACATTTATTTATACATCTGGCGTGTAGGAAGTCCCTGGCCTCACAGGGCGCGGTTGTTCCTTATCTTAAGTGAATGATGAGGGCGAAGTGTCCGTCTGTCTGTGTCTGTGAATATGTTGTGCTGGCTACGCCGGAGGGATGGACTGCCCTAGCCCATAAGGAGCTTCACTCCTAAAAATCCGACAAAAAAAAAAACAACAACAAAAACACTCACACATGCGCAAGAACTTCACGAGTTCTCAATCCAGCGCCCGCGAAACTTGACATCAGTTAACTTCCTTACCCTGGAGGAATGAAACTTCTACTTCTGTCATTTCTGCACTAAGATTGTTTCACGATGTCATAAATAAAAAGAAAAAGAAATCATCAATGCCTTTGCAATGCACAGTGCCAGTATTGACAGTGCTAGTGTTCCTTCAATATCACTTACAGAAGTGGAAGTTTCATTCCTCCAGGACAAAGAAGTTAATAGATGTTGAAATATACGGGCTCCAGATTGAGGATAGTCCCTCTCGTGATAAAGTTTTCACGCATGTATGAGTGTTTCTTTTTTTTGTTCTTTCTCTTTTTTCACCCCTTTTCTTTGGGTGTATATATTGTGTCGTGATTCTGTAAAAAATAAACAGTTATCAGTTCGCGCTTGAGTTGTCTCATTTCTGTTTTTTTTCATAGATTTTTCTATCATTGCAGCACGATAAGAGTTTATTTACACTGTGCGGTGCCCTTAGCGGTCGCGCACAAACAGGCAGCATAAACCGCAGATAGGCTCATAGTTATCGCCTAATAAATGCGTACAGTATGGATATCAGTGTCCTAGCTAGGCCCCATTCACTACCGAGCAGTTAGCTGAAGATCTTCGTCATTAGGGTAGTCAGCGATTAGCCGCACATCATGGCTCCATGCATTTCCGGTGCTTATCCTTAGACGTCACTGCACTGTACCATGACAGAGGCCCCTTCGGGGTCTCCACATGTTTTGCCCCATCACATTTTGAATAGCGGCAAAGCTGCCTTTAGGACTCTGCTATGTGTGCAAATGGATCGACTGACAAAAGCGCTGGTTTAAACCGATGTGATGATAGATGTGGCAGAGGTGGGGGCTTCAATTAATTACTTTTCAGACTGGCAGTTTGTGCAGGAGGTCTAAAAAATCTGATTTCCAAAAGTTTTAGAGAACGAAATTTCAGCCGTTCTTACACACTAATGTTTATGGGGCTTGCGATGGTGACACGGAGTGCCGAATTCAAAAGAACATCGAAAAAATAGGCAGCCCAGAAAATTGTAACTTGACTTATAATAAGAAAAATAGAAACTAAGTAAGAAACTGCTACAGTGAAACCAACTGTTAAAATCATTTTCTGTATCAGAAGAATGTCAATAAGAAAACAGAAAAAGCAAAACTTTGCCATTATTTTTACAGAAACACTAGAAATTATGTAAATAACCAAGTTATAAATTCTCAGTGTTTAGTAAAGGCACTACAAGAGACACACACTGCTGCAAACTTTGACCATTGTTTTATAATATAACCTTGTTACAACAGACCCGCCTAGAACAAACATTCAGATAGTAGATACTAAATTCCAGCGTTCTGCCGACCTCCCTACTTGTTCCACTGATTGAGCTTTGTTTACTACAGTTTCTAGTACAATACTCATAGACCCGCCTAGAACAAACATTCAGATAGTAGATACTAAATTCCAGCGTTCTGCCGACCTCCCTACTTGTTCCACTGATTGAGCTTTGTTTACTACAGTTTCTAGTACAATACTCAGACATAATTGACAAAAATGTGAGGCCAGCAAGGTGATTGGACTCCTTTATAGCGAACTTTTCCGCTGCAGACAACCCAAATGCAATAACTTCACACATCAAACATCGCTTGGCATACTTGGAGGATTGGAATAGCGCTGCGGGTATCGATGTACTGATTTAAGAACAAAAACCGCATATCTACAATTTCTTATTGATTGGTTGGGCGATTCATTGTAAGATCGAAGTGAGTATAGCCGGTCGACCTCTTTAATTTTTTAAAAAATTTTATATAATGTTGCCTGATGAGTGTAAAGACGAGATCCACAATTGGATTTACTGTAAAAATTTTTTTCAAAGCACGAAAAATCGGTAATGACAAAGAGGTCGAGCTCCCTGCTTACTTGCTCTGCTGTTTTTGCAATTTTGGTGACGGACTACACAGAACATATTATAGCTACATACTTCGAATTTGTTTAGCTAAATATACGCATACTTATAATTACGTTCAGTTATTTTTCACATCTCTGGGTATTGCAACTATTTTTATAAAAAATCTCAATATCGACCTAAAAAATGTTTTTCTGCTTACGTTGCAGGCCTTCATTTCAAAAAGGGCTTCCAACAGAGTGGTGAAAATTCCGCACTATTTTCAATAACACTTTTCCATAACAAGATACAGTCACGCTAACTTTAAGAAAACAGCATGCAAAGAAAACTTCTGACGACGATTAAAAAAAAACCATTTTTGATATTTTTTAAACTTTGCTCACTTATTCACTTGCACATCAGCTTTCACAATCAATAAAACATGTTGTATAATATGGTTTCACTTGCAGTTACAACCCGTCAAATAATGTCCTTGTGCAAAGACAGACAATTGTAGATCGGACTTCCTGCCCACTGAGTGTGGAATGCAGACTTATATTTCAGTTCTTAAAATGCAAGCAGCACTGAAATGGCTGCCGAATGCACTGAGGACGCCAATTCCAAAACGATCTTCTCACAAGAAAACCCATGAGTGCTGGACAAACGGCTTGCTCATTGCATGCTCTTTTCTTTAAGTTAGTGCAATTGTATCTTTTCATAGAAAAGTTTAATTAATGTAAGGTTTGGCAGTTTTAGAAATAAGCATGCCTGAGAAAGTGGCACAATATTTTCACCGCTCTGTCGTAAGCCCTTTTCGAAATGAAGGCCTGCAAAATGGGCAGAAAAGCGTTTTTTGGTCGATTTAAAAATTTTTTATAAAAATACCTGCACTACCCAGAGAAGCAAGAGATAACTGAACGTACCGCAAATACGCATATATTTAGCTAAATAAATTTGAAGTATGTAGCTATAATATATTTTCTGTTTTCATCACCGAAACCGCAAAAAATAGCAGAGCAGGTAAGCACGACACTCCACCCCTCTGAAGCTTCGAGCACACTGCTCTCGAATGTCCTTTGTTCGACAGTCTCGGTACTAAAGTTCATATCACACGCCGCAATTAGAAAAAGTGTTCGTAACATTAAAATTTTGGCCTAATGAACACAATAAAATTTGGCTGGGGAATTTCCCATATTCGTATCTGTCGTGGTTGCGCATTAATGAGACTACTGTACGTTTAGATGACCACCTACTAAATTTGTTTATAATAAAATGCGGTGGGTTCGCAAGAAGACTGGAGTGGACTGACCTGCATTTTTGTCAATGCGGCCAGATCCACACACAAATTAAGATTTCTGGGAGATTTTGGTGACAACCGTACAAACAGAAAAAACAATCAAAATCCAGAAGTCTCCTAGATCCGGGAGACTTGATAGGTATGTCTTCGTCATTATTAATTTACTGTGCTTCAAAAAACGTTTTTCCAGCCAAACCAATTGTGGGTCTCTTCTTTCCACTCATAATGCAACAATATATAAAATTTTCAAGGAAAATTAGGAAGTCGGCCGGCCATGCTTTGTTCGATTTTATGTGGAATAACCCAGTCATGCCTAGCTACGGCGACAGAAAATCGGCGCCCAGCGTGCTTGATTTTGGATGTTGGGGCGCTGACGCGTGCAATTGTTGACCGTTGCCACCACTGTTCTGAGCAGTCCGTGCTTGGCGAGAATGGCCAGGGTCCGCTACCGATGCGCAAGATGCTTATTTCCGATTCTAAGGAGCCTACGGCCAATGTGATTTGTTGCTTGCCAGCGAAGAAGCACATTATGGCCTCTTTGTTTTCTCGTATGTGCTAGCGCGACGATCTTGCCCGCCAAGTTCAAGGCAGACTTAGGCCTAGCCACGACTTTGAGCAGAAAGCGCAGCTACGATGTGCATGGCCGCGGTGCCCAATATTTTAAACTACGACATGCTCAATCATGAGTAGTACAAATATCTGTCCTGCAGTGGTCTTCGTCACAAAGTCCGAAGCGCTGATAAGCAGAACCTTTCCACCAATGAGTCAACTTTAACTGGAAACCTCACATTTTTTTTTAACTGGAAACCTCACATTGCCGAGGTCTGCAAAAATTTAGTAAAGCTTGTTTTCTTCTATATAAATGTCGAGACCTTTTTGATTTATCGACTTTACGTGTAATTTACTTTAGCATATTCCATAGTCATTTAAACTACTGTGTTGTCACCTGGGGTCATACATACCGCATGTACCTAGAACCGATAATAAAACTTCAGAAAAGAGCAATGCAATTTATAACGAATTCAGACTATATGGCACACACACTACCACTCTTCCAAAATCTAAACATCATGCCATTCAACACACTAATAGATTATAAAACAGCTCTTATGGTCCATTCAAGTGAGAACACTAACTATATAGTTTCCTCAGCAAACTTTTCATGTTCCAATTATGAAAGCCGTAACAAAGTAAAAGGAAAATACCTGACTCAGCAAACAAAGAACGTATACGGTAAAAAAAAACTTACTGCTAATGGAGTCGCCGTGTGGAATAACCTTCCACAAGAAATAAAAGAGAATAAGAATTTCTCTCTTGCACTAAAAAAATATTTATTACCGTATTTACTCGTATAATCCTCGCACTTTTTTTCCCAAAAAACGCATGGAAAGTTGGGGGTGCGATAATTACGCGGGGAAAATTTCCCGCAGAAAGGTACAGCGCAAAAAAAAAAAAAATAGAAAACGGCCACGAATTTCAGTTTTTTCACAAGCAACTAAAAGCTTCAAAAAGTGCTGATACAAGGCTTACCTTTACAATGAAACTACATGTTCAACCCAAATCAAGGTTTATTTGCACAGACTAAAGTCACTAGCTACTAAGTCTCTTCGGCGAACTACTCAGAGCCCGAGTCAAGACTGCCATCTTCGTTGCTCATAGCAGCGTCATCGGACTTATCGCCAGCTTCAGCGTGGTCTCCCTCGTCGTTTTCGTGGACCACGTCGCCTTCCGTCCCGTCCAAGACATTGGAGATCCCAGTCTTTTTGAACCTGCGGACGATAATTTCTGGCGAAATCATGGACCATACCTCGATTACCCAAGAACAAAGGATCTCCACCGACGGCTTCTTTATCTTGCCCCCGGGAGTCATTGCGTGGTCGCCTTAGGCCATCTATTCCGAATACAGCCTCCGAACATTATCCTTGAACGGCTTGTTCAAGGATACATCAAGAGGCTGCAACTTCGAAGTCAGACCGCCTGGAATAACAGCGAGGTCAGTCCGCAGCTCTTTCAGCTTCGCCCGAACGGAGTCGACCAGGTGACCGCGGAAGCTGTCGACAACCAGCAGCGACGGGTAAAGAAGTGCTCCAGCGCGTCGTCCCCAAACAGTTTTTACCCAGTCGACCATAAGGTCGGCGGTCATCCATCCTTTCTCCTGTACACGCACGTGTATTCCAGGGGGAAGCTTGACCTTCGGGAGGGTCTTCCGCTAAAAATAATAAATGGGGGCATCTTCTGCCCGTCCCCTGTTACGGTGAGCATGATGGTGCACCTCTGCTTCTCGGCGCCCGTCGTTCTAATACGCACACTCCGCACACCCTTCTCCTCCACCGTTGTGCTTGCCGGCATGTCGAAGTTGAGCGGAGTTTGATCCGCATTTCCAATTTGTGAGAGCAGGAAGTTCTTTTGCTCCCGAATCCTAATCACAAATCGATGAAACTCGATGACCTTATCATCGTACGCCAAAGGTAGCCGTTGACCCAGAGTCGTCAGTTTCCTGAGCGAGAGTCCACTTCGGCGCATGAACCGTGTGGCCCACCCGTTGCTCGCGCAGAAATCTCGCGCCGGGATGCCTTCCTTCCGGGCAATTATGCCCGCCTGATTTCTCAGAGAAGAGGAGGATGTGTGGGGCGTTTTCCTGGCCGATGTGTTTTCTCGGCCCCTTTGTTAAGCTGGTCCCAGCGTAGCAGGAGAGTCTTCGTGGAATTTACCCGGTTGCAATGGGTTTCATCAGCATGCATGATGCATAAGAGATGGCGCTAGGCTAATGGGTGCTATTTTCATAATTGGCTCAAAGCAGCGGACGACATCTGCTGCTGCGATTTTTGGGGTGCGATAATTACACGAGGAAAAAAAAATCGAATTTTCGTTGGCCGATGTTGGGGGGTGCGAGGATTACGCGAGTGCGAGGATTATGCGAGTAAATACGGTAAATAAAATATAGACGCCCAATAATACAATGCTGGAAATAGTTATATTAAATACATTTTCAAAAAAAGTTATGTAGCACACTATTACAATACTTACGTACACGCCTATCTGCAATTATATATAATATGTATGTATGCATTAGAATCTATTTTCTTTCAGTCCTTAATCAGTATTGTTATGCTATACAGATACATATGTCATAATTAGTTTTCATATATCACAATGCACTCAATTATTTGTTGTGAAGTTTGATATGTTCTCAAACGATGCCCTACATACCTTTCCTTTTTTTCTTTTTTTTTTTTCTGCCTGCAGCCATGATCATGATCATTCCCCAAGCACTGTAAATTCATTACGTTATGTTCAGTTCTCCATGTGTAAAATACTTGCATTTGTAAACTTTCTTTTGTGTGTAAATGACATGCCCTTTTCTAAATTACTTTTTTGAATGAATCCCAACTAGCCTTTGGCTAGGGATTCAGATGCATTTTTTTACACTGTTGTATACTGTACACTATGTTTATGTCAATAAAACTCAATTCAATTCAAATTCAATTCAACACTATAACAATCGGTTCATTTAGAACGCGCGTATGCAATGTTCGCGACGAGTACGACACGCAATCATAATCTGAAGACTGAACTTCCACTTGGAGCTGCCTAAACAATCTGTGAACACAGAATGAGTGCGAAAATATCACTAAGTAGTGCGATTCTAGAAAGCCACCACCTCGTGACACACAAGAAGCAGATGACGCTATCCCGGAGGCATATCGGGAACGAGCATTGGACTAGCAAGGTGTACCGGAGCAACATGGCAGAAGCAGCTAATCGGAGGCCTTCAAATGAATTTCAAAGATCTACTTTTTGAACATGGAATGCTTTTTACAAATCACTTTTACGATAAGCCCAAAATGGTGGTGGGCAGTTGTGCCATCGCGAAGCTACAAATTTTTGAAGAACGCCATTTTTTTTTCTTACTTCCACAATAATTTTCACCACCTAAGCCGGCACAAAGACTTTGGCAGAGACTGCTGCGCTGCGTGGCGCACGAGCCACCCTCACACAGAAACGGCTGCTGCGCCGCACGGAAGTGACGCCATGCATTTTCCTGTTAGGCGCTTCGTTTGAATAGTCGGGAATGTCTAGGGTAACGTCTGAAAGCCGTTAAAGTTACGCCCAAACGTAAAAGTAAACAAAAAATGTTAGTTGGTCCAGCGTGACAACAATACAAAACCGGCTTGTTCGCTATCCGAGATCTATCGGCACCTGTGGCGTAGTTGGTTAGAGCAGCAAGACATTAAACGCTGGTGAGGTCGGTGATTCAAGTCCCATTGGAGTCATCGTTACTTTTGCTTTTTTTTGTTCATGCGTGTATTGTTTTAACATTTGCACCTCCTCATCAGCCTGACTTGCTGCTGCTACTGGTGGTCCCGTCCACAGACCCTTTGCTATTGGATCTTTGATGACTCTAGCAGGATTGATTATATTCATTATAATAAAGTGTTTTGCAAATTAGTGCTCTTAATTGGCATGATGCAAAAAGACATGAAAAACGCAAATGCAGCTGGCTGCATTGGTTTCTTTGGCACAGGTGTCAGGAATGTTGATTTCCACGGTTTATGAAAGTTTTGACGACAGAGAGGTGCACTGCAACGTAGTCTCGGGCAACTTTTTTTATGTCGCTCAGTGTACCATCACCTGACGAGGTAACAAGCAGGCCGCTTCAAAATACTGACGTGCCACCGCAATGTTCTAGGCGATCAGCACTTGATAAACAATGCCCAAAAGCAAGTGCCGATGGCATTAACCCATCTAACCACAAAACAGCTTGTCTGCCTTGCTGAATAATGTGCACGGCCCGTGACAGCATGGGAGCATTTACGTAGCAACGGATGAAAACGGCTGTACGTGTTCGCACTTGAGAAAACAGCCGGCAATGCAATAGCTCTGGCCTTCAAAGATCACAGGCTTCGTAAGAACACTACAATGAAGTTGTTTCCATCCATCGTATGAACACTTTCCCGATGCACTGAGGTTTCATGCATGCGCGTGTGGCCAGTCAGTCACACGGGAACTGTGCGAAAGCATTTATTTCATCGTCGACCTTGCCCTTCGCGACAAGCAAAACTCAGCAGCAAGAACACTTTCACCTTTGACAGCACCACGCTTGGCATTGCAATCTAGAAAATGCAGTACGTCTGTTGGACGTACTGCATAACCTGAACTTCATACTGAGAAACTTTATGGCGCAAACACTCAGATGAAGCTGCGGCGCTGTGGACGGCCGCGCTAGCTCCAACCACCAGGTTCAACTGGGCATCGACCAATCACCTGAAGCAGCGACGACACAGGGCCTACGGCCCTGCTTGGGGTCAGCCTAGGCTATGGCCACGATTTCATCGGAGTTTTCAACACCTACACACATCGCAGGAGCTACCATCTCGCAGTGTTTACCTTTCGCAGCCGCAGCACCCATGGCGCCCCCTGTATTTGAAGTACTTGTAATATGTGTTTAGGTAACAAACTTAGACCGACTGACTCGTTAAATACCTGCTTAGTAAAATTTTTGTAGGTTTACCGCATTACACATGAATAATTTACACATTTAACTAGCTTTAGGTAATAATTTTTAAAGTGACGTCACTTCCGTGCGACACAGGAGCCACTTCTGTGTGGGGCTGGCTGCTGCGCCGCGTGGCGCAGGAGACGCTGCCAAAGACTTTTACAGCACTACTAGGTAGTTTTCAGTGAAGATATTTTGGAATCAGATAGAAAATGGGCTACAGACACTGAATAATGATTTCTAAAAAATCAACATTTTTTATGCCCCACTGAGAATTAATTCATACTACTCATAATTCCCTCCGGTTTAAACAGACCCATGCAGTGTTTCCATAAAGATCTGTTGTAACAGTAGTATGTGGATTTTACATACCGTATTTATTAGAATCTAGGCCGATCGTTTTTTTTTTTTTTTTTTCAAATTTTTTGCATCAAACTCCAGGGTAGGCTTAGATTCGAGGATTTTGAAAAACAGGCCGTTTTTCTCAGAGAAAAGTGGTGCACAACTAGTGCCACCTAGACGGTATAATAGCCATTAGTAGCCAAGTCAACACCTGGCCGCCATTTCGATCTTTGTGGCTAGTGTTGAGGCGAGCAGTTTGTCATTTCCAGTCGCACTTCAAGTGGTCTATGTGTGGCGTAGCTCAATGGCGTCAAACAAGTGGTGCCGCTTATAAAAGGAAAGTTGTCCTAACCGCGGAGTCGTCATCCAACATTCTAGCCGGGAGGGACTTTGGAGTGAATGATTGATTAGTGGAGTTTATTGGCGCAAGGGCCAGATATGGCCAAAGAGCGCAAGAGCGATGATAATGAACTGTGCGATGTCCAATGTGGATAAAACAGATGTGACGTGGCTGTAAATGGGCCTAAAAACAGTCGCTGCAGGTGCGTAAAAATATACATATAGTAAAATTATGGCAATGACAAATGATGTGTGCTATGGAGACATAAAATGCTTTAAAAGTGAAATGTATGTGAAATAAAAACTTGGCGTGGAGCACCAGTGCCTCGGCAAAGCATTTAAAGCAAGAGCGTGGAGGCCTGGGCTCATTGAAAGCTGCTATCACAGTGGCATCTTCTGAACAAAGGATGCGCTATGAACTTGTTGGGCTAAAAACATTCAATACTACATCCTTTAAAAAGCTTAGAACTGATTTTGCATCAAAAAGCGGCTCTTCGCCGAGAAACATAATTGGACGTAAAGGAAGATGATAGCGGTATGCTAAAGGAAAATATTTTTTTCTTTCTCTTTCAGCTTACGGACACTCCAGGAGGACGTGGAGGACGGTTAGCCTCTCGCCACATCTACCACAAGTAGGAGGTTCATCGCCAGTCAGCACAAAGCTATGGGCACCATAAGTGTGTCCTATTCTGAGGCGACAGAATAGAACATCAGTTCGCCGTGTTCTCGTAGCGGAGGGCCAGTAACCTAACTGCGGCTTAATCAAGTAAACCTTATTATTTATTTCTGCGTCCCACAAGCGTTGCCACTGGCTTCGCAGTTTCTTACGTAGGAAGGGTTTCAGATATGCTGCAGGGACAGTAGCGGCAGGGTTAATAGCGTGCAATATAATTTACGTGGCCATTTGGTCAGCTAACACATTGCCCTCGATACTTCTATGGCCAGGTACCCAGCAAATAGTAACATGCTGGTTGGACATATACGCAGTACACAGGACGGAATACAACTCAATTATTACAGGATTTCTGAATCTAAAAAGTGATTTTAATGCCTTTACGATGCTTAGTGAGTCTGTAAATATAATTGATTTTTGTATGTTTGATTTCCGTATAAGCTTCACAGCCGAAAATAGTGCATAGTCCTCAGCCGTAAATATACTTGTTTCCGGGTGCAGTACACCGGATTCCGAGAAGGATGGTCCGACGGCTGCATAAGCCACCCCTGCATGCGACTTAGAAGCGTCGGTATAAAACTCTACGCATGGGTAGTTGGACTGGAGTTCTCGGAAATGCATTTCAATATGTGCTTATGGTGCGTGTTTAGTGACCTCGACAAATGACGTGTCACAATGTATAAGCTGCCACTGCCACGGCGGTAAAAGTTTCGCTGTGGTCATAGGACAAAGTTCTAGCAGTGGAACACCCATTTCTTCACTTAAGTTTCTCACACGCAAAGAGAACGGCTTTCTCACTGTGGGCCGATTATGGAAGAGGGTGGCAGCGGTTATATCGTTTATAGTTGAATAAGAAGAATGCTTGATGTTTGCGCGTGCCTTTATAAAATATGTGAAACTGCTATAGGATCGCTGCAGGTGAAGAAACCTCTGATTAGACTCTACATAGAGGCTCTGGATCGGACTTGTCCTGAAAGCACCGGTTGCAAGTCGGATACCCAGATGGTAAACGTGGTCTAGGATTTTTAATGCACTTGGCGTTGCCGAATGATAAATTAGAGGCATAATCAAGGCGCGACCCGACAAGGCTTTTGTACAACTTCAAGAGGCACTTTCGATCACTACCCCATGTTAAACGTGATAGGAGTTTTAGGACGTTAATCGCTTTCAAACATTTCATTTCGACATAATTAATATGGGGAATAAACGTCAGCTTAGAATCTAAAGTGGTTCCCAGGAATTTATGCTCGCTGCTCGCAGAGAGTTGGTCTCCCTTGATCGCAACATTTGGTAGTGGCATAACCCCTCGTTTGTTGGAGAAAAGTACGCAAGTATTTTTCTTGGTGTTTATTTTAAAACCATGTTCGTCCGCCCATTTAGAAAATTTATTCATTCCAAGCTGCACTTGTCGTTCGCAGATAGACATATTGCATGATTTGAAACTCCTCTGCACATCATCAACATACACAAAATAAAACATCGCACTTGGAATGACTGACTGCAGGGAGTTCATTTTTACAAGAAAGAGTGTCCAACTAAGCACACCCCCTTGCGGAACACCAGTCTCTTGGGTAAATGATCTAGAGAGAGCATTTCCCACTTTTACGTGAAAGGTTCGGTTAGACAGATAACTTTTCATTGTGTTTAGCATGTTCCCATAGATGCCCATGGTGGCAAGATAGCGGAGAATCCCAAATCGCCATGTGGTGTCGTACGCCTTCTCTAAGTCTAGGAATACCGAAAGTTCAAATTGCCTATGAATAAATGCATCTCTGATGTATGTCTCTATGCGAACAAATGGTCTATTGTCGACCTCCCCTCTCTGAAACCACACTGAAGGGGGTCTAGTATACTGTTACTTTCTAGAAAGTGGATTAAGCGCCGGTTTATCATTTTCTCATATAGTTTGCATAGACAGCTTGTTAGCACTATTGGCCTGTAGCTGGCGGCCAAGGACAGATCTTTGCCTTGTTTAAGTACCGGGATGACTATAGCTTCTTTCTATGACAATGGAACATACCCAGCTGCCCACATGATATAGAAGAGGGTTAGGAGTGTTTTTAGTGCTTCGGGGTGAAGGTACTTGACCATTTCGTACGTTATACGATCGACACCTGGCGCCGAGTTGTTGCAGCACGCAAGAGATGCCTTAAGTTCAGCTAATGTAAATGGGCAGTTGTAAGTCTCACTGGATCGACGTTTACATTTAAGGGGCTGCCGCTCTTCGCGTTCTTTGAATTTTAAGAACGTTTCTGTATAGTTTGATGCACTTGAGACATATTCAAAGCGTTCGCCTAGGCAGTCTGCCTGCTCCTCCAGGCCCTCACCTCGGCTATTCACCAAGAGTAGGGGGGTGCGACTCCCAGCCCATTAACTTGTTTACCCCATTCCAAACCTTTGTTTCGTCGGTGTAAGAATTGATACCAGAGATGTACCTATTCCAACTTTCTTTCTTTGCAAGACGACGAGTTCTTCTGGCTTGTGACTTCACCTGTTTGAAATTGACGAGGTTTTCAGCCATTGGGTAATTTCGGAGTAATCTCCAAGCTTTATTTTGACTATTTCGCGCTTTCCGACAATCATCGTTCCACCATGGGATGCGATGCTTATTAGTCATTCCGTTAGTTTGCTTAATACATTTCACTGCAGCGTCAATAATAAAACCTGTTAGGTATGCCACAGCATCGTCTATATTAAAATCAGCAATGTCATCTCCATCTAAAAATGTGTTTTCTCAGAACAGTTCCCAGTTGGCTGACTTGGTGTTCCAACGAGGAAAGTCAGGCGAGCACGTACCTTCTTCAGTTAGCTTCAAAATTATCGGGAAGTGGTCACTCCCAAAGGGGTTCTTGAGAACTGACCACTTCAGATATGAAATTAGTGTACTCAAGACAATACTCAAGTCTATAGAAGAGTATGTGTTGTGCGTAGTGCTATAATATGTTGATTCTTTTTTGTTAAGTAAACATGCGCCTGACGAAAACAGAAAGTTGGGCGTCGTCGTGCATCCAAACGGGAGTCGCCCCATAGGGGATTATGTGCATTTAGACCACCAACGACTATATATGGCAAAGGAAGTTCATCAATGAAGCTTTGAAATTGTGTCTTCGAAAGTTGATAGCACGGAGGAATGTAAATAGAAGTAATTGTTAGTAGCTTCCCGAACAGCACTGCTCGGACAGCAACTGCCTCAAGAGAAGTTCGGAGGTTTAATTGCTTACAAGCAACACCTTTATCAACTATTATAGCGACACCGCCCGACGAGGCGGCAGCGTCGTTTCGGTCTTTGCGGAAGATGGCATATTGCGTAAGAAAGTTTGTTTGTGTGGACTTGAGATGTGTTTCCTGAACACACAGCACCTTTGGAGTATGTTTATTAAGGAGTTCTCTAATATCATCGAGGTTATGGAGAAGCCCCCTCACATTCCACTGTAAAATCTGTGTGTCCATTTTAGATCTGTTTTGTGCTGTGTGCTCAAGGATGGAAAATTAGCTCACGGACCCTTTTCAGGGGCCGTGACACGAGATTTTTCTTTTTTGGATTGGTCGACGGAGTCGCGCCGATCCTTAGGCGCTTGCTGCGCCCTCATGCTCGGTGTTGTGTCCATTGCCTCTTGCGAGGCACTGGACAAGCCCTCTTGCGAGCGCTGCATTTGCCTTGAGGGCCTCGCCTCGAAAGACGAGGCCTTCGCGGCCCCTAGCCCGGAGGTTAGTGGGTCTTTCTTAGATGGCGGAGCAGCACTGGCTGCAACAGCCGAGGGGGCGGATGGCGTCACTGCCGGCTCACTACGCGTGTGCCAGACAGCCGCCGGAGGCCGCCGTGGCGCTGCCCCCCGACGCGCCACTTCGGCAAAGCTGGTTTCTGGTAGGTAGGACACCTGCCTTCGTGCCTCCTTAAAGGAAATGTTTTGTTTTACTTTAAATGTGACAATTTCCTTTTCTTTTTTCCAGCATGGGCATGACCGTGAGTATGCGGCATGCTCCCCATTACAGTTCGCACAGTGAAGAGAGCTTTCACAGGCTTCAGATGAGCGTTCTTCAGCACTGCATTTCGCGCAGGTTAGGCGGCCTCGGCAGTTCTGTGAGCTGTGGCCGAACCGCTGGCATTTGAAACATTGGAGAGGGTTCGGTATATATGGCCTCACTCGAAGCCTGATGTACCCAGCCTCAACGGAGTCAGGCAGTACACTTGAACTGAAAGTAAGTATTAGGTGCTTAGTCTGGACTTCTTTGCCATCACTCCTCATCCTAATTCGTTTCACATTTATGACATTCTGTTCGCTCAAACCCTGCAGGAATTCAGCCTCCATCAGCCCTAACAAGTCATCATCTGAAACAACGCCACGGGTGGTGTTCATGGTTTGGTGTGGGGTTACTATTAATTTGGTATCTCCAAATTTCACTAGATTAGACAGTTTTTCATATTATTTCTGGTCGCGTAGCTCCAACAGGAGGTCACCACTTGCCATTCTCGATGCTTTATATCCTGGGCCAAAGATTTCTGTCAAAGACATCGAAACAAGAAAAGGTGAAAGTGTTCGCACTGGTTTGCCGGGTGTGTCAGCGTGGATAACGTGGAATCGGGGAAAGGATACTTTCCAGTGACCCAAAAACTGGAAGACTTCATCGGTGCGCCCTCTTTTGTGAGGGCGGATCAGGGAGTGGGGGGGAGGAACTAGCCATAAAAAAATGTTTATTTTCGGCAGCGGCGCCGGCCACCCACCATGGAGTCCTACAAGGGGATGCTGCAGGGTCTGTAAGCACAGGCCCTGCAGACGCCAGCTGTACACCACCACTATAACTGAATATGGTGTATCCAAGGTAGGATAGCCACATAGGGTTAACCCTTGCCGCCAGGAAACACGGAAGTCAATGGAAGAGAGTAGAGGACAGGAAAGATTTAAAGTAAGAGAAAAGACGAAGATGTGAGGGGGAGACAGGAAAAGGCGACTGCCGATTCCCCCCAGGCGGGTCAATCTGGGGGTACCGTCTACGTGAAGCCAGGGCCAAAGGGGTGTGTTGCCTCTGCCGAGGGGCCTTAAAAGTCCAAGCACCTAGCGTCAGCTCAACCCCCAGGATCCCCTTTTCTCCGGACACGGCTCAGCCATGCACAGCTAGGCGTGGGAGGGAGCCGAAACCCTCCCGTTAGCTCGGGTCCGTGGTGTCATTACACACTTCGGAGTGAATTAAAAAAAAAAAAGTGTGCCATTGGAGGGGTTGCAGCGTGGGACAACCCTGAAACTTTGACTGTGTGCTCTTTTAAGATGTGCAGCAAATCCAATGCACTTGATGGCACCGAGAATTGCGCACTGTTTGAAGACGCGAGAAAGAAGTCGGCGACGACGGAAGCATAGACGACGACTTAGGATGAGCGCGGCATCGGACTAGAAGCAGCAAGAAAAAAACGACGTGAAAGAAACACCCACAACAAGACTAGAGGCTCTATATTTCTCAAGTTATTTGCATCAGGAACTAATTTCTTTGTTTCATCATCATGTTTAATAAATGTTTTCTCTTTGTGAACGCTATCTCCACTGTTTCGTTAGGCCAACATTCAAGGTAAGCTTTTTTTTTTTTTTTTTCTCCGGGCTTGGGATTTTATGGGGTCAGCTCAGAATCAGGGTCGGCCTAGATTCTAGTAAATACAGACTCCTTTTACAGCAGACCAAAATCCTCTTCACTATGAAGGTCTGTTATAATGAGGTTATGCTGTATATATAAAATGACACCACACCACCATGAGTAGACCAAAAGGCATTTAAATACGATTGTTCCTTCCTTGTTAAAATGGTCAGAGTGCACTGACACAATCTAGCTTTTCAGGTGCGAATGGGGGGAGATTTTTTTTGCATATCGGGAATTACAGAGTCTGAGACATTTGCGACACACTGTTGTCATTTCCGTACACTGCGATTGCGAAAGCACGGCGTTTCAGAGCCTCCACCATAATGTTTCTGGCATCTGATCTGCAGCCATTCCTCTGACGATGAAAGTTGTTCTCGTACGTCCGCATCAGTACAACTTCGCGTCCTCGCACTTTGCTAACATTTTTCGAAACAAGTGCCCTGCGTGATCATTTAAGTTTTGCAGCAAATTGTGTTCCACGAAAAATTCTGCACAGATCACACTGTGTTTGCAACTTTTTTTTTTTTTTTTTTTTTGAGAAACCTCCAATGTTGTTCTGCCCCTCCACAGCACGAACGTAGTTCTGGTGCTTCTGTGAAGCGATATGTCGGCCTTGCCACCGTGCGAAACATTTACATCACAGGTACACGTAGCACAGTATCCATACTTGCCACCTTTCTGTGCAGTCACAAAGCTCGGACACTCAGTTGTGTATAAGCCCACAAACACAAGTACAGTAGCACCTCCTTGATATATTCTCACATAATACGATTTCCCCGCTCTTACGCTTGAAATTGCGAAAACTAAAAATGCCCCTATATAGCTATATGTTAATGCATTCCGCATAATACGTTCGCAGAAATTAGAATTATTCAGCAGCAACGTTCAGCAATGCGGCAAACTGGGGTGGTATGATACGTTCTGGGATCAAGAATTCTCATTCAGATGTGGAAAAAAAAAAAAAAACGCTCTCGCGTGTTTGAGAAGCGCCAAGTGGCAGATTGCACGCGGCGATAGCAATTTTATTGCTGCGTTCAATGTCACCCCTCTCCCACACAGAGTCCCATATGAGCCGTTAGTCTTCAAACGCTTTTTAAAAAATGCCTGTTATTTTCTATAGCACAGTGGTTTTCGTGATTTAGCACAGCCCATAAGGCTGCAGGATCATTGGTATGCAGTTGCTGCCAGCACTTGGCCCCCCAGGCCTGTTTTCATGCCCGGACTCCGCATCAGACCGGCGAATGCGAGCTCTCTCACGTTTCCACTGTCAGAACTCTGCTATAGTTGTCCGTGGCGTACCCATGTGGAGGCTCTCTACAGCGCACGTGCTCTGCGCCACAGCTGTGACGAGATGGACGACTTCACACACAATGCAGCCAATGGTGCACGTGGTTGTGTACGACGCTGAGAATGAGGTAACTGATATCACAGCCAATAGAGACCACTCTTACACCGATGCCAAAATGCAGGCCGGGTCCTGTGCAAGGCTCGTGAGGTCGAATGTTGCTCAGTATAGACGCATTTCCGCAGGTAGTTTTCTAAGGAAAACTAGATGGCGCCACTGTATCGAAGCGCCATGGCCTGCTCCTCGGTGGCGCAGCCGCGGTATGGTGTGTGGTGGACGTTGCCCTGCAGCCTATATATACAGCGAAAAACGGGCTGCGCAGATAATGCGGGCACAGGCAAGCTTAGCTAGAAAATATGTTTTGTTATATAAGTGGCTCTTTATTAGAAGATGAAGAAAAGAGGAAAGAAAAGACGCTTTTTTCTGTCTCTCGTATCGGGGACATGGCTAAGCGCCTACTCGTTAGCGGTTTGCTGAGCTTAGTGCGCTGCCGGGCAACAATGTGAGAGTATGTGAAACACCGGTGCTCACTGCACTGTCTGCCATGTCAACATGTCAACGCCGCCGCTTGCTGGCCTTCAGCCTGCAAGCGGCGGTGGCGAATCGGCTGGCCATTGGCGACGGTGAAATGAAAAGTAAAGGCCATTAGATCACGTGTTCAAACGAGAGCACGTGCTGTGTGCCTCCTCTTTGCTTCGTGTGTGTGTTCCTCCCGCGCTCCCGGTTCGCTGAACAATTATGAATTACCAACTAGCCCACCTTTCCATTTTGTTGCAATGTGGCAGCGCTCATTCGCCGCTGCAGAAAACCGTATATAATTCACGATTCGAGACAGTTGCAGCTAGCACGGCACCGAGGAAGCGCAGGCCCTTGTCAATCAAGGAAAAACTGAATATCCTAGCAGTTGTCGACAGGAACCCGAAGAGGAAGCGAATTGACATAGCAAATGAACGCACTGCCAGCATCTACTGTGAAAACCGTGGTGTCGAAGCGGAACGAGATCAAGAGGAATGCCTTCGTATTCGGTGGCGCAACAAAGCAAGCCCGTAAAGCCCGCCACGGAGAGCTGGAGGAGGTGCTTCGGAAGTGGTTCAAGCAAGCACGGGCTTCCAGAGTTAACTTTGATGGCAGCACGCTTAAAGGGGCCCTGAAACACTTTTTTGAGTAACCATGGAATTAATTCACTGGAACAGAGTATTGCCTCCCAAATTCAACGTCGCAAAAATTTCAGGAATCTGTCCAGTACGAGCGGAGTTACAAAGATTTGTCACAGGCAATTGCATTCTCTCTTCTCTCACCCCAACGAAAGTGCTGGAAGCTAAGCAGGGAGGAATGGGAGGGGCAAACAAAAAACGTCATGCGGGCCTCGTGACCTTGAGCACTTTTTCTCTTTTTTTTTTCTTCGAATAAGAGGCTTTTTCAGTGCGATCGCGCGCGCCTGCGTAGACAAGTGACAGCTTCTTGCAGCGATCTTTGTAACGACCGTGCGCACCATGTTGAAATCAGCCAATGGCTGATAGATGGGCTTACTACGAGTGATTTTTGGGCTTATTGCGTGATTTGTCGAGAGAAGAGAAAGCAATTTTTACCTGACTTTGATAATTTATTGTGAATTCGGGGCCGCGTGCTGCGCTATAATATTTGGCCCGCATGTTGTCGGGAGCCTCTAGTACTGATCGGCAGCATTTTCTGACTATGTGCAAAAAGTGTTGCAGGGCCCCTTTGAGGAGAAAGCACTCGAAATGGCCGATGTTCCTGGCATTGATGACTTGACCGCCTCCAACGTCTGGATAAGTCGCTTTCCAGCAAGGCATGGTATTGTTTACCGACAGGTGAATGAGCAGGCAGCAAGTGTGAATCCAGCCAGCGTCGATAACTGGTTATCACTGCTCCCCGCCATAATTCCTATGATCCACACAATGTTTACAATGTGGATGAGCTAGGCCCGTGTTCAACCTAGCAAATCGTTGAGCATGAAGGGCGAGTCTTGCTACAGTGGAAAGGTCAGCAAATACCGAGTGACTGTGTTGCTTTGTTGGAACGAACACGGCAGTGAAATGATGAAGTTATGGAAGATTGGAAAATTCAAAAAAATCAACATGCCTGCGGAACATCCCTCATCTACTTAGTAATAACACGAAGGCATGAATGACCTGCAAGATTCTTTAATGCTTCCTGTGTTACCTCGACGGACGCCTGGGATGCAAGGGGAGAAGTGGCGTGCTCTTTTGGACAACTGTGCTGCTCATCCGAAGGACAAGTCATTCCTTTGCAACGTTCGTGTCGTGTCTCTACTTGCCAACCCAACTAGCTATTTGAAACCCCTCGACGCTGGTATCATTGAGAATGTGAAACATTTCTATCCGAAGTATATTGTGCGGCGCTTCTTTGCTCACGTGTCACAAGGTGATGATCCCGAGAAGCTATCACTTCTCGAGGCAATGCACTACTTGAGCACTTCTAGAGGCAGTATGACGTGTGAAACTGTTAGCAGCTGTTCCAGTAAGTGCCGTTTTCAGCAGCACCTTGCATCGGAGAATACAGAGCACACCAAACACGACTCCTGTGGCGTGCGCATCTGACATCGCTGACGACATCTATGAGGAGCTCTTCATCGGCGCCGATGCACCCTTCGCCAAGATTTTCTCGATAGACAACAACATCCCGACTTGCAAGATGCAAAGTGTCACAGAGGTGGCTGGAGGCAACACAGCGGAGAAGGTGGGGGACGAGGCACCAGAAGACAGTGGGGAGAACAAAAGCATGCACCAACCAGCTAACTTCGCCAAAGCCCTTGCTGTACTGGAAACTTTACAAAGCTTCTTTTGCACGAAAAACAATACAAATGCTGACAAGGGTTTGCAATGTGTGCAGAATAATCTTTTCTTGCCCAAAAGTGAGAGGAAGCAGCAGAAAATTACAATGTTTTTCGAGAAATAAATGTTTTTTGCCCTTACACTCTATTTGTCAGCCTCAATTTTAGTTGGATTCCGATTGTATGCTTTTTCCGATCGTTCGTTTATTTTCCGCATTTTTTGTTTTTTCAAAAACGTATCATTGAGGTTCTACTGTACTTCTTTGTTCTTGACACCCTCCCCCACAACCACCATGTAACAAACACACTTGCATCTCGGGCAAGCGGCGCAGGCCTAGAATACAAATCGCAGGGGCCAAGGCCGACAGATGCAAAAGTTGTGGTACTTTTTCCCTCACATTCTTTTGGTACGGTGGTAAGTGGGTTTCGCGACCACCGACCTTCACCCCGATGCGTTACTATGGTGCCTAGAATATATTTAGCAGCACTTGACAGTATGGTTATAATAAACTAGAAGTGTTGTGGCGAGCCCTATTCCACAGCACCGCAACCATCACAGCAGGTAAGGCTGATGTATGCCTGTGATCTAAAGAAAAAAAAAAAAAGACGCCTCTGCTGCAGCGGCTAATTTTCGGGAGATTCGAGATATCATTCGTACAATTGAGAGATTTGGTCCAAATTCAGTGGAGTTGACAGGCATGCATTCTGAATCTTCTTAGCATTTCTTCTCGTAAGTGTGGTCTTGATCTTTTGTGTCCCTGTACACAAACCTACCTTCTTTGACAAAGAATGACCACTTGCAAACTGCATTAGACTAATAAAGAAATCACAAGCAATTTGAAAGCAGTTACAACACTACAGAATTGCCTAATTTTATTTAGCTTGGCTGCTCGTGACCTAGTCTAAAAATTTCATGCAACTGATACTGAAGTGCGAAGTCCGAGTGTAACATGAACACTGTACACAAAATTTACAAACACAAAGTAAGAATGTATGCATCGCAAAAAGTTTTCTTTTTTTTACCATAAAAAACTATTTCCAATGCTTTAGGACAAAGAAACACAGCACTACGTTGGAGACCAATGTAGAGCCAAAGGAGTGAGCATCAATGTTTGTTTTTCAGCGCCTTTAACGTTTACACAGTGTTGAGACTTAGTTCACCTTGGAGCGTGAGATGAAGAAGAAGCATCCAGCCAGAAGGAGCCCCTGAAGCGTGGCCTGCGTATCGCTGAACTTGATGCCATCCAGGTAGAGCACACTCTGGCTGTATGCCAGCACTAGGGCATTCAGTGCTAAAATCTTGAACATCTGCAGTGTCGTCACCAGCGTGCACCGGCCCTGCTTGATCACGTGGCAGACTGCATAGCAGCACAATACATGCCCAAAATAAGTTTATATTCTAGTGAATTAGGGAGTGCACTTGTTATTTACGTCCTACATTTTCGATAAAAATGGTTGGAACTTACAAAATTAAATCCAACTTCTGAAACAAGCAAGAAGTATTGCACTACTCCAAAGTGCACTTCATCATACAACAAAAGCACGCAAAATTGTTCTACAGTCAATGTCCGATTTTCTGGACCCTCAAGGGACTGCAAAACAAGTGGAAAATCAGGCAGTTCGGAAAAACGAATGCCATTGAAACCGCACTTTTTCTAATAGGTATTTTTCGCTAATGGAGAGGGTCACAGTCGGAGTACACAATACTCATTGCAACTCAGCAAATGCATTGTTCAGGTGCTCTGAAAAGAGCCATTTAGTATATTAAAAATAAGAAAAAGAAAAACAATGCGATGCGGCTGGAGCTACCGCATTTGTAAGCACTTAGGCGTGGAAAAAAAAAAAGGTGCTTATTTTCGTTTGCACAGCGTTCGACTTGCCCACTGTTAAGTTTGGCACGGCAATTCGTCTGGGCAGGCACCATTGTGTGTAAGCCGGCGGTCTACTGGGGAGGCTCTCAAGCAAAGGCGTCTGCCCAGGCGCCTTTGCTTAACCACCTTAAGGGGAAAGATGGCGTTGAAAAAAAAAAGCCTTTTTTTTTGTTGACCTAGCAATGAAATTTGGAGTGCATAGTCATAAGTGTCTTGAATAAGGAAATATGCAGTTTCATCATGATACTTTGAGCAGTTCTCAAGTCACATCATGCTACGTGGTTCGACTTATATGGTCTGCTCATCGAAAGCCCAAAACTGTAATAAAACATGCAGGAAGCTGCAAATGGTGTTGATCTTTACTCAAAAGAAGACCATTGGTTATGACAATCTCAGTTTTTTTTACTTCTTTTTTTTTATTATAGAGATCATCATGGCAGCCTGGGCACATTTTCAGAAACAGTGTCATGTACAAGTCATCTTCTAGAAAAAAACTGGGCCATAAACAAGAATTCAAAGATTGTCAGACACTAAAGAAATGTTTTGGGATTCAGGAAAAAAAAAACTGCATCAAAATCAGTCCAGTCATTCCTGTGCTACAATTTCCACGAGCAATGCACAATGTCCAAAACACACTTGTGAGAAAAGGAATGTCAAAGCTTTCAACAGGCTTTTTTCAATGAACTTTCTTGTTTCTAGTTGGACATTTATGAAAATTGGCACAGACACTAAGAATGACCACACAGTGCTTCCATATAAATTTCGAGGCGATACCACAAATACTTAATGAAAGACAAATTATTTCTTCATTGAACCGCATGGTGGGGCTGTGCATAATACTAAAAAAAAAAAACAATATTGAGAAAACTGCATTTAAAGTTTCAAATTCTCTTTAAGTCTTTAAAACACCTAAAAATTGTGATCTTAGGTTCGTCTTGTGATATGTGACTTCTCAGGCATATGGTCTCTGACCAGTGTGCCTTTGTTGCCTTTTGTTTTCATAACCTCCTTTTCTTGATTTACAAAGAACAAGTACGAATTTCAAACCAAGCTCTTTGTACGAAGGAGTGGTGTGATAAGCATGACAAAAAAGATTGTAACTGAATAAGACCATATACTGAAATGATTACACATCTCTCTTTTGTTCAAGCTGTCATTAGCATAATTAAGCACTTGATTAGAAATAATCACTGAACACTTTTTATTTGTAGAGGTTTATTGCATAAAAAAAAATGGCTCACACCATGACAGCCTATGCCTTCTTTACATATAAGAAAGTTATGGGCAGGAGACTGGTGGCACAGGAATTTAAAAGTTTATTTAACGACACTAGGCGGGCATATAAAAGTTCGTGCCCCTGCTTTATACATGCTCTTTTGCCCCTCTAGCTGTGAAAAGCATCATCATAAGGTCGCTTAAGGAAACACTAATTATGAGGCTTTCATTGTCTCAGAACATTCGTACATGCTTCTGGCGATACCACGCACAGCTCCAAGCACGTCTAAATTGCATCACAAAAGCTTATTGACAGCACTCCATATGACTGTGGAGTGCGCGACTACGTGGACAGTGCAGCCGGCGTGTGATGCACTTGGCGGGGGCGTTCGGCGAGGATGCGCGAAATGTGTCGCTATGATAACCAAAAATCGGCGCACTGCGCTTAGTGTCACATTTTTGAGGATGCGCGAGCAATCTTTGGCAGTAGAGGGGGGGGGGGGGGGGAGAAAGTTGACGAGCTTGACTGTGGAGTCCACTGCCGGTGTTTAAAATTGCCGTCCACGGTTCCAAGGAGCTAGCGAGTGATGTGCTTCGTTGCTCGCGAAGAAGCACATTGCCACGAGTGCGCTAGCGCATCATTCTTGCCCGCAGTCTTGCCGTCAGCAAAGTTAGACCTAAAGATGGCTCCGATGACATGCCGCGCTCAAAGGCCACGGGCCTGCTCGTAGTAATCTGATCATAAGTTCACTTACAGCTTCATTGCTTGCGAAGAAGCACGTCGCCACGAGTGTGCTATCACGTCGTTCTTGCCCGCAGTCTGGCCGTCAGCGAAGTTTGGTCTAAAGACGACTTCGATGACGCGCCGCACTCGTAGACTGTGCGCCCGCTCGTAGTAATCTGATCATGCATTCGCTTACAGCTCTTAAATAAAGTGTAATTATATCCTAAGTGATAGTCGAGCCATGAAGAAGTCACGAATTAGCGATATTCGAGAGCCATGTCCTCGCCGCGCACAAGCAGCAGACAATCTCCCAGAGCGAGCATCGGGCCAATGGCGAGGCGAGCAGAAGCAACACAGCGACTGCAGCAAATCAAGGGCCTCGAAAAGACCTTCTAACATTTGTCTTTTGTGCGCTTGTTTTTAAAGGGGAAAGCCAGCTGAGGTGAGAAATTAAAACATGGAGAAATGCTCTTTCCAATGAGCCAAAGAAGCCAGCTCCTGGCCGCGCCATCGTGAAGCTATAATTTTTTGTAAATCGCTGTTTTCTCGGGATTTCTAGAAAAAGTTTCGCTATCTAGGAAGGTGAAACAAACTTTCCAAAGCCCTTCTGCATGGTTTTCAGTGTAGATATTTTAGAATCAGATAAAAAAATGGTTCCAGAAACTGAAAAGTTGATGTTCAAGAAATCGATATTTTGCCATTTTTCGCGATGCCAAAGCTGCGTCCCCCCTGAATTTCAGCTAACGCCATGCTGTCGTTGTACACTGATGACTGTGTCAGTGCTTTCATGAACTCCGAGATCGTTGGCTGTGTAGGGGCTCTGTTCGATCTCAATGACAGAGTCGGCGGAATTTTCCATAACTTGAATGATTTCGTCATCTGTCCATTCCCCACACAGCTTGAAGGCTTCGTCAGTGTCAATGAAGCCCTCAAAGGTTATCCCAACTAAAATCGAGACACCGGTAGCATGCAGATTGTCTGCGGGTGGAAGTTTGTTGCAAACGCTGTCCACTCCAGGCAAGACGACCGTCTTGGTGTCGAGTATGAAGCTCGCGTGGCGAAAACAGTTTCGGGGAGGGGGCCCTGTTGCGCATCGCCTACCACAAGTCTGCAAGCATCCCGACGGCAGACAATAGGTATAAAGAACCGAAGCTCAAGTTTGCGGAGAGGCAACCACGCCGCTTCTGGCTCTGGCAGTGAGCTCCGGAAAATTTGAGGGTAGGCGCGGGGGAGCGTGCAAGCGAGTCAATGTGTTTTGCCGAAACGGGAGTGCATGCGACACGCGCGCAACACGTTCTGCAGTGGGTGCAGGCAACTTAGGTGCTGTGTCGTCAGCTTGGCGCGCCTAAATGGGACGCTCGCTGTGCAAAGGTGCCTTTCCGAAATAAAAGAAGCGTTCTCAGGGAAGTGCCGGTGAGGTCCGAAGTTGTGGGCTGCCACAACAATGCAGACAAGACCAAGAGATGCTCTCCACGCGTAAAACTGTATCAGTTTTCAGCAAGTCACAGTCGGCGAACACAGCTGTGTTTGTGAAAGATAGAGCAAGCATGACATGAGAGCCAGAAAAAAAAAAAAGAACGAAGCGAGCAGTTGAACTTGACTCGCTTGGGTTAAGGTCAGCTTGCTGCTTCGTGGCGAAGTCAGCAGGTCATGCTCCCGCGGCATGAAAGACATGACTCTAAAGCGTCCCGGACATTTTAATGCCGTGATCGTATACCTCTAGTTTTTCATTATTTTTTCGCAGGCCCAAATGTTTCCACATGGCAGTACACAACTGCTACTGTTAGATACCACATCAAAACAACAATTATATGGTTTTCTTCAAACGCAGCACATCAATAAAGTACGTGGCTTTACGTCGGCAGAATTACACTTAATTACCACGAGGCATGCGTCGTACACAGTATTGCCATGGGCCTAAGAAATGTATTCTGCAGTGACTTGGGCGCCCTCGTCTTCTGTCGTCTGCTCCACGTCAGAAACTTGGCTGACGAGCTTTACTCCTTTTATTAGATTCGCTTCTCGGAAGTGCTTGTCCAGCTCAAAGATCTTTATGAAGCCGCATTGCAGGTGGTACATTGTGATGTGATTCAAATGCACCACGTGCTCTCTGCAGGAGCACATAAGCGAGCGGCAGCGCATTGGCGGGAAGAGCAAACGCGCCATATGCACCCCGATTTCTACTTTTCTACCAAAGATGGCGCTGCCTCTACAGAGTCGCAGGGCCACCATGCGTTGCTTTGGCTTCCCATAGAAGCTGGAAAGCATTTATACCATAATAAAAGAGCATAGCTTTTCCCGCTGTCGGAGTGCAGGCTGCACAGCACCATGCGGCTGTGGCCACAGGTTCAACTAATCTACGACCGGCAATGGATTGACATGCACTGGATCGTGGCATTTGCAGTTTCGAGGGTACGGCAGCCATGGCGCAATGGGTTCAAGGGTACGAAAACAACCTAAATGACATCATTAGTGACTTCGAGTCTGCCATGGAGTCTGCGGTTAGCGGTAAAAAGTCTGGGAAATCATATTATGAAAGCTATAAACATCCGAAATTTCGGACGTTCAGGGGCGTAGCTCCTAAAGCCATCTGTCCCTCCTAGCTTGTCGTGGTTCGTGACCACCTAGTTTGATGACTCACTCAGCAGGTGCAGACAGACGAACAGACAGACAGATAGGTTGACATATGGACTGACGGGCAGACAGATGGACAGATGATTCACGGTTAACTGATAACACCCTTCGACCCTTCGCCCTACTCACTATCATTCACTTCGTGGATAAGGTGTGATTTTTTAATACACTAACATTATGAGGCTTTTGCGACCCGAAAATTTGCCCAAATATCGAATTTTCAAATGTGACATTTTCGTATTCTTTCTACTATCGCGCACCTGTGTGCGACGTTTCATTTCGAAATCCCGCGTATTAACGACATAACAGTAAATAAAAGATATGTTGGCACGCCTCCAGCCTTTTAAATTGTTGACAAATCGCACTTATTTCGGCTGCCTGCAACTTTTGAACGGCCCACTCCAACGAGGCCATTTTGGTATCGTTGAAAAGCACTCGCACTTGGCTTTTATTATCGCTTGGTCGGGTAGCATGAGCTCGCCACTTCCTCAAATAAAGAAAAAAGAAAGTAAGCGTAAAACCTTTCATTGGCCACTTCTGATCACGTGGCTAAAAAGACGTGGTCTGATTGGCTTAGGGCGCTGTATTTGAAAACTTGGCTAGTTGAGGCGCTATTTTGGCTTAGGTTACGACCCTACAATGAGCGTACTTGGAGGACCGAGAAAGTTCCACTCGGTGAATAAGATCGACCGAAGGCGAGCCAAAACAACAACAAAAAAAAAAAACATGCCAACGGCAGGACATCGCGGGTTTCTGCAAGCGATCAGCAAGCAAGCGTCATTGCTTAGGCACCCGATAATGGCGAAGGAGGTGATTGCGGTCCGCTCCACAACGGCACGGTATCGCGCCGCTCTGCAACCGATGAGCAAGCAACCTGCAGTGCCGGGGCATCCGACACGTCGGCGCAGGTACTAGCAGTCCGCAAGATAAGCGCATGCTGTCGCCCGGCTCTACAAGCTATAAGCAAGGGACCCGCGAAGATTAAAGGGACAGCGATTCGCCCGAGAACGACGGCATTCTTTGTGCTAACTCTAGCCTTGTGGGAGTTCACACTGAAGCTGTGACGAGCAGCGACATAGCCCAAGTGAGTGCTCCTGAGCAGGTCATGCGTAAACGACCCGAGTCGACAACGACAAAAGTGCAAAAAACTGCGGTTTTCACCGATGCAAGCGACGCGTCATATTGGCCTCCGCCGAGAACACTGCAGCTTCGTATTTGATGGTCGACTTGGAGATCCTGAATGTGCTGCTTTCTGATTCTCTACGTTGCAAAACGTGGTCCAAAGTATATGGCGGGTGTGCAAAACCAGTCATGGGTGACCGCGACTGAGACCTCGCTAAGAAACCGACAGTGAAGTGCAACTCTTGTGGCAAAAAGATGATGGCATGGAACTCGTGCTGAGCCGATGTTGAAAAGTCGTGCAATGTATTTAAGATAAACATTTTATCCACGCGTGCAATGCTCTGTAGTTGGAACGGTCAGACATTCATGAACGATATTTTCACGTTGATGGAACTGTCGCGGCGGGGGCTGCACAATAATTGATAATTGATATGTGGGGTTTAACGTCCCAAAACCACCGTATAATTATGACAGACGCCGTAGTGAATCGCTCCGGAAATTTTGACCACCTGGGGTTCTTTAACGTGCACCCAAATCTGAGCACATGGGCCTACAGCATTTTCACCTCCAGAGGGCTGCACGAAAAAACGGCAATTTTTTGTTTTACCTGGTGGCATTTTTGTTCCCCAAAGTGGCATTCCTGATGGTGTCATATTGGAGCAACAATATCTCTGGTTCTACTCAACTGGTCTTAATAATTCTTTTTTTGTCAAAAAGGTGGTGAACTGACGAGTGCAGTAGAACTAGTACATAGTTACATATTATTAAAAACATTAAAAAATATTTTCTTGAAGTTATTATTGAGTTTTACCAATAAATTTTCAGGTGTGCTAATTTTATTTGAGATTATTGTAAAATGTTCATTCTAGCCTCGTATCATCCTCGATCACTGTAGTGCTCAAGAGATTTCCATAATTACTTCTAACTTGCCCTGAAAAGTTCTTTCTCGTTTTCTCAAAACTGCGTTTTTGATCATGATATAGTTTTGGAGTGAGAATATCTCAGGTGGTACTTGAATCTTATTTTGTTAGAAAAGGGGACAAATGGGGAGTCAAGTAGGCATAAATATTGAATGAATAACACGACAGATGTTTTCAAAAAGTAATAATTTCTCCAGGGTGTCACCAAAGCATTTTGCTTACAAAAGTTCGACATGCTGTAACTTTGGCCCAAGTCAGTCTAGAGCATTCATTCTTGTAGCACTGCAAGCTCTGACTATACAGCACCATTTTCATATGCCATTGTCGTTTATCACGATCAGCATTCAAGAGAAAACTCACTTCCAAATTTGTCAATGCAAAAAACACGAATTTCTCAATATCTTGAAAAGGACTTGTTGCACAGAAAAAGTACTTGCAGATTTGAAATCAGTATGTCTAAACGCATACAGGAGGAAAGCTTGATCAAATTTCACCAATAAATATATATATATATATATATATATATATATATAAATTTTAATGGGGTGTCCCCCCTTATCGGTGCCACAGATGAGTTCAGGTAATCAGGCATGTCCGAAATTTTAGGCGTCCGAGAAATCAAAAGTCAACTGCACTATGGTAGATGTGCAGCTCTTACAGGTGGCATAATGGCACACTGCACTAGCTAGCACCCCACCAGCACTCTCATCAGCCAGTCGAGTTTGCATTCATTCGCGTGCTACAAATTGTCGTCTCTCCGTCTCCTAAGCCCGCACTGAAAGCAAATGCATCTGCATGATGATAACGGGTGTGATCAAACAAGCAGTTTTTAAGAAAGTTGAAAGATGGTCTTTAGGACCTCAAACGAAGAGAAAGCACAAATAGGCGACCGGTAATATGGGCAATTGCAGGGGAACTATGGTATACGACGGCTTCCAATACGACGCACCATGTGGGTAAGCAACGGCACGTGCCCATTTTCGTATCGCTTCATTAAAAAAGCACCTATCCGTGCAATATCAGTGCTTTAGAAGTTGGTTCTTTTGTTTTTCCTAACCCTGACTGTGACAATGACAACCTAGGAAAGCCATGAACGGTAAAGAAACTTCCTCATCGCACTAACAGGATCTGCAATGCTTTTATGTTGCTCGAGGATACTATCAGTTTGGCTAGCATATCGATCAATACAGAAGACAGTTTATATTGTATGAAACGTTACTGCTGATAAAAAATCACCATTTTAAAGATCTCGGGGGATGGGGATGACTGTAGCAGTGTGCTAAGAATTTATTTCGGGATCGCTGCTTCGGCCGGCATCGTCGGTCGATCGGCATAAAGCGCAGCACTTAGTGAGCGTGTTGAGATATCTTTTTTTTAAAGCCTTCAGCGCACCATAAGATGCATTTCTTAGTCAAAGTCAGCTGCTTATTTGAACGCTGATCTTGGTCAAGCAGCGCGATACAGCGGCACACACACAATACAGTCAAACATAGACGTCGCTGAATAAATTAAATGCAGCGCTTCTTTAATGCGCTTCTTTAATGCACTTCTTTAATGCACTTCTTCCTTTGTGAGCCATCCTGGCACACAGTTTGACCAAGATAAACACAAATGGACTCGTCCAGTGCTTCAGTAAGCTTACTGTTGAGTGAAGCTTTTGCGTTTTTTGTCATATATGTGGGTGCAATGGCCGACGCCCATCCCGTATGGCAAGTAGATTTCACCTGCGCATTCCTAATATTGTAACAAGGTTTTGGCTGACGCTAACAGGGCATAGTGGAAAAGGGTGCCTCAGACTGAAAGTGAAGAGGTTGACGTTGTTGGTGAACTGTGGCTGCGGACTGTCTACTGTTATTTCCACGTAACAATATCATTGCTAGGTGCGCCTGCACGATATAATATTATATCGTGCAGATGCACCTAGCAAATAATATTATACATAAATATATATTATTATATATAAATATAATATATATCAATATAATATTCACAGCAAATTCATGCTCAAGTTTTTTATTGTGAATACACATGTACCTGTGATAAAATGGTCTTCGCACACTCTGGCTTCAACGTTTGGTACTAAAAGGCTACCTGTCGCTGTGGCTCTCTTCACAGCCGCGACCCACCTAATTTTTTTTTTTTTCATTCCATGAAAATAGATCAATGATAGAAGAGGCTCAAAAATCACTTGTAGAAGGCCTTCTATCAGCCATGGGCTGATTTGAACATGGCACGCTTGGTCGTTACAGGTATAGCCGCGGGAGGCCGCCACTTATCCACGCATGCATGCGTGATCACACTAAAAAAGTCACAAATTCAAAGAGAAAAAAAAAAGTGCTCAAGGTCATGAGGCGCGTGCAACATGTTTACTTAGCCCATGCCATCCCTCCCTGCTTAGCTTCCAGTGCTTCAGTCCGGACGAGAGAAGAGAGAATGCGATTGCAGCGTGCGACAAATCTTTGTAACAACCCTGTCACACGGCACCTGTAATATCAATCGCTGCGAATGACATTAGGTGTTAATGTCATTTCCGTGGGTGCTACACGGGCACAGTGAATGACATTCACACCTAATGACATGCCCGTTTAATGTGTTCACCGAACCTATGAAAGCACGACATTTTTAATCTAGTCAACAGGCACTTGACAAGAGATTACAAAACCGACACCTTAAAGCTAGTGTAAGCGATTTTCAGATTTTTATTAAAGGTTGTTAACTTCTCTGTAACTTTTTAACGTACAACGCAATAGTGGAAGCAATTCGTGCAGCTATATTCTGAGTTATTCTCTTTTACAGACTACGACTTGGCGCTATATCACCTCCTGTCGGCCGTATTTAAAAACGCTCATTATTGTTTTGGTGCAGCGTTGCTACCTTAGACTTGCTAGTAGAAGAACACACACAAGTTTTGGGGCACCAGTTTAAGGAGAGTATTTTCAAACAAATTATCCTTTCTTAGGAAGCACCACAGTTCTCTGTTAATTGCCAATCAAGTCGAAGCCTAACGTAAACAGATAGCCGTGTAGGCGCAGCTCCAAATCCTTAGTCGTCAGTGATGTTTTTCCAATGGCAAACTTGAGGCACTTCAGTCGGTTCTGATGCTTCATTCCTAGAAGCTGGAAAGCAATTAATGCTTGTTTGCACTGATTACCATTCATCCCCACCACAAATTCATGAATGCTGTCCCGGTTCCAAATATTGCAGACTGCAAATTGTGAGCGGCTTTAAGCTAGTCTTGCTTTGAATGTGTACGAGGATTTTTATTTCTACTGAAGTTGTAAAATAAATGCACCAACTTTTTGGTATCTAGCAGCCTACCGATAAACATTGACATCAATTGTGAATGTCATTTTACATGGTTGAGTAGACCTGGAATGCAAGATCGCAATGGTATTCGTTATGAATGTCATTCACTGCGAATGTTACACAGGAGTTATACCCCTGTCACACGTGCCGTGTGACAGGGGTATAACTGTGCTCGTACTGGACAGATTCTTAAAATTTCTGTGGCGTTGAACTCGTGAGGCAATAAACTTTTTCAGAAAATCCATTCCATGGTTACTTGAAAAAGTGTTTCAGAGCCCCTTTAGGGGTGATTTGCAGACTGATTTAAGCTCTCTGTATGCTGTGTAATTTATTACAACGCTTCAAAGCTGTGAACCACTGCAGTTCACCGAGGCTCAGCCAAACACATTTTCAACTGCACAATCACAGTTGGGCATCGTCTGTTAGTATAACATCACCCAGTCTCCTGATCGGATTGGCTGTGGAATGTGCTAAAGTAAAATTGGCTGGTAGGGTGGCGGCACCTGTTAGAGCAGACATAAACCACTCCACGATATTCGTCTCTGTTTGCAGGCAGCGTGCGTGCTGCTGGGCACACTAGGCTATGGTCTCTGACATTGCGCGCAACCTGTCGGCGAGCAATCTCAGAGGTTCTGATTGGGCGAGGCTCAAACCATTAAGGTTGCTCAAGAGAGGGCTGCCAGCATGTCTCATGAGTTGAGGAGGCAAGGCAGGGGCGACAAGAAGGGTATAGATATAATTGTCCGTAGCAACCTTCTTACAAAGAGTGGCGCTAAATTTCTTGTGTGAATGATTTGATTATGCTCTAGCCTAAACACCCACAAAACTTCACAAACCGTTTCAGGGTCCCTTTAACGAGAACCTACTGCACACTGTATTGTATTTCTCAACATCCAACAGAGCTTTATTTAAGCAATCCACGCACTTGCATAATTGTCGCACTCTCCACATTGCCCAACTAAACTACGACTTTTTTTCACGCGAGTAATTATCACACCTTTGAAAATTGCAACAGTAATGTCGTCTGCTTCTTCCAACCACTGATGATAGCACACGACACCCTAGCACTATCTCTTCAGCGTCCTGCATACTATCAATGCACGGAGCCTCAATCCAATCCAAGCTGTTGTCAATCCAAGATGTTGAAGTGCCACGAAGTCGCGTGCGCATTGCTTCCACCTTGGCAATGCCACTGAACCACCTCAATTTTCTTCGCAACAGTGTAAGAACGCATCGACGGCATCGTGAAGCGAAGTCGACCACGAGGAACAACGAACAAATACTGACTGGCTACGTTGACACACCAAACACACGCCAAGCCTAACAGCTATGGCTAGATCCAGCAATAGCTAAAGACGGAGCAAGGGCGCCAGTTTTGATAGGGGGCCCTTGCTCGAAAGTGGGCAGCAAATTCAAATTCCCCAAACTAGGAGGGGGGGGGGGGGCGCACTTGCTCGGGTGGGGGCGCTTGCTCAGAATTTTACGTAATGACTCAAACTCCGGAGGGCAATGTACATGGCCTCCATTTCTCGCTGAAATTATTTGCAACTGAGAAAATTTTGAGGCTGGTCGGGCATTTTGGCACAGCATGGTGCAATTTCAGCAAATTTCATGGCTTTGGCCTAGCTCGGCACAGAAATGGGGAATCGTATCAAATTGGTGCAATTGGCACAGCTGTTGCACACTTGTTCTGTGGATAACCATTTCATTTCATATTATACTTTGTCAGCTGTTTCCAAGAAGGAGCAATCAACAGCGGTGGGAATGCCTTCCCGCATTTTGGAGCAGGCTAAATCTGGTTTTGGAGCAGCTACCTCTGTGTTTGGAGCACGCACGGGCTTTCCATCACACATACCTAGTAAGAAAACGTAGCTTTAATTACGTTTGATGTTTCCTCAGCTTACATAAACATTTACAGAGAAGCAGCATGCCCACGATATAAGCACAAAAAATAAAGTATAATTGTGTACAAAAGCGGTGACATAAGATTGTGAAGCATATTGCAGCAACAAGCTGGCTGCAGCATGAAGTTCAGCAGCGTGTAGACACACAGACAAACACACACACACGCACGCATGAACACAGACACATTTACAGCTCATTACAGTGAAGCCTCGTTAAAATGTATATACACGCCATGCACCTGCCAGGAACACGGCTAACTATGCACTAAGCTAAGTATGCATTAACCAACAAGTACAGAAGCATGTGCAAGGTTCCCCTTCAAGGGGGTGGTGGGTGGGCGAATGTAAAGTTACTCTATATGCTACCTTTAGGTAGCAGAGTTGCGCCAATGTTTTCCGGGCGCCGCTTGCTCCGCCTACAGGAGTTCAGCGCCCCTATTCGCCGAGTGCCATCACGTGGTCATAGGTGGTTCATTTGCACTGTGGAGAAGCCAATGCTATGCAGATTCCAGGCAAATCAAGCGGGGTTGACAACAGCTTTTGTCCTTCTCGCCGCGCTTCTTCGGTACTGTAGCCTGTTGTAATGTAGCCTGTTGGTCACGAAAAATGCGACAGCAAATGCATTCTGTGTGGAATTGTACTACGTAGAGCCTATGCGATTAGACGCTGATGCAGCGGGTGTTACTATAAAAAGATTAGAGTTCAGTCGGAAGGAATGAACACTTGGCCATTGTTGTCTGCAGGATTTTCTCTTAGGGGGTGCAAACCATTGTTGCATCGCGGTGGAGAGTGACAGCACTGGTCTAGCTTGGGTGAGGGCAAGTGCTCTTGTAGCTTGAAGGGGGCAAGTGCCCATTTCCCACTTCTCTGCTGACACCCATGTGCGCGTTTTTTTTTTTTTTCCTGTACACGGCACCACAACTTGTTCTATTTGTATTAACCACATATGTAAGTAGTGAATATGTTACACATGCAGACTTGGCCAGCCTGTGTCAGCTGCATACGTCCAAATTAGTCTGGTGGTTAAAACGCTAAAAGTAAAGGGAGAACTTAAACTATAACTATTCGAATCGGCAAGGTGTTGCTGCTAGTTCGTGAATTGAATGCAGCTTTCAAACCTTCAGTGAGAAGAATGTTGGACACAACAGGGTTGTTGAACAACGATTCACATCAATTGTCCTGATTCGCGATTGTAATACAAGCGTAATACGAGAGCCGCTCGTAACACAGGCGTCGCACGGCCACTCTCGATCGCTATCCAGCTCGATTCAGTTGAAGACTACAAAGCTTTAGCTGGTTAACTCACACAGTTAACAAACGAGCCCAACACAATGAAAATATTCAATTCCTAACTACCTCGATAGCAATCAAGAGTGAAAAATAATTTGATACAAGTAAATGAGAAAAACAGCGCAAAAGAAGCTGAAGCTAATGTGTGGCCTACTATAAATATAAATGTATATCACTGGTTCAACGAGCTGACGCACGTTTTTTCATCATTACATACCAAAAATGTAAACATAAAATCAAGTCTTCCAGGCGTGACCAGAGCGACTGAGTTTTTCTCATACTCTAAAGAAAAATTGATAGAAAAGAAAGCGAAAAGAATAAATAAAGAAACGCTAGTACTCAGAAACGTGAGCGCTGCTCTTACGCGGGTGGTGAGCGGCTTTCCCGCAAGACGTTTGAACCCAAGATGGCGTACCTTGGCGCAACTCTGCTACCTAAAGGTAGCATATACAGGAACTCTAGGCGAATGTTTGTCGCAGCGCCCCCTCCCCATCATCATGGGGTTGATTTTACACCCCCCTTCTTACTACGTCAATGTATGAGGTCGACTTAACGCCCCCCCTCTCCGTATTTTATCACTACATGGGGCCAAAGTTGCCCCCCCCCCCCCCCCTATGCGCATGCCTATGACCAAGTACCAATTAGCATTTCTTTCCAAACCCGCGATAACGAAATCCCGAGGGAATGAAATTCTCACCGCAACGAAATATTTTCGGAGCACCGGCGAATGCCCATAGGAGTCAATGCATTTCATAACTCGTGACTACGAAAAATATTCATACCGCAGTCCCTCATTAACGAAATTTTTTAAACACGAGTGCACAAATAATCTACTCTCTCAACAATTACATTCGAAAACTGCTGAAATGCATTCATGCTACACTTAAATTGTGCAAAACTATCGCTAAGTGCACCTGAGAGAAGCAGCCGCCATCATTGTTTACAAAAAAAAACTTAAAGCTCGCGACAATGATGATGATGATAGCTAGCCTAAACACCTGCTCGTTATCGTGGACTATGTACGTATTGATTTATATGTGGGGTTTAATGTCCCAAAACCACCATATGATTATGAGAGACGCCGTAGTGAAGGGCTTCGGAAATTTCGACCACCTGGGGTTCTTTAACGTGCGCCCAAATCTGAGCCCACGGGCCTACAACATTTCCGCCTCCATCGGAAATGCAGACGAGTATCTTAGCCACTAGATCACCGCAACGGGGCGGACTGCCGTATTTACTTGCATAATCCTCGCACTTTTTTCGGCGGAAAACTGATGCAAAGTTGGGGTGTGCGAGAATTACGCGGGGAAAGATTTCCACGAAAACGTACAGTGCAAAAAAGAAAAAGAAGTGGCCACAAATCCGGATTCTCACGCCAGCAACTAACAGCAAGCTTTCAGAAATACTAATTAAAACTTACCTCAGCATTAAAAGCACTGGTTCAACACAAGGTAAGATTTATTTGAGACACTAAACGTGCAAGCAAATAGTCGAGAATTAGAATACCATACGCAAAGCTTGTGGGTGTTACGGCCGTAGCAGTAGCATTCGTCGCACAACAGGAGCCCTCAAAAGGTAAGCGTAGGACGTCAGTATTAGGCTGATGGCTATTTAATAGAATCGTCCGCAGTTTCCTTTTGAAGAAATAAAGTTTACGATCGATCCCAGTTTTAGGCACACGGCAGGCCCGACGCGTCTTGGTGGCTATCAGCTGCCGTCACCAGTAGCGAACACAAAACTCGTAGACTCCGAAGGGCCTACTGGCAGCCCTGTTGTCATTTAGAGCATAATCTATCACTTTCAACTTGAAAGCAGCCGTGTAGCTTCAGTATCGCCCCATAACGTGACAAGATTACCAACACAACATACAAAACACGCCGCAACGCGCACTTGCCACTTTGGCTTGGCTTGAATTGGATCGAATCTTCGTGCAGTAATATTACAATTGATTGTTAAAAGATGGCGCCAGATGACGTGCGCTATTATCACCAGTGGCTGGAACGAGCAGACGACATTATTGCGGCAGTTTTTGGAGGTGCGATAATTACTCGAGGAAAAAAAGAAGTCGTATTTTTATTGGGCAAAGTTGGGGGTGCGAGAATTATGCGAGTGCGAGGATTAAGCGAGTAAATACGGTACGTAGGTAGCTAAAGCCACAATCCTTATGGAGTGTCGTTCATTGGCTTGGCTTTGTGCTTGGCTTTGTCGGCTTTGCGCATAGATGGATGACGCGGGCTATCTTTAGCAGCTGGCTCCAGCCCTTCGATGCCGACATGCGGAAGGCAAACAGGTGGGTCTGCCTTCTTCTCGACAACTGTAGCACCCATCACGTCGACATGCAGCTCGGAAACCTGCTGTTTTTTCCCCCAAAACCACTTCGGTGCTCCAGCCTCTCGATCAAGGAGTTAGTCACGGCGTGAAGTGTGCTTACAGAGAGAGGCTGATTCAGCGTTTGCTGCTGAATATACATATGAAGCACCCCACTGACGTGGACTTGTTCATGGCACTAGAGATGATCGCCGCCGCATGGAGTGCGACGAGTCCAGCCGTGATAACGAATTGCTTCACACATGTCGGTTTTGTCACTTCGCAGGCATCATGCACTGATCCAGCGGAACCGAAAGAAGGTTCGCCTGTAGGCGCACTTGATGACGGTACTGGTAACAGCGCGGTGCCGCGGTCACTGACCCGTGCATGGGGCGAACTTTGTGCCGTGGCAAACGTGATACCCGATGGCCTCAGCGTCCATGAGTTCGTTGGTGCAGATGAACATGTCGTCGTGTGCGAAAAAGCGACTGATGAAGCCATCGTCAGTAGCGTGTGCGAGGCAGCTGTTCCTGATGAGCAACGACCGGAGCAGCCAGAGAAAACAACAAGTCCGCAAGATGTGCTGAATGCCTTCGACACAATTCGCACGTTTTTCGACGAGCATAACGACGACGTCGCGATGAACTATTTCTTACAGTGTGAGTCGAGAGGCATGAAATTGCTGCATGGTAAGGCCCGCCAAAGTAAACTTACTGACTTTTGGAAATAATATGTTTTTTTTTGTAAATTTCATGTCTTTTCTGTCGCATTCTAGTGCCAACGAAATTCCTGCAAGAGTGAAAATTTGTGCTTTCCCCACCGATTTCGTTATTGCAAATTTCAACCGTAGACAATTTCTTGCAACTAGTCTTTCTAAGCGAAACTAGATGGCGCCACAACACCGAAGCACCCCGGCCTTCTCCTTGACGGCGCGGCCACGATGTGGCATGTGGCGGACGTTGGATTGCTGCCTACGGCGAGAAACGGGCGACACGGACTATGCGATGCACCCGCTTTGCTGGCTTTCAACCCGGGAGCAGCGGCACCAAATGAGCCGGCCGTCGGCGATGGTGAAGAAGTGGAAAAAAGAAGGCCATTAAATTGCGCTTTCAAACTTGTTGGCGCTCGTTCACCGTTGTGGAAAACCACCTATGAAGAAGGAATACAGTGTGACTGCAAATAATGCCGAAAGTGCCCACCCCAAAGCCATTTCTTTCTTTTTGCCAACGTTCAGACATAACTGGCTTTCTCGCACGACCCACCAAAGACCAGTCGTGATAACGAATTGCTTCACACACGCCGATTTTGTCACTTCGCAGGTGACACATGGTGGTGACACCGAAGAGCATTTCGAAACTAATGCAGAATCTGCAGCTAACGCTGTGACTGGCGTTGCAACGAAACAGACATAATTGGCTGCCTGCGATAAATGTGTCCCATGATCTTCATGCTCGTGATGCACTCCAAGGTAAGAAAAAAAAAAAAAAACAGCGACTACACAGACTGATGCTCAAACTCTGTGTCGTGTCTCTTTCTTTTTCCTTACTTTGCATCGCATCACAAGTATGAGGACGTACCAACTAGCCCCCATTTCCGCCTTATTAGGAAGATCTGCTACTTAGCGAAAACTGGCACACTTTTTTTTAGACGCGGTACAGACGCATGGAGTCAATCGTCTACTGGCTAGTTGCGTGCAGCACTTCCCTTACTTGGCGTGCGACCCTTGCAGCGCTACTTGCACTCACTCCACTTGAGACCACGCACAGATGCAGCGATAAGCCTGTTGTTGCGTTACCACGACGATGCGAGCTTTCTGCAAGCGATGTTCCAGCGGTCCTGGCAGCAGACGGGGGTGTGTTTGGGCTGTCGCCTCATGAAAGCGTGTACTACGATTGCTGTTTCGGTGCCCGTGATCCACCACGCTCAACTTCGCAACAGCAAGCCGTTTTCGTGTCTGCAAAGCGGTGCACGCTGAATACAGTCCCGCACAATGATTGAGCCGGCAGTGATCGGCTCTCTGCGCTCAGGTAGTCTCCAGCTATTAAAAGCTTGCAGTAGGCTCAAAGCGACGTTGCGCCTCGCACGTAGGCTTTTTGTCAGGGATAAGTCATACTGACGCGCTTTCCTGCAGTCGCCGCATCACCTTCATTCTTTGCCAATGGTTTCCAGAAAAGGCACCACCACAATTGCGTGGAAATTTGAATAATTGATTGGCCGATTCCATGCTTTTGCAGTGGTGCAAGTGTACGCAAATGCAGCAGCGCAAGTGTGCAAGATGGCGACCATCATGTAATATCCGCCCACGATGCATGCAGTCAATATTACTTTCAGTTCCAAACCACCTTGTGACACAGCAATGGCGCAAATTAGACAAAAAAGACCCTTTTCGAGCAGTATGGTGCAGTAATTTCCAGTTGGCACAGGTTAGCGCAATGGGAGCAGGTTTTCCACCACTGCATCAAGTATCACTCTTCCGCTTTTTTGACACCCCTTTTTCATGAATTTTAGAATTCTTCCAAACGCATTCCGGTATGCTACGACGCCTGTGCTGTGGTTCATTCGCTGTATAATTACTGTGTCTGCACTCATTTAAATAGTTCGAGATTCGACAGCGCCGCAGGGGGTGTTTGTAATACAGCTGCGGCCACAAGTGTGTAGAGCAGGTGGCCAGCAAATTTATGCTCAACGGGATGACACCTCAAGCAGTTTCGGGTGCTCACGTGGTCAGCCTGACTATTAGACTACACATGCTCCTGACACACCACATCACGAGCCCGAAACTGCCTCAAGATGCCGCCCCCTAGAACAAAAACTGGCTGCTCATGCACTCTATGCATATGTGGCCACGGCTGTGCACTGTCAACAAGCGCAGATTTTCGCCTTACTACACTGTCCATGAAACATCTCCAAATGAAACTAACTCAGGCAGCCTGTCCTGTTCTGTTTAGCTTGGTTCAAGGGTGACAGTGCACATCGAATGCCTGCCATGGGTAGTTATTTTACATAAAGTTCAAACCCTTTCCAAGTTCATTTGGAAAAGTAGCACTCAACTGCCCGATGCAATGAGTGTGTGTCTACTCACTGCATTGGATGGAGGACAGTTTGGAGGTGAAAGGTGCTGCAATGCTAGCATCCCCAAGCTTGACCACCTGTGCCTGGTCCTGTTCCTCGAGATCCTTAAGTAACTTTTGCAGCTGCTTCTGCAACAGTCCAATCGAGAACATTTCAAATATCTGAAGGGTACCACTAAAACTCCTCTTCTGGAATTGCAAAAAGCTAAAACTTTCAGACTTGTAGCTCCTCATGAAAGACAAAGACCTACCTATAGTTAAATACAAGCATTGCATATAGAAAGGAGTTTGTTTAGACAATACAAATTTTTCACGAAAATGATATCACAGTCACATACCAGAATTTTTCAGACAAACTAGTTACTTCCCTGCTACACATTCAAAACAGTAACTGATTAACTCCTATTTATTAAATTTTTAATTACCAAGTTGAGGGCACATGCTTATATAAAAGAGCTGCAAGACTTCGCAATATATAGCTTACCCATTTTCTCAAAAAAGAAAAAAATCACATGTAATTTGATATAACCATTGTCGAACACAAAAACCTCGATCTAGGTGAACGTAAAACTCAATGTGCTGAATGCATGGTATGAAATATCCTCAGATACATCACTTAAACTGGAAGACCTAGCCACTGTGAAAAAATTGTGCGACACTTCAGGCTTTGACCAATCATCACAGTGCAGTAGACATGTGTTACTAGTGCATTTCCATGTCCTGTATGACTACTGTTAAGAGTGACAGTATCACACCAAAATAAATATGGTACCCCATGGCTCTCAGCTTGAGGCTCCAAAATACTGGAGCATAAAAAATAGGCTTGTACAAATAATCAAATGCTTCGAATATTCGAACGAATAATGCAGTATTCAAATTTGCTTCAAATTGAAATTGAAAAATTGAAAATTTCAAATTATATAAAACGGAACGAATAGGTGCATAGTAACTCTTTTATTTCCACACCTATTAAAATCTATCAACCCCACCTGAATTGTGTGAAGATGAACTTTTAGTTCAAGGATGACGGCACCTGAGCTTCAAATTTTATGAAGATGATGTTTTTCGTCAGCCTGAGGCATCCACAGCTGTTCATGGGTTTGTTTTGTTTAAGGCCTAAAGTTGTCTTCTCCGCTCCAAGTGTGTAGCTACTGACCTTTGTGCACAATCTTATAGCTATTCTGGTTACGTGCGAGGTCCATACTTCGCTGGGGCATGCGTTTCGGTATGCTGGCACCTGCTGCAGAGCTTCTCGTAACGATAACAAGGCCACGGGAGCACCTCTTGGCGTTGACTACGGAGTAGCTCAAAACATTTTAAAACTGCGTGCGATATGATTCTTTTTGTCATACGATGTGGAAAGTGCTAAGAAATATGTTTGCATGCATGTATAAAAATTCTAGCCTCAGTGAAGTGAGGTGGCTTATGGAAAAAGGTGACGCTAGACGAAACAGGGAATTTCATTAGACATCTGATTTATAGAGTTGTTATTCACACCACGGTAATTCATCCATATTGGAACTCCTGGAGGCTCTTATACCAATAAAAAAAATTTACTGAGAAATTTGTACGCCATCGCTATCGAGCAATGGCTGCGCCTATGCTTGCTCAACAGCGGTGGTTTTTGGTGGTGCCAATGCATGTTTTAGACTTCGTCGACGTATTTTTAGGTTCTGAAAATGCATCAAAATGTTAAAGATTGGGTTTACTGTATAGCAGAAAATATCTGCTATACATATATACTACTGCGCTAATAGCAGCAGACCGAAAGCAGCAGGAGCCACAGCAGCAATAACAGCCACTGATCAATTTCCTGCAATTGGCTTCGAGATTGCAGACGTTTTGTGTTTCAACTGCGCTTCGCTAGATGGCACCCCCTGTCCCGTGTAACCACGCGAAAATTGATTTTTTATGCCACTCGCGCGGTTCCCCATAGTAACGTCCGGCGGTTCTTTTTTCCATGAATCAAACAGAAACGAACAAGTAGCATTTAACTGCGTCTCTTGATGCACGGAAGGTTCTTTATTTAGTGCAGTTAGATCAACTACTAGTGATTAATTGTAAGCGGTCCGTCTGATGTCATCGGGATCATTTGAAAATGCCTTACTGCGGCGCTCGTGTTCTTGTGCATTTACCTTAATTTCTCAGTAAATCATCATCAGCCTGACTACGTCCACTGCAGGACAAAGGCCTCTCCCATGTTCCGCCAGTTAACCCGGTCCTGTGCTTGCTGCTGCCAATTTATACCCGCAAACTTCTTACTCTCATCTGCCCACCTAATCTTCTGTCTCCCCCTAACCCGCTTTCCTTCTCTGGGAATCCAGTCAGTTACCCTTAATGACCAGCGGTTATCCTGTCTACGCGCTACATGCCCTGCCCATGTCCATTTCTTCTTCTTGATTTCAGCTATGATATCCTTAACCCCCGTTTGTTCCCTAATCCACTCTGCTCTCTTCTTGTCTCTTAAGGTTACTGTTGTGTAGTGTGACTGTGGCCGCTAGGTTTGGCGGCAACAGGAAAGACAGCTACGAACATGTGATGTGTGGCCGCTCCACCTGGCGGTGTTGAAGTGGTCCTGAGTTGTTTTTCATACGCATGTTCTCAGTTGGTGTTTGCCGGCGGAGTGTGGCCTGGCGTAAATAAACGTTCGTGTTCCTCAACCCACAATCTGTAACACTGGCGACGAGGATGGGATAGGTCGGCATGACGTCCAGCGCGGCAATGGAGGACGGGCGGAACCCCGGACAACGGGAGGCCTCCAGCAATGGCTCCCTCGAGCAATTCAACTTGTCACAGCCGGACGAGTGGGAAGACTATGCTCAGCGGTTCGAATTCTTCCTGGAGGCGCAGGGCATTACGGTCGCTGGAAAGAAAAGGTCGACGTTTCTCAGCCGTTGCGGGGCCGCGACGTTCCAGTTGGCCAAGGCCCTCGTCGCGCCGGACCAGCTGAAAGATACGCCGTACGAGGACATCATCACTGCCCTTCGAAATCATCTTTCGCCGAAACCACCGGAATTGGCGCGGCGATACGAGTTCCATCGCAGAGAGCAAGCAACCGGTGAGTCCGTCGCTGCATACCTCGCGGCTCTGCGAACGACTGCACAGCACTGCAACTTCGTTGACCTTGATAAGGCACTCCGAGACCGTTTCGTTTTTGGCCTGAGGAACGATAAAGCTAAACGGCGCATTTTGGCGAAAAAAAAAGTGTCGCTCGCCTGCGCCGTCGAGGAAGCTACCGCCGCTGAGGCCATCGACCGTGAGGCCAGCCAATCGCGACTAAACGCAACCGCGCCGCGTACCGAGCCAGTGCACCAGGGAACGGTCGCCGACTGTGGAGAGGACCAGGACGGCCTCGAGGAATGTGTTCGTCAGTTGCGTACAGACACCAGTCAACGCAGGGACGCAGGACTGGGGGGCGGATCTTGTGCCGGTTGTGGGGGGCCGCACGAGCGCCGGTTGTGTCGTTTCCGTGATGCCCAATGCCGAGGTTGCGGAAAGACAGGGCACATAGCCAAGGTCTGCCGGTCTCAACGGAAGCGGGACCGCCGTGCAAATTTTGAGACAAACGGCAGGACGGACAATTCGCGGACCACTCCGCGTGCGAGTACCTCGTACTGCGACAACCTCACGGAGACCGCCATCCACGATGAGCCCCAGCCCGGGACAAAGAAGATTCACGTTGCTGTCGAAATCGAAGGTGTGGAATGCGAGATGGAGGTGGACTCGGGATCCACGTTTTCGCTCATCTCCGAGGCTACGGCCAGGCAAATCTTCCCGAATGGGCGCATCCTGAAGTTGAAGCAACTCGACGTCGTTATGAAGGACTATCAGGGAAACTGCATAGCAGTGCAAGGGATGGCCACAGTTACAGTAAAATTCAGGGGTTTTGCTGGCCCACTGAAACTTGTCATTGTCAAAGGGCAGCGTCAAAGCCTCCTTGGACTAGACTGGTTTCCAGCATTAGGAATTAAGGTCACCGGAGTGCATCGCATGGACGAACTGGCCACGGCATTTGACAAGCTGTCTGAGGAGTTTGCTGTTGTCTGACGGGGGACTGGGGTGCTACAAGGGACCACCTGTGAAGTTGGCCTTGAACCCGGAGGTGGTGCCAGTCCGCCTAAAAGCAAGGAGGGTGCCCTTTGCACTGCGCCAAAAGATCGATGCCGAGCTTGACAAGCTGCTACAGCAGGGTGTTCTGGAGCCAGTGGACTGCGCGGAGTGGGAAACCCCTATTGTCACACCATTGAAGGGAAATGGAGACATCCGCATCTGTGCAGACTACAAGTGTACCATTAACAAGGCCCTCCAGCAGCATGCATATCCGGTGCCGGTGGTCAGCCACGTATTGGCTTCTCTCTCAGGCGGGACCATTTTTGCAAAGCTCGACTTGGCCCAGGCTTACCAGCAGCTGCCTGTCACCGATGAGTCTGCAGCAGCACAGACCATCGTAATGCATCGTGGGGCGTTCAGAGTACGCCGATTGCAGTTTGGTGTCAGTGTCGCACCTGGCATCTTTCAAAATCTAATGGAAACCCTCCTACGTGGAATACCAGGTGTAATTCCATATTTTGATGATGTGCTAATTGCAGGGGCGTCAGGTCAAGAATTGCTCTCTCGCCTTCGCGAGGTCCTTCGCCGTTTCCAGGATGTTGGGCTGAAGGTAAAAAGAGAGAAGTGCCAGCTGGGTGTCGCCCAAGTCGAGTTCTTGGGGTTTCGAATAGACGCCGAGGGCATCCATCCGACCCCAGAAAAAACACAGGCCATTCTTGGTGCACCTCGCCCGTCAAACAAGACCGAACTCCAGGCATTCCTGGGACTGGTGAACTTCTATCATGCGTTCTTGCCACACAAGGCCACTGTTGCGGAACCACTACACCGACTTTTGGACAAGAAGGCCACCTTTGTGTGGGGCCAAACACAACAAAGAGCGTTTGAAAGCGTGAAAGAACTCTTGGCATCCAATCAAGTCTTGACGCATTATGATGAGAAGCAACCTCTCATCCTTGCCTGTGATGCGTCCCCATATGGAATGGGAGCTGTGTTGAGCCACCGATTGCCCGGCGGCACAGAAGCACCGGTCGCCTTTTATTCAAGGACCCTGTCGAGTGCAGAGCGAAACTATGCACAGATGGATAAGGAGGCACTTGCCGTGGTTGCAGGCGTCAAAAAGTTTCACGACTACCTGTTTGGCCGGCCTTTTCAGATCCAGACGGACCACAAGCCACTGCTCGGTTTGTTCACGTCTGACCGCCAGACACCACAGATGCTGTCTCCGCGGATGCTGCGCTGGTCTATCTTCCTCAATGGATACCAACATACGCTGCTCTACCGGGCTGGGAGGCACTTGGGCCATGTGGACGGCCTCAGCAGACTGCCCTTACAGCACCAGTGCCACGATGACCCCTCTCCTGCAGAGGTTGTCATGCTCCTGGATGCGCTGCCAGAACCACCCCTCCATGCAGCGGACATTGCCACCCACTCTGCCAAAGATTGCACCCTTTCACGTGTTCTTAACTGGGTCTGGAAGGGGTGGCCAAGGGGCAGCATGGGCCCAGAGTTTTCTGCCTTCACATCAAGGCAGCACGAACTGACTGCCCACATGGGTTGCCTACTCTGGAGTGACCGTGTGGTGATTCCACAAAAGCTGCGGTTCCGGGTGCTGGAAGCACTGCATTCTGGGCACCCTGGTATTATCCTGATGAAGGCACTTGCCCGCAGCTATGTGTGGTGGCCAGGCATGGATGCTGCCATCGAAGAATGGGTCCGATGCTGCTCCTCTTGTCAGGAGACGCGGCCAGAGATGCCTCGAGCACCCGACCACCCTTGGGAGGCGTCTCGGAACCCACGGTCCCGCCTCCATATGGATTTTGCCGGTCCCTTTCAAGGGCAGACCTTCTTAATCGTCGTGGATTCGTATTCAAAGTGGCTGGAGGTCATCCCAACATCCTCTATGACGTCACAGACAGTAATCAGTGCATTACGAAAACTGTTTGCCACGCATGGTCTCCCAGACACCATTGTCTCAGACAACGGAGCTCAGTTTAAGTCCACAGAGTTTCGAGAGTTCCTGGACAGCAATCTGATCCGCCAGGTAACTTCGGCACCATTCCACCCATCTACGAATGGCCAGGCAGAAAGGATGGTACGCACTACCAAGGAAGGCCTATCTCGCATCATCCAGGGGAACTGGGCACGGCGCCTGGCAGATTTCACACTGCAGCAGCACGTAACCCCACACACGACTACGGGGCGATCCCCGGCCGAGCTCCTGATGGGCCGCAAGTTGTCAACGATGTTGGACCGCCTGCACCCTGATCGGGCCCCAGAGAAGTCCACACGGTTGGCAGATTCCCCGTCCAAACCACGCACGTTTCAGCCTGAAGATCCTGTCTTCGCACGTAACTATGCTCAGGGGCCTCTGTGGATTCCAGCAGTGATCTCCCGTGCAACCGGACCAATATCTTATGAGGTCACGGCCCCTGATGGTCGAGTACTGCGCAGGCATGTGGACCAACTCCGTCGCCGGACGGTCGGGCCTACCCAAACGGCGGGTGCAGAACTGGAAAGACCGCAGCCTGAAAGACGACCGATGTCAACGTCTACCCCTGAAAGCTCGAGTTCTGTCCCGGTGGCCCCTGAAGGCTCGAGTTCGGCCCCTGTGGAGCCACACGCACCTGGGGAGCAGCCGACTCCTGTGGTTAGCAGTGTGCCCCCACAGGAGGGCGGAACCGTTCCACTGACTGTCCCAGTGGAGGCAAATGGCGAGCCTTTAGTGCCACCACTGTGCCTTCGTCGCTCGCAGCGTGCTCGGGGAACCCCGCACCATCTAAGAGACTACGTACTGGCCCTGGCTGACTGCTGAGTTGAAACTTGGAGGGGAGGGGTGTTGTGTAGTGTGACTGTGGCCGCTAGGTTTGGCGGCAACAGGAAAGACAGCTACGAACATGTGATGTGTGGCCGCTCCACCTGGCGGCGTTGAAGTGGTCCTGAGTTGTTTTTCATACGCATGTTCTCAGTTGGTGTTTGCCGGCGGAGTGTGGCCTGGCGTAAATAAACGTTCGTGTTCCTCAACCCACAATCTGTAACAGTTACACCTACCATTTTTCTTTCCATTGCTCGCTGCATCGTCCTCAATTTAAGCTGAACCCTCTTTGTAAGTCTCCAGGTTTCTGCTCCGTAGCTAAGTACCGGCAAGATACAGCTGTTATATACCTTCCTCTTGAGGGATAGTGGCAATCTACCTGTCATAATTTGAGAGTGCTTGCCGAATGTGCTCCACCCCATTCTTATTCTTCTAGTTACTTCAATCTCGTTGTTCGGCTCTGCGGTTATTACCTGCCCTAAGTAGACATAGTCTTTTACAACTTCAAGTGCACTATTACCCATCTCGAAGTGCTGCTCCTTGCCGAGGTTGTTGTACATGACTTTCGTTTTCTGCAGATTAATTTTAAGACCCACCTTTCTGCTCTCCTTGTCTAACTCTGTAATCATGAGTTGCAATTCGTCCCCTGAGTTACTCAGCAATGCAATGTCATCGGCGAAGCGCTGGTTACTAAGGTATTCTCCATTGACTCTTATCCCTAACTGTTCCCATTCTAGGCTTCTGAAAACCTCCTGTAAGCACGCGGTAAATAGCATTGGGGAAATTGTGTCCCCCTGCCTTACACCCTTCTTGATTGGTATTCTGTTGCTTTCTTTATGAAGCACTATGGTAGCAGTTGATCCCCTGTAGATTTCTTCCAGAATGTTTATATATACTTCATCTACGCCCTGATTCCGCAGTGTTTGCATGACGGCTGATATTTCGACTGAATCAAACGCCTTCTCGTAATCTATGAAGGCTATGTATAGTGGTTGGTTATACTCTGAGCATTTCTCTATTACCTGATTGATAGTATGAATGTGGTCAATTGTTGAGTAGCCTGTTCGAAATCCTGCTTGTTCCTTTGGTTGATAGAATTCTAATGTTTTCTTTACTCTGTTAGCAATTACCTTTGTAAATAGCTTGTATACTACAGAGAGCAAGCTGATCGGCCTGTAATTCTTCAAGTCCTTGTCATCTCCTTTCTTATGTATTAAGATGATGTTAGCGTTCTTCCAAGACTCTGGTACTCTTCCCGTCAGGAGACACCTCGTAAACAGGGTGGCTAGTTTTTCTAACACAATCTGTCCTCCATCTTTCAGCAGATCTGATGTTACCTGATCCTCACCAGCAGCTTTGCCTCTTTGCATGCTCTCCAAAGCTTTTCCGACTTCTTCTATCATTACTGATGGGGTGTAATCTGGGTTACTGCTAGTTCTTATAGTATTAAGGTCGTGGTTGTCTCGGCTACTGTACAGATCTCTGTAAAACTCCTCCGCTATTTTAACTATCCTATCCATATTGGTAGTTATTTTGCCTTCTTTGTCCCTTAGTGCATACATCCGACTTTTGCCTATCCCAAGTTTCCTCTTCAATGTTTTGACACTTCCTCCGTTTTTCAGAGCGTGTTCAATTCTCTCCATGTTATAATTTCTTACATCGCATACCTTACGTCTATTAATCAACTTCGAAAGCTCTGCCAGTTCTATTTTGTCTGTTGTACTTGACACTTTCATGATTTGACGCTTCTTAATTAGGTTCTTCGTTTCCTGGGAAAGCTTGCCAGTGTCCTGTCTTACTACCCTGCCTCCAACTTCCACGGCACACTCCGTAATGATACTCGTCAGATTATCATTCATTGTATCTACGCTAAGGTTGGTTTCCTCACTAAGAGCCGAGTACCTGTTCTGCAGCGACACTCTGAATTGCTGTACTTTCCCTCTCAGTGCTAGCTGATTGATTGGCTTCTTGCGTATCAGTTTCTGTCGTTCCTTCTTCAAGTCTAGGCGAATTCGAGACCGTACCATTCTATGGTCACTGCATCGTACCTTGCCAATCACTTCCACATCCTGCACGACTCCAGGGTGTGCACTCATTATAAAGTCTATTTCGTTCTTATTTTTGCCATTATGGCTCCTCCATGTCCACTTGCGGTTTTCTCGTTTTCGGTAGAAGGTATTCAAAATCCGTAAATTATTGCGTTCTGCGAATTCTACTAGTAGCTCTCCTCTGGCGTTTCTAGTACCGATGCCATAATCTCCTACTGCCTGGTCTCCAGCCTGCTTCTTCCCTACCTTTGCATTAGAGTCGCCGATCACTATAGTGTACTGTGTTTTTACCTTACTCATTGCCGATTCCATGTCTTCATAGAAGCTTTCAACTGAAGCGTCATCATGGCTGGATGTAGGCGCGTAAGCCTGTACTACCTTCATCTTGTATCTTTTATTCAGTTTAATTACGATACCTACCACCCTTTCATCAATGCTATAGTACTCCTCTATGTTGCCAGCTATGTTTCTGTGAATTAGGAACCCCACTCCCAGTTCTCTTCTGTCTGCCAAGCCCCTGTAGCAAAGAACGTGCCCATTCTGTAGCACCGTATAGGCCTCATCTGTCCTCCTAACCTCACTGAGCCCTATGATATCCCATTTAACACTCTCTAGCTCCTCGAATAGTACAGCTAGACTTCCCTCACTAGATAAGGTTCTAGCGTTAAACGTTGCCAAGTTCAGGTTCCAATGGCGGCCTGTCCGGATCCAGAGATTCTTAGCACCCTCTGCTGCGTTGCAGATCTGACCGCCGCCGTGGTCAGTTGCTTCGCAGCTGCTGGGGACTGAGGGCCGTGAGTTATTTGGCGTAAGCATGTGGGAGGTAGTGGCCAGATACTGCACCAGGGTGGCCAATCCTTCTCTGGTGAGGGAATGCGTTCTCGGCGGTGTTTGCCGGTGAGGCCGCACCCCAGGCCTCTTAAGGGGGGACGCGCCCTTTGAAAACCGAAAAATCGCGAAAAAGTCGATTTTTTGAAAACCACATACTCGGGCAGTATAACTCATAAACTGCCTCTACTGTAAATATCAATGTCTAATTCATCGCGAAAGTACGTCAAATAAATTTTATAACATGCCGCGGCAGCCGGCAAGCGGCGAGCGAGCGCCAAAAATACCCCAACTTCGCGCGCTCGCCATTTCCCAACCGCTCGGCCGATCGCCGCCATCTTGATGTTGTTTTGCTCGTGAATTCTTGCGCTTTTTTTTTTTTTCGCCACCCGCGGCAGTGGCGGTGGCGCTCCGAGGCGGGAGTCGCTCACGATTGGGGGCTCGCGAAAGCTTTCGAATGTCCCGCTGCCTGGATGCGAAGCCGCGATTGGACAAAGCGCGCGCCTCTCAAGGGAATGGGGGAGCGCGCGGCTCCTATTGGCTGCTGCGCGCGATGACGTAGCTGCTTCTCCGGCATGCGCAGGCTAGTCGTCTCCACCGGCGCTTGCAATGCCGGCCTCTTTGTGTGCCTCGTTTGCCATCATTCCGATCGGTCGTCACACGTGCTCCTCTATCTTTCACCGTCTTCACGAGACGATCTTCTACCGTCTTCACGAGACGATCTTCTACCGTCTTCACGAGACGATCTTCTACCGTCTTTACGAGACGATCTTCCGCCGTGTTCACGGGACGCGGATTGTTGCGCTGACGGTCACGATGGGCATTTCGAAGTTCAAAACTCGGCACGCGTTCGGTTCAAGAAAGCGTCAGCTGAAGCTCGTACGCATGGCGAAGCTCACCTGCACGCCCACGCGCGGCGACAGTTGCACCGATGCTTCCGCTTCATCTTTTCAAGACGATTGCGTCGACACTTCTAGCGACGAGACTTCTACACCATCGGCACAAGGATCCGTCGTGACGAGTGAGGCTGGTCCTGGTGTGTCGCGCTCGCCAACCGCATCGATTCCGGCCCCGAACAGTGAGACCGCGTCGTCGACTGTGCACATCCAAACACGTTTTCGGACGTGCGAGGAGTTAGCGGCGGCGGAGAGAGAACGTGCTGCTGTGCAACGAAAGCTTGGTGCTATGCCAGCGACCGAGAGGAAGTTTCAAGCGATGATGCCTGAACCCGAAGCTGCCACCGCTACGACCGAAGGCGAGAGATATTTCCTCGTGCAAGGGGATGCCCTTAGCGACATGCTGTCCAAGACCCCATGCCCGCGCTGCCTCGCGACCGGGATGAAAGTTCAAGGAGGCACCCAGCTTGGACTTGCCACGAAGCTTGAGCTGGTATGTCCAAATTGTGGAATAGTTTCAAGTTCGTGGAGCTCTGCTCCTCAGAACGAGTCAAGGGCCTTCGACTTGAATATAAGAGCCATTACGGCCATGAAACAAATAGGGAAGGGACAGACAGCCCTCGACTTTTGGGCAACTATGAATGTTTCCCCTCGTGGCCTGCACCACAGAACTTTCCAGAGGCACCTGAAGCAATTCAGAGAACCACAGCAACAGACCCTGGATAAATTCTATGAAGAATCGGCTTCTGCTGTGAAAAAAGCGTACAAGGAGATGGACCCATCTTTCTGCAAGGACATTACAGGGAACTATGATGGCACGTGGCATAAGCGCGGACATACATCTCACATTGGAGTTGGTGCAATCATCGAGTATCACACAGGCCTCATCTTGGATGCTGTAGTTTTATCGAATCAGTGTCTCGGCTGCCAGGTAGGACCGAAGCCTGAAGACGAGGGCTATGCAAGCTGGTTGAAGCACCATGTGTGCCAAAAAAACACTGATGCCAAGTCTGGGAGGATGGAGGTTGAAGCAGCTGTAACTCTGTTCTCACGTTCACTGTCCAAGCATAACATCCGGTATACAACCATTGTATCTGATGGGGACAGCGCCACATTCTCTGCCCTTCAACAAGACAATGTTTATGGGCTAGTCCCTATTGTGAAAGAAGAATGCTTGAACCATGTGCGGAAGAGGATGGGCACAGCCCTACGTAATCTTGTGCAGAAAAGCGAACAGGCTCTGGGAGGGAAGGGCAGATTGACAAAAGCCCTTATTGATAAACTCACAGACTATTATGGCTGGGCACTGCGGAACAATTCAAACAATGTGGCTGCAATGCAGCGTGCAGTGATGGCGTCATATTATCACATCACCTCAACTGACGAGGATCCTCACCATGACTTGTGCCCGGAAGGTGCAGACTCGTGGTGCCGTCATAATGCCTGCAAGGGGAATGGCGTGCCACCTCCAAAGCACAAATACAATCTTCCGGGCTACGTTGCAGAAGCGCTGCTGCCAGTCTACCAGCGCCTTTCGCAGGCTTCTCTACTGCAATCTCTACTGATTGCTGTCGAGACAGCACTGCATGACGCAGTTTTGCGGTATAATGCCGGCTGCTACAGGGCCACCCAAGAGTTGTCGTCATCAGTGGGACTCACACCTGGCCACTTAATCATTCAACGAGCTGCGGAGAAAGACTCTCTGCGTCTGCAGAGGCTCAGAAACGGATGAATGAGAAGCAGGAAAAGCGGCAAAGAAAAAGAGAGCCTAAGGACACATCTGGCTACTCTGCAGGGTCATTTTAGACCATAATAAATGTTTGAAACTTTCGAAGTCAATTTTCTCAGAATGACTTTTTTGGCCAGTGAGGCTGCTTAGTCAGGTGATCTCTCTGGAACTGCTGGTCTGATTTCTATCAGGTTTTTTTTATTATGCACCTTAATAAATTGCCCAGGGCAAGACAAGCCCGCTTTTTCAATTTATTGTGTCTGTAATTTGTAATAATTAACTAAAACTTCATTGATGAGAGCCAAATTGTGAACACTAAATTCAGTGCTCTGCTAACATTTTTTGGCAAGGAAATTTAAAAAAAGGGCTCTGTCTTGCCTTAAAGCACCTATCCAGGAATCATCATAGTGAATTTCACAGTGCTAGCACATTTTTCAAATTCTCCAGACCCTGACTAAGGGACCCATGTGGACTACCCTGATAAATGGCTGTAACTTGGGAACCAGTGAACATAACTGCATGAAACTTTGTGGTTATTCAAATGGCTTTGCTATTAGTGTACCCTGAAAATTTCATTAAGATATCTCAACAAACAAAAAAGTTGCCCTTCGAAGGTAGCCTCCCCCCTTAATGCAGTTCCATCACCATGCGGATTTTTTTTTTTTTAATCCGGTTGGAAACTGCGCGGTACCGGGATTTGAACCACGGACCTCTTGCATGCGAGGCGGATGCTCTAACCACTACGCCACTACGCAGTTCTCAGTAAATAGGGCACTGTTATTGATAATATTGTTGTATTAGATGTTGTCATACTTCATCAGCTTTCACTCTGACGTATATTGTTATTTGACTTTAGTGTCCCTTTAATCAGTGATCCAAAAATTTGAACTAGCCTACAGGAATTGTACCAATTCTGTAATATAAGGCCAGCAAACCTGTGCATCTGTCATCTTGTCAGCTCGAGATCCTGAACGGGGCCCTGCACCACTTGGCTTGCCATCGGGCCGTTTCCCCAGGCGTCCACGAGCAGCCATGGCCTCCAAGCGGGTGCTCACTGCATCAGGTGCACTGTCGGGTGTGTCTGAAGAATTCTCATCTTTCTTGCGTTTACCCTGAGACACCGGTGCGTTAGCCAGGAGGGCCACACCTGCACATCCGGTTCATCATAATAATGCTTCTACGTGGAACACACACAGGGCTCCATGCAGTCGAATGAGGCATACATTTACATACAATTATATTTGCTTTGTCTAGAAGATAACCCAAGTATGCATTTTCTGAGGCAATACACAACAGAAAAGCTTTGCATTACCAATCTCGATCAATATGTCAAAACTATTCTTTTGCTCTAGACAAAAGTAAGGAGAACCAACTATACAATGGAGGAAATGCAGTCACAATGCAACACAGGCAACACATAAGAACCCAACACCAATAATGATATATCTCGGGTTCAACGTCCCGAAACCACGATAGGATTATGAGGGACACCGTAGTAGACGGCTCCAGAAATTTCAACCACCTGGTGTTTTTTAACGTGCACTGACATCCCACAGTAGACATGGGCCTTTGCCACTTTTGCTTCATCGAAATGCGACTGCCACGACCAAAATCGAACCCGCGACTTTCGGATCAGCAGCCGAGCCCTCTAATTGTTGCACTAATGTAGCGGACAGACCCAACACCAACAAGAAGAAACATAGTTAGGTTAGGTTAGGTTAATTTGGTTTTTTATGGCGCAAAAGCAGCTAAGGCTATGCTGCGCCAGACACAAGACTTTCAGGAATGGACGCTAAAAAGATGAGATTTTAAGGCTTATTTAACAGGTTACTTTCTTTCAGAAAGTTTAGCAAGTCAGGCAGAGGTACTAGAGTGTCATCTCCTAGGAACAAAGCAGGGTGTAAAGGTACGTGTTGTTTGTATAGCTTGCTGAAATGTTTTTGTCTCTGTGTTTCAATGGTAGGACATGTGATTAGGATGTGCATAAGTGTTAACGCTTCTTGGCATTTTTCACACGTTGGTTGTTCTTCCTTTGCGAGTAAGAAGTTGTGTGTCAAGTGTGTGTGTTCAATGCGAAGTCGGCATAATACAACTTCAATAAACCGTTGCTGGTGACGGCAGGTCTTCCATTCCCCGAGTGTGGGTTTCACCAGGTGGAGCTTATTGTTTGTGCAGGTGTCCCATTGCTTTTGCCATTTTGCTAGTAGGGCCAGGCGAATTGTTCTCTGGATATCTTTAAGGGGAATTTTTACTTTTGTTACTGTTTTATGGGCTGCCTGGGAAGCATACTTATCTGCTTTTTCGTTTCCAGGTATCCCAACATGACTTGGGACCCAGCAGAAACGGATGCAGGTTGCCTGGCTGTTTAAGTATACCATGTTTAGAATGTCGCCTGCTATAGGCTCACATTCGGATTTTATATGTAGTGCTTTTAGTGTGCTTAGTGAGTTGGTGTATATGATTGCCTTCTTGTATTTTTCAGCGATAATTTTCCGAACTGCTTCACTCAAGGCATAAACTTCAGCTGAAAAAATGGAAAAACTACGAGGTACTTTCACAGAAATTGCGCTTTTCGTCGTCACAATCCCAATACCCACGTGGTCCTCCGTTTTTGAGCCATCTGTGTAAAATTCTTCGTAATCCCTATATTCGTGCTGAAGTGTATAAAATTCTTGGATTATGTGTTCTGGTGGGGTGCTTTTTTTGTTGAAACGGCTAAGTGAAAATTCGCATAGCTGTGACAGGTCAAACCATGGCGGCAGTCTTGGTGGTTTAATAGCGACATCTAGTGATTCAACAGGGATGGTATAAAAGCGGCAGTTTTCCTCAAAACGTAGGACAAGTGGTTTGATTAGGTTCGGTTTGTTGAGATAGTGTGAGCGCGAGTCACATTTTGCGGCGATTTCATAGCAGATGTGTTCAGGTGACGACCTTATTCTTAAAACATATGACAAGGTTAGTAATGCTCTTTGATCACATAGAGGGGGCTCATTGCATTCTACGTATAGACTTTGCACAGGTGATGTTCTGTAAGCACCACTTGACAGACGGAGACCGAGGTTGTGTATAGGGTCAAGACGGCGGATGTATGAGTTTCGCGCCGAGCCGTAGACTATGCATCCGTAGTCTAAAATGCTGCGTACAAGGGATCGGTAAATACGTATAAGGCAGAATCGATCGGAACCCCAGTGTTTATGGGAGAGTACTTTGAGCACATTGAGTGCTCTGTTTGCCTTAGTTTTCAGTGCATTTATGTGTGGCAGAAAGTTTAGTTTTCGGTCGAATGTTATTCCTAGAAATTTGTGTTCCTGTTTTACCGGCATGTTGATGTTGTATAGTTTGAGCGCGGGTTCAGGGAACAGTCCTCTCTTTTGTGTAAAGAGAACAGCTGTGGTTTTTTGGGCTGAAAAGCGGAAACCATTTTGGTCGGCCCATTTCGTAAGCCGATTTATTGTAATTTGGAGTTGCCTTTCGCAGGATGATAGGCTGGAGGCTCGGCATGCAATTTGTAGATCATCAACACAGATGGAGTGCATGACTGTACGGGGTATAGCCCTGTTGATGGAGTTCATCTTTACTATAAACAGGGTGGTGCTCAAAACGCAGCCCTGTGGTACACCATTTTCTTGGACAAATGTTCGTGACAGTACCGTACCCAAACGTACTTGAAAAGTTCTATTCGATAAAAAATCGTGTAAGCAGTTCAGCATTCTTCCGCGAATCCCTAAGTTAGCTAGATCTCTGAGAATTCCGTATCTCCAAGTTGTGTCATATGCTTTCTCTAGGTCGAAGAAGACCGAGAGACAGAACTGTTTGTGTAGAAATGCTTGTCGTATTTCTTGTTCCAGCCTAACAATGTGATCAGTGGTGGAACAGCCCTTTTTGTATCCGCACTGATGTGCGTCTATTAGGTGCTCCGATTCCAGAGTGAAGGTAAGTCTAATATTTATGATGCTTTCGTAAGTTTTTGCAAGGCAACTTGTTAATGCAATGGGCCTGTAGCTACTTGGGGTTGTTGGGGGTTTACCAGGTTTTAGGAATGGTATGACTATGGCTTTTTTCCAATCTGCAGGCATTATGCCAGAGTCCCATATTTTGTTGAAGAATTGGAGAAGTGCCCGCGCGGATGCTTGGGATAGGTGTGCCAACATTGCGTAGTGTATCTGGTCAGACCCTGTTGCCGTTTTTTTACCGGCAGAGAGTACCCTGTTCAATTCGTGCAGCGTTAGCGGAAGGTTATAACTTTCATTTGAGGTACTGCTAGTAGGCAATCTTTGTCTTTCTGCATTTTCTTTATATTTCAGGAATAAGAAACATAGTCACGAAGAGACACAAGGTGCAGTCTGTTTCAATCTTAGGGGAAGTTTAGGAGTGCATGGCATCGCAATGCGGCCAGCGCTGGAATTATGCACCGGCAGCTGCTCACGCATGCGCAGATGCCTGAAGAGTGTGTTGTTGAACCGCATCCCCTGCTACGGTGACACGAGCTGGCCATATTGTAAGGCAGCATGCTGATTTTATTGTTACTACGAGAACTATGCCGACATTTTGCACTGAACATTGTGTGATGCCAACCTCTCAGCCTTCATTGGCGATAGAGTTCTAGAAACAGTATTTGACAGCATACATCGTTTGCTCATTCGAAACGTGGTGGTACTGAGTGCTTTCACGTGTATTTCTTTTTTGTGTGTGCACCGCAGTACGTTGCGACAAGGTAGACCATAATGAGCATATACCATTTGTGGTATTTATTTCACGCCAAAAAAAGAAAGGATGCAGTGATGTGGGTTCAACACAATAAAACACACAAGAACGAGTTGTGGGAATTGAGGTGAGCCCGTCGCCACTGCGCAGGCTTTATCACCTATTTCTGCTGTTCTCATGTCCTAACATTATTCTCCTCTCCTCCATGGTCCGTCGGCGCAGGGCGAGCGAGAGTGACATTGACCCCTTAATCCCAACCCCGGTTCGTACCGGATGTCGACGGTGGCGCTGTGCTCAAGTCTCCCGAGAGTTCTCGCACGCGCGCCCGGCAGGAGCGAGAGATCCTCTCTGGACATCGAAAAATGAGCACGCCTTTTCTTTCCGTCCAACAGCAAACTTTGTTCTTGGAGCTCGCTTCGACTCACCAGCGGTGCCTAGCACTCGCGGCGAAACATTACCTTTGTTGCCCCTTCCGAACACTAAGCTGAAGAGCAGTGTGGTGAGTTCGTGTGAGGTTGTACTATGCTGATTTGTACCTCTCGAAGACAACGCAAGCGGACTTTGCCCTCGCTCGAGTGATCGGGTCCTGTTGTCACTGATTGTGAAAGCGCGCAGCATAGTCGCGAGGGCCCCTTTCCCTCGGCGGCATGTCACCGTAACCCTTTTGCCCACAGAGACGTGCTCGCGGCACCCTTTGTATTGTACTTTTTGCCCACGGCATAACTAAGTCGCTTTTGCTTTCCCGCTGCCTTTTACAGCAGACACTGTACAGCGTTGTTGGCTTTGCCGCATGCAATAAAGTGTTGCAACTTGTTAGAGAGCAGTACTGTGTACTTGCCACGCTGCTTTCAGCGCCTTGGGTGTCCGAACGCACATGTACAGCGACGTTAAGTCACGCAAGGCGATGGTGAACGCAGCCCTCTCGCTTGCTAAGACCAAACTAATGCTAGTGGCCGCACTCTTTCGGAATACGTGTCCACTACACTGCCGCTCAACACACGCTACACTGCCGCCCAATGCAGTAACCAAAAGCTTATTAAGCTTTTTACTGCTCTTAGAGGGTCAGTTCGCCTGTGCGATTCGGGCTCGATGCAACATGTCTGCTTCGCGGGATTTTTGTCTGCTGACCGTTTCAGCGGATGCCACGTTGCTTAACGAGGTCTCAATCGATGGGCTCCTTTCTGCACGCGTACGTGCTGCCACCCCCTGTTGTGGTGAAGGCACAAGGCGCCTATTCGCTCCCTTTGAAGATGGAGCGTAGTTTCATGGGCCCGTTGCCCTGCCCGAACAGTATGCACAAACGCCTCCCACTACTAGTGTGCCCTTTGGCATGCATGGCAGTTCGTCGGCAAAGCTATTGCAGTCGGTTCCCTGCAGAATTGATGGGTTGCAGGCTTTTGCCCTCGCCGACTTTTGCCTGCTGTCAGCCGTGCAACCGACATTTCGAATGCATGCTGAGCGGGCGCCTGAATTGTTGATGGTAGCTGCACCAAGTGCGCATTATGTTCGACAATGGCGCTCAGAGCGGTGGTCCTTTTGAAACCGCTTCACTGATCAAGCTGGGAGGCTGTTTACCTTTGTTCGACTGCCCCGCTAAGCACTAGCAGCTTCCTGTGAAGGAGGTGCGACAAACGTGATAGCTGAAGCACAATCTCGTGCCCCATTGTCTGCCAAGGACCTTGATTCTGGTGCGACAGCCCGCTGGTGGAGCCTTTGCCCAAAAGAGTGTCGGAAGCAAAACAGCGGCTTCGCCGCCGTTCGACGAAAAGGGAGAGTTTGCATGCGAACGAACCTTGGCTGCTATCCAGGTAAGCGGCACACCGCAAAGCAGCTGAGTGGGGGAGATTTCCAAAAGCCACCATGCCGAGAGGGAACTCGTGATGCCGACGGTAGCGACGGTTGCTGCGGTCCTGAATGGGCGCAATACCAGACTCCTCTTTGGGAATCGCTTACAGCAGAGAAGAGCTTTTGAGGGCCCAGCAAAGTGATTCGTTTTGTCGCGAAATGTGCAACGGTCTCAGAAAGACAGAGCACCACTATGCTGCTTGCTCTGCAGCGGGCGCTGACAGCGACGGTCTCGAAGAAGCGGCGGAGCGCCATTACACCGCTTGCTCTGCAGCGGGCGTGGATAGGGAGCTGAAAACAGCGTGTGTCGCTGAATCCCCGACGGATTCATTTCACAGGACTATGACGGGCTCCTGCTGAAGTATGTAGCCACCAACAATGAGTCCATGGACCCGTGTAAGGTATTTATGCCCAAAATCCAGAGAACCTCACTGTTGCGATCCTCTCAAGACAAACCCATGGTCGGTCACCTGAGTGGCTCAAAAGAGCAACGTTGTAGCCTGGCCTGGCATGAAGCATGACATTTATCACTATCACTGTGCATGCCACATCTGACAAACGGTGAAACCAAAGGGTGGCAAGCCGCCACCCAGTCTTATGTAACCGATTTTCAGTGAGCGTCCGCGGTGCGTACTTGCTGAAAGATTGGGAAAACTCAGCCGTGTCCATATCGCAGACCTGAAAGCCTTTGCATCACGGTGTGATGAGCTCGCGCAAGCGTCCAGTGGCACTTCACGCAAGCAGCGGGGTACACCCGGTGGTGGTGGACTGCATTTGGACCCCGTACTCGTATTATCTGAGCAAGCGGTCACCTTTGCGATTTCGCGCTGTACGGTGGACTCGTTTTCCTCAACCGAAGGCCCTCAGTTTACTGTCTAGCCTTAGTATAGATTAGCTTTTTTATGGCCTGTGCTCATAAAGAAGTAGGCCTCACCCAGTTTGCTGCCAGTGTTTCTGTTTAACTGCTCATGTTTTTTTTATGTTCTTTTGGCCAAATCTTCAGTGTCATTTAGCTCTAACTTTTTCTGTGTTTTATTTCTTTTGCAAGCAAAGGAAGTCAATAATACTGGTGCTTATACGGTAGTGAGAGGAACGATAGATACTTTGCACCTTCACTCGCGCATAGTCGTCAGAGGTTTGTGTGTGCATGCTTATGCACGTGTGTGTGTGTGACGTTTCCGTGCGTGCCTGGAAGAATGCGCGTCGTGGTTTTGTCCCATCAACGTGGACACTAGAGGTGCTCGGGGCCCTGATCCACTGACGTCAGACCATCCGGCTGTGCCCTGCTCTCGGCCATCGTTGAGAAACCTTGCTGCCTCTCCACCATGGCTCCTGCATGAGGCCAGCAGACATAGCAGCCATACATGCTGTCAGCCAATGCCAGGACGCTTTGCAGCCAATTTCGGTACGGCTTTCTTGATTCCTGGAGAGGCCCGGCTGTCCCAGCGAGGTCCTCCGTCATCCAGCCAAAAATTCGTGACCACTGAACAACCACTAAGACGCATCAGTGAGCCCCTTCCGTGACGCATCGCACACGAGCATCGCACCCAACGGACAATATTACGCTCTTCCGCCCCTTCGCACGGTGGATGCTATCCCACCTCAGCAATGCAAACACTAGCCTTACTTCCTTTGCTCCCTTTTTGCATACATGTTATAAAGTCATGTTTTTTATTTTTGTTATTAAGGTTTCCTTTTTTTTAATCTTTTCTTTTAAGAAACAGTTACAGGGATGGACTGAGGTTAGCTGTTGCTCATAGTGTCATTTTAACTGCATGGGTGACGCCCGGCTGCCTTGCCAGACCGGTATAAGGCAAATTTAAGAGAGGGGGATGTGGAAATAGAAGCTAGCCTGTTGCCATTGTCCGGGCTTTGTCGTCTATTACTGCCGTTCTCATGTCTTAACATGACTCTCCCCTCCTCCGCGGTCCGTCAGCACTGGGAGAGCGGGAGTGACATTAACCCCTCTACCCCAACGCCGGTTCGTACTGGATGTCAACAGTGGCGCTGCGCTCGAGTCTTTCGTGTGTCGCGCATGCACCCGGGGGGAACGAGAAATCCTCCGTGGACATCGAAAAATGAGCACGCCTTTTCTTTCCATTCGTCAGCTCCCTTTGTTCTTGGAATTGACTTGGACTCCCCATCGATGTGTTGCACCAGCAGCAAACGCTCCCTTTAGTTGCCCCTTCTGAACGCTAGATGAAGATGCCACGTGCTCAGAGATTTCCCATAAGTCTGAAACAGACTCTACATGTAGGATGGAGCCAACACAACAGAAATCATCCTAAAAACAAGGCGCCAAACCAAACCCAAGCACAGACACAAAGCTGCAATCGAATCAAAATTTTCATCAGAATCGAAAACAAATCAGAACTGATATCCTTGAAACATGCCTGTACTCGAACTGAACATCAACCAAAAAAATGAACACGCAAACAAGAAAAACACATCTATCACATGTTCAGAATAAAGAAGTTCTAAATTTTTATCGCTATTGGGCAGATTTATAGGCTCCAGAACAAATACATGAAAAAAAGTCGTGCAACACAGCATCGAGCTATAACGAAGTTCATTATGAAGGAATTCTCAATTTATTGAAGAATTTCACTTTTTAGAACTTCATAGCCATAGAACTTAATGTATTTTGTGCTCTTAATCAAAAGTATTAGAAAAAATATTTTATTTGGTTTGCACTTGGTTCTCATTAGTGAAACTCACTATTGTTATTTTTCGTCACTACTTCCCCGTGCCGGGAGTGGGTAATTTGGGCGCCTGCTGCCTTCCTTGGATGTGGTAGCCGTTTCTCAGGCTCCCTCTTCGGAATCGAACCCTGATTCTCCGTTACCCGTAACAACCATGGTAAGCAAGTAACCTACCATCGAAAGTTGATAAGGCAGACACTTGAAAGAAACGTCGCCGGCTCGTGGCCATGCGATCAGCACAAAGTTATCCAGAGTCACCAGACAATACGGGCCGAAACCCGATCGATCTTCGTCTAATAAAAGCACACGTTACCCAAAGGGCTCCTGGCTCACTGCATGTATTAGCTCTAGAATTGCCACAGTTATACAAGTAGGAAGAAACGAGCTAAGGAACCATAACTGATTTAATTAGCCATTCGCGGTTTCGCCTTATTTTGCCATGTACTTAGACATGCATGGCTTAATCTTTGAGACAAGCATATATTTACTGGCAGGATCAACCAGGTAATCGTTCGACTGCCCGTCCGTCCTCGCCTTCGGCGGGCCGGATGCAGTCTGTGTGCGGCGAAGGCCACCTTCAGGCACCCCCAACACGCTTATTCGCACTCCGAGATGACAGCGTTCGAGCTCGCTACGGCACAACCTTCCCGAAGGACGAGTGGGAGCCGTGCGGCAAGAAGCACGTTCATGCTCGCTTTTTCGTTGCATCAACTCGGTCGTGCTGTGCGGGTTGCCCAAGCCCGCGGCACTGTCGGTAGACCGGCCGGCACGAGCAACGGAGCCGAGACGGCAAAGCCGCCAGACGACGGGTCACGCCCGCGTCCTCAGCGCTTTCGCAACTGAATCGCCCGAGGACGACACGGAACACACCTCGATATCGTGGTAAAACGGCACCGTCCGACAACGAGCCCCTAACGCATCAAGCGGATGAGGCTGCAGACGACTGCCGTGGATTCCCCTGGAGCAGATCCGAGGACACGCTTGACAAGGCCGAAGCCCGCCGCACATCAGACACCCGGTCGCTTTCGCGTACGCTGCTCACGAGAACCCCCACAAAAGTAAAAAAATTTAAAAGCTTTCGACACCTAATTATATCGCATATCCAAGTTCAGGATGCTGAAGACATCAAGCTGAACCATCAAAAAGAGTAATGTAACGGAGGCACATCAACTAGATCAAACTGCTTCTTACAGTGAAATATTCTTCATGGGAATAGAACACGTCAAAGTATTTCGTTGTTCAGAAATGTAGGTTACTTGGCCACAAGCAAGCCAATATTTAGCATGATGAGTCCGTTCGAGAGAGAAAGAATATATTTACAGAAAGGAAGAGAGGTCGACCTGAGCTACAGTTTGCTCTAACCTGAAAGGGGGAGAGGGGAAAGGGCAGCAAAAGATTGATGAATGACGATCGTAAGGTAGGGAGATGAGACTATGCCCTGCTGTTATGCAGGACCAACTCTAAAGACGTGCATCCAATCTAGTAGCTTCCAAGAATGCTACGGTGGCTCCTATAGCTACATTCGTGCTGCTCACGTCAGGCCCAGGACTGAACACGAACACTACTGCGCCAGTTAATGGTCCACTAAGATATCGTCCCACTGAAGAGATCAGTTGGTGAGGTTCTCTTGCATACGCTGAACAGGCGCAAAATACAAGTTCGAGTGTTACTGGCAACCGGCAGTGGCATCAACATTAACAGCAATCTTGACTCACCTACGTGAGCATGCTTCAAGGCTCCCACATCATTGGTTCCATCGCCACACATGAGGGTGATGAAGCCGAGGCTCTTGAGTGCTGTTATCACTTGCTCCTGAAATGTGAAGAATGAACTGTTCTGATGATACAAAATAGTAGAGGGCTGCTATCACAAGACAGCAGAGGGGCCTGCTAGGGGTGGCAGACAAAGGTAAACAATGACGAAGTCATAAATGGACAGGTTCCAGTCGGACACATCATGACTTCTGCAGATAAATATTGTAAGATGGCGTCGAGTACCTTCAAGACTCTTCTTTATTGTCTCGAGTATGTGCCCCACAACCTAAACTTGACTGGTGATGATGAGTATGTACAGATGAAAAGATGGGACGCATAAATAATGCTCACACTTATTTTCCCCGCGCGCTTGAGCGGCCGGCTCGGCCGAGACTTAGGCGGGAAAGGTATGGCGAACGAAGGGTTTAAGACGTGAAACGTGGACTATCTCGAAAGCTTGGTAACGACGGTTCGTGGAACCCTCGACGGGAGTGACAAGGTAATTGACAGGAGATGATTGATTGATATGTGGGGTTTAACGTCCCAAAACCACCATATGATTATGAGAGACGCCGTAGTGGAGGGCTCCGGAAATTTAGACCACCTGGGGTTCTTTAACGTGCACCCAAATCTGAGCACATGGGCCTACAACATTTCCGCCTCCACCGGAAATGCAGCCGCCGCAGCCGGGATTCGAACCCGCGCCATGCGGGTCAGCAGCCGAGTACCTTAGCCACTAGACCACCGCGGCGGGGCTTGACAGGAGATGTTCGTTCACAAATAACGTAAGGTCCCAGAAAGCGTGACTGAAACTTTTCCCACAATGCGGGTGTGAGAACAGGCGTCCAAATTAATACTTCATCTCCAGGACGGAAGGTGACATCTCGACGAAAGCTGTCATAGCGTTGCTTGCAGTCTTGTTGACTGGCCTCCGTGTTGAGTTGAGCAAGTTGCCGTGCCTCAGCGAGCCTGGAGACGAAATGTTCTGGCGTAGCCGTGGACGTTTTTGTCATTACATTGAAGAAAGAGGCGTCAATGGTGAATGTCGACGCACGACCATAGATGAGGAAGAATGGTGAATACCCGGTGGTTCGTTGAACAGCGGTGTTGCGTGCAAATGTTACGAACGGCAAGATTTTGTCCCAGTTATCATGGTTCGGTCCGATGTACATGGATATCATGTCGATTAGAGTCCGATGGAATCGCTCTGTCAGGCCATTTGTCTGCGGGTGATAAGCGGATGTGGTCTTATAAACTGTGCCACAAGTTTTTAGGATTTCGTCGAGAATTGATGACGGGAAGGCTGTGCCTCGGTCACTCAACAACGCGCGAGGTGCACCATGACGCAATACAATGGCTGCTAAAAAGAAGGCGGCAACGTCTGAGGCAGAGCTAGTGCGTAGAGGAGCAGTCTCCGCGTATCATGTGAGGTGGTCGACAGCTGTGACGATCCAGTGGTGGCTCGCTGGCGTTGTGGGAAGTGGCCCGACGAGGTCTATTCCTACAACGACAAAAGGTGTATCGGGACATGAAATGGGTTTTAATAAGCCAGCAGGAGCTGAAGTTGGTCGTTTCCGGCGTTGACAAAGTGCACAAGAAGCGACATAATTAGCCACAAAGGTAGAAAGACCAGGTCAGAAGAAACGGCTCCTAACGCGGTTGTAGGTCTTTTGAAATTCTATGTGTCCAGCTGATGGGTCGTCGTGCAATGCTTCGAGAACTTGTTTTCGCAGCGAACGGGGAAGTACTGGCATCCACCAATGCCCATCCGCATTGTAAGTATAGCGCTGCAGGACATTGTTCTATGGCTTGAACTGCCGTAGCTGACGACGTAGTCTGGCATTAGGTCGAGAAGACGAGCCATTCAAGTATCCGATGATGCGGTTACAGTAGAGGTCGTCACGTTGGCACGCGGCAAACTGGGCGCTGATGTTTAAAGATAGTGACCCAGCAACTGCCAGGGGTGATAACATGAATGAAGAGGAAGCCACTTGATCACATGAGGGGCATTGAGGATGCGTGGTTGTAGATGAAAGTGGCAGAGGGAGGGCAGCGAGAGAGAGCGTCAGCATCCTGATGCTGTTTGCCAGACCTGTACACAATGTCAAAAGTGTACTCTTGCAAACACAGTATCCAACGACCGAGGGGCCCAGACAAATTCTTCAGAGAGGACAACCAGCATAGGGCATGGTGGTCGGTAATCACAGTGAAGTGCCGTCCATACAGATAAGGTCGAAATTTCTGGATGGCCCAAACGACAGCGAGACATTACTGCTCTGTTATCGAGTAGTTCTGCTCCGCAGGTGTTAGTGCGCGGCTGGCATACGCAACTACTCGCTCACGTGATGTATCGTCGTGCTGGAGGAGGACAGCACCGATTCCGTGGTTGCTGGCATCTGTGTGCAGGAAAGTGGGCGCACTCTCATCGAAGTAACGGAGAACGGGGTCTGATGTCAGAGCACGCTTAAGGGCTTGGAAAGCACGCTCGCACTCGTCAGTCCATGTGAAAGCCGTTCCTGACGTTAGAAGCTTGCGTAACGGCCCCGCAATGGCAGCAGAGTGGCGAATGAAGCAGCGGAAGTATGACACCAGGCCCACAAAACTTCGCAATTGTTTTTGATTGCCCGGACGTGGAAAACTAATTACGGCAGCAACCTTGTCGGGGTCGGGTCGAACACCATCTTTGCTGACAAGGTGACCCAATACTTTGATGCTTGTGCTGGCAAAGTGGCACTTCTTTGTATTGAGCTGTAGACACGTTAGAAATGCACGTTAGAACTTCGTCCAAACGCTTAAGGTGCTGAGGTAAAGTAGAAGAATAAATTACGATGTCGTCTAAGTAACATAAACAGGTTTTCCATTTGAGACCACGTAAGACAGTACCTATCACGTGCTCGAATGTTGCTGGAGCGTTGCATAAGCCAAAAGGCATGACGTTAAACTCGTAAAGCCCGTCAGGCGTCGCAAACGCCGTTTTCTCCTTGTCTGCTTCGCGCATAGGTATTTGCCAATACCCAAATCGGAGGTCGAGGCTGCAGAAATATTCTGCGCCTTGTAGGGAGTCCAGGGCATCATCTATGCGTGGCAACAGATATACGTCTTTTTTCGTGATCTTATTGAGTGCTCTGTAATCAACACAAAAGCGGACAGAGCCATCCTTTTTCCGGACCAACACCACAAGAGACGACGAAGAGCTGGATGAAGGTCGAATAATATCCCGTTTGAGCATGTCGGTGACGTTTTCCTCAATGATTTGCCGCTTCGCCGAAGACAGGTGGTATGGGCGGCGGCGTACAATGGAGCTGCCTTCGATTTCGATGTTGTGCTCTGCAACGGAGGTGCGGCCCAGAACTTTGGAATGTACGTCAAACGAAAGGCTATGCTTTTGGAGAAGGTCTAAGAGGTCTCTCTTTTGCTCGGCAGTGAGGTGAGGACTTATGGTGTCATTTAAAGCAGCAGTGGTAGCCTTCATATCAGTTGTAGCAGACAAAGGCGCTGATTCTGCGTGAAGGGGAACCAGCGAAAAAGGCTCGCTGTCAGCGAAGCAGCTCACAGCAGTGCCCTGGGGCAGCATCAGTGGCGAAGAAGTTGGGTTCAAGGCAGTGACCAATGCTTTACTGTCGTTAAACCGCACAAGGCCGGGTGCTATGATAAGCCCCGCAGGTTTGGAGCGAACTGATGGAGCTATGAACACGTCACCGTTAACTATAGTATCCGAAGCGATCGTGAGAATTTATTCATCTCCTGGCGAAATGAAACAATCAGCGGCAGCAACGAAACGAAAGCTGTATGGATCGACATCGGATGAACTCTCAGTAGCTGACATTTGAATTACTCGCTGACGACATGATATGAAAGCTGATGCCGAAGAAAGGAAGCCCCATCCTAAAATTACTGTGTGAGTGCACCAAGGAAGTACAAGAAACTGAATGTGGTGAAGGATGCCATCTATGAAAACACAGACTATGCAAACACTTGAAGGCTGAATAGGGACTCCATCTGCGCAACGAAGGGGAGGGCCATTGTATGGCGTCCTGATTTTCTTCAAGAGTCTGCACGAATTACGGAAAGTGATGCGCCAGTGTCTACCAGTGCCTCTGTCTGTATATCTTCAACATACACCAATAAAACATCCGATTGGCGGTCCGGAGTAGTTCGACGCAGTTTGAAAGATGCAGCTTTCCCTCCCGAAGCTGCACTGTTCAGTTTTTCAGTTGGCGGTCGGGAATTGAAGTAGAAGGTCGGAGAGGAGAAGAGGAACGCCGCATCGGTGAAGGTGAGTGACGACGTGAGAAACGGGAACTACCAACTGAGCCAAAGTTCTGCAGAGACGGCGACCGACAAGTGCTGTTCTGATACAGTCGGCGATAGGGTGGTCCAGTGGGGTAGAAGTCGTCCCGTTCAAAGTTATCGTAGCTTCGTCTTTCGTCTCACTGACGGCGTCGGCAAAACCTTGAAATGTGACCACGGATGCCACAATAGAAGCAAGTCGGCCACAAAGTGCGCCAGTCGTTGTAAGGCTGGGAAGATGGTCGCGGTGCGAGGGAGTTGAGCGAACCATGCAATTCGGGCGCTGGAAGCTGCATTGGGCTTTGCTGGGGTGTAGGTGTCCTAGCAGAAACTTGAGCATAAGTTGGCATGGCCACAGGATATGAGCTCGAAACTGGTGTGACTGTCATCGAGGCCAGGCTTTGCTGGGGCGCAGGTGTCGTCGCAGCAACGTGAGCATAACTTGGAATGGGCACGGGATGTGAACTCCGAACTGGTGTACCTGTGATCAAGGCCAGTTCCTCCCTCACGACGTCGCGTAAACTAGCAGCAGGTGGCGTTGTTTGGATATCAAGGTGGCGAGGTGAAGCCTGTGCATGAAGTTCCTCGCGGATGATAGAGCGGATCAATGCACGCAGCTCTGCTGTATCATGACTTGAGCTCAGATCAGACATATCAGGTTGCACCCGAGTGATCTGAAGCTCCTCAAGGCGCTGACAGGTAGCGACAACATCGGCTACGGTCTGGGGATTCTGCACCACAAGCGCATTAAAAGCGACAGTCGCAATGCCTTTTAGCAGGTGGCGCAGACGGTTGTTTTCCGCCATATAGTTGTTGACGCGGCGGCAAAGGGCGAGAACATCTTCGATGTAAGAAGTGTGAAACTCGCCGGGGCGCTGAACACGTGCACAGAGCCTCTTCTTGGCGATATCCGAGCACACTGACGGGTTAGCGACGGAGCTGGCGTGTAAAGGCGGGCCATGTCGGAAACTCTGTGGCGTGGTTGAAAAACCACGTTTTTGCGACGCAGCTCAAGTAGAAAGCAACGTGGGTGAGTTTCGCAGGCTCATCCCAGTTGTTTATAACACTCACGCGGTCATACTCCTCGAGCCAGTCTTCAACGTCTTCACCCGGAAGCCCTGCGAACAGCAGAGGATACTTTTGAGGGCTGCTGACCAGGTGAGAAGGGTTTCTTGGCGGTGGGAACATTGGCGAACCTGGGGCGCTGGGCTGGTCGGTTTTTGCGACATTACCGAACCCAGGTCGTTTAAGCGGCGGTGTGTTCTAGAAGAGGCTGGGGTTGTCCGAGATAGCGAGAGGACGCAGGAACTGGGCAGCACCTCCACCACTTGTAAGATGGCGTTGAGTACCCTCAAGACTCTTCTTTATTGTCTCAAGTATGTGCCCCACAACCTAAACTTGACTGGTGATAATGAGTATGTACAGATGAAAAGACGGGATGCATAAATAATTCTCACAATATATTTAAATATACATTTTTTTCTCTTAAAAGAGGCCCATTAACTGACTGGGACTTCTTTTTCACACCCCTCAAATAAGCTCGCAAATTGGTGTCGAAGGCCCCTGCGATCACATTTGCAAATATCACAGCACTGAATGCAATGGGGAAGCTTCATTTAAAAAAACCATTCCCACGTGCTCTCTCCAGTGCCTGTTTTAATCTTCTTCCCTCGCTGAATGACGCAACATCAGGTAGCACTCCTCTGTATAGCCAAACTACACCTTGGCCCTATGGTTTCAAAACGTGGAGTTGCATGTTACATATTTGTTTGCCTCGTCACTGCCTTGCACTATGCTTCCTCCCCACGCTGCCTGCGAGCAAATCACACATGCGGCATGCTGAGAAAGCCTCGTTCATCCATTGGCAGTGCATCAATAAATATATTGCCGACGTCATGCTACATTGGTGACGTGGGTGTAGTCGCAATGACAGGGCCTACCCCTTTGTGTGTCAGAGAAAGATAGGGAGGCCAAGTGAGAAACCAAAGCCATCCAAGTATACACGCATGAGTTATTGAACGAAATTAGCTGTGCCGTGAATTGTTCTAACAGCCCTTTCCAAATCATAATACACTTTTCTACAGGGCACCAGTGAACTGCCGCGAAGATGGTTTAAGCAGCATTCTGCACAGGTTACAAGATGGCCAAGAAATTTTCTAACACTGCTACCCCCTCTCTCTTTTTATTTTTACAATGGGGCTCTGGTTGAGGGCACAACATTTCGGCTCACTTGCAAGGCACATTCTATGAGATAAAGTAACAGTGGCGCTCGCGCATGGGTCTGGCGACAGCACTGGATATCTAATCCAGTGCACTGGATATCTAATCCAGGACGACACAACTCATGTAACTTCAAAAAGAAAAAAATGTTTCATGTGCCATTGCTATGACGACCAACGTGGTCACCGACAACACCGGCATTCGCAGCATGTTGACTCCATTCACGCGCGGCAAACGCGGCATCCATTCCCAGCTCTAGTTGCTAACATGCCATAGCCGCTTTTGCCGACTAGGAAGTTCATATTTACCGCGAAGCGTTTGTGGCTACGTCATCGCATTTTGGTCTTGAAGCTGTGTCATCACGCTGATAGATATCCTTTGCTGTCAGCGAACCGATAGGCACATGGCTTTGTTACTTTATCTGGTAGATCACGTCTCGCGAGTGCCCTGATTTAATGGGAGTAAGGTTAGCGTGGTTAGGTTGCTATTAACCGCGCTGATTGCTATTAACATCGCTATTATTGCTATTAACACTCGTCATTTGAAAGTGCGGCACACAAGCGCCCGCTTCGGCACGCTTCAGGATAAGGGCAACGCAGCGTCGCCTTGTGGTTCCCGTGCAAAAGGCCTCGCCAGGAGGACCGCCCTCATCTCACTACCCCTATCTAGTTCACTATAGTTATCAGCCAACTCTTTTGTATCTGATATCGCAAAACTCCCACAAAATGCTGGTGTAAGCAAATAGAGCTTCTTAGGAAGAAGTGCTTTTTTCACACAGTTTTTTTGCGTTGAAGGTGCACTGATGCTTGCCAAGAGAGAGCGCACGTGCCAGCGATCACGACCACGCCCCTGAAATCAAAGTTCACTGTTGTTACTCGAGTAACCCCCCCATCCCTACGCATTTTTTCATGCTCGTTCAAGACGGGTGGCTTTGTAGCCTTTTAACTGCATTATAATAATTATGACATAAATACAAAAAAGTTAACGTGGAAAATACAATTTCAGCTGGCATGGGCCAAACCTGCAACCTTTAGGTAATGCGTCTGATGCTCTACCGATTGAACTATGGGTATGAAAGGATGATATACATTAAAATACACAAAAGAAAGCAGTACTACTGTCCTTACATGACCCCTGCATGCAAAGGCACAGAGGAATGTGCTACATGAGTGGTTGTATAGATGTCTGAACGTTTAGGCAGCTGAGCTGATGCAATTTGCAGTTTTAACTCTCTTAATAAATTGGACACTTTACAAAACGAGGTCACATAAGTCTGCAAATGGTCCCAAAGACTTACTCTACTGGCTCAATGCGTTTGTACAAAATCAAGACTGCTTCAGAGCCTCCGTTTAGAGGGGCCCTGAAACACCTTTCTAAGTAATTATGGAATTAATTCATGGAAAAAGAGTATTGCCTCACAGATTCAATGCTGCAAAAATTTCAAGAACCGTCCAGTACGAGCGGAGTTACAAAAATTTGTCACACGCTTCAATCGCATTCTCTCTTCTCTCGTCCTGATGAAAGCGCTGGAAGCTAAGTAGGGAGGAATGGGAGGGGCAAACAAAAAACGTCAGGTGCACCTTGTGACCTTGAGCACTTTCTTCTTTTTTTCTTTGAATGCGTGGCTTTTTCAGCGCGATCCCGCGCGCACGCGTGGACAAGTGACGGCCTCCCGCAGCGATCTTTGCAACGACCAAGCGCGCCATGTTCAAATCAGCCAATCGCTGATAGATGGACTTAATACAAGTGATTTTTGGGCTTATTGCGTGCTTTGTCAAGAAAAGAGAAAGCAATTTATAGCTGATTTGGATAATTTATTGTGAATTCCAGGCCACATGCTGTGCTATAATATTTGGCTCGCGTGTTGCTGGGAGCCTCTACTACCGATTGGCAGCATTTACTGACTATGCTCAAAAAGTGTTTCAGGGCCCCTTTAAAGGTCTAATCACATGTCTCAGCCCCACACATGCGTAGGAGAAAAGGGGGACCCAACACACCAAATACCTGTGGTAAAAGCTGCTAGAACGTCCCAGAAATTGCACCATACAAAGACTACACGTAATGCAATGTGTGCTCATTTGTATAGGACACAACGTAATTAGCAACTATGACTAACAGAAAACTACAATGCAGCATATAATATCATTTAATGTACAAAACCCTGTAAAAAAGAAAAACTGCAACTAATGTTGTGCCTGCTTTGGATGAACAGCCAAAATGTAACCACCAATTAAAGAAAAAAACCTATTGTCTTTACTACTGCCTAATACAGTTTCCAGCTGATTTTCCATACAAAGAGGACTGTAAATATGACACAATGAAGCAACTAAAAAAATTAACTCCCACGCTAGACAAAAAAATACCACTTGCACAAAGGGAAATTTCTTTACAGTACTACAGTCGAGCCCACATATAACAGCCCCACTTAAAACGAACTTTCGCTTAAAACGAACAATATCCGCATGACTGTGAAAATATACATTGCCTCAATGGCACAAAAACGCACTTACAACGAACGTCTCCGAGCGCCGCTGATCGGTTACAGCGAACGGAGTCGGCGCTCTGCCGACATGCCGGGAAAACCACTTTTGACCACGGATCAGATCGGCGAGGTGCCCATACATTCCTACAGTGAAAGCTCGTTAATTCTAACTTCAATAATTCGAATTTATGAATAATTCGAACTGTAAGTTACGATCCGGCCAAGCTCCATACAAGCCTATGAATAAAAAAGCCCGTTAATTCGAACGGGAGTAGGTTCCGCCGCGGACAATTCAAACTACGTGCCACCGCGCCGGCGCGTTGGTTAGTCACTCAATAGGGCCACTGCCGAGTTACGAGGCGGCGTTGACAGGGAGCGGAGAGAAAAACGGAAAAACTGGCACTGAGGCCTGAGTGCAGAAAATAGCACCACTTACTTTTCACCTCCCCTCCCCCCACAATTTCTCTCTCTCGGCGGCTGCCTGCTCTCCGTTCTACGTAACCTCCAAGATTTTTTTTTTTTTTTGTAAGTGCCCATCTCGGAGCCTTTGAAAATTCTGCGTAGACGACAGACGCTGTTAGACGACAGATGGCATGACCAGCACATAGCAAATCGGGTGCATAGCCTTCTCTGCAGTCTCTGTCTCAGGCCTGCGTCGTACACCTCAGTTGTTGGTGCTGGGAGTAGCTTCCGACTGTCGCGATTCTTTGTGTTGGTGTTAGGCCTCGGCTAACATTTGTTGCGGTAGCGCCGGTAGTAGCGTCTCGTCTGTCAGGATTCTGCTGCTCTGACTTGATGGTGAGTGCCCGCAGCAAATACCGTGCCAAAACACTTCAGGAGAAAGCTGATATCCTGCGGGAAGTGGACGCCGGACTCTTGCCTAAGCAAGATATCGCGAAAAAGCATGGGATACCGAAAACGACGCTATCTAATTATATAAAAAATAGAAGTACTATTGAAGACGCCTTAGAGGCAGAAGTTGCGAGCAAAAGGAGGAGGTTGCGGCCCGCAAAGTATCCTGACCTCAAGAAAGCGTTTCTCATTTGGTTTATATAAAGGAAATGCGTTCGCAGGACATACCACTGAGTGGCCCAGTCATACTGGTAAAGGCAGCGGATTTCGCCCTGCAGCTAGACTACGACGACTTCACTGCTTCAGATGGGTGGTTGCACCGTTTTTGCGAACGCTACGACCTCGTTTTTCGTGCTGTGTCGGGTGAAATGAACGCCGTCAACATGAAAACGTGTGAAAGCTTGCGCTCCAAAGTGCTTCAAGGCTACATGGAGAAGTATTCTCCACAGGACATATTTAATGCGGATGAAACTGCCTTATTTTTCAAATTGCTGCCCACCAAAACTATCACGTATAAAGGCGACAAGTGCACGGGAGGGAAGAAAAGTAAAGAATGGATAACTGTGATGGTTACTGAGAACATGACCGGGACCAAGAAGTTATCCTTGTTTGTGATGAGCAAATCGAGAAGTCCTCATTGCTTCAAGAACATCCGGTCCCTCCCATCAGACTATGCGGCCAACAAAAAGGCCTGGATGACGGGGGAATTGTTTGCGCAGTGGCTGGGGAAGCTTGACAAGAAGTTTGAACGCTGTGGCGGCAAAGTCCTGCTTCTTGTGGACAACTGTTCGGCTCACAAAGTCAATGTTGAGACGAAGGCCATTGAGCTGGCCTTCCTTCCAGCAAACACGACAGCGGTACTGCAGCCCATGGACCAGGGTATAAGTAGAAATTTAAAATCATTTCATCAGCGTCATATGTTGGCACAAATTATTTTGTGCAATAACTACCAAGTGACGCTCCTAAGTGCACTACACATGCTTGTGTGTGCTTGTGAGCAAGTGAGAGCGCTTACGATAGCAGATTGCTTTCGCCATTCGCCACTGTGGCTTCAGCACCGAAGCTCTGCAAGCTGACGAGCCACCAGTGCTTGAACACGGCGTCACCGCCCCCATGGCGGACGTTTTGGAAGTCGTCTGCTGTGCGGACTACGTCGATGTGGACTCAAGTGCAGTGGTGTGTGGTGCACTCACGGATGGCGACATAATATGTCAGGTGAGAAGAGCAGGACCTGTCGCTGCCAGCGACGACGATGGGGAGAAGGACGAAGCACCAGTGCGGCTCTCTGCTGCAGAAGTCATGGCCGGATTGAATGCCGCCCGTCTTTTCTTAAGCTTTGAAGAAGGCGGAGAAGAGGCTTTCCGCCAAATTCGCTCGTTAGAGCAAAAAGTGCTGGCTGTCGCCTTCAAGGAAAGAAGGCAGGCCGCGATCACAGATTTAAAAAAAAAAGAAATTGTTATGCCCTACTCCCAGTGCTCTATTGTTGTTCTTCACTTTCGTTAGTTTGAACTTTCGTTATTTCGAACTAAGGCGGCTTCCCCTTGCGATTCGAATTAACGAGCTTTTACTGTATTGTTAAACGACGACCCTGCCTCTGCACTCCTCTAGTTGCCACTCTCCCCGACCACTTTTTGTTACGCACCCCTCCGTACTTTGTCTCCCTGCTACTTCGAGCCCCCCGCATCGCCAGACGAGGCCCTTGTTTTCACCCTGCCACTGATCTTTCGAAGACTGGTCAACCATCTACCCTGTTTTTGATCGCTGATAATATCGTTGGCGTCGCCGGCCTGTAGTGACCAGACCATTTGCCAACATTGTCGGCCACCGACTGTATCCAATCGTCTGCGTCTAGTGCACGCGCGTACGCTACTCCACCGACTCTGATAATATGCGATTCGTTTCGTGTTTAGGATTTGTTCTCGCTCACTTCGCACTCGGCTAAGCATGCTCTTCGCACACATGCGAAAGCGCGAAAACAGCTGTTAATTTGCGCGGAACGAATCGCGAAATATTGAAGTTAGTGAGGCCACGCAAACCCGCCGGTGCGGGTTTCAAGTTCAAAAACTGTTCCAAGTTTTTCTACGTACGAGTTGCACGTTTCGCAGACCTTTCAAACAAGCTACCCAATTTGCCCCCTTCCAGTATGTTTTGGTTTTCAAGGTCGCAATCCCGCCGCATCCTCCCCTCTCTATTGCAATCCTTGCCCTTTTTCTCTTGCAAATCTGCTCTCCTCTCTTGATCACAAACCCTTCGCCCAACTCCACCGCTCCGCGACGCCAGCCACGCTGGCTCGAATTAGTTTCGTTTTCAGACTAGAAACGAGCCCAGAGCTGTTTTACGTGTTCTGGCATGCGTGTCGCATGTGCGCGTCTTGCTCGCTCTTGGTGTGTGTGCGTGGTCAGGATGGCAGACTTGCACGCTTTTTCCTGCCACTCAACAATACGTCGAAAGTGTGACCGCTTGGCTTGAGCATAATCCGCGCGTTGAGTGCCGCGTTGCGGAGCGCTTGCTCATAGCTGTTGACCACCTGGCAGCCAACTTGCCGCTTCAGGCGTCCCGTTATTAAGCTGTGGAGATGGTGAATATTTCGTGGGTGGCGGTGACGGCTACATGTGCGCAAAATTGCTTTCGCAAGGCTGACTTCGTCAATGTCTGGCCCGATGCCGAGCCTGAAGCTTCCGAACAGGATCACTTTGGCAGCGATTTGTGGCAGCGCGTCGTCGACTCCAACCTGGGAGAGCGGGTGGGACATCAGTTACGATGGTTTAATTACAGCTGATGATGATGCTGACACTTCGGAACCACGCATGGATTAGGGCATTGTGAATGAAGTACGTGGCAAGAGCAATTTGGAGGAATCATATTGCGAGAACGACGAAACTTTGGAGCCAGTGCCTCATGCAGTTTATGCCACGGGCCTCGGCGAGCGAGCACCCTGCCGTTTTAATTGAACTCGAGACCATTATCACTTCTGCTTTTCGAAACACGTGCACCACGAACTTTTTGGGCAAAAAATGTCTGTGTTTTCACTTGGAACTTTTTTAAAAGCTGTGTTTTATTTACTACGAACTTCGGGATACAGTGAACGGATGCCGCGTCAGGCTCAGGTTCTTTATAAGCGGGCTCGACAGTATTTTTTTTTTTAGAATAACCCTTACATCAAATTTTTTATTACGTTGCACTACGCATTTTTTCATTGCAGAATTCTGATAAATGTTTATTGGAAACAAATAAAATAGAAAAAAACATTAGCCACCTACCGTGTGACTGACATCACAAAACAGCAGTGCACAAGTAACGACAGTGTTTCGACCCAGACATGCATTACTTGAGAGCCAAACGTGATACAGAAGCCTACCTTTTGTTTTGGGGCAACACGTGCAAACACTCGTATGTGGGGCAGCATTCTCTTCAAAAAGTTCTTGGCTGTTGCAGTGAGGTAGGCCAAGCCCTGGACACAGTCATGAAAGAAGGACACAGTCATGAAAGAAAGATGACTGTATTGATTAAAAATGATGTGCTGGCAATGCTTGTATAGCATTATGATATGTTTGCACTTGATACGATTGCTAAAGTGGCAAGGAAATACTGTACTATTTATAAAGCTCATTTTATGATGCACACAAAACTGGCACTTTCAGTTGCGGTTTCGTACGTGATGGGTGGTCTAAATTTTTTTTTGTATTTTTTGAATGAAACTGTGTAAATAAAAGTTTTATGCAACAAAATGAAGGGCAATAAACTGCACATTTAACATAACCAAAATCCGAAACACGACGTTTTGAGAAAAAATTCACTTTTTCCCCTTAGCATCATACCTTAATGAATAAATCAATCAATACAGTTCTGTTTTGGCATAAAAACTGCCACTCTCATTCTCCCGTTCCTCCCTCTACAAAGCAACCACTACTGCCACCACTCCTACACTCTGGTGACAGATCGTCCATCCAACAAAAACATAGCTGGCAAGTTCAATGCAGAATACACCAGCATCAGTCTTCACACTTGAAAGCTCCTGCTATGTTTGTGACATAGCATCATTCGTGGCACTCAGTCAAAACAAAACTGCTCAACGCCACATCTACGGTGAACAAAACCGTGGTCATTAGCGATGGTATGATAGCTCGCATCTCCACATTTTTGGAAGCACGCATGTAGCCTACAGATAGAATCAAAGTGAAACTGATTGTTTGCGGCTGTGCACAAAACCTAGGCTGCAAAATCATGGATAATGACCATCAAGTTCTGCAGGCACGTGAGACGAACAAAAGTTCTGCTCGCTACAGCTGCTGCTAAGGAAACCTTAGACACCATCAATTCTGCAAAAACACATTTTTTAGAAGTTCTGTGCTGTGTTTGCACTAGTGCGATTCTGCGCCCTCTTAGGCTAACTGAAGCGAGGCAAACGAAAAGAAACAAGACCACAGCAGCACTGAGCTAGCTCCACGAGCTTGCCGAGTGAAGAAGAAGGCCGGCGGGGCTCCGGCTGCTAGCCCAGCGGCGTGTGCTCCGCATGGAATGTGCGATGGCACCCTCGTCAAGTCAGCATTGAGTTTCCAGTCGGAGAAAGTGTCGTCGCTATTGCATTCGCTACCTTCTCTGCAAACTTCAAAGCTTTCCGACGCGAGCTTTCGCCTTACCTGCCACTACGCGGACTTGCACAAGCTCGCTGGACTTCTGTCGCCGTTGTTCTCCTGGCAACGAACCTGAACATTGTATCACACGTGCTGCTTCCGAATCAAAGCTTGAATGCTATCTTTTCGACGCCAAATCTTCATATCATCTTGTACAAACTTCCCGCAACAAGTGCTGAATCGTAGGCTAGGCCTAATCACTGGTTTTAGGTCAACGGTTGCAGGCGATCAAAACTTGCGGTTTAGTGCAAACTCAACGTAACGCTTTTTGGTGGCTCTACTTGAAGGAAAGGGGGCTTGGGTGATACTTGTAACACTCGAATGGTGGTTCGCGATCCATTTGCAATGTCTTTAATACAGAGTGTGAGCCCGTGAAACCCGCTTGGAAGCATACAGCGCAAAAAATTTCGATCGTGATAATGCGCATATTCTAGGCGGCCTGAAACTTAATTGGCAAATTTTCACAATGGCGCTTCCTTTTCAAGTTTTTTTTTTCCCGCACTCATTTTGTTGGGAACGCCGGTCTTGTTAATTATTGGAAATTTGAATGCACACCGCATCGCATGCCTCAATTTTCGAACGTGCGAGACTGCATGCTCAACACTTTTTACAATATTGCAGCCTACGAAGGAGATTGTTCTGGCTGTAGTGCAGATATTTGTGACTTGGGCGACTTACGTTACTAACAGTCTATGCTGTAGTCATAAATAAAATTTGCGGAAATTTTACCCAACATAAGATACGCACTTTTAACTTAGAGCTAGATTTTCTGGAAAAAAAGTGCATCTATTATGCGAGGAAATATGGTATATCACTAGCAAAGTGATTAGAACTAACAACCATGAACATGCAAATGCAAGTAACCATGCAAGCGCAAACACAACTACTGTCTTGTTTCTATTTACACAGTAGAGTCTCAGACTCCCAAAATTTAAGATCACCGTGGTGTAAAGTCAGGAGGGAAAAACACAAGACACTGACTGCTCATCAGCGCCCCACTGATCCACCGACACAAGATTAGGACCAAGATACCTTTCTGGGCACAGAATGCACAGACAACTTCGCCTGACGGCAGCGAACTGATCCACAACAATGAAGCCTTGTACATAGAAGGCAAGACTGATGTAGCAACAGCATCTAGGCATGAATCGTCTACATTCTGCTTGGGAAATGGCGTATTCATAAAGAATAACTTCTCGACAGCCCACGCCAACTACCTTATCATTGTGCCCTCAGCACTGCTCCTAGAAATTTTCCAGGATCTGCATGGCGATGTGACTGCTGGTCACCTCGATTTCTCGTGTACACACGCAAGGATCCACAAATACCACAATTGGCCGCACCTTAATAATGACGTTCCCTATTACGTCAAAACATGCCGAGACTGTCAGCGATGCAGAACACTGTAATAAGGCCAGCAGGATTCCTATAACTTATCAAGCTCTCTAACTAATCGATCTAACCGATCAGGATGGACTTACTGAGGCCTTTTCTGACAACATCTGGTAACAAGCGGATTGTTGTGGTTATAGACTACTTCATCTGCTATGCTGCGGTGTAAAGCGTAGACCCTGCCCAAAGGCAGTGCCACCGAGGTGGCCAAGTGCTTTGTAAAAAACATCCTGCCGTAGTACGGTGCTCCAGAAGTCCTGGTCACTGACAGAGGGGCAGCTTTTACGGCATATTTTATTCAAGCCACTCCGACTGATTGATTGATTGATATGTGGGGTTTAACGTCCCAAAACCACTATATGATTATGAGAGACGCCGTAGTGGAGGGCTCCGGAAATTTAGACCACCTGGGGTTTTTTAACGTGCACCCAAATCTGAGCACACGGGCCTACAACATCTCCGCCTCCATCGGAAATGCAGCCGCCGCAGCCGGGATTCGAACCCGCGCCCTGCGGGTCAGCAGCCGAGTACCTTAGCCACTAGACCACCGCGGCGAAGTTTCAAGCCACTCCGAAATACAGCAAAACCAGTTATCACAAGATAACCGTTCACCACATGCAGACTAACACCCTTACAAATGCTGACAAAGAAGCTGCATGAGGCCATGACTTACCTCGCCAGTGATGCAGAGGTTGTACCTGGAATTTAGACTGTGGTCACTAAGTGACTCGTCCAGGGGAATACGCTCAGCCTCGTCAATGCTCACCCACTCCCACCCTGAAACAATGAAAATCATGACCACATTACCACAGACAGTCAGCGACCTGTTTACTTTATTTAAAGCAATAAAAAGCCCAAGGCATTAGACCTATGCTAGAGCTGTCAAAACAGAGCAGTGTTTTAACTTCAAAAATAATTTACATAACTGTTTGCTGTGCAACAAAAACGAGGAGGCATAACATATAAATGCTGCTATCGGTTCTCAATAATAGATGTGGTGGCACGTGGTAGCAGTACAGTTGAGCCCACATATAACGGCCCCACTTAAAACAAACTTTCGTTTAAAACTAACAATATCCGTGTGACCATGAAAATATACATTGTTTCAATGGCACAAAATTGAACTTACAACGAACGTCTCCATCTCTGAGTAGTGTCGATCGGCTACAGCGAACGGAGTCGGCGCTTTGTCGACTTCCCAGGAAACCACTTTTGACCACTGATCAGCCATCGGCGAGGTGACCATAGATTCTTATTGTTAAACGCCGACTCTGCCTCTACACCTCTCTTGTTGCGGCTTTCTCCAGACCATTTTTTGTTACGCACCCCTCCGTCCTTTGTTCCCCTGCTACTCTGAGCACCCTGCATTGCAAAACGAGCTTCTGAAGAATGGTCAGCCAACTAGTCTTCCCTCAGTTTTTGATCGCTGGTACTGTCATTGGTGTTGCCGGCTTGGAGTGCCCAGACCACTTGCCAACATCGTCGGCCAACTGTATCTGATGGTCTGCGTTTTGTCCTATCGCATCATTCTAGTGCATGTGTGTATGCTACCGCACCGACTGTGATAATTTGCGATTCGTTTCATGCTTAGGACCCGTTCTCACTCACTTTGCAGTCGGCTCAGCATGCCCTCCGCACGTGTGCAGAAGCGTAAAAACTAAAAGCGGCCGTTGCGCGGAGCAAATCACGAATTATCAAAGTTGGTGAGGCCACGCAAACACGCCGGCGCCACAAAATGATCCTTTGACCTCTGCACGTGCAGGCACTCTTTCCAAGTTTTTCTACGCGTGAGTTGGGCGTTTCATGGACCTCAAGCAAGCTACCCAACCTGCGTTCTTCCCACATGTTTTGGTTTTGGTGGTGGTGGTAGTGGTTAGAAGAAGATGGCGCCTAATTTCTGCAGCCCAATAGAGAGCACAGCATTTTCAAGGTCGCCTTCCCACCGTATCCTCCCCTTTCTTCCCTCTATTGCAACTCCTTGCCTTTCTCTCGCAAAGCTACTCTCCTCTGTTTATCACAATTCCCTAGCTCGTCTCCACCACTCTGTGACGCCAGCCACGCTGGCTGAAGTTCAGAAGTTTAGTTTTCTGACTGTAAGTGGGCCCAGAGCTGTTCCATGCATTTTGGTATGTGTGTCGCATGTGCGCATCTTGCTCGCTCTTGTGCATGTGTGGTCAGGATGTTGAATGGGATACAGCGAACTTCGAGATACAGCAAATGAATGCCCCGTAACGTTCAAATTTGTTATAAGCGGGCTCAACTGTAATCGCATGAGCTATATTAAAGACGATAGACTTTCTTAGGGACCTTCGACGCAAAAATATTGGTCTGTCTGTCTGTTCATTTGTCTATTTGTCCACCCTTAACAATACCCTAAACAGCCCAAGCGATATTCCAAACGGCCGACCCCATCCGCAGCGCCCACCAACATTGCTCAGGATTTAGCATTCATACTTGTGCAATTGTCATTTAAAAAGCAATTATTGCGCACATCTGAGGCACCATAACAACACAACAATATTCTGTATGTGTGTCTTTTTACTAGAAAAGGCATACATAAGTAATTATAAGGACTGTAGCGCTTATCACGCTGTGCTGACTATGCAATGCTTCCATGAAAAGGCAAGTGTTTCAAGCGCTTTTCTAAGACGACACGGTGGTGGCACCAACCCGTCGCCTTGCGTTCTATACCTTATCGCCTCTAACACGGGCGCGCACACAGCGCGCTTCGTTTTCCAAGATAGCTGCCAGGTAGCACTCATGTCTCACGTGTGATGCGACTTTATGGGCTCGTTCGCCTCCGCTGCACGCTTGAGGTACTCTAATTGAGCACCTCCAGAATACCATTCACAGATTTTCTTGCACAGAACATCAAATAAACGTTTTCTTCACTCTCTCCAGATGCAAGGCTATTGTCTTTCGACGACATTTGCAGGGTAACATGCAGATACGGGGCCAATTTTTATGCCTACCACATTTGACACATTTTCTCTGTGCAGTATAATCATGCTTAGGCACATGGTGTGCACACTTTTTTCTCGGCAACATGCACTAGCTCGCTACCACTCTGTTCTTATGACTTAAGGCAAAAGTTGTAAAGTGGGAGCCTCCTTCACCTCTTATTGAGAACATATCAGTAACAAAGTGATGCAGCTATGACATGCCGTATTTAAACGCATAATGAACGCACTCGTATAATAAACGCAACCCGAACTTCAGTCCTGAAAATTTGGATTTTTCTTTTTCTTTTCCTTGCGTAATAAATGCACCCCCTACATTGATCCGCTGCATTCCTGCTAACTGACCCCTGTTGCATCCTTGCCCGTTAGGTCTCTCCGATTCTTTATTGTTATGCAGACCCCCCTCGGCCACCTCGGCTCATTCCCCCCCCCCCCCTTGCCCGCTGCCATGCACAGTATAGTTTGTCTTTATATCTGTGCGCAGCACGTATGCAGTTTTTTATTAATATATATGTGCCACAGTGGGTTTCACAAACGATCACAGCTGACAAGCCCACAACAAGCGAAGGTCACAAAACTTCCCGTGCCAACCGATGGTCGCTTCCTGCAAATACAAAACTTTACACTTTTGTGGCACCAACAACGGCAGCCAAAATCTTGGCATCGATGCAGTCAGAAACAGCTACGTCGTCATCTGCACTGTAATGAAGATCAGTGTTGTTCTGAAGGGCAGAGGGTACCATTCTTAGAAGGAAGACGATGACGTTCGTGGTTGGTGCATCGCGACGCTTGCACCTGCTCGGCTGTTGCTCCCCGACCTTCTGCAACGCCTCATTTTAGTACCAATAAGTTCGCTCGCTGTCCGAGATGGTGCCCGGAAACACTGATGAGTCGCAAAATTCACTGAGGCACCACACGCTGTTGTCAGCGGTCATGACGCACTCGAAGTCGTCACCTGACCCGCAAGGAACATTTACGACGATGTTTTACTTGACGTCACTCCAAGCACCAGTCATAACTTCTATCGCTACATACAGGTCAACGTCCAGTTCAACCCCCAAATGAGAATTCATCAAGAACGAGGCGAGAAGTACACAAGACCACAAGCTGCAAAAGACATAATGCTGAGTTCGTCAGAGTTCCCACCGTCGACATATTGGCAATATCGATGTCACTTGTGGCTTTGTAACTGGCAGCCGCTGCTTTCAGCTGCTTTGATGCGAAAAGATTAAAGAAAGCGTAGCCTCCGAGACACACGTTTTAAAACCGAAAACACTAAATATACGTTACAAAGTTGCCCGCCATGGTTTCTGGCTCGCATGCGAGTGTGCTAACAAACAAGGAACGAAATGTGAACTTAGCAATGAGATCACCGATTCACTTCGCACTCTCATTTTGGCATCCTCAGCAATTGGTCTTTTTAAAAAAATACATGCCCGTGTGTTAAGATCTTTAGATTGCACATCAAATATTCCGGTGCACTCGTACGCACTGCACAATGAATAGAATAACCCCATTTTTTCATCCCCTGCGCGCTAAAAAGGATCGGAACTTGTTAGAACGCGGTCGAAAATCGATCAATATTTGGTAGGAAAAATTCACTGTCTAGGCTTCAGTGCGGCGCACCATTAAATATAGCGGATGTCCCGCTTTGCGGGAGTTTGATATACGGGTGCACCGGTCCCATACTTTTGCATTATGAATTCAAGGGGAGTTCTCAACTGTTTGATATAGCCAATAATTCGATGTATCCAAGTTTAATATATCCGAGATCGACTGCAATTACCCCCCCCAAAAAAAAGACATCACGAAATGATAGTCCGAGTTTTTATTCATCTTATTTTGTCCTTCAAAGAGTGGTGCCAGGCAGCAAGCACTATCTGATTCAATTCGATGTGGCTGCAGCAGTCAATCAAAAACAAAGTGAAAAGAGCATTAATTACTCGAAAGTTGCCAACAAAAGGGTGTAATTGCGTAAACATGCTTGGCTCCCTGCATGCCATAGTGGACAATCGATGTCAATGCCACATGATGCAACCAAACACTTTGAAAAATGAACGTGACAGCCGAGACATATCACTGACTGCAAAGCATAGCCTTCGACATACGAGGTTGCAGTTGGTGAGCTACCTATCTCTGGCAATAGTATTCGGAGGATGATGATGCTAGTGGCTGAAATGCCACGCCAACTTTCGCATAGCATGGGAAATGGCCGTGAGATTTGTCCTCGGCAGCGGGTAGTTTGAATTATCCATGGCAAATTCAATTTGCGTGAGAATCATTGAGCTCACAATGGCAGCAACTCCCACTTTTGTGTGGACCGTGTGGTGCTGGTAAATGCCGTCATCCCTGTGTCCTCTACAAACAAATCCACATTCTACCTTTAGCTTCAGACGCTATGGCACCTCGAGAAATCACCAGTGAATTGTGCTCAGCAAGCTTGCGCAAATATTCAAATGCGCTTCAATTCGAGCTTAAATTGCTGAAAACTTCAAAGTATTTACAATGAACGAATAGATGTACAGTAATTCATATGTGACCCTCTGTAACGATGGTCTCACTGCAGTGTAGAAGTGCTGAGCCATGAAAGCACCCGTCTAGAGGAAATTCGTTCTGCCCCAAAGCTCCTCCTCAACTTTAAAGGGGCCCTGCAACACGTGTTGAGCGTTGTCAAAAAATGCTGCCGATCGGTAGTTGAGGCTACCGAGAAACCGCGAGCCAAATATTATAGCGCAGCACGCATCCTGCAATTCACAATAAATTCTCAAAGTCAGCTAAAAACTCTCATCTCACAGTAAATGATGCCACAAGCTCAAAAATCCCTCAACACAGCCATTGTATCAGCCATTAGCTGATTTGAGCATGGCGCACTAGATCGTTACTAGGGCCGCCACATGAGGCTGCGACTGGTCCATGCGTATGTGTGCAATCGCATTGAAAAGCCGCGTATTCAAAGAACAAAAGAGAGAGAGAGAAAGTGCTGAAGGACACGAGGCACGCTTAAAATACTTTCTTTTCCGGTGCAATCCCTCCTTGCTTAGCTTTGAGCACTTTCATCGTAACAAGAAGAGAAAATGCAACCGCATTGTGCGGCAAATCTTTGCAGCTCCGCTCATACTGGACAAATTTTAAAAATTTTTGCAGTGGTGAATGCCTGAGGCAATTGCTTTTTTAGTGAATGTATTCCATAGCTACTTGAAAAAGTGTTGCAGGGCCCCTTGAATTGAACATGTTACCATCAGATCGATTAATCATTTTTTTTTTAAACTTAAAAGCTTCTCATGCTGGCTTGTATGCTCTAGGTATCAAAAATTTTAAAGTGTTACATATTTTACAGGTTATCACTTGCATCCTACCAAACGTGGAATCCTGCTATCACTCAAAGTTGTCTAGACTTGTTTTGAACACAAGCAAGCTACACAAAGAAAAGGGCATTTGCATAGAAGAGGCCTTATTTCAATTTAAAAAAATATTATGCAGGTTAGCTAGGTCATAATAAATATACCAATTTTCCTTGATAATGTGTGCTATATACTGTTCACAGGGGTGCAACAGTCAAAATAGAATTTGGAGCGGTTTTTGGAGCAGCAAAATGTTACTTTTGGAGCACTAAAATCCAAATTTGGAGCAGGATACGGAGAAAAAAACATGCATTTTTTATCACGAAACACTGAATTTGGAGCAGTATAAAAATTAAGGCTTACACTTAGAAAAAAAAATGTATAATCCATTCAACATCACCTAAATCAGGCAGTGTGAATATGAGCACTGATGAAAGTGGTATTTCGAACCACCCCAATGAGCAAACAATGATAAAGTTCAAATTAGCATTTGCTGCTCCTGACAAATAATTTGACAGACTCTGCTAATTTAAATATGGATCTGCCAAACTCGTAAATTTGAAATTTGAGAGATTCATATAATGGAAGAGTAGGGGTAGTGAAAAAAAACTGGTGAACAATTTATTTTGTTTTTTAGGGAAGCTGAAATTTATTACGCAGCTCCAAACGATCACCAGTAGCTTATTTAGACAACATTAATTATACTGGTCCTCAGAATTATGCGGCATACAAATGCACGAGTAACTGAACAAAATGTGCAGTGTCCCGAGACTAGCGCTAACAGACCCTTCCAAATCTCAATACGCTTTTTCCAAGGCACCTGTGTACTGCAGCGAAAATGGCTTGAGCAGCATCCTCTGCACAGGTTGGAATTTCAAGCCAAGAAATTTTAATCCACCACACACCCTACCCCCTTCCCCCCAACAAACACACTTCCCACGTTTTTTTTCCGCTTTGGCTCCAATGCAAGGTGCGTTTGCCCAGATAAAGTAACAATAGCACGCACGCGTTGGCTCGGCAACGATAATGAACCTCTATCCCCAGGACTGTGGCTGGAACGACGCAAATTGAAGAAAAAAAAAGATATTGTATAAGCCACTGCTAAGTCAATCAACGTGGTTGCTGACGAAACCGGCGTTCGCAGCATGCCTAGCTTGTTCGCGCAAGGAAAACACTGCATACACTTTCAGCTTTATTTCCTAACAAGCCACAGCAGTGTTTTCAGGCTAGGAAATTCCCCGCAAAGCATTGGTGGCTACAGCAACGCATTTTTGTCTTCAAGTTCCGTCGTCCCACCGATAGGTATCCGCTTCGGTCAGCGGATCGGATTGATGGGCGCGCAAGCGTTATTACTTTATGTGCTCGATCGCGTCTCGAGAGCTAGGGGGGGTGCCTAGAATATTTTAAGTATAGTCAAGGCCCTAAATTTAGGTTCTGCGTGCTTTGACTGATGGTGCAAACTGCAGGTAGCCAACGTGGCCCGCATTTCTCGCTGAAATTAGTGCACCTGACAAAATTTTCGGGCAGGCTAGGCATTTTGGTGCAGCGGACGCAATTTAAACAAACTTCCCGGTTTTGGCGCAGCTCGGAGCAACAATCGGGAATTGTATAAGATTGGTGCAGTTGGTGCAGCTGTTGCACCTCTGTATTCAAATTCGATTCAAAATTATTCGACAAAATCACTATTCACTTCGAACCTAAAATTCACTATTCGCACAAGCCTAGTGCTCACCCACTCATGTTAAAACTCCTAAGCACATCACTGCATATGCTATCTCTTCTGATAATTGCAGTACTAAAACAAGTGGCCATCAATGTTGGCTGTTGTCCATCTGAGAACACTGCCAGTGAGCTTGGGATTCATGTTGTCACCATTTAGTGTTGCCAGACTGGTACACAGTGCAATTGCAATACCGTATTTACTTGCGTAATGAGCCCACTCGCATATTGAACCCACCCCCCTACTTGGTCCTCAAAAAAAAAAGATCAATTTTTTATCACCTACACAGTTAATTTAAGTGTGAAACAGTGCCATAGACGATCGAAACAATGTTTTATCACGCCATCATTTCACAAAAGAACGATGCAATAAAAGCCAAAATATAGTTCAACAACCACTAAGAGCGCAGACGACGTCGACCAAAATTTAAGGGTTGTGCCTTTTGTTGCAAAGCACCATCTGCCGAACGCAGAAGAAATCGCTTTGCATACAGCACAGCGACACCAAGACAAAGAAAAAAAAAAGCCCAACCATGGTGCAACTGCGCCCACCGTGCCAACGACACGATGTGCACCCGACATCCCATGTGCATTTTCGTAGTCCGGTTTGTTGTAGTGAACTTCATGCCATGCAGGACATGATTGGTTGCATATGCTAGCTACACGGCCAGTTTTGAAGTTGGTCGAGCACGCGCTGGAGCATGGAAACCAAGCGAGTGGGCATCACTTCAGCGTCGATCCGTGCGCATTCTTACAGGAGGTAACAAGTTGGGCTTCCGGTTTCCACAAAATAGAGGTTTGCCATGCGTTTGGCGGGTCAAAACAAGGACAGTTTCCTCTTGTTGAGCGCAAAGTTCTCGAACAGAGACTCCGTAATCCTGCCACTAAATGAAAGGCCAGCAGAAGTTGGACAGCGAGTTCCTTAATAGTCATGTGAAAATGTTGCTGTTATAACTCTCGTGACTTTCTTTCGCGTAATGAATCGCCCCCCCCCCCCCCCCAAAGTGGCGTCAACCTTCTAGAAAAAAAAAAAGGTGGGTTCATTACATGAGTAAATACGGTTTCACACAAGCTAGAATGTAAATTTCTACCATACCAAATCTTGTGAAGATTTGCACGACTGTTGTGCAATGTGTATGGTTTTAATATGTCCTTCACAACATAACCTTTGAAAGTTTGTGGTCAACGGCTGAAGTCTTTCCCATTGGCAAGGCAAATGTCCCACCAGAGAAAAGTTTTGATCTACATGTGGTTGTCCTTAATGAAACAATCAACTTCATAATGTCTACTCTACAAGAGTAGACTGGTTCTCTTGTGGACATCACTGGTCAGGTACTCAGTTAAAAGGCATAGTAGTATTCAACTGAATCCTCTAGTTTTCTAGCTGTCAAAGCATTAAAACAAAAAATGGTACCATCTTCTACGCTTTTGTACCACTGAAAAACAGCAAACAAATGCTTGAAAAGTTTCTCGGCAATCAACAGGCTCACAACTAGTCAATGTGGTGCAGAGAAGTTTGTCACCTACACAACACGATTCAGACTTTGCAGCACAAGATAGTAAATACTAACTTTCATCTCCAGAATCTGTGAGAATGAGCGTGGCTTGATGAGAAGAGATGAAATTGAGTTCTTGGGCCACGTGGCAAGCAGTGAGCGGCGCATCACCAGTGATCATGCACACCTGCAGAATAAGTCACCATTAGTTACATACACTATGCTATGCTGCTAACAGGCATGACAACCCCACAAGGTTCTTATTATTGTTTCTGATATGCATAAGAAAATTCATAAATAACATGTCTTACCAAATTTGTCTGTTTGCTCAAGACTAGCTGGGCATTATATTTCACAATAACTAATCCTGACGACATCATGTCTTTTTTAACCGGTCGTCACCTTCATAGTTTGCGAAGAGCACCGAAAATAGTGGTTACATATAGGCACACTCACATGCCACTACATAGCTCATACCAAGTGAACCTTATGTGTCTGCATTCATTGACTGCTGTATTGCCCAAAATTTTGCCATGTACTTCGATAAGCCTTGCAACTTAGCTGGTGGCGTGATATGCATTGGCATTTGCCTATGCAACAATTTTTGCCAGCAAGATTTTCAGCTAAACTAAAAGACTGGCTGCTGAAATCTGTACACGCAACCTTCACTTAAGACAGAAACAAGCAGAAAATTATAAATTTGTTGAGTTTACACAAAGTGCTTCATCCAGCGGCCACCCTGTAATCTAGCACGTTCCCAGAAGCAGACAAGCCAACAATGCCAGCTGTTGCTGTGTCTCTAGAGCTGCTCAGGTTCCACCATGGTTCCTAGCCCTTTCAGCTCTGGAATTTTTATTTTTGTCACACATTTTTATTACGTATTTTACTAATCATTAAGGTCTCAGAAAACCACAAACGAAAAATGTAGTCAGCAGTGTAAGTATTTATGAATGAATTACAGCCATGACATAAATTAGCTTATCATGGGCATATAGTCAAGAAATGACAAAAATGGCACATTTTTTTGCTGCTGTGCCCTAGAGTGCACAAAATCTGAACAAACGTAATATTTCGAAGTGTTGAAGCTCCTAAAACAACTTCAGGACTTCAACCCGAAAGTGCTTCTGCAAGAATAAGCGGATTTCACTATGTTTTCAAGGTTCTAGGAGAAAATTTGTGTGGTGTCGTCCACTGACGACACAAGGGCGGAAAGGGCTAGACTCATAACGAATGTCCTTGGCAGCGAACAATGCTCCCTTGTGGGGTAAAGCCCTCGAGAGTGGGTCCCATCTCGGAGCCCTCGTAGAAGAGCGAGAGTGGGATGCAAAAAAAGAGGTGGAGAAAGGGAAGTAACAAAATAGGAAAACGTGCACCCTGCATGCACCACTGTGACTGTGATACACAATTAAACCTCATTTAACAAAGTTGCATCTTTCTCGATAATTTTATTATATACAAAAATTTATTATAAAGGTATATTTCTAACACTATATCTAGTGCAACATCAGTCTTCATTTCATTCGTTATAACCAATATTTCGTTATATGCTGGTTTCGATATTTTGTTATAACGAGGTTTGAGTGTAGCTCACGCTGTCCTGCAGCCATCGCGTGCTGGCAATCTTTGAAAAGTACCGCAAACTGTGCTAAAATATGTGAAATAAACTATTTACCATATTTACTTGCATAATCCTTGCACTTTTTTTGGCGCAACACTGATGCAAAGCTGGGGAGTGTGAGAATTACGCGAAAAAAACTTTCCACTAAAGTGTACAGAGTGAAAAAGAAATCGAAGTGGCTGCAAATCAGCATTCTCACACCAGCAACTAACAGCAAGCTTTGAGAAGTACCAATTAAAACTTATCTCAACAATAAAAGCACAGGTTTAACACTAGGCAAGATTTATTTGAGACACAAAAAGTGCAAGCAAATAGTCGAGAATTAGAATACTATACGCAAAGCATGTGGGCGTTGTGGGCGTAGCGGTAGCGTTCGTCGCTCAACAGGAGCCCTCGAAAGGTAAGCGTAGGACGTCAGTATTGGGCTGATGGCTATTTAACAGAATCGTCAACAGTTTCCTTCTGAAGAAATAAAGTTTACCATCAATCTCAGTTTTAGGCACACGGCTGGCCCAACATCTCTTGGTGGCTTTCAGCTGCCCTCACCAGTAGCGAACACAAAACTCGCAGATTCTGAAGAACCTAACGGCGGCTCTGTTGCCATTGTTTAGTGCATGATTGATCACTTTTAACTTGAAAGCAGTCGTGTAGCTTCAGTATCGCCCCATAACTTGACAAGATTACGGACTCAACTCGAAACACGCTGAAACGTGCACTTGCCACTTTGGCTTGGCTTGGATTAGATTAAATCTCCGTGCAATAACAGTACGCTTGATGTTTAAGAGATGACGTCAGATGGCGAGCGCTATCATCATCAGTGGTTGGAACGAGCAGACAACATATTGCGGCAGTTTTTGGGGGTGCAATAATTACTCGAGGAAAAAAAGAAATTTTAATTTTGTTTGGCGATGTGGGGGGTGCTAGAATTATGTGAGTGAGAGGATTACACGAGTAAATATAGTATAAGAAAAGCCACATCTTCCAAGTACAGTTAAATCGATTTATAAGAGGCATGCTCTGGGCAGCAATTCTTGTCTCTTATATATCTTTTATAAGCAGAGCGTTACGTAGGCATTTCCTTATCAACCAATATTTTACTTTAGGCACACTGGTGCCTCTTATACACATTTGTCTCTTATATCAGTGTCTCTTATAAAGAGGTTCGACAGTAGAACTTTGATGTCTTCATTATTTTTCCTATTTTTATTCAGTATCACTTTACTCTTAGACAGCCTCCAATGTGGCGGCCCTTAACACCCAACTATGCCATGCTTCGCGGAGAGTTCTGATGCCACACCACCAAATAGGATGAACACCAGCACTATGCAGTGATAAATACAGGCATGCCTCCATCAATGTTTGGATGGAAATACTTCGGCAGCACTGCGTGCCTATTTCGTGTAGTAGAATCTCAATGATATGATTACGGTTGATGCGAACTTCGCAATGATACGAGTTTTAAGGTTGTGTTGGGTGGACTACATTATATAAAATACGCCGCGATTCAGTGTTATACCAAAGGTTTGCCCAGCTACCAAGGACGATATGAATGTGCGATTTACCGCTGCACGCAATGCCAGTAACGCGGCTTGTTTGTGAGAGGAAGGCCCGTTCACTCTTGGCCTCGACGGGGGTGAATGCGGCAAAACTTGCCGAAATTTTCCTCGGTTGAGAGGCCGAAGAGCTTGCCGCGAGGCCAACGCCACAAAATCGGTGTGATACCTATTTCCCCGCCACGCGATAGTAAATCACTTTTTTGCTTCACGGCTTTGGCCACACTGGCTACAGTGGCTGCTGTAGCTCTCAAACCACGTGATCGAAATAACCACCTGCTAATTCAACATGGGGGCAAAGGCATTGGCAGTTAATTGTGTCCGCGTTATTGCGAACTACCCGTGCAGCACGGTAAAGCTCACGACCTCGACAAGGACGTGTTCATCGAAACCTTGATTTGGATTACGATCACAGAGAACACCAGAAGTAGAAGAAGGTGCAGCACCAGCGAGTTTGCATGCCTTAACGTTGTGGGGTCTCGAGGTGGAGAGAGTGCCCCGCTGTTGGAGTGAACGGGCACAGTAGACACGGTCGGAACAAACCAAACAACGCACACACTTTATTTACCTACTTTTAGAAGGAGAGAAAGGTGGGTCTTAAAATTAATCTGCAGAAAAGGAAAGTAATGTACAACAACCTCGGAAAAGAGCAGCGCTTCGAGATAGGCAATAGTGCACTTCAAGTTGTAAAAGACTATGTCTACTTAGGGCAGATAATAACCGCAGAGCCGAACCATGAGACTGAAGTAACTAGAAGAATAAAAATGGGGTGGAGCACATTCGGCAAGCACTCTCAAATTATGACAGGCAGATTGCCACTATCCCTCAAGAGGAAGGTATATAACAGCTGTATCTTGCCGGCACTTAGCTACGGAGCAGAAACCTGGAGACTTACAAAGAGGGTTCAGCTTAAATTGAGGACGACGCAGCGAGCAATGGAAAGAAAAATGGAAGGTGTAACCTTAAGAGACAAGAAGAGAGCAGAGTGGATTAGGGGACAAACGGGGGTTAAGCACATCATAGTTGAAATAAAGAACAAGAAATGGACATGGGCCGGGCATGTAGCGCATAGACAGGATAACCGCTGGTCATTAAGGGTAACACACTGGATTCCCAGAGAAGAGAAGTGGGTTACGGGGAGACAGAAGGTTAGGTGGCCAGATGAGATTAAGAAGTTTGCGGGTATAAATTGGCAGCAGCAAGCTCAGGAGAGAGTTAACTGATGGAACATGGGAGAGGCTTTTGTCCTGCAGTGGACGTAGTCAGGCTGATGATGATGATGAGAACGACGATATCACCAGTCGAATTAATATAACATGAATTGTGATCAACACTCTAAGCGACACACACAACGCAGCCTTGCCAACGCTTGACTCACCACGAGGGTCCACCGCCAATGGCCCGCAGTGCCACCCATGGCAGACCCACCGCTAGAGACAACCGTTCGCGCCAACTGCGACACGCCAAAGAGCCCCGCTTATCTCTCCCCGGCCGCCACCAAGGCTTTCCGCAAAGCATCACTGCTGGCGCCACCGTTCTAACAATGTTGATAATGGCGGTAATAACTACTGGCCAGCACACCACCCCCTACAGCGCGATAGTCGTCACCCCTGAATGCTGCTTATGCGCGAGACACAGGCGCCATGAGGGGCAAACTACTTTAGAGGCGGTGTCAGCACCCCCATATTTCTGCAACCTTAATTCAAACCATATCCTAAAAATAACAAAGAAAAAAAATAAACTACACAAGCTCTAACAAAAAATGACAACACATGCCCCCGAAAAACGTCCGTGCACCATGACACCGCCGCCGGTCGACACTGCTGCACTGTCCAGCTCGACCACTTCACCTCAGTACCAATCTCACATCGGCAATGATACTGTCGGCGCTACGAACCGTCACTCATGCCGACACGTCTTCTGGTTGCGGCCAGCACTCACGAGGGCGCCGAACTGCAGGCAGTTGTGCAGGTCCCAGGCACGTCCATCGCTTGATCTCACGACCAAATTCCTGGCCAACAGCGCTGATGATGCGCAGAAGACAGCCAGCCGCGGGCTACATATCTCCCGCTACGTACATTCCAAAACACTTCACAGAACAATGCAATAGGGCAAAGAGAAGAGAACTTCATGCTCCTCGCCCAGGTGGATTCATGGTGAGTACTGCTATGCCCCGCCGCGGTGGTCTAGTGACTAAGGTACTCGGCTGCTAACCTGCAGGTCGCGGGATCAGATCCCGTCTGCGGCGGCTGCATTCCCGATGGAGGCGGAAATGCTGTAGGCGCATGTGCTCAGATTTGGGCTCACGTTGAAGAACCCCAGGTGGTCGAAATTTATTGGTGTAAATTGGTGGTTTTGGGACATTAAACCCCACATATCAATCAAATCAATCTATCAGTACTGCTAGCAAATACATCAGCAGCGGCCGAGACGCTCATCGAAAATAAAACCAAAGTCGCGTTTCCTAACTCCTGCATCGCAAGATAAAAAAAAAAGTGATGGAAGCAGAGTGCAACACTCCAACGCCACAATCTTTCTAGTGATGCCACGTGCGACAGGCAGTTGCGCAGAGCCTTAGGCCTAATGAGTCACTTGACAACAACTGCCATCCACGCAGCACCCAGCTTAAGCATAGAAGAGGCAGCCACAAGGAGACATCCACCCCTAAGGTGGCCCTATCGCTCACCGCACACAGCAGCTTATCGAGCGATCGGTGCCCACCATCCAGGACGGTGTCAGAACGACACAGAGCGAGCCACAAAACAAATCAGCAATGAGGCCCGACTCCCTGAGCCGAAAGAGATAGAAGAAGGTATTTACAGAAAATCGGACCACCTACCAGGCTTTCATACAAACTCGCTTCAGGCTTGGCCTACAACCTACAAGTTCTAAGCTCTGCTCACCCCAGGAAGCAGATCGCATAGTTCTCGCACCATCAACAACATTCTTCAAAAGCCAACCACAAAAGAAAGGAACACTTGCGAGCAGGAAAAAAAAACTCATCATGCCGACAAGTTCAAACACGTCCCAACAACCGACCTCCTCGCTCTAAACAAAGCACACCACTTACGCTAGATTGATTGATTGATTGATTTGTGGGGTTTAACGTCCCAAAACCACCATATGATTATGAGAGACGCCGTAGTGGAGGGCTCCGGAAATTTTGACCACCTGGGGTTCTTTAACGTGCACCCAAATCTGAGCACACGGGCCTCGACATTTCCGCCTCCATCGGAAACACCACTTACGCTAGCAATGGGAAGTCCTCCTAGGTCTACTTTCCCCATGCTCAAAGAAAAGGTTGTACCGAACCGCTAAAGCTGTCGTCTAATGCTCCAAGAACTCCACATTGGGCAGCCAGTGTGGGGTCTCAATCTGAAGAGAGTGTCGCGCTCTTGGAGAGAACGAACACAGTAGACACAGTCGGAACAAACCAAACAACACACACATTTTTTTTTAGCTACTTTTAGAACAACGATATCGTCAGATGAATTAATATAACATATATTGTGATCAACACTCTAAACAAGCTTACACAATAGTGCACAACACACAAAAACATAACAAACACAAGAACACACACAAGGCAGCTTCGCCAACACTTGACTCACTCCAAGGGTCCACCGCAGACGGCCCGCAGTGCCGCCCACGGCAGACCCACCTCTAGAGACAACCATTCGCGTCAACTGCCACACGCCAAAGAGCCCCGCTTAACTCTCCCCTGCCGCTGCCATGACCTTCCGCCAGACGTCACTGCCAGCGCCACTGTTCTAACCATGATGATGATGGTGGTGGTAATAACCGCTGGCAAGCACACCGCCTTCTACCGCACGATAGTTTTCACCCCTGAACTCGGCTCATGCACAAGACACGTGCGCCATGAGGGGGAAACTACTTTATAGGTGTCAACTCCCCCCCCCCCCCCCCCCCCAACGTGTCTCGCTTTTGCACTGCCGGCTGAACCCATCACCACTGCATCCGCCTGTGGCGTTTCTGCTGGCGTGTCTTCCGAAACAACGTTTGTAAAGGTGTAAGTTGTTTCTTTTCAGTGCTTTGAATGCATAACTTTGCATGCAAAACGGGCAAAATGGAATGAATTCTCGAGCGGTGATGTAGGCGGCAGCGGTGGCATATACGAGGGGCAATACAAATGAGAACATTTTCGGAGGGCATGGACGTAGTTTTGTGGCCGCTCGGGTGTTTTCACTTGAATTCTGCCTTGTGAATTTTCCAGGACTGATTTTTTTCGTGTCGACTTCGCAGCACAGTTTCCCAGCCGCTTGAGCGGCGAAGTGAGTAAATTTCCAATGAGTTTGGCTGCTTTGGCTCCCTTTGACTTCACGTGTGACCGCGCTGCGCCAGCGGAATGAGTGAGGAAACCACGGCACTTTATTGAGAGATGGTGAAGGCAGGAGTTTGACATCATGGTCTTTCTTCAGCAAGAAGTAGTTGTCAATAAAGCTCTTATTCATCTTCATTAACTGCTTTAACTTATTTTTGGTTCATACGAATTCGGGATGATACGAATATTTTGTGTGCTCCCTTTGAATTTGTATCATTGAGATTCTACTGCATTTCGCACACTTGGCAAGCCTTAGTTTTAAGGCTAAGCACACCTTATTCGGAAAACACTGTTTTAATATTAAGGTGTGGGGAACATGACTTTTCTTTACACAAATAAGGCAACAGCTGTGTTTTTTGTTAAGCAGTGCACCTGGTAATGACCGTTCCAGATTCTCAGTAGAACTAAATGCTTACGTGATGGCTAGAGGCTTGTATTTCCTTGATGACAGCAAGCGAGTCACTCTTGAGGGGACATGAAATCACTAGAAATCCGACAAAGTCCAGGTTCTGCTCGACCGCATCCCGTTTCAGGTCTCGCACCTGAAATTACAAGGGTGATTCATTCAGACTCTCCAAGTAGGCTACTTCATTTTGACCCACACCTTTAATTTGGAATAACCCACACGTAAGCACTCATGTGACACACTGGTGGCCTAAAGGGACAGTGCATAACTGAAGAATCCATCTGAGAACACCAGCCTGCCTTGGGTAGAATAAAAAGGGTAAATTGGAACTAATTACCGTACTTACTCTGTAATAGACGCACTTTATTCCTAAAAAAAATCAAAGGAAAGTTTAGCGTGTGGCTATTATGCGGGGCAAGTTTTATGAGAACTTTTTTGGAATAAGCTAAAAATGCGGCAATGCAAAAAATAAATAGTTAGGTTCTTTTGCGTTTCACAATTGATATATACGTACAACACTGCTTGGAAACAGCTTCTTTGTTGCACTTAACTCATCTTCAGTGGTTGATGGCGCTATCTTCTGCAAGCTGTCACAGTGTCGCCCAGGCACGACATAAAAGCGCTTGGCTGCTATCTTATCTCACAATCGCTGAACCTCAACAGTGGTATCTGCTGTAATCTCGAGGGGCCCCCAGAAGTGTGGGCTATAATGCTACATAGCTTCGACGCACTTAGCGAACTTCGTGGCAACCTCGCATGACGACGCCATTGACAGTGTTGCAACTAACCAACATTACAGCAAGCTACCCCTGAAGCATAAAAAAGATCGTTGATAAAATACGATCGAATACGTTGACAAAATACGATCGCAACCTCGCTTCCACATGAGAAGTTCCTGTATGCGCGGAAGAGAAGTGAGAATGGGGGGCGCTACCATGTTGCAAAAAACGTCATGATCTTTCCAGGGCGACAAGCGAATTTTTCTCGTTTTCCAGAATCCTGTGACACAACAGCAACGAATGACCCTTCGCAACAGCAGATCCTGTTATCGTCGCTCGAAAATCACATGCACACAATTGGGTCTTAAACTTTTGTATTTGCAGGAAGTGACTGTCGGTTGGAACAGTCTGTTTGGTGACCTTCATTAACAGTGTGCTTATCAGCTGCGATGTCTCTACACTCGCACCGTTCGTGAACCCCACTGTTGATTGATTTGTGGGGTTTAAGGTCCCAAAACCACCACATGATTATGAGAGACGCCGTAGTGGAGGGCTCCGGAAATTTTGACCACCTGGGGTTCTTTAACGTGCACCCAAATCTGAGCACGCGGGTCTACAACATTTCCGCCTCCATCGGAAATGCAGCCGCCGCAGCCGGGATTTGAACCCGCGACCTACGGGTCAGCAGCCGAGTACCTTAGCCACTAGACCCCTGCGGCGGGGCTTGTGAACCCCACTGTGGTGCACGGATAATGAAAAAAACACAGCAAATGTGCGGCGCGCAGATAGAAAGAACAACAATACGGTGCGCGGCATGAAACGAAGGGGGGGAGAGAGCGAGCCGAGGTGGTCCAGGGGGTAATAGAACTGAATAGATCCAAAAGATACTGAGGCGCCAGATGTTGGTTAGCGCGACTGCAGCGGATGAATGTAGGGGATGCGCTTATTACGCGGAGAACAAAAAAGCCCACATTTTGACGACTGAAGTTGGGGGTGCGTTTATCATGAGAGTGCGTTCATTGCGCGAGTAAATACGGTATTGCTATATTGCTATGAAGTGCTACCAGAGATGAAGCGCGAATCTGGTACATACATTGTAAATATATTCTGCTTGCCTTTTCTCCCTGTAACAAAATTTATCAAATCACAAATTACATAGTTTCTAACACAATTAGTTTAGTATTTGCCAGACAAATGGTCCAATGCTGATACTTGTGGGGTCTCGAATTGGCGAGCGAGCACCATGCCACGCTCTTGGAGTGAACGGACACAGCAGACATGGTCGGTGCAAACCAACTAACATACATACATTTATTTAACTAATTTATAACGACATCGTGCGCCAGATCGATACATAACTCGTTATGTAATACGCTAGGACATCGTAACACAATAACACGACAAACACACTAACACACCCAAGGTCGAGTCGCCAACGCTTTACTTACCACGCAGGCCCCCGGCGTCGCAGCCCGCGGTGCCACGCACCGAGGACCCACGCTAAAGACAACCGTTCGCGGCAACCACCACGCAAAGAAGAGACTCTCTCAACTCTCGCCCGCCACCAAGGCCTGCCTTCCGCCAGGGATCACCGCCAGTGCTACCACTCTACCAACAGTAGTACTCAACGCGAACACAACGCCATCTATCGTGCGGCGATCATCACCCGAAATGTGGCCTTGGGGCAAGACACGTGCACCACACGGCATAAACAACATTACAGGGAGTGTCAGCACCCCCACATACAGTATTTACTTCCATTGAGTCTGCAGGTTTTATTCCCAGACACTTGTGGTTGAAAATCACAGGTGTGATCATTACATGCAGAAAGGGCCACAACGGTTCTTTTTTGTAATTAGTTTTGGTGATACATGCCTTTAATTAACTGCAGCATTCAATTGTACAAGGAGAAACAAACAAACAAGAAAGGCAACATTTATATTTTTGCTTTGATGTAGATGTTGACATGTCGTAGTACATGGACGGAGAGAAAATTCTTTCACTTTATGAATCCTCTGATCCATCTATTCCCGGCTCTAAAAGATCTAACCAAAATGCCTTAGCCTCACGAAAAGCCGACCACTGTCATGCGCAGCGTCTCTGTCAAAATAGGGTAGCCATCATTTCGCATCTTCGTAATATAGCACAGTAGAAGTGAGTCTTCTGTGTCTGTGACTATACTCTATGCTAGTCTCAGCAAGTGCACCTCTGTGCATTTCTATTTATGGGTGCACCTTCTTGAGAGCCCCACCATCTCACACATTCTTTTTTAACATTCGCGAACACCTGACCAGTCAGTCAGGTGTTTAAAAAAAAAGGCTGCATGATTCACACACCAAACAGCAGTTAACACTGCTAACCTCCTAAAGAATAAAAGGTGCGGCCACTACACAGGTAATTTTTAAATACTAGATTGTTTGAGGGGACTTCTGTAGCTGTAGGTGCTGCTTTAACATTGGTGCAGCCATTAAACAAGTATACGTATACAGTATCTCCTAGTGAAGCTGGCATTACTCTGATGTGACAGATCAACCAGTTTTCTTTTGCATGGGATAGCAACAATGTGCAAGTTTCAGGCTTTAATTGTAGCAGCTCACTCGACAGATCAGTCCTTTTACATGCTAAAGAACTAACAATCAGAGCTGAAGGAATCACTGCTTTTTGTCTAAGCATTATAAAATCCAATGTGCATTAGATTTGAGCACACTATGAAGTACACATTTGATTAAGACTAAATGGGGTACTAAGTAAACAGTACTAAATAAAGCAGCGGTATTTTTTTTTTTCAGCGCAATTCACCCCACCAGCTGGATAATACTGTTGGTCACATTTGGATCAAATTAGGAGAACTTGACTGAGAGTAAATCATGTCACTTTAAAGGAATACTAAAGAGCAAGACAATTTTTCATGTATTAGTGAAGTACAATTTCACAATCACAAAAACACCACCCTTACTCCGATACGGCAATGGTAAGTGACAAAACATGGGAAAAGAAAATGCGGGCAGAGACACCATTTTTGTGATTCCCGCAATGAACACAGTGACTTCATAAATTTTGAAGGTGATTACTGAGTCCTGTGTAGCTTCTAATTAATAAAAATAACAGTACATTGTCATTTGTGGGTGCCATAGACCTAGCATACGAAGTTTCAAAAAATTTAATCGAGCCAATGTCGCGAAAATACACCGAATTTGTTTACGTAACATACGAAGCTTTTTGCGTGCAATTCACAAATGATTTTCTCCACTAATGATGAACTTATGATAGTGACACAATTTAGCCTCACCAGAACAGAAGCTACTACACTTTGAAAGTAACATGAAAAAGTGTTTTTAACTGACCATTTCAAGGAATGTTCCCCCTTTTACTAAACATTTCAGAGTCTACAAGCAAAGGCATTCTCAACACAGTAACAAACCGATCACTGTACTCGGAATGCGTTCATCCAGTTCTGCAAAAATTATAAAACTAAGTAATTGTCCCCTTTAACTCTGTGCATTTGCCTTTAGCCTACTTACTTATGGTGACCACTTATGCTGCTGATGAAGGATAAAATGTTATATACATGCACTTCATGGCACCAGAGTATGGCAAAGTTGACTGCTTTTTTAATAAGAAATTCTTTCAAACACTTCTCTTATTATATTCTCGAGGGCATAGACACTGCGGGTAGAACTGCACGGAACTGCCGCAAGACGCCGTGCAAATGAACAAACATACCAGTAGATACAGTCGACTCTTGTTAATTCAAACTTGAAAGGACTTCTGAATTTTGTTTGAATTATCAAGAAGTTTGAATTATAGGAAGTTCTGAGATATATAATTGTGGGTAGGGTGACACTACACCTTATGATTAGGCATTATTTTACCACATTCAAAATTTTTTAAGCGTTTCGAACCCTAACTACACGCAATGAACAGAAAGCAGAGGTGTAAGGTCCACAAGTTTATCAATCACTTACTTCTGATCAGACGTCCTAAAGAAATTGTGAATCGCCAGCTGCTCCTTAGCTCTATGTTCTTTCAGCACAAAGCTCTCTATATCAGTTGAGAAGCATCGCAGCTTACCATGCGTGTGCTTTGTTTCAAACATTTGTTTACTAGCAAAGCCTTCTTCCTTGAAGGCCTGAGACGTTTATTTTTCATTTTTAGACTGTTAGGATTATATAAACACCCAAAATTTTAAATAGTGGAGGAAAAGCAGCAGATATTTTCTGGTATGAAACCACAAAAAGAATGAATTAACCGAATGATGAAGTTTGAATCGACTTTTGAAGAATAGAGAGCCAACCAAATATTGAATTTTGTTTGAATGAACCAAAAATATGAATTATCAGAATTTGAATTATTGCGAGTCTACTGTATAAAAATTCAGGCTGTACAACTAAGCATGTGGTTCATGCAGGCTTGAGTAGGCTTTGTTAGTTCCCATTTCTAAGGAGCAGTGATGTATCAAAACCAAAATATCCGCATTTTCACACGACCAAGTCGGCACGCGCCCAATGACGGTGCAACGGAGAGGTGACTGGTGCACCAAACTTTTGTCACTCTGCTCACCTGCTGGTGACTCAACTGTCCCAACACACAGCGTCCCATGGCCAACACTCGTGCTCCACGCCGTGACATGCGCAAGTACACCTCGTCATAGTCCTCGGGAATGCGGGTAAACTGCACACAAGACACAAGGCCATTTTTTGGTAACATGCGTACGTGCGACACCCCAGTTTCTCTTCCAAACACATCACCTTTAGCACTTACTTACAGTTTTCTAAATATTCTTAAAAATTGTCTTATTAAAAATAGACATCAACTCTTCTGGTTCAAATTAAGTTTTATATTGGACACACATGATATTATAGCCTAACTTAACATAACATAGAGGCCAATAACTGACAGGATTATTGAAAATTTGTTGAAATAATTAAAAGATTGTGAGCAGCTGAGATAGTTGAGCCAAATGATGGAGATCTCAACCACACGCTTCATTCTGCTTAGTCTCCGACATTCACTTCATCATATACTTCAATTGATACGAAATGAATGGTTCTGGCTCAAATAAAGTTATACAGGGTGCATCAAGAATTGTGTCCAATATTATTAAAATATTATAGAAAGGAGGTATCTGCGTGCCAGCTACGGCATTCCCTCTCCTGAGGCAGAAGACATCTTCAGATGTGTACAAACATTAATTACAGCAGTAACTGTAGAAATTAACATAATTAGCTGCTTAACTGCGGGCAATTGCAGGTCGAGTCAAATGGGAAATCAAGCCCTTTCTACGGATATACTCTATAGCCACTATGAAATTTCAGAAAGGCGGTCAGTGGTAATCCTTGCAGGGCAATTAAATCTGGCCAGTTTAGCTGGCGAAACCAAAACCGACGCACCAAACAGCACATCTACCATTCACTTCGACAACACCCTCAATGACGAAACTGTACCTCGCACTGGGGGAGAACAATAAGAAAGTGCCGATTAGGGGCCACAAAGTGAAGTGTCAGATTGACAGTTGGGTTGATAACGGTGAGCAAAACAGTGTTGTCACGTGTAAAGAGTCATGTGATCAGAGATTACGGCTTGAGGACGCCCGCATGTGATGTCATCACGACGCTGCATCATGACGTCATCACACGACATCATTGCATGGTCAAAGGTGTGACCATCCCAGAGGCAGTGCACAATCAGACGTGGGAGGGCAAGGATCAATAGTACATTGACTGAAAAAAAAAAAAAAAAAAAAAAGAGGAATATGGCTCATTGTCACATGTTTGCCGACAGTGCGAGTGCCACTCTCAGACCTCAGAGTCTCACATTAGGTTTCGCTTAACTTTTTCGTTACCTTTATTCTCACTATAATCAGGTATGGCAATGCACATTGAAACATTAATTAGTACATTAAAGAATACACAAGCACTCTGTGCCATTTTGCAGGTGAGCATCGCTCCCATCAAATGGCGAAGCAGCTTTTTGTGCCGATTTGATATGTGGGGTTTAACGTCCCAAAACCGCCATATGATTGATTATGAAAGACACCGTAGTGGAGGGCTCCGGAAATTTCGACCAACTGGGGTTCTTTAACATACACCTATATCTGAATACACAGGCCTATAGCATGTTTTTCTTTTCTTACATGCAGCGTGAAGTGCTACGCACTAATGAGAAACAAAAAAAAAATGCTGCTAAAAGACACAAAGGAGCACAACTTTGTCTATTTGACAGTGTACCCCTTCAATACAGACCAATACATCAAAAAAAAATAATAATGAATGCATGCCAACTAGCCCAACTTATCAGGCTTTTAGTAAAGCAAAAATGCTATAAAATATTACCTAGCTACCTATACATAGTGCTTTCCCAAATAGGGACTCACTTAATATTTGAGTCCCAAATATTAAGTGAGTCCCAAAAACTGCTTCAAGCCTTCATAAGTGTTCCTCGAAAGTCGCCGAAAAGACAATCACGTCGTCGAGGTACATCAAGCAGGTTTGCCACTTGAGTCCCGACAGAATCGTCTCCATGAGACACTGGAATGTTGCTGGCGCCGAACACAAACCGAAAGGAAGTACCTGAAATTCATAAAGTCCATCGGGCGTAACAAAGGCGGTCTTCTCACAATCTCTCTCATCCACTTCAATTTGCCAGTAGCCGCTTTTCAAGTCCATGGACGAAAAGTAGCATGCGTTTCGTAGTTTATCTAATGAATCATCAATACGCGGCAGAGGGTAGACGTCCTTCTTTGTGATCTGATTGAGCTTCCGGTAGTCAACGCAGAAACGCAAGCTGCCATCCTTCTTTTTGACGAGTACTACAGGTGATGCCCAAGGACTGTTAGATGGCCGAATAACACCATCTTCTAGCATCATTTTCACCTGTTTTTGAATTGCCTCACGCTCCTTTGGGGCGACTCGATAAGGATTTTGCCGGATGGGTCTGGCGTCGGGATCCGTGATGATGCGATGTTTCGTCAGTGCCGTTTGACCAACTCTTGATGTGGATGAGAAGCAGCCGTGCTTGTTGAACAGCGTAAGAAGGCGGTCTCGCTCAATGGGAGATAGCGTTGGACCAACGTCAACAGGTGTCGGTGTAGTGATAGTAGACGCTGCTGCTTCCTCTACTAAATGACAATCTTCCGTTTGGGAGAGTTCGTCAAAATAAGCAATAGCCGTGCCATTAACTATGCGTGGGTGTTCTCTACTGAAATTTGTCAATAAGAGTTCAGCGCATCCGTCAATAACAGTGATGACAGCCCTGGCAACAGAAATGCCGCTAGTGAATGCAAGCTCCTTGATGTGTTCAGCGATGCCAGTACCGTTTTGTAAGATGTCACAGTGCACGGATACGAGGGAACAACTCTGTGGCGGCAGTATGACGTCGTCATCGACAATACGGAAACGAGGTGGCTAGTGTTCCTCATCTGTAGCAGTCTCCGAGCTTGTAGCGAACGTTACGTTTCTGCCACGGATGTCAATTACAGCCCCGTATTTGCGCAAGAAATCCATTCCCAATATGAGCTGTTTACAGCACTCGTGAAGAATGACGAGGGTGGCGACAAAGGTGGAACCAGCGATGAAGAGTCGGGCCGTGCACTTTCCGACCGGTGTCATCAACTGACCTCCTGCCGTTCTTATATTGGGTCCGTGCCATGGCATCCTCACCTTCCTTAGTCTGTCGGCTAGCTGCAGGCTTATTATAGAAAAGTGGGAGCCGGTGTCCACAAGAGCCGTCACTTGGTGGCCATCAATGTGAACGACGAGGTCAGCGCTGATAACGTCGGTTACATCGGCAGTTCTATTCGTCGGATTAGTCGTTGCTGTCGTCGTCTTCGGCATCGCTGGCTTCGAGCTGTCACATGTTTGCAATGGGGGCTGTTCGGAAGTTCGATCATTGGTAATCCCACCCCCCGAGGTCGCTGCGTCGAGTTTCCCCATCGCGGGCTAGGGGACCTGCCTCTGGTGACGTCGGCAAAACTGCGACGATTAGGTGAAGTGCCCCGTGCAGGAGATGGAGAAGGTGACCCGGGCCTCATTGAATTCTGTGGCGGTATGTTCATTAGAGTGTCGTTGTACGTGCGTCGATCGTCGTACGTATACGGGTAATCATGATAGCGAGGAAACATCGAGTACTGAGCGTCGCGATAACGGCAAACTCTGTAAACGTGCCCAGTTTCGCCAGAATGAAAGCATACCGGTCGACGGTCAGCAGTACGCCACAAATCTGTTTTACGACGCTGGTAGGTAAGTGGGGACCCATTATTGAACCACGTTGTGGGCTTCATATTTTGGCTAAGCGGCATTCGTCTTGTCGGCGAGATCGGTGCGGTTGGGAATGTTGTCGGTGCTGAGAGCGGCTGTGTTTGCAGGGTTGGTAGTGATCCAGTCATTGGAGTCCGCTGTGCTGAAGGCGCGACGACGGGGCGTCGGACTGCATCAGCATAAGTCAAATGTCGTAACACATCATCATAGCCGGATGAAGAGAGAGCCTGACGGACCTTATCCCGGACAACATCAGCGACAAAGGACAATGCCGGCGTCGGTTCGGTTGCTGGAATTAAACCAAGCTGCCGAAGCTCTTCCCTCAAAATCTCCCGGATGACTTCCCGCAGAGGCCTGTCGTTGTCGCAGAGGCTCGCCGCAGTTGTAGCGGGACTACTCGCTCAAAAGTTGACCGGGTACTGCTGGCGGTACCGTTGCTGTAGGGCCTATTCAATAGCTGTGGCTTCTTTCGTGAACTGAGCTACTGTGGTTGGCGGATTTCTCACTAGCCCAGCAAACATTTGCTCCTTCATGCCTTGCATTAGATACCGCAGCTTCCTGTCTTCCGGCATCTCGGGATCTGCCCTGCCGAAAAGACGGGTCATGTCCTCAGCGAACATAGCAACGCCCTCATTTGGTTTTTGAATTCGAGCTTCCAAGAGACGTTGTGCATTCTTCTTTCTGTCGAGACTCGTAAAGGTGTCAATCAGCTGGTTGCGAAAGTCGTCCCACGTAGCCAAGCTTCTTTCCCTGTTGATGTACCACGTCTGGGCGTTACCTTTCAGGTAGAAGTACACATTCGCGAGCTTGTCTTCTGGGGTGGCCCACTGGTTGTACTTCGCGCAGCGTTCGAACTGGTCCAGCCAGTCTTGTGCGTCTTCATAGGTCTCACCATTAAAGCAGTCAGGAATCATGGGATTCTGAAGTGTCATGTGCGATGGAGCTGCAATAGCCATGGTGGCTGAAGGCGGCAAGCGTTTGCTGGTAGTTTCTGGCAAGGGATTAGGCTCGGGAGCCAGGCCTCGCAGACGGCGACTGAAACGGTGGACTGGTGTGTCGACGGGTGGTAGCGATTCCGGGCTCGAATGTCGGGACCGCGAAGGGGTGCCAAGCATGAAGACTACCCCGCACCTCCACCAGTGTGACGACGCGGGATCGACGAGCACACAAAGCGCCTCGAACAAATACTGTGCCGTCTCCTCTCGAAGAGAGCGGCCAGGAGCCGTGTTTGCCTTTCAAGTGCCGCCAACGGAAGAGGGGGGGACGCTTAAGCCCCAAATTGGGGCTACTTCCACGTCTTGAAACCAATTTTTCTTTTGTTATGGCCACTTTAAACGAGCACCACAAACGACCTTCAGAGCGTCGTTGGCCATCTTCTCTGTCGGCTCACGGAGAGAGCGAAAGCACCGGTCGTCGAAGGAAGAAGAAATGCCAGGCGGCGGGCAGACTCACCTTACCAGCCCGAGCAACAGCACCGCTTTTTTACGGGGACTTACTGAGTGCTTGTGAATGTTTGTTAAAATGTGACCCCAATTCCTGTTAATTAAAATTACTTTTGTTTAAATGTTCACGAGTATCGACCGTTAACTGACTGGATAGCAGACGATTTGACTCGTCAAATGCGAGCTGCGAGACCAGCATAGTAAAAAAGCGCTTCAACTGCAATCGGCTGCCAACTCAACGTCCGCCAGCAATGGGATACGTCGCCACGGCAAGACCCCCGGTTGAACCCAGACACACGCCCATTGCAAGGATTTCATCGCCAAGAAGTTGAGCAGCTGACAGCAGAAGGGCAGCAACAAGGTGGGCTCATTTTATCTCTCAACGCTCCGCGCACAGCTCAGCACCATTTGTTTCACATACGTCCGCTCCGAGACAAAACGTGCAAGCAAGAATGGACCAGGACGAGCTGACGCATGAGTGTCCAAATGTTACACCATAAGATGAAGCTTCCGCATCAAATATTCGGCCCCAAAGAAAAACAACCCTATCGACGAAGGCTAAAGAAATGTATCAAACGAGCTGCGAAGAGCACTGCCGTAAACTAGATTCTGTTTGGAAAAATGTGGAGAGCGCTCTTCAGGCACTGTCACGCGCTAAGGGAGAGCAGTTTACCGGCGCCAAAACGCAGCTTCGTGCAAGTTACGAGTGCTACGAGCATGCTACCGCAAGATACTCAGCCTTTCTCGAGAAGGCGAAGACGTCTGAAGCCAGGCACGAATTACAGCTCCGACAGGCAATCGATGAAGACCGTGAGCGAAAAGTTACGAGAGGCTAAGCCACAAGAACGCGACAAGACGCAGGAAACAGCATCGCAGTTCTCTCTATTGGCTCACTCAAAAGCTTCCTGGCGATCACGACGATTGGGCTCCTCCACGATTAGCCTGGCTGCTGTGCAGGCCCACGCGCAAGCAGAGGCCGTCGAAGCAAGAGCTCAGTTTGGTCGTAAAGAGGCCGCAATGCGCTTAGAGAGGGCAAGAATTGAGGCCGAGCTTGAGATATTACAACATAAAAAAAGAGGCAGCTGCTGCAGACGCGCAGGCAAGTGCACTCGAGGCAGCTGTGGAACAGGATGGCGGGGAGTGTGTGCGCACACACCCACCTTTAGACCGGACACTACGGGTTTAGAGCTATATCACTGAGCAAGCCGCCATACGTGATGCCGAGCTTACGTCTCTTCAGGCACCAGTTGTTTATCCGAGAAGCCAGAGCTTGGAGCATGCCAAAGTAACCAACCACCTCACGGACTTGCGTGACTATCATCAGCCGCCTGCGTACACGCCAGCACCCAACAGTTCCAGCTCAGAGCATGTCGGCGTCCTCAAATTCCTGTGCCGCAAGGACCTTGTCTCTACAGGACTTACGAAGTTTGATGATCGGCCTGAGAACTTTCGAGCTTGGAAGTCATCTTTCAAAGGCGTCATCAGAGATGTAGACCTTTCTGCGCAGGAAGAGCTCAACCTTCTAATCAAACGGCTTGGTCCCGAGTCATCGCATCAAGTTCGAAGGTTGAAATCTGTTCATGAGGATGACTTCTCGAAGAGCTTAAACATCGTGTGGAAACGGCTCGACAACACCTTCGGACGTCCCGAGGCAATTGAGGATGTGCTGCTGAGGAGGTTGGAGGAATTCCCAAAAATATCGTGCCGGGATCATGCCAAATTGCAAGAGCTCGGAGACCTCCTGCTGGAACTCGAAGCTGCCAAATCTGATTCCTACCTCGCCGGTCTTAACTATTTGGATAGCGCAAGAGGAGTAAACAAAATTGTTTCCAAGTTACCATCTGGACTTCAAGAAAATTGGATGTCAATGGGGACTAAATACAAAAAACAGAACAACACTGCGTTCCCACCCTTTGCGGTTTTTTTCAAAGTTCGTTCAAGACCAGGCAAGCATGAGGAACGATCCCAGCTTCATCCTGCAACCACAACACGTCTCGCCTTCGATCACACAGCGAAAAGAAGAAACGACCACCAAGACCCCGCTGCACAGTCATCTGTGTCAGCAAGGAAAACAAATGTAGATCACGCCTTCGAACAGGTTCAGAAAACCACTCCAAAGCAGCTGCTTGAATCGAAGAGCTTCGAAAAATGGTGCCCGCATCACAAGAAGCCTCATCCTCTTGCAAGGTGTCGCGTTTTCCATAAAAAAACACTGGAAGAGTGGATGACCTTTTTTAAAGCGCATGGAATACGTCTACGATGTTGTTTATCCTCAAACCACACGCAGTGGCAACGCAAGGCGGTCGTAAAATGCTACATATGCAGCAGCGGTAATCATACGACAGCGCTTCACCCATCAACTACGGGCTCAGAGTCACCGAAGCCTATTGAACACGATAACAGCTCTGCTCAGAATTTGGATGAAAGAGTCACATCTACGCGTACCGAGGTGGCAAACAGGAACGACAACTACAGATCGTGCTCTAAAATCTGCCTCGTGGATGTGACTCATCAATCTCAGCCTGACAAGATATTAAGAGCGTACACCATACTCGATGAACAGAGTAATCGTTCGTTGGTTCGGCCAGAACTTCTCGCCGAGTTCAGTGTGGAGGGCACACCTACCCAGTACACATTACGCACTTGTTCCGGCAGTACTGAGGTTGTTGGTAGGATCGCAAACGACTTTTTTGTGCGGAGCGTATCGGGCAATGTCAAGCTCTCCCTTCCGCCTGTTCTTGAGTGCGATGAGATTCCGGACAACAGGGAAGAAGTTCCAACGCCAGACGCAGCACGGAACTACCCGCACTTGAAGGCCATTGGCGCTCACATTCCACCTCTCAAAGAGGCAAGAACGCTGCTCCGCCTCGGTCGAGACGTTCTCAGAGTCCACAAAGTTCGCCAGACCATTAATGGGCCGCTTGACGCTCCTTATGCACAGAGGCTCGATCTCGGATGGGTCATTGTGGGAAACGTCTGCCTGGGTCGTACGCGTAAAACAGGCACCATACATGTGTTAAAAACACACATTCTGGGCAACGGAAGACCATCCCTTTTCACCCCATGTACAAAACATTTCATGGTGATGGAAGCGCCGGTTCTCTACACTGCGGATAGGCATCAGGTCAAGAATGATTTCTCATCAATAACAGCATCGGATGACACCTTGGCATCTAACCTGTTCGAGACCAACGCGAAAAGACAACGAGCGTTCCCTGTCTATAGAAGACAGAGCCTTCCTCAATATTATGGATAGGGAATTATACAAAGACAGGTCAAACAACTGGGTTGCCCCGCTCACCAAGAAGATGGCTTCCGAATAACTGAGAACAGGCTCTCTCTCGCCTGCACTCGCTGCGACGCACGTTGCGAAAAAACCCCGAGACAAAAGAGCGCTTCGTGCTCTTCATGAGAGGACTGTTCGTCAGGGGTCATGCAGAGGAAGCTCCACCACTCAACATCGAGGAAGAGGGCTGGTACCTACCCATATTCGGCGTTCACCATCCTCAGAAACCCGATCAAATCCGCGTGGTGTTTGACTCCAGCGCGCAGCACAAAGGAGTGTCTCTGAATGGTGTCCTTCTCACCGGACCCGACCTGACAATCTTGTGGGAATACTGATACGCTTCCGGCAGGATTCAGTGGCGATAACTGCGGACATTGAGCAGATGTTTTACGATTTTGTCGTTCGTGAAGATCATCAGAACTACCTAAGGTTCCTCTGGTTTAAGGACAATGACGTCTCCCAAGAAATCATGGAGTGCCGAATGAAGGTGCACGTTTTCGGCAACAATCCCTCACCCGCGGTGGCAACATATGGGCTTCGGCAAACTGCTCAAGAGGCTGCTCAACGATTCGGTGAAGATGCAAGGAGGTTCGTCGAGCGAGACTTCTACGTCGATGATGCACTCAAGTCTCTTTCGTGTGAGGAAGACGCCATCAGTCTGTTGCAGAGAACGCAAAAAATGCTTTCTACAGCTAACATAAGGCTGCACAAGATTGCCTCAAATAGGCAGAATGTGCTGAATGCATTTTCTCCACAAGACCGTGCGCAGGGACTGAAAAGTCTTGACTTGAACAAAGATGCATCAAATATGCAGAGAAGCCTCGGTCTACTTTGGGATGTAGGCAACTACACCTTCGTCTTCAGAGCTCCTCTTCAAGACCAGCCCTACACACGGCGAGGGTTGCTGTCAACTGTCAACAGTCTGTTCGACCCGCTGGGGTTCGTGGCACCTGTAACGGTTCAGGGAAAGCACCTGCTCTGTGACCTCATGACGGAAGGTTACGACTGGGACACGCCACTTTCGGATGCAAAGAAACAAAGTTGAGATGAATGGAAGAATTCTCTACAAGCACTTCATTGCCTACGTGTGCGGAGAACTTATGTACTGCACTCAACTTCTGAAGCCGCCACTAGAGAAATTCACGTGTTCTCAGATGCTTCCACGAGTGCCATCGCCGCGGTAGCGTACTTACGGGTAATCGACAAGCAGGGAAACAAACATGTCGGATTTGTCATGGGAAAGGCGAAGCTCGCGCCGAAACCAGACCACACAATCCCAAGGCTGGAGTTGTGTGCAGCGGTCCTTGCTGCAGAAATGGCCGATGCCATACTACGAGAGTTAGACTTCCAGCCGAGTTCTGTCACATTTTACACAGACAGCAAGGTAGTTCTGGGATACATCCACAATGAAACGCGAAGATTCTAAGTGTATGTAGCTAACCGAGTTCAGCGCATACGTGCCAGCACACGACCAGATCAGTGGAAGTACGTGTGTACGGAAGAAAATCCAGCAGACCACGCCACCAACAAACAGTGGCGTCAAACAAGCACACACCAGACGGGGAGCGTGCCCTCTCCTCTCGAAGAGAGCAGCCAGGAGCCGTGTTTGCCTTTCAAGTGCCGCCAACGGAAGTGGGGGGGATGCTTAAGCCCCAAATTGGGGCTACTTCCACGTCTTGAAACCCCTTTTCCTTTTGTTATGGCCACTTTAAACGGGCGCCGCAAACGACCTTCAGAGCGTCGTTAGTCACCTTCTCTGTCTGCTCACGGAGAGAGTGAAAGCACCGGTCGTCGAAGGAAGAAGATATGCCAGGTGGCGGGCAGACTCACCCTACCAGCCCGAGCAACAGCACCGCTTTTTTACGGGGACTTACTGAGTGCTTGTGAATGTTTGTTAAAATGTGACCCCAATTCCTGTTAATTAAAGTTACCTTTGTTTAAATGTTCACGAGTGTTCGACCGTTAACTGGCTGGATAGCAGACGCTTTGACCCGTCAAATGCTAGCGGCGAAACCAGCATAAATACGCTTTATCGATCGTAGGAAAAAGACTGCAACGACTTCTTCGTCTTTTGCCCTCGGTCAACGTCACTCGCGCTGCTTCGTTCTCGCCACCAATGGCACATACGCGCGCCAATATGCTACTGAAATTAGTCACAATATTTTTTTCCAATTTTGTATTCAATGCACCTTTGTTATAAATTTGTATAGAGCACCAGATGTCTTGTAACCTGTGACAGCCAGTAGCCCCTTTCTCATCTTATTACGCTTTTCTGCATGTCCCAAGAGAGTGCAGACTTGATGGTCGTGGGTTCAATCCTAGTTGTGGCGGTCACGTTTCGATATAGGTGAAATTGTAGAGGCCCGTGTAGCGTGTGATGGCGTGTGATGTCAGGGCATGTTAGAGAACACCAGATGGTCAACATTTTTGGAGCCTTCCACTTTGGTGTCTCTCACAATATTTCTTGGTTTTGGGACGTAAAACCCTAAATATTATTACAATTAAAAATACACGTTGTTGGTTCTTTGCAGAAGCAATTGATGATCTCCATTCTATTATAATAGACAATTTACATATGCCACCTGCTACATTTACGGCATCACAAATAATGGACGGTGAAATGTGTGAAAATGTTCCTAAAAAATTAACAAAAAGGAACTTCAAAGATTTTCAAGGACTTGCGAAAATTCCAGCACATACAAGGGCTTGAAAAAAAACTTTTCCAATTCACGGGTTTTCAAGGGTTTCAAGGATGTGCATGAACCCAGGTGTGTGCACCACAGCACACTGCAGTCTAATGAAAGGAATTTGGCTGGGACTGCAGAAAAATTCAGATCCCCCTTAAATCTACAGGAGCCATAATCATATCACTGTGGTACAATTAAACCTGCTTATAATGAACCTCCATATAATGAATTCCTGGATATAACAAAGTCTTTCTATTCCCCACCGTCGCTCCATAGGAGCACATGTATTTGCAACCTCTATGTAACAAAGTAACCGCGGGAGACAACCTTGATACAACGAACTTTCCCCATGGACAATCTTAAAATTTTGCTCCAAATTTCGTCATTTTGGTACGAGCCTGCACCTTCCGCCGCTTCTCTGCCCCCACCGAAGCGCGAAGCGGTGGCGGCGGGCACGCGGGCCGCGTTTGCGTGAGGCGGGCCTGCACCTCACGAGCCGGCGTTGCACCCTTTCTCGCCGCTGCGGTCGCATGCGTAAGTGTGCCCCTCCCCCCCTTCCCCTCAAAACGAAAATAAAAAAACCTATTTTTGTGCGTTGGCAGTGCCACGCTTTTAGTTAGCGTCACATATGTGGGGACACGCTGCATATGGAGGGCGCTTTACTGATTAGTTTTCCGCGGTAACCATGTTTGTGTCCGTCGACACCGTGCAAGCGTGCACAGTTTCACTGCGCGCGCATGACGTGTCCCCCGAAGACGTTCAGTTTTTTTTTTAAATTTTGATAGCAATTATGTATATGGGCAGTTTCAGCTGGGTTTTTGCCGCCACTGCCGCCTTCATTAATACGTATACGTACCTATATACTATATATATTGTGAGCGCTGATTGTGTTGCTCATCATTTTCACTTTCACCTGCGCATACAAAGCACCGTGATCATCATCATCGTAGCGGCTCGCTGCTTGTTCGGTTGCTGGCTCGCGCGTCTGGGTTGACAATAAAACGGTCGCTCCTTCGTACCTGACGTCGTCTCACAAGTGGTGGAGGTGCTGTGATTCCCAAGTCCTCCTGCACTACCGGTCACCCCTGGAGCTCCGATCAGGTCGACGGCTGTGCTTGCCAACAGTGATGGCGCAAAACGACCCACCCCCTACCGCCTTCTTCGCACCACCCGCTCAGCCTGCTGGGCCTCACCACACCGTGAGTACCTCGCAACGAGACCCTCCAGTGTTTTCTGGCCTTCGCGGTGAGGACGTAGAAGAATGGCTCGACAGTTACGACCGTACCAGTGCTTGCAATTACTGGGATGAGGCACATAAGCTGCGCTATGTACCCTTTTATCTGAAGGAGGTTGCTAAGACGTGGTATCATAACCACGAACGCGACTTTCCTGATTGGTCAGCATTCACGGTGCAGCTGCGTCAAATATTCGGCACTTCTACAGGACGCTCTGAGGTAGCTAAACAGAAGCTCGCTACCCGCATCCAGGGGCCTGACGAATCGTACACATCGTACATTGAAGACGTTCTGGCCCTCTGCCGCCGCGCCCAAAAGGACATGCCGGAGGCCGATCGTATTCGGCAAGTAATGAAAGGCATCAACTCCGTCGCCTTTAATGCTCTTGTCATGCAGAGCCCGACAACAGTTCAGGACATTATTACCACCTGCCAGCGCCTGGACGCACTTTACTCAATGCGCCTTCCACACGCCTCCTATGACACTCGTCTTACTGGCGAGCATGAGCTGCGAGCTCTAATTCGCACCATAGTGAGAGAGGAACTTCACAGCCTTGTTCCTGCCAGCGCACCGACTTCACCTGCCCGCTCACCCCCTCCTAACCTGCGGGAAATTATAAAGGACGAATTGGCGTCGATGACGAGCGTCGCACGTGCCCCGCCTCCTGTGCCCTTACATGTGCCTACGTATGCCGAAGTCGTGTCACGGCCTCCTCCACCTACTCCACCTGTAACTACGGACGTCGTATACGACCATTTGGCCGCGATGGCAGCCAAGGCACCACCACAACCACACTTCCCTGCCTGGCGCCCTACGCGCCCCGTCTGTTACTACTGTGGCATAAGAGGACATATCTCCCGCTTTTGCCGTCGGCGCCAGCAAGATGAACGACGAGGTTATTCTTCGTACGAGAGTGACCGGGCTGCGAGGTCTGACCCCTACGTTCCAGGAACCTACATTCCCTCGTCACGACGTTCGCCTTCGCCTCCTTTGTCCCACGGTGAACCTCGTTCTTCCCGCTCACCCCGCCGTCGTTCACCATCGCCCTTCCGCCGTACTACTTCGCCTTTACGTTCTGCCCTGATGCCCCTCGACAGCCACTCGGAAAACTAGCAGCTGCAGTTTTTGGAGGAGAAACTGCCTGTCGTCGAAGTGTCCCAATTCCTCCTGCGCGCCCTGCAAATTTACTAACTGTTTGTGTAGAAGGCATTTCGGTTGACGCACTCGTGGACACTGGAGCAGCCATTTCGGTCATTGATCGCGAACTATGTCATCGTCTACGAAAAGTGCAAACTCCATATGTTGGTCCGGTGTTATGTGGTGCTAATGAAAATAGAATTTACCCTATTGGACAATGCACTGTTCGTGTTCTGATCGACGGAATTCGTCACCATATACAATTGGCTGTGCTTTCTTCATGTGCTCATCCGATTATATTGGGCTGGGACTTCCTGTCAGCCGCTTCCGCTGTCATTTCGTGTGGTCCGCCCGTTATTCGCATTACGGACACTGAAAATTCTAGTGCTTACGATTTTTCGTCGCCTCACCTTGTTGCAGCTGCAGACTTTGTACTGCCCCCGGCCCAAGAACGTATCCTCACCATTAGATCCAGCGATACCATTGACGGTGACGCAGTGGTTGTCCCCGATCAGCGCTGCATTTTCCGAGGAATCGCCATCGCATGTTGTCTGGTGCGGTTTTCGCGTGGTCATGCCAGTCTCACCGCCTACAACACGACAACAGAGCCACAACTACTGCCAGAGGGGTCCACTGTTGCCAGCCTTATCGACATAGCACCGGTATGTGTCGTCACTGTATCGTCTCCGCCGTCAGTCGCTAAGTGTACGCCACCAGGAGGCTCATCTAATGCGCTTAAAGCCACTTTGAGTCCATATCTCACTCCAACGCAAACTAATGACTTAATGGCCCTTTTAACAAAACACAAGACTTGTTTTGACGTTTGTTCGGATGGCTTAGGTCAAACTACGGTGACCTCTCATCACATCGCCACAGACGGTTCTCGTATTATCCGCCGTCGCCCTTACCGCGTGTCGTCTTCAGAACGCAAGGTCATCGAGGAACAAGTCAATGACATGCTCGCACGCAACGTTATCAGACCTTCCACAAGCCCTTGGTCTTCTCCTGTTGTCCTAGTTAAGAAAAGGGACGGATCAGTGCGATTTTGCGTTGATTACAGGGCACTAAACAAAATTACGCGCAAGGATGTATATCCTATGCCTCGAATTGACGATGCACTTGACACCTTACAGGGTGCAGAATATTTCTCAAGTATCGACCTACGATCTGGGTATTGGCAGATCCCGATGCATGAGTCTGATAAAGAGAAGACAGCGTTTGCTACTCCTGATGGTCTCTTCGAATTCAATGTGATGCCTTTTGGGCTCTGCAATGCCCCAGCCACATTTGAGCGGATGATCGATACGGTGCTGCGTGGCCTAAAATGGAAGACCTGTCTTTGTTACCTGGATGACATCGTCATCTTTTCATCCAGCTTCTCGCAACACCTAGAACGTCTAGACGAGGTGCTCACATGTCTAGCCAAAGCCGGTCTCCAGCTAAATACCAAGAAGTGTCGGTTTGCGAGCCGCAGCATCAAAGTGTTAGGCCACGTTGTCAGCAAGCTTGGCATCGAACCTGATCCCGACAAAGTGGCCGCTGTGCTGCACTTTCCTAAGCCCACCACGCTCAAAGACCTTCGCAGCTTCCTCGGCTTAGCCTCTTACTTCCGCCGTTTTGTCCGTGATTTTGCCACTATCGCGGCTCCTCTTCACAAACTCCTGACCACAAGTGCATCATTTCTTTGGACAGATGACTGTGAAGCTGCTTTCCAGACCCTGAAGCGATGCCTCACGTCAGGGCCAGTTCTTCGCCATTTTGATCCCACAGCCCCTACTATATTACACACTGACGCAAGTGGGCACGGAATCGGCGCTGTTCTGCTGCAGCGTGACCAGGCTTCACAAGAGCAAGTCGTGGCTTACGCGAGCCGTACTCTCTCCCCAGCGGAACGCAATTACAGCATCACTGAACAGGAATGTCTCGCTATCGTATGGTCCGTGCAAAAATTTCGCCCCTATTTGTATGGCCGCCGCTTCACGATCGTCACGGATCATCATGCGCTCTGTTGGTTGTCATCATTAAAAAACTTGTCAGGACGCCTCGGTCGTTGGGTGCTCCGACTGCAGGAGTATGACTACAGTGTCACATACCGGTCGGGCCGCAAACACCAAGATGCCGACGCTTTGTCACGCTGTCCGCTGTTGCAAAATCATGACGCATCTACCTGCTGCGCAGCACCTCCCAGCCAAGAGACCACGCAGATGACCAGTCTTAGTCCCATCGAGCCCACTGCACCGGATGACTTCCTTCAATCCGCAGACCTCACCTCGCTCCAACGTGCAGACACATACTGCCGTACAATCATCGATCGGCTCACCGGCTCATCTCGTGCTCCCAACAGCCGCTTGCGACGACAACTCACGCGTTTCAAACTTCATGACGGAACGCTACTTCGACAAACTTACCATCCTCTCGGTAGCCGATGGGTCCCGGTCATACCTCGCTCACTTCGACTCCAAGTCTTAGAAGCCTTTCATGACGACCCGACGGCTGGCCACTTGGGTTTTCATAAAACCTACGATCGCATTAAGACTCGCTGCTTCTGGCCTGGCCTCTCCACTAGTGTTTCCAGGTACGTCACTTCCTGTTCATCATGTCAACACCGAAAACGTTCGACATCTCTTCCCGCCGGCCCTCTACAGCCTCTCCCGTGCCCATCCGCTCCCTTCGAGTTCGTCGGCATAGACTTATACGGACCCCTTCCGCTTACCGCCGCCGGTCACCGCTGGATTGTTACTGCCGTAGACCATCTTACTCGCTACGCTGAGACGGCAGCTCTTCCTACTGGAGCTGCCAGCGAAGTAGCCGACTTTGTTCTGCGTGACATTATCCTGCGCCACGGCGCCCCTCGTGTTCTCCTGAGTGACCGTGGCAAGACATTTCTTTCTCGTGTGCTCGCTGAAGTTTTACAGGCCTCTGACACAATCCATAAGACCACCTCGGCATATCATCCGCAAACCAATGGTCTTACTGAGCGTTTTCATAGAACTTTGTCAGACATGATCTCTATGTATGTCCAACCCGATCACAAGAACTGGGACACAATACTACCTTTCGTCACGTTTGCCTATAACACTGCCATACAACGCACTACAAGTTACAGCCCGTTTTTTCTTGTGTATGGCCGTGCACCATCTTTTGTTCTAGACACCAGCTTTTTGTCCACGCCTTCTGTCCCATCTGCGTCCCTTCCGGAAGAATTCGCTGCCCGTGTCAACCACTGCCGCACAATCGCCCGCGCCAACACCTCTACCATTCAGGCCCAGCGCAAAGTTCGTTGTGATGCGACACGTCGAGTTGTGTCATTCTACCCAGGCGACGAAGTGCTCCTCTGGACACCTGTTCGCACACCCGGCCTCTGTGAAAAATTCATTCACAGATACCTGGGTCCTTACACCGTGCTTGAACGAACATCGGCCGTAAATTATCGCGTCGCGCCGGTTACTTCGGCTTCTGATCGCCGTCGTCGCGGGACCGAGATCGTCCATGTGTCTCGCCTGAAACCTTATATCCAGCGCTCATACACTTACTAAATGAACGTCTTGCAGACCGCTTTCGTGTAGGGGGGAAATAGTGTGAGCGCTGATTGTGTTGCTCATCATTTTCACTTTCACCTGCGCATACAAAGCACCGTGATCATCATCATCGTAGCGGCTCGCTGCTTGTTCGGTTGCTGGCTCGCGCGTCTGGGTTGACAATAAAACGGTCGCTCCTTCGTACCTGACGTCGTCTCACAATATATGTAAACTCAAGAAGAAAAAAAAGCCGCCCCCGCTCGGCGCTCAGCTTGTCACGATGTGCCGACGGCCGCTTATCTCGCACGCGTACTTTGACCCGCGAATGCAGAGGAGGGAGAGGGGGGTTAGATGCTTGTGCATGCAGGCTTATCGTTCAGTGGGGACAATCGCCTTTGAGAGGAACGTTTGCGTTTGCTCTTTTCACACAGTCCCTTCGCGTTGAAACCGCACTGATACTTTCGGAGATAGCAAGCACGCAAGCGAATTCGACCGCCCTTAAAATCCAAGTTCATTACTGCTACTCAAGCGATCCCCCCCTCCCCACGTTGTTTCATGCTCGTTTAAAACAGGTGGTTTAGTTTCTGTTTAAGCATTCGATGGCAGTTCTAACACGTGGGAGATGTTATGCACTTTCCAGGCGATAGGGATGCGCCGACTCATGTGATTTCTGCATCAGCAGCGCTCGCGCGCTTTTACCTGCTTGTGAAAGTAGCAATGCGCGGGGGCATGTGTCAATCTGGACTTGTGGCGGAACATGGCGGCGAAAGCAAGAACCCGCCGTGAGTGTCCATATATTTGCTGTCGCAATAAAAACGCAGTTTTTTTAACTGTAAAATGAAAGTTAGGGGTTAGCTCTGCCTTCAGGCCCCCTTTTATTTATATTGTACGCTTATTTTTCGAATTTTCATACTGAACCTGCATATAACAAAAACCTCTTTATAATGAATTTTTCGGGGAATTCATCAATTTCGTTATATCCAGGTTTAACTGTACCACTGTGCTCATAAAACTAGTTTCAAACAAACACAAACTTTCGAATGCTTTTTATAGTGCAACCATAAACACCTGGCTTGCTTAAGGGGAGAATAGGGTCCTTGAAACCGAAAATCGCTAAACAATACGATTTTTTGAAAATGCTATATTTGGATTCTCCCACTATCACTGCATGATCTCGCCAATTTTCATGCGTCCTAGATTGGTAATTTAGCCATAAGAGTAGTTTATGTGACGTTAGTGAGTTTAATTTTTGGCGATGGATGCGTGAAAAATGGGCTTTTTCAGCGCCGCGGTGTTGCCATTCTACGCTTGCTACAGCAGCCGTCTTGGTCACACTCAAAAGAGCCGCCCCTTTTCTTTCATACCCCGCCGCGCTTGTCTTTGTCCACTCAGTAAGCACGCCATGAATCAGTGTAAAAAAAAAAGCCCCGTCACGTGAGCCTATTCGTGCGGTGAGCATACGTGACTAATTCACGCCTTCCAATTCGCCGGGTCTCCAGAGCTGTCTGCTGCGTGCGGCAACGGAGCGCACGCGAAGCGGCGTGTGTATGTCACTTTGTACTCGTCGGCTTCCTGAACTAGCGTGAGCTGGCGAGAAATTAGAGCAAGCATCTCTGTATAGTCTCTACGTGCGGCGGTATGCGGCGGTATACTAGTACGATGCTGAACGAGCTCGACGAAGCCGCCGGGACAGTGCTGTAGGCTTACGCTCTCGGCCGCATTTTCCCGATCTGTCTGCTGCGTGCGGCAGTAGAGCGCACGTGAAGCGGCAATTGTATCTCGCTCACATGTTATTGTTCTCCTCGGCTTCCTGAACTCACGCGAGCTAGCGAGAAATTGGAGCAAGCGTTTCTCAAGTCTGCACATTCAGGCACGCCGGCGAATCAGCCCGACAAAGCGCGCCGCAGCCACCGGGCCAGTGCGTTAGGCCTATGCTCTCGGCCCCGTTTTGAACCTGGCTTGAACCTTTCATCATGCCGAAGCCGTATCGCAAGTTTTGCACCGCTCACAAGTTTGGAAGAAAGCGCAAGAAATCTACGGCAAAAAGAGATAATGGTGCAGGTATATCCGACGCACACCTAGTGCAGGACGGTGCGGCGACGGAACACGATCCGTCGGATGAAACGCCGACATCTCCACCCGCTTCTCCGGCCGCCTCGGACGACGTCGGCGATAGGCAGCACATAAGGAAAGACGCAACCTTTTTGACGATCGCCGATCGTGCGCCACAGCAGAAAGTGAGTGATGATAAGATCAGCAGCTTATCGGCAATTTCGGCGAGCGAGCGCAAACTGCGAACGCTCGCGACAGCGCGCGAGGACTCTGACCCGTCGGCGGCTACCTACGGGATCGTCGACTTATCCGCAATAAACAAGCTTCTTGAAAGAACGACTAAATGCCGGACATGCAGTGGGACCATTTCTATTGAAAAAGGTGAGTGTGAATATGGACTTGCAATAAAGCTGATTTCAGAGTGCCGCAACGGTGGACTTGTTGACGGTGAGTGGAGCTCTAGGAGAGCACCCAGTCAGGCTAAATGCGCTGCATTTGAAGTCAATATCAGTGCGTCTCGTGCCGTGCAAAGCACAGGAAATGGCCAGGCAGCCCTAAACGACATCTTCTCTGTAATGGAAATTTCTCACAGGGGACTTCACTACAAAAGCTATCAGAGCAATTTGAAAAATAAACTGAATCCTGCGGCAACAAGAGCTGCAGGCAAGGTCCTCTCTGATTGCACCATGTCAGTGAAAACATTATACAAAGATCTGTGCTTTGACAACCCCGGTAATGTGGCCATCTGTTATGATGGCACATAGATGACCAGAGGCCACCTGTCGCACATTAGTGTGGGTGTTGTTATAGAGCTGTTTTCTGGCTATGTTTTAGACTATGTTGTCCTGTCAAATGTTTGTGCCAGCTGCAAGTGCGCACCACCAAAAGAGCACCCAAATTACTTGGTTTGGGAGTCAATGCGCATCTGCCAGAAAAATACACAGTGCAAATCAGGGCACATGGAAGTGGAGGCAGCAGTCACTCTCTTTGAACGCTCAATTTCCCGTCACAACTTGCAGTACACAGTGATGCTGTGTGATGGGGACAGTACATCATTTCGTGCTGTTGAAGACTCAACAGTTTACGGTTTCATACAGGTTCAAAAAGAGGACTGTATAAACCATGTCCAAAAACGAATGGGTACTGCACTACGCAATCTTGTTCAAAAGCATAAAGATTCTGGTGAAACACTGAGCGGAAGAGGCCGCTTGACAGGTGATGTCATAGAAGAAATTGTCGAGATACTATGGCTGGGCTCTGAAGTCCAATGTTGGTGATGTAGATGCAATGCACCGGGCAGCCATGGCCACATATTATCATGTGACATCGACTGATGAAAGGTCCAACCACACCTTGTGCCCAAGTGGCAGTGACTCATGGTGCAAGCAGAATGTTGCTGCTGCAAGGGGAGAACCGTTGCAAAGACACACCTATAACTTCCCACAAAATGTACTTGATGCACTACTTCCAGTCTACGAGCGACTTTGTGACAAGGAGCTGCTAAAACGCTGCCAAAGAGGCAAGACACAAAACAAGGCACTCCATTCTGTCATATGGTCTCTAATGCCTAAAGAGAAGCATGCTTCACTCATAGCTGCTGAGACTGCAGTTGCTGAGGCCGTGATGCGCTTCAATTCAGGAATGAAAGAAGCCTCCATACATATCCTCAAAGAACTTCAGCTAGAGCAAAACTCCATGAGCGAGCGACAGGCAGAAGAGAAGGATTCTCGTCAGATCATGAGCGCCAAGCGAAAGCATTCAGCATCTTCCAGGTTCCTGCCACAAGCAAAGCGGTGGCGACGACAAAAGTGTGACAAAGACTACTGTCCTGGTGCTTTCTGAGGCCTTTATATGCAAAGAGAAGCATTTTTGTTTGTGTAGAATTCCTTGAATATACAGAGCTTTGTTTTTTGCCATTTTCTCAATTTCAGTTTTTTGGCCACCTTTCCTTCTTCTGACAAGCGCTTCTTAGCTTTGGTACACTGGAATTTGATAATTTTTGTCTTGCTGAGAAGCTGGATGCTTAGTGAGTGCAGGAAAGTGCCATATGGAACTATAGGACTCCATAAATTGTTAGAAAAAGTAAAATACAAAAATTATTGTTCTTTGATAATGGAAGGATGAACTTCTAAACTTCATAACTTTTGTTGTAGGAAAGCTAGAGCCATGAAACTTGCTTTTTGCACTCTTGGCTGATTGTAAAATGGAATGACATTTAATTAACAAGATCTGTACAGCCAATTTACTGAAAAGGTGATTAAAATAACATTTAATTAATGACTAATTAAAAACAAAATGGTAAAAGGTACTAAAAACTGACTTCATATTTGACATCTGCACATGTAAATACACAATCTCATAAGTTTTCATCACCCTAGCTTAAATAATAAGATGCCTGATGGCTAAGTGCCTCTTCACCCCTTATATGGGTACTGAAATTAAAATTTACCATTTTTTTTACGTCAAATAAAAGACCAAGTCACGAAAAGCCTAGAATACATACTGGCAAGTGTGGGTGCATGCCACAAAATTTATTACATGCTTTTAAAAGCTAGTTCCTACAGCACCCTGACATCACAACACGGTATGAGCTTTCCATAACGTGCTCACACAACATATAATGATGTTCCCACGGCCACTCCACTATGTGGCTCCATTGGGAACACAGTAAGGGGTGACACGGGTCTTAGAAGTCCAAAAATCGCAAAAAAAAATCAACTTTTTGAAGCTGACATTTTCGGAATCTATACCTATTTTTGCACCTATCTGAGAAGTTTCTAGCTTCTTGTGTCATTATTTCTGGTGCAAAATCAATTTATAACATCCCTATGCGATGAATGTAAGCACAAATTGACGCTAAAATCGCGCTTTTTCCGTGCCGAACTATTGCCGTTATACATGAGCTATCGTGTTCATCTTGGTCTCGTTTGGAAGGGTCGTTCTTCATCTTCAATTTCACGCCACCGCTGGCATGCCTTGCTCATTGGTTTTTTAACAAAAACGCGTCATCGAGAAGCACTAGCGCGCGATTCTATCGGCTGCTTCGGGCATGTGACAAAACCTAGGCATTTGATTGGCCAAGTGGTGTTTACGGCGTCTGCTTCACCATCGTGACGCACACGGACATGCGCCAATTTTTCATGGTGCTACTGACTGCCTGCGGCAGTAAAGAAGTTTCATGTTAAAGTAATTTGTGAAGCAGGTGTGGCGATCGTTCGTTTGCTGTGAACTTCAGAAAGAGCCCCGCTATGGCTCAGGACAACAAGGATAACGAACTCGCTGCGGTCAACGGCGGTCGCCGAGTCACCGGTGTAGGCCTAACTCACATACGAGCCCGTTAGTTGCTAACAACGTTACTGTTTTGCAGCCTCATCAGTTAGAGAACGCCAAGTAAAAAGCAGAAGTGAAGCTACAAGAGATATCAATTTTTGTAGTGAAGGAACGGAAGCGCAGTCTTATCACTAAACGCGCCGATGCCGCGGTTCCCCCCGCCTGACGAAAGAACCTTGAATTGCGCGACAGGTCATCAGAGTGGAGTACGCCGCACGTCGACAAACAACAGAAAGTCAATCCGTTCGCGGTGAGTGTACTCGCCGCACGTGTAATGGAGGCTACTGGCAACAGGTAGACTGCTTTGACGACGAGTTTGCAACTTTGACGTGGTCTCCGCTCGAAAATCTTACGTGAAAAGTCTTACGTGAAAAAGGAAACTGACAACTCGGCACTCGTGTAGCCTCGAAATCGGTGATCGAGGGTGCAAGTTTGGTTCGCGACATTTATGGGTAACTCATTCTGGACAAGCCGGAAAACATTGCCGTGTTATTCAACGGATCGGGGATGACGCGCGCACATTCGTTGCATATCGCCGTCAGTACAGTGATTGAACTAATAAGCGGCCTTGTGGCAGACGAGTACACGGCGACAACTTGCTACAGGACTAGAAGAAACGACACGCTCGTGCAAACAATCAGTCCTATTACATTCGCGGTGCACATGAACTGACTAAAAGTATGCGTGTCGTATTTTTCACTTGAAACGGCAAAATAAAGTTTCAACAGCAGTGTTCTCGAAGCAGTTTTTTACCCTTTTCTTGTGCTTGTTCGGTAAAAGTGGACTTAGGACAGCTAAAGCTGTGATTGCTTTTGACAGTGTAGCTAAATGTGCACAAAAAACAATGCTGAGAGCTGGTTTTTAATGAGTAGTTTGATTTTTTTTATTTTATATAAAAATATTTGTTTTTGGTTACATGCAATGAACTTTATTGTGCTGTACCTCGAGAAGTACTCATTCAATTATCGATCAGCTTGCAGCGTTGCACTCCTTAGGCTTTCTAGTATCCATATATAAGCTAATGATCTTTTAAAAAAAAATCGAACACCAAAGACTTCTACCATCCAAAATTTCAGGTATTCTTACATATTGATGTCTACGAGGCAGATTTTGAACTTAACTCGAAAGGAGCACAACCTTGTCTGCCACATCTGTTGGGCTTCCACATAAAGGAGGAGAGGCTGAGGAAATGGCACTTTCGTGTTTCATGTGTAAAAGTGTTGTCGGCAATACTTTGGTTCATGTACAAAAATACAATCAAGCCTCTCCATTGCCTTGTTCTTCATAAAACAATCATGTGACACCACCCCACCAGTGCTTCCACAACATAGCCAAAAGAAACACTTTCATCTTGCTATCTCATAAGAATATGCTTAGAAATCCTCTTCAAATTTTTTTTTTCTGCAATTTCGCTTTGGAGTATAAGAAAAATATTTCAGAAATATCTGGGAGATATTCTAAAACTGTTCTATTCGATTCACACTTGCACTTCAATATTCGAATTGGCTTCACACCTAAAATTTTTCTATTTGCACAGCTCTAAAAATATCTTATCAGCACTTACTGAGCTTTCCACTTATGTACCATATTTTTGCGCGTATAACCCGCCCCTGCATATAATCCGCACCCCCACTTTCAGCTAACCGAGAAAGAAAAAAAATCCTCGCGTATTGCCCGCACATTTGATATGCAGGAAAGGCTGCACAAAAGCTACTGCTCAAGCAACAAAGCACAAATGTAGACAGAAAAAGCTTTAATTAGCAAGCAGAATACGCTGTCTGCAAGGCCAGTCACAATTCACTCACTGTCACTGCTCTCGCTAGAGCTATCACTTGAGCCCCAGTCCTCACAATTATGCACAAGGTCATCTTCGGTTCCAACCATGTTGTTTGTGATTCAGCATTTCTTGAAACTTTTTCGCACCATCTCACCTTGAATGGCCTTCCATGCCTCGACAATCCACTTGCAGAATAGGGCAATATCAGGCCTTCGGACTCGTCCTGTCGGCGTCAAGTCGTAGCAGCCTTCAGCCATCCACTCGGCGTAATAGCGCTTGACATGCGCTTTGAAGGGCTTGTTAAGCGACACATCTAGAGGCTACAACATTGGCGTCATTCCACCGGGTATAACAACTAAGTCGGTGCCGTTGCGTGAAAAGCAGTCCTTCATTTCCTCAGTTGTGTGGCCGCGGAACGAGTCAAGAACGAGCATGGACCTCTTTGCGAGCTTACCACCGGGCCTCTTCTCCCATACCGTCTTGATCCAGTCTACGAACAAGTCACTGTTCATCCACGCGTTCTCGTGTGCGCGCACCACCACACCGGCAGGCAAATTAACCTTTGGTAGAGTTTTCCTTTTCAAGATGACGTACGGTCGCAGTTGCGTGCTGTCGGCGAGGGCACAAAGCAAGACTGTGATGCGCAGTTTCGTGTTCCCGCCGGTCAGCACGCTCACCGAACTGCTGCCCGTCTTCTCAATCGTTGTGTCCAACGGCATTTCAAAATAAACAGGAGGTTCATCCACATTGCCGATTTGCGAGAAAATGTAATTGTACTGCTTTCGCAGGCCAATTACATATCTCTGGTACTTGAGCAGCTTCTCCTCATAAGAAGCCGGCAAACATTGACATATTGTAGTCCGCCATCTGATTGAGAGCCCTTGCCGCTTCATAAAGCGGTGCAGCCATCCGCGGCTCACACGGAACTCGTGAGGTAGGCCTAGCTCCCTCGAAAGTCGCCGCGCTTCCACTTGGGCCATCTCGGTCGATACAGCGTGACCCCTGCTTCTCACATCTTCGATGAACTTTACCAGCTCCGCCTCCAGCTCAGGGTAGGCACCGGTCTTGGGGCCACGAAATGACCTACGATCGCGGTTGCGCGGCTTGTAGGCTCTCTTTCTTCTTTCTCCACAGTCGCACGCAGGACTCGTCCACATCGTGCCGTCTACCCGCTTTGCGATTTCCGAATTCCTCGGCGACGGCAATGATCTTAATCTTTTTCTGTGCTGTGAAGGCCTGCCGCGGTACGCTACTCATGGTGACAGAACAGATAGACTTAGGCTTGGCGAACGGGTCGAGATGTGGAGAACTAGCAGTACCAGCGAGGTAAAGAGCGCTCACACTCGGCGACAACTTGACAGCACTACCCCTTCTAGTACACTGTAACAGCACCCTGAAAACAACAGAACCGAAATACATGCCTGCTACCGCATCAAAAAGTGGTACATTAATTTACTGATAATATCTCTATAGGCACTATAATATCTCATTTGCCTTGCTGAAATAAATACTGCTTTATTTATTATGGAACTTTCTTAGCACCACCTTTTCGGCAAGCCCTTTCCAAAAGTAAACATGGCGTCCGTGACGTAGGAACATGTGGAGGGTCACTGAGCGGCCGCGAACGTCAAAAAAATATACTTGTGGTGTGACAGTGAGATTTTACACTGAACAATCGAATTGTCTCTCCCCAAATGTTTTTCTAAACACTTCAACGATGCAAGCAAGCGAAACCAAAATCGGCCGCAGGCTGCCGTGCTACTTGCGAAGCAACACGAATTTGCGGAAACCGCCTCCGTAGCCTTCGCTACACTGTTAAGAGCCTTCACAGCACAACACACATTGCTGTGAAGCAGCACTATAGGAAAAACCCCGCGTATTATCCGCACCTCCACTTTGCCACTGAAATTTTTGGGTTTTTGGTGCGGGTTATACGCGCAAAAATAGGGTACTCAGAGTGGTCTCTGTATTTGTATGAAGGAGACTCGGTCTTTAAAAACTGATGTCAGTACCCTTTCGACTTTCCTTTCTTGAAAGCTCTACACCGGCTATTGGTGACAAATGCAGTAGTGTCATGCTGATAACATGTCTGCTGTTTGTGACCTGGAATAGTAAGGCACTGTGACAATAAAGGGATGTCAATTATAATTACAGCAGTAACAGGAATATCAATTATAGTTACTGCAGTAACAGATGTCCTTGCACAGTGTCCCGTAATGCAAGAAACAGAAATGTTCCAGTGGCTCACCATGCTCTTGAGGGTCTCCGGAGCCCCCTTAACCGCCGCAATGTACGTGGTCTCCATCGCCCCGGGGGGCACAAACCCTGCCACCACCGACATGCGTTTCAGGGCACTGCTGAAGTGGAAGCGGTTGAAGATCTTCAAACCAGGGGCACGGCCTCGTCTGGGAACGACACAGTCGCCTGCAAAGCAATAGCAGTCTATGTAGGAGGCAATACTCGACCAGCCTCATTTCAAGCTATGGGGGAAAAAAAATCACAATGTAGAAGTACGGGCTAGTGTGCGTGGTGCAAACTTACCAAAAGTGGACAAATTAAGAGACGATGACCTAGATACAGAGCTTACTTCGAATTAAATTTTCAGTCACTGAGAAAAAAACTCGGATGCTTTCTACGATAAAACTGCAAAGAGCAACAATGCTATAATGATCACCCATTACTTCTGCATGACATCAGACACTAATTCCATTCATAATGAAAAAATTGGAAGCGCAAACCAACGGGACACAAGAAAAGAGACAAACAAGCGCAGACTGAAACTCAGTTTATTCAGAGAAGAAATTATATACCAGAAAGATGAGAAAGGGAAACAACAGGAGAGAAGGTTCCGCCATGATCAGGTGTCGTCCAGAAACGAGATTTCACAATCTAACAGTGATATAGACTGCGCACTAAAACCGTGTCTTATACAGCCATCATGACATGAAAACTAAGGAGATTGCAGAAGCCTTTTTTATTAAAAAGAATATTGATAGTTGTGTTAGTGTACCATCTATATCACTGTTAGATTGTGAAATCTCGTTTCTGGACGACACCTCATCATGGTAAAACCTTCTCTCCTGTCGTTTCCTTTTCTCATCTTTCTGGTATATAATTTCTTCTCTGAATAAACTGAGTTTCAGTCTGCGCTTGTTTGTCTCCTCTCTTGTGTCCCGTTGGTTTGCGCTTCCAATTTTTTCATTATGAATTTGTACCAACTACCCCGCCTGTCAACCCTTCACTGATTCCATTCAAGTAGACTAGCACTTGTCCAATTGCATGGCTAAAGGCTCCATAAGATCCAATAAAATAGTAGCAAGATGTAAAAAAATATAACAAGTACTGCTTAGCGATCTGCAGCGACATGAACGGGGTGCATGGCAGACCACTACAAGCGCTGTGGTTCTGAGCCACACTTAACTCTTTCGTTCCCACACCTACTCAAATAGATCACCGGTGATCTATGCTTTGCATCGGCGATTTTGGCATGTTGAATTCGTTTCTCATGCACCCAGAACTTTCTAGAAGTTAGTCCAGCCACTCAAGTTTCAAAATCAATTCGAATTTGCCTGTTTTGGCAACATAGTTATCCTTGACAGACTTTTGCATGAACCAATGTATGCATTCTGTTGGAAAAAGGCACACGACAGGCGAACTTCACAAAAGTGGATGCCCCTCGTGCTTATGCTACAGTAACATCAAAGTTCTGTAATCAAAGGAACCTTTGCAAGTGAAGTATCAAATTAAGATGTCAGCTTCACAATCTGACAGTGTTGAGAAGTAATAATTGCCAGAAATTTAAGCCAGCTATTCTATTGAGAGCTGTTGCTAGAAGTTGGAAAAAATTCCTTCTACAAAAATGTATTTCCAAAGCACCGCCGCATGTACACAGTGAGGAGGTGGCCTTCTCAGTCACTTTCCAGCAGCTTTGGTTTTGCTTATATCGTTATATCAGACACAGGGCCGCGCCCAGTGTCAAGAGTCGCTTCTATAGAGTCGTCGTCGTCACACGTGCATGGGTGCACATCTGCGCTGCAAAAACTCGCGCCGCTCGAAACTCTCTTGCAACCGCACCCGGAATGAGTGAGGACAAGCTTAGAGTCCGAGGATGGCAGCACTTCAGCTGCAAGTTTTATGGTGACGATATTCTGCTTCACCTAAGACATCCGCAGCTGTTCAGAGTTTGTTTTGTTTACGGCCTCACATTGTCTCCTCCACCGCAGGTGCCTAGCTGCAGACCTTCGTGCACAATTTTATATCTACTCTGGTTACGTGCGAGGTCCACTTGTCGCCGAAGCGCGCTGTCCTGGCGCCGGCTGCAGAGCTTCCCCTCATGACAAGACGGCCACTGGAGCCCATCTTGACCCCCGACTACGGAGCAGGGCGAAATGTGTTAGAACTGAGCTTGATATTGTTTTTTTAATATACAATGTGTGAAAATATAAGGAAATAAGTGCTTGATATTGTCTTTTTTGAATACAATGTGTGAAAATGTAAGGAAATATGCTTGGATGCATACAACAGAACACCAATCAATGAGGAGTGAGGTGACTCATGTAAAAAGGTGACGCTGGACGAAATAGCAAAGCTCATTGGACATCTGATTTATAAAGGTATTATTCACATCACAAGCATCCATCTCTATTGGAACAACTAGAGACTCTTATCGCAAACAACAAAACAAAAATTTGCTGAAAAAAGTGTACGAGTTCACTTCTGTCTCATGAAAAACCAACAATGCTTCACTGCATGGCACAAGCGCTGAAGCAGCACCTTGGTTCCAATTTTCTCTGTCTATGTGAATAGAAATGATTTGTATGGCACAAGCGCTGAAGCAGCACCTTGGTTCCAATTTTCTCTGTCTATGTGAATAGAAATGATTTGTACATTATTTATTTTTCATAGTGTTGCTGGGTTAGTTATCTTCAAAATGCATATTCTCAATCTTCTTTTTTTTTTTGGCTATTTTTGTATATTTAGTGTTTTTATTGCACACTTCATCAGCTGGCAACCAAAAATAACTACACACTTCTCACATTTTTATTGATTGCAAAATGTTTTTGCTGCACTACAACATATATTTTTTAGAAAGAGCATTTCATTCCGTGAAATTTGGTATTCTGCAAAGCGTGCTGGAGTACTTAACAGTTGAACGAAGCCACATTTATAAAAAAAAGCAGCCAGCCGCACTGAAAGGGAAACAATGGAGGTATTCCTAGTAAAAAGTGCCGGTAATCAGGGCAGTAGTTTGTCGTCACTAGTTTTTATTTAAAAGACAAAACAAGTGATGTTCTTGAATGACAGCTTCTAACCATTGTCAAGTTTAGTTAACGCATTGCCTCTTTTGCCTATCACTCGGTATTGATCCCATAACGGAGAGAAGTAGAGGTGTACCAGGCTAGCTGGTATAGATTTATGCCGAGAATCAATGCGTGAAAAAACAGTCACAGAAAAGAAGACATGACACAGGCGCTCACGAAACAGGTACAGTCGACTCCCGATAATTCGAAGTCGCTTAATTGGAATTATCGGTTAATTGGAAGTGGAGTGGGGGTCCGTCAGTTTTGCATGCAGTTCAACAGGAAGGAATTCTCGGTAATTGGAAGCTAGAGGTCTGAAATTTCGGTTAATTCAAATTTATTTTCAATCAAATTAACAAAGAAAATCGTAATGTTTGTTAAATTTGCTATTTTGTATGTGTATCTATATACAGTCGAATCTCATTATTTCGAACACGCTTAATTCGAACTTCTGGTTAATTGGAACTCACAATGCGGTACCGTCAAAGCTATTTGTATTCCAATGGGCGAAAACGCCCGGCAATTCGAACGCCCAAGCACTTCTGATGGTTCATTCGAACATACCGTGCTCCGAAAATGTTCTCAGCACCCCCCCAATCCCGCGGCGGTAGCTGCGACACCTCAACGCTGTCCGCGAAGGAAGTGAAAAGAAAAAAAAAAGGCTGCGGTGGAATGTTTGCTCTCAAATGCCAATCTGCGACGCGCCCGTATCACGCTTCTCCCTTTTTCGTCCCTGCCACGTAAAGACCCTTCTCCTTCCAACGCCGCGCGCGAAGAGAAAGAGGGGAAAAAAAAGAAAGCTATCACTGGGTTGAATGAATGTGTGGTTGAAGGAAGGAAAAAGGCACTATCTTCTGCAGCCCTTGCCCCTTGCGAAGCGCGGCTCTGCGCCTTGAGGGGGGTGGGGGGTCTCTCACGTGCCAGTGGTTGGGGGTCTCTCATGTGCTTCCCCCTTTCCCTTCCCTGCCACGTGACCCATCTCCTTCCAACGACGCATGCGAAGAGAGCAAAAAAAAAGTTGCCGTGGAGTGTTGGTTTTCTCTCAAATGCCGATCTGCTTCTCTCCGCGTGGAAACGCTCCTGCTTTCTCATCATGTGCTGGCCATGCTGCGACTGCGTAGCGAAAAGCGGGAGGCTCCGCTACGCAGCAGTCGTTGTCGTCGTCTTTAGAAAGTGTCAGCGCTAGACATTTCTGCACGCAACTTCTCTTGCCAGGAGAATGCCGAAGCCGAAATAGCAATGCTTTGCAAGCTGCGTGCGAAATTGATTGACTCGCTGCAAGGCAAACGTGTACAGACGCGCATCAACCGATTACTTCAATTATTAACGGATGTCCTGTGATTTGTGAATAAATGTAAGTCTTCTTAAACTTCCCCCTCCTGTGTTAGGTCAATGCACATGCGCAATTGCATGGAGAGCCCTCCATTTATTTAGCTTTCATTAATCTGAACTTCTTTTGATTCGAACAAATTTTCGGCCTTTTTCGAGTTCCAATTATCGAGATTCGACTGTATATGAGAACTCAAGAAAGAAAGAAAAAAAAGCAGCCCACGCTGGGCGCCCAGCTCGTCACGATGCGCTGGCGCGCGCTTATCTCCCATGCGTACTTGTGCACGCGCGCTTATCCTTTGGTGGGGAGAATCTCGCACCCTCGACTTTGACCTGAACGATCCGTTTAGTTTCCGGGCGCACAAAGATCACTTCGCTCGTTGGACAGGCGCGGTTTGCGAAAAGAGTGCGCTTTTCAAACACAGCGGAGTAACAACTGGGGAACTTGTTAGTTCGCACTCATATCTGTACCTGTGATTACGTTTTGTGCTTCGTTTTTGTTTAAACAGCGCGTTACGTGTTGAGCCGTAAAGGTTAGTTCACTGTTGTCCTGTGTGCGTTGTTTTTGTGCGTCATTTGTGCTTGAGCAGTGTGCTGCACGTTTCGATATGCTTGCCGTTCTCAGCGTCACATTCCATGTTGTTGCTATCGCATTCATTGCTTCACTTTTGCGTGCAGCAAAACCATGACTTTTCTAAATTTCGGACAACCGTGTCGTCACCATCGTGGGGATGTCAGACTAGGCGCTGACGGAAACTCTTCGAGAACACGGTGACAACGGATCTTCGGAGGTTAACTCGTCATGCGTTTTCGTCTTGTGCCACGCTGAGAGTTTGCAGTCTGGTAGCTTTCATGATTAGCCGGTTAGTTCTGCCAACACAACAGCGCGTTAAATGCAATGCAATGAACGCGATATCAAAAAATTGCAATGTTATAAAAAGGCTGGCAGCCAACCCCCCATATCGTGGAACTCCTACAAAACACTGGTGCGAGCAAATACGGCGGCTTCAGGGAAAAGTGCTCTTTTCACACAGTCACTTCTCATTGAAACCACACCGATACTCGCCGATAGCAAGCACGCCAGCCATTACGACCGCCCTTAATAGTCAGGTTCATTATTGCTACTCAAGCGATCCCCCCCCCCCCCCTCCCCTATGCCCACGTTGTTTCATGCTCGTTCAAGACTAGTGGTTTATATCCGTGCCACACGGGCATAAAAAATGACATTCGGTGGCGAAGGCCTTCAGTTGCCGAATGACATTTTTTTCGGCGGCGCTGCTACACGTCCAAAGCGAATGACATTTGGCTTGATGATGTCAATCGCAGCACCTTCCAAGTGAGCATTGGGTGAGTATCAATAAAAAAATAAACAAGCGTTTACAAGGTTCATACACATCAGATAATCATTAAATGTAGAAATAAGCATATTACGCTGCCCTGAGTTTTAGTTTCTTGCTTTGTTTTACGATGTTGCAGCCGACCGTAGCAACCTAAGCCAACAATAGTCAGATCCACAGCGTAAATAGAAAATGGCGCCTGTCGCATCGTACCTGTCGCATCTCTCAGAAGATGTTCGCAGAGTTCATTTTTTCACGGCAGCACTCGTGTGTTTCCGTGCAAAGCATCGTGCTCAAGAGCGAATAATTCTGGAGCAGAGACGAGTTATTATGCGCCAGCTTCAGGACATTAAATTTCAATTAATTTCAAACCATTTCAAACTGATCTTCGTATAACGTTCAAAGCACTTTTTTAAGAGTTTAGTGCAGATAAAAGACGGGAATTTTTATTTTTAGCTGAATATGATTTCTTTTACTTACGTTAAGGTAAATCGCACTTCGCGAGTTGTGTCGTCGAGAGTAGGCATTTCACAGTCAACTGAGTTCTGGCAAAGGCATTTGGTGGCGAATGGCATTCGGACGAATGCCATTTCGTTCGCCCGTGTGGCACCGCGCGAATGGCAATAAATCTGAAGGCATTTGGGGGTAAATGCCATTTTCTTTGCCCGTGTGGCACGGGTATTACTTTTTGTTTGAGCATTCGACAGCAGTTCTAACACGCGGGAGATATCTTATGCACTTTCCAGGCGATAGGGATGGGCCCACTCATTTGATCACTGCTTCAGCAGCGCTCGCGCGCTTTTACCCGCCCGTAAAAGTTACGATGCGCGGGGCCATGCTATCATTTTGGACTTGCTAAGGAACACAGCGGTGCGGCGACGACAAAAAACCACCGAGAGTGTCCATATAATTGCTACAGCAATATTAATGCAGTTTTTTACAGTAAAATAAGAGCCCATATAATTGCTACAGCAATATTAATGCAGTTTTTTACAGTAAAATAAGTGTTTTGGGTTAGCTTTGCCTTCAGTCCCCCTTTTCTTTAATTTGCACGTTTATTTACCAAATTTTTGTACTGAACCTGCATGTAACGAAATCTTCTTTATAACAATTTTTGACGGGAATTTATCAATTTCGTTATATCCAGGCTTAACTGTATTGTTCCAAGTCTCCTTCTCTGTGTCATTTCATCCTGTGATAGACACGTGCTCTTCTGTGCTTGCCTGTCTGTTCAGTTCAGATCAATGCAGTTACCGGTGCATGTTTCTAGACTCTGCTAAATGATTGGCTCACAATGATTTCTCAATTCACTTCACTCATCTAGCTACACCAGCAATGAAATAACCTAGGTTGGCACCACGTGTCAGTCAGCATGATTTCTGTTAGTGAACAGTTAAAAGTTGGTGCCTGTGTTTTTAGGTACGTGTCTTTGCTTCATCCCTGTTCTTTTAGCGCCACACCTCTTTTTCTCAATTGTGGGTAGTTGAATGGGTAGACAAGCAACAGATTTTAAGGAGAGCCTAGAAAACTTACGTCACCAGTGCAGACAAAGACGAGCGCAGAGAAGAATTTTAAAAATGTAGTCGGCAGAAGAAATCAGTATATGCAGGAGGACCTACATTGTCACCAAAACACAGGTGATGGAGCATCCTTATGCAAATCTTAAAATAATATGTGCACTAGTGGACAATGAAATAGCTCAACAGTGCTGGCCAACGACTCGATACATTCCAAATGGGCAGCTCTAACTTTGAAACGCATCTCTATTTCGCCCTATGTACGAATCTCCTTGTGTGCCTTAATGTTGAACACCAAAACAAAAAGTGTTCCATACCTGCCAAGTTCAAGCATTCTGAAATTCTGAATCCGGGAGATTTCTGCAACATGGGGGGAGAAGTCGCGCCAATTTAATTGTCCCACTTTTTTTTTAACCAAACGCGAAAAAATAAACATTGTAAAAAACAGGGGGCATCACAACAGCCCCCAAAGCTTACACATAAGCTTTGAGGCTTGTAGTGGCCAAACACACGAGGGTAGGGTTTCCCAACTAAAGTGGGAGGCTCAAAGAGGGAGTGCAAACACTCCCCAAATTCCACGTCATTAAAATAATTAGCAAAATCATTTCTGCCAAAATAACTAGCGTGTCTTCCTGGAACATACGTGAACGGAGGTGATGAAGCAGTAAGCATGGGGCTATGTTACTAGATTTTTTGTACAGGAAAGGCAGAATGCTTCTAGCCTTTCTTACGTCTTAAGGGGGGACACAGGTCTTAAAATAAGATTTTTATTTATTATCCTACTGTCATGATAATTACCATGCACGTGTATCGATGAACGGAGAATTCAAATATGCAAACAGAACAGAAGGAACAGAATAGAAGGTTTTATTGTGCTAAATGAAGAAGAATACATATGCATGATATACAGAAAGAGGTCCCATAGTCAGAGACTGCAAGGGGACCTCTTAATTTCAAACAAATTTGAAATATCTCTTTTAGAAAAAAGTAATGACTAATTTCTGCATTATAACTTGACAGTTTTTAAGGGTCTTTATGGTAACTTGCAACAAAAAAGTTGGTTTTCAAAACTACATGTTTTCTCTAAAAGGTTCATCCCACAAGCTAAAGCAAACAAGATTTCATAACGGCTATTTCTTTGATCAGAAATATTTCTAAACATGAAAGGTAAAAATTAGCTTCCAGTATTTAACTAGTATTTATCATATAATTGCAATTCTATCAAGGTTGAGAAAAAAATAAAAGCTTTAGTCTATAGCTGAAGTGCTGCGGAAAAGAATGGTACCAAGTTTTTTTAGATTCCTCACAGAAACTTGCTCAAAACTTCCGTAAGGCAGATTCACTTCACAAAAATAGCAATGCCAAAAAAATTATGTTTATAGTTTTAAAAACATTTGCCATTTCATATGTTAGGCTTTTAACAAAAAGAAATGGTATTTTCCCATTATTTAGAATTGTTTCAAAACATACTTTCGACTATAAGTACCTCGAATTGTAATTTTTGAAAGTCGGCACTATTTACAATTTTGTACTATTTTAAGACCCTCGTCCCCCCTTAAATGCCTTTAATTAAAGGGGCAGACTGCTCCTTGGGACCAAAAAGTGACAAAAAAAATCATTTTTTAAGGTTGACATATTTTGTATTTGCAAGTATTTTGCTATTTCTCTGCAAATTTTTACACACCAGGAAGTGGTAATTTTTTCGTAATGTTATTCTAACTGTCCAGATTCTTGGTGCTGTTAACATACAGAACCTGCAAAAAAATGAGGAACCAACTTCGAGGCCTCTTTATAATTTGCCGGCACCTGTGTTAGAAGCTCTGCTAGGAATATATGAGCACTTTTATGAGGATTGCAAAACATGCACACCATGATTGTTGCTTTTTGAAGAAGCTGTGTGTTTTCAGTTTTTTCCATTTTTCTCAAAAAAGTAAATTTACAACTGTCCAATTTTGAGGCCTTAATATCTATCTCTACAGCTAGGGCAGGTACAACAATAATTCTTTTTGCAATGAAAACCTGTATGTGTGTAGGGTGGAAGTATGAGAGCAGAATTTAGAGAACAAGCCTTTTTAATTAATTACTCATCAAAATTTTAACCCAATTCCAACTGCTTGTGAAAATGAATAGTTCATTTTGCTGTAAAATAATAAAAAAGGCTTAAAAACAAAAAAACTCTTGCATTATTTCAATCTATAGTCATTAGTTCATGTTAGGATATTTTAAATATCACTTTTAATTAAGCACTGTTTTTTCTATGGCGGCCTTAAACAATAGGGGGTGAACTTGTTATCTCAAGAATAAGATGAGTTACCATAATTACTCAAATCTAACGCGCACCTTTTTTCCGGTTAAGCGATTTCATAAATCGCATGCGCGTTAAAATCGAGTACGAACAAAAAAATTACGGTCAATCTATTGCCATCGGCAAATCCAAAATGGCCGCCCCCTACGTGCGTCGGCATGGCGTGTCGGCCATTTCTGCCTATGTGTTTCTCATGTGCGGCACTTCGTATGTGTGCTGAGGAGTCCGAGAAGCCCGAGAACGCCGGCATCCGAGAAGGATGGGCCGATCGCCGCATAGGACACGCCAGTATGGGACTTGGATGCATCAGTATAATATTCTGGACAGTCGTATTTATGTTGCAGCTCTAAGAAATACATCCGAATGTGTATAGGGGAGGCATGCTTTGTAACAGCTACGAAAGATGTGTCACAGTCTATAACCTGCCACTGCCATGGCGGGAGCCGCAGAGCGGGGGGGCTGAGGTTGTATTCAAGCAGTGGGACATCTGTTTCTTCAGCTATGTCTCTAACACGCAGCGAGAAAGGGCGTGCCATTGCGGGGCGATTGCAAAAAAGTTGAGAGCTGGACAGGTCGTTGATAGTAGAATATGCGGGTTGCTCACTGTTTGCATTTACTTTAAGGAAATATATGAAGGAAGAATATGTTCTCTGCAGATGGAGTGACCACTCGTCCGATTCCACATAAAGGCTTTCAACTGGGCTTGTTCTAAAGGCGCCTGTGGACAGGCGGATGCCTTGATGATGAACAGGGTCCAACATTTTCAGACCGCTTGGCGTGGCAGAGTGATAGACTATTGACCCATGCTCAAGACGTGAGCGTATAAGGCTTCTATACAGATTCATGAGGCACTTTCTGTCGCTGCCCCACGTTGTTCGTGACAGCACCTTTAGGATATTCATTGTTTTCAAGCATTTATTTTTAAGATGTTTTATGTGCGGTACAAAGGTTAACTTCGCATCTAAAATTATACCTAGGAACTTATGTTCTGTGTTTACGGGTAGACGCTCACCCTTAACGACCAGTTCAGGATCAGGGTGCAAGCCTCTTTTTCGTGAAAAAAGGACACAGGTGCTTTTCTGTGGGTTCAGTTTGAACCCGTTTTCATCAGCCCATTTGGATACCTTGTTAAGGGCGAGCTGAACCTGTCGCTCACAGATCCCAAGAGAACACGATTGAAAACCTATCTGCACATCGTCGACATATGTTGAATAAAAGATATGACGTGGGATGTACAGACGGAGAGAATTCATTTTTATAATAAAGAGCGTACAGCCGAGCACCCCACCCTGTGGCACACCGGTTTCCTGTACAAATGTTCGGGACAGAACATTGCCAACTCTAACGCGGAAGGTACGATCAGACAGATAGCTTTCAATGACACTGAACATATTACAGTGTATACCTATGTGTGAGAGGTCTCTCAATATTCCAAACCTCCACGTAGTATCGTAGGCCTTCTCCATGTCGAGGAACACAGATAAGAAAAATTGATTATGAACAAAAGCCTCACGTATGTGTGCCTCGATACGTATAAGATGGTCGGTAGTAGATCGACCCTCTCTAAACCCGCACTGGTATGGGTCGAGCAATTTGTTTGTTTCTAAGTAATGGAGTAAGCGGCAATTAATCATTTTTTCAAATAGTTTGCAGAGGCAGCTTGTTAACGCTATAGGTCTGTAACTTGATACAGTAGAGGGATCCTTTCCCTGCTTCAAAATTAGAATTATAACAGCCTCCTTCCAGGAGGAGGGGATCACACCTGAAAACCATATGCTATTATAAAGAGAGAGGAGGGTTTCTTTAGTTTCAGAGGGTAGTTCCTTCAGCATCGCGTACATTACGTTGTCAGAACCTGTGGTAGATGTATTACAGCAGCTGAGTGCTGTTCGCAGTTCTGCTAAGCAAAATGGTGCATTATATGCCTCATTTCTTGCGGATTTTCTTTTTAACTTTTGTTTTTCTATTCGTGCCTTGTAATTCCGGAAGGATTCGGAGTAGTGTGAGGAGCTCGATATGTGTTCGAAATGTGTGCCAAGAAAGTTGGCTTGATCCTCCAAGCTTTCCCCGAGGCTATTTACTAGTGGAAGGGAATACGTTTGTTGGCCCTTAATTTTCTTTACGTTATTCCACACTTTTCCCTCATCTGTACACGAGTTGATACACGATATAAACTTTGTCCAGCTCTCTCGTCTAGCTTGTCGACGCGTTCTCCTTGCCTGCGATTTGACCCGCTTGAAATTTTCCAGGTTTTCTGCTGTAGGGGAATCGCGAAGCAACGCCCATGCTTTGTTCTGAGTGGTCCGTGCTTTCCTGCATGCGTCGTTCCACCATGGGACTCCCCGTTTAGAAGACATGCCGCTCGTTTTGGCAATACATTTAGATGCGGCATCAAGTATAAAAGCTGTAAAATACGTGACAGCGTCATCTATGGTCAGGGCAGACAGCTCAGTCCATGTCATGTGTGTAAGAGTTCTATACCCTTCCCAATCAGCTGAGTCAATCTTCCATCGAGGAACCTGCGCGGGTAGTTGATCTTTGTTCGGCGCACTCAGGATGATTGGAAAGTGGTCACTACCATAAGGGTTTTTAAGAACGTTCCACTTAAAAACAGGTAAAAGGGACGGCGATGAAATGCTAAGATCTATGGAGGAGTACGTGTTGTTTGCAAGGCTAAAATACGTAGGCTCCTTTATATTTAAAAGACATAAACTAGAAGTGAAAAGGAGCTGCTCAATGAGACGTCCTCGCGCATCACAGTGAGCATAGCCCCACAGGACATTGTGTGCATTAAAATCACCTAGAACCACAAACGGCTCTGGGAGTTCATCTATTAATGATTCTAGATCACGTCTGTGTAGCTGTTGATGCGGTGGTATGTACACAGAACATATGGTAATGAATTTGTTAAAAAGTACAGCTCGAATGGCCACTGCCTCAAGGGCCGTTTGGAGCTTCAAATGCTGGCATGCTATACTACGATCAGCTATAATGACTACACCGCCAGATGGTACGACATCATCCTCACGGTATTTTCGGAAAATAATATATTGTCGTAGGAAGTCCTTGTGCTTAGGAGTTAAGTGCGTTTCTTGCACACATAGCACTTTCGCGTTAAACTTACTCAGAAGTTCTTGGACGTCATCTAAATTTCTAAGTATTCCCCTTACGTTCCACTGTATGATTTTGTCCATAGTGGAAAAAAAAGGGAAAAAGCGCTGTGTGCAGAAAAGACGGAGATTAGCTAATTTTACAGGGCCTTTGTCAGGCCCTGTAATCGGCGTTCTGTCCTTTTTGGGACGGTCGAGAGAAGCTCGCCGCTCCTTCGGCGCTTCCTGCGCCGTTTGGCTTGAACTGGTGTCCATAGCCTCTTGCGAGGCACTGGACGCCCGCTCTAAAGAGCGATCTGTGCGTCGCTTAGACTTCGCCTCGATCGACGAAGTCTTTGTCCCCACCGAGCTGGGGGTTGATGAAGCCCCCTTACCCTCGTGATTGCCCTGGCTGCTGCCAGAGCTTGTATAGGTCACTAGTGTAGACAGGCTGAATGTGGACAGCGCGGCTGGCTGCCCTACGGCGGCTGGCTGCTCCCGCCGTAGGGGCTTGTGGCGTTGGCCTCGGCACGCTAGGCGCGGTCCGGGCAACTGCCAAGGGCCTTTGTGGTGCGGCCCCTCGTTGCACCACTTCGCAAAAGGTGTTTTTAGTGCTAATGATAACGAGACCCGTTGTCTTGCTTCCCTGAATGTGATATTTTTCTTAACTTTTAAAGTTATTATTTCTTTTTCTCTTTTCCAGGCTGGGCACGCTCTGGAGTATGCAGGGTGACTACCTTCGCAATTAGCACAGAGGACCTCGTCATGACTACATTCATCAGCACTGTGGCCGGTTGTGCCACACTTAGCACACATCAGCTGTCCTCGGCAGCTCTGGGATGCATGACCAAATCGCTGGCATTTGAAACAACGCCTCGGGCTTGGAATGAAGGGTCGGACATGGAGTTTTACATAGCCACTTTCGAGAGTCTCAGGTAAAGTGGTTGAGTTGAAGGTGAGTATCAAGTGCTTTGTTGCTATTTCACTGTTGTTACGTCTGATTTTGATGCGCTGGACATGTATTACACCTTGGTCCTTCCATCCATCAAAAAACTCTTCTTCAGTCAGTGTCATCAAATCTTCGTCCGATACCACGCCCTTCACTGTATTCATGGTATGGTGTGCGCTCACAGAGACGAGGATGTTACCAAAGGCTACGAGGTGCGAGAGTTTATTGTACTGTTCCTTGACTTTTAATTCGAGAAGCAGATCTCCGCTTGCCATCTTCGTGGCCTTATAACCGGTTCCAATGGTCTCTCTCAAGCACTTGGCCACAAGGAAGGGTGAGATTGCTCTAGCTTTTGTAGATGATTGTTCGCAGTGGAGGACATGGTATTTTGGGAAAGTTTCTTTGTTTTTGGGCCAAAGTAGTATAGTTGCGTCGGTGCGTACCCTTTTCGAAGCACGATCAGTTAAAGAGGGGGTCGAGGATCTCATGAGAAAATGTGTATTTTTCGGTAACGGCGCCTACCACCCACCACGGAGTCCAACGAGGGGACGTGGCAGAGCATGTGGGCATGTCTGCGCAACGCCAGCAGTACGCAGTTACTATAACCCAATATGGTTTACTCTAGTTTGGATAGCCACACAAGGTTAACCCTTGCTACCAGGAAAAACAGAAGTAAATTGAAGAGAGGAGAGAACAGGAAAGATTGAAAGTAAGAGAGAAAGACGAAGATGAAGAGAGGGAGAGAGAGGAAAAGGCGACTGCCGGTTTCCCCTGGGTGGGTCAGCCCAGGGGTGCCGTCTACGTGAAGCCGGGGCCAAAGGGGTGTGTTGCTTCTGCCGGGGGGCTTTAACGGTCCAATCACCCAGCGTCGGCTCAACCCCCAGGATCCCCTTTTCCCCGGACATGGCAAAGCCACGCACGGCTAGGCGTGAGAGGGAGTAGAAACTCTCCCGTTAGCTCGGGTCCGTGGTGTCGCTACACATGAAACGCCTACTTGCGCAGGCGCCCCTGCGAGGTGGCAGGTATAGTGTTACGGTGGTCTTACATAAGAGTCCGGGATAACATTACATTCTGTGCATGCGTAGCGTGTATCACACAACACTCTAATTCTCTCTAATAACAACCACAGAATCCTGAAGACACACGTGCAGGGGCGCAACAGCCGAAATACAATTTGGACCCATTTTTGAAGAGCAAAATGTTACTTTTAAACCCCTAAAATCCAAAATTGGAGCAGGTTACGATTTAACATCACTGACATGGTGCAGTGTGAACATCGGCAATGCTATTTCAATAAAAATATTATTTTGAACCACCCCAGTGAGCAAACAATGATAAAGTCCACATGAACATTAGCAAATCGTTTGACTGACTCTGCGAATTTAAATGTGGATCTGCCAGGCTCGCGACCTTGAAATTCGGGACATTCGTAAAACCATGGAGTAGAGGTGGCAAAAAAAAAAAAACTGGTGTACCATTTTGCTCTTTTATAGGGAAGCAGAAATGTTACATTGCTCCCAATAATTGGCAGTAGCTTATTTATATGTCAGTGATCATAGTGGCTAAAACTGCTGCTCGGGCGAGTTGGTTCATGACTCTTTAAACAAATTTATCAGTGCAAAAAAGGGGCAACTTTTAGAAAAGAAACACACACACAGTGCTGTGTGTGTTTCTTCTCAAAAAGTTCTGTCTTTTTTGCACTTATAAATCTGTCTACATAATCATATTGGCACTCAGCTATATGCAGCATACACAAGCATGCGTAATTGGACTAAATGTGCTGTGTCTCGTGAGTAGCGCTAACAGCCCCCTCTATATCTTGATATGCTTTTCCGCAAAGCACTAGTGTACTGCGGCAAAGGTGGCTTGTGCTGCTTGTGCAATCACTGTGGAGAATACCAGGGTAGATACAATCCCTAGGGTAGATACAATCACAAATTGCAACAGTGCAATTCTGAAAATGCACCCACGGACAATGCACATGGATTGACAATAAAACCAACATTTGCTGCAACCACTGCACAGGAAACTGCGGTCACTATCACTGATATTGACTAAGCTCAAAGGTATTTGTCTAACAATGAAAATGATTAAAGGCAATAAAAGTCATAAAATGATATGAAGCAATGCACCTTTCTCGTTGTTCGCTTGCGACGTAGTTCATAGTGACATCATAGTGCCAACTTCAGCACATAGTTTTCAGTAGGCCTTTAGAGAAGCTTAAAGCAGTGCATTCAAGGATCTTCACACAAGGCATTCCCGAAGGGTAATCTTCATGCCATATTCACGTATAACATTCCTGATCATTGATCTAGTACACTATAGGACCCGCAGTTCAGCGCATGTCCTCGGAAGCAGAGACTTCACACGCACAGCCCATTTTATGTGTGAGTGCCCTTGCATTTTTCTGTGACGGGTGCACTCGTCCAAAGCATCCAAAGATCTAGTCTCTTCACGCGCACTGGCGACCTGGCTCGGGTGAGTCGGGGAGCGCAATATATGCAACTAAAGACTTTTTTCAGTAAAGCTGCCTAAACATTAGGGGTGCGCAAATTATGTGAGTAAATATGGTAAGAAAGAAAGTTGGCCTCTTACTCATTCTAATCGAGTTTTGCCCTACATCACATGTCCTTCATTAATAACAGACTCACCCCAAAAAAACTAATAATGGAATGAAAGAGCAATAGCAAAGTAACTAGGAGACAAATGAAAGAAATTGGATGCAGTAATGTTGGTTAGTTTTGTAATGATTGCTGGTACAGCGCTGGTTTAACTAATGGATCTGGCTAAATTGACTTGAGTAGCGGAATTTGGCTCAGTATTTGTTCAAAATGTAGCAAAAAGAAGAAAGAAGATACGCTCAAGCGTCAATTGAGCACGCTGGCATAAGCGTTGCTCTGCGCAAAGTTTTCTTAAAGTGGGCCAAAAAACAACATTTTTGAGCTTTCAGTGCAATCAGGAGCTGCGGCACTTTGATTACAATTGTTTTAAAAGCAAAAAATACTTAAGTTTGCTTTACGCTCCCGCGAAATTTACAGTTTCTGTTTCTGAATTTGGCTCTTCTGAAAAAAAAACAAAAAAAAACAAGCAAGCACTGACTTGGTGCTTTTGTGCAGTTATAATTTTATATTTTTTGTCATGGAGTTCACATACAACTGCTTCTGTGAAGACACTTTTCCCTTTTACGTAATAGCATGAATAATTGAAAGTTGAGGCACGACTTATACTGTGAAATACCTTGGCCAAAACATGCGCTTGGCTGATCATGCTGTCAGTCTATACGATCCAGCCTTCTTGAAAAAACTACTATTACATTACCCACTTTTCATTTCGAAACTAAACTATTGCCATACAATCTACGGAACTGTGAGAAAACCCTCATTGTGCACATAATTTCAATCATTCAGCTCAAAGAAAACAAAAAAGCTAGTCGGTTAAAGCTGCAGTGCAAGCCAGTGCAGCTGCCGAGGGAGGTCACACCTCGGTGGAACGAAGGCTGTCATCCAATACACGTTACCTTTGCCTTTTTTTTCTGGTAAGTAGCAAATTAATTTCTCGTGAGCCACCAAACCACACTAACCTTTAGTGAGATTCCACTCGACAGCAGTGAGCGTGGCCTTCTCCAGAGGGTCACCCACCAGGCCATCATCGAGCTGTGCCAGAGACTGACACGATGCCAGCACCTGGACGCTCTCAAGAGGAGCCTCCGATACAGCACACATGTCGGGATGCCCCCTGCACCAGCAACTCGGCTTTATCTTCCTGGCACATTTTTTTTTAAACATTAGGCATAGTCGCCATTACAGCCAAATACCACTACAACGACATTCACGGAACATGTGCAAAATTTCGTTGTCGCGGAATTCCACTGTAGTAAAATTGCATCTATAGACCACAAGATTTGGTAAGATCTGATGACCATGCCATGTACTTTTTTTTTTCCAGAAAACGCAGTCGAACCTGCCCGCACACTGAGTGAACATACTTTCTCCCATGTAATGCGATCAAAATATGCAAAAAATTTGAAGCTGAAGACCGGGTGCAGGTTATACGAGAATTTTGGTGCGCAAGTTGGCTTCATGGCACAACTTCACGGCACTGCAAAAGAAGCCGGCCTTGCGTCAATACGCAGGTAGGCTCTCTTCCTCTCGCAGTTTGCAGTTAGCGGTGCCAGTTATATGCTCGAGCGGTTTATACAGAATAAAATAGAATATTCAGACGACCTTTGGGGCATGCACAGAGTGAGCAGCGCATGAACGAGGGTGCCAAAGTTTCGCTAGACGCCGCCTGATAACTGTAACTGAAAGTGATAAAGCTCCGCACTACACTGGCTATAAGTGAACGATTGGAAAGCCGTAATGATTTGTGATGTTTTATGGCTTTATTACCTTTAATCTATGGTGGTGTTATCTGCACGCCTTCGGATCGTATTCGCTATCGAACAAGACGATGGTGACCTCGGTTTGCTGCACAGCGGTTGCCGCGAACAGTAGTTTCGTTTTCAATCCATGTGCGCTGCCCTGGTCATGCGCGTGAACTACGTCGTTGCTAGGTCTGTTCGATTTGCCTGCACCACGTGAACCAGTTCGCACGGTGCTACACTTTGACATTCGTTTCAGCGACGCAGCATTGACGACCTCTGAAGCCTGCCATTCGTTTCAAAAGGTGCAGAAGAGGTGCAGCACTGGTTCACGATTTTCATGCACCTCTTGCACTGATGCTGCCGGCTTGGTGTAGCCACGCGTGAAGCTGAGCAGACGACGCAGTACTTAGGCATAGGCACCGTACCCACCTCTACCAACGCGGTATGTTTTGCCATGATGTTCGCGCCTCATAAACTGTCCACATGTGCGGTTTGCCATCGTTCAGTGATAACTGAACGGTGTAAATTAAGCGAACAGAAATAAGGCCTGCACCTTGTTGGCACATCGTCATTCATTTCGGGGGTCACGCTGTGCCCGCACCGCTGAACTCACGATGCACAATTTCTGAGCTTCGCGTGCACAACCTTGAACCGGTTCCAATTAATGCAGGTGAATCGAACGGACCTGCTATCATTGTTTGCATCGTTATGGCAACAAATAATGGGTTGAGTCAGTGCACGTTGACTGGGCGTATACTTTCGTGGTCGCCCATGATTGCGTTCTACAGAAACGCATTTGACTTCGCAGCAGTTGTGACAGAATGCAGGTACGCTGGGACTATGTGCGCACTGCTCGCATGTGTGCCTTCACGACGCGTGGTTGTCATTCACAATCGCACGGCTATAGCAACAACGAGCGGTAGCTTTAGCGCGAAGTCAAAAACATGTGGCGGGGGTAATAAAAGATCATGATTTCGCTGCGGTCAGCACATGCATCAAATCCACGGGCAGCATTGTGGTGGGTGGGCGCGAGCTGTCGAGGAGCATCAGAATGGCGATAAATTTAGCGGGATGTGCGTGTGATTGCAGAAAGCATGTTTCCCATGAAGACATGGTTGTTGTGATACGGCCGTGTGCTCTGCGCACCACGAGTCATTGAGAAATAACTAATTTGGTAGCGGAGTTTCGCGGCAATCCTAGGCATATTTCTTTTTCGTATGGGGCAGTACTTGCGAAAACTTCATTAAAGCGGAAACATCTAGGAAATGTATTCATTGTGACGAGACATTTTACACATTGTTTCCTATGGGGCAGCTGACAAGGAATTTCGTTGTAGCGGACTTCGTTATAGTGGGATTCGACAGTACACATTAACTGAACAAAAGTAGGGGAGTGCAAATATTTCAACTTCTGAATATTTTTCTAAGAGTGTTTGCTGTTCCACTCAATTCACAGTGCAATTTTAACTATTTAAATATTTGAACTTCCCCCGAAAAAAATACATACTTGCCAAGTTCAAGGATGCTGAACCCGGGAAATTCCCGCAATGGGGAAAGGGGAGGGAAGTTGTGCCGATTTATTTGCCCCTTTTATTTTACACCACGGGGGGGGTCCCAGCAATCTTGGAAGCATAAACATGTGTGTTGCGGTCTTATAATGGCTTGGAGTGGCCGAACACATGAGGGTATGATTTCCCAACTAAGGTGAGAGTCTGAACTGAAGAGCGCTAATACTCATAAAATTTTGTGACATCAAAACAAGTAGCAAAACCTATTTCTGTCAAAAGAACTCACTTATGTCTTCCTAGGACACACGTGAACAGATGGGACTGCACAGCTAGCTGCTGCAAAAGCGTGGGTTAAAGCTTTGCTACGTTACTAGGTTCTTTGGACAGGAACGCCAAAAGGATTCTAGCCATTTTGCCCTCCTTCTACCGTCTCGTTAGCCACATGCCCTCAAAGCTCATAGATAGTTATCGCTTCACCGCTACCACGGTTTCGTGCGCGGTAGTTGCAGCAAACTACAGTCGCGAGAAACAGTAGTTTCGTTTTATATGCGCGTGTGCTGGATGCGTACATGCCTTCAAAACGAAGTCATTTTTAGCTATTTATGATCGTATCTGCTGCAGCTCTGTCCTCAACATTTGCGAGAAGCAGCATCGCTTTTATTGGTCGAGCACTGGACGCGTGCGCTTTCGGAGTTCTGTCAGTTACGTCCCCAACATGATCGAGTCAGGAGCCACCACCATTTCATCCAGTTGTGGCAAACAAACACAGGCACTCTTGAAGACAGTGAGTGCGCAAACCACATGTGTACTTCCACAGCTTTGAGCACACTGCTCTCTGCCTTCATTTGACGGTATTAATGCTAAAGTTCACATGACCCACCGCGATGAAGAAAAGTGTTCGTTATATCCAAATTTCCGCCAAATAGACACAATAGAGCTTGGCAGTTCATTATTTAAGGGGAGACATGGGTATGAGAGGCCGAAAATTTTCCGAAAAACTGATTTTTTGAAGTATTTTTTTTCATAATCATTAAGGTCTAAGGAAGCTGTTCTTAAAATATTTTAGCCCTGTAATGCGTATTTGTCGAGTTATTGGGTCGCAAAGTCAGTTCGATGACCATTTTCGCTTCTGAAACCACCTCAAAAACGGTCGTATTCAACGCCGCAGCGCGCGAGAACCGCACTAAGTAGCGCGGCCATTTTGATCTCATTTTAAAGACCCATTTTTCTATTATCTGTTCTTAGCAGAAGAAAGTTTTTCGTCTAGCAACAACGCAGCTATCGCGCATAAAAAAAAACTGAATACTCGCACATCATTGGTGCATTTTTGTCACGTGGGGCAGTTCCCGGTTTCCTATTGGACGCGAAGGGATTCGTCTGCTAGACAGCGGCGTGCAAGCCGCCATTTTGCGTAGAGGCCTAACAACGACTGTGCATTCGGTGCAATGGCAGGCGGTCACCGGAAGTTCCGGAGTGCTCATGCGTTCGGAAAAAGGCGAAAACGGCGTCCGAGAGCCCGCACCTTATCACCAGCGAGACCTTCTTCCGCCGAGAACTCGGAAGAAGCAGGCTGTGCCAGCGCTGTCACCGCCGCGGCACCCGCGATCGCGGACGTGATAGCCGCGGCAAGGTTCCTTTTGGCGTTGCATAAGTCTGTTGCCAGACTTTGGGGTGATTGTTGTCAGACTGCCACTAAATTTAGCTGAAAAGTTTTCTCTTTAGTTGTGGCTTCTCCGTAAGAGTTTGGTGCTATCCGCGGTGCATTTCTTGGCTGAAAATTGCAACCACTTATGCGACGCCAAAAGGAACCTTGCCATAGCCGCGTCCCAAGATCACACGAGAGCTGTGCGCGTCGACACTCCCCTGGTTTCCGACGCTGAAAAAGTGGCCATCGAGTGTCGTGCGAGCGATGTTCTGCAAGATCTTTTATCGAAGGCTGCCACAAAACGCAAGCGGTCTTTTTTTCGAGACTCGGATGGAGCCGCAACGCCTGGTACGCCGTTCACCGTCGTTAGCTTAGAGTTGGTCAACGAACTTCTTCAGTGTATGAAGTGGGGTGTGTGTGGCGGGCCTGACAGAATCTCCAAGGAAGACCGCGAATATGGCATAGCCGCGAAACTACTTGTTCTTACATGTGACGAGTGTGGTAAACTGAGGACCGTATGGAGCTCGACGAGAGCAGGGGGGGGGGGGGGGGGCGCAGCACACGGCCCCTTCGAAATTAACGTGCTCGCGATTCGGGCGGCAATGAGCACAGGAAACGGGCAAACTGTGATCAACGATATTTTTTCCGCCCTGAATATTTCACGGAGAGGCCTGCACACCAAGACATACCAGGATTATGTGAAATTGAAAATGAACTCTGCCGCGCAGTAGGCTGCCGCGCGCGTTATTGACGACTGCGCAAGCACCGTGAAAACGGTGTATTCCGAACTCAACTATGGAAATCCTGGAAATATCGCCATTTCCTTTGATGGGACTTGGCTGACCAGGGGCCTCTCATCCCATATTTGTGTAGGGACCGTGTTGAACTATTCACAGGTTATGTGCTTGACTTCGTCGTCCTATCGAACTTTTGTTTGGGCTGCCAGCTAGGGCCGAAGGAGGACAACCCAAGGTATGCCGAGTGGCTAGCTGGTCACACTTGCCAAAAGAATACCTCCAGTAAGCCAGGACAAATGGAGGTCGAAGCAGCCCAAATTTTATTTGGCCACTCATTGGAGAGACATGATGATGACGATATATGTTGTTTAATGGCGCAAGGGCCATTGATGGCCAAAGAGCGCCAGGAAATGATATCGGATGAGAGCAGTGGTTATGGTAAAAGGCTGTAAAAGGGCCTAAAATTCTGCGCTCTAAAGATGCGTAAGACATATTTATTAAAATCATGAAAGTGAAGTGAAGCATGCCTGGTGAGAATGAGTCTTTTGTTATCATGGCATCATATAATAGGAGCGTTATATTAGCACCGATTTCTCACCAGCGCCCTTGATCCCAAGGGCCGGGAGACAGGTGCTCTTTTGGATGTAGCATCCGCAGCAGCAGCCTTCTTTCGGAGGCCGTGCTACCGATCACTTGAGTAGATAACATGGAAGGTATTTACTTCCTTTAAGAATGCATTCAATACATTATATTTAAAAAGAGGTTCGCGACCAATAAACATAGCTGGGTGAAGGGGTATGTGTTCTTTGTACGCTAGTGGAAAATGTTTTTTACTGTAAGCCTCTAGCTCAGAACATTCAAGGAGTATGTGAAGTACGGTAAGTGGACGGCCACATCTTTGACAGCTGGGTGCTCACCGGACAAAAGGTGTGTGTGCGTGCTGTGTGCGTGTCCTATTCTAAGCCGACAGAGACTGACCTCTGTACGGCGTGTTTTTGACGTGGGTGGCCAGTTACCGAGGTATGGTTTAATCAAGTGTAACTTGTTATGAGTTTGTTGATCCCATAACTTCTGCCAATAAGCCCTGAGCTTTTTCCGTATGCTTGGTTTTAGGTCCATTATAGGGACAGCAACTGAAGAGTTGGCGGAGCTTTCGTTAATTGACGTGGCGAGCTGGTCGGCCAACACATTTCCTTCGATCTCGCGATGTCCTGGCACCCAGCACACGACGATATGTTGCTTGGAAGTATAGGTCGCGCAGAGTATTGAATAGAGGGATATAATTATAGGGTTTCTGTGTTTCTTAAGATTTTTCAACACTTTTACGACACTCAGGGAGTCTGTGTATATAACTACCCTTGGCGTGTTCAATTCTTTGATGTGTTCAACGGCAACGAATAACGCGTAAGCCTCGGCTGTAAAAATGCTTGTCCTGGTGGACAGAACGCCGGCATCCGAGAAGGATGGGCTGACCGCCGCATAGGACACGCCAGTATGAGGCTTGGATGCATCAGTATAATATTCTGGACAGTCATATTTATGTTGCAGCTCTAAGAAATACATCCGAATGTGTATGGGGGAGGCATGCTTTGTGACAGCTACGAAAGATGTGTCACAGTCTATAACCTGCCACTGCCATGGCGGGAGCCGCAGAGCGGGGGGGCTGAGGTTGTATTCAAGCAGTGGGACATCTGTTTCTTCAGCTATGTCTCTAACACGCAGCGAGAAAGGGCGTGCCATTGCGGGGCGATTGCAAAAAAGTTGAGAGCTGGACAGGTCGTTGATAGTAGAATATGCGGGTTGCTCACTGTTTGCATTTACTTTAAGGAAATATATGAAGGAAGAATATGTTCTCTGCAGATGGAGTGACCACTCGTCCGATTCCACATAAAGGCTTTCAACTGGGCTTGTTCTAAAGGCGCCTGTGGACAGGCGGATGCCTTGATGATGAACAGGGTCCAACATTTTCAGACCGCTTGGCGTGGCAGAGTGATAGACTATTGACCCATGCTCAAGACGTGAGCGTATAAGGCTTCTATACAGATTCATGAGGCACTTTCTGTCGCTGCCCCACGTTGTTCGTGACAGCACCTTTAGGATATTCATTGTTTTCAAGCATTTATTTTTAAGATGTTTTATGTGCGGTACAAAGGTTAACTTCGCATCTAAAATTATACCTAGGAACTTATGTTCTGTGTTTACGGGTAGACGCTCACCCTTAACGACCAGTTCAGGATCAGGGTGCAAGCCTCTTTTTCGTGAAAAAAGGACACAGGTGCTTTTCTGTGGGTTCAGTTTGAACCCGTTTTCATCAGCCCATTTGGATACCTTGTTAAGGGCGAGCTGAACCTGTCGCTCACAGATCCCAAGAGAACACGATTGAAAACCTATCTGCACATCGTCGACATATGTTGAATAAAAGATATGACGTGGGATGTACAGACGGAGAGAATTCATTTTTATAATAAAGAGCGTACAGCCGAGCACCCCACCCTGTGGCACACCGGTTTCCTGTACAAATGTTCGGGACAGAACATTGCCAACTCTAACGCGGAAGGTACGATCAGACAGATAGCTTTCAATGACACTGAACATATTACAGTGTATACCTATGTGTGAGAGGTCTCTCAATATTCCAAACCTCCACGTAGTATCGTAGGCCTTCTCCATGTCGAGGAACACAGATAAGAAAAATTGATTATGAACAAAAGCCTCACGTATGTGTGCCTCGATACGTATAAGATGGTCGGTAGTAGATCGACCCTCTCTAAACCCGCACTGGTATGGGTCGAGCAATTTGTTTGTTTCTAAGTAATGGAGTAAGCGGCAATTAATCATTTTTTCAAATAGCTTGCAGAGGCAGCTTGTTAACGCTATAGGTCTGTAACTTGATACAGTAGAGGGATCCTTTCCCTGCTTCAAAATTGGAATTATAACAGCCTCCTTCCAGGAGGAGGCGATCACACCTGAAAACCATATGCTATTATAAAGAGAGAGGAGGGTTTCCTTAGTTTCAGAGGGTAGTTCCTTCAGCATCACGTACATTACGTTGTCAGAACCTGGGGTAGATGTATTACAGCAGCTGAGTGCTGTTCGCAGTTCTGCTAAGCAAAATGGTGCATTATATGCCTCATTTCTTGCGGATTTACTTTGTAACTTTTGTTTTTCTATTCGTGCCTTGTAATTCCGGAAGGATTCGGAGTAGTGTGAGGAGCTCGATATGTGTTCGAAATGTGTGCCAAGAAAGTTGGCTTGATCCTCCAAGCTTTTCCCGAGGCTATTTACTAGTGGAAAGGAATACGTTTGTTGGCCCTTAATTTTCTTTACCTTATTCCACACTTTTCCCTCATCTGTACACGAGTTGATACACAATATAAACTTTGTCCAGCTCTCTCGTCTAGCTTGTCGACGCGTTCTCCTTGCCTGCGATTTGACCCGCTTGAAATTTTCCAGGTTTTCTGCTGTAGGGGAATCGCGAAGCAACGCCCATGCTTTGTTCTGAGTGGTCCGTGCTTTCCTGCACGAGTCGTTCCACCATGGGACTCGCCGTTTAGAAGACATGCCGCTCGTTTTGGCAATACATTTAGATGCGGCATCAAGTATAAAAGCTGTAAAATACGTGACAGCGTCATCTATGGTCAGGGTAGACAGCTCAGTCCATGTCATGTGTGTAAGAGTTCTATACCCTTCCCAATCAGCTGAGTCAATCTTCCATCGAGGAACCTGCGGGGGTAGTTGATCTTTGTTTGGCGCACTCAGGATGATTGGGAAGTGGTCACTACCATAAGGGTTTTTAAGAACGTTCCACTTAAAAACAGGTAAAAGGGACGGTGATGAAATGCTAAGATCTATGGAGGAGTACGTGTTGTTTGCAAGGCTAAAATACGTAGGCTCCTTTATATTTAAAAGACATAAACTAGAAGTGAAAAGGAGCTGCTCAATGAGACGTCCTCGCGCATCACAGTGAGCATCGCCCCACAGGACATTGTGTGCATTAAAATCACCTAGAACCACAAACGGCTCTGGGAGTTCATCTATTAATGATTCTAGATCACGTCTGTGTAGCTGTTGATGCGGTGGTATGTACACAAAACATATGGTAATGAATTTGTTAAAAAGTACAGCTCGAATGGCCACTGCCTCAAGGGCCGTTTGGAGCTTCAAATGCTGGCATGCTATACTACGATCAGCTATAATGGCTACACCGCCAGATGGTACGACAGCATCCTCCCGGTCTTTTCGGAAAATAATATATTGTCGTAGGAAGTCCTTGTGCTTAGGAGTTAAGTGCGTTTCTTGCACACATAGCACTTTCGCGTTAAACTTACTCAGAAGTTCTTGGACGTCATCTAAATTTCTAAGTATTCCCCTTACGTTCCACTGTATGATTTTGTCCATAGTGAAAAAAAAAAGGGAAAAAGTGCTGTGTGCAGAAAAGACGGAGATTAGCTCATTTTACGGGGCCTTTGTCAGGCCCTGTAATCGGCGTTCTGTCCTTTTTGGGACGGTCGAGAGAAGCTCGCCGCTCCTTCGGCGCTTCCTGCGCCGTTTGGCTTGAACTGGTATCCATAGCCTCTTGCGAGGCACTGGACATCCGCTCTAAAGAGCGATCTGTGCGTCGCTTACACTTCGCCTCGATCGACGAAGTCTTTGTCCCCACCGAGCTGGGGGTTGATGGAGCCCCCTTGGCCTCGTGATTGCCCTGGCTGCTGCCAGAGCTTGTAGAGGTCACTGGTGTGGACAGGCTGAAGGTGGGCAGGGCAGCGCTGGCTGCTCCCACCGCAGGGGCTTGTGGCATTGGCCTCGGCACGCTAGGCGCGGTCCGGGCAACTGCCAAGGGCCTTTGTGGTGCCGCCCCTCGTTGCACCACTTCGGCAAAAGGTGTTTTTAGTGCTAATGATAACGAGACTCATTGTCTTGCTTCCCTGAATGTGATATTTTCCTTAACTTTTATAGTTATTATTTCTTTTTCTCTTTTCCAGGCTGGGCACGCTCTGGAGTATGCGGGGTGACTACCTTCGCAGTTTGCACAGAGGACCTCGTCATGACTACATTCATCAGCACTGTGGCCAGTTGTGCCACACTTAGCACACATCAGCTGTCCTCGGCAGCTCTGGGATGCATGACCAAATCGCTGGCATTTGAAACGCCTCGGGTTTGGAATGAAGGGTCGGACATGGAGTTTTACATAGCCAGTTTCGAGAGTCTCAGGTAAAGTGGTTGAGTTGAAGGTGAGTATCAAGTGCTTTGTTGCTATTTCATTGTTGTTACGTCTGATTTTGATGCGCTGGACTTGTATTACACCTTGATCCTTCCATCCATCAAAGAGCTCTTCTTCACTCAGTGTCATCAAATCTTCGTCCGATACCACGCCCTTCACTGTATTCATTGTACGGTGTGCGCTCACAGAGACAGGGATGTTACCAAAGGCTACGAGGTGCGAGAGTTTATTGCACTGTTCCTTGTCTTTTAATTCGAGAAGCAGATCTCCACTTGCCATCTTCGTGGCCTTATAACCGGTTCCAATGGTCTCTCTCAAGCACTTGGCCACAAGGAAGGGTGAGATTGCTCTAGCTTTTGTAGATGATTGTTCGCAGTGGAGGACATGGTATTTTGGGAAAGTTTCTCTGTTTTTGGGCCAAAGTAGGAAAGTTGCGTCGGTACGTACGCTTTTCGAAGCACGATCAGTTAAAGATGGGGTTGGGGATCCCATGAGAAAATGTGTATTTTTTTGGTAAAGGCGCCTACCACCCACCACGGAGTCCAACGAGGGGACGTGGCAGAGCATGTGGGCATGTCTGCGCAACGCCAGCAGTACGCAGTTACTATAACCCAATATTTAGTTTGGATATCCACACAAGGTTAACCCTTGCCGCGAGGAAAAATTTGAAGTAAAATGAAGTGAGGAGAAGACAGGAAAGATGTAAAGTGAGAACAAAAGACGAAGATATAGGGAGAGAGATATAGGAAAAGGCGACTGCCGATTTTCCCTGGGTGGGTCAGCCCAGAGGTGCCGTCTACGTGAAGCCGGGGCCAAAGGGGTGTGTTGCCTCTGCCGGGGGGCCTTAAAGGTCCAATCACTCAGCGTCGGCTCAACCCCCAGTATCCCCTTTTCCCCGGACACAGCAAAGCCACGCACGGCTAGGCGTGGGAGGGAGTCAAAACTCCCCCGTTAGCTCGGATCCGTGGTGTCGCTACACACCAAACGCCTACTTGCGCAGGCGCCCCTGCGGGGTGGAGAGACATGGGCTCTGCTACACAACCATCTTGTGTGATGGAAACAGCCGGGCCTTCAACAGTCTGCAGGAGGCACAGGTATATGGCTTCGTGCCAATATAAAAAGAGGACTGTGTCAACCATGTGGATAAGCGCATGGGCACAGCACTTCGAAACCTCCTGCAAAAACAAAGAGCCGAAAGAAAGCCAAGCCTTGGCGGCAGGGGCAAACTGACAGGCGAGCTGGTCACAAAGCTCACGTCATATTATGGATGGGCTTTACAAAGCAACCAAGGAAGCATTGAGGCCATGAATAATGCTGTCTGGGCAACCTTTTATCACGTAGCATCTACTGATGCAAGCCCTCAGCACTCTCACTGCACAACTGGTGAAGAGTCATGGTGAAAGTACAACAAGGCTGTTGCCAAGCAGGAGACTCCTCCGAATCATCGCTACAACCTGCCGGAGTATGTGGTTGATGCCTTGCGGCCTATTTACATGCGCCTCTCTGACAAGAAATTGCTGGAGTGTTGTCAGCGAGGCAAAACACAGAACCAAAACGAGACCTTCACTCCGTCATCTGGTTGCTCGTGTCCAAAAACAAACACGCGTCGCTTTTCACCATTGAAGCTGCTGTGGCCGAAGCTGTCACAAGGTTCAATGCTGGCAAAGGGAGAGCAGATGCCGCCATATTGAAGGAGCTGCACCTGCAGCAGAGTGTTGTGGCCGCTGAAAGATGCTCAGAAAAGGACAGTCGCGGACTAGTGGCATCGGAGAAGAAGCATGAGCATGCTGAAAACTTCAAGCATGCCATGAAAAGAAAGCGCACCAAGGAGAATGATGATGACTACATTCCTGGTGGCTTCTAACATGGTTAATACACCGATTCACACCTTTTCTTGTTAAATATAAGTGCTCAGCATGTTCCTAAACTTCTTTTCTCGTTTTCTCAAAACAACATTTTTCATCACACCCTAAGCCATTGCCCACAGTATCTTTTGATGTAGCAGTCGGATTTTGATAATTCTTGCAGCATTTGAAAGCTTATACATTGATTAGTGCAAGAAAACCAAAGAAATGTAACATGTTTATTTATAATAGTAATTTAATTAGCAACAAACTTAAGCAAAAGTTTCAGATTTCAATGAGTATACTTGTTAAAGCCATAACTCTGGTACCAATGAAGCTAAAGATAAAATTATGGTTTTGTTGCACTCCCTGGCCTTCATGGAATGCTGCCATATCAATATTGTAGCAATATTTTATGAGGAAGATGTCAAAAGGCTGGGCAGAATGCAAGTTTATGTAGCAGTCAATATTTAAAAATCTAAAAGTGATAGCAAAAAACTAATTGCATATTTGTTTTCAGCTGTGAAAAATACATACTGTATTAAAATTTCAGTTGGAAATACTGAAAATTTAAAAAAAATTCAGACCAGTGTCTCCCCTTAATTAGGATAACAATATCTATTGTTCCTACCACAATATAAAAATAACCACCAGCCTGAAATTTACAAATAGCATAGGGATCAATACTAGAAAGCACAAGCTGCATAACATAGGAAGCATTTTTTTGATAGGGTCATTATTTTTTTACTTTACAGTACACAAAACTTTATCAAACTGAATGTGGGCATTGTGTGTTCACACAAAAGACTAATTTAAAAAACTTGCATCAAGAGAAATCAAAATCTGCTCCTTATGTTGTGTGCTCCAAACATATAGCTTCACACAAAAAAAATTATTCTGCTATCTGTAATAGTTTCCGATATATTACAGGAATTTTCATGCAGAGTGTACAAAATTGCCATTTTGAGAAAATCAAGAAAACAAAGAATTCTAACATATCTAACCGTAAAGACGTACGTACTTATAATTACATAGTCATGAACATATATATAGATACTAGAAAGGCTAAGGAGTGCAACGCTGCAAGCTAATCGAAAATTGAACATGTACTTCTCGAATTACAGCACAGTGAAGTTCATTCTATGTAACCAAAAACAAATATTTCTATATTAAAATAAAAAAATCAAGCTACCCATTAAAAATCACCTCTCAGCATTGTTTTTTGTGCACAATTAGCTACATTGTACAAAAACAATTACAGCTCTGAGTGTTATAGGTCCACTTATACCGAACAAGCAAAAGAAAGTGATCAATATCTGTGCTTCGAGAAAACTGCTGTTAAAACTTTATTTCCCCGTTTCGAGCGAAAAATGACACACATACTTTTAGTCAGTTAATATGCACCGGGAATGTAATAGGACTGATTGTTCGCACGAGCGTGTCATTTCTTAAAGCCCTGTAGCAAGTTGTCACCGTGTGCTGGTCTGCCGCAAGGCGGCTTATCAGTTCGGTGACTGTACAGACGGCGATGTGCGACGGATGTGCACGCGTCATCCGCGATCCATCAAATAACACAGCGATGTTTTCCGGCTTGTGCAGAATGGGTTACCCGTAAATGTCGCGTACCAAACTTGCTCCATCGCTCACCAATTTCGAGGCTACACGAGTGCCAAGGTGTTAGTTTCCTTGTCACATAAGACTGCTCCATTTTCGAGTGAAGACCGTGACAACATTGCAAACACGTCGTTCAAAACAGTCTACCTGTTGCCAGTAGCCTCTATTGCGTGGGCGGTGAGCAAGATCACTGCAAAAACAGATTGAGTTTCTGTTGTTCGTGGACGCGCGGCCTACTCCGTCACGCAGTTCAAGGTCCTTTTGTCAGGCGGGGCGGTGGAGGGGGAGGGGGGCGTGTTTACCGATAAGATTGCGCTATTGTTCCACCACTACAAATGTTGACATTTCTTGTAGCTCACTTCTGGTTTTTACTTGCCATCCTCCAACTGACGAGGCTGCAAAACACAGCCGCTCTCAGTAACGTTGTCGGCAACCAACGAGCTCGTACGCCAGTTAGGCCTACACCAGTGACTCGGCGACTGCCGTTGACCGCGGCAAGTTCGTTATCCTCGTTGTGTTGAGCCATAGCGTGGCTCTTTCTGAAGTTCACAGCGAACGAATGATCGCCACACCCACTTCACAAATTACTGTGGCACGGAACTTCTTTACTGCCACAGGCAGTCGGCAGCACCATGACAAAATGGCGCATGTCCGTAGCATCATAATGGTGAAGCAGACGCCGGAAACGCCACTTGGCCAATGGGATGCCTAGGTTTTGTCACGTGCCCCAAGCAGCCAATTGAATCGTGCGCTAGTACTTTTCGATGACGCATATTTGCTGAAAAACCAATGAGCAAGGCGAGCCAGTGGTGGTGAGAAATTGAAGATGAAGAACGACCCTTCCAAACGAGACCAAGATGAACATGATAGCTCATGTGTAACGGCAACAGCTCGGCGCGGAAAAAGCGCGATTTTAGCGTCAATTTGCGCTGACATTCATCTCACAGGGATGTTACCGTATTTACTCGATTCTACCGCGCCCTCGATTGTAACGCGCACCCGATTTCCACCGTGAAAAAAAAAACAAAAAAAAAAACGTAAGACATCGACTGAAACGCGCACCCATTTTTTCTTGCTAGCCCGCACGATCACACCACTTGAAAAAACGACTCCTTTCGGGAGGGTCTTCCATTTAAATATGAGGTACAGGCGAAGCTTGTGCCCATCTGACGTGTAACAGAGCATTGCCGTCACTGTAGTTTTACCGTGGACCGATGTCAGCACACGAACTTGCCTCGTCCCCTTCTTCCCGACGGTTGTGGTGCCAGGCATGTCGAAGTGAAGAGGCGTCTGATCAGCATTCCCGATTTGCCCAAGCAGGTAGCCGTTGTTGCGCCGCAAGTTTAGGACGAACCTCTGAAAACTGTGAAGCTTTTCATCGTACTCCTCCGCAAATTTTTTTGCATATGCATGTTCCCCTTCGAAGGGAAAAGCCTTTCCTCTTCATAAAGTTAGTTAGCCAGCACCTGCTCGCTTTAAACTGGCTCCGCATTAGACCTTTTTCTAAGACTAATTACATAGCCCGCACTTGGAGCAGTTCTGTGGTCATGAGCCGCTGTGCCACTCGCTGCTCAAGCACATACTCGCCGAGCAGCTCTTTAATTTGCGGAAACCGACCCTGCTGTGGTCCACTGAAGCCTTTGCGTGAAGCTTTGCTGTCGACAATCTTCTGCTTTTGTTTCCGCCGGTCCCGCACGCACGTTTCGGGAACTCCGAACGACCGCGATGCGGCCCGATTTCCGTCCGTTTCTGCACACGCGATGACTTTTCTTTTAAGAGCGGCATCGTGGTGCACTCGAGCTTTTTGGAGTCGGCCCTTCCACGCCGTCGATGCTAATGCACTACTAGATGACGAACTCCTCAGCACACGTACGAAGTGCCGCACATGAGACACACATAGGCAGAAATGGCCGACGCGCCATGCCGACGCACGTAGGGGGCGGCCATTTTGGATTTGCCAATGGCAATAGATTGACCGTAATTTTTTTGTTCGTACTCGATTCTAACGCGCATGCGATTTATGAACTCGCTTAAACGGAAAAAAGGTGCGCGTTAGATTCGAGTAATTACGGTATATATTGATTGTGCGACAGAAATAATGACGTGAGAAGCTAGAAACTTCTCACATAGGTGCAAAAATAGGTACAGATCCCGAAAATGTCAGCTTCAAAAAGTAAATTTTTTTTTGCGATTTTTGGCCTTCGAAGACTCGTGTCTCCCTTAAGGCCTAAATCGAAGAATTTCAGGCCTCTGAAATCGTTACAGGAGCCGAGATAACGATTCGATCAAAAACAAGGTGCGAACTGCAGGTTACCGCACTCTATTTAGCCCGTAAACTTGTCTTGCTTCTTGCACGCTGTCAAGTTCCAGTCATCCTTAATATCATTGAAGCTTTTCAAATAAGCGAACTTAGCTCCTTCTGCCACAACATTGGTTGACGCAGAATGCCGATGCAAGCTTTGTAATGCGGAAAAAGCTTGGTTAGCGGCGGCAGCGAAGGCGTTGGCACAATCATAACCGCACAGCCACACTTCGCAGCACCAGCAACGACAGCAAAATCTCAGCATCGATGCAGTCAGAAACCGCTACATCGTCATCTGTACCGATGAAGTAGCTACTGTCCGAGATGGTGCCCAAAAATGCTGATAAGTCACAAAATTGACGAGACACCGCACACCGTTGTTAGCGGTCATGACGCACCCGAAGTCATCACCTTGTCCGCAAGGAACGTTTACAACACAGTGTTTTACTTGACATTGCTCCAAACGCCAGTCATAATTTTTATCGCTACCTGCGGGTCAACGTTCAGTCAAACTACCGAATGAGGATTTATCAGGAACGAGGCGAGTACAGTGCAGTCCACTTATAACGATATCGAGAAAACCTAAAAATATGATCGTTATAACCGGTGATCGTTATATCTGGACTGCCGCCAAAAAATCGTCGCCGGACGTACCTTTTGTAGCTCCAGGCTTCATTTCGCTATTTTCACCAATTAATAAATATTGTAGTTAGTAGGATGTCAAAAACAAGACTTTATTTCTTACTCCGAAGAACGCATCACGGGTTCGCTGAGGAAGAGAGACTGAGCGACGGCGGGGTGGGAGCAGTGGGAGGAAGAAAGCACAGCCAGAGGTACACAGCCGGAATGCCAACGAGGCCCCGCCCCGATGCCGCCGCGCCGCTTTGCTTTTCGCTTTTTTTTATTTTCTCTCTCTTTCCCGCTTTCGTTCGGCAATCTACGAGTAGCTTGCCGTTGTAAAAGGCGGGGAGCCGCAGAGCGCGGCACTTTGCTTTTCGCATTTTTTTTTTAAATTCTCTCAGCCTCTCCGCGGTCGACGCGCGGCGAGGCGCAAAACGTGACACAGCTGGCGCCATCTGTAGCGCGTCGCGCCAACTCGCGACGCTCTCCTCGGCTTTTTGAACGGCCGGGACGCGCTGCCGGCGCTGTGCTGCAGTGGCGGCAGATACGTACTCGCCTACGCTAACTTTTCGTCTTGTCTCGGCATAGTTCGTTTCAGAGGAACTTATCAATCTAAATGTTACGATTATTCTGAATGAAACATGCCGTCCGCGGCAAACTTTTCATCGTTGTATCCGATATGCGGTGGATAACATATCGTTATATATGGTTTTTTTCTCCATAGCCCCAATGCATAAAATGAGACTGTTAAGTCGACCCATCGTTATAACCGATATATCGTTATATGTGGTATCGTTACAAGTGGACTGCACTGTAGTGCACAAGACCACAAGGCGCAAAAGACGCAATGCCAAGTTCGTCCGAGTTCTCACCATCGACATATTGGCAATATCGATGTCACTATGGCTATACAGCTAGCAGCCGCTGCTTTAAGCGGCTTTGATGCGAAAAGATAAAAAAAAAAAAGCGTAGCCTACAAGACACGTGTTTTGAAACCAAAAACACTAAAAATACGTAACAAGGTGGCACATCTCAAAGGCCATGCTTTTAACACTGGCCAGTGTTAAGCACAGATTGGGCAGTGTTATTAAGCCCACATTCGTTGTGTGGAACAGAGACTTGAGCACTACCAATAGAAGCTTGCTAGGGTGATGGCACAAGAGAGGTTGCACCAAAATGCTGTACAGAACTTGTGCAAGCTGTAAAAGCATGAGAAGTTGATTTTCAATTCAATGCATCATGTGCACGAGAAGATAACTTTTTGCGTCACATGTTGACGCCGCCGCCGTGAGACGCAGTCAGTCAAATTTCACGTTTTGAGGAGGCATGTAAGGCTTTCAGTTTAACAGTGAAAACAATAAAGAAGGACAGGGAAAACATGGCATGAGTAAGCTACACAGCAGAGTAAAGAACTGAGAAACTACATTGCATGGCCAACCGAACTTAGAACGCGCTACAGTACTGTAGTGATAAGTCAACGCAAAACAAAACACTAAAACGAGGCAGAAGTCGTATGTGGGTAGTTGTTTGATCATCACTTGCTAAATTCATACACTGATTCATTCGAAGTGGCTGTTGGTTTGATAAATACGAAGCGATTTCAAGATCTTTGCATAGAAACTCCGAATCTATATATAGCCTCAAAGGTTGGATATGCGCTGTCAAAAATTGCAACCACTGCACTTCCGCGACTGTTAAGAGCCACCAGAGTCGTTGAACTCTGGATTGTTAACAAACTTTTCCTAGATGCTTCAGAAAAAAAAGATAAGAAGCATGCTTTTATACCAGTAGCTAATCTTACAGTGGAATCAGCATGTTTTCAAATTTCTAGCTTCAAGGCCTCAATCAACGCTAAATTTCACTGTAATAGAGCTTTCCCTAAATTCATTGAAAGTAACATCACTCTGAAGATGTATTAAATCGTCATGGCTACATTCAGTAACGTTTCACAGCTCCACCGCGTGTCGTACAAGTGCAGCGCCACAGCTGCTCCGATTCCCCGGCGTAGGCGAGGCGCCCCTAGCGATTACTGCTGTCCCCATATCAAACTTTCGTTGAAGCTTCATGACCAGTAAAGGTATTCAAGAACTCTGGCGGCATTTCAAACCTACGCGACAGAGCTGAGGGCTTTTAATGTTGTTTCAGACCAGAAAGTCCGAACAAATCGGTTGAACATTTTCAGCATGCGAAATTTCAGATGTTTTTAAACACTGACGTCTACAGGGCAGATTAGCAACTCCGAATTGAAAGGGAGCACACCCTTGTCTGCCAAACCATTTGGGCCTCTACAGAAGTTCAGATGGAGGAAGTAGCGTCTTTTCCTTTTAGGTTTAAAGTGTTGCGACACTGCATTACTTGCACCAAACTGTGTAAATCATGTACACTGCATTGCCTCATCCTTGATTACACAACTGGGCACACAGTTCCTTCATCACTTTACCAACCTAGCCGAAACAAGCACTTCCACATTCCTATTTGATAAGAATCTGCTTAGGGATGCTATGCAACCTTTTTTGTGCCATTTCACTTCAGAGTATTGAAAAAATATTAAACAAATGTTCAAGAACTGCAAGAAAAATCTTAGATGCACTTTACACACAAAATTTTGCTATCGCACGGCTCTACTTATAAGTCATGATACGGTTATTTGCATACCGCTTAACAACGAAGAACATAAGTAAATAGACACAAGAAATGCGCAAATAACCATACCCCGAATTGCTACTAACTAGCCCAAACCAGTACCCTTCCAACTTGTAAGCCTGTTCTATCACGGAGCAACCAAAATGATTTTGCGGAGTAAGCAGCAGTGCTGCGTGGAAAAGGCACTTGTGAGTTATAAGTGTTTTCAAAAAGAATCGGTCTTTATAAAATGATACAATGTCTCTTACACAGCACAAAACATAAGATCTGTGGCGTCCTTTTCCTCTCCTCTTGAAATCACCTTCAACGTAACAGGAGGGTGTTGTGTTCCAAATTACCACCTTCATGATTGAACTTGGGCGTTGGTACGAACGAAATACGTGGCTACGCTGTACAGAATGCCCCATAAGAAGGGTCGAGAGCTGTGCTCGCCTAGTGCACTTGGCCGGCAGGGATCAAACCTACCAGCAGCAAGTAGTCTTCTTGTTTCATTTCTTCACATTTATACTATAATTACTACAGATAACACCGCCTATAATTTCCTTGGCATAACTGTCTATTAGTTCTCACAAAGAAAAACCACTCACTTAAGCCCAGCAATGCCTTCAACAACAAGACTGTCCGAGGTGAGCGTTCCAGTCTTGTCAAAGCAGCAGATCTCAATCTTGCCTGCAAACGGTATCCGGAAGGGCTCTGTGCAGTACACCCCTGCAAACAATGTTTGGCATCTCTCACAAACTTGTTCGCATCCATTTTCGAGTGAGCTACAACCAGAAAGGCTTATTATGCGAGTAAACATCACTTTGCAAGATTTCAATAATTAAGACTAGCAACAACACAACACCAAAATATACCACCACCTGCGTCCACCAGTGCAACTTTGGAAAAAGGCTAGCTAAAACTCGCGCCGCACAAATCAAAACGCAGTCTCACAATAGCGGGCTGCCAAACTGTTCTGGTTCTCTTACATGTACAAGAGAATCTGGATGATATGATTACAGGTGATCCGAATTTCATAATATGACTTTTAATGTTTCGGATGGACTGCTTTAATAAAAATATGCTGTGGTTCAATGTTATACGACCGGTGTTATACGACGGTCAAGGTAGAAAAATTCAAAGGAACGTCATGGACTTTTTCAGCAAGAAGTTGTTCACCCCAATAAAATTCTTGTTCATTTTCATGATTACTAAATTGTTTTGAGTAAAGCAAATGAGTTCTGCGAGACACACAAGGTGGCGCAAGGGTTAAGAAAGGAAAATTACGAATCGCGTAGTTGTCTAATTTCCCTTCATTAACTTGTTTTGGTTCATACAAATCTGGAATGATACGAATATTTTGCGTGTTCCCTATGAATTCATTACTAGAGTCAACTGACCCACTTGCTTGGCTTGTATCAGTGCTCCTGTATAACTACATGTTCACAAATTAAAAACATACAATAGACTCACGATAATTCAAACTCTAATAATTCATACTTTTGGTTACTTATAATAAACTTCAATTTTTTGGTTGGCCCTCTATTCTCGTCTCTTAAATAAAACTCCGGAGTTTGGTTAATTTATACTTTTTGTAGTTTCATACCGAAAATTATCTGGTGTTCTCCCACTACTATTTAAAAATTTGTGTGCCTAGGTAATCCTAACAGTTTAAAAATTACAAATAAGCATCTTAGGCCTTCGAGAAAAAATGCTTTGCTAGTAAACAAATGTTTGAAACGAAGCACATGCATAGTAAATTGTTACGCTTCTCAACTGGTATAGAGAGGTTTGTGCTGAAGGCGCATATACTAAAGAAGCAGTTGGCAATTCAAGATTTCTTTAAAAGGTTTGATCAGCAGTAAATGGCCAATAAACTTGTGGACCTTGCACCAGTGCTTTTTGATCATTGGGCACTCTTAGCTTCAAAAATTTTTAAATGTGATAAAATCAATGCCTAATCATAACGTGTGGTGTCACCTCACCCAGAGTCATATATCAGAGAATTTCTGATAATTCAAAATTCTTGATAATTCAAACAAAATTCAAAGGTCCCTTCGAGTTTGAATTAATGAGAGTCAACTATAATTTAAGCTCTACAGCAGCTTTCTAAAAAAATGTGACCTGGAAGGAGGGACTTCCAAAAAAAAAGTTCACTCCTAGTGCATCAAGAGTGTTATCATGCTATCGGTTTAATGGAGCTTCGTGAATGCTGTAGCAATTAAATGACGGATGTCTCAACAAATTGTGTCAGCAGTGCGAGCAGTGAGGTAAATTCTTACAGCATGCCTTGGCATGAGAGATGATACTAGAGTCGCGCTTCTCAATAGTGGATTTATTACTGACCTAGTCGGGTCAGAGCCAGCAATGAGGTGTGCACAGCTAGCGAGAGCTCAATAGGAAGCTCAGGGGGCACCACCGAAGTAAGGATTAGCGCGCACTCCAGAAAAAGCTTGTAGCGGTTCCGTGTCGGGTCCTCAGTACCTGTAACCATATAATAACATCATGTAGTATGCTCACATGTTAAGCTCTTGACTAATATATCGAAACAACAGCATTGCTGGGCATGCTCATCATTTTTATTTATTTAATACATACTGCGGACACTAAGTGGTCCAAGCAGGAAGGGCACGTCACGTATACCACAGGCGTAATGACGTACATCATACGAAAAACACACTTTGTTTTACATGCTACAATACACTTCGTTATGTAATAACATCACGCTTCGCTCTATACACTACAATAAACTTCAATATGCAAAGCAACAACACACCCGGTTCTACAACACTACATTACACTATGTTCCACAACACAAGTAGTAACTTACGCCAAACAACGACAATACATTGCATACGTCGTACTTTACAATACGTTACACATATGTTACAATGAATGAGGGTCGCATAACTTGTTCCAGTCCGACACTGTTCGAGGAAAAAAAGAATACATAAAGGCATCGGTTCTCGCAAAAAATGGGGTTAGCAAATTGGGATGATGATGTCGTGTGTTCCTTGTTGACAGAAAAGATAAGTAAGGCGATGAATCGATTGCAAGTTTTTGATTAAGTAATAATTGAAGGAAATCCAGCCGTTGTTCGCGTCTGCGGGATTCAAGGGTCTGAATGTCGTTTGCAGACATCAGCGCGGAAGGTGAATCCGACGGTAAGTATTTTGAATATATAAACCGAACAGCTTTCCTTTGAACCCGCTCAAGTTTGTTAATATTAAGCTTAGTGTAAGGGTCCCATACAATGCTGGCGTATTCCAGTTTAGGTCGTATAAAAGAATAATAACTAAGAAGCTTTACATTGGCAGGACAGGTACGCAGTTTATGTCTTAGAAAACCAAGTATCCGAAAGGCAGCTGAACATATGTTGTCTACATGCATGTTCCAAGACAAATTACTAGTTATAGTTAGGCCCAAATATTTGTAGCTTGTAACCTCTCTAAGAGTTGAAGACCCAAGCTGGTACGTAGTATTTAGTGGAACTTTCTTACGTGTCAAACGCATGCAGACACTCTTTTCTGCATTAAGGATCATTCCCCACTCATTGCACCACAGATGAATATTATGAAGGTTTGAGTTAAGTTCATTTTGATCATCTAAAGAGTTAATAACCCGGAACAAAACACAATCGTCTGCAAATAATCTTATTTGTACAGAAGGGGTGATGACATTTACAATATCATTTATGTATAGAAGAAAAAGCAATGGCCCTAGGACGCTTCCTTGGGGTACTCCTGATGTGACCTGTAGAGACTGCGAACGCTGGTCATTAACAGCAACAAACTGTTCACGGTTATTTAGATAGTCAGCAATCCAGTTTACAAGGATCTCGGGAAGGCCAATACGTTTAAGTTTCAAGATCAATTTGTCGTGTGGAACCCTGTCGAATGCCTTACTGAAATCCAAAAATATTATGTCAGTTTGCCTATTGTTATCCAGGTTAAGTGCAAATGAGTGGATTATTGTAACTAGTTGCGTCACTGTCGAATATCCCTTTCTAAAGCCGTGTTGAAAATTGGTCAGGATTGAATGTTGAGTCAAAAAATTTCCAATTTGTGTAGCAATTATGTGTTCTAATAATTTGCAGCAGGGTGAGGTCAAGGATATGGGTCGGTAATTTTGAGGCGACAAGCGATCACCTTTCTTGAATACAGGACTTATGCGTGCGGCTTTCCAGTCACATGGTAGCTTTGATGACAACAATGAAGCACGGAAGATTTCATGCAGGAATTTAACGACATGTTCGGCATATCTTCTTAGGAACATATTTGGGAGATTATCAGGTCCACAGGACTTTTTAGAATTAAGATTCAGAAGCATCGAAAAAACACCAGAATAAGACACGAAAGAGGCTTCGCATGGGTCGAACACTCTACCGTTTGGAACATAAACACTAGAGCCAGAAAACACACTTTGAAAATACGCATTAAGATGATCAGCAATTTTTATTTGATCGGTTACAATCACGCTATCAATTGCCATTTCGGTGAGAGGTTTCTTTCTGTCACCAATGTAGTTCCAGAATTTAGTCGGGTCAGTTTTTATGAAGTTGGGCAGTAGCGTCTTAAAATAGCGATCTCTGGATGAGCGTATAGCCCGTGCAAGGCTGTCTTTGAGGACTGAGAGGGAACGAGACTGCGCATGCTTCTGCCTTAAGCGTTTTATCTTTCGTTTTAAGTGAATTATATCTCGCGTTATCCAGGGAGTTGTTTTGTGCACTTTTTTATGTTTATTCGGTATAAAACGATTGATGCAATGATGACACATTTCTTTAAATTGATTCCACATTGTCTCGACATCGCCCACCTCAAAGACAGCATAACACGACTCCATGTATTCTATTATAGATACGTCATCTGCTCGCGAGTAATCTTTAAAGGTACGCACTGAAGATTTTTTAGTACTTGAAAAATTGTTAAGAGGAAAAGAGACTGTAACCAATTTATGATCGGAGAGGCCCTGTTCTACTGAAACAGAGTGCAGCTCGAGTTCACGGCTTATAAATACTAAATCCAAAATCGAACTAGAGGATCCATGCACACGAGTTGGCTCCCTCACAACTTGCATCAAGTTGTGGGTTAGCATGATGTTAAACACAATCTCAGTCTCTTTTTTGTACAATGGTCCTGTCGCAAAATGTTCCCAGTCAACAGAAGGTAGGTTAAAATCACCTGCTAACAAAATTTTGTTGTTGCAAAATTGAGACATATGTTCAGCTAACTTTTTCATGGATTCAAACGCAGCCTCTGGGGGTCTGTAAAGTGCATACAAGATGAAAATGTGGCTCCAACAAGACAGCTTAATGCATACACATTCTAAGTCATCAATGTAACCAATTAATGAGGCCTGCAGTGTTTCTTTCACAAGTATGGCTATTCCACCTCCCCTTGTAGTTCTGTCTTTCCTAAACACCTTATACGAGGGCGGAAATACATCATCATCAGCTATTTCGGGGAGCAACCATGTCTCAGACACAACTGTTACATGTGGATCGTGTTGAAGTAAGGCAATTTCCATTAGTTCAGTTTTGTTATTGACGCTTCGGGCATTTATGTTAACCAAGCGAAGGCATTTTTGTTTAACGCCCTGCTGACCGGTAACGAAAAATTTACTTTTCGCTGAATTATTTTTTGAAGAAAATGCGAGTTGTTTTCCTACGTGTGACTCTGTGATTGGGCATACCGTCTGGTCATCGGGCGGGTTTTGCTTCCGTCGTTTTTTTTTACCGGAATTCTTTCGCCTTTATCACTGTCCCAGACATACGCCTGGCCATCGATATACAGTTTATCAAATGCTAAGTTTACTTTCTCATTGTTATCTCGGTTAGCTTTTGCACTTGCCCAAAGCTTTCTTCTAATATCTCGTATCTTCGGAGAAAAGTCTTCCCCGATAGCTAGCGTGGTATTTTTAAGTTTGGACCCGTTTTTAAGTATTCTAGCTTTGTCTCGCCCATCAAGCAATTTGAAAATGACTGGCCTAACTTTGCCAGTTTCAGGTCTACCTATACGATGAATACGCTCGATACCGACAGGTTCAAGTTTCATGGTATCTTTAAGAATGCCTGTGTTGACAGCACTTTCAAGCGTTTCGTTGTTTTCATTTGGTCCCTCGGGAAGACCATAAACAATTAGATTTGACCGGCGACTATGGTTTTCCAGTTCATCGATTTTAGTTTCTAGAACACTTATTGTTTTTGGTTTCTAGAACACTTATCATCCGTACTTAAAGCTCTTGCACAAAATTACAAGGATAAAAAAAAAGGCGTAACTGTCTTTTTTTTTTTTGGAGTTTGAACTAAAGAGAGAATACAGCACTTCAAGAATTTACTGTGAGTGCACACACGAGTACAAACGTACTTGCACCTGTGTCCTTGAACATGTTCCCTCGTCTGCATCTTTTTCACACATTGCACCGCTTTGTCATACTTAACTATGCACCAACCAGCCCAACAACAAGTTTCATAATTTGCTCTAAAGTTCAGGGGCACAGGTGTTTAGGAGAGGAAGCACAGATTGGTCAGTGTTGAAGGGGCACTCAAGCTAGATACACAAAGCACAGAGTATTTAAAGATTTCAAAGGCTTTTCAAGAATGCATCTCAAGTCAAAACTATGCACCACAGCCATGTTTCCAAGCCAATGTGAACTGTTTTATTAAACCAGAAATATAAAAACTGTACCGTGCTTCTAAGGTGCGCAAATGTTCACAATATACAAAGCTGGGACTTCTCTTACAGCCTTTGGATTATACTGACCTACGGATTGATTGATTGACTATAACACATGCAGTAAAAGATAAGCAGGACCCCATTACTACAGTGAAATCTTGATGATGTGATTATGGTTGATTTATTGATTGATTGATTGATATATGAGGTTTAACATCCCAAAACAATCATTTCAATATAAGAGGCGCCATAGTGAAGGGCTCCGGAAATTTTGACCACCTGGGGTTCTTTAACTTGCACCCAAATCTGCGCACGCGGGCCTACAACATTCCCGCCTACATCGGAAATACAGCCGCCGCAGCCGGGATTTGATCTCACGACCTGCGGGTCAGCAGCCGAGTACCTTAGCCACTAGGCCACTGCGGCGGGGCAATACGATTACAGTTTATGCAAATTTCGCGATGATACGAATTTTAAGGTTGCTTCGGATGGACTACATTATATAACAGACCGTAATTCAGTGTTATACGAATGGTTTCCCCAGCAACCACAGATGATACGAACGCGTGATTGAGTGCTGCACGCAAGCGACGCAATGCGGCTTGTCTGTGAGAAAAAGGTTCAATCACACTTGGCCTCAAAGAGACCGAATGCGGCAAAACTTACTGAAATTTCCTTCGCTTCGCCGCCGGAAACAATGCTGCGAGGCAAGCACAAAAAAATCGGCCCGAGACCAATTTTTCCTCCACGCGATAGCAGATCGCCATTCTGCTATGGCTTTGGCTACACCGGCTGTGCTGGTTCTCAAACCACATGATGTAAACAACCATGCAACCAGCCGTATCTTCAAGATGGCGGCCAACGCATCGGCGGTGTCGGCCCGAACGCTAACTACCCGCGCAGCAAAACAAAGCTCACAGCCTCGAAAAAGACGCGTTCATCAAGAGCCTGGTTTGAATTACGATCGCTGCAAACACAGGAAGTAGAAGAAGGTGCAGCAGCAGGGAGTCGGCATGCCCTAAACATGTCTCTTTTGCACTGCCAGCTGAGTCCGTCGCTGCCACTGCGTCTGCTCGTGTAATTTCTTTTTACTTATCTCCCGAAACAACGTTTGTAAAGGTGTAAACTGTTTTTTTTTTTTTTAGTGCTTTGTGCATAATTAGAACTCTGTAGTGATTTTAATGCTCGGGAATAAATTCTCAAGCAGCAAAGACAGCGGCGGTAGTATGCATATGAGGGGCGGAACGAATGTGAACATTTTCAACCAGACGTATGTGCTTCTGCCGACACCCTGGCGTTTTCGCTTGAATTCTCGCGTGTGAATTCTCTAGAACTGATTTTTTTCGTATCAACTTTGCCACGCATTTTTCCGGCTATTTAAGTGGCGAAGAGAGTAAATTTTTCAATAGGTTCCAGGAAATGAGTCCAGGAAATCAGACATGTCTGGAATTTCGCTCGTCCGAGAAATTGGGCGTCGACTGTAGCTTGTTCCTGACAATGGAAAGTTATGTCATGCAAATGCAAGAACATGCACCTGGGGCTTGTTTTCCTCGGAAATAAAAATGGGGCCTGCATGCTTCTATGGCTGAGTAATCTCTTCTGATAGTGAAGAAGCGAACTTTGCAGGAGTGGCCTTAACTTCAAGCCATAATCTGCTCACTCCAATGAAAGTGCTCTATTAGGAGTTTGGTGAATTCGTGCCCTTCTGAGTTGCTTCATTCCATGTCTACCTTTAGGTCCGTGCTTCTACGTTCTAAATTTTGGGCCATAACACTAATAAAACACTGAGCATGGTGTTCTTTTTTTACTGTTTTATGATGGGGTTCACCACAGTCCTATGATGTATTTCCATCATGGATTTGACGTTGTAAAACATTTACTAACACATTGCAAAAAAAAAAAAAACACGAGTAGGAAAAGTTCCGCAGCAGTACGTGATGCTAACCACTATGCCACAGAGTGACCCTTCTCTACCATGTTAACGGCAAGCCATTTATATACACCATGTACTCTTAGGACCGCTGGCAGTCCTCAGAGCTCGGCAATTTCAAAAAGTTTCTGTCATCCGTAGCGAGATTGCACGACAGGCGCACGTGCTCTAAGGGTCATCGTGCCGTGCCATCTCGCACGTCGCTGCGCATGCGCACCTCCACATGACGTGGTCAAAGTGCATATACAGTCTTCGACCGATTTTCCAGAGCTGGCGAGGTCCACGAAATAGTCCGAAAAACTGAACAGTTCAAAAAAAATTGTCATGCCTTAAAAGGAAGTTTATTTGGATTAGAAAACCCTAAAAAAAAATTCCCAATAATGCCATGCTTCATTCTGTTCTTGGGAACAGGCAAATTTAGTTCTATTTGGGCTACCAGAGAAGGATTCGCCACTGCCGTTCTCATGTCCCGACATGTCTGCCCTCCTTTGCTGTCTGCCGCGATGGGAAGGGTGGAGTGACGTTTAACTCCCTCACCCGGTAGCGGATGTTGACTGTGGCGCCGCGCGTGGAGCCTCCCGAGAGGTTTTCGCGTGCTGCGTCAGGGGCAGGCAGTACTCTCTGGCACAGCAAACGGTGAGCCACGCAATCTTTTCCGTCCGTCGACTCCCGTCGCTCGGGGGCTCGTCGGACTTCGCTGACGGCGCCTGGCGCCCGAGGCGAACGCTCACCTTTTGTTGCCCCACTGCGTACTCACGGCCGAAGGGCAGTACGGTGTCCTAGTGCATGGCCTAGCTACGCCGACCCGTCTCCCTTCGAAGCCAACGCGAGCGCCTTTGCCCTCGCTCGAGCAACCGGGCCTTGGTCCCGGTGTCTCCGTGGATCACCTTTACCGCGGAGACGTGCTCGTGGCACCCTGTGTAGTACTTTGTGCCCATGGCGTGGATAAGCCTACTTGCTTTCCCGCCGCGCCTTTTTGCAACGGGCTGTACTGCGTTTGGTGTTCCCACAATAAAGTGTTGCGACTTTGAGCAGTATCGTGTTCTCACCACGGCGACGGTTAACGCGTGCCCTGCGGCTCGCTAAGACCGGACCCACGCTGGTGGCCGTACTCCTTTGGGATACGTGTACACCATGTAACTAGCAAGGACGACGATACAGCATGATGGCCAGAACAAGAAGTGATATCGGTTTATTCAGTCACTGATTATATAGGCGCACGATAGCGCGCCGTGAGTATCTGCGCATGTCCGATGCGCAGTCGTGATGCAATAGCCTTGCCGGATACATCCTTTCCGTTAACAATGAAATTACATACCCACTGAAACGGTGGTAAGTACATGGCATTTCAAAAAATGATATCATACACTTGGTTAAAGTCCTTGTCATAATGAAGACGCTGTGGTGGCTTCACGGTTCGAGTCGACCTTCTCAAAGCTGGCGTCAGTGGTGAAGTTGACTGACGCACCACAGGTGGCGAAGGGTCGCCCGACGTTGGAACTTCGCGACGTCGGCCATTGGCTGGCGAGGTTGAAGTTGCCACTGTCGGATGGCCACCAACGTTGTCCGCTGAGCTGGTATCAATGTCGTCGTCGCTTTCCTCGATGAACCGTTCGCCAGTTTGAAGTAGGTGACGACGGTTGCGCCTTAACAGCTTCTGGTCCTCCATTTTGACAAGGTAGGACCTTGGATATGGCGAACCCACCACTTGAGCTTTCCGGGACCATGCAGCGTCTCTGAGCCTCACGACGTCACCCTTCTGCAGAGGAGGCAAAGGTCTTCCCCCTTGGGCCTGGCTGTGCTTTTTGACGTCGCTTGCGGTCACCGTACTGAAGTCCGGGAGGTTGGCGCGAAGGCGCCTTCCTTGCAGTAGTTCACCAGGGGATCGCCCGTCCTCCAGTGGGGTAGAGCGGTAGGCCAGCAGGCCCAGCCAGAAGTCGTCGCCCGAATCTGCAGTTTTTTTTAAGATGCGCTTCACAACCTGCACACCTTTTTCCGCAAGCCCGTTTGACTGCGGATAATGAGGGCTTGAAGTGACGTGCGTGAAGTCGTATCTCCTTGAAAACAAAAAAAATTCATGGCTGGAAAACTGTGGGCCAATATCAGTGCATACTTCGACAGGCACGCCAAATCTGGCAAAAATAGCGCTCAGTGCTGCGATGGTTGATTGCGCCGACATGTCAGGTAGTTTCTGAACTTCCGGAAAGTTTGATAAGGCGTCAAAGACAACGATGTACGAGTCCCCCGCAAATGAAAAAATATCAGCTCCAACTCTATGCCATGCACAACCTGGCACGGGCCGCATTTGAAGCAGTTCCTTGGGCTGTTTGTAAGCATACTTGCGGCATGTAGGACAAAGTTGCACCATGGAAGCAATCTCAGCGTTAAGCCCCGGCCAAAACACGAGGCGTCTGGCCCTTTCTTTGCATTTTTGCATGCCGAGGTGACCTGCATAGATTTTTTCAAGCATAGTTTTTCGCATGCTTTTCGGAATAACAACCTTCGACGCCTTTAAAAGTATTCCGTTGACAAATGAGAGTTCTTGCTCAAAAGGCTTTAGTTCACCTTGTACTGGAAGCCCCGCCGACAAACTTGTGATCACCGACTGTAGGTAGCGGTCACAAGCCGTTGCCGCTTGCAGTTCTTTCTGCGTTGCTTCTGTGACACGGTAACCTAGAAGCTGGATTGCGTGAACTTCCACGTCGGTGGTAGTACCAGCGTCGTCTTGGTTGTCAGCCGTTGACCGGGACAACATGTCAGAGAGAACAAGGTGCTTCCCAGGAATATACTGCAAGACAAAATCATACTTGAACAACCTCAAAAAGAACCGTTGAAGGCGAGGTGGCATGTCACTAATTTCCTTTTGAGCAATTGACAAGAGTGGCTTGTGGTCCGTTTCAATTGCGGCTTTCTGGCCGTAGACGAACTGGTGAAATTTTTTGCATCCAAAGCAAATTCCTAGGGCCTCCTTTTCTATCTGTGCGTACAGTTTTTCTGCCTTAGTCAGTACTCGAGATGCGTAAGCTACGGGCCGCCACTCGTTATTGTGACGTTGCAGAAGGGCGGCACCGACGCCGTCCTTCGATGCATCGCAAGACAACCTTGTTTCCCGTCGTGGGTCAAATATTGCAAGCACAGGAGCGGTGGTCAGAATTTGCGTGACGCTTTTCCACTCTTTGGCGTGGTTATCTGTCCACTCAAACTCAGAACTGGCCTTGATAAGAGTTCTTAACAGGGCCGTTTTTTCAGATAGCTGCGGCACGAACTTTCCAAAGTAGTTCAACACACCCAGCATACGTTTAACATCGGCCTTGCATGTTGGCACTGGCATTTGAACCAAACTTTTTACGAGCCCTGGATTTGGGGATATGCCGTTCGCACTTATGATATCGCCCAGAAACCATAGCTCTTTTACGCCAAACTTGCACTTGTGCAGATTAAACGTTAATCCAGCTGTTTCAGCAGTTTGGAGGACTGCTACCAGGCGCTCATCATGCTCTTCCTTCGTTGAGCCCCAGACCAGGATATCATCTATATATATGAGCACGCCTGGCAGACCATCAAATATCTGACAAAGTGCCTGCTGAAACACCTCGGGTGCAGATGAGATGCCATAAAGTAACCTTAGAAAACGGTATCTGCCAAAAGGCGACGAGAACGTACAGATCTTTGATGTTGTCTTGTCGAAGGGCACCTGATGAAAGCCGGCGTTTGCATCCAAACAGCTAAAATAAGTAGCACCGGTTAGCCGTGCTTCCAAGTCCTCGCGTCTGGGTAAAGGAAAATGCTGCCTCTTGATATACTTGTTCACTCTTCTGGGGTCCATGCCAACCCTTAGAGCGCCGTCTTTTTTTTTTTACCAGTACCAGATGGCTTACCCAGTCGGTTGGCTCATTTTCTTTGACGATGATGCCCCCCCGGATCATTCGCTGTAGTTCCTTCTTCAGAGGTTCCTGAAGTGCAAGTGGAACCCGGCGAGCAGGCTGAACGACCGGAACCGCGTCTGGATCCAGGACCATTCTGTACTGCGTTTTCAAGCAGCCGAGCCCTTGGAACAGGTGCCTGAAATCTTTCAAAAGTTCATACTCAGATGAGGCATTGACAGCGTCCACCGTACGTCGAACCAATCCAAGCGCTTCACTGGCATCGAGCCCAAGGATGGCTTGACGCCCATTCTTTACGATGAAGAATTTCACGCTTATCTCGGTGGTTCCGACAGACACTTTCTGTGACGTTGTTCCATAACTTGAAATAACGCCCCCGTTGTAGGCGCGCAACACTGACCCGGCAGGTTGCAACGCTTCTTTGGATCCAAGCTTACGGTACGTTGTAAATGGAAGTAAGCTTGCCTGCGAACCGGTGTCCACTTTGAACGTCACTTCTCTGCCATTTACTCGAGCCTTGATTGTCCAGTCTTTCTTGCGACAATTTTCGGAACCGATTTCGAGAATCTCAAAGTCATTCTCAACGAGATTAGCTACTTCGCTAACAGCGGTAGACTTCTGGCAACAACTTGCAAAGTGGTTGTATTTGCGGCAAGAATGACATAATTTACCATACGCGGGTCATTGCTTAGGTTTATGTTTGCGGTTGCACTTCCTGCAGCAAATATCTTGATTATCGCGACTCGGCTTTTTTTTCGCTGCTGCCGTTTTTTCGTCACTGTTTCGCCACTTGAAACTGCGTCAATGCTGTCTTCCGTCCTATTCCAAACTAGGCTTCTTAGTGCCGCTGCTTCTGCCGCTTTACAGAATTCCTCGGCTTTTAGTAGCGTCAGGCCTCTCTCGGCAAGCATTCTTTCACGCAGCTTTGGGTCGTTCGTACCAAACACAATTTGGTCTCTAATCAGTGAATCGTGCTGATCCCCAAAGTTGCACTGTGTCGCCTGCTTCTTTAAGTACCGCACAAACTTCTCAAAAGGTTCTTTCTCCGCCTGGCTTCGTGTACGAAAAACATATCTTTCGTGAATTTCATTGCTCATCTCGGAGAAGTAGGCGTCGAACTTCCGCACGACCGTGCCGTAACATTCCTTGCTTTCTCCGGGGCCGTACTGAAAGTTGTTGAAGATGTCGAGCACTTCCTCTCCCGCGAAGCTCAGCAAGAGCGCCACTTTCGAGGAGTCACTTCTCGGGGACTTCTCGGCTGCCGTTGCTTGCAGAAAAAGCTCGAACCTTTGCTTGAAGCGCTTCCAATTTTCAGACAAGTTGCCCGATAGGCGCAATGGCTCCGGCGGCTTCAGTAGGTCCATGGCGATTCCGCGCCGTTGCTGCCGTGCTTCGGTCTGCGGTGGCCACTTCTGACACCATGCAACTAGCAAGGACGACGATACAGCATGATGGCCAGAACAAGAGGCGATATCGGTTTATTCAGTCACTGATTATATAGGCGCACGATAGCGCGCCGTGAGTATCTGCGCATGTCCGATGCGCAGTCGTGATGCAATAGCCTTGCCGGATACACACCACACCTGGTGCAGTATCTGGTCACTACCTCCCACATGCATACGTCAATTAATTCACGGCCCTCAGTCACCAGCAGCTGCGAAGCAACTGACTATGGCGGCGGTGAGATCTGCAACGCAGCAGAGGGTGCTAAGAATCTCTGGATCCAGACAGGCTGCCATTGAAACCTGAACTTGGCAACGTTTAACGCTAGAACCTTATCTAGTGAGGCAAGTCTAGCTGTACTATTTGAAGAGCTAGAGGGTGTTAAATGGGATATAATAGGGCTCAGTGAGGTTAGGAGGACATGTGAGGCCTATACGATGCTACAGAATGGGCACGTCCTTTGCTATCGGGGCTTGGCTGCCAGAATGGAACTGGGAGTGGGGTTCCTTATTCACAGAAATATAGCTGGCAACATAGAGGAATACTATAGCATTAATGAAAGGGTGGTAGGTATCGTAATTAAACTCAAGAAGAGGTACAAGATGAAGGTGGTACAGACTTCAGCGCATACATCCAGCCATGATTACGCTTCAGTTGAAAGTTTCTATGAAGACGTGAAATCGGCAATGAGTAAGGTCAAAACACAGTATACTATACTGATGGGAGACTTCAATGTGAAGGTAGGGACAAAGCAGGCTGGAGACCAGGCAGTGGGAGATTATGGCATCGGTACTAGAAATGCCAGAGGAGAGCTACTAGTGAAATTCGCAGAAGGCAATAATTTACGGATTCTGAATACCTTCTACCAAAAATCGAGGAAACCGTAAGTGGACATGAAGGAGCCCTAATGGCGAAAATAAAAATGAAATAGACTTTATAATGAGGTGGAAGTGCTTGGCAAAGTACGATGCAATGACCATACAATCGGCGACTGATAATTCGGACTCCACGGGGAATGCAAATAAGTCCGAATTATCGAAAGTCCAAAAAAAACGAATGTGTCAGAAAAAAAAAATACCTTTATTGACACTTCAGTCTATCGGTGGAAAAAGTCATTTGTGCGTTGCTGCATGCACTTCCGCTTACGTGCATGCAAGTCCGCCTGTATATCCGCCAGTGTGATACGATCACTGTACGACGACGAAAGAACAGCGAGGGCTCGAGACAGGTCCGCATGCGACGGCTCCGGAGCACACGGCGCGTCATCGTCAGAGTCAAAATCGCTGTTTGACGGTTGCAGAACCTGCTCAATTATGTCGTCGTCATTCAATTCGGCACACGACGACACTGCACTGTCGACGTTTTCAAAGTCTTCAAACGTAACAGTGTCGGGAATCGGCACGCCACAGCCTCGCAGGTCGTCGATAATTTCCGCACCTGAGCTCGATGCGCTGGGCGGCAGGTCCGGGTCTTCAGTTGCATTGTCAAGTTCTTCAGCTGCAGTGTCGGCGGTGTCGGGCTCACTACGCAACGTAAATCCTGCGTGCCAGAAACAGTTGCTGATCGTGCCTGCCAACACCACCTTCCAGGCATCCGCAAGCATGCTCACGGCTGACATCAAATCAACGTTGTATTTTATCTGACTCTCTAAGCAGACCAACACGCGCTGCAACATGCGTGAACGATACAGCACCTTCAAGTTCTTTATGATACCTTGGTCCATAGGTTGCAGAATACTGGTCGTATTCGGCGGCAGGTATTCTAGCTCGATGGCTTTCAGACAGCTGATCGGCGCATGGGCAGTACAGTTATCTACAAACAAAAGGACCTTGCGCCTTTGCAATTCAAACTTTCGGTCCAATTTTCCGACATACTCTGCGAACAGCTTCTGCGTGACCCACGCCTTCGTATTGGCTTCGTACCAGAGAGGCAGATTTTTTTTCCCTTTAAAACATCGAGGGTTTTTCGATTTCCCGATTACTAGCAGCAGGAGCTTTTCCGTGCCAGAAGCGTTGCAGCCGACAACGACAGTGACTCATTCCTTGCTGAGTTTACCTCCGTGGCAAGGTTCTCCAGAACGGGCGAGTGTCTTCTCCGGTAGTAGCTTATAGAAAAGCCCGGTTTCATCGAGGTTGAGGGTGTCGTCAATCGAGTAGCGCCGAGGCAGCTCCACAAACTTTCCACTGCGGTAGTTCGCTACCAGTGTGCTATCCACGGCACTGCTCTCACCACACATTTTTTTTAAAGCGAGGTCGTACCGCTTTTCAAAGTTCCGCAGCCATTCATCGCTGAACTTAAATCCATCAATGCCAAGGCAAAGTGCCGATGTCTCGGCCTTTTGCTTCAAGAGGTGGCCGGAAATGGGAACCCGTTGAGCGACGGTAGCATTAAGCCAAATGCTCAACCCTTCTTCCAACTGCGGATGAACACCTTGGCGCACCCTCTTTTGTTCACTTCCGGATAATGTCTCCGTCGCGCCTAAAATCTTGTCCTTATTCTTCATGTAGTCCGATATGGTTTGCTTCGAAATGTTGAACTCTCGAGCAACTTCGACTTGCGGACGACCACTGAGCACTTGCTGAATGATGGCTACTTCCTTTGCCACGGTTAGCGTTGTATATCTGCCGCGTTTCGTCGGCGCGGCCTTCGGCGCTGGCTGTGAGGGCACCGTTGGTGCCATTTAACTTCAGATCTTGTGAGGCAGCTGGACATAAAAAAAAGCAAGTCTCAAAATAGATATGAACGCGTGCAGAATTCAGCAAAACGCTGTACCGCACACACATGTGACAGAATGGCGGCGATAGCCGCACAGCGAAGGGTGGCGAGGTTATACAGGAACCGGAACGTGGGATAATCGCGATGTCGATACGATCCCCCACAGTTGAGCAGTGTCTCCAAGATCGGCAATTTTAAGTACAAATCTCTGAGGCATAAAGTTGTGATTGAAATAAAGCCTCATAGATTACCAATTAGCTTTCATTTTGATCTCTGAGGCAACACTTTGTATGGTTTGAGTGCCGGAGCAGATAATGGTTGCCGATTCGGCGTGAGCGACAGTCGGGCAGAGTCCGAATTATCGAATGTAGATCTGGCAGCTGTCCAAAATATCGGTCGTCTTTACACATTAGTTCTATTGGACCATTGGCGGTGCCGCGCGACTGTCCGAATTACCGAGCATGTCCGAATTATCGGTGTCCGATTTATCAGTCGGTGACTGTAGAATGGTACGGTCCCGAATTCGCCCAGACTTGAAGGAACGACAGAAACTGATACGCAAGAAGCCAATCAATGAGCTAGCACGGAGAGGGAAAGTAGAGGAATTCAGAGTCTCACTTCAGAACAGGTACTCGGCTCTTATCAAGGAAACCAGCCTTAGCGTTGAAGCAAGGAATGATAATCTGACGAGTATCATTACGGAGTGTGCAATGGAAGTTGGAGGTACGGTAGTTAGACAGGACACTGGCAAGCTTTCCCAGGAAACAAAGAATCTCATTAAAGAGCCTCAAAGAATGAAAGCCTCAAATACAACAGACAAAATAGACTTGGTAGAGCTTTCAAAGTTGATTAATAGGCGTGAGGTATGCGATGTAAGAAGGTATAGCTTGAATAGAATTGAACACGCTCTGAAAAACGGAGGAAGTGTCAAAGCAAGGAAGAGGAAACTTGGGATAGGCAAAAATCGGATGTATGCACTAAGGGAAAAAGAAGGCAAAATAACTACCAATATGGATAGAATAGTTAGAATAGCGGAGGAGTTTTACAGAGATCTGTACAGTAGCCGGGACAAGCACGACCTTAACACTATAAGAACTAGCAGTAACTTAGATGACACACCATCAATAATGATAGAAGAAGTCAGAAAAGCTTTGGAGAGCATGCAAAGAGGCGAAGCTGCTGGTGAGGATCAGGTAACATCAGATCTGCTGAAAGATGGAGGACAGATTGTGTTATAAAAACTAGCCACCCTGTTTACGAGTTGTCTCCTGACGGGAAGAGTACCAGAGTCTTAGAAGAACGCTAACATAATCTTAATACATAAGAAAAGAGATGACAAGGACTTGAAGAATTATAGGCCCATCACCTTGCTCTTTGAAGTATACAAGCTACTTACAAAGGTAATTGCTAACAGAGTAAAGAAAACATTAGAATTCAATCAACCAAAAGAACAAGCAGGATTTCGAACAGGCTACTCAAAAATCGACCACATTCATACTATCAATCAGGTAATAGAGAAATGCTCAGAATATAACCAACCACACTACAAAGCCTTCATAGACTACGAGAAGGCGTTTGATTCAGTAGAAATATTAGCCGTCATGCAGACACTGCGGAATCAGGGCGTCGATGAAGTATATATAAACACCCTGGAAGAAATCTACAGGGGATCAACTGCTACCATAGTGCTTCATAAAGAGAGCAATAGAATACTGCCGCGCCCGAAACAAAGAACGAAGACGATGTGCGCGCCAACAGCCTCGTGAAAAGGGAGACTGAAGAAGACGACGTACTTTCGTTTTTGGCTCACCTGCTCTTGGCTCCTGCATAAAAACACACGCCGTCTGTTCTCGGACTCAACGTCTCGGTGCACTGCTTACGTTGAACTGCGACACTGGTGGAGGTGCTGGGTTGCAAGCCTGCTGATGCTCAACACCCCATCTGGGAGCCGTTCATCAAGTCCCGACACGCAGCCATCTGTTACGACACCAGTGCACCGCTTCAGTCGCCGGTTGCTAGGCCTATCTCCAGAGCTGACCTCCTTCGACGAACATTCTACCAGGCATTACGTACCTCTACCAATGGCCTCCGCTAGCCAGCCACAGTTGGTCCAAGGGATACAAGGCAGCCCCGTTTCCAATCCAGCCCAGGTAACACTTCTTCAGCCACTTGTGCCTGATCGCTTCAGTGGTGCCCCACACGAAGATGTTGAAGATTGGCTTGAGCATTACGAACGCGTTGCCGACATCAACCAGTGGAATGCTCAACAGAAGCTCGGCCGCACGTATTTCACTCTCGATCACGGCGCTCACACGTGGCTTGAGAATCGAGAAGGCCGTATATCCACATGGGATGACTTTCGTCAGCAGCTGATTGACGCCTTTGCTAGCGTCGACCGTCGAGAGCGGGCTCAGCAGCTGCTCGAGTTAAGGCTTCAAAAACCTAACGAAACTGTGGCAATGTTTGCTGAAGACGTGACGCGCCTCTGTCGTCGGGCTGATCCCAACATGTCCGAGGAGAAGAAGTTGCGCTACCTTATGCGTGGCGTGAAAGAACAACTGTTCGCTGGACTTGTGCGCAATGCCCCAACTACCGTGGCCGATTTTATAAGAGAAGCCACTGCCATTGAGCGTGCTCTGCACCAAAGATCGAGGCAATATGATCGCTCGTCCACTACCACCCCAATCAACGTCGCTTCAGTGACTCTGGACAATCAGGGCTCCTTACGTGACCTTATCAGAGATATTGTCCGCGAAGAAATGCAGAAGCTTTGGACTCCTCCAGTGGATACACCAGTGACCGCCGTTGCCGCGGTCGTTCGTGACGAACTTAGGCACGCTTTTTCAGCAGCTGATCTCGATCGCGATCAGCGTCAACTGAGTTACGCCGACGCTGTCCGCCGACCACCACCCGTCCCGCCCATTACATCATACTACCAGCCACCTACAGCCGCACCTTCGTCGCAACCATTGCAGGAGGCTTTCAGACGTCAGCCCATGTCTCCGATGTCTCCATGCCACCAGCCACCACCTGCCGCGCCTTACTCACCACCACGAGAGGACATAAGACGCCCACAATTTCGCAGAACGGACGCTTGGCGCACCGTCGATCGGCGCCCTCTCTGCTTCAACTGTGGTGGTGCCGGCCATATAGCTCGCTATTGTTGGTACCGCGACACATCGCTTCGCCCGTCTCGGCCAGGGTACGACGGTCGCCGTGCCAATGACGACTACATTGTTCGCCATGACGACCCTGGTTTTCGAGGACCTTCAACAACGTGGTCTCCCTATCACGAGTCGCCTCCTCATCGTCAGCCCAATTCCGCCCACAGGTCACGCTCTCCATCCCCTGCTCAGACAACATCACCGAATCGACGTACTTTTGCTGACCTTCGGGGAACAAGGTCGCCCAGCCCTTACCGGGGAAACTAAAGGCGGCGACCTCTCGGGGTAAGGTCGCAGCCCGACCACAAGACGATAAAAAGTCCCCAGTACTGCCGCGACAGAACGACTTGACGCCGACGAATATTAACAACGACGAAATGGTGAGCGCCGACCTCCATGTAATTATTGACGGAGAGCAAGTGACAGCCTTAGTCGATACGGGTGCTGATTTTTCCATAATAAGTCGCAAGCTGGCTGATCATCTTAGAAAAGTAAGAACGCCATGGACAGGACCACATATAAGAACAGCGGGTGGTCAGGACTCGCTTGCTGGATTTCGAGCTAACCGGTCGTGCGCTCGCGCGCTCCGCGCGCTTGCGATCTCCCGCGTCAGCGTGGCTCTGGCCGACTGGACTCGCCCTACGTCATCTCCTGCCGCCGACGACCTTCCACCTCCGACGACAGTGCAGCTCTGATTTACTGGACTTGTTCTACGCCATCCACCGACGCCGAAAGGAGCTCTCGCAGGTGCGCCCCGTCCTCGGACTCCAGTGACCGTGCTCCATCTTTCCTATCTCTTCTATCCCCTCGATTTGTCCTCGCTCGCTGTGGCTTACCACCACACGTCTCTTCTTCTCTTCTCCTTCTTCGGCTTTCCCACATCTTTACTCCTATCCTTTTTATCCCTCCTCACCCCCATCCCTCGTGAGCTACTGTGGCGGTGTCGCTCATTGAAGCAGACAATAACGGGGCTCTCTTTTCTCTTCTTTTCTCTCTTTTAATAGCCACTCCGCGGGTGGTCAATTGCTGCTCCCTACTGAAAGATGCACAGCAAGAATCAGCATAGGGGACTCTTCTTTCGTCGCGACTTTCATTGTTCTCCCAGAGTGCTGCAAAGATTTAATTATAGGAATGGACTTTCTCAGGGAGCATGGCGCAATAATCAACATCCCGGACCGCGTGGTTTCATTTTACGAGAGTGCTCGTGTGACTGATTCTACATTACCAGAGCACAAATCCTTTCGTCTCAAAGACCACAATATAGTCGTGCCGCCTCGATCATGTATCCTCGTTTCAGTAGCATGTGACGTACCGTTCGACGGTGAAGGAGTCGCCGACCAAATAACCTCGCTGCTTTTCACTCACGGGATTTCCGTAGCACGAGGAATAGTCAATGTCACCGACGGCCGAACGAACTTGCTGTTGACCAATTTCACCTCCGAGCGACGGCACCTTCCAAAAGGCACAACGTTGGCACATTTCGACGAGATCGCAGATGTTCATGACTGCTTTTCAGCACTCGAAGCAACACCTGCACAAGACCCACGTGACCGAGCACCTAACCTTGACGTCAGCCCTACTTTAACTCAGCAACAGCGGGAACGCCTGCTTGTGCTGCAAGACGAGTTCCACGACTGTTTTGCGTCGACCTCGAAAGTTGGCCGGACGTCCTTGACCAAGCACCGAATCATCACAGAGGACACGGCTAGACCAATTCATCAAAATCCGTACCGTGTGGCTTCAAAAGAGCGAGAAGCGATAGAACAGCAGGTAACAAAAATGCTTGAAGACGACGTCATTCAACCGTCGAAAAGCCCCTGGGCATCACCTGTTGTTCTAGTGAAAAAGAAGGACGGCAGCCTGCGTTTCTGTGTGGACTATCAAAAGCTAAATCAGGTTACAAAAAAGGACGTGTACCCGCTTCCCCGCATAGATGATTCGATTGACAGGCTTCGAAACGCACGTTACTTCTCTTCCATGGACTTAAAGAGCGGATATTGGCAAATTGAAGTAGACGCCAGGGATCGTGAAAAAACCGCTTTCGTGACGCCAGACGGACTCTACGAATTTAAAGTTTTACCATTTGGCTTGTGCTCCGCTCCTGCTACTTTCCAGCGTCTCATGGATACCGTTCTCTCTGGCCTTAAATGGAGAACCTGCCTAGTATACCTTGACGACGTCATTGTGTTTTCTACAACGTTTGACGAACACCTTGAACGAATGCAAATGGTCTTGCAGGCCATACGGGCCGCAGGCCTGACGCTCAAGCCGGAAAAATGTCACTTCTGCTTTGAGGAACTGCAGTTTCTCGGCCATGTCGTCAGTTATGCAGGAGTTCGTCCAGACCCCGAAAAAGTTGCCGCCGTCGCACAGTTTCCAACACCATCAGATAAAAAGGCAGTGAGGCGTTTTCTGGGTCTCTGTGCATATTATCGGTGATTTATTCCAGATTTTGCACGCATTGCATCACCTTTAACTCGTCTCACGAGGGATGACGTTGCATTTGTTTGGGGCGACGAACAGGAAGATGCTTTCAATGACTTGCGGCAACGTCTACAGACGACCCCCGTACTTGCCCATTTTGATGACACAGCCCCTACAGTGCTCCATACTGACGCCAGCAATGTTGGCCTCGGAGCTGTGCTTGTACAGCACCAGGATGACGAGGAAAGAGTGATTGCTTACGCAAGCAGAACTCTGTCACGCACAGAAGCAAATTACTCGACCATTGAAAAGGAATGCCTGGCCGTGGTGTGGGCAGTTATGAAATTTCGCCCATACCTGTACGGCCGCCCATTCAAGGTTATCAGTGACCACCATTCGTTGTGTTGGTTAACAAGTCTGAAAGATCCTTCCGGGCGATTGGCCCGCTGGAGCCTTAGACTACAGGAGTTTGATATAACGATGGTGTATAAGTCGGGAAAACGACACACGGACGCCGACTGCCTATCTCGATCACCAATAGAGTCGGCTGCTGCTTTTGATGAAGAAACAGCATTCCTCGGAATCCTCGACACATCAACCATCGCAGATCACCAGCATGACGATCCTGAGCTACTTGGCTTGATTAATTATTTAGAAGGACGAAGCCAGAATGCACCCAAAGCCTTTACAAGAGGACTGTCGTTCTGTCTGCGAAACAATGTCGTTTACAAAATGAACTTCTCGTCAGACGGGTCCACCTACCTGCTTGTCGTCCCTACCACTCTTCGATCTGAGGTGTTGCAAGCGTGCCACAACGAGGTAACATCTGGACATTTAGGCTACACGCGCACACTGAGCAGAGTTCGAGGGAGATATTACTGGCCTAGACTCACCGCTACCGTGAAGCATCATGTTCGGACCTGCCTCGATTGCCAGCGGCGCAAGTCACCTCCAACGAAACGAGCCGGTTTGCTACACCCTGTCCAGATCCCGACAACGCCGTTTGACCAGATCGGAATGGACCTTTTGGGCCCACTTCCCACCTCTAGTGTTGGTAACCGTTGGGTTATAGTGGCGACCGACTACCTTACTCGCTACGCCGAGACAAAAGCCATCCAGAGAGGCACAGCAGAGGAGGTAGCCCGGTTCTTCATAGAGAACATTGTGCTGAGACACGGTGCGCCATCGATCGTTATAACAGATTGCGGAACCGCATTCACGGCCGCGCTTTTAGATCATGTGTTGGTGCTCAGCGGTACTATTCATCGCAAGTCGACAGCTTACCATCCACAAACCAACGGGTTGACCGAGCGACTTAACAAAACTCTAGAAGACATGCTTTCAATGTATGTGGACTTCGAACACAAAAACTGGGACGAGATTCTCCCTTACATAACGTTCGCATACAATACTGCGAAACAAAAAACCACACGGATGACCCCATTCAGCCTTGTTTACAGACGAGAAGTAAGAACGATGTTAGACGCGATGCTGCCACACGAATGCGATGACAACAAAACGAGTGCTGACGCGTTTACTCAACGCGCAGAGGAAGCCAGGCAGCTCGCACGTCTGCGAATATACAAACAGCAAGAGTACGACGCAGGCCGCTATAACCAACGTCATACACCTGTAACGTACGAAACCGGGGACAGGGTATGGGTGTGGACACCTGTACGAAGACGGGGACTATCCGAAAAATTGCTCAGAAGGTACTTCGGACCTTACCGAGTGCTGCGACGACTAAGTGACGTTACCTATGAAGTCGTCCCGGATATCCCAAACTGTTCAAGGCGTCGCCAGCACCGACCTGAGCTTGTGCACGTAGTGCGCATTAAGCCATACGTCAGCGAGTGACTCTGCGAGGCACCGTCGCTTCTACAAAGTGACTTCTTGCGCAAATTATTGTCTCAGCTATAGCATCGGGGCGATGCTCTTTTAAGGGGAGGCAAATGCCGCGCCCGAAACAAAGAACAAAGACGATGTGCGCGCCAACAGCCTCGTGAAAAGGGAGACTGAAGAAGACGACGTACTTTCGTTTTTGGCTCGCCTGCTCTTGGCTCCTGCATAAAAACACACGCCGTCTGTTCTCGGACTCAACGTGTCGGTGCACTGCTTACGTTGAACTGCGACAATACGAATCAAGAACGGTGAAAGGCAGGGGGACAAAATCTCTAAGATGATATTTACCGCGTGCTTACAGGAGGTTTTCAGAAGCCTAGAATGGGAACAGTTAGGGATATGAGTTAATGGAGAGTACCTTAGTAACCTGCGCTTCGCCGCTGACATTGCATTGCTGAGTAAATCAGGGGACGAATTGCAACTCATAATTACGGAGTTAGACAAGGAGAGCAGAAAGGTGGGTCTTAAAATTATTCTGCAGAAAACGAAAGTAATGTACAACAACCTCGGAAGAGAGCAGCGCTTCGAGATAGGTAATAGTGCACTTCAAGTTGTAAAAGACTATGTCTACTTAGGGCAGGTAATAACCGCGGAGCCGAACCACGAGATTGAAGTAACTAGAAGAATAAGAATGGGGTGGAGCACATGTGGCAAGCACTCTTAAATCATGACAGGTAGATTGCCACTATCCCTCAAGAGGAAGGTATATAACAGCTGCATCTTGCCGGTACTTAGCTACGGAGCAGAAACCTGGAGACTTACAAAGAGGGTTCAGCTTAAATTGAGGACGACGCAGTGAGCAATGGAAAGAAAAATGGTAGGTGTAACCTTAAGAGATAAGAAGAGAGCAGAGTGGATTAGGGGAAAAACAGGAGTTAAGGCTATCATAGTTGAAATCAAGAAGAGAAAATGGACATGGGCCGGGCATGTACGCATAGACAGGAAAACCGCTGGGTAACTGACCAGATTCCCAGAGAAGGCAAGCGAGTTAGGGGGAGAGAGAAGGTTAGGTGAGCAGATGAGATTAAGAAGTTTGCGGGTATAAATTGGCAGCAGCAAGCACAGGACCGAGTTGACTGGCGGAAAATGGAAGAGGCCTTTGTCTTGCAGTGGACGTAGTCAGGCTGATGATGATGATGAGCATCGATGCCAAGCGCATTGGCAATCACTGCCGCCGATCTTTGCGGGCGGCAAAGTTTGTGGCGTTATAGAACCACGCAGACAATACTTGATGCCGGTCGCAAAAAGATCCGTGCAACTTCTCACCTGTTTGGTGAGATTTAACAACACGGTCTGGGCTTCATTTACTTGCACCACTGTAACAAGCACTGACACCGCACGGTACTTGAGCCTCCAGCATTTCGCCACCATCATAACGCTACCGCCACGGCGGCAATCTAACCCGCGTATTCCAGGTCGGTAACCGAGCACCATGACTATGGAGTTCTACTGAGAAACCGCGAACAGCAGTGAGCATGTGACGCATACGATGGCTCAAACACACTCGGCATACTATTAACACGACCCCGTGTGCAGTGACGACCATAAAAACAAACGCCCAGAAAATGAAAACAACTTACTGACGTATTCATGATGATGATAAGGCTGACTGAAGAAGTTTAGCAATTTTGCTAAGAAAGATCAGAGATGGCCTCCGAAACTAGAAGACTGTGCACGCTTCCAATCTTAAAGGCCGCACAACTGGCCACTGCAAGCCAAACTCGACCAAGCCAACAAAAAATCCAACATGGCAGCTTTCAAAATCGAGCGGCATTGCTCAAAACAGCCAATTTAGTCCGAAAAATCAAACTTTGGAGCCTAAATCCGCCCGAGAAATCGGTTGCAAAAGTGCATTAGTGCAATGGGAACCTAGATGGTGCATTTGTGAGGTCCGAATTTTTGGAGTCCGAAAAATCCATCAACGACTGTAGATGTTCTCTAGCGTGGTGGTTCACTCGCAGGCGAGCTTATCTCAGTATTCGGCCGCTTTGTACCTCTTGTGCTTCCACCCCAAAATCGCTTTGAAGTTGCAGTAGTTTTAAAGAGAGAACGAAGATCTGCAGCAGCCATTTTTACGATAAAAGTGCGCTGCTCACACACAAAGAAGTAATAATTGTGACCGTTTGCGCTCGTCCCGTGTATATATGCGCATTCATTTCATGTGTCTTTCTTTCAGATTGAGCAGCGTGCTTTAAGTGTCAAGCTGTGGCAGTTGTTTGTCTGCGCTCATCCTGTGTATGCTCATTTCGAGGGTGCTTTCTGCTTGAGGTGTGCGCTGCAAGTTTCGAGTTGCTTGCCCTTCTTTGCATGACATTGCAATTTGTTACTGCAGCATTCATTCCTTCGCCCTTGTGGCAAAATAATGCACAATGAAAGGAGAAGGGTATCTACGTGCAGAGACGGAAAAGGGAGAACCGTGGCACTGGCGCGTCGCAGATTGGCATTTGAGAGAGAGCAAACAATCCGCCACAGTCTTTTCTTTCCTTTTCCTTCTTCGCGCGCAGCATTGAGAGGTGCCGCCGCGGGATGGGGCATGGTGCTGAGAGCCGTTTCGGAGCGCAGTATGTTCAAATTACCCGTCACGAATGCTTGCGCATTCGAATTAAAGGCCGTTTGCACCCATTGGAATACACATAGCTTTGACGGGACCTCAGCATGGGTTCGAATTAAGGGAGATGCTCCTCGAAAACTTTTTCCTTCAGATAGTTGTGACAGCTCAATGAAACTTTCACCAGTTATAGAGTTCCAGCTCCTCTTTTCAAATCTGCTTTTATTTTTTATGGCTCATTCATTTAGTTTTTTGCAGATCATGCATTTGTAAAAACAATGCATTTTTGTGCAAGTTTAGGCAACAATAGTAAGCACAAGAAAGCTCTAAAAAATAGCAAATGTTGCTCCTAATGAATTGCAGAATTCATGCAGAATTCAATAAAGCAAGGAAACATTGTGTAACATTTGTGTGCTGGCCTAGAAAAAAATTCTAATGCTGAGTTTGAGTTTTACCATACTCAAGGAACAAGCTTCTGAAATTATCTAGCTGAATGTGCTTTGGAGACCTCTGAAAGTTGTTTATTTGAATTCAGGACATGTAAAATTTTAAGCATGCCAAGTTTCATTGCAATCAGACTACGTAAAGCGTACAAATTATAGGGCACAAGCTCTAAGAATGCCAAAAAATGAGGAACTGAGGAAAAGAGGTTTGAAAGTTCAAAAACTTGTTTAATACTATACTCTTCAGCCAATCTGAATGAAATTCACAGAGAACGTCAGCAAAGCTATCTTGAAAAAGTTGACAGTTTCAGAATAATTCAGCACTGTATATTGAACCCTTACAGTCTCTGCAAGCTTCCTCCTCCCAACGGGCTTTTATTTTTTCGTTACTGCGGCGATGGGCCGTTGCTCTTGGGCTCCTGCGAGGTTTTCGTCGGCGGTATGCACTTTTTTTTTTTGCGAATGGCAGTTCTTGGGACGCACTGGTTTTTTAACACCAATGATTGCACAAAACCGCACAAGCTGCTCGTGTCCGACGCCGATCGCACGCGGTGCGACCACCGACTTCACGCTCACCGCGAAGCTGTCCAGTGCACTGCCGCTGGCGGACGTCTTCTCGCTTCCACTGCATGACAGATACACATGGCTTGACGCGTACATGGACGAAACAACAGTTGCAGCACATGCGTTATTTCGGCACTAAAGTTCCAAAAACGGTGCCAGTCTTTATCGTCTGCTTGCCATTACTCGAATGGACAGCTTGCACCGCCCGCAGTTGGAGCATACTACGCCGCTGACGAGCTTCTGCATCGCATCGGTCTCACAAATAAATGTGCTTCCGCATTCGTCCTGACACTAGCTTTAGTCATCGAACATCTTTATTTTTCACTCTGAAGCACTGATGAAGTCATCGATGGTAGAAATGAAGCTTGAACAATCCAAATTGGGGGCGTCACTGCTGCCGCGTCTAGGCCTAGCAGCAGACGAACCTCTCGCCAGCGCTCACTGCTTGCGTTTGGGGCGCCTTCTCTAGTACTGCGTAATGAACTTCCGTGAACGAAAGTAGCGTTTCTCGCCGGCATCCATGGCGCTAAAATAATAACTCTGGCGGCTGTGTTCATCGATGTCTCGGCAAAAGCAGGAGAACGAAGTAAGCGCTCGCATCCGACTGTGCGGCGAAATGCTCGCAACCAATGGCAGGGCTCCGATCATACCACGTGACTTCGAAGGCCCAGTCGCCACGCTAGAATGCAGTGGGAAACGATTTTTTTGTTCTATTTTTTACGCGAATGCCGCTTTGCCGAAGTGGGTTCTGGGAGAAGAGGGTTAGGCCTACATGCCCGCAAAATTTCAAGAGCCGGTGATGCCGTAGAGCGAAGTGCCCCGTGCGTGAAAATCGGGTAACCTTGCATTTTGATGAGCCACTGCAAGTGTTTTACTTGTATTTTTAAATAACTTCTAGTTTATTCTTAGCTTTCATTTTTTAATATATTAAGGAGAAGGCTTGGAGGAATAAAAAACGCAAGAAAACACACAATCGACTTTTTCGGAAAAAAAACGCGGTTTTTCGACCCGCATCTCCCCGCGCGTTCGAAATAATACTGTTCAACTGTATTTATTTTTCGTTGCACGCGTGGTCGTGTAGCGGTACATCAGGTCGCGAGGCGGTTTCCTTCTTTGCATGCGTATAGGTGTGCGCCCATCTGAGCATACATTGCCACAAACTATTATAATCGATATAATGAAATAATTGTGGCTCCCCTTCAACTTCGTTATAACGAGGTTTTAGTGTACTTCCATGCATGAATAAAATTATGCTGAAAGAAAAAATTGCGTTGAAAGAAGAAAGACCTTTCTTCAATTTGCCTCCTTTCACCTTTCCAAAGCATACATATTTCTTCACACGAAATAAATGCTCTTGTTGCTAGCCAGCCCTCTGTCCTGTTGCTTTTCTTCTTCTTTCGTATACCCGCGCTGTTTTATACAATGAGCATCACAATTACAATATTGCATAACTGTACAGAATGGTGGTGTAAGAGAATACAGTCGCACCTGAAAGTGGTGCTCTTCTAAGAGTCTCTGCGTTGACAGCGTAGCCCGTAGAAGAGTTCCCAAGCCATTTGCGCTTATGCCTGCAGTGATTGCGTGCACGTAGCGATTGCGACCACACCCTCAGAATCAGAGCTCACGGCTGCTTCTGAACCATCGCAGCTTTTACGAAACCAAAACTATAACCATTTCGATAAAATTGAAAAGACGATGTTTCATCCACGTTTACAGGCGCAGCGCATGATGGCTTTCCCACCTTGCAGCTATATTCTGGTGTGGCACAATACAGCACTGATAAACAGAGTTTGGCACAACAGGGGTGGTTCGGCGCAGAATGGCATAGGTAAACAAGTTAGGCGCACAACGGCGCAAATGGCACAGCTGTTCCATCCTTGAATGTGGATTTGCCAAGATGCTCACATTGAGTTTCGAAAGATTCGTAAAACTAAGAAGTAGGGGTGCCGAAAAAAAAAAAAAAAATGGTGCACAGTGTTGTTTAAATTGTTAGAATTGCACAAATGTCATACAGTACGCCAAATGATTGCCAGTAACTTTAGACATCAGCGATCATATTAGTACTCATAATTATGTGGTGTATACACACGCGTAAGTGAACAAATAGTGCTGTGTCTAGTGATTACTGCTATAAGCACTTTCCAGATATTGAAATACTTTTTCACATGTCACCAGTGCATTGCAGCGAAGGTGTCTTTAAGCGAAGTCCTGACTAGGATAGAACAAGGTCAAGAAATTTTCGAACCACTACCCCCCCTCCCCCCCCCACCAGTTTTTTTTTTTTTCACAAAAAAGTTAGGTTTATGGCACAACTTATTGGCTCGCTTGCAACGCGCATTTGACCAGATAAAGTAAGAATGGCACGTGCCCACTGGCCCATCGATTGCACCAGATATCTACTGCATGAGCCGTTGCTATGGCAACCAACGTGGTCACCGGCAACGCCTGCATTCGCAGCGCTTCCAGCTTTAGCTCTTAAGGGGGGACGTGCCTTTCGGAACGAACTTTCTTTTTTCTGGTTAGATCTTGATGAAAATTGGCACAGAGACTAAAAATGACCTCATAATGCTTCCATAAAAATTTCAAGATGATATCATGAAAACTTTCTGAGGAACAAATAATTTCATTACTGGACCTCGTGGAGCGGCTGGAGAGTTTAAAAAATGACATAGAAAGGTGGTAAACACTGTGTGCAGAGGTGAATGTATGCTCTAGGGGGCTGCGTTTTCAAAATAATTTTTTTGCAATACTAAAATTTGTAGTTCATGTTTTCTCCACTGATACTTGAATGAGCACATTTGCACTACAAACAAGAAACCCTACCAAAAATTTTTAAAAGGCTAAATTTTAAAAATAAAAATGCAGCCCCCTGAAGCACAGTTCAAGGAGAATTACAAAAAAAAACAGAATCAAAATCTGTCAAGTAGTTGCGAAGATATCTGCTCCAAGAGCTGAGCAACATGCCAAAAAAACAGTTTTGAGAAAACGAGGTTCAAAGTCTTGAGTCACGGTTTACATGCCTAATTTAAGGCACTAGGGTTGTAGTCCTTAGTGTCCTTTGCAGTGCGGCGTCGCTTGGCCATCTGACCTTTAGCCTGATGAGCTTTCGCAGCCTTTTTTTTCCGCATGGCATCTTTTTCGGCTGCTCTACGAAGTGCATGGCGTCCAGGTTGGAGACCAAGAGATGTGCAAAGTTGGGTGTAGGCATGGAGGTTCCCAGCATTATACCTACAGATTGCTTCACTGACAGCGGTTTCTGCAGCTATCAATGAAGCGTGCTCTTCTTTGGGCAGAATTGACCAAATAATTGAGTGCAGGCTTTCGGCAGCATTTTGAGTTTTTTTGGCCTGGCACCGCGCAAGAAGCTGTGGGTCCGAAAGTCGCTGGTACACAGACAGCAGGGCAGCGGCAACGTGTCGTCCCAGGTGGTACTTATGGGGTGGCTGTGGTTCACCTTTAGCTTCTGCAGCCCGGTGTGTGCACCAGCTATCAGGACCTGGTGGGCAAAGTTCGTGGTGTTGATCCTGGTCAGTCGAAGTGGTGTGGTAGAATGTAGCCATGACCGCTCGCTGCATATCCTCCACTTCAGCATGCTGCCTAAGGGCTTGGCCATAATAGGCAGTCAGTTGCTTGATCAAATTTTGTGTAAGGCTACCTTTTCCGCCGATAGGTTGGTCTTTCTTACTCTTTGTGACGATGGCCCACAGGGCTGTGCCCATCCTCTTTTTAGAGGGGAAAAGGGTCTTTAAAATTTTTTTTTCTGTTTTTGGCTCAATCTTGACCAAACCTCACCATCTTGGACAGTTTTTCATGCTGATTTCAAATATGTAATTTGTTTCTGAAATAACTTCAGTGGATAAAAAGATATTAACATCTGTAATTTAATTAATTATGCACTTCATTGGGGGCTTTTTGGCAACTTAATCAAGCCAGATCCAAAAAATAAATGCATAGCCCCAATGCTGAGGGCTTTCTGTATGGGGTGATGCTATTTTTATTAATTTTTAGGCATTATATAGATAAGAAAACAGACCAGCACTTACAATGGGTATTCTGTTCAATTTTCGCTCATTACTATCCATAATTGTAATTAACAGTATGCTTCTAGAGTAATCAAAATAGCATCACCCCATAGGTAATGTTATTACAAATAAAATGATACCAAGTTTGTCATTCTCAATCAACAGTAACATATAAGAAAAACCCCTAAGATTTAGTGTGGTGCACAAAAATATCGAACTGAGAAAAACGCATTTAAAGTTTCTAATAACTGTAACTTTTGCTAAAGTGAAGCTAGAGCAATAAAAATGGCACCGTTGTATAGCTCTACATTATGCGAGTATGGCTGCACCAAATGTGTCAATGCACCTTCCCAAAATATTTGCCACAGCTCACTTAAAAACTGTGTACTGGCCGTTGAATCAGTATAAGGAATTCAGTCTACAACTTTGTGGCTGTTCTAGTGCACTGAAAACCAAAGGAAGACACACGTTATATATAAAAACATCGCCCTTTTATAATGCCTGTTTTATAATGCCGGAAATGCCTGTTATTGCCTCCGCAATAACAGGCATTTGCGACAGCTCGTTGTCGTCAGAATGCGCTACCTCGGCCATCTCCGGCGTTCTCGGCGGCGCGCAGGCCGCTCCCTTCTGCCGCGCATTCCACGCTCGCTTTCGTTTCCTGCCGAAAGCTTCACGAGTGTTCTTCTTCAGGCGAGCTTCCCAAGCCATGCCGGCGAAATGCAGAAAGACGTATACGTCGGCGACGTCGGTACACGAGCGGGTAGCAGACGAGATAACACGCACGAGAGCAGGCGCCGACGGAGCAAAACCAAAAAAAAAAAAAAAAAGAGCGAGCAACCGTGGCCGCGCCGCTGCGCCAGCCAATGGTAAGCGCGAGATGGGGGGGCTCCCCGGCGCGCGCGCGCTCTAGCCAATCAGCGGTCCGGCAGACGGCTTCGCAAAACGGGGGAGGGCAGTCGTTGTGTTGGAGCTACGCCATTTTGAGAGCCCGCAAAACGCGCACAAAGGAACCAGCTTAAAAAAAATTGCCCGCAGCTTCCCTCGGGGGAACACTGAGGAGGATGCGGACCATATAATTGGTTAACGGGGTGTTAAAGTGCGACTTACTTGGGTCGATGGCTAAATTGGTTAACGTGGTTGTGAAATGGGGTGTTAAATTGCGACTTACTTGGGTCGATGGCTAAATTGGTTAACGTGGTTGTAGGAGGGGGTGTTAAATGAGTGAACACGTACACACGTATGCGAAAGGGCGGCGCTGGTCGAAAGGACGTCGATCATTGTGTTTGTGATTCGTTGGAATTCATTTCACCGCGACCTTGGACGTCAACGCGCCGTTCAAACCAACCGACGAGCGGCAACTGAGCGAGCGAGCGCCGACCTTGAGTATATATACAGCACGACGGCGCATGCACTGTCAGCTGTTAAATGTTCTCGAAGCGCGACGCCACATGCGCGTCCACTGGAGAATCAGGAGAATTGTAGATGTCGAACGCGGTGTGTAGAGGAGGAAGGGTGCACAGATGGTGGAGGAGTGAAGCGCGCGCGGTGTGTAGAGGAGGAAGGGATGCACAGATGGTGGAAGAGTGGGCGACGGCGCGACGGCGCATGCGCGCGCGTCAGCTGTCGAATGTTCGAGAAGCGGTGCGGACGGCGCGGACGGCGCACTACAAGGCGCGAGTATAAGATGCTTCCGCATCTAAAACAAGCCCAAGATGGCGCCGATCCGCCAGCTGCTTCGCTGGCGGCGCGCGCAGGAAGTTCGAACAAATTTTCTGTTTTGCGGGTTGTTTTGCGACTCCCGTGATGGTTTGAAAATAGATTTTAACCTATTTTTTTATCGAATTTAGCGTTAATAATTTGAGGAAAGGTGCTTATAGGTTCAAAGATTAGAAAAATGCGTTTTTCTCAAAATCAATTTTTTGGCCATTTTTTACTTTTCTAAGACCCGCGTCCCCCCTTAACATGATTGATACAATCTTCTTTCTTCAGGGGTATAAAACCGTAAGCCTGGTCCTGACACAGAGCTAAGAAAGTGTGGCTGTCGCCATCAAAAACGATGGTTGTGTAGCGCAGGTCATTTTTTTTTAGTGAGCGCCGAAACAGTATGAGGGCCGCTTCGACTTCCATTTGGCCCGAGTTTGCCTCTGTGTTTTTCTGGCAAACATGTGCTTCCTTCCATTCACTGTAGCCGTCGTCGCCTTCTTTGGGGCCCACAGCACATCCATGACAGTAATTGGACAGGACAACACTGTCAAGCACTAATCCAGTGTAGAATTCAATGAACGTGCCCACGCCGATGTGGGACGCGTGGCCGCGTGTCATCCACGTCCCGTCGTACACCACCGTGACAATCTTGGTGGGTGTTCCCTCCATTTGGCTGCACACATTGCGAACGGCTGCAACAGCGTCGCAAAACACACGTGCCGCGACTGCTGCGCCAGCAGGCCGAAATTCCCCCTTGAGATGCCTTCGAAAAGTCTTGTGGTGAATTCCCCTATGTGATACATTCATCACAGACCAAAAATCACTGAGTGCAGCTGATCCCACTCCAATAGTTTTTATAGCTTGCATGGCCCGAATATTTACTTCAAATGACTTGCTGTTTTCCATTCGCGGCGACGACCACACATTTTTCGCGTCCGCGTCGCAAGCAGTGCAGGTGAGCACCATCTTTACCGCTAACCCGTGCTTAGTTCCGTGCTTCATCTTGAGTCCCGGCTCTTTGCACTGTGGGCACAGGGCACTGCCAAACAGACCATTCAGGGCCGCGCATTGCACGAGGAAAAACTCATCTTCGTCTTCCGTTTCGATGTCGCTCTCGTCCCCTTGGTCCATCAGTGACATCTTGCGCTCCGTCGCAGACACTGCTCTTAGGGACACGAAACGAGGCTCTAATAGGGCCCGAATCGTGCTACTGGTGGTGCTGGTAGACGGCCTCACATCCTCGCGCGAAGTACTTGGCTGAGCATCCGCGATGTCTACATCCTCGCGCGAAGTGCTAGGCTTAGCATCCGCGGCGTCTACATCCTCGCGCGAAGTGCTAGGCTTAACATCCGCGGCGTCTACATCCTCGCGCGAAGTGCTTGGCTGGGCATCTGCGATGAATACATCCTCGCGCGAAGTGCTAGGCTTAGCATCCGCGATGTCTGCGGCCTGCGCGGAACGACGAACGGATGTTTCCTCAGACAGCACAAAGCACTGCTCCACAGGCATATGAACAGTTTCGTCGATTCTCGCGGACGATGCTCCGTGCGTGCTTGTGCTCGGCTGCGAGTCCTCGTCGTGCCGCACACCGTCGTCGCTGCTCGCAGAAGTTGCCGGACTGAATTTCTTTTTCACGATCGGCGGCTTCGGCTTACGAGCACCAAATTGCTGCACAGTCTTGCGTTTCTTCTTGAACGATCGCCGGTCCATGATCGCATGTGGGAACTGATCTCAAAACTGCAATGCGCCAAACTGGATAACAACGTTTTTCTCCTTTCACGAGCGCCGATCTTATCGCAGCGCGATGCGATCTCGAAACCACGCCACGACGAGTTGAAACCAAATGCAGTAAGCGGCCCGTCAGCGCGTAGAGCAGACGACCTTTGCGCCGATTTCTACAAGCGACCGCACGAAACCACGCCGTGACGAGTTGAAAACAAATGCAGTAAGCGGCCCGTCAGCGCGTAGGGCAGACGACATTTGCGCCGATTGCTACAAGCGACCGCACGAAACCACGCCGCGACGAGTTGAAAACAAATGCAGTAAGCGGCCCGTCAGCGCTGTCAGCGCGTAGAGCAGACGACATTTGCGCCGATTGCTACAAGCGACCGCACGGGCGACCAATGCGGAGCCGCCGTACAGTCACGTGACGCGCGTCGCCAATCGGAAACTGTTGTGATACCTTTACACTTTGGCTTGCTGTGGGCTTGCTCTTGCCTGGTTCAGCCGGCCGAGGCGGCAAATTTGAAACGGAAGAATCGCGCTATCCATAGAGACAAAGATGGCGGCACTAGGTTACGTGGTTGCGGAGATATCGCGGTTCGGAAAACGCCGTTTTTTCGCAATTTCCGTGAAATTCATCACCACCCTAGCTTCGATAAAATTTTTTGCGTCATTTCTACGCTGTTTTCAGGGACGAAACTTCGAAATTATATAGAAAAGGGGTCACAGAATGTGAAAATGAGATTTTCAGAAAATCGATTTTTTGGCCAAATTTCGCGATGCCAAAGCCGCGTCCCCCCTTAACATGCCATAGCTGCGTTTGCTAACAAGGAAATTCATAGTTCGCACGAAGTGTTGCTGGCTATAGCAATGCATTTTTGTCTAGAAGTTGCCTCGTCCTGAAAATAGATATCCGCTGTGGTCAGCGGATCAATGGGCACGCGGCGTTGATACTTTATATGGAAGATCGCGCTTTGCAGGAGTCTTGGCTTAGATCCCTAGATTTATTCATGATGCAAACTACAGGTGACTAACGTGGCCCTCATTTCTCGCTGAAATTAGTGCAATAAAGAAAATTTTGGGGCTGGTCAAGAATTTTGGCACAGCGTGGCGCAATTTCGGCAAGTTTCATGATTATGGCGCAGCTTGGCGCACAAATAGGGAATTGTGTCAAATTGGTGCAATTGATGCAGCTGTTGCACCCCTGGGCTTATCATGGTCCCGTGAAAGCATTAGAATTTTTAAACATGTCCGATAAATCAGCAGCTTTGTCATCCTTGTCACTGATGCCTGTTGGCATATCCCATGCGATATTATAGTTTTTTCACAACAACCTGCCCTCCCTATTTTGCTTTTTTTTTCGTGTAATATGTCTATAGCAATTCTTGGCTACAACAATAAAATTTTTGTGGCACTAGAGTTGCTATAAGTCAGTTCAACTGTTTACACCACTACATTTTGTTCATTATGCACTACTACACCTTGTACCACCCTTTCATGACTCTAGTCGAGACAGTGTTGCAAATAAGCAAGATCAAACAAAGCATAGCAAAGAACACATGACCGGAGAAGTAGCCTGCTTTGAAGGTTACCATGCAAACAAGCACACCTTTGATCCAGACGTACGAGGCAGCGGCCACAGCAAACAGCAGCAGGAACAGGATGAAAGCAAACGTCTCAAGGTTGTTGGCCGTCACACGCTTGACTCCAAACAAAATGGTGCGCAGCAGCTTGCCCTGAGCCGTGCTAAAGCTTGTCTTCAGCACATAGGCCACACAACCATTGTCCGAGGCTGCATAACGAGGAGTAAGATGTGAATGCAATCGCAAAGTGGCAATCTAAACTTGTCTGCCACTGGAAAACTATTACCAGCCATTTATATTGCTAAACCATGTGCTAAAGCTTGTCTTCAGCACATAGGCTACACAACCATTGTCTGAGGCTGCATAAGGGTGAGTAAGTTGTGAATGCAATCGCAAAGTGGCAATCTAAACTTGTCTGCCACTGAAAAACCGTTAACAGGAATTCATATTGCTGAACCATGTTTTCAACACGAGTAAGTAGAAACTACACCAGCAATATGTTCCATGACAACTTGACTGTCGCATAACTAATCCAGTGGCATTAAAGGGCCCCTAGACCACCCAAAGGTTCAAGATTAATTGTGTTTCCGTTGTGCACGAGCCTAAACCAAACAAGTAGCTATTAATTTTTTTTTAATGGTGCCATAATAGCAGCCTTACACCCACTTGACTATTGAAACACGGTCCTCACACACTTTACCCATTTCTTTGCTATGCTTCGTTTGCTGGCTCATCTCTCCTCCTTTCCGTGTGCTCCTTCTCACCGTGCAGTGATACAGCAGAAAGCACATGTGCCTGCTAGCAGACAAACAGGTTCTTGTTTGAACACAGACAGGATCTGCTGCTGCTGACATGCAAAATGTGCCTGGTAACAACACAGCCAACGCTGGGGTTACCGAAAGTCCCAGAGAGGAGCACAGGATTGTTTTACGATTTTGTGGTGTATGCACAGTCAAGTGTATCCACGCTTGGCACTGTTGATCGTGACGGCATTCTGAACTCATGGCACGACTTGAGCTGAAATGTTAAAACAGATATTAGAGGTGGTTTAGGAGCACTTCAAAAATAGTGTGTTTCCCTCCTCTTATACTATGTTTCCTTAGCATTATGACTGCTAGCTGGTTATTTTCTTAGTTGAAAATTATGAAAGATGCACCAGGCATAACACACAGGAGACCAGATACAACTGAAAACTATTTTACTAAAGCTACACATGCACCAGTTAATTTTTGCACCTGGTGTTAGTGTGGCTTCAATAAAACCGTTCCATGCTCATGCTCTCTCCCTACCTCCTGCGAGTGCCACACATAACACATCCGAGAGCACAGCTCTTTACGTGCCCCACTCTGCTCGTTTTGAGGTGCCATTGACAGAGCAGACAACCTCTTGAGAGCAAGAATGAGAGTGAAGGGGAGGAAGAAGATCAGATAATGCCTCAGCTGTGACAGGCATACTGTCACAGCTAAGATGTAGCACATTACTGCCAATCCATCAATGAACAGTCAGCAGCAAGTTACATCACAGCATTCTCTTCTCCACGAGCGAAGCAACTGGTGGAAGTGCTTCTTGCGAAGCCACTCATGAATGAGCCACCCGAGCAGCAACACCAACACGAGAATGGTTCATTCTGTCATAGCAGAATGCCATCATAGCAGTTGAGACGTACATCTCTGACATATATTGCTTCGCATAAAATCAAAACATCTAAACAGCTGCGGTCGAGTGTGATTGCTGGTCATCATCGAAAGCCACTGCTGATTATTTTTTCGTACCTCCCAACATTTTCACAACCATGTGAAGCCTACAGATAATGAAGCCAAGAAGAGCAAATAGTTAGTCATACAGTAGACTCGCTATAATTCAAACTCTGATAATTTATACTTTTGGTTAATTCAAACAAAATTCAATGTTTGGTTCCCCCTCTACTTTTTCAGTGTATCCAAAAACCTCTTAATTCAAATTCCATCATTCGGTAAATTCATACTTTTTGCGGTTCCATACGAGAAAATTGATTGATTGATATGTGGGGTTTAACGTCCCAAAACCACCATTTGATTATGAGAGACGCCGTAGTGGAGGGCTCCGGAAATTTTGACCACCTGGGGTTCTTTAACGTGCACCCTAATCTGAGTACACGGGCCTACAACATTTCCGCCTCCATCGGAAATGCAGCCGCCGCAGCCGGGAATCGAACCCGCGACCTGCGGGTCAGCAGCCGAGTACCTTAGCCACTAGACCACCGTGGCGGGGCTCCATACGAGAAAATACCTACTGCTTTCCTACAACTATTTAAAAATTTATGTGCTTATATGATCATAACCGTCTAAAATAAAAAAACTAACTGCACCAAGCCTTCAAGGAAAAAGGACTTGCTAGTAAACAAATGTTGTAAATAAAGCACACAACACAAGGTAAACCGTGATGCCTCTCAACTGGTATAGAGAGCTTTGTGCTGAAGGCACATATTGCAAAGAAACAGTTGGCAATTCACAATTTCTTTAAAAGGTCTGATCAGTAATAAATGGCCAATAAACTTGTGGACCTTACACCTCTGTTTTCTGTTCATTGTGTGCAATTAGGGTTCAAAAATGTTTTTAAAAATTTTAATGTGATGAAATCAATGTGACACCATGCTTAGAGCCATACATCTGAGAACTGATTATTCAAACTTATTGATAATTTAAACAAAATTGAGAGGACGCTTTGAGATTGAATTAATGATAGTCTACTGTATTTCATTGATACACAATGTGAATACTGTGGGCTCAGTACTCACCAACAGCCAGCCTTTTTTTTTTTTTTCATCCCTTTCATTTAATGATGACAACAACCTAATTAAAAACTACAATGACCCCTGAGTTTTTCTTGTCTCCTCTATTATTTGTAGGCTTAATATAGCTGTGTACAATACAATAACAGGTCCTCGATCCAGTATTTTGTTGAACGCAATTTCTTGCACTACAGCTCAATGTGGTTAATATGGTTACCAAATCACAACTATTTTCCAATCAGTGCTTTCTTCATATCGTGAAATAAAGGGATCCATCTGCAGAATTGACCCTGAACTGATTTCTTATCACAGCAGAGATGCTTGTTAGCTTTTGACATGTTCTCCAGTGTTGATAAACATGCAGTCCTTGTCTACATTGCAACCCATTTAGAAGGCGACAAAGGCTGGACAGGACCGCCCTTTTTTTTTTTAATATGACTCTAACAGGCCAAGCAACCCAACATTCGCCTAGCACCTTATCGAGTGGCAATATATATAGAGTTACAATCATAACGGAGCAATAACACAGGTTGCCAACCGAATCAAGAATAAGCTGATGGCATCCTCTCATTAAACAAAAAACTTATCTCATCTGCCTCTAAAACACATTGCAGTTACATCCCACAGTCCTGGAAACATTCTGACCTTTCAATCCTTGGCAATAGTTTTCTCATTTTGGCTTTCACAAAGGGTGTCTGTCCTCACAAGTATTACGTACCATAAAATCCCACGCAAGCACCCCCATCTTAGTGAACGCCCCCCTTCTTTTTTCGAGATTCGCAATATGTGCCAATAACAGAGCCAAAGCCCCCCACCTCCCACCCTCCTCTCCCATCATTTTCACTATTTCATTCACTATTTTGGAAACAGTGAATACATGCATACTAAATAAAGCATTTTATTGTAACCATAAAGGCACATTTTTTTTATTATTCTTAATAGCGCCTCCTCTGTTATCTCCAATTTGGCTCTACGACCAAGCGAGGTCCCCCCTCGCCCCCCCTCCAAATCTGTTGCATCAGCTTTCACCACAGCTTTCACCGCCCTTGCTCGGGGCATTAAAGTAGTGATAGCACAGCCACACAGCTTAGAAATGTTCATAAACTAAGAGATCGAATTCTTGCGTTTCAATTTCCAAAACCATGACTTGGTTATGACTTCGCAGTATAATTAGAGTAACATTGGGTTATACCAAATAAGTACCCGAGCATTTCCACACTTTTCCCAGAGCAAAATGTGGCTGCCTCCAACTGAACCTAAAATCAGAAATACCCCGTGTAGCCTCGCAGCCAAGTTCACAACCCATCTTCTCTGAGGAATACACCCCAAAAACCCTGTCACTGATACAGACTGCTTAGATAACGATGTATTTGTGGTTGCCACTGATTGCACACAACATTCGAAATTCTTGTTTTGAGCATGGTTCAGCACAAGGGTATGGTACAAGACGGCACAGCTCCTCCATCCCTTCACCACGATCAACTTTTGCAACTCTCTACATCCCCACGCCAAAACGAAAATTTTCCAGGCGCTCTCCAATCAAGCACGCACAGGCCTGCTTCACACCCAGAGAAAGATCCAGAGAGACAATGCAGGTCTTGCACGAGTAGGCCTGGCATTCCATGTTTGGAAGTGTACTTGCTTCAAGAGGCAACTTTTCACTCATTTCGAGACTACTCATCTTATTGTAGACATACGCCTGAGTCCTGTGCTGGCCTTGGCAGGAGGTGTGTGCTGCAGCACCTTGGTGCCACCATAGAGAACATGCAACCGGCCAAGGGTCTCCATGTCCAGAAGCTGTTCTGGATCTAGGTCCTCTACAGGTTCCTGTGGTAAACGTTGGAATCAGAGGCCTAACCTTGAACACATTGACACATTGACACGGTACACTATGTATCAAATGCATGAGTGCGAAGTGTTCTAAGCAGTGCAACGGGAATCACGAGGCTATAACTGAAGCCAAAAAAACATGTAGCTGGCAGGAATAAGCGATACATCGTTTTCCGTGATCGCCTACATTCACAGGGTGTCCCTACAGAGTGGTGTCACAATGTAGTGTGGATGTAGTATGCTCTGTCCTGCAAAAAAAGAAGCATTGAAAGAGGTGCACAATGAAACATTGCCTTCAGTTCATGTCATGTGTACTGCAACCCTTTCACGAGGGAAAATTTAAGTAGGCCAGGCTGGCTGTTGTTTGAACATTCGTCTGGGCGAGCCCAACAGTTCGTTGAAATGTGCTTCTCCATACTACTTGGCCTTTTTATGCCGTCCGAATTGACATTTGTTTTATTATATCACATGGTTGATTCAACTCATGAAAAATAATTGGGACTTGCATCAGCCAGAGACGGGGCTCTATGTGCATAAGCCATCCACCTGTACCTACTTGATAAAAAATTGCCTTTTCTTTAATGTACTCGCCTAGTATTGCACTTAGTAAGTGCATTTCATATATGGGATTTGATTAACACCCGTAAAGCAAGCCACCCATGCTACTTCAAATCCAGCATTTTGAACTCCCGATTATTTCACTTTTTTTTTTTTTTGGGGGGGGGGGGGGGGGGGTAGGGGCACTGAATGAGGTTGATTGGTTTGTTTCTTGGGCTTTTTGTTCCACACTGACCCAGGCTATGTACGTGAGATGCCACAGTGAAGGCTTTTGGATCATTTCAACCAACTTGGGTCCTTTACATAACCTGAAATCGCACAGTACATAAGTGTCTGGCATTTCACCTCCATCACAACCAGATTGCCATGGCTGGGATCAAACCTGTGGCTCTCGAGTCAGCAGCCCAACAAACCAAAACAAGCTGCTGGTGAATGCAAGTTCTTCAAATGCTGTGTCATGCAACCTGCTTTTGTTTTACAGACTAATAGCTCAATCCCATAATATTTAACAGCATTTTCGCATACAACACAAGTCGGAATTCATGTAACTGCTCTCATTAACCCCAAAACTCCCTCATCTACCAGCAGTGCTGACTTTTCAAACCAGCTGAAATCTACAGTAAACTCTCGGTAAACGGAAATCTGTTAAACGGAATTACTGCTTAAACGGAACTATTGCCTGTGCAATACTTGGTTACGGATTTTGTATTCTGTACCCATGTTCCCCTCTCAGTAAACGGAACTCCTGTTAAATGGAACATATTTTTCCGGTCCCTTCAGATTACGTTTACTGAGAGTCTACTTATTTTAGCATTCAGCATGGTGCACAATGTCACTCTTGTAAACAATAGAACAGTCGTTGCAGTGTGCACTGCCTGTGTCTGTATCGATGGTCATTTTATATTTGTTCTTTTCAACGACATTGCCCCCAAAACCTCGTCCTCAGCCTACGCCTCCTCTATGCACATTCTGCCCTCGCTGACTGCCTTGGCCTGCCATATCTGGATCCTGCTGAACCGTCCCCCCCATTCCATGGATTGCTTACTACCTTCAGCTCTAAATGCATGTTGCCCTTACAGGCCCATTTTGACCATTCTGCACCTAATAAAGTCTGTGCCAACACCAGTGGCCATGGCCTAAGTGCTATATTAGTGAAACACCAGCATGGCAACAACAGTATGATTGCTCATGCCTCTTCACCTTGAAATTAAACTAATACTCCTCAATGAGCACAAAATTTGATTGATTGATTGATTGATTTGTGGGATTTAACATCACAAAACCACCATATGATTATGAGAGACGCCGTAGTGACAGGCTCCGGAAATTTCGACCTCCTGGGGTTCTTTAACGTGGCACCCAAATCTGAGGACATGGGCCTACAGCATATCTGCCTCCATCGAAAATGCAGCCGCTGCAACCGGGATTGCAACCGGTCAGCAGTCAAGCACCTTAGCCACTAGACCAGCGCGGCGGGGCAATGGAGCACGAAAGTCTAGCCTCATTTCACGAATTCTATCAATGTATGTTTCAAATAATCACCATGATTGGAATGTTGCATGTTGCTCAGTTATGTCTGTAAACAAATGCGTCTGTCAACAATTCTCACCATGCCACTAGCAGATATCTTTACAATTTGTTTATTGTATCATCATGAAGTGTAGTAATAATGGCCAGCCTTCCACGCATAATGACCAGAAAAATGTTAATGACTGGTGTGACGCCTGGTTAAAGAACTCAATCAATGTAAACCTACGCCAATTTCACACAGTTTCATGATTATTGCTTTCTTTTTACAATCACGCACATCCTCACTGAAATTTAATCAAGCATTATGATCACGCCCGACTTACACTAACCCTCACATGTGACTGACGCTAAACTGCATGCTAACGAAACCCTGAAATGTAGCCTCCACAAAGCTATTCAACATGTAACACTAATAGCAGAGAAAATATTGGTTACGCTGAAACTTGAACAACAATCACACCATATAGAATCTTTGACAGATTTACCTCAGGAAAGCATTAGAATCTATACGTAATCATGCAGGTAGTACACTCAGTTATCATACTCATAGTACAACATCCATGTTTCGAACATAAAACTACACACTGTTTTAGACTAGAGCTGTGCAAATAGCAAAATATTGAATGCAAAGCAAATTCGAATATTGAAGTGTGAGTGGAAACAAATATTTTTCTAATACTTCTAACCAAAATTGCAGAAAAAAAAAACTTGGAGAGGATTCCTAAGCATCTTAAAATATGGCATCATGAAAGTGTTTGTTTTCACTAGGTTCATGAACCACTGGCAGTGTGGTGTCGCTTAGTTGTCTCAAGATCGAGGCAATGAGGAGGCCGAATTGTATTTATGTACTTCATTTGGTGCAACCAATGTGTTGCAGACAAAAGCAAAGATTCAACTTTGGTGGCAGCCCAACTGATGTGGCGGACAAGGGTGTACTTTTTTCAAGTTTGGCAGTCAAAACAGTTTGGCAACTTTTTTTGCCCAAAGAAGTTCGTGATGCACGTGTTTCGAAGAGCAGAAGCGATATGGACAGTCTCTAATTTATTTCAAACAGCAGCGTGTTTATTCGCCGAGGCCTGTGACATAAGTAAGCTGCATGAGGGACTGGCTCCAAAGTTTCGTCGTTTTTGCAATTCGATTCCTCCAAATCGCTCTTGCCCCGTACTTCATTCACAATGCCCTAATCCATGCACGGTTCCGCGGTGTCGGCATCACCGACCGTAACGAAACTATCGCAACAGATGTTCCACCCGCTCTCCCATGTTGGAGTCCACGGCGCACTGCCACAAATCGCCGCCGAAGTGACCCTGTTCGGAAGCCTCAGGCTCGACATCGGGCCCGACGTCAACGAAGTCGGCTTCGCGAAAACAGTTTCGCGCGCATGTAGCGGTCACCGCCGCCCACGAAATATTCACCATCTCCACAACCAAATACCGGGACGCCTAAAACGGCAAGTTGGCTGCCAGGTGGTCAGCTATGAGCTATGGCAGCTAGCTATGAGCAAGCCCTCCGCAACGCGGCACCTAACGCGCGGATTACGCTCAAGCCAAGCGGTCACACTTTCGACGTTTTGTTGAGCAACAGGAAAAAGCGTGCAAGTCCTCCCGTCTGCCATCCTGATCACACACGCACACCAAGAGCGAGCAAGAGGCACACACGCAACACACATGCCAGAACGCGCGGAACAGCTCTGGGCCCGTTTCTAGTCAGAAAACGAAACTAACTCGAGCCAGCGTGGCTGGCGTCGCAGAGCAGTGGAGACAGGCGACGGGGTTGTGATCAAGAGAGGAAAGCAGATTTGCGAGAGAAGGGCAAGGGGTTGCGAAAGAGTAAAGAGAGGGGAGGACACGGCAGGAAGGAGACCTTGAAAACTTAAACACGCGGGAAGGAGGCAGGTCGGGTAGCTTGCTTGAAAGTTAGAAGTGTGGCAGCTTGGGCTAGTTGGTATGACATGACGATACTTATAGCGCGAAAACAGAACGACCAATTGCTTGAAAGGTCCGCGAAACGTGCAACTCGCACGTTGAAAAACTTGAAAGAGTGCCTTTGCACGCAGAAGTCAAAGCACGGCCGCCTAGATCGGTGCGCGCGGCGGTGTTCAAGGAATCGGCGGTCGTGGTCAAAAAATTGTTTTGTTGTGCCGGCGGGTTTGCGTGGCCTCACCGACTTCGATATTTTGCGATTTGTACCGTGCAAATTGACAGCCATTTTCACCCTTCCGTACGAATGCAGAGGGCATGCTGAGCCAAGAGCAAAGTGAGTCAGAAGAGGTCCTAAACACAAAAGGAATCACGAATTATCAGAGTCAGTGGGGTAGTGTACGCGCGTGCACTAGACGCAGACGATTAGATACAGTCAATGGCCGACAATGTTGGCAAATGGTCTGGTCACTCTAGGCCGAAGACGCCAACGACAGTACCAGCGATCAAAAACAGAGGAGATGGCCGACCGGTTTTTGAAAGATCAGTGGCAGCGTGTAAACACGGGCCTCGTCTGGTAATGCTGGGTGCTCAGAGTAGAGGGGGGGACAAAGCACAGAGGGGTGCGTAACAAAAAGTGGTCGGGGAGAGCGGCAACTTGAGGGGTGCGGAGGCAGGGTCGGCGTTCACTGATAAGAATGCATGGGCACCTCACCGATGCCTGATCGGTGATCGAAAGTAGTTTCCCGGGAAGTCGGCTGAGTGCCGACCCTGTTTGCTGTAACCGATCGGTGGCGCTCAGAAACGCTCCTTGTAAGTGCGACTTTGTGCCGTTGAACCAATGCATATTTTCATGGTCACGCGGATTTTGTTCATTTTAATCGAAAGTTTGTTTTAAGTGGGGTCGTTATATATGGGCTCGATTGTATAAGAACATCCGAAATTTTGGATGCAAGAAATCTTCAGCGCTCAAATTTTCGAACTTCCTACGCAAATATCAGGTGCTAAACAGGATTAAGGGGGGACATGGGTCTTTAAAATTTTTTTTCTGTTTTTGGCTCAATCTTGACCAAACCTCACCATCTTGGACAGTTTTTCATGCTGATTTCAAATATGTAATTTGTTTCTGAAATAACTTCAGTGGATAAAAAGATATTAACATCTGTAATTTAATTAATTATGCACTTCATTGGGGGCTTTTTGGCAACTTAATCAAGCCAGATCCAAAAAATAAATGCATAGCCCCAATGCTGAGGGCTTTCTGTATGGGGTGATGCTATTTTTATTAATTTTTAGGCATTATATAGATAAGAAAACAGACCAGCACTTACAATGGGTATTCTGTTCAATTTTCGCTCATTACTATCCATAATTGTAATTAACAGTATGCTTCTAGAGTAATCAAAATAGCATCACCCCATAGGTAATGTTATTACAAATAAAATGATACCAAGTTTGTCATTCTCAATCAACAGTAACATATAAGAAAAACCCCTAAGATTTAGTGTGGTGCACAAAAATATCGAACTGAGAAAAACGCATTTAAAGTTTCTAATAACTGTAACTTTTGCTAAAGTGAAGCTAGAGCAATAAAAATGGCACCGTTGTATAGCTCTACATTATGCGAGTATGGCTGCACCAAATGTGTCAATGCACCTTCCCAAAATATTTGCCACAGCTCACTTAAAAACTGTGTACTGGCCGTTGAATCAGTATAAGGAACCCAGTCTACAACTTTGTGGCTGTTCTAGTGCACTAAAAACCAAAGGAAGACACATGTTATATATAAAAACATCGCCCTTTTATACATAAAACACTATTTCAAGTAAAACACACATTTTTGTCCCAGGCATCCTTACAATTCTACAGCATGCCAGGGCTGTATGCAGTGTCTCTTGCAGGCTTATGTAGCTTTGCAAGTGTTGCCTTTGTTGAACTGCTCTGCAGGTGCTCCCTCCGCGATTTGTGATCCGACGTCGTGTCGACACGACCTTGAATGGTTCCAGTAGTGCCGGATGACGATCCGCTGACGTGATGATCCGACGAAGTGCTGCAGCTGGGCCGAATAGAGTGCACCGCTTCGGCAGGCATTCGCGCCAGCGAATCGTCGTATGAATGTGCTGCCTCGGCAATAACAGGCACTTGCGCCAGCGAGTCGTCGTCTGAATATGCTGCCTCCGCAATAACAGGCATTTCCGACAGCCCGTTGTCGTCAGAATGCGCTGCCTCGGCCATCTCCGGCATTCTCGGCGGCGCGCAGGCCGCTCCCTTCTGCCGCGCATTCCACGCTCGCTTTCGTTTCCTGCCGAAAGCTTCACGAGTGTTCTTCTTCAGGCGAGCTTCCCAAGCCATGCCGGCGAAATGCAGAAAGACGTATACGTCGGCGACGTCGGTACACGAGCGGGTAGCAGACGAGATAACACGCACGAGGGCAGGCGCCGACGGAGCAAAACCAAACAATAAAAAAAAAGAGCGAGCAACCGTGGCCGCGCCGCCGCGGCAGCCAATGGTAAGCGCGAGACGGGGGGCTCGCCGGCGCGCGCGCGCTCTAGCCAATCAGCGGTCCGGCAGACGGCTTCGCAAAACGGGGGAGGGCAGTCGTTGTGTTGGAGCTACGCCATTTTGAGAGCCCGCAAAATGCGCACAAAAGAACCAGCTTCAAAACAAGCCCAAGATGGCGCCGATCCGCCGGCTGCTTCGCTGGCGGCACGCGCGGGAAGTTCGAAGAAATTTTCTGTTTTGCGGGTTGTTTTGCGACTCCCGTGATGGTTTGAAAATAGATTTTAACCTATTTTTTTATCGAATTTAGCGTTAATAATTTGAGGAGAGGTGCTTATAGGTTCAAAGATTCGAAAAATGCGTTTTTCTCAAAATCGATTTTTTGGCCATTTTTTACTTTTCTAAGACCCGCGCGTCCCCCCTTAATTTAGTCTCCACTTCAGCTACATCTATCATCTCCATGTTGAAACCAGCATTTTGTCGAGTCAATACATTTGTGACCATTGAGAAGCTTGAAAGACAGCTTCGCTGCAATACGACTATGATGAGGTGAAGTATTTCAAAAATCTGAAGGCACTTTTTTAGTTGTGAGTGAAAAATCCAATCGTTGCAGAGCTTGAAAGGCAGCTTTGCTGCAATATGAGAACGTAAAAAGGTGAAGCATATTAAAAATCTGAAGGGGTCACTTTGAATCTGATGTTACAGGCATTTGTCTTTGAGAAGTTCGAATAGTTACCAGTGCAAATCGAATCAAATAGCAAACACAACTCGAAAAATATTCTAAATTTCGAATATTCGCACACCCCTAGTTTAGACACCCTTTTTTTTCATAAGTTCTACACCATTGTGCTTTGCCATGCACTTGACATTCTACCACCTACAAGCACATTGCTGCACACTGCCATCCACTAAACATCTTGAAGCTCAACATCGCTATACACCTAAAAACAACTAACTAAATATCGCTCACCGAAGTGCACGCACTGTACACTTTTTCTCATTTTTTTTACCATTGCGCAGCTGAGGGCTGAAACAGCGTTCCCTCACCACTCAATCTACCTTCATGAAACAAGTGTCTTCCAAGTCAATCATATCAATGTTTTTGTAGTCAATCCAATTACAGGAACTCTGTCAAAACTACAGCACAGGCTAATACAAATTACTAAGTTGTGAAGGTCTGCATGAGACAGAATTCATGGCTTTTTGCTAGTTTATTGCCCAGATGTTTCATGAAAAACGACTGTTATACAAACATTCATCTGTCTCTATACGGCTCCAACTTCCCCTTTGATGTCTCCCTGGAAGAAGGCCGCAACTAAGAGTTCTTACTGATCCAACCAACCAACCTGTTATATTACCAACCTGTTCACCTGTATATAAACCAACCTGTTATATGAACCACCTCTTATATTAGGTTTGATGAACCCTTGCGGAAGCACGGTTCAGCTTAACTCATTGAGGGAGCGAGAAAAGGGGACTGGCTCCCTCTGATACTTTAAAGCTCATTCTAGAAGGACAGGAAAAAATCTTTAACTCGATATCTGAATTGAATGCACAGTTGCTTGCATCAAACGAAGCTATAGCCGCACTTAACTCTCAAGTCGCCGAAATAGCCAAGTCTCTTCAGAGCATGAAGTCTATACCCTCAAACAATGTTGCCTTGGATGACACGCTAACGCTTCTACGTTCATCTGTTACCCAACACTCTGAAAAGCTTGTTGATTTTGAAGATCGCAGTCGGCGTTCAAACCTTGTGGTGTTTGGCATATCTGAAGTAGAGAATGAATCCGATGCTGATCTTCATACTCGAGTAATCAGCGAAGTATTTGATAAAAAGTTGGGTGTGAAATGTACCTCAACCGGCAGAATTCACAGACTTGGAAAAAAAGGTGTAAATCGTCCAGGGGGTGTAAGTCGTCCCGTAATTTTGTACTTGCAAGACTTTAACGAAAAAATGAATATCCTCAAAAACGCAAAGAAATTGAAAGGCACCAAGATATTCATAGAAAACGACTACTCTCGGCAAACGCTCCGAAAAAGGAAGTTGCTGCGGGAAAGTGCCAAACCAGATAAAGACAGCGGCAAAAACGTGTACCTTCTCAACGATAAGCTTCACATTGACAATGACGTGTACATTTGGGATGATGTGAAAAACGCGCGTGTCAAAATTTATTCCACTGTTCGCCCCGAAGTCAGTATATGACAATCTACTGCCATCCCCCCAAATAATTTTTGTCTTTTGAACATCAATGCAAGAAGCATTGTAAATAAAGCTAGTGAACTCGAATCTGTCCTGCTAACCCATGATCCTGACGTGACCATAATATCGGAGACTTGGCTTCATGATGGAATACCCGATTCTGATATTGTTCCCCCTTCCCACCACATTCATAGGCGGGACGGGCCTTCGCACGGCGGAGGCGTTGCTGTTGTTCTTAGGTGTAATGTAAGTGCTGATCCGTTAGATCAGATTGACGGCCATGAAAGTTTATGCCTGCGTATAAGCTGTAATGGCAAGTCATTTATTTTAATTGCGGTTTACAGGGCGCCTTGTGATGATTCTTCCTTCTTGACTAAACTATATGATCATATAATCAGATTCTCTAAAAGTAACATTATTATTGCCGGAGGTTTCAACCTTCCAAATATTATCTGGCCCTCTTTATCTTCCTCCTCTTCCGATGACCACTTGGTTTTCGACATTATGCTTGCATGCAATCTTAACCAAGCCGTAAACATTCCTACGCGAGTACAAGGAAATTCTTCTTCAATTCTTGACCTTGTGTTTTACAGTGCCACCTTGTCTGAAACAGATGTTGCCGTGGTAGACGGTTTGTCTGATCATAAAATTGTAATTTTTACGTGTCAACTGGGTGGACGATTAGGGCATGATTCCGACAAAAAAAACTGTAAAAGACTTCAGTAGGTCTAACGACGAAAGTGTTCTTGATTATGTAGATTTTGAACTCGACAACTTCGCCGATAACGATGTTAACTTACTATGGGACAAGTTCCAAACAATTTGCCATTTCTGCATCGATAACTTCATTCCCGTGAAAACGAAGAAGGTGCGCCGCGCAAACCCGTGGATCAATCGCGATATCATTCATTCAGTACGCAAGATCAAAAGGTTGAAAAAACATAAGGTAAACAATTCGTTATCCAGAACCCTGCGCCAAACACTAGTGGATAAAATTCGTGCGAGTAAGCAATTTTTCTATTCCACCACCTTGCCTAATTTTATTAAAACTAATCCTTCAAAATTCTGGCGTCACCTAAATGCGAGAGGGCGTGACGACATTAATAGCATAATAATAGGAAATCAAACTATAACCAATAAACAGCTGATTGAGAATGAATTTAAATGTTTCTTTCAATACGTTTATTCTGATTCAGTGCCTTGTAATGATATTGGAGAGACACGTAATGCAACCGGACTAAACTCTGACTTTATCAGTTATGAAGGAATAGTTGCAATGTTACTTAATCTTAAATTGAAATCCTCTGTAGGCCCTGATAAGATTCCAAACATGTTTCTCTATCGGTATGCCGAATCCATAGCTAATTTCTACTTGTTATATTCCGTCTTTCCTTTTCTGAAGGTGTTGTCCCCGCCAAGTGGCGTATTGCACGTACAGTTCCTGTTTTTAAAACTGGCGATCGAGCCATCGTTACTAACTATCGCCCTATTTCGCTTCTCAATTCATGCAGCAAACTCATGGAGCATATTATTTCCAACTATCTGGTCGACTTTTTAAATTCCCGCAATATTTTAACACCCTTCCAGCATGGTTTCCGTAAGGGCCTATCTACTACCACTCAACTCGTTTCTATTGTGCATACCTTTTCTTCAGTTCTCGACAAGTCCGGCCAAGTTGACGCAGTATTCCTAAATCTAAGCAAAGCATTCGACAGGGTTTCGCATTCAGGTCTTCTCTATAAACTTAATACACTTAATGTCCCGCATCTTCTAATAAAGTGGATTGCCTCATACCTTGAACATAGAAAACAATTTGTTGATGTCGGTGGTCACGTTTCAGATCTTGGATCAGTTAACTCCGGAGTGCCTCAGGGAAGTGTCCTGGGGCCTTTATTATTTCTGGTATATATAAACGACATAACCTCTTGTGTGCACGAAAGCGTTGCTATTCGTTTATTTGCGGACGACTGTCTTCTGTACAGAGCTGTTGAATCAACTAATGACCAAATTACCCTAAACGACAGCCTGAATTTAATATCTAATTGGTGCGACAGTGTACATGCGCATAACTAATAAAAAATGTCCTCTTATGTTCAATTACTCTGTAAAGGGAGTCGAAATTTCTCAAACCAATAGCTTTAAATATCTCGGCTTAACATTTACAAATAATCTAACCTGGTCAATGCATATCGACAAAATCTGTGCATCAACTCGGCGTAAGCTCGGCCTCTTACGTCACAAACTAAAAAAATCCCCCTCCCATGTTAAACTTCTTGCATATAACACGCTAATCAGGCCTCGTCTTGAATATGCGTGTATCGTTTGGGACCCGTTCACTAAAAAAGACATTAACAAACTTGAACAAATTCAGAGGCTGGCTGTACGGCTCATATATAATCGTTACCGCCGACATGACTCGCCTACCTCTTTAATGCAAACAAACAACATCGTGACCTTACAGAGCCACCGTAAAATAACAAGACTAAAATTTCTTTATCAGCTTTGGAACCGTAAACTTGCACTCGACCCCGCTCCTTATCTAAACCTTTTGCCCCATAGACCCACCAGGAACTTTCACCCTTTTAAATTTAACTCGATTTTTGCACGCACAAACAAATTCAAACATTCCTTTTACCCGCGCACCATAAGTGATTGGAATGCCTTACCATCTGAAACCTTCTTATCAAATAATGTTCTTCAGTTGTTTAACCAGCTCACAGAATAAATTTGTAACGGTGCCTTTATCCTGTGATTGGTTTCCCATATCTAGTTGTGTAAAATCTGTGCTACGCTACTGTTATGATCATTGCTGCCTTGCTTCGTTTTTTTTTTTTTTTTATCTTCTTATGTGCCATATGTCTGAAATATGCACTGATTAGTCCTCTCCTGTTCTCTGGTGTTTTCTTCGATTGTTCATTGCTTATTTCTTCTTGCTCTCAATTTGTATTTCTTTTTTTTTTGTTTAAAACTGGTTTTCATCATTGATATACAAACAAACCACTCCTGCTTGGGCCGCCCATACCTGCAGTATTGTATAAATAAAAAAAAATAAAAAAAAAATAAAGGTACAGAAAGTGTGGGGTGAGGTGTGGGCATAAGCATACCCAGTTCCCCTTCCGGGTACAGGTGAGGGAGAGTAAAGGTCTGTCGCAGCCTCGCCCCACCCCACCTACCCCTCCGCCCTAATCGCCAGGACCCTCCCTATTACGTCAATGTAAAGGGTTGACCATGGGCTCCCCCCACTCAGAAGGTTAAAGTTGGCATGCCTAAGGGCGTGGGTGCGTCCGTACAATAGAACAGCCCCAAAGAGGGCCGCACATTCCTCAGTGCGTGCGCCCGTTTGCAACCGCGTGCTCGCCCAGCCACGACAAGCAAGCGCTCCTGTTGGACGAGGGGCTGGCTCCCTTTTTTTTTTTCTCTCTCATGTGCACTGCGGCACCGGCAATGCAAAATACACAGCCCGCGTGGTAAATGCGAACTACGTCCTAGTCGGCATTTTTGGAAAACAACAGCGTAAAATGAGGACGAGGTGTGTTTTTTGTACGCCACAATCTCCTCTAGTGTAACTTAGAAGTGTGGCAGCTTGGGCTAGTTGGTATGACATGACAATAGTTATAGCGTGATAACAGAACTACACAGAGACAAGAAGGGCCCTTCTTGTCTCTGTGTAGCCATGCGCAGCCATGTGCATGGCTAACTGCACAGCCATGCGCGATTTCGCTGCTCGTACTTGAAAGGCGGCATGTTCTGGCGCTGTTTTCACATCTTGAAAACATACAATGAACCGAGTTGAACCTTGCTACCATCGTTGAAAAAAAAAAAAAAGAAGAATCCTTTTTACTACGAGGCCAGACAACTTTGCTCAAGTGGTCAGGCAAAGCTCTAGACGCGCGGAGCAAAACTGTATTTCCGGAAAATTTTCCTATGACCCGTACAACCGGGAGAAACGTTCAAAATCCGGGAGTCTCCAGGGTAATCTGAATTACCTGGGAGACTTGGCAGGTATGCATTAACCAAGTGCATACATTAAGAAACAGAGTGGCTAACTTTTCTGGCCGCTTACAGGCACTGGCAAACTGAATATTTCTGCTTTCTGGACAGTCCCCGCCATATCGGAATTTATTGGTCAGCAACTGCACAGCACCCTCCATAATTAATATCTAGGGTGTTAAGTGCCGGAACCACGAACCGATTACGAGAAACGTCGTAGTGGACAGCTCCAGAAGTTTGGACCATTGCCTCACATACCGTATGGTACGTTAGATACTTGAGTATAATATTGTGAGGGCCGTCTCGTTTGTATGTTCGTATTCTGTTTCCCTTGGAGTGGACATATGCCCACTCATAGCGTTCACTTGCTAAAGAGGGAATTAAACACCAGAAATACATCCAAAACCTCATTCATTATATGATACAAATTAGGGTATAATAAAATTAAGCACAGTGAGAGAACTTAATACAGAGATTTTGTGTTTTTTATAATATATATATCTAGGTCTATAGCAGGTTTTGCAGAAAATAATTAAAATTTAAATCTTCTCAACTTTTCAAAGAGCTTTAAGGCCCTGACAAAGTATTTTCAAAGATCAAAGCATTCTGACACCCAACAGCTCAAGAACCACCATGAAAAAGTAAATGTCAATTTTTTTCAACATCAATTGTCCACCGCAAGCAGTATAGCCCTCTAAAAGTGCTTAAAAGATTGGGCACTCGCATCGCATAAACTTTGTGGTTACATAAATAAAATTTATTAATTTATCTGAAAGCACAATCCACAGATTTAAAAGGTTTGCATGAAACATGCAAGGCTTTATTCTAGCAATAAAGTCGACAAGGGGCACCAATGTGGGCTTGTTGTTTCACCATAAACTGGGCCATTATAGCCGCTTCTCTTGGCAAAAGCCCAGAATGAACTGAAGCAGCTCACCTTCATTTGTGGTACTGACTCTCCAGTAAGCATGGATTCATCCACAATGCATGGGCCACGCAGAAGCAGCATATCACATGGAACAAGATTCTCGTTTTGGGACCGGCCTGCAGCGTTGATGAAAACAAAGCACTTATGAACTCTTGTTAGATAATTTACGCTAAGTTGTGCCACCAAATGATGACTCTCATAAGCAATCTCCACATACACAAACAAAAAAAACTTTTGCACGAGACCTGTTCGGATCTCATTCACAGTGGTGGCGTGCCTTACCCTGGTGGTGCTATAATTAGTGCCCTCCGCGGCCATAGTAATCGAGGATCGAGAGCATTGAAAGGGCCCACTTTTCAAACCACGGGCCTGGCTTGGTCTTAGAGAGATGGGCCCATCACTTGAATATAGGTTAAGAGCTAGCTCTTTAAGGATAAAACTTCGTACAACTCTACAAAATACTGCCATACAGAGACACAGCTGCTACGACAAATGAAGCTACCTTTGTGCTGTTTATTGGCTACCACTTCAAAGCAAAGTAAATTAATGTTGCTGAATGGGCTTGTTAATAAATAATTCTGACAAACTGCAGCACAAAACGACACGGGCAATCGCTGCACTTGCAGCAACTTAACATGAAAGTTGTGTCGATGGCAACACTTACATGCCCTTCCTCGAGATTGGAAACATATTCTGCTTCTACAGTTTTTGCAGCAGTGTATGTTTTGCTCTTCTTAATCACAGAAGTGTTGTTCAGGTAGGGTGAGCAATGACAGGTCAAGCAATGACAGGTCAAGAGAGCATGTGAACAGAGGGGGACCTGGTTGAAGCAGGATGGCCTAGACAACCTCTCACTTTTGCACAAGAACGTGCAAATTTTTGCCTTTTTCTGGCCTCTGCCAAGTCTTGTTCTTATGACGTTTTCAGCTGCAGTCTTCATGCCACTGCTTGTCTTTATTGCTGCTTGCCTTTTTCTTTTTTTGTTTAATAAAAAAATGGACAAAAGTTTTATCTGGATTAGTCTGAACTAGTGTAAGTGGCAGCTACATTAATATTGCATGTCACAGTTATGTTTTCATGTCATGTCACAATATGAACTATCTGCATGTCATCTACTTTTTCTAGGTGCTCATCATACATAACCATCAGCTTCATCTTTCTGGAAAAATAAAATAAAAAGTATCTCTCAAAGTATGTTGCCACCCTTGAAAATGATCTTTTTTTTTTTTTCAGAGAACTTCACTTTTTATTATTTTAAGAATCTACAAACATTCAGAATAGTGCTGCGGCGAAAATGGCGTCTCTATGTAGTTTTGTTCATGAGTTGTGCCGGTTTTTGCAACTACCAGTAGACCTCCCTGAAACTAAAACTGATATTTTGTGAAAACCAACATTTTAATTAGTAAAACAAACTTATGTCTGTGCTCAAGTTCACAAGAGACATTTACATTAGTTTGTAGGGAAGTATGCTAAAGCTTAATGGACACCTGACATTAAATTTGGAAACTGGAGATGTTTTGTGTTGTTTGAGAGTCCCCCATGCGGGGGCATTTCTGACCGATTATTAATTACAAGTGTTGCCTATAAGATATTTCAATTTGGTTTTAAAGTAAGGGTGCATGCTCGTCCGAGTATTCAGGTTCAATTGACCTTTTCTGTGGTTTGACGTAGTTAGGGGGATCCCCTCGGCACATTGCAAAGGTCAAGCAAATATTGTTGGCATCAGAGAACATTTACGGAAGTGCACAATACCCCGACTGGCACTCGGCGAGGATTATTGTTCGTCCCCCCACTCGCTAGGTGGTGAGGCTGCTTAAGCCAGGAATGCCTTTTTTTTTTTTTTCTGTGGGAGGGAACACTCAAAGCATCCCCATCGTTTCATTCTTCCCCACCTGCGGGTCCCCCTATTTGAAAACAGCGCATTCAGCGTCACCAAAGCTCGAGCGCATGTAGTCTCAGGCACTGCCCCGCTGTGGGGCACTAGTTTCTAATGTGTGCAAAAAACAGTAGAATCTCGATAATACGAATTCGAAGGGAGCACGCAAAAATTCATATCATCCTGAACTCGTATGAACCAAAAACAAATTAAAGCAGATAACAAAAACTTTATTTGCAGCTACTTCGTGCTGAAAGAAAGTCCATTATGTTCTTTTGAACTTTCCTGCCTTCAGCACATCTCAACAAAGAGCCGCGATTTCCTCACTCATGCTGCTGGCGCAGCTCATTCACACTGGGCATCAAAGGGATCGAAAGCGGCCAAACTCATCGGAAGTTCACTCACTTCGCCGCTTAAGGGGCCGAAAAACCGTGCCGTGAAGTCGACACGAAAAGATCAGTCCTGGGAAATTCACAAGAGAGAACTCATGTGAAAACGCCTGAGCGGCCAAGAAACTACGTCCACGCCCGCCAGAAATATTCTCATTTGTATTGCCCCTCCTACATGCCACCACCGCCACCTACATCACCACTCGAGAATTCATTCCATTTTGCCTGTTTTGCATGCAAAGTTATGCATGCAAAGCACTGAAAAGAAACAGTTTATGCCTTTACAGATGTTGTTTCGGAAGGTACGCCAGCAGAAACGACACAAGCGGATGCACTGGCACCAGCAGCGACTGATTCAGCCGGCAGTGAAAAAGCGAGACACGTTAAGCCATGCAGACTCGCTGCTGCTATGCTGCACCTTCTTCTACTTCCGGTGTTCTCAGCAATCGTAATCAAAACCAGGCTCTCAAACGCGTCTTTGTCAAGGCCGTGAGCTTTACCGTGCAGCACGGGTAGTTCATGATAACGCCGGCACCTTTGCCGCCATGTTGAATTTGCAGCTAGTTCTTTAGATCACGTGGTTTGAGAGCTAGAGCAGGCAGTGTAGCCAATGTAACTAGGGCCATGAAGCAGAATATGTGGTCTACTATCGCATGACGGGAAAATCCTTCTCGAATTGATTTTTTCCTTTGGCCTCGCGCAGAGTTTTTCTGGCCTCTAAAGTGAGAAAAATTACACCGAGTTTTGTCGCATTTTGTCGCAAAGTTAAAAATACTGCCAACACGAACGACATGGACGAAGCGCACTGTTTCTGCGGTACTGCCTTTGTCATTTACTATGTTCCAAGTAGTCCCTGCACAAGCTCTTCAAACAAATTACATATTTCAAAGCACAGATGCCATCAGCTAACCAATCCCAATGCAACAAAACCCAAGTTACCCAAAAGGGCAAGCCAGAAGTGTTCCTGTACATGTGGCCCTGCAGCAAGGCCCAATGAACAAGTTGAGTCCTCTGCTGTGAAGTGGAAACACTAAGCGTGCAACTGCACTGAACATAAACTCACCTATGGACACAATGTCCCCAGGAATAAGATCACAGCTTAAAATTGGCCTCCACTTCCGGTTCCTGTAGACCTGGAAAAAGGATAAGCACGGTCACCTACACAGCAGTGACCACACATGGGTCATTTCACATTTAACGTCCCAGCCATTTTGGTAATCATCTTGTGTTTGAAAAAACTTGTGCTGATACACTGCACTGTAAACAGGGAACTGTTAAAATATTATGTAGTAAAAAAATTTTGTTCCAGAATGCTTTATGGGTGTTGTTTGCGAGAAAATTTATTTGAATAAGTTGGTTTCTTCTTTCTACATTAAATTTGGTTTACCTAATAAACAAAGGGTTTGTGTAAGGTGTTTGAAGCTGAATAATATTAGTGCAAGTTTTCTGCCAGATACGCCTTTAAGAATTGAGCCAAAGTGTTCTTTGCCTCACTGGTTGATTCAGACAAGTCCCAATTTCGTATATTCTTGATAGAGTCGTAACAGCTGCACTACAGGTTTTGTCAGTCAATTTAATCTAAATGCCTGCCAAATTAGTCTTGGTCTATTTGGCACCACACAGACTAATCAGCACACAGATTAATCACACACAGACTAATCAACGTTCCAGTTACATTAATTAGAGTAACACTAAAACTAATTCGGTCATCAGTGAAATTTGTCCAAACGCTAGCCAAACCAATACAAATGCCTGTAAATCTAATTCAAACACGTCATCCTCAACAAGTTGTGACTTCAAGATGAGCAAAATTCTTTAGAAATGTACAAAGTGAACACACCGACATGATACTCAATTGGACAATTCGTGGGAGCAGTAGCTTGTCGCCGATGTCATCATTTTAAGAAGCCATTTCGAAGCCATTTAGTTCTTTCATTTCTTTTTGTTAAAATAAGGTAAATGCATTTGCTTGCTCCAATGAGTGCTCAGTTGCCAGTGTTCATACAGGTTTCCAAGAGAAAACTTCAAGAACTTTTAAAGGGCCTTTAAAAAAATAAGGGGTCAGCGAAAGCAATAATATTGACAAAATTGACTTTTTTCTTTTAGCATTATTTAAAGTCTGCAGCTTTTTCTGAACCATAATCAGTCGTCTGTCTCGGTGGGATTTTTTTTTTCTCTAAAAATGACATATTCCAGAGCTTGTGCAGCAGCCTGCCATGCCCCTATTCTTATGTAGCAAGGGATTCTTTGCAATTCAAGCATCATACTCGTATGGAGAGGTTACAGTTTCCGAAGCTGGAGTGCATTTGCTCATTCAGAAAAGAATGCGCCCAGAACTGTCAAAAAAGAAGGAAAGCAGAAACATCAAGCTTTCTGTCAAGAAATCTTTATCTAGCTGGGGACGTCTTTGGGGTGTCACCATTGCCAAGCACCGAAACCATTATCGTTCGTCCATTAAAAGAAATAAAGCCTGCTTGAGGGACATGCGAAAAACTGTTCGTGTAACATATTTTTCCAACCGACGCTCTATTCTTAGATTTTAAAAGGCCTTCGATAAGGTTTCCTGAAATGTCCCTTGGGACCCTTGAGGCACCAATAAATATTTTCATATGGCATCGAAGTATACCAATCTATCCATTGAGCTTGCCCGAAAGAGATGCTGAAACTTGGTCTAAATTCAACAAAGCACAGTTGATAGGTGAACCATTCGTTCATTATGAATAGCTTCCAGCATTTGTTGTTGAGGCTGCTAAGCCAAATTACCCCGAAAAAGCTCATCCAAAATTTTTTGCCAAATGCTTCCATAGAAAACTTTAAAAATCTACCGAGTCATCCAATTGTCGTGCAAGAGCACGCTCCTAAAAAAGTTTTCCTTGGGCACCAAACACCGAAAATATTTATGCTCTCCTAATGCTGTGCTCACTTTTAATGATGGCAATAAGCCCGTGTGAATGTGCTGAAGTCTTTTGAAATTTTGCCACGGCACTGCACAGAGCAGGGCCTACGCACCCTTGAGCTGCATCGACAGTACATTGCTGACAGGAGTGCACAACAGGCGACAGAGGAGGCTCGCCAAGCCAGACGTTTCAACACAAACAGAAAAAATTGTATTGGGGATGAGTATCTGGCTGATTCTTATTACGGGCCCGTTGATTTACTGTTATCTCGTTGTACTTTTGAAATAATTCACACTTTTACCTTAAACGATATCTCCAAACATGCTTTGTTTGTACTTGAGTAAGGACGCGGCCTTTAAAAACGAAAAAATCGCGAAAAAGTGGAATTTCGGGAAACCACATATGCGGGCAGCACATGTCATTCAACATCTAACTCATCACGAAACTGTTTGAAATAAAGTTTACATCAAGCCGCCACAGCCCTCGAGCGACACGGGAGCACTCAAAATGGTCAACTTGGCGCAATCGCAGTTTCTCGACTGCTTGTTGGGGCTCCGCCATTTTGGTGTTGTTTTGTTTGTGAATTCTTGCCCCTTCTTTCCACCCGCGCCGAAGGTGGAAGAGCAGGAGAAGAGCAAGCTGCTTATGACTGGAGGGCTCGCAAGAGCTTTGAAGCTTCCCGCTGCAAAGACGCGCCGCCGGGATTGGGCGATACGCACACTTCTTAAAAACGAGAGAAACCCTGCGACTGCGATTGGCTGCTGCGCGCGATTTCGTAGTACTGTTGCACATAATGCAGCTCTCTGTCATCTGCTGCTCCTCCGTCCATGGGTTTTTCTTAGTGTTCCACTCGCTATCGTCTATCGTCACAGCTGTTCGCATACTCTCCACGTTTCAACTGTTTTTACGAAACGTTTTTCAAACATTTTCACAAGATATTTTTCAACTGTCCTTACGAGACCATTGTTGCATTCGCCCACGATGCGTCCAACAAAAATAAAAACGCAACAAGTGTTCAGTGCAAAAAAGCGATCTATGAAGGTTGTCCGTATGGAGAGGCTCTTTGCTCGCACGCGCGCCGACGGTGATCGCACCGACAGTACATGTGGAGCACTTCTTCATGTACGCAAGAGTGTGGTTGCATCGACGCACCTAGACACGAGACTCCTGCGTCACCGGTGCAAAAATTTGAAGTTGCAAGTGCGCCTGGTGTCTCGTGCTCATAGACAGGGGCTTCCACATCCTCGCTTTCACCGGCCTCCGAGAGTGCGATCGCGTCAACTGTGCACTTGCGAACTCATTTTCTGACGTAAGAAGAGAAAGAGGTGGCGGATCAACAGCACGCTACTTCTCGGAGACAACTCGGCGGTATGCCAGCAACGGAGCAGCAATTTCAGGCAATGGAGCACGATCAATGGAGCGCGACCTGGCCATTCAACGTTACAGCTGAGAAAGATTCACTGCGCTTGAAAAATGTTAGGAGCTCCTTGGAGAAAATGAAAAGGCGGCAAAGAGAGTGCCAAAGGACACCTCCAGTTATGCTGCAGGGTTGTTTTAGATTTGGATATGTGCCCAAAGCTTTCAAATGTCGTTTTCTCAAAACTACGTTTTTGACTAGTGAGGCTGCTTGTTCCAGTCATATCTGGGGAACCACTCATCCTATTTTCACAAGTCTTTATTATGCACGTGAACAAATTTCTAGGGGGGAGACAAGACCATTTTTTTAATATATCGTGTCTATTATTTTTGATACCTCCTCAAAACTTGATTAATAATATCTCAATTACCAACAATAAATTTGATGTTCTGCTAAAACTTTTCAGTAAGAAAATTAAAAGAGCTCTGTTACCCCCTGAAGTATCGATCTGAGAATCATTATTGTTAATTTCACAGTTCCAGCATCTTTTGAAAGTTCTCCAGGCCTGGAATAAGAGAACCATGAGCACTATTCTGACATATTGCCGTAACTGCAAAACCAGTGAACATAACTTCATGAAATTTTGTAGTAATTATAATGCTTTTGCTATTAGTCTATCCTGAAAATTGCATTGAGATATCTTCATAAACAAGAAAGTTGGTGTCTAATGGTAGCCTCCCCCCTTGAGTTCTTTTATCTTGGCAACCACAGTATCTAGAAGCATAGATTTCGACCAGTATTTAGATAACATAATAGGCAATATGCTGAAGCAGAATTATTGTTGCGCGAGACAGAGCATTTTTCAACACGACATCTAATAGCTGTTACTGAGCGATAATTACCTGAAGTAAAAAATTTACAAAAAACTAGCGTCAGAATTTTCAGTGCTAAATCTGCTTCAGTGAAAAAACTAATGACATGATCATATTGATAGTAAAATAATTACTGTAGCTCTTATGGTAACGGAGAACAAGTACATAAACTTCACCTAAAATACATGGCGAGTGTAGGGCCATAAGAGGAGATGCGGGTCGAAAAACGCGAGTTTTTTTTCAAAATGACAGATTTTTTATTTCTGTCTGTTTTGATAAGATTAGTACCTCTACTGTTATGAAACAACAAAAAAAAACAGGTCGAGACTTAACTGGAAATGTTTTAAAATTATATCTAAAGAGCACAAGGTGCCTGTTAAGAGGTCCAAAGTGTGCAGTCTTCGAGCACCTTCCCGCCGATAATTAGCCGCCACTCCCCATTGTTGATGACACTAGTCGAAGAGTCGAGCCTCACTCTTCAAGCAACAACAGTTTCCCTCGCTGATGCGTCGCAAGAAATAATAAAAATAAGCACGCTACTGCGCGTTTTTCGAGCGCCATGACTGGCATATCACGTGGTACGAATCGGAGACTGCCATTGGCCGCTGCGCACCTGCATGTGCTGTGAAGCCTATTTGTGGGGTCCATGTCTTGTCGAGCAGCGCAGCTGAACAATGATTTTCTCGTGTAATTATCTCCGTTATGAATGAAAAATGCATTGCTCGAAAGTGAAAGCCGTTGTGCGGTGCACTCTGTAGGAATAGGCTATGAGCAACTGGCCCGATTTGCAGCAGCTGTTGGCTTGCAAAAACCAATGCATCAAAAGTAATTCGCACCCGTCAGCCGGAAAGTTCGTGATGCGGCAATGAATAACATCAGCACCAATCTTGCGAGGTTGAAAGAGCTCGCAGTGAGAGAACTTAGCAGGGACGACATTGCTATTATGTTCAACGGTATGTGGCACAAACATGGCCACAAAATGGCATGACACTGGACTTAGTTTGGATTTCATAGTCCTGTCGAACTTCTTCCTAGCTTGCAGTTGGCACAAGGCTCTGCCAGATGGAGCGGAAGTTTGGCCAGCATTTCATGGCCCTGTCTGTGAGCGAAATGTCTGTGAGGAGTCTGCTCGAAAAAGCCGAGGGACAAACTCATGGGGCTGGCGTATTTTAGTCGCAGCGGCCACTACAAGAAAGATTGTTCTTTTTGGAGTGCAAATTTCATGAGATTTAATTATATCTTTCATAAATAAAAACTCAATTTTAACCTAGTTTTTCTCAAAACACAAATTTTGCCATTTTTTTCAATGTGCCCCTCCTTTTTCGGGCACTTCAAATCTGCATGAAATTTCGCCCAAATTTTTTCCCAAGTATGGCGAATGCAATTATTTAGTTTAAATTTCAATATTTTATTGTATAATAGAAAAATTTCATGTAAACTTTTACTAGGATAGGTGAATTATCGACTTTGTACGTCTATTATTTTTCACGCCTATTACATATTATGTATGTGCTTCCTAATTAGTTATTTGCATTCTACACTTTATTTCAAACATTATAAACTATGAATGGAATGAAAAAGTTGTGGAAGTTCAGGGATGAAAAGAGAGGGGGCACAAAGGTTGAGGTTTTTCCTTTGTCATTTCGCAGAGCTAAAGCAACTTGCCAAAAAACTAGTTATATATTTTAAATCAGCATAAAAAGTTCCATAAACAGCTTAAGTTTCATTGCTCTAGGATGAATATTAAAAAAGAAGTGTCTTCGAGTAGCATTTCTTTTCAAGGAACACGTGTGTAGTTCAAGGTAAATTTCATTGAACAAAACAAAAGATGGTTGGTTCACTTATTGCATTGTTTCTCTAGAATCGAAGTTCTGAAGCTCAGGGCAGCTCTTTAAGTCTTTTTTTCTATTTGCGCCTTAAAGAACCAGTAAGCAGGTTCCAACTTTTTTTTTTTTTACACCCAACAAACAAGCTTGCCAACTGATACAGATCGTGGCGATCACATTTTCTGAATATTACATTGCTGTGCCCCGTGCAGACTCTCCATTTTGAAAAAACAATTTCGCACCTCTTTCTTTTGGCCTATCAGTCCTCTCCGTACATGCACAGTGATGAAAGCTTGCCCGTGGGTAACTTAGCGTACCACTCAGCCTGTCGATTGGTCCTTTGCCCTACGAAACGATACCTTTGCCCTACGATAATGCAGTTTCGGCCGCGCAGTCCGCATTTTTATTTTCCTGTGCTGCCCTCTGCCATTTTGTAGAGTCCGAGACTACCAGGAGAAGCAGTATTGCCAGAACGAAGGCCTCCAAGATAAAGAGGCGCCTTGCTACTTTACTGCTAGGGGCGCGGGCTCCTCGAACTGAGTTTTCTCCCCGTGCCACTACGACACATGCTCATGGGGGGCATGCCTTGCTCGGTTGATGGCTTCGCGCTGACGATGTATTGCTGACATCATGGCACGTTGCCAAAGTGGGCGGAGTGATGACGACAAGCTACTCCTTTGCGGAGAAGGGTGGTGAGCGCCCGTGCAAAAATTTTAAACTGATGAAACGGATGTTCTAATCCCTGTACGTTCCTTAATATAGCACACATTCGCAAAATTTTTGCAGCAGCATGTTCACATAATAAAGGAGTGCATATTTTTTTTCACAACAATTTTTGGACCTCGGAGTGGTTTACTGGCCCTTTAGTGCTATCAAGTCCATCATTCTTACTCATCACAGTCTTTCGCAGGCTGTTGGACTGTGCTAGGCTATAGTGTACTACAGTATGGGGTAGTGTGTTCAGGCACCCTCTCTCGCCATGCATCGCGTGAAGCGGCGCACGTGGACAAAAAAACGGTTCTCAAGGCGGCACTGCCATAGCATGGGCTGGCAGAATCGTCAGCTCCGTGCCGCTCTGCCTTCTCGGGTGCTGTTCAGTGACCTGTTGCTTGTGTTCACGCCCGCTTAACGAAAGTTTTTCTGGCAATGTTTTTGCTGGCCACACGACAGTGAGGCCATGTCGAGTCATCGGCGGCAACGACACTGCTGTGCACCTAAGTGAGAAACAGGGTATACCATTGAAAAAAAAGTGAGCAGCCGTCGCTTTTCGCTGCATCCAAAGACGAAGCACGGAAGAAGGTTTGGGAACAGAATTTACATTGAAAGAATAGGACCTTGAACGAAAGCTACTCTGTATGTGAGCTACACTTCGAGCCTTCATGTGTTCTCGGAGACTATGTGCATGTTATAAACGGCGAAGAAGTTCGCGTACTACGTAGGAGACCAGAGCTGAAGCCGAACGCTGTGCCGATGTTACTGCCTAACGCTCCAAGCTAGTTATCGAAGAAAGCGCCGCATCCAAGACCTCCGAGAAAGTGGAAGAACTCGGCCGTCGAATCTACCATCTCCATGAAAACTGCAGCACCTTGTGTTGACGGTGAGGCCACTGATTCAGGTTCATCGATGGACCTTCCTGCTGACTACGAACGAACCCGAGGTGGCGAATACGACAGGGACTGCAGCTTCGCTACAATGCTTACTCAAGCTTTGTTTACCTTGAATTTATATGAGCTCGATCGCACCGCATCTCCTGTCAAAGAGAGCGGTAATTTACATGCTGTCACGACTTCATTTTTTCATGAAGGGTATCAACCAGTTTCGAAAGACGAATTGAAAAAGAAAAAAAAAAAAGCTGCACGCGAAAATCAGTCGTCATAAAGGTGCCACCGTGATAAAGTGATCGTGAACTGGTAATTCCATGGAATGGCGTCCAATTTGATCGGTGTTACTGCTCACTGCAGTATGCGCACTCGTAAATAAAGGGTTGCTTCTTACAGTCTGACAGTGGTGCCAAGTGATGTTTTCTTTTGACTGTACAGTGCAATATCCCGGCCACAGCAGCAGTATTTCGGCGGGCACGTAATCGTTTAAAGACCCAAGATTGTCAATATTATTCCCTAGTCTTCAGCTACCGCGTGCCTCTCAATCAAATGGCAGTTTTGTCACCTTAGCAACATAATTAAAATTGCATGATGGAACTATCGACAAGAACAGTGCCGCACACGTAACAAAGGAAGTCGAAGCTGTCGCAGTGTGCAGAATACTACTCGATATACCAGTAATATAACAAGAAACTTTCGGGTTTACAGATGCTCCTTTGATACCTCAATCTTCCTAATTTTTTATTCATTCACCAACCCAGCTTTCAAAACTGCAGGCAGTTTCCTCAGGGATGACTGCTTCGCCGTTGTTTGTTAATAGTTGCATTTAAACCGTGTGTTGCAGCTTTGACATATCGCTTTGCTTTGAATGCAGTACAAACAAACCCATCAGAAAGCTTTTCTCCGACGTGTCAGCAATTATGTATGCAATCGCATATCACGGGATCGAATCTCCGCCGTGGCGGCTGCATTTTTGGCGGAGGCGCAAATACTGAGATGCGTGTACCTAGATTTAGGTGCATGTTAAAGCACCCCAGGTGGTCGAATTTCCGGAGCACTCCTCTACGGCGTCTCATAATCGTATGGTGGGTTTGGGATGTTAAACCCCTGCTATTACTAATATCGAAGCACAAAAGTGCATAAAAGGCAAAGCGTGAGGAGACAGCCCATGCTAAGATTGCGCTATCTCCCGGCTGTCGATACCAAATGCACCAGCCACGGCTCCTCCCTGAACACACTACCCCATATTCTAGTACACTCTAGCTAGGCTAATGATTGAGGAGACTGAGGCTAGTGAGAGTGTGCTTTTTCTTTTCACAGTTTACTGAGAGATACCAATAAAAGGGAAGCCAAAAGAAAAGTTTTCAACCACTAGTAATAGTCTGCTGCAATGAGCACATTTGTGCGACCTTTCTTTTTTTCGTAGAGCCCAAGATGCTGCAGCCTTATTATGACTATCAGCTTATGGCTTCTGGCCAACCGACCGAAGTCCAAGCAAATGCGCATGCCCAGATCTCAGCGATCTAATACGGGCGGTTTGACCCCGTCTGACTTTGCAATTGCAGTGTTGTGGAACGCAATGAGCAATGAAGCAGAGTAAGTGAAAGCCCATGAAATACCGTTATGGGAGCTGAAAGTTGCACAATAGGATTGCACTCGGGGTTGTGTTGATTTTTTAGCACTCAGGAAGCACAGCTCTAACCAAAAACGTGCATTTTTTGTACCAGATGTCGCTGAATCAACTTCATTTGTACTTTACAGCAGGATTGTTGGGCTTGTACCACCACTAATGGTGGAGCAATTTAAAATTGTCCACATTAAATGTATTTCGCGATAAGTGTAGGGAGGAAGCAAGCTGTACACCTCACAGCATGGAGTCGAGCAGGGTTGCCAGGTTTTGCTACATTGTGCTTGCTACATTCTTCTATCTTAGTCCCGTAATTGTGATATTTTCGCACTGTCAAGCCATATTAATTTTTACTGCTGACACAACACTCATACTCAGCCTTCCCTTTAAGGGGGGACGTGGCAAGTAAAACTAATTTTTTTATTAATGTACTGTTTGTGATGAAATTTGGTGTGTGTATGTGGATGATTGTGAGGATTCCAAATATGAAAACCGTTTTCAAATACCTCTTGTACTTTTTGAGTTACAAGCATAATTATACTAATTAATGCTCTTCACACTTAAAGAGATAATTATTGCTAAATGAAATTATTTTTTCATATTATTATGTTCCCAAAGCATCAACTTGTGCAAAGAAGCTATTAGTTGATTTTTCTAGTTCTTGTAACCATAAATAAAATTTCCAAAACATGAATGTTGTTTTGCGCACACATCGCAGTAATTATAAAATGTGTTCTAAAAATTTTAAATGATGAGTAAGAAGAGAGATAAAGCTTTATTGCACTGCTAAAGGCCTCCTGAGCCTAGTGCAAAAAACGGAACGACTCTATCAGTCTTTGTTAGAAAATGACGGATGTTCTAGCGAAGGCACATAGGCGAAAATCAAGAGTTGAGAAAACTGACTTTGAAAGTTCACTCTTGTTTGGAAGTTCACAACATGCCTAAAACACTCAGAATCCTCCTGGGCAGTAATCCTGAGATGCTGTGGCCTTGGCCTCTGTAGAGCGCAACCCAGTTTTGCGCTTCTTTGTCGTGGAACAATGCGCCTTTTGAGCCCTCTTTACCCTTTTGGCATCCTTTTCGGCTGCTCGCCGCAAAGAGCAGTCTCCTGGATTGAAGCCCAGTTGAGCAGTGATCTCTTGCAGCGCACTCTTGCATCCACCATTGAAACGGCAGACTGCATCTGCAACTGCACTTTCCACACTTCGAAGGGAGGCGAACTGGCTCTTGGACTGGAGTGACCAAATGAGGCTGTTCATACTCTCCACAGCGTTCTGGGTTTTTCCCTGCGCACACCTTTCAAGGAGCTCTTTGTTCGAGAGGCGCTTGTAGATTGGCAGCAGTGCCACTCGCACGTGAGGGGGCAGTTTATGTTTGTGAGGCGGCAGCGGCTCTCCCTTGGCCAATGCCTGATTGTGCAGGCACCAGGAGTCAGTCCCACTTGGGCACAGGTTGTGGTGTGGATCCTGGTCTGTGGATGTTACATGGTAATAAGTGGCCATGATGGCCCTCTCCATGCCAGGAACATCGTTGGGGTGGCTCTTAATGGCCCAGCCATAATAATTCGTCAACTTCTTTATCAGGCCCTGCGTCAGCCGGCCTTTGCCACCCATGCTCAGTCCTCGGCCTTTGGATTTGTGCTCATCAAGAAGGTTGCGCAAGGAAGTGCCCATTCTTTTTTTCACATGGTTCACACACTCCTGTTTCTTAATCACCATGTAGCCATACACCTTGTCTTGCGTGAGGGCAAGGTACGTACGGCTGTCACCGTCGCAGAGCACATTGATGTATCGAAGCTTGTACTTGGTAAACGATCTTTCAAACATGATCCTAGCTGCTTCTACTTCCATTTGGCCTGCATTAGCATCGGTGTTCTTTTGGCACTGTGGCTTGTGTTTCTCAAGCCACTCCTCATAGTTGTCGTCACCAGGCTTGGGGCCAACAGCACAGCCTTGGCAGTAGTTGGACAGGACACAGTGGTCCAAGACCAAGCCTGTGTACAGCTCGATTACACAGCCCACGCCAATATGACTTCTGTGCCCCCTCGTCATCCACGTGCCGTCGTAAATGACGTCAATGTTGCCTGGCACTCCTCCTAGGTCCTTGTAAATGTCATGCACCTTCTGTGCACTTTCTGCTTCAATGCGGGTGGCAGCTGATGTGGTGGCAGGGTGGCTGTACTTCCTTTGCAGTCTCTGGTAGGACTTGTGGTGCAGTGCTCGATGCGAAATGTCCATCGCAGAAAAAATGTCATTTATGGCAGATTGTTTTCTGCCAACTGACTGCACAGCCCTCAAAACACGCACGTTTACCTCAAAGGGGTTCGTTTTTTGTTGCCCGGAGCACCTCGGGGACGACCACGCACTGTTCACTCTGCCACAATTGTCACAAAAAAGTTCCATCCTCGCCGCGAGTCCAAGGCAGTGCGTAGTCTGGAGGCGTATCGACCCTTCGTCGCACTTGTTGCACTTTACTGACGAAAGCAGACCGTTCAGCATCTTCTTATTTACAATGAAGAATGTGGAGTCCTTACCGCCGTCATTTTCGTCGCAGCCTTCGTTCAGAAGCTCGAGCTTCCGCTTTGAAGCGGACTTCGATGCTACGGCATCCAAAACATCCCGCCTTGTCTGCGCCCGCTGCGCGATTTCTTCACTGCTCGGAATCTGGGCCGAAACTCGCGATAGAATGTTCGACGCGCGCACGCCCGGAGTTGCAACGGCTGCCGACGCGGTGCCACCGCAATCGGGTTCGCGAGAGCGTCCATCACGGTCGACGGCATCCGGCGGTCTGACATACGACGATGTGGCACCTTCCACACTCTCGGCCTCACAACAATCAGCGAAGGGTCTGAGTAGAGGCTCCGTGACGCTTGAAGAGCATGCTCCGTCCGGAACTGCGACTGGGACGGCAGCCGCAGTCGTCTGCCCTTTGTTCCAAGCTTTCCGACGCTTGCCGTACTTGTGGACGCTCCGAAACTTTTTTTGCGGCAACATAGCACCGCAGTATGAGCAAGCACTCAGAAGAGACCACCGATGTAAACAAAGCTTGGTAAAAAAAGCACGCGAACTATCACAAAAACAGCAAACTGGCAAAAAACGAAGCGCACGCCGGATGATTCTCGACACGGCGGCCGCAGATGCGCTCGCGCTTCCAAGGTTGCCAAGGTGCGCGGCGCAGCTTTGACCAGTAAGAGGTCGCGCCTGCTACCACGTGACCCGCGCAGCCAATTGCCGTTCTTCGTTTTCGTTTTTTTACTTGCTCCTCGCGCTTTTATTTTCACTCGGCGAAATACGAGACCGCGACCATCGGGAAGCCGGCTTTCTCCTCTTTCCAAAGCTACCAAAATGGCGGCCCACGGTCAACTTGGCGCGTTTGTGCGGCGTGAACAACACCGTTTCAGGGGCTTTTTTTTCGCACTTTTCGGCGACTAGCCTCGGCAAAAACACTATTTGCGGGATTTGTAGCGCACGTTTCGCTGTAATATTTTAGAACAAGGAAGTTGAAGGTCTGAAGATTACGAAAAAAAATAAATCAGAAAATCGCATATTTTGACCAAAATCGGCACTTTACTTGCCGCGCCCCCCCTTAAAAAAAAAAGTCCCAAAAGATGCACGATGATCCCAAAAGATGCACTGGCTTATTATGTGTATGTTTTGCTTTTTGTCCGTTTCACTTTTGCCCGTTTCGCTTTTGCTCGTTTTCTTATTATTGAATCTTTTGTAGTTTTTGTGCGTTGGCTGACTTATTAGGTGTATGTTTTGCTTTTTGCCCCTCCCCTCTACAATGCTGTAAAGCCCTGAGGGTAAAATAAAGAAAGAAAGAAAGACTCTCATTAAACATAACAGGAAAGAAACAAGAAAATATGCTTTGTTTAAAAGGAGTTTTATTTACTGAGGTATGAACAGAGCCTCAGTGTCCACAGTATAAAACCAGTCATGTTAGAAGTACCTGTTGCATTGAAGCAGCCAATCGGTTTCAGAGATTTTCGTTTAATGAGAGTCTACTGTAGTCATTGTGCATGAAATGATTGCTTCAGTCAGCTATCTTGCTTACTTATTGTTTCAGTCGGAAATTTCATGCTTTACTGATTTACATCTTCAGCACAAGGCTTCACCATATAGTCATTTAAATAAAATTGTTGTAGATGTTTTCACACACGTGTGGCTACTCTTGTTTATTTTCATTGCCTTTAGTTGAAGATGGCTACTTTTTTTGTTAGTTTTCCCAGTTTTCAGGCAACCTTGTCTTTTCGAACGGGCAACCCTAGTGGGGTGATGGCTCAGTTAGGAAGGCTAGAATAAAAAGGTGTGAAAAGTGAGCTGTGTTTCTGTCACAGAATGAGCGCTAAAAATGGGCGCGCCGCAAAATTTTTGCGATAACGCGCGGAAGAGACGCCAGGAGGTCAAAAGAAAAAAAAAAAACAAACATCCAAGGCTCCCCGGGCGCGCGCTCTCCCCTTGGAAGCGTGGCTTCGCCGACGAACCTCCTCACCCCACATCGGCGGCCGAGATAGCCCGCGAAAGTTCTAGAACGAAAGAGGCGTGGTCACGCCGGGTTGAGTCATCCATCGCGGAGGGCATTCCAACCGTCTCGCCCCCTCCCCAGCCTTCGCTGCATATCGCGCCGACGAAATGACGAGAACCTTCTGGAATCGCGCACGGAAGGTATTTAACCGAGCAGCGGAGACGAGAGAGCAGGAGAAGACGGAAGTTAGCGCCAGAGCGCGAAGGGATTCCGCCGTGTAGTCGGCGAAGGTTTTGTCGGTAGAGACAAAGCGGGAGAAGAAGATGATGTCCACCTGAGGGATGACGACTCGAGCTACCGGCAAGAGTGTGTGTTAACCGTATCGAGCGAAGACGCGCGGCAACAGCTGCGTGTGGGAAGCCGACGTGTTTCCGGCGAAGAAGTTTGAAGCTTGGAGAGTGGCCTATTGAAGACGTGAGGTTTCCTGGAAGAGGAACTTCGAGGGCAGCGGAACGACAACAACGCTGGACTTTGAGTGAGTTCTCGGAAGAGTATCATTCAGACTTTTGTTCCAAGAACTTTGGACTAAACAGGTCTTCTATCTCTTTAGTCTTTAAGTGTCTTGGTTGTTCAATGCATGCGACTGCATTATAGTGCGTATTGTTGTCTGTGTCCGTTGTTTCGAGAGTGGCTGATTGTACTGTGTAGTACGTTCTTTGATTGGTTTGATTGGTGACATATTGTATGCAACTATTGTGGAGTGTGCATTTTCGTGCATTGTTTTCGATATGCCATTATTGAGAATATAATTTGTTTGTTTAACAACTCTCGGCTCTGACTTGTTCTTTGGGCCACAGCCGGCGTCCGCTGGCGCGCCAAAAAGGACCACTTCTAAATTGTCCACGCTTTCGTGGTGCGGTTCGGGGGGCCGATACTTCGGCCCTTGGAATTAGCCCGGCGATTGCCTCCCGAATTAACGGGACCGGTGTGACAATTAATCTGGCGTCCGCGACACAGGACCTTTTGGTGCACAGTGTGTCCCAGGTAGTGAGAAAGAGCCTCAAGTGTTGATAGTGCTATCGGAACGATTTTGTGTGTTGTGCAGTGTTCTCGTTAACAAGTGCAGGGGAGTGTTCCGATAGACTGATTTAGGCAGATACTTTTTGCACGCGGCAAGGTTTTACTTGCGAGTTGCGAGACACCATGGATCTCGAAAAGTTAGTCGCTCTTGGTGAGAAGATGGGTCTTTCTGGCGCCGAACTACGGAAATGGGTAAGCCAGAAGGAGAAAGAGGCGGTGGAGAGAGAGAGGTTGGCAGCTGAGAGAGCCAAGGAAGAAAAAGCAGCTGAGTTGGAACGAGAGAGGTTGGCAGCTGAGAGGGCGAAGGATGAAAGAGAGCAACAATTGAAGTTGGAGCTGGAGAGAGAAAAGCTGGCCGCAGAGAGGGCGAGAGAAGAAAGAGAAGCAAAGGAGCGACAGCTGAAAGAAGAAAGAGAAGCGGAGATGGCTGAAAGGGAACGGCAGCGGCAGCACGAGATGGAACTCGAGCGGCTCCGGTTGCAACAGCGAAGTGAAACTCCCGTCCAACCTAGAGTTGAAAGCAGCGAACGGGAAGATCATGGCTTCCGCTTGCACCCAAGCAAGCTGCTCGTGGCGTTTGATGAAAGGAAGGACGACCTTGACGCGTACCTTCACCGATTCGAGACGATTGCGAAGAGCCAGAATTGGCCGGAACATCAATGGGCGACTGCTTTGAGTACTTGCTTGAGTGGTGAAGCGCTCAGTGTGTACGGTAGGCTGACGCCGACCGATGCAGCCAACTATGCAAAGGTGAAAGCTGCTTTGCTGAAGCGATTTAGATTTACTGTAGAAGGATTCCGGGACAGATTTCGGACAGGAAAGCCAGCTGATGGTGAGACGGCTACACAGTACGCCGCCCGACTTAGCCATTATTTCGACAGATGGATTGAACTTTCAGGGACAGCGCAGGAGTACGATGAACTTAGAGAGCTCCTAATTAGAGAACAATTTCTTACTAGTTGCCACCCAAGCCTGTCGCTGTACTTGAAAGAGAGGAAGGCTGAGTCACTTGAGGACATGCTTGAATTAGCTGATCAATTCTTGGAAGCGCAAGGTGGAACTAATTTGGCTAAGGTCAAGAAGGATTGTCTCGATGATTCGAAGAAATTGGCTCCCGAAGAAAAGAAGCGTGCACCAGAGAGCATTCCGCGATGTTTTTTGTGCAACCGAGTGGGTCATCGCGCGAAAAACTGTCGAACGATCTTTACGAGCCCTACGGCAGTAAAATGTTTTAAGTGCGGTCAGACTGGGCACAAAGCAGACGCATGTCGAAACGGAGCGAGTCAAACTCACCAGGTATCCTGTGTGCTAGCAGCACCGAAATCCGATGAATGCCGTCACCGACGGATTTGTAGAGTTGAAGAATGGGGAGAAAATTCCTATTGTGGGAGCTGTAAAGTCAAAACAGCCAACCGGTGTTACGAAGAGAATGCCAACGCTGCCTGGAAAGGTTGCAGGCAAGAAGATTACAGTTCTAAGAGACACCGGTAGCTCCACGGTTATCGTGCGGAGAAATTTGGTACGAGAAAGCGAGTTAACAGGCAAAACGAAGCCGGTTTGCCTAATTTACCGTACGGTTCGGATGCTTCCCGAAGCAGAGATTGAGGTGAAAACTCCGTACTTCAGCGGGAATGTTGCCGCTCTATGTATGACGACCCCCCTTTACGACCTTGTCATCGGAAACATCGCCGGGGCGCGAGGACCGAATGATCCGGAATGTTTGGGAGAAGACCCTAAGATAGAGCCCTCGCCAACCCAGCGACCGCGAGATACAGTGGAGGAGCATCCCGTGACGGATCTCACTAGAGCCCAAGGTGAAGCCGCGGCGCAAGAGACAGCGAATGAGAAGACGATCGTGTTGAATGAGTTCACGCGCTGGGCAGCTGGACGTACGTCGGCACGACCTCAACCGACAGACAGTGTAAAAGTGACGGAGTCGGCCAGCCCGGCCCAATGTCGTGACATGAACAAGCGGGTGACAGGATCGGTTGAGCGTTATCACCCGTTAACAGTGTCAGAAGTGACAACGATGGCTGAGGCGCCGCCTCAGACCCCGTCGTTGGAAAAGGCTCGCCGAAAAAGAACCAGGAAAAAACACGAAGAGATCGAGCGAGCACTGCAAGAAAGGACGCAAGCGCAGCTCGAAATACACAGGATAGGTGCTGAGGTGGAATCGAATTGTGTTTGGCAGTGCTGAGTGCCATATGTTGTGTTAATGTTGTGTTATCCTGTGTCACAAGTGTCGAAGTGTCTGTGCTGTGATGTGATGTATAGTGTTGTATAATTGTGGTAATGAGAGAACTTTGTACGTTTGTATTGTTTGGAATGTGTGATGAAGTGTTGTAGTCATGTACCTGTGGTTATATTTCATGTGTTTTGAGATTGAATTACAGTGTACAATTGTATTGAGTGATCTATTGCTAGTGTGACGTGGCATGAGCGACGGATTAGGTTACAGTCTTTTAGAGTGTGGGGACTGTTCGCGCTCGTTTGTGTGGTTTGGAATATTATGAGATAATATTCTGAAAGTGGGGGGCAGTGTCACAGAACGAGCGCTAAAAATGGGCGCGCCGCAAAATTCTTGCGATAACGCGCGGAAGAGACGCCAGGAGGTCAAAAGAAAAAAAAGAAAACAAACATCCAAGGCTCCCCGGGCGCGCGCTCTCCCCTTGGAAGCGTGGCTTCGCCGACGAACCTCCTCACCCCACATCGGCGGCCGAGATAGCCCGCGAAAGTTCTAGAACGAAAGAGGCGTGGTCACGCCGGGTTGAGTCATCCATCGCGGAGGGCATTCCAACCGTCTCGCCCCCTCCCCAGCCTTCGCTGCATATCGCGCCGACGAAATGACGAGAACCTTCTGGAATCGCGCACGGAAGGTATTTAACCGAGCAGCGGAGACGAGAGAGCAGGAGAAGACGGAAGTTAGCGCCAGAGCGCGAAGGGATTCCGCCGTGTAGTCGGCGAAGGTTTTGTCGGTAGAGACAAAGCGGGAGAAGAAGATGATTTCCACCTGAGGGGTGACAACTCGAGCTACCGGCAAGAGTGTGTGTTAACCGTATCGAGCGAAGACGCGCGGCAACAGCTGTGTGTGGGAAGCCGACGTGTTTCCGGCGAAGAAGTTTGAAGCTGGGAGAGTGGCCTATTGAAGACGTGAGGTTTCCTGGAAGAGAAACTTCGGCGAGGTTTCCTTGAAGAGGAACTTCGAGGGCAGCGGAACGACAGCGCTGGACTTTGAGTGAGTGATTCTTGGAACAGTATCATTCAGACTTTGTTCCAAGGACTTTGGACTGAATAATTTTCGAACTCTTTAGTCTTTAAGTGTCTTGGTTGTTCAATGCATGCGACTGCATTGTAGTGCGTATTGTTGTCTGTGTCCGTTGTTTCGAGAGTGGCTGATTGTACTGTGTAGTACGTTCTTTGATTGGTTTGATTGGTGACATATTGTATGCAACTATTGTGGAGTGTGCATTTTCGTGTATTGTTTTCGATCTGCCATTATTGAGAATATAATTTGTTTGTTTAACAACTCTCGGCTCTGACTTGTTCTTTGGGCCACAGCCGGCGTCCGCTGGCGCGCCAAAAAGGACCACTTCTAAATTGTCCATGCTTTCGTGGTGCGGTTCGGGGGGCCGATACTTCGGCCCTTGGAATTAGCCCGGCGATTGCCTCCCGAATTAACGGGACCGGTGTGACAGTTTCTCTCGCATAAAGGTGCCGCCTTCCGCGACATCTCTGCTAGGCCAAAACATGGCGTTACAGTCGAAGGCACTGCCAGCTAACACGGGGGAGAGGGTAGTGTAGGCCATTGCGACGGAAGCTTGTCAGCTTCGTCAGCGTTCCACATAATTTTACGAGTACTTTGTGTTAGTGTGCATCAAGAAAAATGCCATCTACGAAATTGAGAAAACTCAAGGAGCGTGCTTCATGTAGGCGCTGTGGTTCGGGGTACGAAACATGCACGGCAAAGGTGTCGCTTATCCCTGCGCCAGCATGCTGACAGATTTGCAGTTGGGAAGCTCGCCCTCCGCCAGGGAGTTGGAGCTACATATTTCTTTTATTGTGGGGCCAAAAAGAAAAATGTATATGGAAGTACCCCGGCTCGTACCACAAGTATAACAGGCATAAAGCTATACAGGACAATTCGGCCATCTAAGAAAAAAAAACATTGTGGCTCAAGTTAAATGTAGCAAACCCGAACAAGTGCAAAAAGAACATTTACCAGTGTACTTTATCATACTATAGTGCTCATTAAATTTGGTTGAAGCCATGAGACTAATTACTATTTCTCTTCCTGTCCAAATTTAGGAACAAACTAGCTCCATGACCTTGACACACCAGAATTGGACTATTTTATAAAACATCACACGTTTTTCCCTCGTTTTGTATCGTGCAATTTTACGGGGGTAGACCTATATTTAAGTAGGCTTACAATCCTGCATGTACATTACATTTTCTCCTAAAAAAACACTTCCAAGTTAAAAAGCCACTTCATTTCATTCTTAGACACAACCGAACAAAACGATTAGTCTGCCAGTTTCAAGTCAAGTTTACTTCCAACACATAAAGTCGGAGGTCCTTTCGCGAAAAGATGTCGCAGACATCTTGAGAGACCCCAAAGACCCGTACAAGAACAGAAGGCATTTAAAAATATCGCAGAATTATACATGTATAGGCCAAACTAAGAGCTTGTTTCTTTTTAGTGAACACAATAAACACCCGGATTGTGCATGGGTTATATGAATCTTGTGTGCACATGCGTAAAAAACTATAATTTTTAAACAGCAGTTTAGTTGGGTTGAGTACAGACGAGTGTGAGCAGGGAGGAGTATGGACATGAGTGACTACTGAGGAGTGAGAGTATGAATATGAGTGGATAAAGACGAACGAAAAAAGGGGCATGGATCAAAGGAGTGTTTTGTTTTCCAAGACGCAGCCTAACAAAAACAATAGCCCGCTGGTTTCATTGGGTTGAGTACAGATGAGTGGAAGTAGGCGCGAGTATGAACACGAGTGCAGATGAATAAAAGAATGGGAATGTATGAAAGCTTCGTCTTTGTTTGCAAAAGACAGCCCAACGAAACCAACAGTCGATTGCTTTCATTTGATTGAGTACTAATGAGTGCGCATATGAAGAGAGTGAGTAAAGAGGAGCGCAAGTATTAACATGAGTAAGTACAGACAATTGAAAGAAGCGGAATAGATCAAAGGAGTGTTTTGTTTCCTAAGACGCAGCCTAACAAAACCAATAGCCTGCTAGTTTCGTTGGGTTGAGTACAGATGAGTGTAAGTAGGCATGAGTATGAACACGAGTGCAGATTAATAAAAGAATGGGAATGTATAAAAGCCATGTCTTTCTTTGTAAAAGACAAGAGTACACTTAACCATACCAACAGTCGCTTGTTTTCATTCGGTTGAGTACTGATGAGTGTGAGTAAAAAGGAGCACAAGTACAGCGGACTCCCAATAAACGAAAATCGCTTAAACGAAAATGCCTCATTAACTGAACTAAACGGACTCATATGGCTGGATTTCTGTGTTGCACTTTGAAATTCATCGGTTAATCGAAACAGTGCTTATTGGTGACCTACGGTTAAATGGCAAAAACTCTAAACACAGCATAGACTCGCTCTGGACAAAGGTAGTCTCACAACTATGACAGCACCTCTAGACAAGCCAATCCAGTAGCCATTCTCGCTTGTGGTGGCTGTGGGAGCCGAGTCGGCGAGTCAGTTGTGTGTTCAGCCTATTTGTGCGGCTAAGTGCGGTGGATAACGATGTCATTTCAGCCCAATGAAAAGGAAGCGGCCGCACCATGCACTCTCGCTTGAAAAAAAGCTGAAAATTCTTCAGGAGCTCGATCAAAGCGGCCTGCACAAAAAACGGAAGTGGCGAAAAATACACATCCCTAAATTGACGCTGTCGCATATCTGCAAAGGCAGAGAAAATATTGAAGGCGCTATAAAGAACGGGACCTTTACATTTAAACGAATGCGGACGACGCCTTATTTACAACTAGAAAAAGTTCTATTTCTGTGGTTCAAGCGTGCATGGAGTACCAATTTGCCCATAAGTGGACCAATTCCGGAGCAGAAAGCTTGAGAGACCGTCATGCAAACGGGTGTTGAGAAATTCGTCCAAAGGGACAGATGGCTCAGCCGCTTCAAAACACGCCTTGGCCTAGTCTTCAAAGCAATCTCAGGTGAGAGTGCTGCAGTCAACAGGGACATCTGCACCGACTGGCAAAAGGGGCGGCTTGAGGAAATTTTGATGAGCTTTGGGCCACGAGAAGTCTTCAATGTCAACAAGATGGATCGTTTTTATAAGGCGCTTCCATCAAAGACTATCACCTTCAAAGGCGAAGCCTGTAGTGAAGAAAAACGCAATAAAGATCGCATCACTGTGCAGGTGGGTACAAACAAGGCAGGAGATGAGAAATTGAAGTTGTTGGTAATAGAAAAATCAAGGCACCCACACTGTTTCAAAGGCGTTTGACACCTTCCCGTTACGTACCATGCGAACGGAAGAGCGTGGATGACCATAGCCATTTTCGAAAACTGGCTTTGGGAAGAAGACGCAAGATTTACAAGGTAAGGCAGGAAGGTTGTCTTCATCGTGCATAATTGCCCGGCCCATGGTCAGGTTGAAAGACTCCAAGCCATCCCTTTGGAGTTCTTGCCAGCCAATGCAGCGGCAGTGTTCCAGCCGATGGATCAAAGGGTTATTCAGAACATTATTAAAGTTCATTACCGCAGACAATTGCTACATCGATTGCTACTTTGTGCAGACAGCGGGAAATGCTACAGCATAGATTTATCGGCAGCCATCCACATTTTGGGCCGCGCCTGGGAGCAAGTGAAGGCAACAACAATATACAAATGCCTTCATCATGCTGGCTTTCAAGTGCAAGAAGCAGTACCTGATGAAGAAAGCCCTGCTGATGCAGACATTGAGGCAGTATTCGGTGAGGTCATGCCCTCTGCCCCTTTCACGCTGCAGGACTATGAAACAAATGAAAATGTTCGTACCTGTTGTGAGGAGACTGTCAAGGAAATGATTGCCGAAGTGCTAGATGAGGATCAACCTTCCAGCGATGAATGTAGTGACAATATTGCCAGTGTAATGGTGCCACCAGACCAATCAGCTAAAGAGGCTGTTGAACTTTTGCAGCGCTATTTTGAGCATAAGGCTTGTCCAGAATTTGTGGCTAGTTTGTTGGGCATGGGTGCGTACCTCTGAAAAAACAACTCAAGCTTGCCAAACAAACCACCCTTCACTCCTTTTTTTTCTCCCACTCATCCTCATGAGTACAGTAAGGTTTGTGCAATTTGAATAAAGGTTTTGATTCACTAAATAAGTGTACTTTGCTTAAATGAAATTTCTGATAAATGTAACAGTTTTATGGACCCCCTTCAAGTTTCGTTTCAGAGGAGTCGACTGTATTAACATGAGCAAGTACTGACAAATGAAAGAAGGAGAATGGCTCTGCTTTACTTCGTGACACAGAGCCAACTAAACCAAACCACTAATCTTGTGGTTTCACTGGGTTGAGTGCTGATGAATGCGAGTAGGTGCGAGTACGAACAGGGGTGTGTACAAAAGAGCATATGTATGAAAGTGACTGAGTACAGACGAATGAAAGAAGGGAAATAGATAAAGGGCTTGTTTTGCTTTGTGAGACCAAGCCAAATGAAACCAATGGTCACTTGGTTACATTGGATTGAGTACAGATAAATATGAGCACATGCGAGTATAAACATGAGTACAAAGAAGAGAGAGTATGAACATGAGTACAGATGAACAAAACAATAGGAATGTATCAAAGCCTTGTCTTTCTTAGTAAAAGGCTGCCTAACAAAATGAATTTTCATTCGGTTGAGTACTGATAAGTGTGAGTATGAAGAAGGAGTACAAGGAACACAAAAAGTAACGTAAGTACAGACAAATGAAAGAAGGGGTATGAATAAAGGGCTTGTTTTGCTTTGCGAGACCCAGCCTAATGAAACCAATGGTCTCTTAGTTTCATTAGGTTGAGTACAAATAAGTATCAGCAGGTATGAGTATGAACGGAAGTACGAAGAAGAGAGAGTATGAACAAGAGTTCAGATGAACAAAAGGATGGGAATGTATTAAATACTTGTTTTTATTTGTAAAAGACAGTCTAACGAAACCAATAGTCACTTGCTTTTATTCAGTTGAGTACTGATGAGTGCGAGTATGAAGAGAGTGAGTACAGAGGAGCGCAAGTATTAACATGAGCAAGTACAGACAAATGAAAGAAGGGGAATGGATAAACGGCTTGTTTTGCTTGGCGAGACCCAGCCTAACAAGACCAATAGTCGCATGGTTTAATTGGATTGAGTACTGACAAGTGTCATTAGGTGTGAGTGTGTGTACAAATGTAGGTGTGTACAGAAAAGTATAAGTATGAATGTGAGAGTGTACGCACAAATGAAAGAAGGAGAATAGATCAAAGGCTTGATTTGCTTCATGAGACACAACCTAATGAAACCAATGGTTTGTTGGTTTGATTGGGTTAAGTACAGATGAGTCTAAGTGATGAGCCTTATACGAACATGAGTGAGTACAGATGAACAAAAGAAAGGAAATGAATCAGGGGTTTGTTTTCTTCATGAGAGACAGCCGAACGAAACCAATAGTCTGTTGGTTTTATTGGGCTGAGTACATATGAATGTGAGTATGTTAGAGTACAGTCGAACCCCACTACACCAAAACTGACGGAGCATGAAAAAAATTTCGTAGTAGTATCAAATGAAATATAGCCGACCCTAACCAAAACAACAATGGAACTTTTATATCGAAAATTCAAAAAGTGTCTACTCATTCTTTTTTTTTTTTTTCACAGAAGCGTCTAGATGCAATCCTTATACAAGCCTAACGATGCCATGTTGAAAAGTATGCTGAAACAACTGCCACGACAGCTTTCATGAACAAACCTAACTGTTGCACTACCATGCTAGCAATCAAAAGGCATCTGACATTCTCGAAATGCCGGCATAGTAAGTGGAGCCGTGATATATGCCTTATTCTATGCTATTCTTATCGTCCACTAGTAGCTGTTCCCTTATCTTCTTGATAACGCAGACGAACTGCCACTCTGACCAGTGACCACAGTGGCCAAGCCCGAAAATAACCAAAAGCACTCATCGAAAATGGCATCGTTCCGCGATTGAACCCAGCAGCAGCGTGTAGGAAACTAAACTTCAGCTTAGGATTGTCTGCAGCCCAAAAGCAAGCCAGTGGCAAAAGCAGGATAGTCTCATTGCCATAACTATCAAGCAAGTGCGGCCTCCTTGCTTAGCAACGGCGGCGGTTTCTGGTGGTGCCATCGCACAATTTAAACTTCATAGACGTATTTTTATGTTCTAAAAATGAATGAAAATCATCAAGAATGTGTTTACTGCATGGCATTGATTATCTGAGCCTGGAATTGCACAGTCAAATTTTGTTGAAGCAGAACGGCAGAAGAAAAATTGTGTTGTGGCAAGAATATTTATGCATTGACCCCAATCGACTGCTGACAGGGAACCAAGAATTTTTCGTTGTAGCGAGAAGTTTGTTGCAGCGGTGTTCATTGTAGCAGGTTTCGACAGTACAAACACGAGTGAGTACATAGAAGAATCAACGTGAGTAAAGACAAACAAAAGAAGGGGAATGAATCAAGGGTTTGTTTTGCTTCGTGAAACCCAACCGAATGAATGCAATAGTTTGTTTGTTCTATTAGGTTGAGTACATATGAGTGTGAGTAGGTGACAGTATAAACACGAGTGAGTACAGAGAAGTATGACCATGACTGATATGTGGGGTTTAACGTCCCAAAACCACCATATGATTACGAGAGACGCCGAAGTGGAGGGCTCCAGAAATTTCGTCCACCAGGGGTTCTTTAACGTGCACCCAAATCTGACCACACGGGCCTACAGCATTTTCGCCTCCATCGAAAATGCAGCCACCGCAGCCGGGACTCGATCCCGCGACTTGCGGGTCAGCAGCAAAGTACCTTAGCCACTAGACCGCCGCGGCATAGTAGAAGTATGAACATTTATTTTATTTATTTTATTTTCCTCAAGGGTCCCTAACAGAAGGGACATTACATGAGGGGTGGGCATACAAGAAGAGGGTGAGGCGGTAACAGGTACATTTGTTTGAGGACTCTGGATGAAAACATTTTTCAGTGACAAAAGGTACCACTTAAAAGGTTTGAAACATTGCCAAGTACACAAAATATATATACATGCCATACTAGGGAGATGACACTAGAAACCATTATACATGAAATAGCATGGCAGGTCACAGTTCAGTTAGCTATTACAGTTCAGTGATGGTTGTCAGGGAGTTTTTAAAGGCTTCTGCATCCTGAATGCTAACAATGGTTTCCGGTAGGGCGTTCCATTCCTTAGCTGTCCGAATGAAGAAAGATTCTGCAAATGTGGTAGTTTTGGGACGAGGGTAATGTACTTGCATAGTGTTGCAACAACGATCAGAGAAATGGGGGCGTTGGGTGACGTAAATGCTGGATGGAGATGCGTGATAGAATTTGTGGAATAATGTGAGCCGCGCAGATTTTCGGCGTTGACTAAGGGGAATGAATGCGGCACGTTTCTTTAAGTCTGTTACACTGGTGAACGATGAGTAATCGGAAAAAGCGAATATGGCAGCGCGGTTTTGGATGGCTTCTAGGTTTTGGATGAGATAATGCTGATGTGGGTCCCAAATTGCTGCGGCGTACTCCAGTTTGGGGCGTATTATTGTGGTGAAAGCTAATTTTTTTAAGTGGCTGGGAGCAAACTTCAGGGTTCTTTGGATATAACCTAAAGATCTACGAGCTGTTGAAATGACGTGATTGATGTGGAGGGTCCATGATAGATCACTTGAGATATGTATTCCAAGGTATTTATACGAGCTAGTCTGTTGTAGAAAACTGTTATGTAGGGTGTAGTTGTACACTAACGGATTAGTACGTCTGTGAAAAGACACTGATCTACATTTGGAAATGTTTAAACTCATCTGCCACTTGTGGCACCAATTTTGAACGGCTGTTAAGTCTGTTTGTAAAGCTATTTGGTCTTCATGACTAGAGATTGTTGCGTAAATAACGCAATCGTCGGCGAATAATTTTATATTGTTAGTAATACAGTGTGGAAGGTCGTTGATATAAATCAGGAAAAGCAGGGGGCCAAGTACTGTTCCCTGGGGAACACCGGAGAGGACGGGAGAGATTTGAGACCTGGCTGTATTTATGACGACGAACTGTTTTCTGTCAGTGAGAAAGTTATTAATCCAGGACAAGACGAATGGGTCGAGGTTAAGCAAAGAAAGTTTGGTCATAAGGCGGTGGTGAGGAACTTTATCGAAGGCCTTTTCAAAGTCAAGAAATATGGCGTCAGTTTGGATGTTCCGGTCAAGATTTGTGTGCAAGTCATGGATGAAGGCAGCAAGTTGTGTTTCGCACGACAGGCCTTTACGAAAACCATGTTGGGAAGGGTGAATGAAGTTGTGCTGTTCGAGGTGATTAATGATGTTGGTAAATAAAATGTGCTCCATAATTTTGGATGGGACACTCGTAAGCGATATGGGCCGGTAGTTATATGGGGATGCTTTGTTGCCATTTTTGAACAATGGAGTGATTTTACCGAGTTTCCAATCACTCGGTACCTGTCCCTGTGAAAGTGATTGAGAGAAGAGCAGCTGAAATGCAGCGCTAATTATCAATAGTGTATTCTTTAATATTTTGCTGTTGATATTATCAGTTCCACTTGCAGATGAGAGTTTCATTTTTCTAATTACGTTATTTATTCCATTTGCAGATATTTCAATAGGTGACATTGGCTCGCTTATAATAGACTCAAGGGTCTCTCCGCAGTTCGTAAAAAAGCTATGTTCACGACTGAAAACAGAACAAAAGGCATGGTTCAAGGCATTCGCCGAATCTACGTCACTGAGCGGTTTGTCATTTGTACCGGATAAGGTTATCGGCAAGATGTTTCTTGGGTTTATTGTTTGCCAGAATTTTTTAGGGTTATTTTTGAGCATGTCTGGTAGTGTTGTTCGAAAAAAATCACGTTTCGCGTTTTGAATGTTAATCGAGAGGCATCGTACGGAATCGAAATATTCTTTCCATAGGGACGGTTGGTTCTGTTTTTTGGCACGTCTGAACAGACGTTTTTTTCCGGTTTATCAGTTTTTTAATCGCGTTGTTAAACCAAGGGGAGGATGTTTTGTTTTTAATTTTTATTCTTGGAATATATGCATCAGTTAGTTGGTTGAGTTTTTCGACTAGCAACTTCCAATTATTTTCTATGGTGCGCTTGTTGAATCCCTGCTCGTACGAAATGTAAAATTGTTCAAGTTCGCTGTTAATCTTTTCATAATTGCCACGACCGTAGAGTTTTATCTGCTTTGGTATAGGCTTATTTTCTGGAAAAGAAAAACTAAAAGAGGCAAGAATAATTTTGTGATCACTTATTTCTTTAAGGTAATGGAGAGAATGCAGGCTACTTGGATCCGACATTAGAATAAGGTCTAATATATTAGAGCTGTGTAATGTTTCTCTGGTGGCATGAGTTATTACTTGTGTTAGTTGGTAGTTATCTAAACAGGCTAGGAATTCGCCGCATTCACCGCTGCGAAGGGAAACGTTGTTTGACCCCTTTATGGACGGATAATTGAAGTCCCCGCAAATTATGAACTTTGCACGGGGATACATTTTGTGTAGTTTGTCGAGTGTGTCGTTAAAGTTGATGTTAAAGTTGGGCTCTGATTTGGGGGGGCGGTAACAGACACCTAGTATGATCAGCCCATGGGTACTTTCGCAAGCTACCCAAAGGGCTTCCAGTGGACTGGTAATGCTAATAACGAAGTGACGGATTGTATGTTTAACAGCGTTAAGCACGCCACCACCTCGACCAGATAAACGGTCCTGGCGATGCAATGCGAAATTGGTTAGATATGAAAGAACTTCAGAGTCTTTGATGGAAGGTGAAAGCCATGTTTCTGTCAACATCACGACGTTACAATCAGATGATTCAATTATGGTACATATTTCGTCGCGTTTCGGCATGATACTTCTTATGTTTGTGTAGAGAATAGAAAAGCTGACGTCGTTTGCATGTTTGGCGGGGTGATTCTGGGTATGGCGAGAGGGTGAGGCAACTGGCGATACATTTACTGGGATGTGAAATTGCTAGCTGCCGCGTGGAAAAATTTCTTTGACTTCTTTTCGGGTTGCATCATAGTGGTACGATTTTTTCCGATAACTACCTTCTTGTAACGAAGCTTGAAAGGGCCGCCGTGCTCACGTGCGAAGCGTAGAAGCTCTGTCTGGGCAGTGCGGGTAGCGGAACAATAATCCTGACCTACACTGTACGGCGTATCTTTTAGTTTGAAGCCGTTAGATAAGATTGCTTCTTTTATTTTGAACTGGGAGAAATTAACAATTACTGGGCGCGGTTTTTCTGGTTGACGTTTTCCGATTCTGTGCGCTCTTTCGATATCGTTCGGCACAAGGTTAATTTTGATGTGCTTCTTGCAAATGTCAGCAACAAACCCTTCACTGTCCGCCCAAGTTTCTTCTTCTTTTTCGGGGATTCCATAAAAAAGAAGATTGCACCGACGCGACCTATCTTCGGCATCGTTCAGCCTGCCTTCCATATTGGAGAGCAGGATTGTTGTGTCGGTTGATGATTTTGTTAAAGTTCCTACGCTGGAAAGAAGTTCCGGGATAGATGCGCACAATTCTTCAGATTTTGTGATACGAGTTGCAAGGTCTGTTAATGTTACTTCGGTTGCTGTTAGTCGTTCATTTATCGTTTTCAGTTCGGAAAGAATTTGAGCCTGGCCTTCGTCTAGTTTTGTTAGAAGTGCTTGGATAGTTTGGTCGGTTTGACTGTTTGCGCTACGCGTGGTAGGGCCTGGATTAAGCTCTACGTCACCTGATAACAGTAGCAGTTTTAGGACAATGTTCGCACATGTAAAGATATTCATAACAAAACACAAGAAACACTGTGGGCATGGCAGTTGCACCAAGAAACGGTTGCTAGTTTTTTTTTGCATAAAGGGAGTCGGGCGAACGTACCTGCACAATAAATGCGAAGGGCGTGAAGGGATACCGCATGTCGGCACAACTGTCAAGCCCACGAAGTGTCGGCTGCGGAGCGCTGTCTTTTATGCCCGGTTGGGCAGCTGATGTCGCTGAGGGTGGCGCTGTTGAAAATTCTAGGAGTAGGGTGAGGGGGTCGATGCAAGGGCAATCTTTCGGTGCTGGATGGAACGGTGCTGGAGCGTCATGCAGGAGAATGGGGCGTTGTCCGGATTGGTTGCTGCCGACAGCGTCGAAGGGCTCGACACGGCATGCAGCAGCGAGCACCTGCACAATAAATGCGAAGGGCGTGAAGGGATACCGCATGTCGGCCCAACTGTCAAGCCCACGAAGTGTCGGCTGCGGAGCGCTGTCTTTTATGCCCGGTTGGGCAGCTGATGTCGCTGAGGGTGGCGCTGTTGAAAATTCTAGGAGTACGGTGAGGGGGTCGATGCAAGGGCCATCTTTCGGTGCTGGATGGAACGGTGCTGGAGCGTCATGCAGGAGAATGGGGCGTTGTCCGGATTGGTTGCTGCCGACAGCGTCGAAGGGCTCGACACGGCGTGCAGCAGCGAGCACCTGCACAATAAATGCGAAGGGCGTGAAGGGATACCGCATGTCGGCACAACTGTCAAGCCTACAGACAAACTGAAGAAGGGGAATGAATCAAGGGCTTGCTTTTCTTCATGAGACATGACCTAATGAAGCCAACTGTCAGCTGCTTCCATTCGGTCAACTACAGATGAGTGTGAGTATAAACGCAAGTCAGTGCAGAGAAGCATAAGTATGAATGTGAGTGAGTACACACAAATGAAAGAAGGGGAATGGATCACGGGCTCGTTTTCTTTCATGAGACACAACCTAGTGAAACCAATCTTTTCACTAGGTAATGAAACCAACAATGGGCAGCTAAAGTCGAACGCCTTCATTGTCATCGCGAACATCAGCAGCAGCGCCGTTGGGCAAGGCCAAGTAAGGCCTACAGAGTACCAGCAATACGATTTTGCTATCTTTGTCAGTCTGCTATTTTCTTTTTTTCTATTTCCTTCAGAAATGAGTGCTACAGTCGAACTCGGGTATATTGAACTCGCCAAAAAACGTCTATTAGTTCGATATATGGAATATTTCGATATAGGCCCGGTATAGGTTTTGACACAAAGGCACATAACAAACTAGAAGAAAAGTACTTTATTAATGTGGTGGCTTACTTGCGTGCCCTACTGTGAAACAAAATAGTGCCGGATTTTTTCTGTGTCAACGACTTCGCTGCCTGCAACAGCACGCACGCCTTCAAGTTGTCCAACGAGTCGGAGCAGCTGAGGCCGCAACCTTCCACATTCAAGCAATAGCGCCAGACCAACACAAGTGCACTAATCACTTCGGAGGATATAGGCAATGGGCCGTCGTCGATTTCCATATTGCTGTCACTGTGGCTCGTGGTCGGTACGACGTCTGCAATGTAACCCTCATCTTGTAATTGGCCCATGATGGGAACATCATCGTCCGCACTGACGAACTCCTCGAACATCGATCCGTCGATAGCACCCGGGAACTCTGCCAGCTCGTTCCAAACTTCGGCGGAAACACCTGCGGCGTCTTCAGTGCTGTCAGAAATTGGGGTGTCATCACCAGACATGCGGAAGCAGGCATGCCTAAAGCAGTTCTGGATCGTCTCCTTCTTGACATCTGCCCACGATCTACTCAACATAGAAATAGCTCCGAGCAAGTCGATCTTAAGCTCCCTGCTGACACGAAGGTTATGCAGCAGCCTCTCCACCAGGCGCTTCCGGTAGCCGGCTTTCATTGCGCGTATAACGCCTTGATCCAGTGGTTGCAGTACAGACGTAGTGTTCGGGAGCAAAAAACGCAGCTCGATGTTGCTGAAGGTCGTACTGCAGTGGTGCGATGAACCATTGTCCACAAGCAGGCACACCTTGCGATTTTCGCCTACCAAATCATCATTCCACGACGATAGCCATCTGCTGAAAAGCTCCCCAGTCATCCACGCTTTTGAGTTTGCTCGGTAGGTAACTGGAAGCGACAGCGCATTTCAAAAACACCACGGTGCCGTGCTTTTCCTGATAACCAGAGGTTGAAGCTTTTTCAATCCGTCTAAATTAGCTGTCAACAGCACGGACACACGAGCTTTGTTTGCCTTGCCGCCGCTTGTCTTGTCGCCACGACCCGCAAGTGTCTTGTTTGGCAACATTTGCCAATATTGCGGTTTCATCCGCATTGAAGATATCTTGGGCTCTATATCTTGCTGCGATATCTCGCCAGTTTTTTCTCGAGCCATTTTTTCTACGCTGTCCAGGTCCGCCTCTCTGCTTTCACCTGTAACAGCTTTGCCAACGATGTCGTGCCGTTCCTTGAACCGCTGAAGCCAGCCTGAACCGCCTTGGAAATCATTCCTGCCAAGCAGAAAAGCAAGGTTCTTGGCTTTCTGCTAGGGCCGGACACCGGGAAGTTTCGCGACCGAACGTCCACAAACCACTTGTAAACGGCCGCTTCAACATCTTCGTACACAGCAGCGAGCACACGTTGGGCGCCACGGGCACCTGGCCTTTTGTCCGACTTGGCCCTGATGTCTGCCTTGTTCTTCAGGCTAGAACTCAAGGTGCTCCTTGAAATTTTGTACGCGGCGGCGACGTCAGACTTCTTTTCACCGCGCTCAACCCGATTCATGATTTCGAGTTTCGCGGCGAACGGCAAATTTTGCCTCTTTGCGCAAGCCATGATGACAGCGCCAATACAGTTCACAGAGCACCAACAGGCAACACCACAGACCACGCTGAATAGGCAGCAGCAGGCACATAAGCATGAAGAAAGAAAAATGGCGCTCACTTCTACCGCCTCCGTGCCTCGGAGAAAGCACGACGGCCTCTGATTGGCTGTAAGCACTGCGAGCGGGCCAGGATCATTACATGGAGGAGGGTGTTCACCCGCGCACAACCGGGTCTAACCAACTTTTTCTAGGGTGGCGCCGGCAGTTTTTCCCGCCACCCCGAGAGAAATCCAACTTGCTGGGGCACTTTTGAGGCACATGGAGTTTGATATATCAGTTGTTGCTGCTATTTTCGTTCGATAAAACAGTAACTTTTGCTATATATTCTCAATCTAAACTTACCGTGTTTAGGAATTGTTCGATATATGGGATAATTTGATATAAGTGGGTTCGATATAGTCGGGCTCGACTGTAGTCGACAGCCATTTACGATAGGCTTTCAAAAAATGTTATTGAGTATACCGAAGCACACGAAGGCTTGGTGCATGCCGGTGCATTGGAGAAAAGCGTCTGATGCTGAAGGAGCCAAAATCAATGCATTACATTCTGCAGCAACTGGAAACACTGCTCACTGAATTCATCCGGGAGCTGCATGCAAGGAACGTCACTACCTGTGAAGCGGAGTGGATCCCCATGAACGCTTTTGAGATAGCACGCAACTCTGCACTCACGAGGACACAATTCAAGCAAAGGAGCGCCGATTTATCGGGCTTTGTCGACAGCATTCCTACATGATGAGACACGTGGGCAACGCTGACAAAACTCTGATCTGGTTCGATGTGCCTTTGAACCGGACCGTGACTGCTGAGGGATTCAAGCAAGTGAAGCTTTTGACAACCAGCAACGAGAATTTGTGATTTACTGTGACGCTCGCGTGAACAGAATATGGAAAGAAGTTTGCCCCCTTATATCATTTTCAAGAGAAAAAGGCTACCAAAGGAAGACTTTTCCCGGGATGTAATTGTGAGAGGTAACGAAAAAGCGTTTATGAATGAGTCCCTCATGCTTGAGTAGATCTGCCTCATGGAAAATCAGTAGCCCGGTGCGCTTTTTCAGCAACTGAGCATGTTGGTGCTTGACTCATTTGGAGGCCACCTTACGGCAGATGTAAAGGGAGCTCTGTCCGATGGCAAGATGGACCTTGTCCTGATCCCTGGGGGACTAAAATCAATCCTCCATCACTGAACGTAGTGCTCAATAAACCCTTCAGAGATTGCATGCACTAGCTCTACAATGAGTGGATACTGGGCAACAATACCAAGATCCCCGCTGGCCACCTACGACGTCCACAACTCACGACTGTTTGTGGCTAGGTGTTGTCAGCTTGGAAATCTCTCCCAGAAGAGATGGTGCACAAGTCTTTCCGCAAATGCTGCATCACCAATGCATTGGATGGATCGGAGGACGATCCACTCTGGGGCGTAATTAGTGAGAAAGAGACATCATCGAACTAAAGTTCGGACCAGTCTGAGTGACAGCACTTTGCGGCCTTCTGGCATTTAAGCGGGCAGACTGCTCTTTGGGACCAAAAAGTGACAAAAAAATCATTTTTTGAAATTGACATATTTGGTATCTGCAAGTATTTTGCTATCTCTCTGCAAATTTTTACACACCAGGAAGTGGTAATTTTTTTGTAATGTTATTCTAACTGTCCAGATTCTTGGTGCTGTTAGCATGCAGAGCCTGCAAAAAAAAAATGGCGAACCAACTTCGAGGCCTCTTAATAATTTGCTTCGTAGAGACGTCATTCGACCATCTCACAGTCCCTGGGCATCTCCCGTCGTTCTGGTGCGTAAAAAAGACGGATCTATCCGATTTTGCGTAGACTATCGTCGTTTGATTAAGATAACCCGCAAGGATGTCTATCCTTTGCCGCACATTGATGACGCCATTAACACCCTTCACGGAGCGGAAGTTTTCTCGTCGCTAGATTTGCGGTCTGGCTACTGGCAGGTTCAAATGGCTGAAGCTGATCGCCGAAAAACGGCATTTATTACACCAGACGGACTATATGAATTTAACGTTATGCCCTTTGGGCTTTGTAACGCGCCTGCCACGTTTGAACGTCCTATGGATAATACGCTATGTGGCCTCAAATGGAATATGTGCCGCTGTTACCTCGACGATGTCGTGGTTTTCTCCCATGACTTTTCTACGCACCTCCTTCGCCTCAGGCACGTTTTGACTTGTCTGACCAACGCTAGTCTGCAGCTTAACCTGAAAAAATGCCGCTTCGCTGTACGCGAGCTCGTCATTCTAGGCCACATCATGTCCAAGCACGACGTAATACCTGACCCAGCAAAACTTCGAGCAGTCGCAGAATTTCCAAAGCCGACGACCATGAAAGAACTTCGCAGTTTTGTAGGCCTATGCTCCTATTTCCGGTGCTTTGTTCGCAATTTTGCATCTATCATGTCACCGTTAACCCAGCTTCTTCGCGGTGACGTGAACCTCTCCTCCTGGTCCCCTGCATGTGACGTTGCCTTCACTACACTGCGCCGTCTGCTCACTTCCCCACCTATTCTTCGCCACTTTGACCCAACGGCTCCTACCGAAGTGCACACCGACGCCAGCAGCATCGGGCTAGGCGCGGTCCTCGCTCAACGGAAGCCCGGCTATTCAGAATACGTTGTAGCCTACGCTAGCCGCACTCTGACGAAAGCCGAAACTAATTACAGCGTGACAGAAAAAGAGTGTTTGGCTCTGGTGTGGGCGCTTGGAAAATTCCGGCCGTACTTATACCGTACGGCCGCCCGTTCGATCTAGTAACTGATCACCACGCGCTTTGCTGGCCCTCCACGTTGAAAGACCCTTCTGGCCGCCTTGCCCGATGGGCACTCCGCATCCAAGAGTACGACATTCGTGTCGTATATCGCTGCGGACGCAAACACTCTGACGCTGATGCCCTGTCCCGCTCAATTTTACCACCAGATCCAACGTGTGGAAACACTTGCCTCCAGACCTTGTCATCGCTAAATCTCGACTCGATTGCCACCGAACAACGTCGTGGCCAGTGGATCGCCTGTCTTATCGAATATTTATCTGGCACGTCCAACCTTCCAGTATCTCGATCCCTCCTACGTCAAGCTTTTCTTTTCGTCATCCGCGATCAACTTCTTCATCGACGCAACTACGCTCCCGATGTCCGCCGGTAACTACTGGTCATTCCAAGCACTTTACGATCGCAAGTATGCGCCTCTCTTCACGACGATCCGCAATGCGGCCACGCCGGAGTGTTCAAAACATATGAACGCCTTCGCCATCGCTATTACTGGCGCGGCATGTACAATTTTGTACGCAAATTCGTGCAGTGCTGTCCTGACTGCCAGCAAAGCAAATCAACACTGCCACGTGCGACTGGCGCATTGCAGCCACTTCCATGCCCTGCCAAGCCATTTGACTGCGTCAGTGTTGACCTCTGCGTCCTTTTTCATTGACACCAGATGGTAATCAATGGATTATAGTGGCGGTTGACCACCTGACACGCTACGCCAAAACAGCCACTTTGCCAAGCGCTACAGCTCAGGATGTCGCCTCTTTCATTTCACAACGCTTTATCCTTCGACATGGTGCACCTCAAGAGCTCCTTAGTGACAGAGGCCGCGCTTTCCTCTCCGAGGTCGTCGAAACTCTGCTTTCGGAATGCCACGTCATTCATCGGAAAACAACAGCATACCACCCGCAAACTAACGGGCTAACGGAACGGTTCAACCGCACGCTAGGCGATATGCTCTCAATGTACGTGGCATCTGATCATAGCAACTGGGACCGTGTTCTCCCATACGTCACGTTCGCATATAACACCGCAATACAAACCACCACAGGATTCTCCCCTTTCTTTCTTCTTTATGGACGTGAGCCTTCCCATACAATCGATACCCTACTTCCCTACCGTCCAGATGCTTCCGAGTATCCACCTATCTCTGATGCTGCTCGACAAGCTGAAGAGTGCCGCCAGCTCGCCCGTGCGTTCCCCTCGGAAGAGCAACAATGCCAGAAAGAAAACCGTAGCACCTCTCTTCCGGATCCTAGCTATGCCCCAGGGTTTCTTGTGTGGCTTGCCATCCCATACCAAACTCCGGGACTCTCCTCGAAACTTCTCTCCCCCGGTACGAGGGGCCTTACACCGTTTTGAAGAAAACCTCTCCGGTTAATTTCCTAATTGAACCAGTTTCCCGATCGGACGACATGCGCCAGCGTACACGTGACATCGTCCATGTTTCCCGGCTGAAGCCGTACCATGAGCCTCTGCCTGAAACTTCGTAAGTCGCCAGGATGGCTCCTTTTTCAGCGGGGGCAATTGTGAAGAAGAAGATGTGCCTGCAGCGAGCAGCATCGCCAACGCCCGGCTCTCTCGTCTCGTGCTTTGGCTCGCTGCTGTGCCGGTCTCTGCTGGACGGTTCATCACGCTGTCTTGCCGTTGTCGTTAACTACTAATAAACCTCTTCACACAGCAAATGTGCTAGAAGCTCTGCTACGAATTTATGAGCACTTTTATGAGGATTGCAAAACATGCACACCATGATTGTTGCTTTTTGAAGAAGCTGTGCGTTTTCAGTTTTTTCCATTTTTCTCAAAAAAGTAAATTTACAACTGTTCAATTTTGAGGCCTCAATATCTCTGCAGCTAGGGCAGGTACAACAATAATTCTTTTTGCAATTGAAACCTGTATGTGTGTAGGGTGCAAGTATGGGAGCAGAATTTAGAGAACAAGCCTTTTTAATTAATTACTCATCAAAATTTTAACACAATTCAAACTGCTTTTGAAAATGGATGGTTCATTTTGCTGTAAAATAATAAGAAAGGCTTAAAAACAAAATACTCTTGCATTATTTCAATATATAGTCATTAGTCTATATTAGGATTTTTTAAATATCACTTTTAATTAAGCACTTTTTTTCTATGGCGGCCTTAAACAATAGGGGGTGAACTTAAGTTATCTCAGGAATAAGATGAGTTACAGGAAAACTAATTAAACATTTGAAATCGGCAGAAAAAACTGCATAATTCTGTGCAGTTTGATCAAGATCACTGAAGAAATAAACGAAAAATGTCTAAGAGCAGTCTGCCCCCTTAACTACATAAGATTAGTGTCGAAATAAAAAGAAATGTCACCACAGTGCAACTGGTTGTTTCGCGTATTTATCAAGGTAGGGGAGCGCTGCGATAATTTGCGATTTTTAAAAATTTCTTTTTTCGCAGATTCAAAGTTGGGGGAGTCGCGACCTATATTCCAGTCCAGTTTTTAGGGTAGGTGTGAGTATAAATATGAGTGACTAGAGATGAACAAAAGAAGAGAAATAGATGAAGAGCTTGTTTTACTGCGATGACTGAATTGACAATAGAATTGCTTAAAAAAGAGCCATCATTTTTCAAGGAAGCAGGCATGCCCACCTAGATTACTTTCATCCTCACATGACAATTTTTTACCTATAGCTTTGTGTATACAACATTAAGTAGATGCTCATAGTTGCTCTATGTGCAATAAATAAATGCTAACAAATAAAAGCCGACAACTGGACATTAGCACATGCCCATTTCTGTTTATTTCTCGAGTATTCACATAATTTTGCTCTGCTATAACCTCACGATGATAAAACAACCAGCCAAATGACCACCTTACTCTGAAGACACACAGCATTGTTTTCAGAGAGGTGTGGGTGCATTACACTAACAACAGTAGCTAGCACTCTTGGCAGCATACCTGGATCATGTACGGCTTGTTGCCCATCTTGCGGATGAGGGAAAGGTTGCGCAATTGCTGCTGCACCAGGGTGCACTCAAATGCGACCAGCATGAACAGCGTGAAAACACTGTAGTACCAGAACTCGTCCAGGCACCACAAGGCCACGCAGAACACTTGGAAGACAAAGAAGGGCGCAGTGGCACGTTCCTTGAACAGGGCACCAAACTCTGGGACCTCAAGCTCCAAACTGTGACATCCATAAAGAAGACGGGCAGAATATGCATTCTGAGGGCATACACGTAAGCAACACAAACCACATCACTACAATAAAAACCTCCCTTATCCACAGAGTCATGGCCTTAAACAACCCACGATAACTGCTCATTATCTCATGCACAGCCCTTTCATCTCTACTGCATCATGCACGGAAAATGTACGTCTTGGTTTTTTTTTTTTTTTTTTTTTTTGAGCCATGTTGTATTCCTCAAGTTTTCTCCTCTTGCTGCATTTTCGATTGCGACGAAAATGCTGTAGGCCCATGTGCTCAGATTTGGGTGCACGTTAAAGAACCCCAGGTGGTCAAAATTTCTGGAGCCCTCCACTACGGAGTCTCTCATAATCATATGGTGGTTATGGGATGTTAAACCCCACATATCAATTAATCTTGCATTCGCGGCTGCATTTATCAGTCTTTCAAACAAAGCTGAAATGATTATTCATGCAAGTTTGCTGTGAACACACCTCTCAAATCTTGCACTGTGGGACAAAGAGTTAGAGCGAACATGAAATATAAACCTTTTCGGTAGCCTTGCAAGAAATCATAACAGAAAAAGAACTTCCCCGAGCTAAGAATGCAAGTATCTTGCAAGCAATCACCATATTCAAGAAATAGGGCATTGCTGTTTGTTTTGAAATGCGATCGAATAGAAGGTAGCTATGCTAGACATGCTAGACGAAATGACTTATCGCCCGCCCATTTTTAGCAAAGGTAAGTGTTTCCGATGAGTTCACTGCTTAATCTCACAACAAGTTTTGTAAGTAGCCCAGTGGTCCTTTCAGACCTTCTTGCACATACAGTAAAACCTCGTTAATTCAAACTCTGTTGTTTCGAAATCCTGCTTAATTCAAAATATTTCAGCAGTCCCCTATTTTTCAATGCAAGCCTGAGCGGTTAATTTGAAGTGGCAGTCAGCACCAGTTCGGTTTGTTTGAAAATTTTGGGTGCCTATGTGCCAATTCCCGATCCCGATTTCGCTGCAAATCCACGAAAATGACTGACCTTAAAAGCCACAAGGCAATGCAGCGTAACGATACTAATTAGTGGCAGCTAAAGCGCCCCGGCCTCGCTACTTCCTGTCCAGAAAAAGAAAAAAAAAAGTCTTGTGGTCAATCAAAATGTGTGCCTGCGGAAAACCAGACGTGCTTTACTGCACCACAGCAGTGACAGAAGAGCCACACATTGCACGCTTCTCGCAGTGTCTGTGCATTATGATTTAGTCATTCTTTTTGGGATTGTAAAACAATTAAGAAAAGTTAGTTTGGCGAAATTCCTGATGTATGTGAACTTCCGATTGCTGATTCCTCTAGCAATTTGCCCACTTTCACTGCTGGTGGAGTTTCTGCCTGCAACGCCTACTTCAACAACTAAGTTAGCAAGTTTCGGTGATTATGCTTTCCAGCCAAAATGCATCACAAATTTTGTCACAATGGCCATTACGAAATTCCTTATTTCATCGGAAAGAATGGGCGAATAGTCCCGTCATGACATGCTGATGCTGCGAGGAGCAAACGACATGCAGCCCGCGTCACTAATGTGCTGCAGTGAAGCAAATCTTGCTTTCCTTAGGCATGCATTTCAATTACAACAGCGTTTTTTTTTTTTTGTTTTTTTTTTCGGAAGAAGCAGTGAGGCTCACCGTTTCCCTGAGTTTGCGGCAAAATTAAGACCAGGGATGGCTGGAAAACATACCCTAGGAACCGCAAACTAGCTGGCACAGCAAATGATCGGTCCTGGTTACTTCGAATAATTCCAAGTTTCTTGCATTCCCACTTTCTGGATGTTCTGTTAATTCGAAAACTCACCTAGTTCGAAGATTTCTTTTGGTCCCAGTGACTTAGAATAAACAAGGTTTTACTGTACCTGCGAAATGCATATCGTGACGTCTTCACTCTGTGACAAAGCAAGCTAGCTAGACTTTTGTTTAACCATACACAATTGAGACTGCCACACAAGCTGTTGCTTAACTCTTCGGAAATTCGTGCTCAATGTCACAAAACAAAAAATGTGAAATCCATGTAAAAAGCTGCCAAGATACAGGCTGTTGCTCTGCTGCCACCAGTGAAATGAGTGCATGGACTTACTATTAGCAGCACCTAAGAAGAGCCTTTGGGAGTCCCACTCGCAGTAATTGTACAGATGCAGAAAGCAGCGATTGCTAGATTGCCAAGCATTCACAACTACACACGGTGGCACTGACAAATCTTCACACATGATTATATGCCCGAGTGTACACAACATTTTATCCCCTCAAGGAGCTTTGCGAAAGACAGGAAATGTGACAGCAATCTTCACATAGTATTAGCTGCGGACATCACGTGTTAGCTAGATTGCAGCCTCGTGCATAGCATGGGACGGTTTTGGCAGTTCGACGAAATCTTGAAGGCCGCCTTTAGGATGATCGTTGGGAGTAGTTTTCACCACTGTAACATAAATGTAGCACTTTCAATGAAATATGGCTAATAGAGCAAATGTAGCAGCATTCCTACCAAGGCCTAGATCACTACAGCCACTTCTTTTCAGAACAGTCATCTAAATGACCCTTGCAATGTTTACGCACACTAAAGTTATCCCCTCCAGGCCAGCCACTGAACCAGCAAACAGCATGACCTACACACCCTCTGTCAAATTTCAGTGGTGTCTCATAATTTACACATAGTAAAGTGCACTCACTTTCACCTTTCTTGATGCATTTTGTTTTTGCGTCACAATTTGCAAAAACTCGTGCCTGAACAAGCTAGAAACAAGATGCTCAAATTGAATCTTAATTTTTTTTTTTACAAATGTTGCTTACACACATCGTGCATTGAATGCAGAAGATAATGCACATGCTGGAAGAAAAACAGGCAGTGAGACATGGATTACGCTGGCTTGCCGCTGCATAAAGACACTCGGTTTTGTGTGCAAGACGAGCTATAGCAAAGTCAGCCAAAACATGTGCTTGCGTAACCTTGCATGCTCTTGACTAGTGAATAATGAAGAGGCAAGTTGAGGTTGTAGGCCACAAAATGCTCAAACCTAAGCCCATGAGTTCTCAAACAGGGTTCCATAAAAAGGGCGTTTTAGGGTTTCGTGAGAGGTAAGAAGATTTAACCTACTCTCATTTTACAACCATTAGCACTCAATTTATGACTTCAACACAAAGTTTTGAAGAAATTTTGCATTTAATGAAGCCACTGTGCGTCTGCACACTGGGTGTCCATGGGTGGGAAATACTCACGCCGTAGTAGCACTAAAGACTGGCATCAGCACATGCCATGACATTTACGATTTGCAGGCCTGCAGTGACAAAGTGCACAGAATTCTCGTAATTCATGCTCGTAGGACCAGTTTGTAACACTTGCATGAGGATCAACTCAGTAACTCTGCAAGCCAAGATATGGAAGCCAAGATATAACTTATAGTGGTTGCTAAGCAATAGTGGGGTCGAAATGCACATGCGCAGTACAATGAAAGACCCACAGCATTACTTGCCTTCAGGTAGCTTCGAAGACCGAATATTACAAACAACTTAGCCTGTTTTTTGAGACTGCTTGTTATTTTGAATCCCTCTAGACATAACTAGAAGACCAGTCGATGTAAAGAGATCAACATCTAAAATTGCACTTTAGGTGCCTGGTTCATTATTATTCACTGTTACTATTACTAAATAAAAGTATTAATATTGCTGCGCATAAGGATAGGACAAAGAATTCAAAGGAGTTTTTTTTTTTTTTTTTTTCCTTTTTAGTGCATTCACCCTTCGCTAGATCACCCTCCCCAGCTTGTGCACCTAATCATTATCCCACTAAACTATAACATACGACACATTTTTGTTAAAGACAAGCCATCAGAGCAAAGGTCTTCTACAGCAAAATAGTTAAAAATGTAGAGTTATTTACAATACAACCTGATGACTACCAAAGGCTCTGAAGCCAGCACACACTGCATGGGCCACATTGGCCCACAATATTTTTTTTTAACAAATCAAATCAGGAATGTTGAAATCATGTTACAATCAGTCTTCAATACAAAATGCTTGTGAAAATCGGGACCAGAGTGTTTTTTATTTCATTTTTTAGATGTCTTTTAAAGAAAAAAAAACTTCCATTCCTTAGCCACTCTTTTCTAACAATTTTTTACAGGAATTTTACAAAAGCTTTTCTCTACAGTTGGCACTTTTTTTTGTTCCTGTGTTAAATAGGAAATAAACAAGGCACACGATAATTAGCAAGCTTTTTATATCTTGGCCGTGCTTGCCTTGCTTGTATTTTTTTTGACAGCCTAACGAAAGTCTGGACATAGTTCCCAGTGATGTGTATCAACACTAGCATAAAACAATTTATGCAATGCTTATATTTCACCTTAAATTTGACCATGAAACTGGAACACATTGCAGCAAGCCATAATGAGACATCCATGCCACCACCTTCAAATTATTTTTTTTTGGAGTGCTGAAAGCGTTTTTTGAAAACAAAATTTTTGATTGATATGTGGGGTTTAACGCCCCAAAACCACCATATGATTATGAGAGACACCGTAGTGGAGGACTCCGAAAATTTAGACCACCTGGGGTTCTTTCACATGCACCCAAATCTGAGTACACGGGCCTACAACATTTCCGCCTCAATCGGAAATGCAGCCGCCACAGCCGGGATTTGATCCCCCAACCTTCGGATCAGCAGCCGAGTACCTTAGCCACTAGACCACCGTGGCGGGGCAAAAACAAAATTTTTCATTTTGCACCCTTTTAATATGCCCGCATAACATATAAAAAAGCCAAACAAAATAAAAATTCAGAGTGGACATGCCTGTTTGATATATCACCGGTTCCCCCAGCAGCGAGCAAGTACAGTAAAACCTCGTTAATTTGTACTTGGTTATTTTAAAATCCCACTTAATTCGAAGTATTTCTGTGGTCCCGTATTTTGAAATGTAAGTTTGAGCAGATAATTTGAAGCTGTGGTCAGCCCAAGCGCAGTTAATTTGAAAACTTCGGGTGCAGTGTGCCAATTCCAAATCTCGATTTCGCCGCAAATCTGCGAAAACGACGGCTTTTAAGAGCCACTAGGCAATGTACTTTAGCAATACTAATGAGTGGTAGCTGAAGCACTCCTACCTGGCTACTTCCAGCATGAAAAATAAAATTATATATAAAAAAACGGTCTTGTGATCAGCTGAAATATGCGCCTGTGGAAAACAGGCCGTGTTTCACTGCAATACAGCAGTGACGCGCAAGCAGCATGCTGCATGCTTCTCGCAATGCATGGAGAAAGGATTAAACTAAGGAGAGGCTTTAACGTCAAATTTTGTGAAGCCGGAAGTAGGGAAGAGCAGAGGACTCAGCCATGCAATTGTGGGCACGCTACCACATCTCGTGCATGCACAACGGGCCCCAGCGAGAGGAAGGCGAGCCGATTTCAGATGCAACAGGCGGCACCACCACCGCCATCTGATAGACGAGCTGGAAAAGCGAAACTGTTGTGCCGATTACGAGCAAACGTGCTGCGACATTCACTTGTGTAGTGCCTGTTTGCTATTTGCAGTCTCATTAGGGCCCATATTGTGAATCTACAATACACTTACAGCTTCGCACTTCGTGTTTTTCCCGCTGAACGCAAGAGTGGAACGGTGCAAATCGGCGAGAAAGTCTGCACGACAGGATGTTTTCTTCTGCACATACGGTAAGTTTGGGGTATATAGAACATAGTCTAAGAGTGAAATGTTCTTTAATTTGTCTTGGTATTTAGCCAGATGGAGCACCTCCAAATCATTCTTCGCCATGCGTGTCACGATACACGTGTACGAGTATTTGCAGCAGCGTGCGTCGGCGAACTGCGACCATATCGAAAGAAAAAAAAAACTCGGGCAGAGATGGGGTTACTATGCACAAACGTAAACAAAAAGCAATAATTCAAAAACAATAAATCATCTTACTGTTCCAGCCTCATATAATTCTTGACTGTGCAAGCTCAGGTAAGAACAGTGGGCCACGTACTGCTTTCCGATAGTTGTGACTGTCATACACGAGGACGGCTCACCATCGCCTTTTGCATTTAGAGCCGTAGACGCTGGCGTTCTCGTTTAGAAATTCTAGGCTTCCTTTCCTGAGGCCCGCAACAGCACAGTGCCGAAGGAAAACAACGAAGCTGCAGCGCCAACCCTTTTCAGAGAAGTTGTTGTGAGCTTTGAAAACGACAGCTTTCAACCTTAAGCGATGTAAACTACACTCGCAGCCCAGAAGACCAATGCTCACTGCAGACTGCTAACGCACTGCATCATCTTTGAAGTGCCATAGCTGCATAAAAATGCACATTCAGAACTCCAGCTGGCTATCAACAACGCGGTCATACGAGTGGTGGTGCCGACAACACGAGACGCCGGCGTGCCCACTTTGTCCCACAACTCCCCTGCAAAAGCACGTGACTTCTGCCCCACCGCTATGCAGCTCACATTTCGAGGGCCTTTCCTTAGCTTTCCTTCGTTCATGTCGCAACATCAGTGCATCACAATTTATTCATTCTTTCTGGGAATTTAAAGAAATTATTAAAAGACAGTCTGGAGAAACCCGTAATGTATGCGAACCTTCGAGTGCCGGTTGCTCCTGCAATTCGCGCACCTGCACAGCTGGCGGAGTTCTTGCCTGCAACACCTACTTCGAAAACTCAGGTCGAAAGCTTCAATCGTGATGTTTTCCAGCCAAACACATGGCGAATTTCTTCGCACTGTTCATTATCAAATTCTATACTTTACGAGAAAGAAAGGGCAAATGGTCGCATCAAGAGCGACAAGAGCGAGGAGCAGGCGACATGCTGCCCGCGTGTCACTACGGTGTTGCAGTGAAGATGTCTTGTTTTTTGCAGGCACGCATTTCATTTGATCGCTTTTTTTTTTTTTTTTTTTGCAGTCACAGCAGTTAGGCACGGAATCCCCCCTTGTTTGCGGCAAAACTGTGCCCAGGTATTGCTCGAAAACATAACCCTTGGAGCCACAAACTAGCCGGCACAGCAAACAACTAGTCCTGATTAATTTGAATAATAATTTCAAGTTCCTTGCATTCCACTTTTCGTATTTTCTGTTAATTCAAAAACTCACTTGACACGAAGACTTCTCACAGTCCCAGACACTAAGAATTAACAAGGTTTTACCGTATGTAAAGCAAGAACTGCAGCAGATAGCTCTTCCATAAAATGGTCTCACTGCAAATAGCAGGGGGGGGTACAAAGAGAACGCACTCATTTTTGCCGTATTGGCGTTCTGCCGCTGCCAGGTCCGCATCATCCACATATCCCTTACACTCCTGGTAGTGACGCAAGGGCATTGCTGTAGGAAACTGAATCCCATGAAAGGTCTTGCGCTCAAAGTTGTACTGGTACTTGGTTTTCTGGAAGAAAAACCACACCAGCGGCTCCTCTTCGCCCTGCACCTGCAAAAGACACAGTCTTGTGAAATGAAAACGAACAACTGCTCACCCAGCCCAGCCAAAAGTTCCAGTGGGAGGTAAAATGTGCCAAGCCAATATAAACAAGTGTTATCCGGAAACTCCTGTGGACTGATAGACTAAGCAATGAAATATTAGTAGAGTTGTAATAGCAGTAGAGATCAAACACAGTAGAAAGGCACCAATGTGCTTGCCACTCGTGAAGCTGTTCTGTAGACTGCATTACAGTTGTGTTTAAGATGCCACCATTTTGGGCTGTTAACATTGCTATTTCTGCATATAACGACAGGACTTATGTGCATAAAAACAGTTGTACATAGACTGGCTAATTACAAAGCTTGATAATGTACCAAGACAACAGTGCCCATGAATAAAAAATAGATGTATTCATGCAGGAGGTAGTCACCGAGTACTGCACCAGGGTGGCCAATCTTTACATGGTCGGGGAGTGCATTACCAGCTAGGTCGAAATTATCACAGAGATGATGCAGGTTGAGCACAATGCCTGCCACCCACCACCACCAAGCTTAAGAAGAGGAGGCCACGGCAGGGCATAGGCAAGATGTGCACGCATCATCATTGCTTATAACTTAATAGGACTAATGCAGGTTGGTCATATCAAACGAGGCCCTTGCTGCCCAGAAATATGAAACTACATGAAAGAGAGAAGACTGAAAAGATTAAAAGTGAGAAAGACGCGAGCAAAGTGGGATAAGAAAAGGAGACTGCCGATTTTCCCCAAGGTGGGTTCACCCAGGGCTGCCCATCTTTGTGAAGCCAGGGACAAGGGCCCTGCTGCCACAGCCTTACAGGTCCAGTCAACAACTGTCGACTCACCGCCAGGATACCCCTTTCGCTGGACATGGTTAACTCGTGAGGCGCGGAAAGAGTTTGAATGAAACACTCCAGCCTTTTTAGATGGCTCTCATGGTGCCATCGTACAAAAAACTTCTGCAGAAGCAGACACCCCTGCAAGGACGGTTATTACCTATCTCTTAATGTTTTGCCTAGGTTTGTGCAAATATTCGAATATTCGAATGAATAGCAGGGTATTCGAATTTGCTTCTATTCTAATTTAATTTATTGGAAATTTCGAAGTATTCGCAATAAATGCATATTAATCCGAATGTACCACATGTAAAGGTGGTTTCACTGCAGTGTAGGAGTGTTGAACCATGGAGGCACCTAGTCAGGAGAAATCTGCTCTGCTGCAATGCCCCCCTTCAAATTTAAAGGGGCCCTGCAGCACTTTTTAAACATTGTCAGAAAACGCTGCTAATAGCTAGTCCAGGCTACCGAGGACATGCAAGGCAAATATTACAGTGCAGCATGCGGCATGTGATTTACAATTAATTCTCAGTCAGCTAAAGATTGCTCTCTTATCCCAGATAATGATTCCACAATCTCGGAAAGCATGTTTGACGTATTTTCTTTCCCCCTGCCATCCCTCCCTGCTTAGCTTCCAGCACTTTCTTTAGGACGAGAAGAGAGAATGCACTTGCAGCGTGTGACAAATACTTGCCAATCCGTGCGTACTGGACGGATTCTAAATATTTCTGCGGAGGTGAATTCATGAGGCAATAAGCTTATTTAGTAAATCCATTCCATGGCTACTTGAAATAAGTGTTGCACAGTCCCTTTAAATAAACATAACACCCTCAAATAATTTCATCATTCTTTAAAGCTTGTTACTCTTGCTTATATGCTCTAAGTATAGTAAATTGTAAAATGTTACGTATTTGACAGGTTATCACTTACATGCACCAAAGCCAAATCCTTCTACTACTTAAAGTTGTTCGACTTTCTTTGAAAGAAAAAATAAAATGGCATTGGCATAAAGGCCCTATAAATTTTTAAAAAATATTGTACAGTTTAGTTATGTCATGAAAAATATGACCATTTCTTTACATGTAATATATACTACTCGAATTCAACTTGAAATTAATCAACCAAAACCACTATTAGCTTCAAATTCGCTTCGAACCTAAAGTTCACGATTCATACAAGCCTAATTTTGTCTATCCTTATTCATTATATCACATGCTCTGCAGTTCTCTACTTCTCAAGTTTCTTTGTTATTAGGCAACTTTCTGTCCCATTCATTATCAACTGGCCAAATACAGTGGTTATACTTGACTAACAGAGGTAAGCTGTCAATAATGATTCATGCTAGCAAATTTCACAGCATGCAAACATAGGTAAAAGTGTGAAACACTAGAAAAGACTGCATTAGTTTCTACTGTCCCATTTTTTCCCTTGATTTGCACACTCAGATGTTCGCCATCATGATGAACCCAGACCAACAAGCCTAAGCTTGTTTCATAACACTTGTCAATCATGAGTTCAGAATGGCTGCCATATGCACACAAATTGTTAGATGGATTTCTTTCACACAAGATAGGCGACCAAGATAATGTTCGGCTTAGATACACATACTCATCTGCAAATTTCATGGTCTGGTTGTACAAATACACGTCTTTTACCTGATCAACTAGTATGGCACTGGCCTTTAACACAATCATCTTCAACCATATTTTGAAAGCTTTCTCGCTGAAACATGTTGTTAATGATTGCTTGCATTTTGTTGCAATCACTGCTTAAGAGTATGTAATAGCTGCCGAGATATTTTTCGTTATTCATTGTCCATACTTTATCTCAATCTAACTGTTCAAATACTTTTTCTAGTCATGCAATGAATAATAATGAGCAGATTGCCATCCTCTTGTAGAACTGATTTCTTGGTCAGGATTTCCCTCCATTTCACGAGGAAAAGCAGAGTAACGATGGAATCTCTCTATTATATTGACTGTGGTATTCACAAATGCCACAACTACTCCTGGTTGTGATGCAATGCCTCCAGAGCTGCAGATATCTCTACCGAGTCAAGTGCCTCTTCATAACCTAGAAATGCCACAAAAAAGGGATTATTCCTATTTGACAAATTTCTCAATTACGGTGAAACCTCGTTAACTCGAAGTCACTGGGACTGTGAGATATCTTCGAATTAAGTGGGTTTTAAATTAACAGAACAAATGAAAATTTCATGCAAGAAACTTGAAATTATTCAAGTTAATCAAGACTGGTCATTTACTGTGCCGGCTAGTTTGTGGCTCCAAGGGTGATGTTTTCCAGCAATACAAGGTCACAGTTTTGCCCCAAACAACTGGGAATTCCGCGCCTAACTGCTGTCACTGCAAAAAAAAAAAGTAATCAACTAAAATGCGTGTCTGCAAAAACAAGACATCTTCACTGCAGTGCAGTAGTGACCACGGGCACCGTGTCGCCTGCTCCTTACTGCATCAGCACGTCATGATGCGACCATTCGCCCATTCTTTCTCGTAAAATAAAGAATTTAATAATAGACAGTGTGATGAAATTCGCTATGTGTTTTGCTGTGAAAGCATCACCATTGAAGCTTTCGACCAGAGTTTTCGAAGTAGGCGTCACCAGCAAGAACTCCGCCAGCTGTGCAAGTGCGCGAATTGCTGGAGCAATGGGCACTCGGAGGTTGGCATACATTGTGAATTTCTTCAGACTGTCTTTCATTAATTTCTCTAAGTTCCTGGAAAGGATGGACAAATTTTGACGCGCTGACGTTGCGAGAAGCATGCAACATGCTGCCCGCACATCACTGCTTTATTGCAGTGAAGCTCATCTTGTTTTCTACAGGCACATATTTCAAATCACAACTGTTTTTTTTATATATATAATTTTATTTTCGAGCTGGAAGTAGCGAGGCAGGGCTGCTTCAGCTACCACTCATTAGTATTGCTAAGGTACATTGCCTAGTGGCTCTTAAGGGCCATCATTTACATATATTTGGGGCGAAATCGGAAATCGGCACACTACGAGTTTTCGCATTAACCGGACTTGTGCTGACCGCCACTTCAAATATCTGCTCAAACTTACATTATAAAATATGGAACCATGAAAATCCTTCAAATTAAGTGCAATTTCAAAATAACCGAGTTCAAATTAATTAGGTTTTCCATAGTTCATTAACTGCATGCGGGTGATTCTGGACAAAGTATGCTTTCCTAAAGCGAGCTCGTTATGTAGGTTGATAAAGTCCGAGTGTGGCTTTCATCCTATTCGAAATTACCTTCATGAACATTTACTACACTGTTAAAAGAAAACTGATCAATCTACACTTCTGCAAGTCATTCACGTACCCCTTTTTGTGTATTAGTAAAACATTGCAATTTTTTCCAACTCACTAGAACGTCACGATTTGAAATAAAAAGATGTTTCTCAAGGCTGGAATCGTGATTTCGGACATTACCGAGTTCAGATAAAACATATTTTTAGTCAAAATATCATAGCCCATTGACGAAAAAGTAGACTTCAAGTCGCAATACACGCACTTTCACAAGCTCATTCAGACATGCCATGAAGATCACAACAAGTTAAGGGGCCCCAGCGTTGTTGATGGCAAATTTAATGTCTCAAACATCCCATGCACATGAACAACATCATAGCATCAGCTAACACGAGTTATTTCAAAATGATTTTGTTTCCCTCTTTCTTGTTCTTGATGTATATTGCCACGTTAAGATTACGCCCCCTTCGTGAACATTACAAATTATTCTGGAACCTACATCGTCGCTAGCGATAATGCTAGAATATTTGATGGCAAGGGTATAAATGCCAACACGCTTCGCCGCTTGTCAGTTGATCAACTGCCGACGCTTCGTTCCCTGCTATCACTGCAAGACTGCAATCCGACTTTGCATTTACTGGGCACAGATTCACCAAAATAAACAGTTTATTATTAGACCCACAGTGTGCTCCATTCATCCACGTCACGACACCGTGACAATATGCTACATATCTGTGCCAACGTTTGTATCGACCCTCTTAATTTGTTTCATACTTACAATGTTGCTTTTCTCTTTATTACAGTAAACTATCGTTAAGACCAACCCTGTTAAGACGAATTCATGCTTAAGACGAAAAACACGGGAGTGTTGGTTTAGTTTCCCATAGACTCAATGAAAAAAAGGACTGCTTAAGGGGGGAGGTGGCGTTGAAAAAAACTTTTTGTTTGTTGACCTAGAGCAATGAAATTTGGCATTCATACTCGTAAATGTCTTGAAGAGAAAAATGTGCAGTTTCGACGTGATACCTTGAGTAGTTCTCAAACTACATGGTTCGATTCATATGGTCTGCTCGTGGAAAGCCTAGAGCTGTAACAAAACATGCCAGGAAGTTGCAAATGGTGTTGATTTTACTCAAAAGAAGACTATTGAGCACGACAATCTCAGAATTTTTTTATCACTTCTCTTTTTGTTTTTATAGAGGTCATCATGGCTGCCTACTACTATGCCACAGACATGGTCCTCATTCGGGAGCGCTTCTTCCCACGAAAATGAGCACTGTTCCGGCAAACTCTCCCCCCTCCCAGCACCACCTTCCACGCAGATGGTGGTGAGCCACTATGTACTTCCGGGGAAAACTACGCTTCCTCTGCCGAGCCATGTCACAGAACGCCACATGCAGTTTCGAGAAAGGCTTTCCTTCTCCTCCAAGCACCAGAAACTGGTCTCGAAAAAAAAAGAAAACTTTATTTAAGGCCGAGCCGACCCCATGTTTGGGGGTTTTGGTCCCAGCCGACATCGTCGTGCTGGCCGGCTCTATAAAAACCATAAGCTGCTATAGTAAACGTTGCTACCTGTTGCTGTTTTGGAAATGATTGCCTCCCTATTCCGCCTCTGGACGAAGGCTACAGTGACATTCGTTCTAGTGCTCGCCGCTCTTGGCTACCACTACCATTGCGACACAGGGAATTCATAACAGTGGTGGCAATAGTGGGATGCCATCAAACCGCGAATTCCTAACACTAAACACATTGTCAGAAACGGTGTCATGTACAAGTCATCTTCTAGAAAACAACTGGGTCATAAACAAGAATACAAAGATTTTCAGACCCTAAAGAAATGTTTTGGGATTCAGAAAAAAAAAAACTGCATCAAAATCAGTCCAGTCCTTCCTGTGCTACACTTTCCACGAGCAAATTTTCTCACAAGTGTGTCCAAAACACACTTGTGAGAAAAAGCCTGTCAAAGTTTTAAACAGGCTTTTTTGGATGAACTTTCTTTTTTCTGGTTGGATATTGATGGAAATTGGCACAGGCACTTAGAATGGCCTCACAGAGCTTCCATAAAAATTTCGAGGCGATACCACAAATACTTAATGAGAGACAAATTATTCCTTCATTGAACCTCGTGAAAGGGCTGAGCATAATGCTAAAATAAAAAGACAATAGTGAGAAAACTGCGTTTAACGTTTCAACTTCTCTTTACGTCTCTAAAACACCTAAAACTCTGGTTTGTCTTATGATATTTGATTTCTCAGGCATGTGCCTTTGTTGCCTTTTTTTTTCCATAACCTTCTTTTCTCGATTTACAAAGAACAAGTATAAATTTCAAACCAAGTTCTTTGTATCAAGGAGTGGCGAGATAGATATCACAGAAAAGATGATGATGATGATGATCATGATGATATATGGTGTTTTTTGGCGCAAGGGCCATTTGATGGCCAAAGAGCGCCAGTTCATGGGACAAGAGATGTGGACAATGATTGTAATTAGCGGCTGTATAAGGGCCATAAAATTCCTCGCGGTAAGGCGGGTACAAACATACAAGTAATAAAATCATGACCATGCTGTGAAAGGTGTGTGTGGTGTGAATAGGTGAGAAAAGTTGGTGATAATGAAAAACGATGGTGGACATGTATGGCATTAGCACAAGTGCCTCACTCGTTCATACCCTTGCGTCCAAGGGCCGTGAGGCAAGTGCTTTCTTGTGTAGCCACTGCAGCGAAAACCTCTCAGGAGAGGTCGTGCTACGGAATGCCCGGGTATATGATATGAAAACTATGAATTTCTTTTAAAAACGCTAGCAATGATTTATAACTAAAAAGCGGTTCCCTACCGACGAACATTGCAGGGTGTAAAGGTATATGTTGTCGGTAGGGTAATGGAAAATGTTGTTTTCTTAGAGTTTCTAAGTGTTTGCATTGGATTAACATGTGAAGGACTGTTAGTGCTTCACCACATCTGTCACACAATGGTGGATCGCCACCAGACAAAAGATATGTGTGTGTCGCGTATGTGTGTCCTATCCCGAGTCTCGTTAGTATTATATCTGTATGACGCGATTTCGATACGGGCAGCCAATGACCAAGGTGTGGCTTAATAACGTGTAGTTTGTTTTGTGTGTGTGTATCCCACTTGCTCTGCCAGTATACCCTGAGGTTTCGTTTGAGAGACGGCTTAAGGTCAAGGGCCGGGATTGATATGGGTGTAGGGGCAGTGCTTTTGTGGACGGATGCAGCGAGCTATCTGCCCTCACGTTGCCTTGAATCTCACGGTGCCCTGGCACCCAGCACACTACAACATGTTGTTTGAGTGTGTAGAGTGTGCACAAAATGGAGTAAAGTGAGACAAGGACTGGGTTTTTGTGTTTTTTAAGAGTGTGCAGAGCCGTTACCACACTGAGGGAGTCCGTATAAATTACTGCTTTTTGTATTTGTAATTGCTTGATGTGTTTGGCCGCCACAAGTATCGCATAAGCTTTCGCTGTGAAGATACTTGTGTCTGGATGTAGAGGGCCAGCATCCGAAAAGGATGGGCCAACAGCAGCATAGGACACAGAGGAGTTAGACTTGGAGGCATCTGTAAAGAACTCAGGACGTGTGTATTTGAGTTGAAGTTCCAGGAAGTATGTTCGGATGTGGGCAATAGGCGCATGTTTTGTAACTTCTAGAAAAGACACATCACTGTCTATAGTCTGCCATTGCCACGGTGGCGGGTATGCTACAGGAGCCATTAAACTGTGTTCAAGTGAGACTCCAGTTTCCTCAGCTAGACTCTTCAGGCGAACTGAGAAGGGCTGCCTCATCGAAGGCCTGTTTTGAAACAGAGTTGAGCTTGACAAATCATTAATTGTAGAGTATGAGGGGTGCTTCTTGTCTGCTTTCACCTTAAGGAAATAAACAAAGCACATGTAAGTTCTCTGCAGATGAAGTGACCACTCATTTGACTCAACATAAAGGCTTTCTACGGGGCTGGTGCGAAAAGCACCCGTAGAAAGGCGGATGCCCAAATGGTGCACGGGGTCCAGCATCTTCAAGGCACTTTGAGTAGCAGACTGATAGACAACGGTCCCTTAATCTAAGCGGGTGCGAATGAGGCTTCTATACAGGTTCATGAGGCATTGCCTGTCACTACCCCACGTAGTACGTGATAACACTTTTATAACACTCATGGCTTTTAAACATTTTGTTTTTAAATACTTGATGTGTGGTACGAATGTCAACTTGTTGTCCAAGATTAAGCCTAAGAATTTATGCTCTGCATTCACAGACAGACGTTGACCGTTCAGTTCAATGTCAGGTTCTGAGTGCACACCTCCCTTTCAAGAGAACAAGACACACGTGCTTTTTTCTGGATTCAGCTGGAATCCGTTTTCTTCTGCCCATTTGGAGAGCTTGTTTAAACCTAACTGAACCTGCCGCTCACATATTGCTAGGTTGCATGATTTAAAGCCAAGCTGGACGTCATCGACATATATGGAATAGAACATGTTGCGGGGGATATACAGGTGCAAGGAATTCATTTTAATAATAAAAAGTGTACAACTAAGTACACCACCTTGCGGCACTCCCGTTTCTTGCACAAATGTTTGGGAGAGAGTACTGCCCACACGGACGAGAAATTTCCCATTGGACAAGTAACTCTCGATTATGGAAAGCATTCTACCGCGCACATTCAGGCGAGACAAGTCTCTTAATATCCCAAAACGCCATGCTGTGTCGTAAGCCCTCTCGATATCGAGAAACACTGAGAGGAAGTATTGTTTGTGGACAAAAGCGTCTCGGGTCTGTGCCTCGATACGCACCAAATGGTCGGTGGTGGATCTACCCTCTCGAAACCCACACTGGAACTGGTCGAGCAGATTGTGTGTTTCAAGGAAATGTAAAAGTCGGCGGTTTATCATTTTTTCAAAAAGTTTACAAAGGCAGCTGGTTAGTGCAATGGGCCTATAACTTGAAACTGAGGAAGGGTCCTTGCCCTGTTTCAAAATAGGGATAACAATAGCCTCTTTCCAGAAAGCAGGGATGGTACCAGAAAGCCAGCTGGCATTGTATAGAGAGAGTAAAGTTTTTCGCGTTTCAGGCGGCAGGTTTTTCAACATTTCATACGTGACACGGTCGTAGCCTGGTGCAGAATTACTGCTAGAGTTTAGTGATGTTTGTAGCTCAGCTAAGTTGAAAGGTTGGTTGTATGCCTCGTGTTTTGTGCACTTATATTCTAGTTTCTGTTTTTCTATCCTTGCTTTATATCTTTAGAAAACTTCAGTATAGTGTGCCGAGCTCACTTGCTCGTAGTGTGCACCGAGGAAGTTCGCCTGATCTTCCAGGCTGTCACCCTGTGTGTTTACGAGTGGGAGTGAGTGTACTTGTCTTCCTGCTACCCTACGAACCATGTCCCAGACTTTAGCCTCTTGTGTATATGAATTTATCCCTGATAAAAACTTGTGCCAGCTTTCTCTTCTGGCCTGCCGACGCGTTCTCCTGCCTCGAGATTTTATTTTCTTAAAGCTCTCAAGGTTTTCTGCTGTCGGCGAGTTGCGCAGCAACCTCCATGCCCTGTTCTGTTCCTTTCGCGCATTCTGACACTCAGTGTTCCACCACGGGACGTGTCGTTTGCCGGGCAGTCCAGATGTTTGTGGAATGCACTTGGCTGCTGCGTCAGTAAGAAAAGATGTGAAGCACTGCACAGCTTCATCTATGCCTAATCCGCATATGTCGGTCCAACTTAAGTGTGTAATCTTTTGAAATTGTTCCCAGTCGGCTTTGTTCACCAGCCATTTGGGAACATGTGGAGGACATTCATATGTTATTGGTGTACTTAAAACTAAAGGAAAATGGTCACTTCCGTATGGATTATTTATGACTTTCCACTGAAGTAATGGTACAAGTGAAGGAGATGCGATACTGAGGTCTATGGAGGAGTAAGTATTGTTTGCAAGGTTATAATATGTTGCCTCTTTTCTATTCAACAGACAAGCACCTGATGAAAAGAGGAACTGTTCAATGAGACGACCTCGTGCATCACATCGACAGTCACCCCATAAACCGCTGTGCGCATTCAGGTCCCCTAGAACCAAATAAGGTTCTGGTAACTCATCTATTAAAGACTGGAAATCATGTTTTTCCAGGCGGTGTTACGGCGGTATGTATAGAGAGCAGATGGTGACGAGCTTATTCAATAGAACTGCTCGAACAGCCACTGCCTCTAGGGATGTTAGTAGTGGTAGATGACTGCATGCTACTCCTCGATTAACTATAATGGCTACACCACCAGATGACGCCACAGCATCATCTCTGTCCTCTCGGAAGACAACATATTGACGCAAAAAATTTGTATTCTTGGATTTTAAGTGTGTTTCCTGTACACACAGCACTTTTGGAGAATGTTTGTGTAGAAGTTCTTGGACATCGTCGAGGTTTCGAAGTAGTCCTCTGACGTTCCATTGTATAATTTGTGTCTCCATTATGGGAGTAAAGAAGTGCTGTGTGTACGAAATTAGTGTGGCTTGTGTCTAAAGAGTGAAGTGACTTATCTTACAGAGCCTTTAGAAGGCCCTGTAATTACCGTTTTTTCTTTTTTAGAGCGGTCGAGGGAACCCCGCCGCTCCTTTGGCGCAGTCTGCGCCGGTGCAGTTGATGTGTCCATCGCCTCAGGAGAGACGACAGATAATGTTGTTTTCATTGTAGGCTTCGTCGTGCCAGACGGAGCCTTAAACCCCACCGGGCTGGAGGTCGAGGGGACCTCTTTAGTTTGTGTGGTGCCCTGGCTGCTGCCAAGGTTCACAGGGGCATTCGGTGGGGGCTGTATTCAAGGAGGGTGGGGCAGCCGAGGCTGCTCCCCCCATGGGGGCTTGTGGCGTTTGCCTCGGCACGCTGGGCGTGGTCCAAGGCATTGCCGAAAACCGAAGTGGTGCTGACCCCCCTCGCACCACTTCGGCATACGATGTGTTCCCAGCAAAATGTGGGGAAACGCGCTGCCGCGCTTCACGGAAGCTTATGTTCAATTTAAACTTTGTATTAATAATTTCTTTTTCCATTTTCCAGGCCACACATGACCTGGAATATGCAGGATGGTCACCCTCACAGTTTGGACAGTGGACTTGTAGCTGACAGTCATCGTCAGCGGTATGACTTTTGGTGCCGCATTTCGCGCAAGTAAGCTGTCCTCGGCAGCTCTGGGAGCCGTGCCCGAACCTCTGACACTTAAAGCAGCGCCGCGGGTTGGGTATGTATGGTCTAACTGGCAGTTTAAGGTATCCTGTTGCTATTTCAGTGGGGAGGGTGCTAGATGCGAAAGTTAGTATGATGTGCTTCGTTGGGATTTCCTTATTTTCTCTTCTTATTTTGATACGCTGCACCTGAATGACGTTTTCCTCTTTCCAGCCTGTTAGAAGTTCATCATCAGAGAGGACCATCAGGTCTCCATCTGATACAACACCCTTCACTGTGTTCATGGTTCGATGCGGTGTGATTGTGATAGGCTGATCCCCAAATGCTGTGAGTTTATATAGTCTCTGGTACTGTGTGTTGTCTTTTAATTCAAGTAACAGGTCACCACTGGCAGTCTTTGTGGCCTTGTAGCCTGCACACAGCGTTTCTATGAGACATTTGGACACAAGGAAAGGTGAAATACTTCTAGCTTTCTTTTCTGTACTTTCACAGTGAATTATGTGGTATTTGGGGAAGTTATCTTTTTTGTTTGGAACAAACTCAAAAATTGCATTGGTGCGCCACCTCTTGGAGGGGCGATTAGTTGTAAGAGGGCTAGGGGTTCCCATAAATTTGATACCTTATTCGGCGGCCATGCCAGCCACCCACCACCGAGCCCAACAAGGGGACGCTGCGAGACGCGAAGGAGGCGCAGGCGCCAGCCGTACATGGCCGCTATAACCTAATATATCTACCCAAGGTTGGATATTTACACTAGGTTAACCCCTGCCGCCAGAAAAAATTGGAAGTAAAAAGAAGTGAGGAGAAGACAGGAAAGATGTAAAGTGAGAACAAAAGACGAAGATGTAGGGAGAGAGAGATAGGAAAAGGCGACTGCCGATTTCCCCTGGGTGGGTCAGCCCAGGGGTGCCGTCTACGTGAAGCCGGGGCCAAAGGGGTGTGTTGCCTCTGCCGGGGGGCCTTCAAGGTCCAATCACCCAGCGTCGGCTCAACCCCCAGGATCCCCTTTTCCCCGGACACGGCAAAGCCACGCACGGCTAGGCGTGGGAGGGAGTAGAAACTCTCCCGTTAGCTCGGGTCCGTGGTGTCGCTACACACCAAACGCCTACTTGCGCAGACGCCCCTGCGGGGATCACAGAAAAGATTGTAATTGAATAAGACCATATACTGAAATGATTACTGTGACGAAGCAGGGAAAGCGAGAGCAGACGACGGAGTGGCCGATCGCTGGAAGGCGAGAAAAACGAAGGAGCTCGGGCTGCAGAGAAGATTAAGAAGGGCGCGCGCAGGCGAGACAGTTTTTTTTTGGAACGCCGGCAGAACGGGCGGCAGGTTGTTGGAGAACCCGCATCTACGCGCGAGGTTCGCATACACAGGGCGCCTGTCTTCGGGACAGCGAGCGCCTCACGGTCCTCGCCTGGCAAGACCTGGGACGCGGCCTGCTGCTCTCGGAGAACCCGCACCTACGCGCGAGGTTCCAGATTGTCCACCGCCGTCGAGACGAGCGTCGCAAGGTCCTGGCCTGGCGCGGACGAGCCCTGTCTGGCTACCGGCTACCGAGCGACGGTTCGTTCACTCGGCCCTTAACCCCTGCTGCTGCTACGTCGTTTCCACACCGGACATCTACCCGACGACGATTACGTCATCACAGGGACTCAACCAGCCCACAGCCTCCTGGTCCCCAAGCACCGCCACGTGAGACAATTGACTAGTAGTGTACGCTGCCGCTTTATGTATTTCGTGTGTGTATGCTGTCAAATACAATTGTAGTGTGGTTTGTTAACGTCAGATACCGTCTCCTCCATCCGCAACGCGTCACACGCTCTGCGGCGCGACGAACCTCACCAACAAACATCACATCTGGCGTCCGCGCGACAGGACCGCTCTTATCCTATAAAAGAGCAGCGCGTCGCTTATGCGGGTCTGACGGTTGACGATGGAGACGGACAAGCTCACAGCAATTGGAAAGGAACTGGGGTTGAGCGGTCCAGGGCTAAAGCAGTGGATCGATGAGGAGCGCGTACGTGAACGAGAAGCGCGGGAAGTACGTTTAGCCGAACGCAATGCGGCAAAAGAAGCTGATGCCGAGGCACTGGCGAGGCTACAAGCAGAAAAGGAGGTTCTCGAACTAAGGTTGAAGCTCCGAGAGTTAGATGCGACAACGGGTAGCGTGACTACAGGTCAATCAGTAGAGGGTCCGCACATGGGTTCTCCTCAAAGCTACGAAAGTCCGCACAAACTCATACCGCCCTTCAACGAAGTTCGCGACGAGCTGGACGCGTACATCCAGCGCTTTGAACGCGTCGCCAGGAGCCAGGATTGGCCGCAAGACAAGTGGGCCCTTTCACTGAGCCTTTGTTTGACAGGTGAAGCGCTAAGTGTTGTTGGCAGAATGGCACCTGACCATGCCATGGATTACGCAACGTTAAAGAAAACGTTGTTGCAGCGCTTCCGGTTTACAGAGGAGGGCTACCGCACTAAGTTTCGGTCGGCGAAGCCTGAGGACTGCGAAACGGGTCGACAGTTCGCTGGGCGATTACTAGGTTATTTCGACCATTGGCAAGAGATGGCCAAGACCGAACGGACGTACGAAGCTCTACGAGACGTTATTGTTTCAGAGCAATTCATCACGCAGTGCCACGAGAAGCTGGCAATCTTCCTGCGGGAAAGGGATTGCCGAGGAATTGAAAAGCTAGTAGAAGCTACTGATCATTATATGGAGGCGCAGGGTTTCGTCAACCTTGGTAAAGGTAAGGACGACAAGGACCATAAAAAGCCACCAGATCGAGCGCAGGCCGCACTACGGAAAGAGGAAAAGGACAAACCACATTGTTTGCTTTGTGGAAAGCGCGGTCATAAGGCCTCAGATTGCTGGGCAAATACTAAAGGGCCAAGGACAAAACCAGCCTTCTGCGGAAAATGTAGACGTAGTGGGCATAGCAAAGAGGACTGCCCTAACAAGGGAAGCGGTAAAGCCTCGTGCCTGAAAGAGCAAGCAGAAGGTCCGAAAGCATCAAACCAGGAGACACAGGCTTCCCGGCAAGGTACTGATTGCTCGAAACGTACGAGAATCAAGTGGGAGGACAAGTCTATGCCTACGGCCGAAGGCGTCCTTGAAAACCAGCCCGTTACGGTCTTACGGGATACAGGATGCGACTCGGTTATTGTGAGAAGGTCCCTTGTACCAGTCAGCAATCTGACGGGGAAAGTTTCCTCTGTGTGTCTTCTTGATCGAAGGGTACTGAAACTGCCGGAGGCAGACGTGCGAATTATTTCACCCTTTTTCTCAGGCAAGACTCGCGCGATCTGCATGGATGACCCACTGTATGACGTCGTTCTGGGAAACGTCCAAGGGGTCCGTGACGCCTCCGATCCTGATCAAGATTGGAAAAGACACCTACGTCCAGCTAGTCCGATGAAAATATCATCTAGGGTGGGAGCGGACGACGGATCGCTGACTGGATCTTATACTACAGATGCATTCACTTCGGTTGCGAGGCAATCAAAGGAAAACGAAGTCGCCGCGACAGTCGGACGGAGTTCTCGTCGCCTGCCGGTACCAACAATACGTCCCCTAGATATGAGTGCACGTGACTTGCAGAAAAGTCAGAGGGATGACGCTAGCTTACAGAAATGCTTTGAGGCCGTCGATAAACCCATCCAGACCAGGTTTGCCGAGATTCTTTTCTTCACAAAAGAAGAAATTCTATACAGGAGGTACAAGCTCAGATCGAAGAGAGAAACTGAACAACTTGTTGTACCTACAGCCCTCCGCCATTGTGTAATGCAAATGGCTCATGAAGGAATTCTTGCGGGCCATCAGGGTATAAAACGCACAACAGACCGTATCCTCGAGGAGTTCTATTGGCCAGGGGTACTTTCTGACATCACACGATTTGTGAAATCGTGCGACACGTGCCAGAGAACTTTCCCAAAACACTTAGTTGGGCGAGTACCGTTGGGTAAAACCCCCGTCATTGATACACCGTTTAAGAGAGTGGCCATTGACATTGTGGGACCATTATCTCCCAAGTCAGAAAAAGGGAATAGATACGTTTTGACAATGGTGGACATGGCAACGCGGTATCCTGATGCGGTGGCGCTGCCAAGCATTGAAACAGAAAGGATCGCTGAAGCACTGTTGGAGATGTTCTCGCGAGTGGGGGTACCTCAGGAAATCATCAGCGACCGAGGCACGTCTTTTACGTCCCACCTAATGCGCGAATTCAGCAGGCTTCTATCCTTCACACAGTTGCCGACGACACCATATCATCCCATGGCAAATGGTCTTGTCGAGAGGTTCAATGGCACACTTAAACGAATGATAAGACGAATGTGTCAAGAGTGCCCGAAAAGTTGGGACCGGTACTTAGCGCCTTTACTTTTCGCCTATAGAGAAGTTCCGCAGTCAAGTTTGGGCTTCGCCCCGTTTGACTTACTGTATGGCCGTTACGTCAGAGGGCCCATGTCAATATTGAAAGAGATGTGGACTGGTAATCATCTAGATGATGAGACGAAGACCTCGTACGGCTATGTAGTTGACCTGCGGAGACGTCTTGAAAACACTTGTCGTCTAGCCAAGGAGGAGCTGCAGAAAGCCAAACTTGTGCAGAAGAAGCACTATGACATGAAGACTAGACCACGGCGTTTAGCTGTTGGAGACAAGGTGCTGCTGCTACTCCCGTCGGACAACAACAAACTGATTCTAACATGGAAAGGGCCTTTCACAGTTCTAGAGAGGAAGAATGACGTGGATTACGTTATTGATTTAGGAACGCGAACATCTCTGTTTCACGTCAACCTCCTCAAAAAATATCAAGAACGACCATCGGTACCACAGCCAACAAAAGAAGCGTCAGTCGCGTGTCTGGCTGATGATACTGAGCACGACGATCTACCATGCGTACCTTTTCAGCAAAAAGAATCTGCTGCCGATGTGAACATATCGGAAGCACTCTCTACTAAACAGCGCACGCAGATCGCTAGAATACTGCATACCTACGAGAATGTATTCACCGACATTCCCGGCAGAACACATCTCACCCAGTGCAAGTTGAATGTCGCAACGGATACACCAGTGAACATACGGCCGTATCCACTACCGTTTGCTACCAAAGAGGCAGTTCAACAAGAAATTAGAGACATGCTGAAGCAAGGCATCATCGAGCCATCTGAGTCTCCCTACCAGTCGCCGATAGTAGTTGTCAAGAAAAAAGACGGGACAATACGTCTATGCATTGACTTCCGGCAACTCAACAAGATACTGCTGAACGACAATGAGCCCATACCTCGAGTTGATGTTATTTTTGGACAACTGGGGAAGGCACGATATTTTTCTAAGTTCGACTTTGCTAAAGGGTATTGGCAAGTCCCGATGCATGAAGAGTCCAAAGCAATGACAGCGTTTTCTACATCAGCAGGCCTTTATCAGTTTCGTTTCATGCCGTTTGGCATTAAAACCGCCCCAGCTGTCTTCAACCGTCTAATGAGGAAGGTGGTAGCAGATATACCCCATATTTACTTTTACTTCGACGATGTGCTCGTTGCAACCGAGACGTGGACAGAACACGTGGCCACACTTGAAGCCTTTCTTCAACGAGTTAGCGAATCCGGGTTGACGATTCGACCAACGAAAAGTGAGATTGGTCAGCGGTCAGTAAAGTTCCTCGGTCATCACGTCGAAAATGGCATCATCAAACCCCAGATCGAAACCCTTGATAAAATACGGGCAGCCAAGCGCCCACAGACGAAAAAAGAAGTACGCTCTTTCCTTGGACTTACGGGCTATTACAGAGATTTCGTCCACAAGTACTCCGAGATAGCAGGACCATTAACTGAACTGACTAAAAAGAGAGCCCCTAACAAAGTAATTTGGGGAGTGCAGGAACAGAAAGCCTTCGATGCACTCAAGACCATGCTGTCTACACAACCTGTCTTGAGAGCACCCGATTTCGCTCAGCCTTTTGTACTTCGCACCGACGCCTCGTCAACAAGCGTAGGTGCCATACTTATGCAGCGGCATGGTGCTATGCTACACCCAGTGTCGTACGCTAGCCGACGACTGCAACCACGAGAAACTGCCTATTCGACAATCGAGCGCGAAGCCCTGGCACTCACGTGGGCCATCCAGAAATTTCATATTTACTTGTTCGGGCGAACGTTCATACTACAAAGCGACCACAAGCCTCTCGTTTACATCAACTCCGCCAAACACATCAACAGCCGTGTTCTACGTTGGAGCCTCATACTCATGGAGTACGACTTCAGCGTTGAATATATAAAAGGCAGTGAGAATGTAGGAGCAGACTATATGAGCCGGTTGCCAAGCGCATGAACATCATCGCTACACGGCTTGAGGATTTCGCAGTGTCGGGTATAATTGATGGAATTTTTTGTTTCGGTGCACATTACTTACCGTGACGGACCAACTTTCATCTCGTCTTGCGAGTACCTTTGAGAGTGTCGGGTGTGCGGGGCCCTGAACACTGGTGACAACTTTTGTGTCTCTTATGTGTGCCGAGTGTGCGGGGCTCGGAAGTGTAGTGCAGTGCTCCGAGTGCGCGTGTACTACGGTGTCCCAAGGGATCCAGTGGCAGCTGCAAGTTCTTCACAGCGAAGAACCTTCTTAAGTGGGGGGGTAATGTGACGAAGCAGGGAAAGCGAGAGCAGACGACGGAGTGGCCGATCGCTGGAAGGCGAGAAAAACGAAGGAGCTCGGGCTGCAGAGAAGATTAAGAAGGGCGCGCGCAGGCGAGACAGTTTTTTTTTGGAACGCCGGCAGAACGGGCGGCAGGTTGTTGGAGAACCCGCATCTACGCGCGAGGTTCGCATACACAGGGCGCCTGTCTTCGGGACAGCGAGCGCCTCACGGTCCTCGCCTGGCAAGACCTGGGACGCGGCCTGCTGCTCTCGGAGAACCCGCACCTACGCGCGAGGTTCCAGATTGTCCACCGCCGTCGAGACGAGCGTCGCAAGGTCCTGGCCTGGCGCGGACGAGCCCTGTCTGGCTACCGGCTACCGAGCGACGGTTCGTTCACTCGGCCCTTAACCCCTGCTGCTGCTACGTCGTTTCCACACCGGACATCTACCCGACGACGATTACGTCATCACAGGGACTCAACCAGCCCACAGCCTCCTGGTCCCCAAGCACCGCCACGTGAGACAATTGACTAGTAGTGTACGCTGCCGCTTTATGTATTTCGTGTGTGTATGCTGTCAAATACAATTGTAGTGTGGTTTGTTAACGTCAGATACCGTCTCCTCCATCCGCAACGCGTCACACGCTCTGCGGCGCGACGAACCTCACCAACAAACATCACAATTACACATATTTTTTTTGTTTTAAAGCTGTAATTGGTATGATTAAGTATGTTATTAGGTACGTTATTACAAATATTCACTGAACTTTTTTTATGTAGAGTGACTTATTGCATCAAAAAAATGGCTCACACCATGACGGCCTATGCCTTCTTTCCAAATAACAAAGTTATGGGCAAGAGACTGTTGGCACAGTAATTTTTTAGCTGTATATTTAGTGACGCAAAATGGGCATATAAAAATTTGTGCCCCTGCTCCATACATGCTTTTTTGCCACTATAGCCGTGAAAATCACCATGATACAGCCGATCACGGAACCGCTTATCTACGAGACTTTTATTGTCTCAGAACATTCATAGACGCTCGTGGCGACACCAAGTACGGCTCCAAGCACGTCTAAATCACATCACAATAGCTTATTGACAGCACTCCATATGACCATAAAGAGTGCAGTCGCGTGGACAGTGCAGACGACGTGTGATGATTTAGCGGTGGCGCTCGGTGATGATGCACAAAATGTGTAGCTACAATGGCAAAAAAGCAGCGTGCACTGTGCTGGTATCGCATTTTCGAGTGATTACGTGCGAAACTGCCAGCCGCTCTTATGAGCAATCCTTGGTAGTGGAGGGGGGGGGGGGGGGGACGAGCTTGACTGTGGGGTCCGCTGCCAATGCATAAAATGCCCGTAAGCAATTCCGAGGAGCTAGCGAGTGATGTGCTTCGTTGATTGCAAAAAAAGCACGTCTCTACAAGTGCGCTAGCACATTGTTCTTGCCCGCAGTCCCATCGTCAGCAGAGTTGGGCCTAAGATGACCCCAATAATGCCGCGCTCATAGATTGTGCGCTCGCTCGTAGTAATCTGATCCTGCATCCGCTTACAGCTTCATTGCTTGCGAAGAAGCACGTCCCCATGAGTACGCTAGCACGCTGTTCTTTCCCATAGTCTTGCTGTCAGCGGAGTTAGGGCTAAAGACGACTCCGATGACGCGGCAGCTCGTGGACCGCGCGCCCACTCATAGTAATCTGATCGCGCATCCGCTTACAGCTTCTAACTAAAGCGTAATTATATCCTAAGTGATCGTCGAGCTGTGAACACGTCACAAAGTAGAAATTTTCGGGAGCCATGTCCTTACGGGGCATAAGCAGACAACTATTTCCTGGAGCGAGTATCGGGTTAATCGAGAGGCAAGCTGAGGCAACATGGCAGCCACAGCCAATCAAGGGCCTCAAAACGACCTTCAAACATCTCCTTTTTGTGCCCTTCTTTTTAAGGGGAGGAGCCAGCTGAGGTGGGAAACGTAAACACAGAGAAATGCTCTTTCCGATGAGCCCAAGGAGCCGGTCCTGGCTGCACCATCGCGAAGCTATGTGCCATTTTCCTTATGAAAGTGCTCGACAAAAGAAGGTCATTTTTCACACTAAATATAGCTGTGTCATGTCCTCTTTGTGGGCCTGCGACTTGTAATCGTGAGTAAAGTTAACAGAGATCTCCAGCTGTATTTCGTTCAGGAGGAGTTACTCCAGGCTGAAAATAGGAAGGTGAAAGGAAGGTGAAATAGGAAGGTGAAAGGTGAAGGTAAATAGGTTTCTGAACCTCAAAGAAAAGCTTGAAGACTTTTATAAGCAACTTGGTGCATGTTGGCTTTGTCAAGGTAGCTGTAGGCAATGGAGGCATATACAAAAGTGATAGCAAAGCCAGTGAAACAGTCTCTCAGAAGGTGAAAAGCCAGAAGAACAAACTTTCCATTCTTTAGAAAAACTGTGCTTCTTTCTCTATTTTCATATTGTCTAATTGTCAAAACAGGGCCGTGCTACAGTTTTACTGTTAAAATGTGGTAGCAATTTATTCATAAACATATTTACTATGAACTCGCGAAATCGACTACTTGTTTGATTCGTCTGAATACTCTACTTGAAAGCATTGGTTTTATCGAGCTGAGCCACAAAGGCTTTTTATTGTTCGTTTCATTCCCATTGTGTGTGTACACAGTATCATCCAGTGTTTTCAAGCAACATATTAGGGCGTACTTGACCTGTTAGCATTCGGTTTTGGAGGGCACCTCTAATATGAACTCCTGATAAGACAAATAATTGATCATGATCCCTTGAAGTTCATCTTAAAGGGAGTCTATTGTATATATTTGCACTTTGTTTTCCTTTTGTCCCTCCTGCTTGGGCCCGTACTTGGGCCTGTAGTATGTTATAAATTATCTCATTCTTCAATTGAACATCTGAGAAAAACAATTTAATATACAGTAATTTAGCACATCTAAAACTCTTTTTTGATGGACCCTTTTTACAATTTGAAAGTGTACTCCTCAGCACTGCATATTTACCCGAGTAATGGGCGCACCTGTCGTGCTTCAAGTGGAGATGCGATCCTAGCTGAACGTGCTGGGGCTTGTCTACTAGGCATGTTTAGATCAAAACAGCCGTCTCTACATTTTGCACGTCAGAGTGTCATCAATCCGCACTTGAATAGGCTGTTTGAAGTAATTGGTTAGCAGCCATTGGTTTTTCACACTGCAGGGCAAAAAAGCTAGCTTTACAATTTTTAAAAGAGTCTTATGCTTCGACTAATCAAATCCCCTTTTTGGCATGAAAAATTAGATAACAGCCCGTTTTTTGCACCGTGACAAAAAAACATCTCATGCAAAAGGTACAAGCCGCCTGCTGGTCCCTGTGAAGGTAGGGTGCAAGCATGTTTTCTTTATGCTCAAGTGTGAATTGTCCACTGCCCTTGTAGATTTTCACTCGTACATAGGACATATGATGTGCGGGGTGATGTTACTAATACAGAATTTTTATCGAACATCACAGCAACAATGCACCTATAGTGTCCATGTAGTTGATATTGCAAAAAAAATGAGTCATGTGTGGCACCAAACAACACCTCTTTTTAAGAGCAAAAAATTCGTACCCTGTCCACATGGAGGCAGACAAGCTCAGCTGAGCCATTGTTGGGCGTGGGCACGACTTTAGCAAGTGCTGCCTTTGTCGGGTTCGTTTCCTACAGAAAGAGAAATCGAGAAAAAAAAAGTTTATGACTACAAGAAGAATACTTAACAGCATCATTACCACGATCACTACATTAGCAGAACTTTCAGTGCTAAGCACAATACCAGTGTTGCGTTCTTTGTAGCAACAAAGGCGATTCTGCTTCAATACAATTTTATCCGCAGTCAGTGAATCTCTGATGTACTTTCATGTACTAAGCTGCAAAAATGCTCCAAAATGAAATGATATACCTAATGAAAAAGACGGCTGCTATATATCAACCACACATTTGCGAGAGCAACATCATCATGACTGACGCAAGGTGGACTTCATCTAGCCTGTTCAACTCAGTGTCAGTTATGAATATTTATTCTACGAAACCCTATGCAATTTAACAAAGCCTATATCACGACATGACCAGAGAAGGATTGGCAGCATCTGGCCACTACCTCGCACATGCATACGTCAATTAACTCACGGCCGTCACTCCCCAGCAGCTGCGAAGCAACTGACCATGGCGGCGGTCAGATCTGCAACGCAGCAGAGGGTGCTAAGAATCTCTGGATCCGGACAGGCCACCATTGGAACCTGAACTTGGCAACGTTAAACGCTAGAACCTTATCTAGTGAGGCAAGTCTAGTTGTACTATTCGAGGAGCTAGAGGGCATTAAATAGGATGTAATAGGTCTCAGTGAGGTTAGGAGGACAGATGAAGCCTATACAGAACTACAGAATGGGCACGTCTTTTGCTATCGGGACTTGGCTGACAGAAAAGAAGTGGGAATGGGGTTCCTTACCCACAGAAACATAGCTGGCAACATAGAGAAATACTATAGCATTAAAGAAAGGGTGGTAGGTATCGTAATTAAACTCAATAAGATGTGCAAGATGAAGGTGGTACAGGCTTATGGGCCTACGTCCAGTCATGACGACGCATCAGTTGAAAGCTTCTATAAGACGTGGAATCGGCAATGAGTAAAGTAAAAACACAGTATACTATACTTATGGGAGACTTCAATGCAAAAGTAGGGAAGAAACAAGCTGGAGACAAGGCAGTACGAGATTATGGCATCGGTACTAGAAATGCCAGAGAGGAGCTACTAGTAGAATTTGCACAACGCAATAATATACGAATTTGGGATACCTTCTACCAAAAGCAAGAGAATCGTGAGTGGACATGGAGGAGCCCTAATAGGGAAAACAAGAATGAAATAGACTTTACACTGAGTGCACACCCAGGCATCGTGCAGGATGTGGAATTGCTTGGCAAGGTACGATGCAGTGACCACAGAATGGTACGGTCCCGAATTCCCCTAGACTTGAAGAAGCAGCGACAGAAACTGATACGCAAGAAGCAAATCAATGAGCTAGCACTGAGAGGGAAAGTACAGGAATTCAGAGTCTCACTTCAGAACAGGTACTCTCCTCTTATCGAGGAAAACAGCCTTAGAGTTGATGCAATGAATGTAATCTGACGAGTATCATAACGGAGTGTGGAGTAGAAGTTGGAAGTACTGTAGTTAGACAGGACACTGCAAGCAGTCCCAAGAAGCAAAGAATCTCATTAAGGAGTGTCAAAGCATGAAAGCCTCATGTACAACAGACAAAATAGAGTTGGTAGAGCTTTCACAGTTGATTAACAAGCGATGTAAGAGGGTATAACGTGGAGAGAATTGAACACACTCTGAAGAACGGAGGAAGCATCAAAGCAGTGATGAGAAAACTTGGGATAGGCGAAAACCAGATGTATGCACTAAGGAACAAGGAAGACAAAGTAACTACCAATATGGATAGGATAGTAAAATTAGCAGAGGATGTTTTTAGAGATCTGCTCAGTAGCCAGCACAACCACAACCTTAATATAAGATCTAGCAGTAATCCAGATGACACCCCACCAGTAATGATAGAAGAAGTCAGAAAAGCCTTGGAGAGCATGTGAAGAGGCAAAGCTGCTGGTGAGGATCAGGTAACATCAGATCTGCTGAAAGATGGAGGACAGATTGTGTTAGAAAAACTAGCGACCCTGTTTACGAGGTGTCTCCTGACGGGAAGAGTCTTGGAAGAATGCTAACATCATCCTAATACATAAGAAAGGAATTGACAAGTACTTGAATTACAAGCCGATCAGCTTGCTTTCCATAGTATACAAGCTATTTACAAAGGTAATTGCTAACAGAATTATTTCTATTTATCGCGTGCTTACAGGAGGTTTTCAGAGGCCTACAATGGGAACAGTTAGGCATAAGAGTTAATGGAGAGTACCTTAGTAACCTGCAATTCGCCGATGACATCGCACTGCTGAGTAACTCAGGAGACGAATTGCAACTCCTGGTTACTGAGTTGCAATTCATGATTACTGAGTTGCAATGATTACTGAGTTACAAGGACAGCAGAAAGGTGGGTCTTGAAATTAATCTGCAGAAAATGAAAGTAATATACAAGAACCTCACAAGAGAACAGCACTTCCAGATAAGTAATAGTGCGCTTGAAGTTGTAAAAGACTATGTCTACTTAGGACAGGTATTAACCGCGGAGCCGAACCACGAGACTGAAGTAACTAGAAGAATAAGAATGGGGTGGAGCACATTTGGCAAGCACTCTCAAATCATGACAGGTAGATTGCCACTATCCCTCAAAAGGAAGGTATCTAACAGCTGCATCTTGCCGGTACTTAGCTACGGAGCAGAAACCTGGAGACTTACAAAGAGGGTTCAGCTTAAATTGAGGACGATGCAGCGAGTAATGAAAAGGAAAATGGTAGGTGCAACCTTAAGAGACAAGAAGAGAGCAGAGTGGATTAGGGAACAAACCGGGGTTAAGGATATCATAGTTGAAATCAAAAAGAGGAAATGGACATGGGCCGGGCATGTAGCACGTTGACAGGATAACCGCTGGTCATTAAGGATAACTAACCTAGAGAAGGCAAGCGGGTTAGGGGGAGAAAGAAGGTTAGGTGGGCGGATGAGATTAAGAAATTTGCAGGTATAAATTGGCAGCAGCAAGCACAGGATCGAGTTGACCAGCAGAACATGGGAGAGGCCTTTGTCCTGCAGTGGACGTAGTCAGGCAGATGATCATATCATGACAACATCTCAACATCTTCAGCAACAAAACAAGCTTAACAAATCAAAAGGAACAGCCTGTCATGTGCCTCTCCTGTTTACAGGGCACTGCAGGATTTGTGCTTCCATCTTTCAATGCTGCTGAAACATGGACAAGTGAGCAAAAAGTGCAATTTGCAGTTCTATAAAAAAAACAATAATTGATTAACAATTCACAGAGTATAGGATCGAGCATGCGAAGAGATTTCAGGATGTTATGATTGTTGCTAACTATCCCAAATAATTAAATACTTATTGAAATTGTGAAGCGCCACTCACTTCTGAGGTTGCGCTGTACGACTTAGTAGCACACACGTTCGATTCTTGCTCATGAATTAGCACAGCATTTATGTTTGAGTTGGTGACACTGCAGCGGGAAAGCCTGTGCAATGACACCTTCCATCATGAAGCAATGCAATGCGTCCTCGAAGCAACATACACTGTTTCGCAGCACGCCTAAGTATATGCCATTATGTCGTTCCACAAGAGATTGACAAGGGTCCAAAAATTGATAGATACTAAGGATTTCATTAAGTATTTTATATTTCGTGTACATGCCACCCAGTAGCCCAACAGTGAACACTTTTTTTTATTAAGTGCATGAATGCTGCTAAAATGGCCATCAATTTCCCTGTAGAGTGGTGAAAATGCATCGGAATACCACCCTTTCCTTTGCCAACCCTATCTAGCTGGGACAAAGTAGCACATGTCATGATAAAGAATGCGCTAAAAAAAAGCTGCTGAAATCGAAAACTTGAATATTAACCTTATTCAACACCTTTTCAGGACTTCCACAAGGTTAGTATGGCATGTCAGTTTTTACTGACACTGACTACATCCAAGAAAACCATTCGATCCGTTTGTTAGGTATGCTCTATGCAATACTTGTAGCTTCGGGTTCATAGAATATTGAATGCCGAAACATTGATTTTGTAGCAATGTGTACATTAAGCTGAATGGGTTGTAAAACTCTATTGATTGTCTGGCAGATTAATGGCCCGAGCGCAGGTCTTCCACATCGGGATGTCAAGGCCTTGCCTCTACACTGCTTCACAGGCCTGCCCAGAGTTGGTAGGCTAGCTTCGAGCTGCGCAGAGTGGCTTCCCAACTCGCAGAGTGAGCATTAAGATAAGATCCAGCGTCATTTCTTTGGCATGTATTACATGAATGTCAGTAGCCCACATTGGCATGCTTTCTTAACAATAAAGTCACTGCCCAGCTCGGCACCAAGGAATTGAAACCAAAATGTTGTCATACATAATGCATTCTTGAATCATTTACAAACAACTCGATTTCTTTAGCATAGCATGTAACCTGCTTCCTAGAGCAACAAGATCATTTTAAAACAAAGAACATAGAAGCCAAAAGTTAAACGTCTCAACCCTTTGAACAAAGCAATGGTGAGCATTCAACAGAAAAGTTCCGAGCTGTCTTCTGCGATTTTGAGCTATTCCTCGAACCTGCTCATAAAAATGTAGTGGAGCACTTTTCGAGCCCTTCAGGAAGGAAGTGATTAAAGGAAACGACAGCCAGCTAGAATGTGCGACTATATGCTTGGGGTAATAACAATCAAAGATATTTTTGTCATGACTTAAATAATATTTATATTTAAAAACTGCAGACACAAGAACTGGTATGTCATGCCGCCAAATTGGTACACCTCAAAGGTGTCATTCAGATTGTCGTACATAATCTGCCATTGTTTCGGCACAATTAATGCTTCATATTTCAGTAGCCAAATTATTAGGAATCCCCGCTTAATTCTGTGCCGGTTATAAGGTAAGAAAGGTTGACACTGAGATATTGCACTGCCTTTGTGGCGACTAGTAGAACCAAAAACCTGCGTCAGGCCACAGGTGTATACTATGCGCAGCACGCACACTTATGTAGTAAGCCACAGCGTGTGAACACAAACCGCAGGAACACAGGCTTAAAGGGGTACTGGACCCTCCACTGTACTGCGTCAGTGGAGGGTCCAGGCCCTCACGATCAAATACCATGTAGTGGTAAGCATGCATGTGACATGAAACGTTAATTACAATGTATTTTTAAAAATTAGTATCAGTTCGTACTGTACCTTGACGTTACACAATGCAAGCTTCTCGACACATGAAACATGTCGCGACGCATGCCGTGCCTCTGCGACTCCACTGACGACACTCAAGTGATCATTTTGTATGTTTGGGTGCCCGATATCAACTCTAGCCTGTTGGTGTGAGAATGCTGCACAACTAGGAAACAAAGTGATGATTGAGAGACCCACAAACCATGTGGCTACGTGTCACTTTGTGTCTTCCCGATGTCCATGTCTCAGTTGCCCAACTATGCATTATTCCGAGCTGCACACTTGCTCCCGGCCATCTCTGTATGAGATATCTGTACGACAAAGTAAAATCAGGTCTAAAGCTTGCTATCAGTACACCCTTTCTTTTCGAGAGATTGTCTCACTTGTTTTCTCGTATTTAACTACACTCGCCAACCACTTTGCGGCCCATACTGGACATACGACTCTGTCAGTGATAGAGCATGAAAAATTCCAATCAAAAATGTTCTACGCTTATACAGGCTGCGCTAAATGTAGGCCCAAGTAGCTCAAGCACATTTATACCATCATATTAAATAGCTGGGTGATTGTACTCTTATAACCTCATAACGGCAATGAGTATCTGTGCACATGAGCGTTCTTAAAGCAGTACACTGTCATAAACGACTCATTTTTAAAGTCACACCGACACATAAAAATAGCAGAACCAACTCGTGACATATACACATGCTACCAATGATTCCGATGATTGCTGCACCATTTTACTTGAGACTCCCATACTGAGTTCTATTAACCTGCACTACATAAACATGATTTATTGATATGTGGGGTTTAACGTCCCAAAACCACTATATGATTATGAGAGATGCTGTTGTGGAAGGCTCCGGAAACTTCGACCACCTGGGGTTGCACCCAAATCTGAGCACACAGGCCTACAGTATTTTCGCCTACATCGAAACTGCAGCCGGGGTTCGATCCAGCGACCTGAGGGTCAGCAGCCGAGTACCTTGGCCCTTAGACCACTGCTGCACGGCTGCACTTCATTTACAGGCTCACAGGGTGCGGCCTCCTGCCATATATTTCAGCGGCACAGCAATAAAATTTTTTCAACCACACCGTTATTTTCAAGAGATGCAGGTCAGGTGAAGCACTGGTTCACAATATTTTTGCACGGGAACGCGTAGCGCGCAGGCTACGCGTTCCCGTGTTCCCTTTTATAAAAATTGACACTGCACCTACTGCTACAAAGCTAACACGAATAGCAGATTGCAGCATCAGTAGTTCAGGTGGTGCGGGCGAAGGCGCGCGCCACCTGAACACACGTCTGCGTGATCACATGTCTGTTATACTACGAGGGTGGCGTAACCATGAAATACGCGTGAAAACATCGTGGTACTATGATAGTGGATAGTCATGATGAATAGTGTAAAGCAAAAACTTGTCTTTTTGTTTGCACTGGCCATACTACAACTCCCTCAATTTTCTACTTTTTTACGGTCTATCTAGGCCGATGACCCACGTGGCTCCCTAGCTAGGTAGGTGCCAGCCCCAGCGCCTTTTTGGAAGGTATTCACAATGGGCTTTCAGGTTGCGGGCAGCGCTTGTCAAGCGGCTCGCACCATATGTATGAGCGCAAAGGTATACAGGCGTTACTTGCACAGTAGAATACGAAACACTTTGAGATAAAGACTAGGTTAACAGCCAAGTAAAGGTTGCCATCGCAACGCATGGATGAAACAGCTTGCTAGCAAGCTGGCCACTGAAAACCTTACCCTTCTACAAGACAGCAGGCAGCGAACGTGCACAGACCAGTGACAAAACAAGCACGTCAGTATGTGCACGACTCCTAGGCAGGCGAGCGCAATAAGTCCAGCTTCATAGTACTCAGACACACCATACACACACGTCCACAGGTACAGCCACGCTGTGTACAAAGTCAAGAACGGGCTCACGCAGCCATCCAGGAGGAAAGGTTTTCGCGTGTGTAACGAGATGCGCTGCACCAGCTCATCGACACACGCAGCCGGCGGCGCCATGTTGACCAGACCACAGAACACCTACCAGACGGTAGCCGCCTGCTAGCTCTGTCCACTTCCTCCGTTTGGTAACCATAGGCAGCCAACACAGCCGCTGGAGAGAAACACACGCGGGCCGCTACAGAAGGCGGCTTTTCTAGGAGAAAGCGCGTGACGGTGGTAGTTTCAGTTGGGGCCGCAGGGGCGCTACAGAGCGGGGATAGCGAAACGGTTGCGGATGACATATCATAGCAACCGTGATGACGTCATTTTCTCCACATTTATCACGTAGCGCACTAGCTGGGCAAGCCCTCTCCTCTCATTCGTGTGGGGCTCACTTTTCTTTTCCTTTCTACTCTCAAGAATTACTCCCCTCGACCAAGTACAGCTCTCCTGCCAGCCGCGAACAGCAGCCCCACTGTCGTCTGCACTACCAGGTGGCTTTTGGTGTCGAGAGTAGTGGCTCAGCTGACAGTCACCCGTTTAACGAGGCTACGAAAAATGTGGTTTTTACAGGCAACGCTAGGGTGGCTGAAATGCGCAGATGTGAAAAGCGAGCCGTGTTTCCCTTGGCGAGCAGTGTCGTGGTGTGCCAAATCTCCGCTAGACCTTGAATTAGCGCGGCAATCGGAGGCTCTGCTGCTAGCGTGGTGGAGACGGCTGCAGGTGCAGCGCAGTGTACGCCGGGGGAGGCTGCTGGTGACTCGCGGCAAGTGCTTCACGGCATCGTTGGTGTTCCGCGTGGTGTGATTACTTTGTTGTGTTTGCCCTTAAAAGACTAAAGGGCACCTACAAAGAAGAAAAAAAAAACACCGTGGACTTGTTTTGTGCCAGAGTGTAACGCGGGATACAGATCGTGGGCTGAAAAATTTTCCCTTTTTTTGTGCGTTCTGGCATGCAAAGACAGGTTAGCGAAATAGGAGCGCACCATCGCAAGCGTGGACAAAGCGCTCCAGGAAAATTCCGCCGTGAGCGAAAAACATTTTGACGCATGGTAAATGTTTTGAATTTATTTAAGGGCAGAAAAGACTTGTGTGCATGCATGCATGGCATCAGCAAGGGAGGATATTGAACTCTTTGTGGCGCTCTTAACACCTCGAGCATCGCTTTTCGATAAATAGATTTATTTATCGGCAAATGAAAATACTGGGCGCTTTGTGCCGCTCTCAACACCTCGGGCATTGCTTTTCAATAAATAGATTTATTTAGCTGAAAATTATGTCTTCTCGCTTGGTTTTAAGATTCAGCGGGCAATATTTCGTGCATATTGTGGAAGGACAGGAAGAATGTAGCGTAACAAGATTAGTTTAAGAGATGATGCGGTACCCACCTTATTCCCAAGCCTGCCCAAATATATATCGAAGAGTTTGCCTTAAGAACGAAAAGTACGAATTGCTGCTTCATTGGACTACGTACCAGCAAAGAAGTGGCCCGATTACCCTAGTATGTTGGAGGATCGCCCAAATGACTCGACAAGCTGTCAAGGCAGGAGACTAGAGATTGGGATCTAAAGGGACTTCTGTACCGTCAGAGTCTCTGTAAAACCTGGTAGAGACTATGGAAACCAAGTTGACACATGTGTTTAGCACAGTACGCCTGCATTCGAATTTAGTACCCAGTCTTCTACGATCTCTAAGCAGTTTCCAGAAATCGGCTGCACTGAACATTGCAAAGAGTTGAACAAAGCAGTGGGCAGATTATTTTGCGCGGCGAGAGTTTTTTGTTTGTTTTTGAAAGGTCTGAACCAAGCAAAAAGCGAGAAAAAAGTGAAGCGATTCAAGCCCCGTGTCACGTAACAAGAAATGTCCGTTAGTGACTTACTGTAATAAATTTTGTTGCAGCCATGAAACTAAATGTTGTCTCAGTTTCTACACATGTTTCTGAATACCGTCTCAAGTGTAATACAAGTCCAGCATTGAGAAAATGGCAATGCGTAACTACACTCGGTAAGTCGCACTGTCCAGGCAGATTTAGCAGCAAATGTCCAAATCTATCGCGGGTTAGCACAAGGCAATGTTGGCAAACTAGCATCGTCAAAGATACCACGCTTCGCTAAAGCAAGCTTTTTTTTTACTCCGTTAAGGCGTTGTTCAAAGTTATAAAAAAGAAAACCGTTTTGGTTTCACCAAGCATATAAAGAGTGGTGCTGTCGGAACGACGCTCCATCGAAAACTTCACTCTAATAAAATGTTCGTTTGGCGGAAGGTGCGTGTATTCATAATTGGTGAAATTGCTGTTTGATACTCACATTGATAAAACTCTTGTACTGGCGAAAATCACGAAATGACCATCGCGGGTGCATTGCAACGAAGAATGCTGGCAGTGCCTCCGACTACAGCGCCACCACTGCAGGCTCGCGAGCGGGAGCCACCTTGAAGCGGCCGCTTTTCACACCTACCAAGTCTAGCCACCCTAGCAACGCCTCCTAGATTTCTTGTGCCTGCCGGATGAGCGCAAAACAGCAGTCATCTATGGCGGCGCTACCTGCGTAGGGGTCTACGTAGGAGCCTACGTTGGGTCTATCGATGGCCTACCGAGTGCAGGTCGTGCAAGGTCGAGCAGGTGTATTGGTGCAGAAGCAGCGCGCCGCGCAACAAAAGATAAATTTTTCTTTATTTCTTTGTGTTTGTGAACACCATTATTATTTTTTTCTCCTAATTAATAATTTGCGTTGCAAGTACTGTAGGTGTGGGACACGGGCAACGTTGCAGTGACGTTGACCACGTGAACGGGGTAGGCGGCTCTTTTGAAGGATTTCAGGGTGCCAGGTTAGTTGTTAAACAGAGAGAGAGAGAGATAAAGATGCAAGGAAAGGCAGGGAGGTTAACCAGACGCACATCCGGTTTGCTACCCTGCACTGAAAAAGGGACGAAGGGGAGAAAAGAGGTTGCACAGAGAAATGTTTCCAAAAAACAAAAAACCAGCTCGAACTGAACACGAATGGGACCTACTGAGAGTCTACTAGCGAAATTGAACACGTGTGGGTGCGGGCTAGGTGGCAGCTTCTACCAGTTGTTGAGGTAGGAGAGTTAGCGGAGGCGGCTGGATAGCGCGATAAGAGTTGAGCTTAGGGCTGTCGGGCGCTTGGTCCAATGGTCGGGCGGGCGATGGCTAAGGAGGCAAAGAAAACCACGGCGAGAGTGAGCTGGTGCAGTGCGAAGAATGCAAGCACTGGTGCTACTTGGACGAGAGAGAAATCTCGAGTTTGGCCGACGCGCAGAAGCCAAGCTTCGTGTGCAGGCTGTGCGAGGCACTGAAGGCGGCCGTGCAGCGCATGGAGGCTAGCATCAAGGGCCTTCAGGGGGAGCTTAGGGCAGAGCGGGAGCAGAGGATAGAACTCTAAAAACAGCTCGGAGCGTCGCGTCAGCGGGAAGAGGCTACCACAAGCCTATTAGAGCAAATAAAGGGTGACCTTCGAAAAGAACGGGAAGGGCGGACCGAGCTCGAGCAGCGGGTAAAGGAGCTAATGGCGCTTTGCCCCGGCCCCGAGTGGTGTGAGACGGAAGCGTGGGTAGCGGAGAAGGCGACAGACGGGAAGGAACAGGCGAGAAGGGAGGTCAGGGTGCCGCAGTGTCTGGCCACAGCACGGAGGCTCCGAGAACGTGCAGCTCGGTGGCGCGGCAGTCTTCGAGCAGGGCAGAAACACAGAACAGACGGCAGAGAAAGAAACAGCTGAAGCAAACAGGAAGCCGGTGATTGGAGCGTAGAAGGGTCCTGGTGGTGGGGGACTCTAACGTGGCCAGCGTTAGGGATGGCGTCTTCAAGACAGTGAAGGAAGATGGGAGAATCAGGGTGGAGGCACAGTCAGGGAAGAGCATGGTGGATGCACTGGCCAAAGCTCAGGAGGTTGTAGAGAACAACATGGAGGGCGAACATCTCGTCATTTTCCATGCTGAGCTCAATGATGTGTTGAAGGGCAAGGATCAGAACCTTCAGAGACAGTTAGAGGATGGGATGCGTAAGCTCCGAGAAGCCTCTGGGAGTGTGGATATGGTCACATGCACACTCCCAGAGGCCTGGGGCAGTCTCGTGGGATTGAAAAGAGGGTAGTGGAGGCCAATTGTGTGATCAAGGGTATGAGCCGGCAACTCGGATACAGCGTAATGGAAGTTAACCAAGACGTGTACGAGCCCGGCGCTCGCCCCTTTGCACAGAATGGCATTCACTACAGTGGTGCGACGGGCAGGAGGGTCGGTAATAGAATGGGTCGTCAAGCCACAGATTTTTTATGGGGACCCAGAGCCCTGAGGCCAACAGTGTAGCCAAAGATGGTTCTAAAGGGGCACAAATATTCAAGTCACATGGACCCCGTGGGAGGAGAAATCGATGTAAGCACAAGGGCCGAGCTAAGTCAGACGTAGGCTATATTAACATACAGGGTGGCAGGAATAGGTTAAAGTGGGCAGAGATAGGAGAGCAGTTGAGGCAGGAGGAGCTGATGGTATATGGTGTTGTGGAGACACATCTTCGGGACATGGAGCAACCACCTTGCAATCCGGACTACGTATAGGAATATTGCAATAGAACAGAAGGCAACGAAAAGGGGGGTGGAGTTAGTGCATTCGTACATAAGAGCATGGGTTGGCAAAGAGTCAAGCGGGGATGCATGGAACATTTATGGTTAAGAGGGAAAATAGCTGGGCAGAGGACACTCCTTGGTTTGGTGTACTTGTGGACGGGAGCAAAAGGCCAGAGAGGAAAACCAAGCAATGGTGGAGTGTATATCAAAGGGCATTGAGGAATTAGGAGGAGAGTGCGAGATAATTATACTAGGAGATATGAATGCGCACATAGAAGATATGGATGGGTATACTGACTCAACAGGCAAATTAATCATGGATATGTGTGAAAGGCATGATTTGATCATTTGCCACAGTACTGAGAAGTGTGAAGGGCAAATAACACGGGAGGTAGGAAGGCCGCAGTCAACGATAGATTACGCACTGATGTCACATAGGATGTATGATAAGCTCAGGTGAATGCACATAGATGAAGGTGGCTCCAGAAGTCTGTTTAGTGATCACCTACGTATCAAGCTAAGTTTTCGAAGAGCAGCGAAAGTGGGAAGGAGACAAGATGAGCAACTAAGAAAGGCAACGAGAAATTACTACTAAACAAATCAAGAAAGTAATCACTGAGGATAATAAAACAGTGTGGACATACACAAATCTAATTAGACTGTTTGGGCTAGAGCTTGCTAAGGCACGTGACAAGTCACCCCGGAAAAGAAGACACAAGCTCAAGAGTTGGTGGGATGAGGAAGATAAGAGAGCCATAGCAAAACATCAGGAAACATTTAGGGAACACAGACATGCTAAGCAGTGGGGTGAACCGACAGATGATGTTGAAAGAAAATAGGACCCTTCTAAATTCTAGAAGGGAAGCATCCCTCCTGATCAGTGAAAAGATTATAAAAAAGGGTGCTTAGTGGCTGGCAGAAGTACATAAAAAGGACAGAGAGGCAGCTGCAAAATTTCGGAACCATCTAAACTCCCTAAGAAATGAAACAAGCATAGAGCAAATGTTTATAACTACAGCTCAAGGTGCTAGGCTAGAAGGGGACGAAGCTACTGAATATATAAGAACAAGGGTGACAGAAAAATTTAAGCAAAGAAGTGCCTTATGCAACACAATAGACAAGGGTGGATCAAGTGGCGCCATGGCTCCATTTTCCCAACGAGAGTGGGAAAGGGCTGAGAAGAGTGTTCCGAGTAGTACATCAACAGGCCCAGATGGCATTCCAATTATGCTGATAAAGACATTGGGTCCAAAGTTTAAACAGACTTTGAGAGAGGCAGTGAGCAGAACAATAATCGATGGTGAAGTCCCCGATGGATGGAAACTTAGCAGGATGGGCATGATCTATAAAGAAAAGGGGGATAAAGCTGACATAAACAACTGCCGTCCTATAACAGTGACATCAGTGGTCTACAGGCTGGCGATGCAGATTATAAAGGAAAGACTGCAGGCATGGATAGAGGATGAGGGTGTGCTGGGGGAACTGCAGAATGGGTTTCGGAAACACAGGAGGTGGGAATAGAATTTGTTCTCACTGACGCAGTGCATCAAAATAGCAGAAAAGGAACTCAGGTCCCTGTGGCTAGCATTTTTGCATATAAAGGGAGCGTACGATAGCGTGGTTCAAGAGGACTTGTGGGGAATACTGGACACACTAAGTGTGGGAGATTGAGTCACTAATCTTTTAAAGCAAATCTATAAAAGTAACAAGGTAGTTATAAAGCGGGAAAAACAGGTATCCATGCCCACAGAGGTGAAAAGGGGGCTTAGGCAGGGGTGTCCTCTGTCATCCTCGTTATTCATGACGTACCTACAAAGATTAGAGGCCAAATTAGAGGGAAGTGGGCTTGGCATCAACCTTTCTTTCGTAAAACAAGGAAAACTCATTCATCAGGCACTACCAGCAATAATATACGCAGATGATATAGTGCTAATGGCCGACAACAAGAAAGATTTGCAGAGATTAATGGACATCTGCGGTAATGAGAAAGATAGGTCAGAATTCAGATTCAGTAAAGAAAAATCAGCAGTTATGATTTTTAATGATAATGAAGGTTGTGAGTTTAAGATAAAGGAAGTCACGCTAGAGATAACAGATAAATACAAATATCTTGGCGTATGGATAAGCAATAGGATCGAGTACCTAAGGGAACACGAAATATACGTGACGCGTAAAGGTAACAGGAATGCAGCAGTGATGAAAAATAGAGCACTGTGGAATTACAATAGGTATGAAGTTGTGAGAGAATTTTAAGGGGTAATGGTTCCTGGGCTGACGTTCGGAAATGTGGTATTGTGCATGAGATCAGAAGTTCAAACAAGATTAGAATTTAAGCAACGCGGAATAGGTATGCTTACTTTAGGAGCTCACGGGAATACACCAAATCAGGGAGTACAAGGTGATATGGGATGAATATCGTTTGAGGGCAGAGAAGTTAGCAGCAAGATAAAATTTGAGAAGTGATTGAGAGAAATGGGAAAAGAGCGTTGGGCTGGGAAGGTTTTCAGCTATTTGTACATGAAGAATGTCGTTAGAAAATGGAGAAAGCGAACCATAAAATTGACTGGTAAATACTTAGAAAACACCAGGTGGCCAAACCAAAAAGAACTATCGGTTAAGAAGAAAGTGAAGGAAATGGAGACTGACATGTGGAGAATTGGCATTATTAAGAAGTCCGCACTAGAGATCTATAGAACTTTTAAGCAGGAAATCGCCAAGGAAAGGATCTATGATAATACTCGGGGTAGTTCTCTACTCTTTGAGGCCAGGACGGGAGTATTGCAAACCAAGACATATCGGGCCAAATACGAAGGGGTAGACACGGTGTGCAGTGCATGTGGAGAGGAGGAGGAAACTGCCGAACACTTGATAATGATCTGTAAAGGGCTTCACTCTATAGTTCAGGATGATGGCGCAGAGTTTTTCAAAGCACTGGGGTTTAGGGACAGGGAGGACAAAATAGACTTTATGCAGGTAGAATTAACTAGGAGAAGGTTATCTGATTGGTGGCTAAACTCAAGGCACAAATGAAAATTAAACGCTTTACTGCAAAGTACCATTCCTAAACTTCACTATTTAAAGGGAAAAAAGATAAATCTAGCGATTAGTTCACTATGTATTACGGCTAGGTGGCGTTAGCCACCGCCCGATCTAAAGGGTACAGCCACATCCATCCATCCATTCAAGGGTCTTTGTACTTGGCCTTTGATATGGGCAATTTTGGCGTTTGCTACTAATTTCAGAGGATGCCTTGTATTAAAAAAGCTGCTTGCTGAATAATGGCGTTACTTACGTAGGGTTAATTATAATTACGTTTGCGCTTTTTAAAAACTTTTTACGTTATTTTTGTTGCATATAAGCTCCAAAAACGTAAAAACCTATTTGAAGACACCCCTACTAGAGTGAAGCCACCACCGTAGTTCCAACGACTGCCGCTCCCCTAGTGACCGCCTATAATCCGGCAGGCACGGGAAATCTAGGAGGCGTTCTTGCAGGCAACTACAAAAAGTTGCAGCACCGAATGTCAAATATTCCGATAAACAATCTGGGTAGCATAATAAAACCGGCTGGTGGTCGATAAACTTTAAATCAAGAAAACTTTTTTTTTGAAGGAACGCGCGTACAATTAGTCAATTACGCAGTTGGCGGGCACACGTGTGATTGCCGCATTTTCGTACATTTGCCGGTGCCGGTTTTGCACCTTTTGAATTACGTTCGTTTATTTCTTTTTTGTGAGGCCCACGTGACGGCTTTAAGCTCTCCCGTAGTAAAGTACCACAGAGAAACATACTATTTAAAGAGTGGCCACTCGAGTATTTTTTGCGGTCCAGCATATAGGCTCAGACCAACCGCTAGATGGCGGGCCCAAGCTCGCTACTTTTAAGCAGGAAACTGCCAAGGAAAGGATCTATGATAATACTCGGGTTAGTTCTCTGCTGTTTGAGGCAAGGACGGGAGTACTGCGAACCAAGACATATCGGGCCAAATACGAAGGGGTAGACACAGTATGCAGTGCGTGTGGAGAGGAAGAAGAAACTGCCGAACACTTGATAATGCTCTGTAAAGGGCTTCACCCTATAGTTCGGGATGATGGCGCAGAGTTTTTCAAAGCACTGGGGTTTAGAGACCGGGAGGACAAAATAGACTTTAAGCAAGTAGACTTAACTAGAAGGAGGTTATCTGATTGGTGGCTACAGTCAAGTCACGAGTGAAAATTAAACTCTTCACTGCAAAGTACGAATCCTCAAACTCACTTTTTAAGAAAAAAATAAATATAGTTTTGGGTTCATTAAGTATTACGGCTTGGTGGCGCTAGCCACCGCCCGATTTAAAGGGTACAGCCATATCCATCCATCCATCCATCCATCCATCCATCCATCCATCCATCCATCCATCCATCCATCCATCCATCCATCCATCCATCCATCCATCCATCCATCCATCCATCCATCCATCCTACTCTTTTGTCACGACCTATAATAGCCGCCTCAGGAGGTCAATTGAAACCCAAGTTTGGCATCATTTTTTTGCAAAGTAAAAACTTAATTTATTTATGCTATTTACCATAGCCGCTTTACAACGTGTCCCGTGAGGACGTTTAATGAATGTTTTACCACAAAATTAGTGAAGTCGATCTGACTGAATAGTGTTGTTTTTCTGCATTTATTTTGCACAAAGAAGACACATTCATTCAAAGAGATGTGAGCTGCATCGATTGATAGCGCATGTATAACTTAACAGCATTAAAGTGCGGGTCGTGGTGAGATTGCAAAAAAAAAAAAACTTGCTTTACACATACTTCACGTTTGAATGTACACTGTCGTTCTTTTTGAAAGGGAACACGTGAACGCATGGCCTGTGCTCAGCGGCGGCTGCCTGCAGCGCCATCAACCGACAAGCGAAGAAAGCACGTTCGCTATTCGTGTCATCTATGGCCAAGCAAGATAACGAGTTATGACCAGTAGACAAGCACTGCTAGATTACGTTCCCTGATCGCTCACGCGGTGAGTGATATCCGACGATTACTGTAGTTTGCGCCATGGTCACGAACAACGTTTGATATGTTGGCAGTCTGCAGGTGTGAGCACTTAGAGTGTGCAATCAAGCAGCTCTTGTCTACCCGCCATAACTTATTAGTTTTTTTTTTGGCAACAGATGCCACTGAAAGCGAACGTGTTTCCCTTTGCTCTTGGTTGATGGTGCTATAGGCAGCCGCCGCAGAGCGCAGGACACGCGTTCGCGTGTTCCCTATCATAAATGACGACAGTGTACATTGTACCGACAATAAGCAACAAACATTGACACATGGGCAGGCAATTCAAAACGTCTTTCAAAAGTATAATGAAGAGATAGCAAAGCACCTATATGTTGGCACACTTTTCACCAGTCCAGGTTAAAGCAATGTATGGAATAAGCTTTGCATGTATACAGACGTACGGTGTAAAAATAAGTTAGGCACTGACACTCGCCGCTCAGCGTAAGGAGATGGCGCGGGCATATTGTGTTCGCCGATGACCTTGAGGTACGAGTAGTTTCCGTCGCGAGAGTTGAGATGGCGCTACCATATGACATGTCAGGTATTCGCGCACTCACTTTCATCGCGAAAGCCGGCAAAGCACTGAATATTGATAACCTCCGTCCCATATTTCTCACGTCATGCGCTGGTAAGGTGATGGAGAAGGCCATACAAATATGGCTAACCGAATATCTAGAAGAACGGAAGCTCTTTCCTGACACTATGTACAGCTTTTGTCCCCATTTGTCAGCGCAAGACATCCTCCTCCAACTAAAACACGAAATTGTCAACCTACCTAGCAGTACCACTCAAGCGGAAAGGCCCCTTCTCGCAATTGATTTCAAGGGTGCCTTTGACAATGTTCGGCACCTCACTATCTTGGAAAGCTTACAGGAACTTAAGTGTGGTCCAAAATTATATGCATATGTGCGGGACTTCCTTACAGACAGACAAGTCACTATCCGCATAGGGGACCTTAAATCTCAACCCATCTCCATGGGTGATTTCGGTACTCCCCATGGCGCTGTCCTTTCCCCTCTCCTCTTCAAAATCGCCCTCATGCGCCTCCCGGAGACCCTAAATGAAATTTCGCAAGTATGCCACGCCATATTTGCTGATGACGTCACAATCTGGAGCCGGTATGGTAACCTGGGTTAGATAGAAGAAGCCTTCCAAGAGGCCGCCTCCATCGTAGAATAGATAGGACACAAGAGTGGTCTGAAGTGGTCCCCCACCAAACCAGAAATCCTAGTATATAGAAATAAGGCATCTGACAATACATCCCTCAACGTACAACTCAATGGAATGCAAGTTAAAGAGGTTGAAAGCACCGAATTCTGGGGGCCCACTTCAATAATCAGGGCAACAACTCATTTGCTTTACATAAACTTCAAATGTCCTGCCTACAAATCTCTCGCATGATTAGTAGGGTGGCTAACCGACGACGAGGGATGAAAGAACACGACATAATGCGACTCATTCAGGCAATAATTACCAGTCGCATAACCTATAGCTTTCCTTACCTGATGGTCTTGAAAGCAGACGAGTACAAAATAGACAGAGTCATACGTGTGACTCTCAAGAAGGTTCTGAACCTTTCCCCGTGGACACTCATGAAACGTCCGCTTCAAATGGGGATCCGCAATATCGTATAATAACTATTCCATGCACACCACACGAATCAAGTCACGTGCCTCGCCATCACTAAAATGGGACAAAAAACACTATCAGATGATGATGATGATAGTAGATTTTATTGGCGCAAGGGCAACTCAGGCTAAAGAGCGCCAAGCACACGGTTTTTGGTCGGTATGATTATAGAAAGTCTGCTCAGGGTCGCAAGAATAAAAGAGTGGAGCATAGGGTTTAAACTTAGGTGTAGTGACTATGTGTGATGGGTTTAAAACGGGCTATGCTTATGGGTTTTACAGAGTCATGCAGTATCGGCAACAGTCCTTGTCAGGACAAGGAGTGAGTGCTGCATGATATTTAATAAAAAAGTATCAGCGGTTCCCTCAAGATTGAGAGGAGGCTGAGATTAGTGAGATTATGTTATGGAATGTAGAAAGCCTACACTACCTAAAAACTTTAAGACCACTTTTGGGGGGAACAAGGGATCGTCTTCAAGAAAAAAAATGCCGCCATATCCACGAAGTGAATGATGATGAGTGGGCGAAGCTCCGGAGGTAAACCTGGTAAACCATGAATCCTCCGTACATTTTGCCCACTCGATTTTATTGCAACGCTCCCCCTAGCGTACGTCGCCGCACTATATCGAACGATGACACGCGCCATATGTGGCATCATTCCTATTTTATAACACCTCGCATCTTTCATAATCAACTACACGTACCGCCGTCTAGTTTATAACATCTTGCATCTTTTGGACGGACGGACGGACGGATGGATGGACGGACGGACGAATGGACGGATGGATGGACGGACGGACGGACGGACGGATGGATGGATGGATGGATGGACGGATGGACGGATGGATGGACGGACGGATGGACGGACGGACGGACGGATGGACGGATGGACGGATGGATGGACGGATGGATGGATGGGCGGATGGATGGACGGATGGACGGACGGACGGATGGACGGACGGACGGACGGACGGATGGATGGATGGATGGATGGATGGATGGATGGATGGACGGACGGACGGATGGACGGATGGACGGATGGATATGGCTGTACCCTTTAGATCGGGCGGTGGCTAGCGTAATACTTAGAACTGAACGAGAGGTGGCTACATACAGGGGACGCACAGCCGACGCCTTAAGGAGCTTCGCTCCTAAAAAAAATTGTGGGTGAGGCGGAATGCGTCATTTGCACAGCTTTGTGAAATGACACACTCTCTCTGGTTCGAGGTACGAACAGATAATTAGAACGTGAACGACAGACAGCGCATCGGCACATTTTGCACAATGTGGTGCTGGAGAGTTTTTTAAAAGGTGCGAGTGTGTTGCACGTGTATGACCGATCCTGAGTCTGCACAGTGCAACCTCTTGATGCTTGTTACGTTTTTCAGTCACATATCTTTATATTCTAGGCTTTACTAAGTGCAGTTTGCATTTGCTGCGTTCCATTCTTCTTGCTATTGTCTACTCATTCGGCTTCTGATGAGTAGCCTCAGGTCCTCATACGGGATTCTGTCTACGTCAACTGATTGGCGGAGTGCAGCTGACTTCGCAAGTTTGTCCGCTATCTCATTCCCAGCTATGTTGCAGTGTTCCGGAATCCAGCATAGCGTGGTTTTGATCTTGGATTTGCGGGCTGACATGATGCATTTTATATGTGTATTAGTAACTGGGTTTTTGAGTATCTTAGTGGAGGACAGGGCAGTCACTGTACTGGGAAAATCTGTGTATATGATTGAGGCTGGTTCTTTCTCCTTTAAAATGTGTCTTACAGCTATAGGTATGCCATAGCATTCTGCAGTAAATATGCTGGTATGTTCGTTCATTGTTCTAGATTCAGAGAAAGCGGGACTATGTGCCGCACATGCGACTGTGGAGGACTTGTAGGCATCAGTATAATACTCAGCACGCCTGTATTTGGCCTGCAGGTACTTGAAGTGTTGATCGATTGCGTCTGGGAGGCCATTTTTTCCTACCTCTAGGAATGACAAGTCGCAATCGATAGCCTGCATTTCCCACGGCACCACAGTGTCCTTGAGAGAGGTTAGTTGAAGATTGGAGACCGGTATGTGCATATTTTCAAAGTGTGAGGTCACTCTGAGGGGATACAATGGCGTAGCTGATAGGCGCCTCAAAAGCAGGTGTGCGTTTGATGTATCCTGCAATAGTGCACGAGCTGGGTGGTCGACATGGGAAAGCACCTTGGTGGCATACGTGACACTTGTGAACTGACGTCGCCGTTCTAGTGACCACCGGTTTGTCTCAACATACAGGCTGGCTGTTGGGCTGGTTCGGAAAGCACCGCTGGACCGCTGAAGCCCAAGGTGGTGCACTGGGTCAAGCATCTTCAGTGCAGATCTTGACGCTGACTCGTAAACCACCGAGCCATAATCGATACGCGATAGCGCTACACTGTTGAGAAGGTTCAATAGACAGTCACGGTCTGTGCCCCATGACTGATGCGAGAGAATCTTGAGCAGGTTTAAGGCTTTCAAGCATTTAAGTCGTAGCTGTTTGATATGTGTAACAAAGCTGAGGTTTTCATCAACCCCAACACCTTGAAACTTGTGATCTTTTTTAGTAGCTATGGTTTGCCCATTAATTGAGACGTTCAGGGACGGCCTTATGCCACGTAGTTTTGAAAAGAGTACGCAAACAGTTTTGTCACAGTTAAACTTAAAACCATTTTTGCTGCCCAACTTGAGAGCTTATTTACTGCCAACTGAATCTGACGTTCACAGATGGCTAGGTTGCACGATTTGAAGCTGATCTGATTGCCATCCACATATACAGAGTAGGAGATTGTTTTAGGTAGGCTAGTGCTTATGGAGTTCATTTTTACGATGAACAGTGTGCAGCTAAGAACAACGCCCTGGGGGACGGCATTTTCTGGCGTAAACCACTTTGATAATGCATTACCAACATGAACAACAAATGTACGGTCAGAAAGGTAGCTTTCAATAGTATTCAGCATTCTTCCTGACACTCCAAAAGATCGCAGTCACGGAGAATGCCATAACGCCATGTCGTGTCGTAAGCCTTTTCCAAGTAAAAAAAAATACAGATAAGCAGTGCTGTTTATGAATGAAGGCATCCCTGGCATAGGATTCAAATGATTCAAAGTTGGTCAGTTGTCGACCGGCCAGACCTGAATCCAGCTTGATGACGATCAAGGAGGCCATTGTATTCGACGTAATACATAAGGCGGCGATTCACCATTTTTTCGAACACCTTGCCCAAACAGCTGGTCAGCGCAATAGGCCTGTAACTAGAAGCAAGTGTGGCTTCTTTTCCTTGTTTAAGGATGGATATGATAACTGCCCTTTTCCAGATTATGGGTAGACGCCCAGAGGACCATACATTGTTGAAAAGAATGAGGATGACGTCAAGAGTTTCTTCGTGTAGGTGTTTCAGCATGCCGTAAGTAATCCTGTCCGAGCCAGCTGCTGAGCAACCGCACTTTGCCAATGCTGCCTTTAGTTTACCTATAATATAGGGGGTATTGTGCCCTCCTGCCGATGGCCTTTCATCACGAATATTTTTACGTTCTTCGGCAAGTTTGTATCGCCTAAAGGAGTCTGTATAATGTGTTGAGTTGAAAGTATACTCAAAGTGTTGGCCTAAGGCATCTGCCTGGTGTTCCAGTGTATCACCAGCAGTACTAACAAGGGGCACCAGATGAGTGCGGTGTCCCTGGAGTTCTCTTACTCTGTTATACACTTTATGTGTGTCAGTGTAAGAGTTCACCGATAAGAGGAAGAATTGCCAGCTCTGTCGTTTAGACTCTCGTCACACACGTTTACCGTTTGCTTTTGCACGCTTAAAATTCACCAAGTTTTCGACTGTAGGATACCTGCGGAATTTCGACCATGCTTTGTTTTGATTGTCACGAGCATTTTTGCACTCAGAGTTCCACCAAGGTCGTCTTTTGTTCCGTGTATTGTTAGATGTATGTGGGATGGATTGCTCTGCGGCCTGTATAATGTGCAGTGTGACCAACGCTTCACAATCATCAATACCTAGGTTTTCGATGGATAAGCATGATAGTTTTGAGAGTTTTCGAAATTTCGCCCAGTTTTCATCCTGTTCTGTGAACCTGGTTACATTCGAAGTCATCGTACTTACATTTCCTGTGTGTTTCAGACAGACAGGAAACTGATCACTTCCGTAGAGGTTATGAATTACAGCCCACTTACTGCATGCCAAGAGTGAAGGAGATCCGATAGCAAGATCTATTGCTGTGCATGAGCTGCGCGCTACGTTAAAGTATGTTGGCTCTTTTTAATAAATATACAGGAGCCAGAAGACAACAGAAAGTTTTCAATTAAGGAGCCTCGAGAATCTGTTCTTCTACATCCCCATAGAGGGTGGTGCGCGTTAAAATCTCCAACCAACAGGAATGGATTTGGAAGCTGGTCGATGAGCGTTTCAAATTCTTTAGTAGACAGTTGGTAGTCCGGAGGGATGTATAATTCATTTCATTTATTTATACTGTTAGCCCAGAAGTGGGCCGTTACAGGGTGGAAGTACAAACAATTATTTGCGAAAAAGAAATACCGTACAGGTCTCGAGATAATTTCACGGTATTATTGTGAGCAGCAACTCGAAGTTATACATAACAAGAAATGGAACACACATGCAATGCAATACATACGCGCAGAACAGCACATGACGCATTTGAGGCGGCACTTTTGCACCGCGCTGAAGATTAGAAAGGCAACTACTACAGTCTCATGCAACCAACAAAAAGTACACACGCACACCACTGTTATTCAGAAAATAAACGTTTTAGACTCTGTTCAAATGATGTAAGCGAGGAACAACCAATTATAGACTCTGGCAGCATATTCCAATCTTCAATAGCACGTGGAAAGTAACTAAACTTAAAGCAATCGTTACGTGGGACTAGGGGTGGTATGTACATATTATGGCGATGTCTGGAGTGTTCTTGTGTGTTGACCTGGAAGCAATCTGAATAGCTTAGTTTAAAATGATTATGAATTAACTGGAAGAGGAATTTCAGACGCTCAATCCTCGTCCTAAGTTCAAGACTATCCAGTCCAGCTTTTTTACAAAGTTCAGTAGGTGAATGATGTCGGCGATATTTATTAAAAATAAATCTCGCACCAAGTCGCTGTATTTTTGCTATTTTATTGCAGTTTGTCTTTGTGTAAGGGTCCCAGACAATTTTAGAATATTCGATAATAGGTCTGACAAGGGTTTTGTAAGCAAGACACTTTATATCAGATGGGGCGGTATAAAGGTTACGTCTAAGGCTATACAGTGCCTTGGTAGCCCTGGAGCATACATTATCAATATGAGTGTTCCACTGGAGGTCGGGCGTGAACCATAACCCAAGATATTTATAGTTTTGTACACGCTTAAGGAAAGCATTGCCAATCTGGTAGTTGTAATCTAGAGGTGCTTTCTTTCTAGTTATAGTCATAAAGACTGTTTTTTCTGTGTTCAAACTCATTTGCCATTCTTCGCACCAATCCTTTATTCTTTGAAGATTGTTGTTTAGATTAACTTGGTCATGTTCAGTCTCGATTCTGCTATAAACAACACAGTCGTCGGCAAACAACCTTATCGGGACCGTAACCCGGTTTGGTAGGTCATTTATATATAACAAAAATAAAAGGGGACCCAGCACACTTCCCTGGGGAACTCCGGAAATAACTGCAACTGCTCTAGACTGTTTATTTTTTATTTGAACAAACTGCTGACGGCAGCTGAGATAGGATGAAAACCATTTTGTCAAGTTGTTATTTTGAAATGTTTTGTCAATTTTAAACAGGAGCTTTGAGTGCGACACTTTATCAAATGCCTTTGCGAAATCCAAATATACCACATCAGTTTGACCACGCAAATTGATAGTTTTTGAAAGATCATGAACAAATTTGATTCCCTCAATTCTTGTAACCAACCCTTCTAAGTTTTGGAAAACTGTTAAACCTAGGGAAAAGAAAAACATTTCGCTTACGAACTCAGACGGGCAGCCAGTTCGCTGTGAAGAGTGTTGCATTGCATTAAATGATTTTTTTGTTACTTCTTTTTCAAGTTGTTCTGCTTCTGCGTTGCCACAAATGCCTAGTCGTGATTTTTTACCCATGTATCCTGTTACCGTTGATGCCCTTGGAGTGCAAAATTTAATTCACAAGCTTAAGTTATCCTCTTCTTGTGGCGTAGATGAAATCAACTCAAAGTTTCTAAAAAACACTGCATTGTATTCATCAATTTACTTGTCCCTAATCTTTTCGCAATCTATTCAGACCTCCACTTTGCCGCTTGACTGGAAAGTGGGGAAGGTGGTCCCTCTGCACAAGTCTGGTAACACACAGTCTCCTCTCAATTACAGACCAATTTCCCTAACCAGTGTTCCTTGTAAAATGTTAGAACATATAATTTACTCCAACCTTGTCTCATTCCTAGAATGAAACTCTTTTTTTACTCCCTACCAGCACGGATTCCGAAAAAGTTACTCATGTGAAACCCAACTTCTTTATTTTACTAATGACATAGCATCGGCTTTAGATCGCGCCTCACTTGTGCATTGCATTTTTCTTGACTTTCAAAAAGCTTTCGATAAAGTACCTCACCAATTACTCCTCCTGAAAATTAGTGCCTTAAACATTGACCCGAACATTCTTAAATGGATTGAATGCTTTCTGACTAATCGCACTCAGTTTGTAACAACTAATGACTATAACTCACCTTTTTCTAAAGTAACATCCGGAGTACCCCAAGGTTCCGTATTAAGCCCTTTACTTTTCCTTATATATATTTATGATCTCCCTGAAAGCATTAACTCCACTATAAGGCTATTTGCAGACGATTGTGCAATTTACCACGAAATAAACAATGAATCAGATAACCAATTTCTACAGTCAGACCTTGACACTGTCTCAACCTGGTGCAATAAATGGCTTATGACTCTCAACTCTAACAAATCTAAATGCATGTCAATAACCCGGCGATCTATTTCTCCCCCCTGTACCTACAGAATTAACGCAGTTCCCCTCCAGCATGTCTCTTCATATAAGTACCTCGGCGTTTACATTACCAACAATCTATCTTGGCACACGCATGTTACCTACATCTGTAATAACGCTAACCGAACGCTAGGATACTTACGGCGCAACTTTTCTCGCGCTCCGCTGTCCCTCGAAATTCTACTATACCGATCACTAATTCGCCCAAAGCTTGAGTACGCGTCCGCTATATGGGATCCCGTGCAGCAAAATTTAATCAACGCGTTAGAATCTGTTCAGAACCGCTCAGCTCGGTTCATTTGTTCTAATTATTCCCGTACTGCTAGCATATCAGAAATGAAATCTAACCTTGACCTGCCCAATTTAACTGTCCGGAGGAAACTGGTGCGACTGCATTTTTTTCATAAGATATTTTTTCACAATCCATCAATGAAGCGAGACCTCATTTCACAACCGTCATACCACTCATCGCGCATTGATCACCAGCATAAGGTTGCCATTCCGTTTTGCCGCACCAAATTCTTTTCAGCAGCCTTCTTACCGAAAACAGCCGCCGATTGGAACCACCTTCCCTCTTCCGTTGTAACAATAACAGACCCTTTGTTATTCAAGACTGCAATTTCTCAGCAATGTTTGTAACTATACGCAGTTTCCATTATCTATCTTTGTCTTGTATGTGCTTGAATTCTTACTTATACATTTTTAGTTGATTTATGTTGCCTTCGTGATTTGCGCATCTGACACTTGTTTCTTTTCTTTGTCTTTTTTTTGTGTGTTATAAAATGTTGTACCCACCCCCTCTGTAATGCCCTACGGGCCCTGAGGGTATTCTAGTAAATAAATAAATAAATAAATAAATAAATAAATAAATAAATAAATAAATAAACTGTGTAGTTGTAGATAAGCCTCGGCGGAAGCCATGCTGCTTCGAAAATAATAGATTGTGCGTATCAAGATAGGACATCAGGTGTTTGTTAATAATGTGCTCGAGTATCTTTGAACATGTACTGATAAGCGAAATAGGACGGTAGTTGCGCTCGTCCCGTGAGGAGCCAGTTTTGTGAACAGGGGTAATTTTAGCCCGCTTCCACGCTAGTGGAAAAGAGCCACTGCGCAGGGACGACTGAAATATTTTTGTAAGGAAGCGAGCCGCCCATTCAGCGTATCTGTACAGAAATTCGTTTGGTATACCATCAGGGCCGGGGATTTTTCTTGTATTTATATTAAGTAAAATATTTAGGACACCCTCTTCGCTAATTACCACATCATCGATCGGCCACTGCAATGATGACGTAGAAAATTCGGGCAAGATGCCATTATCATGAGTAAACACAGATGCAAAAAAAGAATTGAAATCATCAACACGTTGTTGAGTAATTTCAGGTGGCCTCGGGGAGCTTGCTAGGGTAGTTATAAAGCGCCAAAACCTTGAGGGGGCTTCCTTAAAGTATTTTGTCAATGTCACATTGAAAAACCGATCCCTGGATTGTTTGATCAGACGTTTCAGTTCTTGTTTCATTGAAGAAGTGCAAGCTGTTCCTTCAGGGGTACAATTTTTTGCACAAGATTTTTGTTTCCGTTTTAGTTTTCTTTTTGTGTGAATGATTTCTCTGGTAATCCAGGAATTGGATTTACAAATGCGTTTTCTAATCCTGGGTACATAGCTGTCTATGCACTTCCCTACAACAATTGAAAAGAAATGCCATAGCCTATCAGTGCTGCAGTCAGTGTTGTAAAGGACCTGAAATTCATCAAAGGACCTTTCAAGATAGTCCAAAATAGACACATCATCAGCCGCCATAAAATTCAATACAGTGCTAAGTGTGGGTTTACCCAAGGTGTCTGGGGACAAAGCTAGGTGCGTTACTACCATTCTGTGGTCGGACAGGCCTTCTACAACTTCACAACGGCTGAGTAACGGCAACAGCTTTGGGGACACAAAAACCAAGTCAAGGATAGATCACCTTGTAGTCCCTATCCGAGTAAATTCAGTGACACTTTGCGTTAGCCCGTAGCGGAATGCCAACTCCAGTAGTTGCTCAGCACTTGCTACCTGTTCCGATCCAGGAGGCTGGGATAGCCAATTAATATCCGGAAGATTGAAGTCCCCTAATAATAATACGTTATCTTGGAGGCTAAAATTAGAATCCATAATATTTCTTAGCTTTGCGATTATATCCAGGGAGGAATTCGGCGCTCTATAAATCCCTCTAATATACACAGTTCGCTCGCTGAACCCACACCTAATCCACAACATTTCTATATCACAATTATCATCCAACACTGAAAACCTAATGTTGTCTTTAATAAGAAACGCAACACCACCACCTCTTCTTTGCCGGTCTTTTCTAACAATTATGTAACCTGTAGGTGTTACTTCGAAATCTGCTACATCCGTATGTAACCAAGTCTCTGTTACGACCATTATATCCGGTTCATGCTCCAGGATTGCGGCTTCAACTGCATCAGCTTTATTCAGCAAACTTCTGGCGTTTACATTAATAACCTTAACAGATGCTGTTGGTCTCGATTTGCGTCAGTCAGAGCTGGTGAAACCTGGGCTAGCATACCTGAATCGCTCTTTGGTAGCCTCATTCCAGCCATAGAGAACGTTGTTTACTTTCAGTTTATCGATGATTAGTTTAACCTTTGCTCCCTTTGCTCTTTCATCCGCTGATGAAATCCATAGTTGTTTTCTGATTTCAACTACTCGTTTAGAGTAATCTTCGCTGATACTGAATTGTGTCCCCTTGAGGTTGCGGCAGTTTTTCAGTATTTTGGTTTTGTCCCTGAAGTCTCCTACTTTCAAGATGACCGGACGGCTTCTTTCAGGTATTTTCTTTCCTAGACGGTGAATTCTCTCAATGGAGCTACACTTTGAGCCAAGTAATTTGTCAAAGATATCGTCATTCACCTTACTTAAGAGTACTGCCTCATCCTCAGATTTTTCTTCTTCCACTCCGCGTACAATAAGGTTGTTGCGTCTAGAACGATTATTTAAGTCATCGATCTGCCTGGCAAGAGCCGTCAATTCACTGTCATGGCGACCAACACTTGATTCTATCATAGTAAGCCGGTTCTGTGTTTCACCCAACCCTTCAAGTTGTTTTTCAATAGTCTGGAGCCTAACATGCATGTCGAAAATGCTGGCATCCGTAGATGACTGCTTGGCCTGAATTTCATTAACTTTAGCTAGTAGTTTACTCTGGTTACTTAATATTTCCTCCAGCATTTTTTCAACCTCGGGCCCAGGATTTTCCTCCACGTCACCGGACAACTTCAGTAACAGGCTTACAACTGAAACACAGTCGTTTAAGCAACCAAGAACAGTGTGTGGACTCGGCAGCACAATCAGGCAGGTACAGTTACTACGAAAACCATACTTTCGATCACCAACCTGCACAAGTAGAGGCACGTAAGGCGACATCGTCACGGCAGTGCTGCCGTGTCCACTGAAGGTCAAGACCATGGCCCTTGCTTTTATATGCTCCGGGCAGCTTGCTATCGGGGAGGCGGAGGACGTCAACGTGCTCCACGGGGGTGCGCAGTCGACGAAGTCCACGTGGCACAGCATCGTTGACGCCACTGGCAGTGATCTAGTTGCGCAGTGGTTGAGTTCCTTCGAGGGCTGGTGCGCATTCTTCATCGGGGTCCATTGGTAGTGTTGTCCAGCGATAACATGGGCCGCTGCTGCGTCCGCGAAGAACCACGCCAAAACCTGCACAAGTAGAGGCACGTAAGGCGACATCGTCACGGCGGTGCTGCCGTGTCCACTCACCATAATGAACATACGGTTGTTATTCGTCCAAAAATTAGGGCTCGTATTGCCACTGCTTCTAAGTCAGTAACCAGAGTGAGGCTTTGAGACGGAACTGCTTTCTGCACCACGATAGCGACACCACCAGATGAATGGGCAGTGCCCTGTCTGTCCTTTCGGTATACCACATATCTTTTTAAAAGGGATTGATTGATTGATTTGTGGGGTTTAACGTCCCAAAACCACCATATGATTATGAGAGACGCCGTAGTGGAGAGCTCCGGAAATTTAGACCACCTGGGGTTCATTAACGTGCACCCAAATCTGAGCACACGGGCCTACAACATTTCCGCCTCCATCGAAAATGCAGCCGCCGCAGCCGGGATTCGAACCCGCGACCTGCGGGTCAGCAGCCGAGTACCTTATCCACTAGACCACCACGGCGGGGCCTTTTTTTTTAAAAAAAGGGTAGTGTGTGTTGGTTTTAGGTGTGTTTCCTGTAAGCAAAGTTTGCTTGGTTGGTGTTGTGCAAGTATTTCATAGATGTCGTCTAAGTTCTTAAGTAAGCCTCAGCAATTCCAGTGGATGATACTTTCGGCAGCCATTTTCATGGATGAGGAAAAGGAGCGCGACTTATTCACACTTCGCTGCCTTTATCAGGTGGCTTCACTGGAGGGTGTCTCTTCCCTCTGAGGCGATCTATGGAGCCCCGCCTCACTTGGGCGGATTCCGTCAGCATCCTAAACGCTCAGAATCCTGGTGTCACTTCCATTGCCTCCGGTGGACCCTCGGAAGCTAATGGAGGTTTGTCAGAAGAGACAGGTGTCTCAGTTGTCTGTGTTGTCTCTGGGATCTGATGAAGTTCGACCTCCGGGACGTGAAAAGCTGGTGCAGCCGGTGGCTGCTTGGTGGGGGGCAGAGATGTGCACGCATCAGCAAAGCTGTATTGCGTGCCCACCGTCACTAGACGCCGCCCGGCTCCCCGACGAGCTGCGTCAGCGTACGATCTTCCGGGAAAAAAGAGATACCTTCTTCCGGGCTTCCGGGAATGTGATATTTTCTGTAACCTTGATGTGAATTACAGCCTTTTCTTTCTTGAATGCTTGACATGTGCGCGAGTACGCGGCATGCGGCCCGTGACAATTAGGACATTCTGTTTGGTTTGAAGTGCAGTTCTCGGACAGATAGACGGACGGATAGATAGACGGACATATAGACGGATGGATAGACGGATGGATAGACGGACATCTAGACGGACGGATAGACGGACGGATAGACGGACTGATAGATAGATGGACGGATAGACGGACGGATAGACGGACGCATAGACGAACGGATAGACAAACGGATAGACGGACGGATAGACCGTCCGTCTATCCGTCCGTACGCCAAACATGGTCACCACATTTCGCACATCGTAGTTTTCCGCGGCAGGGGTTTGATCCATGTCCGTATTTCTGGCACCTGAAGCACCTTCTGGGGTTAGGTATATAGGGAAGGACTTTACAATGAAGGAACGCCACTTTCACAGATTCGGGCGGAATGGAGCGATTAAAGGTTAATACTATATGTGGGGTTACTACTTCTTCACGTTTCCGTCTGGTTGTGATTAGACGTATGGTGATAACGCCCTGCTCTCGGAAGCCCTCAAGGAGGTTATTTTTCGTTTCTCGCATGAGATCGCGTCCTGAAATCACACCTTGTATCGTTTTAAGACTGCGGTGGGGGGTGACAGACACGTTCATGTGTGCAAACTGCTTTTGTTTCAGGAAAGTGTTTGAGTGGACTTTTTGGGTCACTTCAACAAGAACATCACCAGATGACAGCTTATTTGCATCATATTTTTTACCTATTAGGTTTTCAAGAGTTCTGGCTATCAGGAAGACTGACAATGCTGCAACAAACTCGTTGTCTGTAAGAGAGTGTATGACCAAAAAGTGTGGAAAGTGGTCACAATCAGTTCGGGTGCGTTTGGAGCTTTCATTGGTGCAGTTCCTTTTCAGGGACCGATTATTCAGAGAGGGGGAGAGTTTCGCCATGCAAAGCATTTGAAGTTCGGCGGCAATGGTGACCACCCACCACCGAGCCCAATAAGGGGACGCTACAAGGTAGAACACTTTAAGGCGCCAGCCACACATCGCCGCTGTAACCAAATATAGTTACCCAAGGTTGGGCACCTACACAGGGTTTACCCTCACCGCCAGGAAAAATTGCAAGTAGACGGAAGACAGAAGGTGCCAGGACAGATCAAAAGTGAGAGGTAAAGACGGAGGCGAGGGGAGAGAGAGATAGGAAAAGGCGACTGCCGATTTCCCTTGGGTGGGTCAGCCCAAAAGTGACATCTACGTGAAGCCGGGGCCAAAGGGTTGCGTTGCCTCTGCTGGGGGGCCTTAAAGGTCCAATCACCCGGCGTTGGCTCAACCCCCAGGATTCCCTTTTCCCTAGACACGGCTCAGCCACGCACGGCTAGGTGTAGGAGGAGGTCGAGACCCCCCCCCCCCCCCGTTAGCCGGGGTTCGTGGTGTCGCTACACACCAAACGCCTACTTGCGCAGATGCCCCTGCGGGGAAACACTATCAGAACTCGGCGTCGAAGCCCCATTCAGAGAAGAGAAAAACGACGTATCTCACATGAATGGAGGCAGGACTTCATCATCAAACTACTACCACGCAACAACATGCATCCTCAGTTCCACAAACATCGACGTCGGGCACGGGCAAAAGTTCACGACAACTACTCAGATACTGAGGGCGCCTTCTTTGTCGATACAGCTGGATCAGTGAACAGCAAATATACAGCAAGCGCATTTCATTGTAGAAAGCAGGTTGATTGCATATCAGCCCAATACACAGACACAACTAGTATGGAAGAAGCAGGATTCGCCCTCGCCCTACGAAACCCAAGGTCCACCTTCGTTCTAACAGATTCAAAAGCAGCCTACCGAAATTTTTGTAAAGGCTACATTGGCCCCATTGCGCATCGACTTCTTACACACTCTCGTCCTCACGGTCAGAGGGCGAATGGAAACAGCTGAAATGGATACCCGGCCACTGCGGAGTTGGAGGCAATGAGCTCGCCCATGCCTCGGCCCGAGAATTACTTTTCCAGACCTCTGGCACCGGCATGCCGCACCCACCCTCGGCTATGCGTATGGACCCGCTCTTAACATGGACAGATATTCTAGAACATCAGACTCGAAAGACGGAAACTTCCGCCTCCGGGGCAAAAGCTCAGTAAAGAATCTCAGGTAGCGTGGCGTCGCCTGCAGACCTTGTCTTACCGCAATCCATACATACTGCCCAAGATAGATCCCGTCACATATGCACCACAGTGCAGGTTCTGCGTCACTAAAACAGCCACCCTGTACCACATGGTATGGGAATGCCCACACAATCCACCTCTACAACCCAGAGCACAGTAAAACACTGTAGGGTGGGAGGCAGCTCTGTCCAGCTCGAATCCGAAGACCGAAGAGGCCCTCGTGAAACAAGCGAGGACAGCGGCACGTGCCAATGGGATCCCGGACTACGGATCCCACTCACCGACGTTTCTTCCTCGGCCACAAATAAATGTTTTATTCTCTCTATTCGCGCAGCGCTCATTCTGAAATTCACGCGCAAAAGTATCTTCTTGAAAGCGATGGGGGCCAAAAGGTTTAACTGCATCTGAAGTGCGTGACAAGACCTCTGAATGTACGCCAAACTTATTGCACGTGGAGACAGCGACTACACAGCATGACAACTATGAATGAACAGGCACGCATGCAAAAGGCAGCACTTCGACTTCAGCAGTGACGGGCCTCCTCCACTTGAAGAGAAGGTTGTTTCTCAACACGACACTGATAGTATACGGGCCTACGCGCTACTGTCAGTTCCTTATGGCGCCAAGAAAATAATTTTTTGTGTCACATTCACATGCCATTTTTTTTAGCTGCCTCATCTGTGCTGTTATCACTGGCCGTTGGACTGGCAGAGCTAGGCCATGGCCTTCAAGGGACGCTCATTGGCATACCGTCCAAACGCGGTTCGCGTCCTGCTGTAACGCAAGAGGTGTATGTGTACACAGGCACATGCACGCACAAACGCAATCATATTTTCGCTTTCTAAATAGCTAGCGTGCTTTTGCCCTAAGGCTGATATCCTCATAGCAAACACCTCAAATTTTCTCTCACGTACAATGCTACTTCTTGTTCTGAACCAAAGATGCCGACAACAGCAGAGTTTCAGGGAAAGACGCTTTTACTGCTATCGCGTCAAAACGCAATCGCTCTCCAATCCAACACTTGCTGCTGTCGGAGCATTTATATGACGAGAACACTGATAGCAAATAAGCTGCATATAAAACTAAAAGACCAATTTCATTGCAGCAGAGTCACAGTTAATTATTTATTGGCGTCCAAGTACATGTGTATGTTGAGCCTGATAAACAAGCGCGGCTCCGCAGCAATAACCTTCTACACGTGAATCAGAGTCACTCCCCAGTGAGCGCCTTGTCCCACTAGAGTTACCGTATATGCTACCTTTAGGTAGCATATACAGTAACTCTACGACCCACCCTCCGTGAGCGTCATCTGTAGCATCAAGCGGAAACAGTCCAGGCAGTGAACAGAATCTGGATGTGCCACTAAGCACAGTGTCTTCACCCAACTTATTCTTACACCATCATACAGACAGAGAAAATACATTGCATAGTTTAATGTTAAATTGTGTAAGTTACAAAAGACACTAAAATTAGGTATGCAACAGAAGAGTGAAATGCCAGTAGGTCACATAAATAGTAAAGTGAAGACAATGCAGTACTCATCATAAGTAGTCATGTCATCTCAATCATATATTGAAAGCACAGCAGCTTCTGAAGGCACCCCTTTCATTTTTGGCTGCCACAGATGCATGCAACCACTGAAGAGGCAGTTTAGGAGGCATTTATTTATTTTATTTATTTAATACATACTGCAGACCATGGTTAGGTCCAAGCAGGGGGGCACAAGAAGATAAAATGCAAAAATACAAACAATACAAGCAAACAAGGCACTTATACAGGGGGTAATTCATTCCACTCTTGTATCGTACGCGGAAAAAAAGAGTACTTGAAGGTGTCAGTAGCAGCAAAATATGGGGCGAAAGCATTCGGGTTGTGGTGCCTAGTAGGTCTTGTTTGTAACGGTGACAAGAACGGAAATGGGTCAATGGACAGTGCACCTTTACTTAGTGAAGAAAGGAAATCAAGACGGAAGCACTTTCTCCTGGATTCAAAGCTGGGGATTTTGTTAGCAAGCATTATTTGTGAGGGAGAATCAGTACGTGAGTATTTAGAGTAAATAAACCTTACAGCTTTTCTCTGAATTCTTTCTATTTTACGGATGTTGTGATTAGTGTAGGGGTCCCAGACTATACAGGCATATTCGAGCTTAGGTCTAATAAAAGTAAAGTAGCTGAGGAGCTTGACGTTAGAAGGGGAATTTCTGAGTTTGTGTTTTAAGAAGCATAGCTTACGAAAGGCAGATGAGCAAATATTTTCAATGTGTAAATTCCACGAGAGATTGCTGGTTAGTGTGACACCGAGGTATTTATGACTGGTGACTTGTTTCAATGGCGATGTTCCTAGTGTGTATTGATAGTCGTACGGAACTTTCTTTCGTGTTATGCGAAGATACAGTGTTTTGTCGGCGTTCAGCACCATTCCCCAGTTCTTGCACCATTCAAGTATATTAGTAAGATTGGTATTAAGTTCACACTGATCAGCACAGCACGAAACATCCCGAAACAAGACTGCATCATCCGCGAACAACCGAATTTGCACACCAGTTGTAATTTCATTAACAATATCATTTATATACAGTATGAAAAGCAATGGACCCAGCACACTTCCCTGAGTAACTCCCGAAGTGACATCAAGATAGCCGGACCCTATTCCATCTATTATGACCAGTTGTTTGCGGTTTGTCAAGTAATTTGCAACCCATGTGACCAGAATTTCGGGGAGGCCAATATTTCGCATCTTAAGAATTAATTTGTCATGTGGTACCTTATCGAATGCTTTACTGAAGTCTAGAAATATTGCATCTATTTGACCGGTGTTGTCTAAGGTGTGTGCAAACGAATGAAATACTGTAACTAACGGTGTGACGGTGGAGTACCCTTTCCTGAACCCGTGCTGGAAACCTGTTAGAATATTATGGTCGTTTAAGTATTCAAGAATGCGAGTGGCGACAATGTGTTCCATTAGTTTGCAACAAGAAGATGTTAGTGACATTGGACGGTAATTTTGAAAACATAGGCGGTCGCCCTTTTTAAAGATAGGTACAACCAGAGCTATCTCCCAGTCTTCGGAGAGCTCGCCATACATTAAAGAAGTACGAAATAAAACAACAAGAAATTTAGCCAGTGACTCAGCATAGCGACGAAGAAATATGTTTGGAATGCTGTCGGGACCACATGATTTTTTTGTATTAAGGTTCAAAAGCATAGATAACACACCAGAGTAAGAAATAAAGCCAACATCACTAGGACGATACACTGCGGTATGCGCCAACATACACGCGCAAGAATCAGAGAATACACCTTGAAAGTACTGGTTAAAATGCTGAGCAATTGCCTGCGGGTCTGAAATAACAGAACCACCCACTACAATTTCCTTCACCGGCTTCTTTTTTTCAGAAATATAATTTCAAAATTTACTGGGGTCATTTTTAATAAAATTAGACAACAATGTTTTAAAATAATAGTCTCTGGAGCCACGAACCTCACGTGCCAAAGTATTCTTTATCTCTTCTTCAACGGGCGATTGTACATGTCTTTTTTTAAGCGTTTAATTCTTCGCTTAAGGTGAATTATCTTCCGGGTTACCCAAGGCGTGTGTTTATAGACTCGTTTGCGCTTGTTTGGCACAAAATTTTGTACGCAGTGTTGGCACATTTCTTTAAATTTATTCCAAAGGGCGCATACGTCGTCTTCATCAAAATCATCAAGGGAAGATTCCAAATGCTCAATTATACATTCATTGTTAGCTTGTGAATAATCCTGGAAAGAGCGTGATGAACATTTATCAGTACTGACAGACCGACCCAATGGCAGAGAGGTACAAACAAGATGATGATCTGACAAGCCCTTTTCTACTGTTACTGTACTCTCTCTAAAGTCGCGGTGAACGAATACAAGATCTAGTACAGAACTGGATGTAGCGTTGACACGAGTGGGTTCTTTAACTAATTGGGTCAAGTCGTGAGTAAGCATTATATAAAACAAAATATGTATTTGTTTGTTGGATTCATAGTCTGTCTGGAACCGCTCCCAGTTGACTCCTGGGAAGTTGAAGTCACCAATCAGTATTATTTTGCTATTTTGGAACTGGAGCATGTGATCCCGTAATTTGGCAACATAATCAATTCCGGCATCCGGTGGTCTATAAAGAGCATAAAGAATGAAACTGAAGCCCCAACAAGACAATCTAAGACATGCGCACTCAAGCCCAAAAGGATTATCAACAAAGACGGCTTCTATTGATCTCTTGATCAAAACGGCAACCCCCCCCCCCCCCCCCTAGATTCCCTATCTTTCCGGTATATATTGTAACCAGGGGGGGAAAGCGTGGTCGTCACTTACATCACTGCGCAACCAGGTTTCAGTGACTACCGCAATGTGAAGGTCATGTTGAAGTAACAGAATTTCGAACTGTTCTGTTTTGTTATTGACACTTCGTGCATTTAAATTGATGATTCGCAGCTGTCGTTCCTTGCAAATGTTTATGTTATTTTGTGCGCCGTGTTTGTTAAAGGGTATGGAATGGTTCGTTTGGTGTTTACTCTCGCCTAGTGTGATGACCCTATTGCCAATGCACGAAGCCGTGTCATTGGGCGGCTCCTGTTCATGGCGTCGTTTTTTTGTAGCGGTACTCGTTCATTTTTATCGCTGTCCCAGACATAGGCTTTGTCGTTTATGTACAATTTGGTAAATGCTAATGCAACTTTCTCCTTTTTATCGCGATTCGGTTTGGCACTTTCCCACAGTTTCTTACGTACATTTCGTACTTTTTTTGAAAAATCCTCCCCAATTGAAAAATTAGTATTTTTCAGTTTATGACCGTTCTTTAGTATACTGCTCTTATCTCTTATGTCAAGCAGTTTGAAGATTACAGGTCGTGTCTTGTTTGGATCCGGCCTTCCTAAACGATGAATCCGTTCAATTGCAAACGGATTCAGTTCCAGAGTGCCCTCAATGATTTCACTGTTCACTACGTGCTCTAGCCTTTCGTTGGTCTCTCTTTCAACCTCAGGTATGCCGTAAACAATCAAATTTGATCTCCTGCTGTAGTTTTCTAATTCATCAATTCTATTCTCTAGAACCAGGATTTGAGCACTCATAGAGGCCACTTGTTCCTGGTACGCCTCGACCTTTTGTTCCAGTCGCGTGAGGGTATCCATTTTGCTTTCTATGTTGACCAATCGGGTCTCTCTTATTTCCTTAATATCGCTAGCAATTGCTTCTAGCTGCTTACAGATTTGCGTCAATTCCGGGCCAGGGTTTGTTTCAATATCTCCACCGAGTAGTAACAACAATTTTTTTTAGTACAGACGTGGTGGTACACATCATGACACACAATTGTGGGCACGGCAGCACAAGCAAAAAAGGGTCGCTAGTACGGATACACTTCTCGTTTGGTAATCTCACCTGCGTAAAGAAGATCAGCGGATTGTAAGACCACCGCATACTGCCAGTGCCGCCGTGCCCACTGAGCTTGAGGAACGGAGGTAGCTTATATGTAGTCCAGATGCACGATGGCGCCGCCTGCAGGCTGACATCCTCCGCTGTAAGCAACGACGTAGACGATCCGTGAGATAGTCCATCCAACGACGTTGGTAGCGGCAGGCAAGACACGTGCTGTTTTGAATGGTGGTCATGCGCAGATAGGCCTCCGACAAACGATCCCGGGTGACTGGCATTCGCACGCCCGAACAAGCCGAGAAGCTGCGTAAAGAAGATCAGCGGATTGTAAGACCACCGCATACTGCCAGTGCCGCCGTGCACTGGCAGTATGTGTACATACTTATTTCGATAAGTATGTACACATACAAATCTGGTAATTCAAAGCTTCAAATGTTTCGTAGGTTTGTTGAATGCCGGATCTGAGTGATGCGTTTTTTTTTGTTCGGGGTTTCAATTTGTTGCCAGTCCACAACCTGTGAGCCAATTGTAAGTTTTATTCTCCTCAAATCGTTTCGTGTGCATTTGATCAGATGTGGAGTGTCAAACATGAAATATACGTTTCTGTTGTTGACTTCAAAAAAGGGCTCATGTAAAGAATGGACAAGCATTTTTGACAAAATTGCATTGTTGGAGAACTGATTACATATCACTGCTTTTACTTAGATACCTTTGTTTTAAGCTGTTAAGTTAGGTCTCACAAAAGCCGCCGCATCACAAGGGCTAGAGTTTCATTGTGAGCGACCACAAGAACGACTGGCTGCATCTAACTTCTCGATATACCAGACACAGCCACAACAAGGGCTGTGTTTGCCACACGAGGGGCTGTGTTTGTCACACGAGAAGTTCTGCTATGTCTGTCATCAGAAAAGCCAATTACAATATCCTCTGACTGGTCATACATTACATTTAGTTTCAAAGCTATTTCATCAAATAGCGGACAACATGCTTTGTCTTGAATTAGCCAACTCTTAGTTATAGATTGAATTGTGTCCGTGGCACTGTGTATGATGCCAAATATTATGGGGATGTCTGCCAGCCAGCTCGTTAACGTTCTCACGCACGACATTCCTCAGGAAGCGATATGCTTTTCGTGAATGGCAGAATAGGTTTAGTCCAAATTGTTTTATTTCCTTTCACCAATGCTTTTTTGATTTCCGAAAAGGGCAGAGCCAAATTTGAGCTTTCACTGATTCCAAAAGGTACATGTGGCTCAGTCCTGTTCAGTGCTTCAAGTCGTGTTATATTTTAAAGACGATAGTCTTTCTTGGGGACCTTCCACGCAAAAACTTTGGTCTGTCTGTCTGTCTGTCTGTATGTATGTATGTATGTATGTATGTATGTATGTATGTATGTATGTATGTATGTATGTATGTATGTATGTATGTATGTATGTATGTATGTATGTATGTATGTATGTATGTATGTATGTATGTATGTATGTATGTATGTATGTATGTATGTATGTATGTATGTATGTATGTATGTATGTATGTATGTATGTTTGTTTGTCTGTTTGTCCATTGTTACCGCGAAGCGGGTACTCTAAAGAGCACCAGCCGCAACATCGAACGGCCGACCCCATCCGCAGCACCCACCAATGTTGTTGAAGGATCAGCGTTCATACGTGTGCGATTGTCAATTAAAAAGAAATTATTGCGCATATCTGAGGCACCATACAAACACATATATATTCTGCATGTTCGTCTTTTACTAGAAAAGGCATACATGAGTAATTCTAAGGACCATAGCGCTTATCACGCTGCGCTGACCATGCAACGCTTGCACGAAAAAGCGAGTGTTTCCAACGCTTTGCTAAGACCGTACAGTTTCCTAATATACACTAGAGGGAACTCTGGCGCTATTGTCTATGGGTGCTGCAACGCAAGGCGCTTCAGCGAGCATGGGAATGATGGGTAGTACACACATTTGTCTAAACTTCGTACTTCTGGCTTGTTTTTGGCTCCGTGTGTGTTCGTGTGTCTTGAAGCTGTTTTCTCACGAAACAAAAATCAGCAAATGTTCTGCGGTTGCACTTCACTACCCTATTCTTCCAGACTTACCTTTCCAAATTGGGTGACGAAGTTCAAAAGGGTTGAACCTTTCTTTCAAAACAAAACAGAAACACATCAATAAACGAAGCCGCAAGTACAATTCGCTGCCCGCAAGCACGAAAACAAGGCAAATGTGTGTACTACCCATCATTCCCATGGTCGCTGAGTGATCGCAGTGACAGAGTCCCCTCTAGTTAATTTTAGGAAACTATGGCTAAGACGACACGGTTGTGGCACCTACCCGTCGCCTTGCGTTCTACACTTTATCGCCTCTGAGACGGGCACGCACGCCTGTCTCAGGGCCATGTGCTTTGTTTTCCAAAAAGAACTGCCAGATGGCGCTCATGTCTCACGTGTGTCGTGACTTGATGCGCTCGTTCGCCTCTGCTGCACGCTCGAGGCACTCTAACGCAGCGCCTCCGGAATACCATTCACCGATTTTTTTGCGCAGAACATCAAATAAGTGTTTTGTTCACTCTCTCTTCACGTAAGACTATCGTCTTTGACAACATTTGCAGATTACATGCAGATCTTAATGTTTCCGTCTAATTCTTTCCAATGCCCTGTGGTACTTGTTACTTCGATCAACAAGGTTATCCATTTAATTTTGCTTCTAGGACGTACACAGAAGCATGTTTTCTACGGGCTGGTTTGGGTGTGCTTTGAAGACCTGCGGGTATCGTTGCAGTGGGTGGAGTTTTCGAAAGCCCAGAGAGGCCACTGGAACCAGCTGGACCTAGAAAACAATGTTAATCGCGTTATTGTTGTAATTCATTGCATCTTGCCGTGTAAAATTAAAATAAATCACATAATTTAGTACCTCTAGGTCAACAATCGAATTCGCTATGCTTTTAACAAGCCCCGCCGCGGTGATGTAGGGGCTATGGTACTCAGCTGCTAACCCACAGGTCGTGGGATCGAACCCCGGCTGCGGCGGCTGCATTTCCGATGGAGGCAGAAATGTTGTAGGCCCGTGTACTCAGATTTGGGTGCACGTTAAAGAACCCCAGGTGGTCTATATTTCCGGAGCCCTCCACTACCGCGTCTCTCATAATCATATGGTGGTTTTGGGACGTTAAACACCACATATCAATCAATGCTTTTAACAAGACTTATTATGCACAAGACAGGCACAGGTTTAAAGGAAGGTGGAAGCCAGAAGCGGTTGAAAAATTTATGAACAGGCGGTGTCGCTGAAGCCAATGTTTCTACAATTACACATTTTTTCAAGGCTGCTTGTTGAAACGTTACCTTCAGTAACACCCCTTGTTCATAAATTTTTACCTCTATTCTTTATATTGCAATAACTTTTTGATATTTCTGAAAAAAAATATTGTGTTTCGCTATTCTTACTACGCTATCTTACCTGTGCTGATTTGACCTTTTGAAATCAAGGGGCCCTCACTCAAGCTCATTAGGTACAGTACACTCAGCGAAAAAGTTTCCTTTCAGTGCATCACTTTTATTTATGGCCGAGTCAAAGGTACATGGAGACCTATTGTGCGGCTGACATATTGCCTCATGGGAATTTTTCATTCAAATGCCAAACTATTCTATCAATAGGCGTAAAAGTACATAGTTCTTCGTACGGTTATACCTTACATGTTATGCCTGTCTAAGTATATTGGTGAATTACAGTTGTCAAATGTGCAATAGTTTTCTGAAACAACATGTAATGCAGTGAATAGACGTGAAACATTGCGTGTCTTTGATGTGGTTGGTTGTGTGCAAAATTGAGTGGCTATTGGTGTGGCTGTTGAGGAAGCTGCAGCAGCTTTTGTGCAGGGTGATGTGTCTTCTGGGTGGGAGTTATCGACTGAAAATTAAAAAAAAATTATTGAATTAGACATACAAACGCAAAAGGTATACGTCACAACATTGTGTGCATCCGAAATCAAATTTTCACACCAGCTTTATACCTTGTTGTTGTGAATAGTTGCTACTCTAGCGAAACAACTATGGAACACAGCTATTGCATATATGCATAAGTCTTTCATTTCCTATTCACCCATTTTACACGTTCCCTTGTGCAGGGTAGTGAACTAGTCCCTACTAGCTTAGGCTGACTCGTCTGCCTTCCCATAATATTCTCTCACTTTCTATCTCTGCTTGTGTTCACCAGTACATGACAACGTGTCGTCATACTGTTTAGCGCTCGAGCATCATAGTGAAGCCACAAGCAAAACATTGATATGAACTTATGAAGTAAATCAATCCAACTGGGTTGTCATGCATGAAGCAGGAGCCTGTAGCCATATAATAGAGCAAATGGTATGCTGCCAAGCGAGCACAAGTCGCGATTCTGCCAAGCTAAAAGGCTGCTATCAGCCCATTAGGGAAAATTCAGTTGTGGGTACATTTTCCCAGTAAAGAAGAAAATCTGGCATCACTATGACAAAGAACAAACTACGCTCGCAAATTCACAGATTGTCAAGCGGCTTGATTTAATGAGAGTAGGGTGAAAGACCATGTGAAGTTGCACTTGTAAGGAATTTGTATCCCATGCAGTAGTACAGAAGTATAAATCATAGGTCGGCAAAAATAGCAGAGCTCACTCAGACTCATATATCGCGCTAAGGACTCATTCGGACTCGTACTCGCCGAAATATTCCAGAGCTGAATTCACTTGAACTCATGCTCACTAAATTTACTTGAACGAGACTCACTCGGACTCACCAAGATTTTGCTCACCTGGATTCAATGAGACTCAATCTTGATCCCAGTTTCAGTGAGTCGACTCATGAGAGAGTTCGCCGACCTATGGGTATGATGCATCATTTGGAGTAAATCTGGCGTCATCAAACGTTAATATGGACTCCTTGAATTGCACAAACTTTACTCCGTTTAGGTGGAATGCACAGGTTCTTATCTTGTCCTCATTTTTCCTGCGTGGCACTATACAAGGGAAGCTGGGACAAATTTATTTCAATATTTCGGAAATCGGTTGCGGAGACTATAGGCGAGCACCTTTACATTGTATGCATTTTAAGTGCTTACCTTGTTCAGACAGGGGGTATTTTGGGATCATGTCTGTAAAAAAAAACTTTCTGTAGCCCAGTTCACATGTGCATCTCATAGAACAATTTTAGTCCCAAAGAACAATGATGAAGCGAATATTTTATTCTTACACTGAAATTTTCCTCTTAATCGTATGTACTTAACAAGCAATGCCTTCTGAATAGAATCAATATCGCTTTTTGTGTGCCTTACCATGCTGGTTAAGCTCCAGAAAAATATCTGTAATATAAAACATAATAGGTTAGGTACAATTACAAACTCAAATGAACTGGAGACATTTAAGTTCATGTTCGGGAAGAGCAACAATAATGCTTCATCAGTAACAACTTCTACTCACCTGAGTGCATCAAGAGCCTCAGCCCAGGCTATTGCCCTTTCACAGAGGGGACTGCTCCACAGGTGAGCCTTTTGCAAGCATCGCGGGTGAAGCGGTCCTTTTTGAAATGCTTCGAGCAGAGCATGTACGTGGCACGTACTTGGCTTCTCGGCTTTTGTTGTAGATCCAGCCACTTTGCGTAACAAAGCCGCACTTCAAATCTGAAATGTTGGGAATGTTGCACAAGATGAACCTCTCATATATATGCATATAAATGTGCGTGTATGTGTGTGTGTGCTTGTATGAGCCATGGGCGTAGCCAGAGGAGGGTTGGCGGGTTGAAACCTCCTGAAAACTTTCAATTTTGCTTGCGTATATATACATGCGCACATACAACTGCATGCACAAACATACATAAAGTATGAATGAACCTGCCATTTCCCCCCGAAAAAATTTCTGGCTACGCTCCTGGGGTTTGTGAGAGGGAGAGAGACACTGTGTATGACACATAAAAAGGTGAAATAACATGAAGGAGTTTAATTCTTTCGCCAGGGAGGTGTACACGAAGGCTTTGAATACAGGCAAACACTGTGGCGGGGGTTGGGGGGGGGGGTCTAGTGTTTCAAAGATAGGAAAAATGCAAAGTGGTCCCCGTAACTGACGTAATAAGCAGGAATCAAAAGTGATAGAGAAGCAAAGCTTGATACGAAAGAAAAAGACTGGAAGACCATTGGGGGAGTTCGATGACGGCGCGCCAATCGGCGAAAGCTACACAAACACCGGGAGGGCACGCACGACACAACTAGGAGCGCACATGGGAATAGACCCCCCCCCCCCCCCTTCGGTAGTCGCGTTTTGTCTGTTTCTGTTAATTCGCGAAGCCGTGGCCTCACCCTTTGAAGATTCAACCATTCCTCGTACATCTTTTTTTTGCGTCTTATAAATCCGCAGACTGCCGCAAACTTGCTGCAGTGTTCAGTTAGGAGATTTGGAGAGAATGGCGACATACCTAGAGATACACTAAGGCTCTTGCTAATAATATAACTACGCCCAGGTTACCTACGCTTCTCACGCATGGCCTTATGTTGACTTTTATCGCGGGGCTCACCATAAAGAGTGCAGTAGCGAATGTAATGACCAACCTTTTCGCGAGCAATCAAATGCTTATTTAATTATAATTTTATTTATCATCAACTATGCTACATATATAAAAAAAACTTTAAATATTGATGATGGTGATAACCATACAACTTACCTTTAGCCGATTTAAGTAATGGCTAAGTAGCTGAATGGCGCGCTGTTGTTAGCCCATTCAGTCAGCGCCATTTATACGAAACAGCGTGGGTGAACGTACCTGTTGTCTGTAGGGACTCTGAAGAAATGATTCGTGCCTTTCTTTCCGGAAGGGCTGCACCATTTCGCGCAGCTGTATGCATGGTCATTTCATGCCGTCAGGAACAGATGCAGCTTGCTGCGACTGCTCCCGCTGAATTCAGCTTCCGCATATAAATCGCCTGCTATATAGTGTCGTCTACTCCCGCGCTTAGGACCTTCTCTTTCACGAATAAATATCTGAGCACTTCAGCTGACTTGTAAAATGTTTGTAATTAACAAAAATATTGTATATTTTGATGCCTCCAATTTATTTTTTTACAAAAAATTGCCCCAAAGACTTCGTTCGGTCTTGTTTACCTACGTCGGCGGTGCGCAATCGTCGTTTCGATGGGGGCGACACTTGAAGGCCTGGACAGAAAGCTCGCAAAAGGTGACACGGCCGCCTGGATCAGGCGCGTGCGGTGGCGTGCTTGATCCAGGCTGCCGTGCAGGTGCAGTCGAGCCCGGCCGTGCATTGTTGCATGCCACTGGCTTGGTATAACTCAACCCTGTCTCTTCGCGATATGTGTTTGAAACAAATGTTCGGCAATTTAGAGTACAGTGTACTCTACTATGGGGGCGCAATGGGCCGTCCGAGTTTCAACATACCTTACGACCAGTGTGGTCAACCTCGTAATTCTATTAGGGTATGCGATACAACAGCAGCGAAGGATAATGACGCTGGTTGAAAGTCTACAAACTACGTCTCTGACAGTTGCACTGGTTTTGTGCACATTTGTAGACGTTGTTTCGCAATAACTAAGAGTCTCTCAAATAAACATTTGTCGTACATCAGCCACATCTGACATGGGTGTATGATCTTTATTTGAAAGGAGTGATCATAACATTTGTTTGTAATTTCTATATAAATTTATGACGGTCTTTTTGGATGTTGCAATTTAAATGTCACTCTACTAAATGAGAACGTGGATGAAGGTGGAATTCTCAGCATTGAGGAAAGAAGCAGTTAGAAGGGAGTTCTGGGGGGAGGCGCTGCGGTCACCGAGGTGAATGGACGCTCTTCACGTCGGCTCCGTTCTCATAGAATGATTTCGCAGCGAATACAGCCAGGCACCGCTCGGATTTATATACCATCTGATTCTTCTCGTCACCGAGAATCAGAAGAGACCACATTCTAAGGTGGGTGATCATTTTTCGGGATTTTACGACCGAAAACCAGCCCCCACCAAGCAGCGTCTACTATTCCTACGACCGGCGCTCCGCGTCGACTGGGGCGGCCTCACGATAGCCAGGTCTCGGCGTTCACGCCATACAGGCCGTAATCATCAATAATGGAGGTATCGCAGCAGAATGAAGACGGCACCCAACGGGAAGACAAAGACGTCACCCTACAGGAAGGCGACACAGGCAACGGGTGGACAGAAGTTCGAAACAGAAAACGTGCGAAGAAAGGTAGCCAGGAACGCCGTGGTAGCCCTAGCCCTACCCGAACACCTAGAACGTGCGGTGCAAATATGATATCTCGGATAACCAGAGCCAGCAAAATGCCAAGACTGCCGACAGGCGACTTCAAGATAGTTATAAGGCCAAGAGGAGGACTGCAGCTATCCAAGCTCAGCTTAACGGAGCTAGACAAAGCTGTGTATGAAGCGGCCGAGATCCCTTATGAAGAAAGAGAGACGGACACGATTTGTCCGAATAATTTTCAGAACATCTTGGTCGTTAGCACCCCAAACCAAGACCATGCAGACAAGTACCAATGCATCAAGCACATCGAAGCCAACGACAAGTTGTATGAGGTGGGAGCATACGAGACGGCCCCGGAACTCACTGCCAAAGGTGTAATCAAAGGAGTTGCTTTGAACGAAAACCCACAGGACATCACCGCAGCTATTATTACAGCCCGAAATCCTACGGCGATTGCAGCCAAACGTCTTGGCAACACCACGACAGTGATAGTCATTTTTGACGGCAGCAGAGTCCCGACGCACGTTATGTACAGAGGAGTACTCACACGCTGTTCACTATACAGGAAACAAGTTGACTTTTGCAAACAATGCAACAGACTTGGGCACTGGAGTGACGTGTGTTGGAGGCCAAACGACAAGCTATGGGCGGGTTGTGGAACGCCTGATCCGAGCGAGGACCACCACTGTCAGCCACGATGTCAGCTGTGCGGCAAGGATCATCCCACGGCTGACGAACTCTGCAAGGCCAAGTTCAAGACATCCTACATCGTAAAACAACGCCAGTGGTTCCGACAACTTCAAGAGACGCTCGAGGAGAACTACCCCCCTACCACCAAGCCAACCGAACGCGGGAGGTCCAAATTCCGGACGAGGGCAACGCCTGGGTCCAGATCAAGGTATTGGTCCTGCGCAACTCCCCGCGGCCACACCACCCAGTCTCCGGGACCGAGAAGGCGCACTACATCCCGTTCCAGATCCCGGTCTAAGCCAAAGGGTGGCAATGGCCATCAAGGGAACCCGGCATTCATGGTGAGCTGGTCAGACGTGGCTAAAGGAACGCGCCCTGAGCCTTCGGGGGAGACTGCGCATAATGTCAGTGATATAGCGGAGCTGAAAAAAGGAAACGCTGAGCTTAGAGAATTGATATCACAACTTACTCGGGAAATTCAAAGTCTTAAAAACTGCACAAATAGAACTTCTAGTCAAATGCGTTCCGCGGCCCAAGAGCGCCCCGAAGAAATGCCAGATAACCGAATGGACGAGGACAGTACCCCACCACCTCTTAAAAGGAAAGCTCAGGTGTCTAATGACAAAACTACGGCGCAAACCTCGAACATTAATCAAACATTGTCCGAAATACAGAAAGCAGTTAAGGAACAGGCAGAGGCAACCAACAACCTCTCGCTTGCAATATCCATGGTCATGAATAGACTATAGATAAACTCGAAGCTAACGTAGCCAATCTCAACCCTAGGACACCTCCGGTACTTCCAGCTACCAACCTTCCGATAAGCACTGAAGGAAATTCACACTTATCTTAGGGCACCACATCAGTGGCTATATCAACTAATTTCATGAGGCCTGCCTCCTTTCACCCTCCTCCCTCTTCGATCGCCAACTCAAAATAGGGAAGCCCAGAAAAAGGGACTTAAGTATTTGGCAGTGCAATTGCAGGAGCTATGAGGGGAAGAGAGCAGTCTTGCAACAACACCTTAGAGACAGAACCAAACCGGATGTTCTAATTTTGCAGGAAACCCATGCTTTAGCTAAGCTACCGGGATATCAGGCGATCGGCCCCCCAACAGGGGATATTAGAACACTAACCACTCTAGTAAGGAAGGGACTCGTAGCAATCTGCCACGACACCCGCATCACAGAAATTGAACATATACTCGTAGAACTTGCCCCTAAAAGAAAAATATCTCCGAGAATGTTTATTCTGAATTTGTACAGCAATCCCACACGCATACGAGAACGCTTCCTTCTCCTCTTTAAGAAGGCCGTAGAAATAGCGGGACCCAATCCACTCGTCATAGGTGGAGACTTTAACGCTCCACACAGTGCTTGGGGATACGGATACACAATAGTCAAAGGAAAAACGCTATGGCAGGATATTCAAAAAACAGGCTTAACTCTCATCACTGACCCCGACTCCCCTACGCGTATGGGAACTGGGCTTGCAAGAGACACCACTCCAGACTTAACGTTAGTTCGTAACGCGGGGACCGCTAAATGGAAAAACACATTCGATGATCTGGGAAGTGATCATCGAATATTAGAAATCACGATAGAAATCATGGCTGCCGCAAAAATTCAGAGACAGATTAGATGGACTGACTGGGATAAGTTTCGGAAAGTCAGAAACGCGAAAAAACAAGACCCTATCAGCAATATAGAAGATCGGATCAAAGATGTCAATAACGACGTCAGCGAGGCAACGCGAAGCATCACTTCAAGTACACCCCTAGAGCAGATTGATAGTCGTCTCGCACACATGTGGGAGGCCAAGCAATCACTGCAGAATAGATGGCGGGGACAGAGGCACAACAGGCCCTTGCGCAAGCGCATAGCCAAGCTGAACAAACAGATCGAAGAACATTGTAAGCAGCTAAGCAAACAGCAATGGGACCAAGTTTGTAATAGTCTCGATGGCCAAATGAATGCTGGTCAGACATGGCGCATGCTCAAACACCTGCTAGACCCAGATAACACCAAAATAGCACACAAGCAAACCTTGCGTAAACTGGTGCACCAGTGTAGCGGCAGTGAGGAAGACATTATCGCTGAGGCTAGCAACATGTACATTCCCGCCATGCCTGTCATAGAGCACGGACCATATTCCGGAGGCCCGAACGAGCTCTTAGATGAGGAGTTTACTGTGGCTGAAATCAGGGCCGCGCTACAGAAGCTAAACACCAAATCTGCACCGGGACCAGACGGGATCACTAACAGAACACTACGGAACCTTGACGACCAAGCCATAGAGAACATCACGCAATATATTAACGAGTGCTGGACCGAGGGCACTATACCAAAACAGTGGAAAAAAGCTAAAGTAATCCTCATCCCTAAGCCCGGGAAACCCCCCGATCTATCGAATTTACGCCCCATATCACTAACGTCTTGTGCTGGGAAGCTGATGGAACACGCTTTTCTAGACAGAATCAACACTTATCTTGAGGAGAACGAAATGTACCCAGATTCCATGTTGGGGTTCCGCACACGGCTCTCCACGCAAAACGCCATGCTGCAAATTAAGCAGCAGATTCTAGACAACAAAACAAGAGCTACCCGGGCGATCTTAGGGTTAGACCTTAAAAAAGCCTTCGACAAAGCATCGCATATGGCTATCTTACATCAGATCTGCCAATTAAGCTTAGGATCAAGAGCGTATAACTATGTCAAGGACTTCCTAACAGACAGAACGGCATCTATCGTAATGGGAGAACTGAGATCTGAGGAAAGGCTTATGGGCAGTGCTGGTACCCCGCAGGGTTCGGTCATATCGCCAATGCTGTTTAATCTCATGATGATAGGACTCCCGGCGCGGCTGAACTGAATATACGGAATACATCATTCTATATATGCAGATGATATCATCATCTGGGCGTGTGAAGGTAGTGACGGAGAGATAGAGCAGAGACTACAGGAGGCCGTCACCACTATTGAGGAGTATCTTGATGGTACTGGCCTCGAGTGCTCGCCAGATAAATCCGAACTCCTCCTCTATTGCCCCACGCTCAAAGGCAGACCACCCAAGGGATACAACCGGGACCGTGCTTTCGAAGAGATCCAAATTCACACCAAAAACGGCAGGACTATTTCTATAGTGCAACAAATCAGAGTCCTTGGACTCATCATCGAGTCTAAGGGTACAAACGGTGAAACCGACAAGAGGTTAGTAACCGAAGTCACCAATGCAATACGGCTAATCAAGAGAGTCACCAACAAACACCAAGGCATGAAAGAGGGTAACGTCATCAGGCTTATTTATTCATTCGCCATAAGTCACATTATATACGTAGCGGCATATCTAAACTGGTATACAGCCGAAAAACTCAAAATCAACGCACTCATACGAAAGGCGTACAAACAAGCTTTGGGCCTTCCAGATAGCACCAGCAACGAAAAACTGTTTCAACTGGGCTTACATAACACTTTAGAGGAGCTGATAGAAGCGCAACAGATTGCCCAGTTGGAGAGGCTAGCCAGCACGCGCACAGGACGGAGTATCCTTGACAAGTTGGGGATAAATTACCATAGGCAACAAGGAACTAAAGTTTCGGTTTCAAAGGTGATCAGGGAAAAGATCCAGGTCCCCAATCTGCCCAAAAACATGCACCCCGAATTTAATCAGGGCAGAAGAGAAAGCCGCGCTAGAACTCTGCTTAAGGCCTACGGCAGAGACAAGGAAGCGTTGTTCGTAGACACAGTGGAGTACCCTAGTCACAAATCCTACGTTCCGGTAGTAATAAACACCGACCGCAAATGCGTAAACGCGTGCTCCATACGCTCGGATAATTCAGAAATCGCTGAAGAGGTGGCTATTGCACAGGCCATAATTTCCCCAAAGTGTAGGTATGTCATCAGCGACTCGCAGTCAGCAATCCGTAACTATGCACGAGGAAGAATATCTCCCGAGGCAGCCAACATACTCCTCCGCAAGGCAAATCTCATATCATCCGAGGAATTCGAAGAAAGGTATATTATATGGTTCCCAGCCCACACCCCGTGTGCGTTGCTCATTCCCAACCTCAACGAGGAGGCTCACCGCGTAGCGCGAGGTCTCACTTACCGCACTCGCAATGGAGCTTCACATGAGGTACTGGGAGGAGATGAGTGTTGGGAGAGGGACAGAATGTTTAGGTTCTGCGACATTATCCAATTCTACCAAAAGTCGAGGCGCAGATTTCCACCACCTAGCTCCACATTAGACAGATCTGAGGAGGTTGACTGGAGGCGACTTCAAACTAGAACATTTCCCAACCCGAAGCACCTAAATCGCATCTACCCCGAACTATACCCAGATGACTCGTGTAAACTATGTAGCATGAGACGCGCCTCCCTAGAGCATATGTTATGGGAATGCACACAGTTAGAGGACGCCAATGCAGTCTCCCCAGAACAGCTTGGGGCGCGGTGGAGAGCCGCGCTGATCAGCTCAGATCAGACAGATCAAATATGGGCCATCCAGCGAGCACGGGAGGCGGCTGAGAGACAGGGTCTCTCCACCGCCCCTGGTGCGGCTTAGGCCCACGCCTCAATCCGCTGGTTAAATAAAGTTTGCTCACTCACTCAAGCGAGTTCTGAGCAATGCTAAAGAGAGAGAAATGTAGAAAGAAAGAAAGAGAGAAAGACGGAAAGAAAAAAGGGAAAACAAAAAAGATAGAGAAAAACTTTCCCAGCTGCTCTAACGCACAATGCCTGAAAAGAAAGAGAGGACTTGCTTTGTGTCGTTATGCAAAAGAGGTCATGCGAAGAAAAGGCATATATCGCCCAATTCAGAGCTCCTGCTGAACCAGTACAGTAGCAAGGGTTGGCGCAAAACATCAAGAGAGGTTCCTATGTGCACATAAAGTCCATTTCACTGTTTTTTATTTTCACTTTATTTCTCGTTTTTAATTTTTTATTTTATTTATTTATTTCTCGTTTTATAGGCGCTTTTTTCTTAGAATATTTACTTACAGTTCCCGCCAAAATGTCTGTCCTTGCGTATTTTTCACTGTTTATTATATGCTATGTTCTTCATCTTTACAAGAGAGGTTTGTTCAGAGAAGACGTAACGGTCGACTCGAGCGTATACAATTAACGCGCACCAGAGACTTCTTGTCACCAACCGAACGTCCTTTTCGTCTGGCACCACCCTGTTTCCCGCTACACAGATGCACATAACTAAATTGCATATATGGTAACATTTCCCTCCGCTCAGACGAAGCCCACTGGGTGAGTGAAACTGTCTCTCGAGGAATAAAGCCCTTCAAACGCGCAACATGGGCAAGTTCAGTTTTTGCAGACCGTCGGCCATTCGAATGGAGACGCTCGATGCGGTAAACTAAATCACTGATATGGTCTATAACAAGACAAGGTCCCACATAGTGCGCTAGCAGTTTCTCGCTCAAACCACGTTTTCTAGTTGGTATCCACAGCAACACTAGGTCCCCGCAATTGTACGTCACGTGTCGGCGTCGGTGGTCAAAATGTCCCTTGGAGCGGTCTTGCGAAACAAGAGGGTGCAAGTAAGCAAGGCGCCTGGCTTCTTCTGCCCGACAGATGATCTCGGATATGCAGGGATCATGGTGGTCCAAACACGTGAAGATGGTACTCAGGGTATGACGGGACGGTCGAGCATTTAGAAGAAAGAAAGGACTGTAGCCGGTAGTTTCATGCTATGCGGTGTTGAATGCATAGGTGATAAAAGGTAGAACACTCTGCTAGTCCTTGTGATCTGATATGACATACATAGACAGCATGTTCGTGAGAGTTCTGTTCGTTCATTCAGTAAGACCATTCGTTTGGGGATGGTATGGCGTAGAGTGCCGAAACCTTAAAGCGCAGATGCGAAGCATCTCTTCCACCACGTCTGCTGTGAATTGTCGGCCACGGTCACTGATTACAGTTTTGGAAGGTTCATGTCGTAGAATTACAAAGCGTAGCACGAAGAAAGACACATCAGCTGCATTTTCCGATGTTATGACAGCTGTCTCGCAGTACCATGTTAAATGGTCGGTGCAGACGACTATCTAGCGATTTCCATAGGAAGACCGGGGAAGGGGTCCAAGGTGGTCAATCCCGACTTGCTTGAACGGAGTTTTAGGAGGAGGCACCGGATGTAATCGCCCTGGAGGAGCACTTGTTGGGCGCTTATGACGTTGGCATTTGTTACAGCTAGACACGTATTGTTCCGTCGTCTGGTGCATTTCGGCCAGTATAATATTTCTTGAAGACGGCAAAGACTTTTCGCTGTGCCTAGATGACCGGATGTTAAGTCATTATGCATATCCTGCAAGACATAAACGCGAAGACTCTTCGGAACCACTAAAAAATATCGTGAGCCGATGATGGTGTAGTTCTTTTTGTAAACTGGCCCGTCTCAGGGGCAGAAGCACGTAGGTGATGATTTTGTTTGGGCAGTAAGAAGTTGTTGTATGGTGCTGTTCCTTTGTTGCTCATCCTTAAAGGTCTTTGTATCGGGAAATGGTTAGTGCAGTGATGCGATGTAGGTGTCGAAGTTGTCCGTGTCACATTCCGTCGTTGGAAGCAGTAGTCGTGAAAGGCAATCTGCGTGAGCATGGCATCACCCACTTTTATAGAAAACCGTGAAGTCATATTCTTGTAGACGAAGTGCACAGCGCGCCAGCCGACCAGATGGGTCACGCAGGTTGACCAACCAGCAGAGAGAATGATGGTCTCTCACGATGGTAAAGAGGCGTCCGTACAGGTAAGACCGGAAGCGCTGCACTGCGAGGACTACTGCAAGGCATTCTTGCTCTGTGACAGTGTAGTTAGGCCCGGACTTGCTGAGCGAACGACTTGTATACGCTACGACGTGTTCTTGGTTATCTAAGCATTGAACCAGGACAGCACCTACACCAATACCGCTAGCGTCTGTGTGAAGTTCGGTGGGAGCCAAAGGATACAATGTCAAAGAATCGAATGGGACGTCAAAAGAAACTTCAACTCCGAAACAGCAGACTCACATTCCGGGGTCCAGTCAAACTGCGCACATTTCTGAAGCAGGCACGTGAGAGGGTATGTGATATTGGCCAAAGCCGGGAATGAATCGGCGAAAGTATGAACAAAGCCCCAAAACGCTGCGCACTTCTTTCACTGAGTGCAGTTGCTTAAACGCCTCCACTGCGGCCGTCTTGGCAAGATCCGGTCGTATGCCTTCTTTGTCGACTAAGTGTCCAAGAACGTGAATTTGGCGCTCTCCAAAACTAAATTTCTTTGAGTTGAGCACCAAGCGTGCTTTGCTTAGGCAGTCCAGCATGAGGCCGAGGCGTGTGTTGTGCTCAGAAAAGGTGCGCCTGAAAATAACTACGTCGTCCAAGTAACACATACACACCTCCCACTTCAATCCACGCAGAATGTTGTTCATGAAGCGCTCAAAAGTTGCAGGCGCGTTGCAGAGTCCAAACGGCATCATATTAAATTCAAAAAGTCCATCTGTTGTAACAAATGCCGTTTTCTCTTTGTCTTCCTTGTGCATTCGAATCTGCCAGTAACCTGACCTCAAATCCAACGAAAAAAAGTAAGAGGCTGATGATAGACAGTCGATAGCATCATCAATCCGTGGAAGTGGGTATACGTCCTTTTTAGTGATCGCGTTGAGACGGTGGTAGTCAACACAAAATCGCCCTGTCCCACTTTTCTTCTTCACTAGAAATACTGGAGCAGCCCACGCGCTACATGATTCTTGAATTACATTTTTCTTGAGCATCTCGCGAACCTGTTCATTGATCACTGCGCATTCTGAAGGTGATACACGATATGGTTTTTGTCCGAGAGGTCTGTGAGATGTCGTATCGATTCGGTGCTTTATACGAGAAGCAGGGAATAAAGGTGGATCGTGCTGAGCGAAATCAAAAATACCGGCATGTTTGCCCAAAATACTCGCCGGTTCATCACGTTGATTGGTGCTGAGTGACCTTTCAATCATAGTCATAATGGCGGTGTCCCTGGCGTGCAGATTATCGCAATGGGTCTTATCCGGAGAATCGCTGCTCTCTGCAAAGTTGGCAAGTGAGATTAATTGTTTTTCACGAATTTCTGCAAGTTTCAGACCCTCCAGCAACACTGTAGGTTTATCAGAGCAGTTAATCACTCATAAACCAGTATACCCTTGCGTAACCGATAGCGTGCAGTTGGGTATTAGAACTGACTTCTTTATGCAACATAGATGCACGGGCTCCACGGCTGCGTCAAATGTTTTCTCGCTTGAATATAAACGGACAACAGGGACACATTTTCCAGACAATGGCAGCACAGTTGTGTCCACTGACACACAAAGAGCACTTTCCTGACTGGGCGAGTTTTCCATAAGCGCTACTGGAACATTGGAATCTACTGTAATTTGTCCTGTGCGGTAATCGACAGTGGCACCACATAGCTTCAAGAAATCGAGTCCCAGAAGAACGTCATGCGTAGTATGAGGGAGAACAGCAAAGTCTGCAACAAATTTCTAGCAAGTCAAACTAACAGTCGCAGTGCAAAAACCAACAGGTTATAACACATCTCCATTCACTCTACGAAACGTATCAGGATGGTCCCAACGAAGTATAGCTTTTCGTCCAAGGAGGCGGGTGAAAACTAAACTCATCACTGACACTGTTGCACCTGTTTCCACCTTCGCCATTGTTTGTACACCACCGATAAGCACTCGAACCTTATTTATAAACATGGAAGCTAAAGGAGGTATTTCTGTTGAAACCGAAGACTGTCCGTTGCCCTCACCTCCAACGGCCGCGCCGAATAGTTTTCAATGGGAGGCAAGGAGTGGCGGCGCCGAGGAGACGGTGATAGGTTGCCGCGAGGGGCAGGCGGTGGTGTCACACTGCGGTCAAAGGCTGGAGATTGGTTTCGTAGCGGTCCTGGGATCTCGTAAGACGTGCTTCCCGGGGATGTCGGTGCTCGTTTAACTCCAGAACGGTTATATCTCAGTGATCGGTCGTACCTTAGCGGCTGCCGGTAGTTGCAATACCTGGAAATATGGCCTTCGAAGCCACAGTTGTAGCAGACTGGTAGAGAACGCTCGCTCGCCCAACCAGTGCTGAGACCGCTCAGCTGTGAAGGGTCGGTGATGAGCTTGCTGAGCGGGGGCTGTCCACCTATGTGGGGCGGGGCTGTGACGAAGGCGTTGGCCATATCGCTGGTCGGCCGCGAACGAATCACGACGTGGCCACGGAGTTCTAGTTTCGCTTATGTCTGTCACACATACCGATGGTTGCAAATGAGTTAATGGCGCCGCCATGTAGTAGGGTGGACTGGTAGGCGGATCAGGAATGGTTTCATGAACCCAACCACCTTGTCGCTGCAGCTCTTCACGTTCTATTGCCCGAATGGTAGCGCCAATATCGGCGGGCGGGCTCACGTCGGCGCTGGCGACCGTTGTCACATTTGCCAGCCTACCAAATTTTGGGGCAATACGACGGGTCTTCAGCTTCTCGAAAGTACAGCAGGTGACGTTGGACGCCGGAGACGAAAGTGAGGCTTTCCCTGCCTACCAAAAAATTGTAGACGTCCTCTGCTACGCCCTGCAAAAGATGTCCAACCATGTCCTCTTCAGATATATATGGTTCTATGATCTTGCAGAGCATCAGAGCCTCCTCTATGTAGGTGGTACACGTTTCTCCAGGAGTCTCAGCTCTTTGAGTCAACGTGCGCTCCGCGCTTTTCTTTTTCAAATCAGAGTCGCCGGAGCATTTCTTGAGTTCTTCAGCGAAACAATCCCACGTTGTTAAAGAGAATCTTCGTGGTTTTCGTACCACATCAGGGTGGTTTTCGTGAAAAACAGCGCGACCTTTCCTAGTTGGTTGGTGGGATTCCAGAAGTTGTATCGGCTCACCTTTTTGTAATGTGTCAGCCATGCATCCACATCTTCTCCTGCTCTTCCCGCGAACGAGCGGGGTTCTATATAGTGATACCGAGGGGCAGCCGGCACTGACCTTTGCGTGGTTGAGAAGCCGCGACTTTCGCTCTCAGCTATGACGGTTGTTGTCGGTGGCAGACCGGCAAGATGATGGCTCCGGTGAAATTCAAACAGCTGTGGCTCTGTGGTTCGTCGACGTGCTGTACCCAGCACCTCCACCACTCTGTTACGTTGACGAGAGGGGTTTATTCAGAGGTGATGTAACAGTCGTTAATGTATTTAACTGGAACCCCAAACATCCATATGCCACCAGCATACGTGGCGTTCTGAAGATGCTAACATGCCCACATACTCCCAAGACCTATGGTTTCATCCTTTGGCAGATTCAAAGCACTTCCGGTACTACTTTTTTTTCTGGTCCATGCAGAGCAATTCTGTTTCATTCGCAGATTGAGACTGCTCCCTGTATGGTCAATTGGCATATATGGAGCAGCTCCGTTGCGAGATCCACTTCACGGAGCAACTTTTTCTACTATGAGAAAATCGGTGGATTCGACCAGAAGTAGAAAGCGCACCGTGCCTTGGAACGGTGCCAACTTTGGCCCTGCCAACGAACGCCGGTTGCGTCGGTTGCGCCTTGCGTCGGAGCTCACGTTTTGTTCGCGTAGAGTCACCATGTGCAGCGTGCCCACTCATGCAACAAGAGAACGCGTGTATCGCGTTCCACTGTGACCCTTCCATTTGCTCCAGAGGGCACGCGCGTGTTCCATTGATAGATTCTACAGTGTACTAGTACACTGTAGTAGATACTTTCCTGTTGCTCTTCGCCAGAGTAAAGTGCTCGGGTGCAGACATCATCAGTCACTCCAAAATTGCCAATCGATGCCACCATTATTGTTTTCCTCGTGCAAAGCCTATCGGTGCCATGTGTGGCGAACACAATATGCTTATACTGCAACCACAACAGTTGGTTTCAACGCGAGAAACTCGTCACGGCGTGGGCTGTTGCGCGCTAACGATGCGTGTCAGCGAGCGGCTGCGCCATGGAGGAAGGAAAAACTTAGGAGAGGTCCTGACGTCACTCGTTATAAAGCCGTGGTGAAGCCAGAAGTCGGCCATATTGACTGGGCAATTTCTCCTCTCTTGTTTACATCAGAATGTAAAGCAGAAAGTGCGACTCTCTCTCCAGCTCGGAAAGCACGTGGGCTACGAAGCTCGCGTGTCGTGACGATCCGAAACCAATGTAACGGGGCTTAACCCTCTGGGCCAGCGCGAAACCTTCGCGAAGTCATTTAGTCCGAGTATTAACAGCAAGTACCAGCTTGCTGACAACGAAGCAAGTACAAGAGAACGCGCGCTAGATCCCACGAAACACAAGAAAAGCTAAAAAACTTCCGGTAATTGTTCAAAAAGAATAGTCCAAAAGCATATAAGAAGTCTTGTTGAGATCTTATTTAAACTTGAGCCGCTTGAAAACCTCCTGTAGCTGTGCTAACGCCACGTTATTATACGGCTAGAAAACTTCTAGCAAGAAGTCTAAGAAACGCCTTTCTAGATTTTTTAATAAGATTTGTAAGTGTTTTTACTGCCCTTTCATTATCAGAAGCTTAGTAAACGTCTTGCCAAGATTCTAAAAAGACTTTTGCTAGATCTTTCATCACCTTTTTTAGGCATTTATTTTTCATGCAAACCATCTCTTTCAGCGTTTCTCGTAGTTCATTTGCTGCACCATGTCAGCGTTTTACAATCGGTGCATTTAGATGTTCACTGTCGAGAGTGACAAGTAGGAACAGCAACATAATTTGGCATCAAGTTATTGCTGGGACTATTCTAATCAGCAAAATTGGTGCCATAATTGTTGAGCAATAATTAGTGACTGCCATCTATCATTACGATACTCTGTCTTGCTTGGAGACAAGACGGGCTTTTGAACGTACACTCTTTATTGTTTCTGGTTTTGCCTGGAATGCATTTACTGCATATCCAAAAGTAAATGCAAAATCTCAACAAATCTTGCTGCATACTTGTGACCTTTATTGAACATAACAATGACTGCACACTTTGTCCCAAAACTTGCATGCTTTATATTACCTATAATTATACAAAGCGATTGAGGGGCTGGCCAGATTCTTGGTCCAGGAGCCTGCACACATACGAAAGGCACAAACTGTTCTCTTTTAGCGGACTTGTATCAGTGCAACGAAATTTTGATGGCTAGCTTAGCAAACACATTGGCCCAGTAGCAAATATATAAAGGTAGAAAATTTGTTACAGCCAAAAAAGAAGCAGTCGAACAAGCTATTTTTTCTCACCCCTTAATTAGGTATGTTAGAACCATGAGTAGTTGAAATTAATAGGTTTCACCACAAATCTGTGTTTAACAATCAAATTGTGATTTTAGCAACACCCTGCATTCTAATTCAAACCCAAAATACTCGCACAAAAGACACAGTGAAGATAAAAAGGCTACAATACTCCAGAATGCCTTCTGTCGATCATCATTGACAATGTTAGACATGGTTAGGTATCACTAATATATTACAAATGGCTAGGTATTGGCGAAGTTAGATATGAATAAGTAAGACAATAGAAAATCACTTGATTGCACTTGCAGCAATAAATTTGAGAAGAGAATGAAAGAAGATTAGAATAACAATAAAGCTAAATATTCAGCCAATATTAGAGTGAAAATAAAACCATTGATCTACTACAGCCTTACTGCAATGCAAAAAGTTCAATTTTAGGGGAACTGAACATTACAGTTAAATTAAACATGACTTAAAACCTTAGAAAGCAGCATTGACACATTCAGAGACATGCTTTGTGCTTGTAATAAAGTTCAGCCTTAAGAACAGAAAACTGCCTTTGCAGATAAGTTATGTGTCCAGGGAAACACAAAGTAAGACAATAATGCTGCCAGCTGCCCAATCAACTAAGCATACCGATATCTTGGTGCCTACAATTAGTGGGTATGTTTGCATAGAATAGTTTGTCGCAGTCGTGTTTCTAGATACTCCCACTTGGAAAATTCTTCGAGCATGTCTATGCTCTGAGATATTTCACTCAGAAGTTTATTGCGCCTTTCATGATTATGCATGCAAAGCAGCGACGATCACCAAAACATTCCTCCCTGGTGAGACAAGCAGTCAGTGCTTGCTGTTCTAGCCGGTAGTAAAAAGGTAACCATTATAATGCTTGTCTATGGCTTCGATCCATGATCAGACTATATGCGGCACCTCAGTGAGTAGTAGCTGTGTGCTAGTGCTCACTGTCCTGCATGCATAATGATACAAGCCACAACTATACTTTCCGGTGGGATATCTTAGATCAGGCATGCCAGAATTCTTCGGACCTATGTAGAAATGTGACTGGCTCAAAATTTTAATACGTGCATGGCCGCCTGCTGCAGTCACTAATTAGTTCGTTATTGAATCTTAATCAAGCGCACGGCTGACAGTGATAACTATTGTTGCACATTGTGTTCTACTGCACACTTAGCTATCTGCAAAGGTGGATTTTACACACACAACTCACAGCACTGACTTATTTAAGGAAAACAAAAAACAAAAGGCTTCATATTGAACACCCCGAACATGCGAGCTACTTGAATACAGCAACCAGGTGGCTCAGTGAAGTTCTCTATAGATAGAAAAAGGAAGCCATGCGCAGCTGCTGTACATTAATAGCCAGCTTTTTCATGAGCCACCATTGATGACAGGCTTGTCTGGAATTATTTCCCATTCAGTTCGTCGAGGTTCAAGCATAGGCTGCAATGGAAACAGTGAAAAAACAATTTAGTGACATGTGTCTCTTAGAAAAACTGAATTTGTCAGTATATTTAAAATGATTTGGAACAATGTGTCTTAAAACAAGCAGGATGTACACAAACTAGTGATATTACAAGCAAAACTTTCTTGATGTTTTTGGCGACACAGTGGCAACTTTATGAAAGAAAATGCAATTTCCACATTGCAAATGTGTCAAAACCATGCTTGAATTGCACTCGTGCATAGTTCGTTGAAAGCGAATTCAATGATACCTTAGCACATACATGATGGTATGCACTTTCATCAAGTATCCGTTGCAGGTAACCTGTTATTGAGCATAAATTTGATTTCAAATACAACAACTATTGTAGCTTTCTTTAGGCTGCTCACACTGGGACATTTATACCTACAATGTCATCAATTGGTGTCAATAAATTACTATTGTGTGCTGCCAAATTATGGTCATCAGTTTCAATGATTCTAGTTGACTAAAATGGTAGTACCCCTCACTCAAGCACCACAGGCTGTAAATGCAAAAAAAAGATATAAGGCACCCATCTTAAACTACACACCATCCCAATAAAGCATGCAAGCTTCTGCAACGATCTCCGGGAACCAGAATCTTGGAAGCTATTGACTGCGATTTAGCAATAAGATTTGATGAAAAACTGATTTCCAAATTTGTATGATTCTTTCATTGCCAATAGCTTGAAAACTTGCAGTCTATGGTTGTTATTCTCAAATAAATACGGTGTCCACTTTTACATTTTAACAGCAATACATGCACGACTTATACATGCTTACCATAATTCATAATATTATCGCGAGATTTGAGTGATAAATACAATATTGATTCTGCACATACCACAGATTCTTTCAACATCTGTAGCGCATGCCTAGAAAGTTTACTGTCAAGCTTTTCATTAATCAGAAATTTTCATTGGAGGTGGGGCTATAAACTATTCATACTGTTCATACACGTAAAAATGTTTAGCAAAGTTTCAACCCAAAAATTGGGCGTGGTGCATAAAAGATTTAATGAACCAAATCAAAATACAAGCACAGTGGAAACAAGCAGAGTAAAATCGATGGTGCTCGAACGCGTGGACCTATGACTGAATTAGTGCTCGCACAGTAACGTAAAGCAATTTGACCACATTTAGCCATGAAATAATCATTCTAAAATACAGTTCCGGATAAGCGAATTGCTTAAAATGCACTGATTCAGGCCACATGAGGCAACCTATGTTGCTGGTGTATACCGAAAGTTAGAATTTTACCAAAGGAGCTGCATGAACACTTAAGTGTAGGTGCAACCTTCGCGAGCCCTACCTAAGACGATGCAACACGCTGCACACGAACACGCATCAACTCGAGTATCACGGTAGTTTATAAAGACGCGTGCCGGCACGGATGCACACACTGGCATACATTCAGCCACTCGCAAGGAAAAAATTTAGAGACGCCAAACAGAACCTTGCAAAAACTTCTCTGATAGTAGTCATAACGTATAAATACTGATTGATTTGTGGGGTTTAACGTCCCAAAACCACCATATGATTATGAGAGACGCCGTAGTGGAGGGCTCCGGAAATTTTGACCACCTGGGGTTCTTTAACGTGCACCCAAATCTGAGCACACGGGCTTCGACATTTCCGCCTCCATCGGAAATGCAGCCGCCGCAGCCGGGATTTGAACGCGCGACCTGCGGGTCAGCAGCCGAGTACCTTAGCCACTAGACCACCGCGGCGGGGCTAACGTATACATACTGTAGCTGTATAAAATGGAACGTACAGCAGATCAAACTGCCCCAGACACGTTCACTTCAATAGCGCACAATATGAACAGGCATCAACGCCTACAGCTAACAAACGCCCCAGAATTATTAAACAAAAATAGTGGTCTCTCGCGAGCAGGGCCCCTTTTCACCACTGCCGACAGAGGGGGACAGCCGCCATAACTCTACTTGAATCTGCCATCGAATTCCCGCTACGCTTGCATGCTTCACAATCCACACAAAAGAAAAAAAAACTTGTCCGCGCTTAACTTCGCACTACTTTGCTTTTACACTCCTGAAGTGCTACAGAAAAGCTGGGTCCCCATGTAAACAAAAGCTCACTTATCGTGCACCTGGTAGGAAAAACATGGTGAGTGATAGCAAAGCGCCGACAGCAGCAGTGTGGTACATACCTGGCGAGTGCCCCACGATACGAACCCACACGTATTCGCTTGAGTATAGAGCATCTTCGTAATCAGTAGCACTGGCAACACAAAACACGAACACAAAGCGCAAGCAAGCTTTTGAAACACGAGAGAAATCGACTCGAACCCGCTCCTTCAAGAGGTGACTGAGCGGCCCGTAAACACGTCCAGACAAGTAAAATTGCTCTAGCCGCGCAGGCGCACACCACTTTTGCGCATCCTAATTTCTTAATTCTGACTACGCTCTAAAGCAAAATGGTTTTAAAAGGGTGTGTGGTTCGTCCTTTTGGGGACTAATGGGGATGCCACAACCATTAATCCCTTTAAGGACTAACGGCACGGGTCTAACAGTTAATCCCCACTGACGAGCTCAAGGGACTTGAGCTCGTCAGTGGGGATTAACTCGTCGTCACATTTACACCTTAGTGAGTAACCGTTAGTCCCACAATTCACATAAAAGGAAAAACACTTAGTCCTCACATTTGCACGTTGTAGGGCAACTATTAATCCCGTCATTTACACTTTAACGGGTAACCGTTTGCCCTCACAGTTGCACCTCTCCGGACGAACGGTTGATCCACTCAAATACTCCAATCGGGTGAACTTTTTGTCCCCAGTTCAAACATTGTTGTTTGTGTATTTTTCGCCAGGCCTAATATTTTATTCGCCTGCTTTTTTGCGCAGTGAGCAACAGATTGCGCAGAAAAGAACGAGTGATAATGTAGTCAGCCACCTATGTGTTACTGCTTTCGCAGTCATGGCAAAAAACAAAACAAAAGTGAGACATCGAAATGTTTTATTTTTCTACATAGACATAAGGCTTCTCTATTCTCTTCAGTGAATTCATGGTGACGTGTACAAGTCCAGTCTTGTGGTCAAATCTTGTTCATTTTTCGGGGAGCTCCTCCGACGGAAGCGATAGATGAAAGGCATTGCAGACACCAGCGCACGCAGCCTTCTGCCTGCTGAGTTCCCATGGCTGCACGTACAATATTATAGTGAAAATAGTTAGACACACGTGACAGAAGATGAAGATGCACGCATATGACAAGTACGTGCACGTTAATATAAAAACAAGCGTTAAAATATGACACACAAACAACTTTACCTTCACATCTCGCACAGTTCTTCTGAAGCTGCTCTGACGAAAGAGATGGATGACAGGCATCGCAAACGCCAGCGCACACAGTCTTCAGCACCGTGTGTGCCCACGGCTGCACAATAAGTATGTAAAAGAGTGAGTCACACATGACCGAGGATGAATACAAATGCGCATGAGAAATACATGCAAGGTGAAATCAAAACATACGTGACATATGACATGCTAATCATTTCGCCGTGCTGTCACACATCGTCAAAGACTCATTTTGATTCCCGTAGCACAAAAGCTTAGGAACGGTGGCCGCAGCCACAACTCCGCGAACCACCATGCCGCTAACAAGTCGGCGAGTTCTAAGTGAGCGACGTCGTTCAGCTCGAGCAAGCGAACGCGAGACCAAAGACAGCGCTGCACGCGGAGTGTCTGCCGCCAGCGAACTTCGAACAGGAGAGCTAGCGTACGCTTGGCCGCCACCACGAACAGTGCCGAGCTAGTTTGGAGCTAGCGCTGATGAAATCGACGCTAATGCGGCCCTTTTCCACAAACTCGAGTCAGTGCAGCGCGCAAACGCGAGTCCGCCGCCGCGGCCAACGGACGGCACCGAGCTGCTTGCAATCGACTGGCGGAAAAGCCAGCTGTAATAGCGACCGATTTTCAGTGAGTTCCAACATTAGCGAAAGCCCCGCCAGCCCGTGCTGGTGCACTTACAGCGCGCGACATACTACAACCAAGCTCTTTACGAGAACCCGCAACCTGTTTACGACGACCCCCAACACAGCGACGAGGTCTGAACCCAATATCGTCAGCCCGGAGCTCATCGCGGCGTGCGAAGACAGGCGAGCACTCGATGAGCGAGCGTACGGGAGGCCGACGGCAATGGCGGCCAATTTCTAGGCAGTCGCAAAGCACAGGCGAACTGCAGAAGCCGAAGCTCACCTTCGCGATGCCTTTCGTGTGTGTGATATACAACTCGACCGAGCCCGTTGCCGGCAAGCGCGATCCGCATCGCATACGCGAAGTAGAATAGAATAAAGAATGATTACTTGCCTTAGAATCCAGCGCTCTTTTCTGGCCTTAGTCCGACTGAAGTATATATCCGATAGGCCTGTTGTCTTCTTTGTTGCCATGTGTTGGTCGTGACTATCTTGAACCCAGATATATACAGCGCAGCGTGGTGACGTGTCGAGACTTGCTCCAGACTTCATGGGTGCACCAAAACGTAAAAGCAGCAGCCCGCGCTCATCCAAGCGTACACACAAGCACCACGCCGTAATTCTTAGATCGTTGAATTCAGGCGGCCGTGGTATAGCACTCTGAGCGCGACTCAACGCGATCGTCGCTGGCAAAATACGGGGAAAGACTGAGCCAGCAGAGGAGGAGAAGGGAAGAGAAGGATGGAGGGTCACCTTGGCAACGCTTTTCGCACTGCCTGTAATCTCCGGGCGGTTCATCCCTTTAGAGCGTGTTTGGAGACTAAGTGGTTTTGCGTGGCACGCTTCCCTCTGTGGTTGCTCCCCAATGGTCTATCCGTTCATCGCGCGTGCCTATTGGACTCCGTTACTCCTTTTTCGGGTAATTTTGCCTTAGAGTGTAGAGAGTTCAATTATTACATTTTTATATGTAAAAATATGTAAAAATATATATTACATAATTATGTAAAGGGAATGTTATTTTGGTTAAAAAAAGAAAGAAACGTAGAAAACACCCCTGAGACCTCCTCCGCGAATTCTACCAAAGTTCTGGAAAATAACTTTTAGTAAACGATTTGAAAAAGACCTTGTAGAGAGAGTTTTCTGAACATCTAAAAAAGTTCCTTTGAAAGACGTTTATTCAACGTCAAATATTAATTATACCTTGATGTACGCATACCTTTCTAGACGTTTCGAGAAGTTTATACGACGTTTCGTGTTTCTTGGGATATGCACTGACAACGGCGAGTGTTTTCACGTCATTAATTCAGCAACTCTACAGACAATACAATCAGTCATGCGCCTTCTACGGTTGCATTAAACCACGCGGCTCACGCGGCGCAAGGCCACTGCGCCCGTAATCCGCGTGAAACCTACCGGCATCAGCATTCTGCGACCGCGGTGACTTTGAGCACGGTGCAAGTGACACTTGAACGCGGTTGCTCTGACGCTGAGATTACAACGCTGGGTGCGAGTATAACAAGCAGAACGTAAAATGTGTCTTAATACGCACATGCAATTTGATACTGTACACATACTGAACACGAAACTACGTATGTGTACATGGTCCTCATTACGTCTTGCAAGGCACAACAATTTGGTTCGTTGCCACAAGCAGGAGCACTGCCCAACCATCACTGACCTGCAAGGCATTCGTCGTCGTTCCGCTTCATCGCGGGGCCCAACGAAATTTCGCTGAACACTTGAAATGCTTCATCCGCGTCATTCGCCACACAACACATGAATATGCTCTCGTTTTACGCACTTTTCAGACCCCGTGGTGGACGAAAGGTTTCGTAAACGTTGCTAACAGTACAGTAACTGCCAAGAGAACACTGCGTAACTAATAACGCTGCGCAGAGCACGGATATTGTCCGCCATGGCGCAGCACAGGACCTGCGGAGGCACACATGCAACCGCCAGCCGCGGCCACTCACTGCTAGACCAGCTACACTACGCAACACGTAATTATAGTGTACTAGAATTACACTATAAAGTAACCATAGCAACGCCGCCATTGTGCCGAGTGAATATGGAGCCATGATGTCATTTCCACCACACTTTTCACGTACCGCGCCGTCTTAGCATGCCCTCTTCTATCTTTCTTTCTTCTGTGGGCTGCGCCCTCTGGAGGCTGTATCGTAAACTCTTTCAGCCTCGCCATGGCCGGGCTAGACTGCACCTGCGCACTCCCTTTTAAACAAGCGCGCGCAGGTGCAGTCTAGCCCGGCCGTGGCCTTTCCGCCTCATTCAGGACACTAGGAAAACCTTTCTAGCCAAAAGTATGGTTCCTAGAATATGTTGCTAGTCTGCCGTCTCCACGCCGTTTCTATGGAAGGCCGCGTCTGCTCCTATGATGCATGCTTCACGGTCATGGCGCTCCGATCGATCGCGGTGCTACCTGGCCCACAGCGCATGAACTAACGCACGGACGCGGCCGGTGGCGTGAGCCACTATCCGATCTAAAGGGCACAGCCGGATACATCCATCCATCCATCCATCCATCCATCCAGCGCCGTGACCACGTAGCATGCATCATCGGTGCGGACGCGGCGGAGAGCGGCGACGGCCGACTAGCCAGTATTCCAGGGACCATAATAAAGTAACGATAACTCCTCTCTACTCCTTCTGCGCCGGCGTTCGCTCTCTCATTTTTCGACTCTGGCTCCATCTACGCGGTGCATATCTAGCAGATGCTCTCCGCGTTCAACGCTGTGGCCGTGAAGTGCTCGCGCTCGTCAGCTAGTATTTCGGTGAGATTTGTTTTTCATGGAAACTCATAACTGACTGCCACAACACAACGAGAGGACATCGACAGACGGACAGACTGAAAAATATTATTGGCAAGTGTCTATGCAGACAGACAGACAGACAAAGAACTTTATTCAGGTCCTGAGGAACTGCGTAGTAACGGCCCCGTTTAGGGGGAATCCGTAGCAGTCGCGGGCCGCTCCCACGTAGGGACCGGAAGACCGTGGCCCTCCGCCCTCTCGCAGGCCCTCTGAACAGCCCGAAGTTGAACCAGGAGGTCGCCGCTGTGAAGGGCTTCCTCCCAGTCCTCTTCTTTGTTGAACTCTGCGTCACGTAACGCAGGACATTGCCAGAGCATATGAGGTAATGAGCAATACGCCTCACCGCAGTCTGGACAATGCGGCTCGATGTTGGGCGAAAAATGGCTGAACCGGCCACGCGAAGGGAAAGACCCCGTTTGGAGCATCCTGTAGGCCGATGATTGCGGTCGCGTAAGTTTAGGATGAGGAAGTGGAAAAGTCCTCCGAGATAGATGATAATGAGTCATGATTTCGTGGAAAGTGAGTAGCGAGTCCCTGTATCTTCCGGCGTCCCCGCCTGCGAATCTGCCGGGACCGCCGCGGTGAGCGATACCTCGCGCACGGTCATGGGCAAACTCATTGGCGTTGGGGACATCAGGATGTACGTTGGCCCCCATGTGTGCCGGGAACCATGTTATGGTGTGAAACCCGGCAGCCCCCTCACAGCCGAGGATGGCCGCTGCCTCACGCGAGATCGAGCCCGAGGCGAAAGCCCAAGCTGCGGAACGCGAATCTGTAAAGACATTAGGACGCGATGGGTCCTTCATTGCTATGGCGATGGCGATTTGCTCAGCCACCATTGCCGAAACCTTTCTAACCGAGGCAGAGCATAGGAGTGTGCCACTATGATCGACCGAAACCACTGCGAAGCGATCCGAACGCCCGTACTGGGCTGCATCGACAAAGGTCGCGAGATGCGGTCTGTTTGCAACTGATTTTAATAAGGAACGGGCCCGAGCTATGCGGCGCCCTACATTGTATTGTGGGTGGACATTTCTTGGAAGTGGAGCTACCGAAAACGTGCCTCTGATCAAGGGTGGTAGTGTTACATTACGCTGGTTAGTCGCCGTAGGACCGCAGCCTATGGATTCCAGGATGCGCCTACCAGCCCTCGAGGACGATAGTCGCACGACCTGAGCCATCTGCTGGGCCTCTATCACCTCCGAGAGGGAGTTATGCATGCCCAATTGTAGGAGCTTCTCGGTGCTAGTGTGGATAGGCAAGCCTAGAACTCGCTTTATGCTTTTGCGCAGTAGTGTATCAATTCTTGACTCTTCTCTTTTGGACCAGCGCAATGTGGAAGCGACATAATTAATGTGGCTCATGAGAAATGCATGATAGAGCCGAAGGAGATTGCTCTCGCTCAGCCCACCCCTGCGGTTCGAGACCCTGAGTATGAGCCTAAGCATGTTCTCCGTCTTGGAGGTGATGCGGGCTATAGTTCGTGAGTTGCCCCCCTTGGACTCTAGCAGGAGTCCGAGGACCCTGATGGAGTCCACCCTGGGTATTCTCTGCCCATCCCGTGTGTATAAAGCTATGGGAATCTGTTCTAAAGGAGTGAGGTTCCTCAGTCCTTGTCGGGTGGGTCTGTATAGTAGTAACTCAGACTTTGCCGATGACAGGCTCAGGCCCGAACCGACTAGAAAGTTCTCCGTGATGTCTAATGCCTCTTGGAGCGCCTGCTCTACCCCGGCGTCGGACCCTCCCATGCACCACACCGTGATATCGTCCGCGTAGAGAGCATGGTTAACCCCGCGCACCGTAGCGAGTCGCTCCGAGAGGCCCTTCATGGCAATATTGAAGAGTAGAGGAGAGATAACTGCCCCCTGTGGGGTGTCTATGCACCCCCTCAGCTCCTAGGACCACCGCGCGGTATCACGCCACGTGTACGCGGCCAGGCACGCCCTTTCACGGCAATGACATCGACAGCCCGAGTCACCGCAGCAAGCTGCAATGCCGGGTGAGGACTTCGAAATGCTGTTGCGCTTGGGTGGTGGCGAGAAACAGCCACGCGTCACGGCAGCTTTTATCGAACTGTTGACGGCTGTGGATATATATTTGCGGAATGACGTGGAGAGAAGAAGAAAATTGGCAGATACTACATACAGCGGGAATCGATGATATGCGAAGTACGAATAAAGAAGGCTGATCGGTCACTTTAAAGTCAGCCCAACGTTACGAGGCTGACGTAAGTTTTACCGTACATGGCTTTCATATGTGACGATTATCATGTTTTGTCGTTTCATTTTACCTTCGTCCTTCTATTCACGTCACGTGATACCAAATTTGGTATACGTGGAGATAGCGAAATGGCCATGAGCGCGCTATGAGAGTAGCATGTAGTCATGTTTACATGACACGCATGTCATGATTATCATGTTTGGACAGTTTATTCACCTTCGTCATTCATTCACGTCACATATTAAGAAATTATGTGTATGTGTAGCTAGCGAAATAGCCACGAGCGGGCTATGAGAGTAGCATGTAGTCATGTTTTACATAACACGCATGTCATGATTATCACGTTTGGACATGTCATTCAAGTTTGTCGTTCATTCACGTCACGTAATACCAAATTGGGTATATGGGAAGCTAGCGAAACAGCCACGAGTGTATCATGAGCGTGGTATATGTTGTCATGTTCTTCAATGACACGCATGTCATCATTGTCATGTTTGCACCAGTGAAATACTTTCGTCATTCATTCACGTGGCACGTGATACCAAATTTATTATATTCCAAGCTGGTGAAACGACCACGAGTGCATCATGAGCGTGCCATGTAGCCATCTTTTTACATGAGAGGCATGTCATTATTATTTTGTTTGAACGTGTCATCCACTTTCGTCGTCTGTTCGCGTCACGTAATATGAAATTCGGTTTGTGTGAAGTTAGCGAAACGGCCACGAGTGCATCATGAGCGTGGTATGTTGTCATGTTCTTACATGACACGCACAGCACGATTAGCTTGTTCGGACGTGTCATTTACCTTCGTCGTCTATTCACGTCACGTAATCCCAAATTTGGTATATATGAAGCTAGCAAAATGACCGCGAGCACATCATCAGCGTGGCATGTAGTCACGTTTTTACATGACACGCATCTTATGATTATCATGTTTGCACCAGTCATATACGTTCGTCATCCATTCTTGTTCCGTAATACCAAACTTCGTAATATGGGAAGCTAGCGTAACGACTGCGAGCGCACCATTTGCGTGGCGTGTAGTTATGACTTACATGGGATGTCATGATTTCCACGTTAGTGTCTGTAACTTTTGTTCGCCATGTGCAGTCATGTCATCCCATACCCATTTTGGAGCATATCATGTCGACAAAAGCACTGCAAGAGCAGAAGGGCCATGAAATGAAAATTATGACATTCATGACATACATATCATGCTTTTCCTGTTATGATTAGTCGCTTAAGCTTGTCGTGCAGCCATGTTATGCCATACTAATTTTGGTATCGATCCCATTATTGAAACGGCCAGGATTGCTAAAAGTTGTAGGCGGCTCTATATATATATATATATATATATATATATATATATATATATATATATATATATATATATATATATATATATATATATATATATATATATATATATATATATATATATATATATATATATATAGGATATGGCACAACGGGAGCGTTGTCAACGATGAGTTATACTGACATGAACTTCCGAACTTCGTTGCTGCCGCGTCCCTCTCGCCTTGAAAGATGTTTGCGAGAGTTTTTCCTCTTTTTTACTTTCTTTCTTTTCTTTCTTTTTCTTTTTCGTTTTTTTCTCCCCCTTTTTTGTTTTTTTTCCTTTTTTAGTTCTCTCTCACTCTCGCAAACATCTTTGAAGGCGAGAGGGACGCGGCAGCAACAAAGTTTGGAAGTTCATGTCAGTATAACTCATCCCCTGATGAAGGGAGGACCCCTCCCGAAACTGTTGGGAAATGAATATATTTATCCTTGTTGACAACGCTCCCGTTGTGCCATATCCCATACCTTCACGAAGACTAACTGGCCCATTGAATTATTACTCCCACTATATATATATATATATATATATATATATATATATATATATATATATATATATATATATATATATATATATATTAAAATAAAGAACTGAGACAGTCAGAACTGTTATTAGGCCTAACCACCGAAAGCAGTGACAACGTCCGGGCCGCGCGTCTCGTGCTTAGTACTGACGATGTGTTTGCCCAGCTGTGCATGACCCACTACTTCTTCATTACATATTTCCCCCTCGCTGAAGACAGAGCCGAGTAGGTGTCGTAAGGTGTCGTGAGGATAAGTGGTTCGTGATAAAGTTTGAGACGATCCACGTGTACGATTTCGCGGCCTCGGCGACGGAGGTCCGGAGTAGGCATGTGGGGTTCGATGAGGTAGTTTACAGCGGAAGTTTTCTCTATGACGCTTTAAGGCCCATGGTACATGCTGACGAACTTTGTAGAGATACCAGGAGCAGCAGTGGGAGGCACCCACAGCCAAACAAGAGAGTTAGGCAAAAACTGCTAGTGAGCATCCCTTGTCGTGACGGAATTTCAGTAGCCCTTGTGCTTGTGTTGTAAGAGTGCGAGCTAATTGCCGACATTCTTCCGCATACCAAGCAGCTTAGGGAACTGGTGTGCCTTCGGATGAGTCGGGTCGGTAGGGGAGAATGGTGTTGATTGGAGATGATGGCTCTCGACCATAGAGTAAAAAGAAGTGAGAAAAGCCTGTCGTCACTTTAGGTGCCATGTTGTAAGCGCACTTTACGTAGGGAACGATAAGATCCCAGTTGGTGTGGTCGGAGGCGACATACACAGAAAGCATGTCGCCAAGAGTGTGGTTGAAACGTTCGGTCAGCCGTTTGTTTGTGGGCGATATGCGCTAGTACAGCAGTGAACCACATCGCATTCAGCAAGAAGTTCTTGAATAACATCCGCGAGAAATGCGCGGCCTCGGTCGCTCAAAAGTTTACGTGGAGCGCCGTGACGCCGAACAAAGCGTTGGAGCAAGAAAGACGCAACGTCACGTGCTGTCGCGGCTGGTAGAGTGGCCATTTCTGCATATCTCGTAAGATGGTCGATCACTACAATAATCCAGCGATTCCCAGCTGATGTATATGGCACAGGACCATAAAGGTCTATTCCAACCCGGTCGAATGGTCGCGCTGGGCATGGCAGCGGCTGCATTGGTGCCGTAGGATGGCTAGGATCGTGCTTGCGGCGTTGGCACTCTGTGCAAGATCGAATGTACTTTTGAACAAATGTGTACATGCAGCGCCAATAAAACCAAAAACGTAGCCTGGCGTAGGTTTTAAACTTACCGGCGTGTGCACACTGCGGATCGGCATGGAAAGCAGCACATATGCTGGCCCGGAGATGCCTGCGTATGATGAGTAGCCATTTGCGGCCGTCAGGGTGGTAGTTGCGGCAAAGTATTCCATCACGGATGGCGAAGTGGAAGGCTTGTCGGTGTAGCGTTCGAGATGGCGTGTGCGCGAGTGTTTCGATAGTTAATCTATCAGAGAGGCAATCCACGAATTTTTGCGCTGCTCTGCAGCCATGTCGATGGGTCCTGATAGTGGACGTAAGTTGTCTTGAATGGAGACACTCGCAATATCACTAGAAACGGGCGAACGCGAAAGAGCATCGGCATCGGCATGCTTTTGGCCTGAGCGATAAATGACGCGGATGTCGTTCTCTTGGAACCGTACAGCCCATCGAACCGAGTGTCCGGAAGGATCCTTGAGAGAGAATAACCAGCAGAGCGCGTGGTAATTGGTAACGACATTGTAAGGGCGGCCGTACAGATATGGCCAGAATTTCATAATGGCCCAGATGATCGCTAGGTATTCTTTCTCAGTTATCGAATAATTTGCTTCTGTTCTTGTAAGAGTGTGGCTCGCGTACGCGACAACATATTCTTGGTAACCAGGCTTTCGTTGGGCGAGTACAGCGCCAATACCGACACCGCTACCATCCATGTGGATTTCTGTGGGAGCGCTTGAATCGAAACGTCGCAGTATGGGTGGTGTTGTAAGTAGTTCACGAAGCTTCGCAAAGGCACTGTCACAGGCTGGAGACCACGTAGATAGATTGTGGTCTCCCTGAAGTAGGTCTGTCAGAGGTGCCATGATCGAGGCGAAATCCCGGAAGAAGCAGCGGAAGTATGAGCAAAGCCCAATGAAACTACGCAGCTCCTTGAGAGACGCAGGCCTCGGGAACTCGCTAACAGCACGTAGCCTAAGGTCAGGGAAAACGCCATCCTTCGACACGACGTGTCCGATAATGGTCAACTTGCGTGCTCCAAAGTTACACTTCAAGTTTATTTGGAGGCCTGCTGCAGAAAGGCAGCGTAGAAACTGTTCCAAGCGACGAAGGTGCGTGGGAAAATCGGGCGAGAATATCACCACATCATCTAAGTTGCCCAAGCACGTGTTTCATTTGAGGTCTCAATGGGTAGTGTTAATCATGCACTCAAACGTTGCTGGCGCATTGCATAGGCCGAATGGCATCACGTCAAATTCGTATAAGCCGTCTGGTGTAACAAAGGCAGTTTTTGGCCTATCATCCGGATTCATGGGCACTTGCCAATACCCAGAGCGTAGATCAAAGGAGGAAAAGAACTCTGCGTCTTGTAAATAGTCAAGGGCGTCATCAATCCGAGGCAAAGGATAAACATCCTTGCGTGTTATTTTGTTTAGGCGACGATAATCTACGCAAAAGCGTTGCGTGCCATCCTTCTTTTTAACTAAAACAACCGGCGGCGCCCAAGGACTACTTGATAGTTGAACGACGCCGCGCTTTAGCATGTCACCTACTTGTTCATCGATGACATGGCGTTCAGTCGATGAAACACGGTGCGGTCACTGCCGTAGTGGTGGGTGATTACCTGTGTTGATCTGGTGGCATACAGTGGATGTCCGACCTAAGGTAGCGCTGTTACTGTCAAAAGATGACCGAAGCTTGTCAAGGAGGTTCAAAAGCTCACACCTCTGTTGTGGGTTTAGGCCTTCGTCGATGACACTGTTGAAAATGTCGGCAGTTGAAGGGTCATTTCCGGAACTACAGGAGAGGGCGCTGACTTCCGATGATCCATCAGAAACGTCAAGTGTAGCGATGGTTTTGAATTATTCGATTGAGCCGATACATTCGTCCCGAAGGAGCGTAATCGTGAATGGGAACGGATTCCCCACAGGCACGTTGGTCGCACCACCTTGAAGAGTAACAAGAGCAATTGGGAGCGATGACAGGTGGCGATGAACGAAAGCAGCGGGAGGTATGAAGAATACGGTAGCGTCGACAACGGCGGAACACGACACAGGTGCGAAGACAGTAGCGCGCGGAGGGATCTGGGTGTCGTCACTAATGACCAACTTCGCGAACGAAGGGCGATCGTCCGCAAGTAGATCATCACCAAGGGGACAAAAGACGACTTCGCCACGGGCGCAATGAACGACGGAAAAGCTAACAAAAAGACGAAAAGCTAATGATGTCAGCGGAATGCGAAGAGACGCCCGCGTACCTTCCAGAGTTGAACCAGTTTGAAGTCATCCCAGCAGATTCTATGCAGCCAGATCTCCCACCGTGGCGCGTCTCGCTTCCAAACGCAATTCAAAAGTAGCTTGCTGGCACTTGAACGTATGCAGTAATCATAGGTGCACGAAAGCGGAATCGCAAACACATACGGACAAAAAGCACGCAGTAGAAGTACGAAAAAGAGGCACGAGACACACTGCACACTTCCGAAGTTCGTAGCGTTAGGCACTGTTATGGCATTCGAGCCTCCAGCCCAAAAGAAACAAAAAATAAGCAAAAGAAAACGCGTACGAGGCCATGTGATGATGTTCATCCAATGGGAGCACCAAGCATCGCCGGAAAGTGCAGGAGAGGAGGACAGAAGAAATGACAATGAATGCCGTTACATTTATTTTATTCGGGGGCTTTATTAGGCCACGTGATCCCGTGGTCTACCCACTTTGCTCACGTCTATACCTGTTGTCTGTAACAACTCTGAAGAAGTGATTCGTACTCTTCTTTCCGGATTTTTTGCGACTGCAACTCACTGCCTAGCGGCCGCGCCAGGAAACGGGGCTAACGGGGTCAACCATATAGTTTCATACAATGGGGTCAACCTTCAGAAGAGATAAGCTATCACGTTGCGCGCGTTGACAAGCGGGCGCATAGTTCCGAAGTTTCCACCATGCCACCGCTCTTGAGCCCGAAAACAAGGAAACCGAAGTCCAAAGAACATTGATGTGTGCCTCAATTCGTAAAATCGCAGTGGAAAGGTGGTAACATATGGTTCCATCACTTGGTGGCGCCTATAGGAAACCAAAGGTACGCATGGTGGCACTGCGACTCTGGACAGGCAGCACCCTTTTTGGTAGAAGAGTAGAAATCGGGGATGTATATCACACGCTTTTCCTTCCCTCCTATGCGCTGCCGCTCACTTACGTGCTCGTGCAAAAAACGTGAGGAGCGTTTGAGTCGTCTCACAATGTACCGCATGCAGTGCGGCTTCATAAAGTTCTCTGAGCTGGAAAAGCACTTCCGAGAAGCGAATCTAACAAAAGAAGTAAGGCTCGTTAGTCAAGTTTATGATGTGGAGCAGACGACGGAAGACGAGGACACTCGGGTCACTGCGAAATGCATTTCTCGGGACCTCCATGATAATACCGTGTACGACGTATGACTCGAGGTAAGTCTCATTCTGCCGACATGAAGCCGCATACTCTATCGATGTGCTGTGTTGAAGTTTATGGAAACCATATAACTGTTGTTTTAATGTGGTATCTACAAGTAGCAGCCGTGTGCTGTCATGTGCAAAGAGTTTGCGGCGGGCTAAAAAAGAAATAAAAACTAAAGTTATACGGTCATGGCAATAAAGTGTATGAAAAGTTTTATAGCCATGTCCTCCGTGCCATGGGCGCATGACCTGCTGACGTCGACGCGAACCAGCAAGCTGAAGTTTAACCACAGCGAGTTAAGTGGAAAAGCTTGCCTCGTTTTTTGTTTTTTTTTTTCGGCTCTCGTGTCATGCTTGTTCTATCTTTCGCGAACTCGGCTGTGTTCGCCGGCTGTGACATGCTAGGTAACTGATACAGCTTTACACGTGTAGAGCGTTCCTTGGTGTTGCCTGCACTGTTGTGGCAGCCCACAACAGAACAATACTTCGGACCTTGCCGACGCTTCTGCGGGGCCGCTTATTCCATCGCGGAAAGGCAACTTTGCACAGTGATCGAGCGTCTCGTTTCAGCGCGCCATGCTGAAGGCACGGTGCCCGCACCGACTGCAGAACGCGTTGCACGCCTGTCGCACGCGCTCCTGTTTCGGCGAAGCACATTGGCTCGCCTGCGACCTCTCCCGCGTCTCTCCTCAAGTTTTCTGGAGCTCACCGCCAGGGCCAGGCGCAGCGTGGTCGCCACTCCGCAAACTTGAGCTTCGGTTCCCTCTAGATGGTTTCGGTGTATATAAACAAACTGGCTCGTGCCGATTGGTCTAACCCAAAAGACTTCCTGTGCATTACTTCCAGTAATGCTTTTTTCAATGGTCCCGGCGGTGTTTTCGTGGTGTGTTTGAGTTTGTTGCTCTCTATTATTTCTGGCGCATTCTTAAAGGGCTCCCTAAAACTTTTCACGCCTTCATAGTTTTACATGTTTTTCTCACTGGTTGCGTACACTAACACCTTAAGAGATAAGTGCCGCCAGAACGGCAGCCTACCTTATTCAGCCTTCCTAGTCAAAATATCTTCAGTCTTTGCGAGATTACACAAAATAGTGCGACTAAAAACTACAAATATTCGTAATTAACGTTACATTAAAAACTGATCTCAAAATTATTTTAGCTTTTACTAAATATTAATCATAAATTCAGAATCCATGATCCGCCCAACTCATGGCCGATCCCCCAAAGTGGGTAGTTGCCAATGATCCAAGGAGCATTATCATCATCATTAACTAAAGTGAGTTGTCTCGTATTTAACTGCTGCTGTTTCTGCATTGGGACCTTTGTGGAGGCGCTAGGTAAAGGTTCGGTACATCTGACAACAGCACCGAATCTAGCCCAGAAAGACCTCCGCGCATCAACACCCCCTTTCACCGCAGCAGCCACCACCTGTTAGGCCTCAGCTCGGAGTTCGGTCCATTGCCGGAAAGCGTGACCGTGCCAAAAAGCATGACGGCGCCTTGATGCACTGGCCCCAATATGTCCATAACAAGGACGACACAGATGACTTTTTATCCCTCGACTTCTGCTTGACGCACATGACTGGCTCGAGGAATTTGAGCACACAGCGAATGTTAACTGGCGGAACACCACGAAGAAATCGGGCGACGGGTATTTTCCGCTTCAAGACGGAGCCCAAACATGGTTTAAGAATCGCGTGTGCTCGTCTTGGGACGAGTTCCAGCAGAAATTCTTCGATACGTTCGCGAGCACCGAAAGACAAGAAATTGCACAGCGTTTCCTCGAGTCACAGATTCAGAAACCAAATGGATCCGTTACTATGTTTTTTTGAGGACATAGCGCGGCTGTTTCTTCGAGCAGATCCCAACATGCCCGAAGCCAAAAGGGTTAGCCACCTCATGCAGGGCTTCAAGTAGCAGTTGATCACTGGTCTCGTACAAAACCCGCCCACAAGTGTTGACGAATTCTCCAAGGAGGCGACATCCATCGAACGCGCACGGCATCTACGCTACCGGCAGCATGACCACCCAACTGACAGTGCAGCAATCAGCGCGGCAGCCATGACCACAGCAACGACACTCGACGTAGGTTTTTGCGCCAACTGATACAAGAAATCTTACAAGAAGAGGTCAAGAAGCTCGGCGCCAAACGGAATGACTGCGCAATTGCCTCAGTAACAGAAGTTGTGCGCCAGGAAATTAGGCAAGCGCTCTCGCTTCCTGAGCCGAACACGAGCACTCCCCGGACAAGCTGTGCAGACATAGTCCGCCGACAGCCAGCGAACGTGCCGACACCGCACCAGTACACTCTAAGGCAAAATTGCCCGAAAAAGGAGTAACGAAGATAAATAGGCGTGCGCGATGGACGGATAGACCGTTGGGGAGCAACCACAGAGGGAAGCATGCCGTGCGAAACCACTTAGTCTCCAAACACGCTCCAAAGGGATGAACCGTCCAGGGATTGCAGGCAGCGCAAAAAGAGTTACCAAGGTGACTAGCTGTCCTGTTCCTCCTCTGGTGGCTAAGTCTTTCCCAGTATTTTGCTGGCGACGGTTCGCGTTCCGTCGCGCTCGGAGTGCTTGACCATGGCCGCCTGGATTCGACGATCTAGGAATTACGACTTGGTGCTTGTGTGTACGCTTGGATGAGCGTGGTCTGCTGCTTTTTCGTTTCGCTGCACCTATGAAGTATAGACCAAGTCTCGACACGTCACCACGCCGCGCTGTATATCTCTGGCTTCAAGTTGGTCATGACCAACACACGACAGCAACAGTGTGGAAGGCCAATATGGCGGCCGAGCAGATAGCATGCCTATCGGATATATATATATTTCAGTCCGACTCAGGGCAGAAATCAGCACTGGATTCTTAAGCAAGTAGGTTATCATTCTTCATTCTACTCTACTTGTCGCGAGTGCAATACGGATCGCGCTTGCCGGCAACGGGCTCGGTCGTGTTGTATATCGCACGCACGAAATGCATCGCAAAGGTAAGCTTCGGCACCTGCAGTTCGCCTGTGCTTTGCGACCGCCTGGAATCTGGCTGCCATTGCCGTCGGCCTCCCGTACGCACACTCATCGAGTGCTCGCCTGTCTTCGCCACCGCCATGGGCTCCGGGCTGACGATATTGGGCTGAGACCTCGTTGCTGTGTTGGGAGTCGTCGAAAACACGTTGCGGGTTCTTGTAAAGAGCTTGGTTGTAGTATGTCGCGCGCTGTAAGTGCAGCAGCACAGGCTGGCGGCGCTTTCGCTAGCATCGGAACTCACTGAAAATCGGTCGCCATAACAGCTGGCTTTCCCATCAGTCGGTCGCAAGCAGCTTGAAGTTCGCTGGCCGCAGACACTCCATGTGCGGCGCTGCGTTTGGTATCGCCTTCACTTGCTCGAGCTGAACGACGTCGCTCGCATAGGACTCGCCGACTTGTTAGCGGCACGGTTGGTCGTGGAGTTGTGGCTGCGGCCGCCGCTCCTAAGCTGTTGTGTTACAAGGATCTAAATGAGTCATTGACGATGTGTGACATCATGGTGAAATTATTAGCATGTCATATGTCCCTTATGTTTTCATTTCACCTTGCACGTATTTCTCATATGCATTTGTATTCATCATCTGTCACGTGTGACTCAATCTTTTACATACTTATTGTGCAGCCGTGAGCACACACCGTGCTGAAGACTGTGTGCGCTGGCGTCTGCGATGCCTGTCATCCATCTCTTTCGTCAGAGCAGCTTCAGAAAGACTGTGCGAGACTGTTCTCCCAGAAGAAGCACCCACTTACTTGTCGTTCCGACGTCAATCTGTGAGGAGATATTTAGTGCTTGCCACTATGAGCCAACGTCTGGTAATCACGTATACGTGCGCAAATAGGCCAGAATCCAACAGAAATACTACTGGTCAAGACTTACAGCTTAAGTGAAACATTACGTGCGCACGTGCCTTGATTGCCAACGACGAAAATCGCCACCGTTAAAACCAGCCGGACTATTACAAACAATTCAAGCGCCCACGGTACATTTTGCCCGAATCAAAATGGATCTCTTCGGACCATATCTGACTTCCCATGCTGACAACAAGTGAGTAATAGTCGCCACAGACAATCTTACGTGCTACGCGAAAACAAAGGCTTTGTCAAGTGGCACCGCCGTCGAAACCGCACAATTCTTCATAGAAAATATTGTCCTGAGGCACGGTGCTCTGACAATCATAATAACGGATCGATGTACCGCTTTTACGGCCACGCTCCTGAAGACAGTGCTTGAGCTCAGTAGAACAGCCCATCGGAAAACCACTTTTTTATCACCTTCGAACGAACGGCTTATCAGAAGACCTCAACAAGACAATTGCCGCATGTTGAGTATGTACATTGACGTGGATCAAAAGAACTGGGACGGCATTCTACCGTACATCACGTTCAGTTAAAATACAGCGCAGCAAGAAACTACACGAAGAACGCCATTCAGTCTCCTTCATGGCTGTGAAGTGACGACGATGCTTGACGCCATGTTACTGCACGACTGCAATGACATCGATTTGGACGCTGCATCTTTTACCCAACAAGCAGGAGAAGCAAGGCAGCTTGCACGCGTCCGAATCACCTTGTAGCAAAACTACGACGCCCAACGTTATAATCTGCGACACTGAGATGTCGTCTATCAACCCAGCGAGAAAGTGTGGGTATGGAGTCCTATATCCGCCGCCATGCACTCTCTGAAAAGTTGCTGAAGAGGTATTGTGGCCCCTATACTGTTTTACAACGCCTGAGTGACGTTAATTACGTGGTCGTTTCTGACAGCCCCTCGACAACTCGCCAGCAAAAACCAGAAATCGTGCACGTTGTGCGAATGAAGACCTAATGTTCGGACTCATCTACGGCTTTTGTAGAAAAGCGTCGGGACGCTGCTCTCTGGAGGGGGGGGCAAATGCCGCATTGAATATGCAGCACCAAGAAAACAACGAATAGCACGCGCAGCTGGAGAGAAAGAGGGGGTTCTCATTCGATCAGTTTGCCATTGTTGTGGTATAATTAAAGTGAGTTTTCCGGTATTCAACTGCTGCTGTTTCTGCATTGTGACAATATCAATAAACGCCAGGTCGAGGTCTACCACTGGATAAAAATTATTTTGATACAATATGTAAGCTGAACTAATAAAACTTGAATAACTAAAATCAGCGTTAATTCTTTATAAATGTACTGAATTGAGGTCGGGCAATGTTTATGGTACAGAATTTTAAAAGGCATACACGCACTCATACTTCTGAAAAAGTTATTTTGCTTGAAGAAATGGTATATGAGATATTAATTTAGAAGTGTACTAGAGTCTTTGTGGGACGTGGTGCTTTCAGAAAAAAAAAGAGAGGGGTGAAACAAACTGACGATACTAGAGAAGAGGAACGCAAAAAAAGGAAGAGGGGATGCTTGGCAGAACGAGCCATGCAGCGCTCGACGTTTCTGGGGAAAAAAAGGGAGGGGGGAGTAAAGTTAACCCATATGACAGCCAAGCTCAACATTTTAAGACGGAGGAGACCTTGTAGTGAAAGAAAGAGAAAAAGGAGAAGACGCCCTTTCGAAAAAAAAAACTAGCGGTATTTTCTGTGTTGGTCATGGGAGAGATTACTACCCTTGCTGCGGAATTTTTTTCTCATTCTCTTCCAGTCATGCTGCCGTTACTGTGGCTGCAGCTTTTTTTTTTTGTGGAAAACCGGAGTGTTCATAGTGCTGAGACGTAGTTCTGACCTGGGAAATGCCAAGACATTGGCTTGTGAACAGAAGAGGGGAAAAGAAAATTTCTGGAGTGGTTCTTAAGAAAGAGAAAGGAAGAGAAAAGTGAGCCCCGTTATTGTCTGCTTCAGTGAGCGACACCGCCACAGGGCTCACAAGAGATGGGGGTGAGGAGGGATAAAAAGGGTAGAAGTAAAGGTGTGGAAAAGAGGAAGAAGAAGCAACAACAAACTGAGGGGATAGGAGAGACAGGAAAGATGGAAGCACGGTCACTGGAGTCCGAGTACGGGGTACACTTGCGAGAGATGTTGTCGGCGTCTGTAGATGGCGTAGAGTAGGTCAGAGTAGGTCAGAGTAGGTCAGAGCTACACTGTCGTCGAAGGTCGTCGGCGACAGGAGGTGGCGTAGGGCGAGCCCAGTCGGCCAGAGCTACGATGACGCTGAAGGTCGCGAGCGAGCGCGCGGGCGCACAACCGGTCGGCACGGAATCCAGCGAGCGACAAAAAAAAAAAAAGAAAATTTCTTCAAGCCTGGAATGCTCATCGTGATGCTTCCACGTGCATCACCTTCTGGGGCCCCCTAACGTGTGCACGGACCTTTCAGGCGAGTAAACTGGTCGGCCTTCCCTTATATCTGTGAAAATCAGTTGGCTTAGGTGGCGTAATGTTTGTGCCTTTTATTGCTTATTTATTTTGTTATGTTGTAGTGAGATTTTCCTTAGTATGAGCTTGAAGCTATTCGTCTAGAATAAATACATGCTCATACAATAAACACTTTCAAAATGTTCGCAACGACAAGTACCAACAGAGAGCGGGCAGTGCAAATTAAAAAATAAAACAATGCCAACATATCTCGAAAATTATTTTGGAAAGGAGATGAAGCTAGGTTTTCTTTAAAAACAGGCCGCAACCATGCAAACTGTAAGGGCCCACTTTGCTAGAAGTATGACGATAAGCACGCACTAAAATGCGACTGTAATAATCAAAATTATTATTTGATAAAATTAGGAAATCTTCGGGAGGGGTATTGCTTATGCCGTCTACAAGAGTACCGAAGTAAGATAGTTTGGAGAGTTCTAGTTTAGCATATGCATCGCCCGAGAGGGAGCCCGGCTGCGCATGCGCTGTACGTAGGAGAGACTCGATGATTAGTGCACGCGAGAGATGCGCGCATGAGATCTCGGCTCTCACGTTGCGCACGCTACAGCCGCTGAGTACTTTAGCATTGGCTCTCGCGAGATCTTGAACAGCCGAAACAAAAACTGAAAAGATGGCTGCGATCGACAACACTACGGTGGTCATGGCAGCGAACGAAGTCCGCGTGAATTTCGATGCATTTGGAACCTAAATAAGTAACCTGAAGCCAACAAGTGAACAGGTGCAGTGAATTGGGATCTCTGCTAAGTTGGATTCAGACGATTTGACAACGTCATTTACGAAGAAGCAGGAACGGGATGGTGACGGGAAGCATCGCGACGGCTTTGTGGGTTGTGTACGGGGTGTTGTGTGTGTGGTCCCTTTGAATTGGGGTGGGTGCTGCGTGTGTCTGTACAAAATATGCCTGAATGATCGCCTGCAAAAGCGTTCCAAGTGTTAGAAAGTGAAGGTTTGTCCTGGTCACGCATTCAGCGTGCATGGAGATGTGCGTACGTGTTCTACGAAGGTCAGGTGTTTTTCTCGCACACGGTGCTCTCATGATTGTGAAAGCATTTTTTAAGGCACGTGAAGAATGACACGTGAAGACGCTGCCGCCAATGTGGGCATTTGTGTATTTGTCGTTGAGCAACCACAGTTTTTTTTGTTTTTTTTTTGTCTCGTGATCTTAGAACGTCTGTAGCAAACAATAAATGTTACATTGGGAGTAAGCGATCGTCTTCATCATCCATTTCCTTTATGTTGCTAGTTGACCTATCGCCTCAACTCCCCAAACCAACACTCGTCCTTGAAAATTATGTATTGTCCCATGCCTTGACTTGTGTGCTGCGTCGACGAATATCGGTTACTACAACTTCTTGCCTCTCCACGAGATGGCGGGAAGCAACACTCCAATTCAGGCCTGTTTACGCTCAGGCGCAGCACACGTTCCAGATGTTGCGCACGGTAAACTAATAATGTAAGACTATAGTGTACTAGAATATGGGGTTGTCTGTTCAGGAAGGAGCGATGGCTGACGCAGTTGGTATCGACAGCTGCGAGATGGCGCCACCTTAGTATGAGCTGTCACCTCACGCTTTGCTTTTTAAGCACTTCTGTGCTTTGATATTAGTAATAGCAGGGCTTTCACGTCCCAAAACCACCATACGATTATGAGAGACGCCGTAGAGGAGTGCTCCGCAAACTCGACCACCTCGGGTGCTTTAACGTGCTCCTAAATCTAGGTAAACGCACCTCAGTATTTGCGCCTCCACCTAAAATGCAGCCGCCGCGGCCGGGATTCGATCCCGTGATATGCATTTGCATACCTAATTGCTGACACGTAAATAACTGCTGATACGCATACGTAATTGCTTTCTAATGAGTTTGTTTGTACTGCATTCAAAACAAAACTTCGAAGCCCCAACACTCGGTTTAAATGCAGGTATTAACAAACGACCGCGCAACAGTCATCCCTGGGGAAACTGCCTATAGTTTTTAAAGCTTGGTTTGGGAACGAATAAAAAATTAGGAAGATTGAGGTATCAAAGGAGCATCTGTAAACCCGAAAGTTTCTTGTTATATTACTGGTATATCGAGTCGTATTCTGCACAGTGCGACAGCTTCGACTTTCTTTGTTACGCGGGCGGCACCGTTCTTGTCGATAGTTGCATGATGCAATTTTAATTATGTTGCTAAGGTAACAAAACTGTCATTTGATTGAGAGGCACGCCATAGCTGAAGACTTGGGATTAATTTTGACAATCTTGGGTCATTAAACGATTACGCGCCCGCCGAAATACTGCTGCTGTGGCCGGGGTATTGCACATCACTTGGCACCACTGTCAGACCGTAAGAAGAAGCCCTTTATTTACGAGTGCGCATACTGCAGTGAGCAGTAACACCGATTAAATTCGCCGCAATTCTGTGGAACTATCAGTTCAAGATCACTTCATCTCGTTGGCATGAATACTGACTGATTTTCACGTGCAGCTTTTTTTTTCGTTTTGCCTCTCCAGACGGGTTGATACCCTTCACAAAAAAATGAAGTCGTGACAGCACGTAAATTACCACTATCTTTGACATGAGATGCGGTGCGATCGAGCACATATAAATTGAAGGTAAACAAAGCTTGAGTAAGCGTTCCAGCGAAGCTGCAGTCTCTGTAGTGTTCGCCACCTCGGGTTCGTAGTCAGCAGGAAGGTCCATTGATGAACCTTAATTAGTGGCCTGACCGTCAACACAGGGTGCTGCAGTTTTCTTGGAGATGGTAGATTTGACCGCCGATTTCTTCCGCCTTCTCGGAGGTCTTGCATGCGGCGCTTTCGTCGATAAGTAGCTTGGAGCGTTAGGCAGTAACATCGGCGCGGCGCCCGACGTTAGCTCTGGTCTCCTATATATGTGGTACGCTAACTTCTTCGCCGTTTATAACGTGCTCTTAGTCTCCGAGAACGCATGAAAGCTCGTAGTGTAGCTCATATACAGAGCAGCTTTCGTTCAAGGTCCCATCCTTTCGATGTAAATTTTGTTCCCAACCCTTCCTCCGTGCTTCGTCTTTGGGTGCAGCGAAAAGTGACGATTGCTCACCTTTTGTTCCAAAGGTATACCCTGTTTCGCACCTAGGTGCAAAGCAGGGTCGTTGCCGCCGATGACTCGGCATCACTTCACTCTCACGTGGCCAGCAAAAACATTGCCAGAAAAACTTTCGTTAAGTGGGCGCGAACACAAGCAACAGGTCACCGAACAGCACCCGAGAAGGCAGAGCGGCGCGAAGCTGACAATCCTGCCAGCCCATGCTACGGCAGCGCCGTCTTGAGAACCGGTTTTTTCGTCCACGTGCGCCGCTTCACGCGATGCATGGCGAGAGAGCTTGCCTGAACACACTACCCCATATTCTAATACACTGTAGTAGGACGCAGCCTTAAACGTAGCGTATGTAGCCCGCAACCCGTTGCGCACGTACAGCCTTGCATACAATAAACTTAAATCCGTACGCGGACCCCATGCAATGGACAGTTATCGCTTTGATAATAGAGGAGCTGACGGGGACGCCTTTTGATGCCCGGAATGACTGCAGTCAGACCATAGAGAAAGAAGAAGACAAGAGCGGACACTCCGCGAAACCTGGCCTCAGGAAGTGCGTCACGACTACGTAACGAACTAGTGCTCTCACCAAACGTCAGAGGGCGCAAGCGCAAAAAAAACAGTTATAATCAATGCAACAGAATTGTTTTTACAAAATAATAATTATACGCCCAAATTTGGTATGTTCTTTATACATAAAAACAATTTATTCAACACACCTTACGCGATTATTTTTCTTCAGCCGTACTGTCATAAACACCATCTACCCAGCGACAAGCCCATGCATGACTGACAGCGAGAAGCTTTCGTCGCTTTCGTCAACGTCGGCTGCGTCAGCGTTTTCGTGCGTGAGATAACAGGTGAGGCACGTTTTCAAGCGAAGCTTGTTGAATGACATGTTGTTGGTCTTGTTGGGTCATTTTTTCAGAAAACGGTTACACTTGCGCGAATAAGACACCATGCAACAAACATAGAAAGATGCACACACACACGTTGCGCTTCGAGTGTGCGAGTTTGTTTCTTACGTGGCGTCTCATTCACGCAGTTGTAACCTTTTTCTGAAGCTTGTAAGGACTGGGAGGTTCGCTAAAAAGAAAGTTTGTGGCTCTATGTGGCGGCTAGATGGGAACATTGTGCAACGTATGCAGTATCGCAAAGGCGGCACGGCGTCAAGCCGAGGCGACGCGTGCTGCGTCTGCCACGGACGCGAGCGCCTGTGCGCTGAGCGTAGCTGGGCAGCTAGGTCATAGGCTCGGTGCAAAATATTGAGAAGCATTCGCTGGGCCTCGCATGCATTCGCTGGGCCTCGCATGCTTCACGACGCGTTTCCCGAAGGCTCGGAACACGAATAATTCTTGGTGTGCCGGAGGCAAATCTGGACTAGCCAAGTGGCCATCATCTTCGTTTTTTCGCTAGCCTTGTGCCACTAGTGCAAGCTGCTCACAAATTTTTTTGACGTTTCCAATATAATTTTACCGCATAAATTTCAACTACGATTTTTCTTCCCAAGGTACTGCTGATGCTGCGTACGTACGAAGGTGTTCTAAAGTTCCCAGGCCGCGATACCATTGCATTACAAGGGATAGCGGCCTGGAAACTTCTGAAGATCTTTGTACGTGGTCTTGACGTATATCTTTGCAAGTCAGAGTTTTATGGGTCAGAGATGTATCACTGGTTTTGTATTGTGCATCGATTAGCTAATCATTCAAAGGGGTTTGCTGGTACACTTATGACATGCACATATCTTTTTCGTAATTTGACAGCGAAGCATCCACTTACTAACATTTTCAGACCGCGCTGACGCCATGCCGTCCGACGGTCCAAGCTACGGCAGCTACTGCTGTGTATCGTGGTGCTTCAACAATGGTAGAACCCACAAGAAGCCTGGGACGAGTTTCTTCCGCATACCACGGGACGGCAGGTGTGTTAAAGCTTTTGTATGGTTTGCATGTCTTTAGGCTTACTGTTCGTACTTGCTCAGTGAGGGTAACAATAAAAAATCACTATTCAAGCACTTCCCCTTTCAGCTGATAGTTCATTGCCAATGCAGGATGAAAGCATGGATAAAGTATGCTGGACGCGATGATCTCCTTAGTAAGCTGGCCAGCCTATTGTACGCAACGTACAGGGTTTGTAGCGACCATTTTACTGCTCAAAGTTTCATGGACCCTGGGCACACAAGGCTTACAAGAATGGTTGTTCCCAGTGTGCAACCAGCTGCACCATGTAAGTGATTGACTGAAACTCAAATATGTGCAATAGCAGCCACTTGTATTGAATCAGTGGCGACAGTTAACCGTGAAGATCTTTGTAGCCGATGGAGAAGCCTCACTATAGAAGTAACACTTGGAAAGTCTTAAATTTTGTGAATTGTGGGCTATTACCTTCCTAACAGCAGCTTTACATTTCTGTCGTTTTTTGATGCTCTTGACCTGCGCAACTTGTTTTAAAAGACTTTAAAGGGCTATTTCACGTTATCTTCAAGCCTGAGTGCACATGTACGTATACCTTTCACCAGTGAAAGCTGCCACTGTTGATAAATCCAAAAATCACAAATTACTTGTTTCCTAGTTGGTGCCTTCTCTTTTCTTCCACGTTCGACCAATTTATGCGTTTGAAAGAGCTGTTTAAGTTTCCCCATGCTACAAGCTTTGTAACTTGTACCAACTGCACATATATGCAGGTTCTCTGAGCGTCGCTTCAAGTAGTGACTGTGACATGGCTGCAGAAGCTGCACTGCAAGGTGCGGATGAGCTTCAGTTTGTGTTATTTTAAGCCTCTTACTGATACATTGTCGTAATTTCATTTCTTCAGGACCTGCGGTAGAGGCTTCAAAAAGCGGCTCCCACACATTGAGGTGCCCCGATGAACAGGGTGCGTTCAGTGTCGCGATTTCTTTTTTTTTACCGAAATTGACTGTTGACCAAACCTCTGCACGTGGCAGCTCCCTTGTAGCTGGTGAAAGAATTTCCGCTGACTTCGTCTTGCCGGAGAAAACTTTAACCAGTCATTCAGCTGTCACAAAAGGAACTTGTGTGACCGGTAAGTTGTATGTTCACTTCAACACCAGAGTGGATTGATATTGCCACGTTCCATTTCACAAGTTTTTGTTATCGTTCCGAAACACCACACGATTCTCGGCGCAAACCGCGCCTGCAGGTTTCGAGAAGGTTCCGGACTGTAGTAGATCATTTCGATAAGATCACGCCCACTGTGTGAACGGTACAGATTGTTCTGGAACCTACGCCACCGCCAGCGATAACGCTAGAACATTCGACGGCAAGGGTATAAATGCCGACGCGCTTCGCCGCTTGACAGTTGTTGATCGAAGGCCGACGCTGCGTTCACCGCTATCAGTCCGAGACTGCTATCTGTGCAAGACTGCTGCTGTAATTAGACTTTCCCTTTACCGGGCACAGGTTCGCCCAAATGAACAGTTAAATCCCAACACGAAGTTTTCTGTCTTTGGCCACGTCACGACCCCGTGACATCTGGTGGAGGTGCTGCTTCGTTCATGTACCGGACGCCCCCGTCAAGCCGTGAACCCAGCCCCCTTCGCGGAGAAGACACCGACGCCAACCAAGAGCAGCGAACGAGCCGCCGACAGCAAGGTCTCCCACCGGAGTACGGCCTGCTACAAGACAAGGCGCGGAAGATCAAGACCATGACCTCGACTGCAGCGACAATGACAACCGGAGCGTCCCAGCCCGCGATCGTCATTCATCAACCCAGGGAACCACCAACGTTCCATGGCTCATCGTTTGAAGACCCGGAAACCTGGCTAGAAACATACGACCGTGTGGCCGCCCTCAACCACTGGGAAAACGAAGAAAAGCTCCGTCGTGTGTACTTCTACCTGGAAGACACCGCTAGGACCTGGCTAGAGAATCGAGAGTCCACGCTCCGAACGTGGGATGTCTTTTGCGGCGCATTTTTTCAAACGTTCGCAAGCGTCGCTCGCAAAGAGAGGGCCGCTGCTCTATTCGAGACCCGGGTTCAGCTACCAAATGAAAAGGTTGGAATTTTCACAGAGGAGATGACCCGCCTATTCCGTCACGCTGACCCAGACATGCCTGAGGAAAAGAAAGTTCGTTTCCTCATGCGAGGGGTCAAACAGGAGCTCTTCGCCGGACTAATGAGGAATCCACCGAACACCGTCCAAGAATTTGTATCCGAGGCGACCACCATCGAAAAAACGCTGGACATGCGCACCAGACAGTATAATCGTCGCCTGACTCCAGAATGCGCTGCTGCTCAAGCCAGTGACTCCGACGACCTGCGTGAAACGATCCGATCGATCGTGCGGGAAGAGCTGCGCAAACTGTTGCCTTCGGCGCAGCCTCAAGTAGATTCGATCGCCGACATTGTGCGAGAAGAAGTCCGGCAATCGCTTTGAATTCCCGAAACACCGCCGCCCGAGCCAGAAACTATGAGCTATGCCGCTGCAGTGCGCCACAACGCTCCTCCCCGTCCACGCCAAAACGCCGCCCCGTCACACTTCCGTCGCCAGACGCCACCGCCGCCACCACCCCAACCGACGTCCTACCGTTCCCCAGCGGGCCAGCGCAGTGCACCGAGGAAGACTGACGTCTGGCGCACCCCTGACCATCGCCCGCTCTGCTACCACTGCGGCGAGGCCGGACACACATACCACCGTTGCCAGTACCGACAGATGGGACTGCGTGGCTTCGCCGTCAATGCACCGCGTCCGCAGCCAGGAGATCGGCCACGTGACATCGCCGACTACCTGGCAGGAACTCAACGGACACCACGAAGTCCTTCCCGTTCGCCGTCACCCAGCCGCCGCATGTCACCGCACCCCCGGCAGTACTCTGGCCCAACGTGGGGCCGGTCTCCTAGCCCGTATCCGGGAAACTAAGGGCAGCAACCGATGGAGGTGCGGTTGCTGTGCGACGAACTACCGAAGATCCTCCGACGCCGACGCGACGGAGCTTTTTGAACACAACCCCAACCAGGCAAAGCTCTGAAGGCAAAAGCTCACTTGCCGAAGGTGGCCGGACGACGCAACATGGAAGCAGCGGAACAAGCCGACGCAGCCGTGACCCGACGCCACGCCCTAACTGTAATGCGAGACGGCGAACTAGCGACCTCGACGTTCTTATCGACGGCCACAGTGTGACTGCGCTCGTTCACGCCCACTGTGCGAACGGTACAGATTGTTCTGGAACCTACGCCACCACCAGCGATAACGCTAGAACATTCGACGGCAAGGGTATAAATGCCGACGCGCTTCGCCGCTTGTCAGTTGTTGATCGAAGGCCGACGCTGCGTTCGCCGCTATCAGTCCGAGACTGCTATCTGTGCAAGACTGCTGCTGTAATTAGACTTTCCCTTTACCGGGCACAAGTTCGCCCAAATAAACAGTTAAATCCCAACACGAAGTTTTCTGTCTTTGGCCACGTCACGACCCCATGACAATATAGAGACTTTCGCAGGCCGCTCGCAAGATTGTTCCGACAGCACTGTCCGAGGCACTGAACAAGCTTCACAAAACCCTCCTGAAGACGTCTCCGCCAACAGCTCCACGCCTGAGTGCCCTAGAGAAAATGGTGACTATGCTTTTATTGTAGCTGTTTTTAATGTGCTATTTTATGTTTAGGACATTCTGAGGAAACTATCCCCAAAAGGACACTACGTGTGCACTTACAAAATGTAAGGGTGGGCTCTCAGTGATTTTTATTTTTTTTGTGTGAATTGTCAACATTGTGAATGGTTTGTTTTTAGGTAGTGGAATCGAAAACTTTGCACCACAGAAAGTTGTGCACCTTGGGTCTGAAAGAGCGAGGAAAGTGCTCGTATGGGATTAGTTGTTCTTCGCTTTTACATCCATTTTTTTTGTTTATTGCAGTGCGTTCCTGTGTGCCAGCGACAATGTCTCCATCAATGAAGTACAAGCAAACCATTAAACATCTGCAAGCCAAAGTAGCAGCACAGCGGAAAACTATCAAAAGACTGCGGAGACAGCCTCACCAAGCACCGTCATCGACTTCAAAGGCCCTTGAAGTTATCCGACCGCACGTCACCGAGGAGGTTTTTAAACTTCTTTCTGCACATGTTCGCTTGAGGCCCAAACGCAAGGGCAAGCGGTTTCCCGTGTGGTTCAAGAAAGTTGCTCTTCACTTAAATTTCCGAGGTCCGCGAGCATACTGATTTCTGGCTCCATATTTTTCTTTGCCCTCCCGGCGGTCATTAAGGAGGTGGCTAGCTAATGTAAAGATGACTCCAGGCATAATTCCAGGATTCCTTTCTTCCATTGCAACAAATACTCAAGCTTGGAATGAACGGGACCGAGTGTGCGCTTTAGTTTTCGACGAAATAGCACTCAAAAAGAATTTGTACTATGATGCTGCAAGAGACGTTGTCCAGGGTTTTACAGATGATGGCACTCATCGCACTTCAACCATCGCTGATCGAGCACTGGTTTTTCTTCTTGTTGGCGTTTCGAGAAAGTGGGTTCAACCGGTTGCTTTTACTATAGGGCACACATCAACACCATCATCTGTTATGCATAACTTGCTGGTGTCACTCATTTTGGAGCTTAGGAGCATTAATATTGCAGTGAAAGCAGTCATTTGTGACCAGGGCAGTTCAAATGTAAGTCTCGCTAACCAACTAAGAGTGACTGTAGCAAAGCTTTTTTTTTTGAAGTCAATGGTGAGCGGGTATATTACACTTTTGATGTTCCGCATTTAATTAAAACAACGTGCAATAATGTCACAAGTTATACATTGGGGATGACATCGTTAACTGGTCGCACATTGTAAGCCTTTACCAATCCTCACATGAGTTGCGGCTGCGATTGGCTCCAAAGTTGACTGAACGGCACGTTCATCAGAAACCTTTTTCTAATATGAAGGTCAGCAGAGCAACTCAGGTCCTCAGTGCATCAGTTTCGATTGCTATCACGGCATTGGTGTATGCGAAGGTGCTACCTGCCTCGGCCATCACTACAGCTCAATTTTGTGATCGTATGGACAGGATTTTCGATGCCTTGAACAGCTCGAGTAAAAAAAGAACTTCGCAAAAGCTGCGGCATGCAATCATGAAAAATGATTCAGAGCTGTTTGACTTCCTCCGAGGCCAGCTTCCCTGGATTGCATCATGGCAGTTTGTTGGCAGACGTCAACCACAAACCATCGTAGGTTGGCAAATTACAATTCAGGCAATTTGTCAGCTATGGGACGACCTCTCCAAAAATTACAATTTTGAATACCTGTTAACACGCAGGCTTCAACAGGATCCTCTGGAGAACATATTTGGCCACATTAGGCAAAAACAGGGTTGCAACACCAACCCCAATGTAGCAAAATTTATTTGTGGCCTGAAGCACATCCGCATAAGAAAACTCTTCAAGCTGTCAGAATACGGAAATGTCGAGGATGATGAATGTGACCTCCTCCAGGAACAGCTCTCGCCATTCTCCCTCACCAGTGCGTCTCTTGTGGATAATGAGGAGTGTGCACAGCCACAGCCTGACGACTTTCCCGCTCTAGACGATCTCTCTGAACTTGCGACAAACGTTCACTCCCATATTATCGATGACTCCGCTGCATATTATGTAGCTGGTTTTCTCATCAAACACTTCCTTCGGAATGCATGTGACGGTTGCAGTTGCCCACAGTTACTGAAAGATGACAGTGAGACGCTTAAGGGTACCCAGCAGTATTTCACAATGCTCAAAGCATACCACGTCCCCAGCAAACTTTTTGGAAATCTCACTGTGCCATCAGAAGCAGCTTTTGCATACGTACAACAACTTGAATCTCACTTTCTTGCCATAATTGAGGCCACTGCACATCACCTGAAAGTGTGTGATGTTTTGTATCCCCATCTGTCAAGTGTTGGCGATTTTCATTTCTGCTCTGCTGGGTGTCGCGCGAAGTTTCTGAAAATGTTTTGCCGGGTTCGTTTATGTTGGCATGTGCGTTTTGTGAACCGAAACTTAGATAGGGTTAGGTTTCAGTCTTCAATCTCAGGCATACAGCTTGACAAGTTCAAAGGTTAGCAATTAGCGGCGGGTTTACACTAAAGTATTCGAGTTGAGCCGAATCCTGCAATAGCTTTGTTATGTTATTACTTCGTTACAGCAGACTTCATTATGGTCTTATATGCTTATATTCAGCTCAACGGGACTAGCCACTCCTTCGTTGCATACATTGTTTAGGTTACCCGCTATGAGGAGTAGGGACACTGTGTATTCGCTCGAAGTGATTTGCATAACCTTAAAAAGAATGTTGGGTATCCTGTCTGTATTTTTGTAGCAAATGCGGGCGAACTGTACACTTTACTGTGGCTCGCTTGGTCACTGTGTATGCTTTATCTCTCCAGCTCAAGTAATATATTGATAACAAAACCGCTTGTTGAAATGTCTTCGAGCGGGCAAGGAACACAGTATGAAGTGGGCACGGTTCACGTTATCACGCTTTTCGTATTTTAGCTTCTCATCAACCTCCTCATCACGCCCATCAAAATTTTCAAAAGAATACTCAAACTTGTAGCGTTTGATGGGGCTGCGGACGCTGCCATTTTATTTTTATATAGCTTTTGAGTGATAACGTACGATGTAGAGCCTTTGTGAAAAATAATGAGCCAAAGTGGTTTCCTTCTGCTATTTATTAGCCCTGTAATACCGCTCTCGTAGCACCAATTAAGGTCCACAATTCTGGATAAGTGATGACTACAATCTATTTGAACTCGCAAGCGTCACAGCAACACCCAGACGCAAATCACTTGGGATCTTAAGTTTTTGATGAAGGCGACGCATAACAAAAGCCACAAAACCTGCCAGTGTTGTAGCATAAAGTTTGTCTTTCACGTAGTGAGCAAGCTGCAAAGCCTTACCTTTCTGAGGACAAGCAGGCATCAAGTCTGCTTTTTTTTTCATTTTGGACTAGCTGTTCTTAAGCACAGCCAGCACACGGCACCTTTGCCCTTCTGCTATATTGTGTCGTGTGGTTTCTGTGTGCTCTTTTTTATATGCAATATTTCGGTTAACCCCAGGCGTGATTCGCGACTTCATTGCTGTGTATATGTCACTTCTTCCTTCTTCATTAGCATTGTGCGCTGTGTTTTTGCCATAGATCCTTACTTACCCACTGGCCCGGTGTGTCATACTTCACCAGCTTCTCGGCTTCTGCCAACTCTAGCGATGTGTGCGTTGTCTGTGTTCTCTCTGTATTTGTTACAATTTATTTGTAAGGCGAGATGCATTTGTTGTCTACCTTTGTCATATTGTGCTTTTTATATTCTCAGACTCTACCTTGCCGTTGAATAAAACATTACGGATACTCTGTTTCTTTGACTGATATATACATTGATCACTCGTTCCAAAAGAAAAACACAAGCGCGATGAATAAAACCGTAGTGAATTATCATTACCTGCATCTCTTTTTATTATAACTTAATCGAAATAAAAATTACGTCACGACCGATTCGCACGAACCACTGAACAAAACAAAACAGGGAATCGCTAAATCAAAACGACCTACAAAAACTATCCATTTGGGCGATGAATAGTGGTCTGAAATCATGAACTTTCGTCATAGCCAAACGTCGGTTATGCAAAGTAATTCAAAATTCGCGCCAGTAAAACCGAAACAGGAAGCGCACGCCACTTGCTCTCACCAACCACTAGGTGTGCTAGGGTCGATTGGGCCGCTGGGGTCTACGGGAGTGTCCACTCTTAACCTTTATTTCTCTATGGTCAGACTAAGCTCCTCCTGAAATTTTGGCTTGGCTCATGTCTTGACTCGTGTCAACTATAATTGGCTATTGCGCTTTATGGCTAGTCACCAGGTGGCGCCAAATGCCACTCCAAGATGAACGTCTTGACGCCTAGGCGCAGTCCATGTGTCCGCGTTCGCGTACGCTAAACCACAGTCCCTTAATACCGTTCTGGTCACGAAACTTCTCCGTCACTCTATGGGAGAGCTTGATATGGTGCCAAGAGCGGCCGCTACGTGGTGCAAGCCGTCCTAGGGGGACCATCGCCCCGCTGCGCCCGGCGGAACGCACTGGCCACGGCGGCATCCCGAAGGCGTTGTGTGGTGGCAGCTCGCGGTTTCTGCATCAGCGAAACGCGAACTTCATGTGCCAGTGCACCGTGCTCAAGGTGAACGGCATGAAAATTTGAATGAACAATGCCTAAGACGTGCTGTGTGACGGGTTACAGCTCCGGATACCGAAGCAACAAAAAAAAGGCGTCGCTCTTCTGTTTCCCAAGTAGCGCCGAACTCCGAGAGAAATGGAAGCGAGCTATACCGCGGTTGGAAGGTGGCGGTTTCAGCTTCGAAAGTAAGAACGTTCGGGTGTGCGAATAGCATTTTGATGCTAGCGACGTTGTGAGAACCGACGAGCACATCGTGAACGGGGTGGCCGTGTCGCTTCAGCGAGAGAGACCGAGGCTTCGCACGAACGCCGTTCCAAGAATTTTTGACGGGCTCCCGGCGTACCTGACAAAGCCGAAACCGCGTTCACGGCCTGCGACTCAGAGGCAACCAGCGAAGAGGTGGCGTGAATTGTCACACCGGAATGCGCAGCAGTGGAATGCCAAAATGTCAACACCGACTCGGCAGGAGAAGCCAGTGACGGTAAGTTCTTGAGCCGGTTTAGTCGCGGCGTTACTTTGTTCCCTCAGTCGCATGACCCTGTGTTAGCGGCTGGTGGCATTGAGGTGCTTCTGAACAGTGTTATTGAATTGTATTACAGATGCAGCAGCCAGTGATAGCGGACACGCAGATCAGGCCTGCCGAACGGAACAGGCAGTGTGTTCGTTTCTTGAAGTGCAGGCGCTAAAGGCGAAGCTTTCGAGTACGCGGCAACGACTCGAATGGTGTCAGAAGCAGCTTGCAAAGATGAGAGTCCTGGCCAACAAAAATGCAAGACTCTTGCAAAACCTGGACAAGCTATCTACCCGCAAGAAGCTTATTTACGATCAGTGCATCATGAAGGCAAACGCGAAATCTCCGAAAGCTGCCAGGTAATCTTCAGTCGCACATAACTGCCACGAAGCTATGAATATAATCGCACATCTTTTTCGTGCCACTGTCTTGTGCATATTTTTTAAGAGCAGTGCACGCTCGCATTGCATGTCAGAGTAATCCTAAATTGCCCGCTTTGCATGATCGCACAATGCAAGCTGTCTGTTGCTCTCGTACTGGAGTAGGGGTGCATGTTAATATTGAAAATGACAAGGCATTTTTAAACGCGGTGGTTGTGTATTGCGGTATGAGGAAAGATGGTGTGATGCATGTCGTGCATCTTCTTTTTTCTACTTGCTGTGGTTATGCACTTGCACTGTTCACTCACCAGCCTCGGTTTACCTTAATGCACAACGAGCCTGCACTCTCTATAGGTACAAAAAAAGCATGGATTTATGACTGCCTGCTACTGAAGATTAAGTCGACAGCGGTCTATACATTCCTTCACGAGAATGAGTACCTTCCCTTGCCCAACCCTCGCACCCTCTACACGTACCTGAGGAGCCTCAAGGCTGACTTTGGTTTTGACAGCAGTCTATTCACCGTTCTCAAAGACAAGCTGCAAGTACTTCCTGAGCGAGAGCGTCGAGGTTTGGAACAATGCACAAACTTACTACTGCATTCTATGACTTCATATCTCATATGTGGTGCATGTCTAATAAGATGTATTTTTTTACAGGTGTCCTGATGTTCGATGAAATTAGCGTAAGAAAGAGTGTGCACATTAGGGAGTCAGACATGGCTCTGCTCGGAAAAGTTAACTTCGCTTAGCACACAAGACCCTCGGACTGTGAGAAAGATGGCGATCACGTCCTGGTCTTTCTCTTCCTACCATTTCTTGGAGGGTAATCGCAGACTGTTGGGATCTTTTGTTCCTCCGGTGCAGCCCCTAGTTCAATAGTAGCGAAGTTGTTGCTCCAGTGCATTGTGCACCTTTCGAACGCTGGCGCTATTGTCGATGCTGTTACATGCGATAATTCAACACCAAATCGTTCAGGCTTGGGTTAGTATCTGGGGACACGAGTTAAATTTGTCAAATTAAGAATTGAACACTACTAACTGCATTGATGTGTTCTTTTCAGGGATAAACAGTGACCAGAAACAGCTGCAAACTTCATTCCAGCATCCATGTCACCCTTCACGGACAGTGCATGCACTAATTGGTCCACCGCATGTCTTCAAATGCATAAGGAACAATCTTCAGAAGGTTGGAAAGTTTCTGGTAAGCAGTAATTCATATCTACGTCAGGTTACTCCCTTTGCGAGGAGTGGCTTCCCCTTTTTATCGCAGCTACCGGAAGGACATGAGGTCTATCACTTTCTCTACTCTGGCCTGCTGGAGTACGAGGAGCAACAGGCTGGCCTTCGGGCAGTCCCGAGCTCACAAGGGCTCACATCTTCCCGAACGCCTTCCAGAAGATGAGTGTCCGGCTTGCTGTTCAGGCGAGTAACCACTCCTAGTAATTAGTAAGGCTACTTACAGGCGAACTAATGACACAAAACTTTGCTGATGATTTGTCAAAAAAGACAAATTTCAATGCAAGCTCTTTCGTTCAACAACAGTGTGCCATCATTTTCAGCTTTTCATGGAAGCACGGCGTCTGCAATGGAGTTTTACAGCAAGCAAGAAGGCTGCCAAAAGCTACATAACTCCGCAGGTACATACGACTTCACGAAGCAGATGAACGATCTATTTGACTGCCTCAACTCAAGAAGACCACAGGACGTGCAATACAACGAAGCCGAGCACATCGCGGTGAGCTAGTAAATCACACCCAAATATGTTTTTCTTTTATAGTGTACTCAAGGTTAATATTTCTTGCATTGCAGACATTGAAGGCGAACATAAAGTGGCTGGAGGATTGCTGCACATACATAGAGAGCCTGCCGAAGCAGAGGCAGGTGTGCTTCCTTAGCAAACCAACTTGTGGTGCACTGAGGATGACGCTGCACAGCACGGTGGCCCTGATTGATCGACTCTTGAAGTCTGGCTTCCGTTATGTTCTAGTTGTAAACCTCGACCAAGACCCTTTAGGGGTAATTCAGGTACTTTTTGGCACGGTGTGTTGGTACAGATACCTTTCTTTTTCCTTGTCCAGCGCTTCTTTGGGATAGCCAGGCATGTTGCATGAGACGGGGGCCAACCAACTGTTGAGCAGTTTTTGTTTATATACCGGATGCTGTCGGTGAACAACCTCGTGCGGCCACCTAAGCGAGCTTCAGTTGACGGAAGCGGGCCACAACTGCTTCTCACTCTGCAAGGTCTTTTTGACAAGGAAAAGCCCTCTACGACTCAGGTATTTTCCAATTTGTGTCGTGTATGTGTCCTGAAGTTTCCTTTTTATCACCTTGAAAATTCAGGAAGTTGTGCGCATTTCAGGTGGACACACTAGCTGTTCTGCTGGACGATGTCCTGCTGGAGCCAACAACAGACTGCGTGGAGGACATTGGCCCCCTTTCGACCAAAGACTCCATTTTGGATTACCTCGGCGGATATGTGGCCAAGAAGTTTTCTACTTTGGATTGCTTAGGCTGCATCGAAACGATGTTGAGCACAACACGTCAGCATCTGCCTTGATCAAAACAAAATCGAGGGGCTATTTGAAAGTACCTAGCAGCCGTCTTCTTGCTCTCCTGAAAATTGTTGAAGAACATGTAGAGATGTACACGGTGCAAAACGTTGCATGCGGTGTCGTGTACGCGAGGATTGTTGAGGGCATTTTGCTCGACAGCCGCACAGCGTCAGCAAGTGTAGGTTGTCTGTTGCACTTTTTAGGGACAACAGCTGAGGTTGTACACTTTTTTTGAGATGTAGATTACATTTCTTCACTCGAGAAAAAAAGAAAGCCTCGCGGCCAACTGTGCGCAGTTCATGCCCTGCAAGTGGTGGGCGGAAGCCACAGTGTTAAGCATAATGGCTGTGTATGTGAGCACGCCTTCCCATTTGTATATAGTGTTGTATATCTTGTATACATTACACTGTATTATTTTCGTACTATTCATATTTATCTGCATATAGTGTAAATAGTGTATATTCAAATACAGTTTATTTTAGGCAGTGAGCTAAGGCAGAGTGCAGCTGTTAATGAAACGAAATACACATTGTACAGTAGAGTCACAGATTGTGTAACATTGCTCAGAACAGCTGCAATAGTTTCTAGTGCTTTTCTTCTCCAAAGTGTTGTTCTCAGTGTATTTTGTGTAAATAAATGTTTTCCAACTTTCTCCCCATTACATGCACCATATGTGAATCTACCATTCATAAGTACACACCTGACTACTAGGCGGCGTATCATTAGCACCAAATTTAAGATTTATTGCATGCCTTAAATCATAACCGCCCTTCCCCCCCTCCCACCCAAAATATAAAAACAAATGTGTGATGAGGTACCTCGGTAGTGGCAGAGGCGGCCAAGCGGCTAGCACTGGCATCAAAAGAAACTTCCAGATTAGGCTGCTGTACTTCCGTTCCCGGAGAAATCATGGGTTGTCGGCCGGTAAATAATAATGTCCTAAACAGTAAACACAAGAAAACGTCAAGCGGCGGGTGTCCCGTGTAAACTGCGTGGAAAGAAGTGATCAATCAAATGTTGGGCACGTTTAGAGCGGTCGCGAAAGCCCTCGGCATCGAAAGTCCCCGCGTCAAAAAAAGCAATCGGCGCTCACAAACGTGTGTCAAAAACAACTGCGCATTTGGGTATAAACTCAATTAAAAGATCTGGAATAAAACTTCTGGCTCAACCATTCAGTTCATTTGAATACTTGGGTAGTAGCGCGCGAGAGGCGAGCCGGATATAAACCAATGTGATTGCTCCTGTACTACCCAGTCGTGTTTCATTTCGTTCACCTTCCTCCCCTTATTAGCGGCCCTACCAGAATATAAAGCTCACCTACCGCATAAACATAATCGCCCTTCGGCCGGGCGCAAATACAAACATGTTGTCGAGCAGATCAAGCAGTAGCTGCTCGCATCAAGAGCATGGAGCATTCTGTCTTTCAACACTTGCGAGCTATAGCTCGCAAGTACCGCTTCGAGGCATCGTAAGTATGCATATAATTAGGCTATGAGACAATTATTGACACAATGCGTTATCGCGCGTTGTGAGAACACATTTAATGCGATGCTGTTTATAAGGTGAACCCGCACTTCCAAGTAAACTACGCGTGCGTTCCAAAGTAAACAGCTCTCATTCGTCGTCGACACTGGATCCCGTTTCAACTTATTTATCTGTTGGCATTGATGCGTTCAGAGACGTTTAAAAAAAGGTAACAGGAAGAACAGCACGCACATAATCGCGTCGAAACGTCGGCCGCAGTGCGCATACAAGCCCAGCAGTGGCGGCGGCTTGTGGCCCCCATACGACGGGTGGCGCCTCTAGCGACAGATTTTGTCCCTATATCAACCTTCGGGCGGAGTTTCGTGACCAGAAAAGCATTGAAGGACTCTGGCTAAACTGATACTCTAGCAAGCAGACTCAGCTGTAACGTACTTCGCGCGCTAGCCGTTGGGCGCGTACCGCCTTGCGCGCGCTAAACTAAAGCTCTCTATTAATTGATGTGTAAGGTTGAGCGTCCTAAAACCGCCATATGATTATGAGTGATGCCGTAGTGGAGGGCTCCAAAAATTTCGACGCCCTGTGGTTCTTTAACGTGCATCCAAATCTGAGCACCAGGCCTACAGCATTTCCGCCTCCATCGGAAATGCAGCTGCCACAGCCGGGATTCAATCTAGCGACCTGTGGGAGCCAAAATAAGATTATTTTAGTCAAAAATTGCTTTTGGATGTTTAAGAAAAGATAGATCTATTGATTTAGAAGTATGCAGAAAGCTTTGACCACTTTTGAACTTTGTTTGCGTCAGGCAGGTGTCCTTTTTATCATGTTGCGGCTGTCTCGCACTGGATTGCATCGGATGCGATTCTTGATATTGAACGCTGATACTGTCTTTGAGAGAGACAAAGAGAGAGAGAGAAAGAGAGAGAGAGAGAGTGTGTGTGTGTGTTTCGTGCCTCTCACGTGGTTTGCAGTCCTCATGTATAATTATTTTTTTCTAAATTGTGCAGGAAGCAATCATCTCAACCTTTGCGTCATCAATGCATCTGATGGATGGTCCTTCAGAGATGGTGAAGAGTTATTCTCGGTGGCCTTGGTTTTTTCGTTTGTCGTGCATCATTTTGCAGCATTATGGGGTTCACTGTGAAGCGCTGTGGTTCAAACTTGAGTGCTGTAGACTTGATCTGCTCTGTCTTATTGTGTTTTGTTTTTGGTGGCTTTTTGCATGTTTGTTTATTCTTGTCTCCTTTTCCTAAATGCTGGGTAATCATCCAGAATTGGCAGCTTATATTGAACAATAAAGCATAAGAACTCACGTGTTTCCTTCAATTTCATCTGCTAGAGCTCTGTGGAAAAGAATACACAGTACATCTGTTGTGATTGCATGAGAATAGAGACTTCCTTCATCTAACCAACGCATACAATAAATAAACAGCGGTGCAAACACTTTGAAAAATACTGGTCCACCTTACTGAAATTTTAATTAAGTATATTCGCAAAATACTCCGGAGGTACCACACAAAAGCCTCGGATAGCCGGAGTGAAAAATCCGCGAAAATGCTCCAAATGTTCCACGTAATCAGTCCAGCCAGCCGGAGGAAAATGCCAGTAAAAAGTACTTCGGGGGCGCCACGCAAATGCTTCGGTCGGCCACAGTGAAATATCTTTTGAAGGTACTCTGGGTGCACCACGCGATTCCTCCGGCGAGCCGGAGCAAACATTTTGCTCCGTATGTCCGGAGCGAAAATTGCTCCACATAGGGGGGACGCTAGAGGACAAGTGTTTTACACTGACCTCGGAGTAATTTTTTACAGTGTATACAAGAAACCCCTTTGCGATGAATTTTCAGTGTTAGCTATCACGTTTCGCTACCTATTACAGGCGTCAATACGCTTATCTGCCACGGATGGAAGACGACAGCGACGGCTGCAGTGTGTTCCCAGTAACTTGGGGCCTTCGACTAGTCTAACATATGATTATCACTTCTGCGGCATTAGTCGGCGCTGAGGTGTACATTGCCTTTCATGAAGTGGACAGAACAAACCTACACGCTCTGAAAGGGTATCCAGTTTTCTCGCGTGATAGCTTCAATGCAGGCGCTTTTTTTTTGTCGTCATTGATCGGAAACCAGAACATTTTGACTATAAAATTACTTCAGTCTTGCAGACTGCATCGTGGTTTGACAGAGCTCTCCTGGAGTTGCCAGCACTTCATCGGAAAAATTTTATCCGCATAAACATCGGAACGCAAGAAGCCACGGCTATAGCTGCAAGCAACAAAGACCAAAACCACGCAAAAAACAAGCTCCGGAAGTTTTGAGGGGTGGTTTGCCGGTGAACGCACAGTTTTGCCAGAGACTGGCAGGCTCTGGTGCAATTTATATGTCACTATAACGTTTACAAACACTTTTTGAGCTTCTGTCTCCCCACCTCGCTTTTGGGGAGCAGGCGGCTGGTTGCAGTTCTAGCCACCCCTGCGGTGCATAAGAACTTTGCGCCAAGCAAACGAGACTCTTCTCCTACAGCGAGGTGCGGTGTAGGCAGTGTGCATTGTTTATACAAAGATTTTATGTTAGGAGCATCGCATCGCAACTTTTTGATTTACGCACGACGAGTATAACGTCTGGCCTAGATGCATATGCGGTGTCAATCCGGGTGTTTGGTAAAAAATAATAGCTCACGTAAGCGTGGTGCTACACTAGCATTTGTCGATTAAAGGGCCGTTTTGTCATCCTGTAACTTCGTGTTCTTCAATGCAGTAGAAACGAAATTCGGAGCTCAATTGTAGCAGCTACGTCTCAACGAAATGTCGGTTTCAGCTAAGTTGTTTAGAAGCTGTTTTCGCGAGTCTTCGACACTACACACTGAACAAAAATGACCTGAAATAACCTCAAAAACTGGTTAAACCATTTGTCCTCTAGCGCACTACCTTTCCTGGTTTTTTTTTACCACCTACTACCGAGGTAAAAATTTACTCTCGTGCTAACTGAGTTTTTGAACGTAGCGAGAGTAGTAATTATTTACCCCAGTGAGGTTTTCAGCGAGTATAAAGAGAGTAAATTTTTACTACCTTCACAAGGTTTTTGAGGTGATTACTGGGAGTTATTTCTGGTGGTAAAAAAATAAAAATGACGGGTGCATTCGCTCAGAGTCGACAAATTTATTGAATAGCAGAATTGATTGAATTTATTGAACGGCAGAATTGGTGACACACACATTCACATACAGACAAACACGCACACACAACAAATGCAGAATAATACACCACTAGCACAGACTGCACGCGTTGCTCGACTACACTTCGACAATCCGGTATATATATATATTGGCACGACTTTTTGACCGGCAATGTGGTACTGGTAGGAGAGCCCTTTTTTTGCATCGATTAACAACAACGCTTGAAGGTGCAAGCGTAAGCTTCAGGTGGGCTGCAGGGCACTAAATGTCACACCAACCTTTTATTATAAATCTACACGATCTCACCTTTTTGATTATCCGAAAATTGCTTGGAACACCGGGCTCTTTGCCCCACGCGTGTTAACACTGCTGATGCACAAGTCCACAAAATATACCTAAGTACGCACAAAACATGGTAGCTCAATGATTTTCATTCAGCGACGGTGCACAAACGCAGTAGCAGCACGTATCCATCACAACGGGCGTAGAAGAGCGGTCCACGCCTGCATACAAGCTGCTTACCGACGGCGTTCTAGGCCTTTTTGAGGAGCACGGCTATCCGATAAAACACAGCTGGCGATCACAGAACACATATCCTGTGCGAATTTCGTCGTCATTTCAGACACAAGTGAACACGTCACCGATATATCTTACGGGGACGGGGCGGTGTATGCACACTTCCAACGAAAGACCACCATCCGGGTTTTCTTCGTGCTCACGGGCAGCCTCTTGTTTCCGTCTGCCTCGTATCGGCTTCGCGCTACATGTTTGAGAACAGTTGGTGCATGAGGTGGGCAATTCGGGCAGCACTTTACTCATGCAGACATCGCCTACTGTGGAACAAAATATATGCGACGCTTCTTTCACCTGCCCCGGCGACACACTCCCACTGGTCACTGGTGGCCACGGCTCGGTGACGACGACAGAGTGAAGCATTTTGCTTATTGCTTCTCCAGCAGGCAAGCACGGACGATGACACCAGATTGATTTTGTTACCACTGGCAGATCTTCACGATTCGGCTCGGAAGTGAGATATCCGCGACGTGCAGGTTCGGAGGCGTTCGGAAGAGCACGGTCGCTCGGTGATGTAGGAAACACGTGAGATCCATCAGCCCAACCAGACACACAGATACCGAGCGTCTTGCACTGTCAGTCTCCAAGGCCACCGCCGAGCAAAAGCAACATTTTGCGAAAATATGCAGGACAGCTTTACACAGCAAGTTTTCTTTCTTTTTTTTCTCTTTTGAGAGCCCCCCCACCCCGTCTTTTTTTTTTTCCGTTCAAAGAATGCTGTTCTCGCTTGTTGTGCTTATGCTGCCCCCAGTTCCAGTAAAAGTGCGTTGACTCGAGGTCAGTCCAGAGGCACGGCGATGCAAAAAAAAAAAAAACAAAAAAAAAAATCTGTGGGCTTCGCGTACCTTCAGTATTCACTGAGAGCGTCACAAGGGGGGTATGGGGCAAAAGCCGCCGAAGCAGCTGCACCTTGCAGTCACGTGGTAATAAACTCTGAAACGCAGGTTAAAAATCCCGTGATGGAAAACTCCCTAAGTGATAAAACTGGATTTTGACATCCTTTTACTACTTGCCTGAGAGGTGGTGGTAAAACTATGTCATGTACCATCTTTTACTCCTACGCGAGGTAGTAATTTTAAACCCGAGAGAGTTTTCAGAGGTCATGAGCAGGAAAAACCCCAAACTCGGATAGTTTTTGCTTACAGTGTAAGTACATCAACTTTGCGCAGCGATAAGCAACCCAATGGGCCTTATCCTAAAGGAAGTGGAAACAAAGGTTTTCATGTGAGGTATCAGCCACGTTTAAAATACCGCAGAAATGACGCTATTTCTGTATTCAGCTTATTAAACCGGTGGTCTCTTTAATTTCTAAATATTTAGATATACGGTTGTCTCTCAGTGGATAATACTTGGGATCATTCAAACAAAAAGTGCAAACTTAGTGAAAATAGGAAATTGGTGCATTGACACAAGAACGCTTGCTGCGATCACACACTTTGTCTAGAGCAACGAATTTCACGCAAGTTCCCATCAGCTTCTTGTAATATTTTGGGCCTATGAGAAGCAAACAAAGCATGAGCCAATCTGTGTCGTACCTATACCCATTCGGTGATTTTTCGTCTTGTTGCCTGATGGATGTACAATGAATGGACACTTCGTGCACTGCAGGTAAATCTTCAACTAGACCATTCAGGGTCGCTGCGGACGCAGTCTTCAATTTTTCACTCAGCTGGCGTATCTCAAGTTTTCTCCAATCTTGAGCGACGATGGCACAGTTCAAGCGTTTCCTTGATTCACTGGTTGAAATATGCACCTTGTTCTTGGCTGTTTTTACCATTCTGTTTTTTCAGTGTTCTTGCTAAAATGACACAAGGCACACACACCAATGTCATCACCAATCATGCCCACACAGTCCTTGTGAAGAATATTTCTTAGCAGCACTTTCCTCTTAGCAACACGGTTCTAGCAGGTGGACAGCAGAGGCAGGGCTGCAAAAAGCACAACATATACTACTACCCTTACATCTTTGAGTGACGGCACTGGTATATCAAAAGTAACTTTCTAGAAGTAGTTTTCTTTTCGCTGAAACCACGTACACCGGTCTATAATTCTAGCGGATGACAATGAGATGATGCAGTAGATGTATTCTTTGAATTCTGCATTACCATAGCTTTTCCCGTCTCCTGAGGCACTGCTAAACTCTATAAGCGCAGGGAAGCTGAAGTGAAGCCCATTGTTTCCAATCGCTCAGAAAAACTGGAGTCTTCTGAAGAGCGGTTACCTGTTGCACAGATTTTTCTGGCAGATCGCAAGGCAGCAGCAGCAGTATGTTGAGGTACTGGTACCCCCTACTCCTTTTTTTTCTTTTTTGCGGATTCATGACAAGTACAATCGGGCAACACTCCTCAATGCCCATGCACCATGGTCCATTTTGAGTTCTTCGCCTATGATATGATTATATGGCTTCAGAATGCCACTTTATTGAATTTGAACATCGTCTACCGTGCTCGTCTTTCCCAAACCACGCGTGGAAAGGATCTTCCACTCTTCCGCAGTAACAGTGGGTTGGAGAGAAGTGAGGTTTCTCGAGGCTTTTCCTGTACACATTGCTGTGCCCGGGCACAAACAAAAAACAAAAAAGAACATGGTGATGATGTCGGGAAGGTCTGAGCTTCAGCGCACATGCGAGATAGCAGCAGCAGCAGCATAATTAAACTCGGGAGACGTGCACACGTACTCGGTGCATCCACACGAGGTCAATGCTTAAATCGTGTCCGCGATGTCAACAACCAGGCAGTTTTGTACGTCGTAGATCTCTTCATGACTCTGGGCGTCGAATCGTAATCAGAAGACCGTGGAAGCATGCTACGTGTACAGAAAGTGACGAGGTATACACAGAAAAAAAAAGCACTACCGCCCCCCAGTACGGAACGCAGGAAACTGCAGCGGCGATGAATCCAGCGCCAGCCAGTCACTTAAGTGGCGCAAAGTTAGACAGCAGTCCCCCTCCCTAGAAGCAAATAGCGCCCACCTCGAGAGGAGGAGTTCGGAAACTGAAAAAAATTGGCAGCATATCCACGGAGTGAATGATGGAGAGTGGGGCGAAGCATTCGTCCGTCCATTCGTTCTTGCTTCCGTTCGTCCATGCGTCCGTCTGTGTGGCCGTCCATGCGCCCATCCGCCCATCCATGCATGCGTCTGTTCGTGCGTCTGTTCGTGCGTCCGCTGTGGGTTATTCCATGCATCCATCCCTGCGTCCGTTCATGCGTCCATCCATGCATCTGTGTGTTGGTCCGTTCGTCCATCTATTGAACGCTCCAAGTACCACCATCTCAGATCTTTTCATCATATATTCCCCATATAGAAGCACCGCCATCCAGCGGAGATTTTGAGGACTAAACGAGAGGTGGCACACGCACACCTTCTTACGGCTTGCGCTTCGGGTCTATTTCCCCCCTTTAACCACCTCTAGTTCATAGTATATGTGTTTATAAAAAGTTTATTCTACTTTCGGCATCCTTATCCATACGAGCACTCACCGAAGGCAATGAGCATCGTCAACGGCAAACCTGTATCGCGATATGGTTTTGATTATAAAACCATTGCTTTAGAAAACACCTGGAAAGTTAAGCAGCTGGCGTCTTTTCGTTTTGCTTTAGAAACATCTGGCGTCTTTTCGTTTTGCTTTTAGAAAACATCTGGCGTCTTTCGTTGGTTTTTTTCATCAATCAATGGCGTTTTTCATCAATCAATTGGCAGAGGGGTGATATCACCAGACCGTGTACTGGTCTGGTGATATCACCCCTCTGCCAATTCTGTGGAGAAGTGGAAAATATCGCACATTACTTTTGGTCACGTGCAAAATATTCTCGTATCAGAACTCGACATCTAATTACTCCTTTCATATATAGGCTTGACCTTATTGGAGAAAAATGTTTTAAGCTTCTGTTCCTCAGGTTTGGGTACTGTTACAAGGATGTCTTTGATTCCGTGTGTAATTTCATTTTAAATACTCGACGGGTACCATTTTATTCTGGTATTTAAAATTTCTCGTCATTTCGTTAAGTTAAAACTAAAGCTTTCAAAATTATTCTCATCAGCTTATTACGGCAGTCTGAAATGCAGGCTCAAAAGCATATTACTTGTAGGTAAATTGAATAGTTCACGTATTATTGCCGTTTCAATTCTTTACTTTTGGTTTTAAATTTTATAGCGCACCTAAAATACCGTTTAACAGGCTCCACGATGCATTCTGGGCCAATCCCTCGAAGTGGGTACGTGCTATGTATCTAGAAAAGCAAAGCAAATCAAAGCAAGGAAGAAGAAGTTGAAGAAGAAGAAGAAGAAGAAGAAGAAGAAGAAGAAGAAGAAGAAGAAGAAGAAGAAGAAGAAGAAGAAGAAGAAGAAGAAGAAGAAGAAGAAGAAGAAGAAGAAGAAGAAGAAGAAGAAGAAGAAGAAGAAGAAGAAGAAGAAGAAGAAGAAGAAGAAGAAGAAGAAGAAGAAGAAGAAGAAGAAGAAGAAGAAGAAGAAGAAGAAGAAGAAGAGCTAGTAGCTATTTAGCTATTATTTTAGCTCTTCGAAAAATTCCTACGACTTATACCAGTGCAATCATCTTAACAGACTCACTTTCGGTGTGTGCAGCTCTGACAACCTCAGAACAATCTCGTGCCCTAGCAGCGTTCCACACATTTTCACCGCCACCTTTAAAACTCCTAACATTGGTGTGGGTCTGAGGTCACTGCAGATTAAAATTAAATGAATTGGCAGATGCCTTTACACGAGCATCACTTGATATACCAGTAATTTCTGTAGTTAGAATACTTATCAGGGGTTAAATATAGAAAATTTGCTATTTTTACAGATATTTGGAAAAATAGCACAAAATAGACAGATTATCAGCACCTCAAATTACCATGGAAAGCCCAGTGGAGTCCATAAAAAAACGTGAAATTATCATCTCGAGATTCCGGTGCCGTGTTCCCCCTTTAAATATTTATTTACACAGAGCTTGTCTGATACTTTCGCCCCTTGGTCCGTTCTGCGAATAATCAGAAACTATTGAACATTATTTTGACTCATGTCAAAAACATGCAGTAATTAGTAAAAGACTTTTAGCTATTATATTTTCGAAGCTAGGTTTAAATTTAACCACAGAAAATGTTCTAAATTTTGGTGCCTCTGTTTTTAGAAATTGCCTCAGAGATGCATTCGATGCGGTGGGTTAATTTTTTAAGAATCTAAACGTTTTTCAACATAAAGCCCACGTTAACAGATACTCAAAAAAATAGCGGGCCGAGAAGTAATTTTCGAATCTGGATAAATCCACGACATATCAAATAATCAGGTTTGGCAAAACCAGCTGTCTGGTCGGCTGCCAAAATAAAGGTATAGTCATTAGTGTGCATTTTCTTGTTGATTTTTTTCTCCCTCCCTGAACCTTTGTTTTCTTTTTCTGTTCAATATACTGTCTTCGTTTTACAACTTTTTTCCTTTTTTGTTGTAAGCAATAGTGCAGATATCATTCATATGAGACTATATTGTCGCCGATGCAGGAGCAGAGAGTACGTTGAAGATTAAACTGTTCATTTGGGCGAACCTGTGCTCAGTAAACGGAAAGTCGGATCACAGTAGCAGGATGGAAAGAGAAGTTTATTAACTTCAAACTCAAAAAAACTCTTTACATCATTTTATACATAAAGTGCTCGTTTAGACACCCCTCTTGTGCACTATGGGGCATACAAACTCTATTATCCATAGAGGAAACTAGCGGCACATACACAAATCTATAATATATATATATATATATATATATATATATATATATATATATATATATATATATATATATATATATATATATATATATACAAGTTAGTGCTAAACTACGCATACATTCGTAAAAAACCACAAATATATATTTACAATCACATATACATATATTTACAACAGATCGTGAACATGGGTAGGCATATTTACAATACTTCGACTGGCGCTATACGTTCACTTGTAACACAATGTTTTGGGGAGAAGGGGTTAGTAGGGGATTATGGGGGTACGGAGTTTCGCACCTCTGAAGAAAAAAACTTTGTGTGCCAGCGGCGAAGGAACTGGTCCTCCCCGTCAGCTTCCAGTTGCTTGGCCAAGTACTGCACTATTTTCTGTCTGATCATGGCTAGTGCTGGGTAGGCCGCTCTCACTGGGGTGTTCTTTACCTCAGCGAGGCACCGGCGTTTCCAAATCACAAAGAGTGTGGTGGCAATCACCAGCCTTGCGAAGCAGCCCGTATTCCTTTCGAGGGCCGGAGGAGGGCGGATGCTGAAGCACCTCGCAACCAGGCGCCATACCGACTTGGCCGCCCCGCATTCTAACAACGCGTGGGAGATTGTTTCCTCAGCGCGGAATTTGTGACACTGGCTATTCAGCGTGATGCCAAAACGGTGCACGCGATGTCTCGTGGGCAAAACTTGCCACTTGCGCTTCCACTCGAAGTCATGTACTTCGCGCGGTCGGTACTTATTGCTTTTTTGTTTGCACAGTCCTAGGCTTTTGATCTGCTCCTTTTCTTCTTCAGACAACTGGTTTTCTGTTATCGCTTCGACGATTCGGGCGGGTGGGTCCTTGTCAATGTCGCAGTTCGGGGCTTCGTTTTCTATGATCTTTGTCGTAGTTTCCGCCGTCCTGTAAAAGTGTGAGGGCGCTTCCGCGCGCGGGCCAGCGTGTTTGTGGTTTTCCAGATAGTGCGTGATGGTGCTTGTACAGTAGTTGATTAGATTCTTCCCAACGTAATTCGCTGCGTAATAAAGCATGCGGGTAATCTTGAGGGCCAGTATCTGGCTGGTCACTTGTACGTGTGGGAGGCCGAGGCCACCTTTGTCCTCGGGTAGTTGAAGGAGGTGTCGCTTGACTGGTGCCGGTTTCCCTTCCCATAGCAAATCGGTGATCCCGGCGTTCAGTTGGCTCGCGGTTTTCCTAGGGATCACCGCTACCCTACTGGCGTAGAACGCAAACGCGCAAACGATGGTCCTTGCTGCCAGCGCTTTTTCACGTAACGTAAAGTTTAGGAGGCGAATGCGGTCAGCTGCCTGCTTTGCCCTCTCGAGGGCTCTCTGCCACGTGGCTGGTGCCACCCCTTCACTGGAGAAGTAGATTCCCAGTACTTTAACGATGGACACCACTTCGATGTTTCCTAAGGCTTCTCGAGGGAAAGTTCCAAATAGCATCGCCTTGCTCTTGTCCGCATTTATCGCCGCTCCGGATGCCTGCGCGTATCTTGTGAACGTCGCACTGAAGGCTTGGAGGCTGCTTTCAACAAACAGGGAAATGTCGTCCGCGTATGCCAGCACTGTCACCTGCTCCTGGCCCGTCAGCGGGAAGCCCCGAATGCCTTCATGCGCAATAACACTTGTGATCAGCGGCTCGCACGACATGACAAAAAAGGTCGGGCCCAATGGGCATCCTTGCCTTATGCCTCTACTATACTTGAATGCCAGCGTTGCGACTCCGTTTATCACAACGGTGCAGGTTAGGTCCTCGTACAAAGTTTTTGCCAGTTTTATAAAACTTGCCGGTAAGCCACACTCCTGCATCACGTCGAAGAGGTAATGGTGTCGTACCCTATCAAAAGCTTTAGCTTGGTCTAGGGAAATAAAAACACCATTGAAACCTCTTGTCGTCGCGTATTCGAAAGAGTCACGGATCACTGCGAGGTTCGCAAAAAACGACCTTCCTGGAATCGCGCACTTTGGTACGGGCTAATGATGTCCGGTAACAGGAGCTTGAGCCTGTTGTTCAGTATAGTGGCTACCAGCTTGTAATCGGTGTTAAAAAGCGTGATTGGACGCCACGCCATGGGCTTGTTTGGTTGTGCACCCTCTTTCTGTAGTAAGGCATTTTACTCACTCCGAAGGGGTCGGGTTTCTTGAAGGACCTGAAGATTGCATTCACCATCACGAGCAAGGGTTCTTCGAGAACTTCGAGAAAAGTCACATAGAAGGCTGCAGTCAGACCATCAGCGCCTGGGGCAGAATTGGGGGTCATGCTTCTTAGGCTTCACGAAGCTCTGCTAGGGATACTTCAGCGCTAAGGGTTGCTGGCTCCTCCTCCTCCTTAGTTCGCTGCAGATGTCTGCAAAGTTCTCTGACATGGTCGGGTCTCCGATTGGTGTCTATTGGTTCGGTGTCTTGGAACTGTATGCTGAAGTACTCTCTGAAGATGTTCTCAATTTCTGCTGGGTTGTCGGTTACAGAACCGTCTAAGCGCTTTGCCTCCGTAATTCGCAAACAGCCATTTCTACGTACTTCCCTCACATCAACTCCGGTCACTGTGCCCAAGAGTCCATGCTCACTTCTAGGTCGCCTCATGGTATCTCTGAGGAGTTGGTTGTATTGCTCCTCGAGCGAGGTCAGGTACTCTGTTGTACATGAGGTCAACGTGTCGGCTGCCTTGATGATCTACATTCGGCAAAGAAGTTCTTTCATCTTTTGTGTATGACGTCTTTTTCTGGCTTTGCCTTCTTTTTGTAACAGGGCCTTCCATTCTTCCTTAAGTTTATCCCACAGAGGGGGGGGGGTAATATATCCGGCATTTTCTACTGATGCGCTGATGGCAGCTTTCAAGTTTTCTACGCAAGTCTCATCTCTCAGCAGCTCAGCGTCTATTCTCCAGCTATTGCTATCAGAGTGCGGGCCGGGAGATCCCTTTACCATCGTGACATGTGGGGCATGATCCGTCTTCTCTTTCAGGTTGGCCGGGAGCGCGAGTACTTCGCATCCTTCAACCAAAGGGAGGAGGAGGTCCGGAAAGTACATCCGATCTACTCTACTTCCTGCTGATCTAGAGGTACGGGTTGCTACGAAGCGGTCTTTATAAAGGTGTACCCATATGTCCGAGAAGTTTAGGTGCCGAAGGGTTTTCACCAACTCTTTTGCATTGTAGGTTGATCTTCCTTGGCTTGGCCCCCTCACGTCCCGGTTAGAATCTACCACGCAATTAAAATCACCGACCAGTACGTGGGGATTGGGCTCTAGGAGGAGTTCGTGCATCTCTTGAACTTATTCGTATGTTTTCTTGTCACGGGGGCATAGAAGTTCACAATGCGTATCTTTTTGTCTTCGATGAAAATGTTAATCATTATCTACCACCCATTCGCCCCGAAAATACAATGCGATTTTGATCGAAATCTGCCTGACACGAATATTACTCCGACCCCGCATGCTCTCGTGGTCGCCAGAGAGAAAAAGGCGTCGGTCTGATGATCTCGGCGGAAATTAACCGCATCCAGCGGCGTTCGGAAATTTGCCTCTTGAATAAAGAGGAGGTCTATGTTCTGGTTCCTAGCGAAAGCTAGGATGGCTGCTTGTTTCACCCTATCTCTAAACTCTCGGATATTCCACGTAGCCGATTTCAAAAAGGCCATCAAAAACCTTAAAAAGAAGAAAACTAAACGCGGGAAGTATCGAGGCTAGCAAGCAGCGTGGGTGGCCGTCATCCGCCGATTGGGCACGATGCCAAGCGCTGGAGGGGAGAAGGAAAGAGGGGTGAGCGAATGCACCGAGCAAGATAAGCGACAGCCGCGTGCCGACAGAAAGGGGCGAGGAGGGTGCTGCACCAGAAGGAGAAGGAAATGCAAGTGGGACATAGTGCGGCCAGAGCGAACGAGAGGAAGAGAAAAGGGCCGTGAAGCCGACAGGGCAGGCGCGCCGCTTCAGTGACGTCCGTCTCGGGGCTTGGGGGGTGGTTCCCCTTTGCCTACACGTCTTTCTCGAGCTTTTGAGCCTTCGCGTGTGGTGGAGCGTCGCTATCACTGCTTTGGCCTGCTGGCCCGGGTCTATGCTGCCGGGCCTCCTTGCTGGATACCCAGATACCACCCAGATACCGCTTATCGTCATCAGGGCGTCTTCGTGAGCGCGAGCGAGCTCTCTGCTTTAGCCCAGTGCCCATCTGTCCAGTTTTCACGTCCGATTTCCGGCTTGGGCGCGCCGAATGGGAGGCGGGGGAGGAAGTCGGTGCAGCATGGTCGCATTTGCTGTCGCCGGGTAGAAAGTAATACCCTTTACTTTTTATGGGGGCGTCGTCGCCGGCTGGGTCTTGGGGGCCGGCCTCCAAGGCCAGGCTGGTCACTGGGGCCCGGACGTTGACGGGTGTGTGGGATAAAGCGAGGAGGGCCTCTCCCTGCTCGTTGGACTCGGGGGTTGCTTTAGCCGCGGTCAGCGAATTCCCGCAGTCATCCCGGCTCGTCGAGGGTGGAGGCGGCCTAGGGGGGGACGATTGCGCCGAACCCGTCTCGATATCGCAAGACACTGTTTCGGTCGACCTGGTGGTAGTCTCGTCAAAACTCCCGGGCCTCTCCCCCTCACTGGCGGACGGATCGCCCATGCCACTGCCTGAAGTAAGATCGGAGTCTAAGTCGCGGTCCCCGGAAGGGGATCTCCTCTCGGTTGTGCGGGATGCGGACTTGGACGTGAGGACCTGCATACGCGGCAAGTTAGTTGCTCGGGCAGAGGCGGGGCCGCTTGACTGAGAGTGCGACGAAGCGGATTCAGATAGCGAGGGGAAGCCGCGGGCGGCCGAAGCGTATGAGTACGAAAGCACTCGCGTGTTCCGTGGTGACCCCCGCAACGTTTACAGTTTGCCGAGCAGCCTTCAGTATCGTGGCCGAAGGTTCCGCACCGCTTACAGTACGCCGTGGTGCACGCATTCGCCATATGCCCGACTTCACCACAACGCGCGCACACCCGGCGCATGCCTCTGCACTCGCATATGACTTTGTGCCCCGCAATAGTGATGAAGTTGGGGACTGGGCGGCACATCTCAATTTTAACTACACGTACCCCGTTTAACTTGGTCTGGAGAGTGGCTAGGGTGGCGAACGTAATGCCCTTCACTTTACCAAACTTGGCTAAGGCGTTGCTAAGGGCCTCGTCTGATAGAAAAGCGGGGTAACGGTAAACATTCACATATGTAACCGGCGGCCCGACTGCCTCTACTGGCACCCTCACCCCGTTCACTTCAAATCCTTCCGCCACCATTAGCCTCGTCGCCTGGCCAGCATTGCGGGTGCATATAAGAAATTTTGCGCCCCCCATATGTTGCAGTACTAATACGCTGTCGTCACCAGCTGTCTCTTCAATTGCGTCAATTAACTCATCGACAGAGATATCGCCCTCGGGCGCAGAAAACATGAAACAATTCTCCCTCACCGGGAGTTCAAATGGTGTGGCTATTCTGGTGGGCGGACCCCGCAAGCCGCCGGTTGGGCGTGGCTCGTGGGTGACTTGTAACGTGCAGTCGAGCTGCACTCTGGTAGGAAGCGGCTCAGCCGAGGCGGGTGCCGCGCAGGTCTTGGTGGTACCAGGTGGACCGCAGGGGGACTCCGGGACGGCGGGCGTGAACCGGGGACCTTGCACCTCCTCCTGGCATGGGGTAGGCGGGCTCCAGGCAGCAAGGCCCGAGACCCAGGGGCGGCGGTCGCGCGTACAAGACGCCGGTGCCGCGTAGACTTCTTTTGTCGACTTGAATCCCTGGGGTCGACGTCCGCGTGACGTGACCCCGGGTCTCGCGCGAGGACTCGAGAAGAGACAGCTAAATCGGCGAACGGAGCGTCGGCCGTCGATCAACTGACAAGCGGCGAAGCGCGTCGGCATTTATACACTTGCCGTCGAATGTTCTAGCGTTATCGCTAGCGGTGACGTTGGCTCCAGAATCAACTGTATAGTTCGCGGAGTGGGCGAGATTTTATCGAAAAGATCTACTACAGTCCTGAAGCTTCTCGAATACTGCATGCGCGGTTTGCGCTGAGAATTACGTAGTGTATTGGGGGGGGGGGGGGTTCCCCTACGTAGTGTATGGGGGGTGGCGATAACAAAACTTGAGAACAAGAACATGGCAATATGTTATCTTGGCCAAACCCCCAGGGTGGGTATCAGCCATGGATTCGAGGCTGCAAACAAACAAACAAACAGACAAGAAGAAGAAGAAGAAGAAGTAATCGATTCTTGGCCGATACCCCTGAGTGGGTACGAGCCATGACTGTGGAATCATCATCATCATTTTTAGAAGAAGAAGAAGCAGCCCTCGTGAACATACGCTAAACACGTCACGAGGACTATTCTTCGAATGTTGCGCTGTAATTGTTGTGTTCTGGGTTTTCAGTTTCGGTTTCGGACTGACATGTGAGGATGCCAGGGGGCGCCGCTCTGGCATCAAGGATTTCAAGGCGACTGTAAAATAAACAGTGTGTGTTAGGTAACCGTGGAGTGCGGTTGTTGTCGTTTCTTTCGGCGCTTCGCGCCAACCCGCGTGTTCGGTCTGGTCGGTGTCCCCGCCGGCCGCGTACGTCTCCGTCGGCCGTCTTCTTCTTCTTCTGCTTCGTCGGGATTAGCCAGCCCCAACACAGCAGTAATGTCAACCGAATAGCCCTGACGTCGTTCCCAGAGGTGATAGCTGCAGCTTCGAACAGGTAAGGCCACACATACCCACTTAGCCTGCTTTCGCTTCATTAGTTCCTAGTCGCGTGGTTCCCTATTCTAGCTCTTTCCATCAATATGGCATGCGTTAATCTAGCTACCTTGGAAGCGTTAGGCCCAACCCGAATGCTGTCACACGTACTAGTGTTACTTTATTTGACAAAACTGCGTCCGGCTTCATGCCCGATGCTCCTCCGTAGGTTGCGGTCGAACTGTAGCGGAAAGTGCTTTGTTGTTCTGCCCGTCCTTGCCCTTAAGTCGTGTGGCCGCACGTGCGCGCGTTGATATTGATCAGACTTTGGTCATGTTCCGTTTCAAACACTCCGTGGCTTCCAATTTTCAAACTCCACAGCTTGACGTCTGACGTGTGCGGCTCACAATTTGACCTATATAGCGGGGCAGCCGCTCACATCAAGTCCTTGAATTTTTTGGCGCTTTCGCTCCAGAACGCACTTCTCGACTCACTCGACACCCGTAATTCGCGCAAGCCATTCATGCATTTCTCGAATTGGCGGTGCTTGGAAACAAATACGACAGCCGTTTGGGAGTTTCACTTGGATGTGTAGTTTAGGTCATGATGGTGCATCCATTGGTGTGGTCTTTGTACATGACGTGTCTGTGTTTTTGTTAATCGCTTTTATCAGGCGTGCGAGTTCACACTTACATGGAAGGTCACACGTAATGGTTTCTGCAAGCCGCTGATCGACATCTCGTAGAGGTAAATATATTTACTCTGTTATATGTTATATCGTGCATAATTCTATGACAGCATAAACACAGAATGTTTCTTTTTTTTTCTCCTTCCCGAGGCGGCCGCTGAGCGTGTGCCATCGCACAGCGCCGTAGTCGGTATACTCGCCGTAGTCGGTATAGCGACGCCTTATACAAAGTGTCCCAACTACCAGCACGATTAAAAAAAAAACTGCTGCTAACGTACTAAAAAAGTCTGACTGCGTAAGATTTCTACTACAGTGACTAGCCGATAGTATTTTTGTTAATTTCGTTCATTTACGTGAAATAATTGAACATCTCATTCTGCAACTATTGTTCTAATATTTGAAGCGTCAATGAGGCGATCGTATTTAATCACGTGGTGCACCAAACTTGGCTATTTTCATCGACGTATGAACTGCATACTTAGTTTTTCTGAATGATAAACGATCCCCGCGAAATATAAAAAGTACCACGTGACAGTGCTCCCAGCTGCATCGCAAAGCAGCGCCCCCGAAGAAGCTGATTGGAAGCGATTCTTTTGCCGATCGCACATCCGAAGAGACAGCGCATCCACTTGATTGCGATATGGAAGCAGGAGCAAGCTAAGCGGATTATCAGCGATGAATTCATGTCAGGTATATGTCGATTTTATTATGATTGAACTTGAGTAGCACAGTTGGGTCAGACATATTCGTGTGAAGTATCCTCTAGGATAGCCAGCCAACTGCGCATTATACCAGTGTCACACAGTGCCCTACCGATTCCAGTTGAGCTCAGTAGAGGTCAAGTTTCTCAACCATGATCACTCAAACGTTCGGAAGCTCACGTTAACTAACCAATCACGATTGAGAAATTAGTGTACGGATATTACCCAATTGCAATAAATAGTGAATGTGTGACACTGTATTCATCATCATGCCTGACTACGTCCACTGCAGGACAAAGGCATCTCCCATATTCCGCCAGTTAACCCGGTTCTGTGCTTGCTGCTGCCAATTTATACCCGCCAACTTCTTAATATAATCTGCCCACCTAACCTTCTGTCTCTCCCTAACCCGCTTGCCTTATCTGGGAATTCAGTTAGTTCCTCTAATGACCAGCGGGTATCCTGTCTACGCGCTACATGCCCGGCACATGTCCACTTCGTCTTCTTGATTTAAACTATGATATCCTTAACCCCCGTTTATTCCCTAATTCACTCTGCTCTCTTCTTGTCTCTTAAGGTTGCACCTACCATTTTTCTTTCCCTTGCTCGCTGCGTCATCCTCAATTTAGGCTGAACCCTTTTTGTAAGTCTCCAGGTTTCTGCTCCGTAGCTAGGTACCGGCAAGATACAGCTGTTATATACCTTCCTCTTGAGGGATAGTGGCAATCTACCTGTCATGATTTGAGAGTGCTTGCGATATGTGCTCCACCCCATTCCTATTCTTCTAGTTACTTCAATCTCGTGGTTCGGCTCCACGGTTATTACCTGCCCTAAGTAGACATAGTCTTTTACAACTTAAAGTGCACTATTACCTATCACGAAGCGCTGCTCTTTTCCGAAGTTGTTGTACATTACTTTGGTTTTCTGCAGATAATTTTAAGACTCACCTTTCTGCTCTCCTTGTCTAACACCATGATCATGAGTTGCAATTCGTCCCCCTAGTTACTCAGCAATGCAATGTCATCGGCGAAGCGCAGGTTACTTAGGTACTCTCCATTGACTTTATCTCTAACTGTTCCCATTCTAGGCTTCTGAAAACCTCCTGGAAGCACGCGGTAAATAGCATTGTAGAGATTGTGTTCCCCTACCTTACACCCTTCTTGATTGGTATTCTGTTGCTTTCTTTATGAACCACTATGGTAGCTGTAGCTTATGAAGCTATGGTTTCTTCCAGGATGCTCATATATACTTCAACGACGCCTTGATTCCCCAGTGTCTGCATGACGGATGGTATTTCTGCTGAATCAAATGCCTTCTCCTTATCTATGAACACTATGTAGAGTGGTTGTTTATACTCTGAACATTTCTCTATTACATGATTGATAGTATGAATGTGGTCGATTGTTGAGTGGCCTGTTCAAAATCCTGCTTTTTTCTTTGGTTGATTGAATTCTAGTGTTTTCTTTACTCTGTTAGCAATTACCTTTGTAAATAGCTTTTATACTACAGAGAGCAAGCTGATCGGCCTGTAATTCTTCAAGTCCTTGTCATCTCCTTTCTTATGTTTTAAGATGATGTTAGCGTTCTTCCAAGACTCTGGTACTCTTCCCGTCAGGAGACACTTCGTAAACAAGGTGGCTAGTTTTTCTAACACAATCTGTCCTTCATCTTTCAGCAGATCTGATGTTATCTGATCCTCACAGCAGGTTCGCCTCTTTGCATGCTCTCCAAAGCTTTTATGACTTCTTCTATCATTACTGATGAGGTGTCTTCTGGGTTACTGCTAGTTCTTATAGTATTAGGGTCGTGGTTGTCCCAGCTACTGTACAAATCTCTGTAAAACTCCTCCGCTATTTTAACTATCCAATCCATATGGTAGTTATTTTGCCTTCTTTGTTTCTTAGTGCATACATCTGATATTTGCCTATACCAAGTTTCCTCTTCACTGCTTTGACGCTTCCTCCGTTTTTCAGAGCGTGTTAGATTCTCTCCATGCTATACTTTCTTACATCGCATACCTTACGCCTATTGATCAACTTCGAAAGCTCTGCCAGTACTATTTTGTCTTTTGTACTTGAGACTTTCATGATTTGACGCTCCATAATGAGGTTATTCGTTTCCTGGGAAGGCTTGCCGGTTTCTTGTGTAACTACCCTGCCTCCAACTTCCACTGCACACTCCATAATTATACTCCTCAGATTATCATTCATTCTATCTACGCTAAGGTTGGTTTCCTCACTAAGAGCCGAGTACCTGTTCTGAAGCGAGACTCTGAATTCCTGTACTTTCCCTCTCAGTGCTAGCTCATTGATTGGCTTTTTGCGTATCAGTTTCTGTCGTTCCTTCTTGAAGTCTAGGGGAATTCGAGATCGCACCATTCTATGGTCACTGCATCGTACCTTGCCGACCCCTTCAACATCCTGCACGATGTCTGGGTGTGCACTGATTATAAAGTCTATTTCGTTCTTATTTTCGCCATTAGGGCTCCTCAATGTAAACTTGCGGTTTCCTCGTTTTCGGTTGAAGGTATTCAAAATCTGCAAATTATTGCGTTCTGCGAATTCTACATGTAGCTCTCCTATGGTGTTTCTAGAACTGATGCCATAATCTCCTACGGCCTGGTCTCCAGCCTGCTTCTTCCCTACCTTTGCATTAAAGTCTCCCATAAGTATAGTATACTGTGTTTCTACCTTACTCATTGCCAATTCCACGCCTTCATAGAAGCTTTTAACTGAAGCGTCAGCATGGCTGGATGTAGGCGCGTAAGCCTGTACCACCTGCATCTTGTATCTCTTATTCAGTTTGATTACGGTACCTACTACCCTTTCATTAATGCTTTTGTATTCCTCTAGGTTGCCAGCTATGTCTCTGTGAATTAGGAACCTTACTCTCGGTTGTCGTCTTTCAGCCAAGCCCCTATAGCAAAGGACGTGCCCATTCTGTAGCACCGTATAGGCCTCATCTGTCCTCCAAACCTCACTGAGCTCTATTATATACCATTAAACACCCTCTAGCTCCTCGAATAGTACAGCTAGACTTCTCTCACTAGATAAGTTTCTAGCGTTGAACGTTGCCAAGTTCAGGTTACAATGGCGGCCTGTCCGGATTCAGAGATTCAAAGCACCCTCTGCTGCGTTGCAGATCTGACCACCGCCATGGACAGTTGCTTCACAGCTGCTGGGGACTGAGGGCCATGAGCTAAATTACGTATGCGTGTGGGAGGTAATGGTCAGATACTGCACCAGGTTGGCTAATCGTTCTCTGGTGAGGGAGTGCGTTACCGCTGGTGGTTACCGGTGAGGTTACTCCAGGCCTCTTAATGTAGTTCCATCACTAACAGGATATTTTTTTCTCATTCGGTTGGGAACTGCGCGGCACCGGGATTTGAACCACGGACCTTTTGTATGCGAGGAGGATGCTCTAACCACTACGACATCGCCGCACTCTCTAACCACTATACCATCGCCGCACTCATCGACACTGTATTACGCGCTACTAATTAACTGAGTTTGATAATCACGTCACTGCAGTAAAAAGAGGCTGACATTGCTTACTGCACATTGCCCTCGCTCACGCCCGTGCAGTTGCACCCATCTTGAAAAAGTTCTTCGGACACCCTTGCATTTGGTTATAACCGACATATACCAATCTTTTCAACACTAGCGCCAAGGTTACATCTGCGATTTTCAATATATTCTTTAGCAGTTGCTATTTGGAGCCATGTTTTCTAATTATCCATGTCATTTTATTCCTGTTGTTCACTTTACTTGTTTTTGACTTAGATGAACCATATCATTGGCATGGACATTGTTCTTCCCTTTGCGATTACCTTCTTTGGATGCCGCGCAGTAAGAAAATTCTAAATCAGCTGCAACTGCCTCGATCACGGGGAATGTGGATGTAAGCTCACCATGAGCAGCACAAGAGTGCGGCGTTGCTCCGCGAATGGATGGGCCAGTTCGAGGGCATTCCCATAGTGGCCGAGCGCCAGCACGCATGGACGAGTGCTTCTCCTCTACCGAGAAGTCTGTGCACATCGAAGCGTCGGACCTTTGTTCACTTAACTCTCACTTTTATTGCGATAGCAATTATGTGGACATTTTCGTCTGGAGTTTGCATCCGGCGTCGGCGTCACTCAGCGTATATGCATACGTATCTATATATATGAAAATGCTAGAACGAAAAAAAATCAGAAAAAAACACTGGAGCACAGAATGGAACGTAGAACCTCTGAGCCATGAATGCGAGGCGTTAATCACTGAGCCACGGAGAAGCACGTCCTTCAACATTTAAACGGCAACATATTTAACTCTACAACTTACCGCTGGTGGCGGGCATCTCGGAGGTGGGGGGAACTATCATGTTTTGAGAATTACCAGCAAGATGTCGCGATGAGCGCACGGTGGCACGTGTTGTCATTTAGTACGCGTACTTGGCACCGCAAAGAGGAGAAGGTACACGCTCGGTCGCACTCCTTTGTCTCGCGGTGGGGAGGCTCGTACGTCTTGGCTGGCCTATGGCTTTCACCTGAACAATTCTGTTGTAGTTACCATGCGCGCAAAGGTTACTGCAACCGTTGCACAGTCTCCCTTTGTGAAAAGAGCGCGCTTTTCAGACACAGCGATGTAACAACTGAGACGCTCATTCGCGTTCATTGGTACCTGTGAGTACGTTTCGTGCGTTATTTCTGCGTGAGAAACGCGCGGCACATTTCGTACTGCTGGTCATTATGCACATGACCTTCCAATTGTTGCTATCTCGTTCATTGCTTCACCTTTGCGGCAGAGCTGCGACTTTTAATGACGTGAAAATTACAAATAAAATATCAGCATTTCAAAAAACGCCATTATTTAGAGAGCATAATTCTTTGTCAAATATCATAGAGCTCATTGTCAATACAATTCGTATTTCATGAATAATTTCACATACAAAACGAATGCAATACCGACGAACTAACCCGAAATAAAGATGAAAAGTGATGGCGTTTGGGACACTGAAAATATGCAGCACTTTATTGGTACTCACACGAGTTGGTCAGAATACAATGGGGCTTGATATCATCACCATTTCGTGCTTGCAGATTATGAAAGATGCATGCACTATAGTGGCGATACAACGTTTCTCACCGCGAAATTGTACACTCACTGTTTTGAAGAAAAGGTAGTGCTCGTGTGGCAGGTTATCGTTTGGTCCGTTCCACAATGACCTGCCTTACTTCCATATTTCTAACTGTGTTCTCAATTTACTTCTTTTGTGACCTTAATAAGGACGCTCCAATTGTGTACTTTCTCGTTACGGTGTATAAATGTGTCACTTATCTTAAAAAAGACTGCCTCTGTCTCATGTCAGAGGAGTACTGACATGGTAATTTTCTAAATGTTTCCTCTGTCGAAATCATAGCGTGCTGTAGAGTGCCCAGACTTTCAAGCAGTTCACTCGTGGTAGCTAATATGCAACTTTGTTTTTTTGTTGAAGAAGTCCTAAAAGTCTCTGTAATACCGCCAATGATGATGAGTATACTCGTGACGTAGCAGAGCTCAACAAAGTGGCTGCATATGCAGAGCCTGATGTTTAGCGCAATTTGAAACGAGAAACTGTATCTTAGAAAAAAGCTGTTTGACGGAATACACAATATACTGCGGGGCTTGCCAGTAGTTCTTTCCAGCTTAAGTTTTAAGGCATACGAGTGTTCATTTAACCAAAGCAAGCATACCGAAACTTTCATGTCATTGTTTGGTGCACGTCCAGGTGTACTATGATGAGAGGAGCCCCATCAGCCACTCAGATTCAATGCGCTGGTGCCAAGGGCATGCTCTGCGTCAACCCCACCCCTCCAAACAAGCAACTCCTCTGCCTGCGCCCAAGTATGCAGAAGTTCCCCTGCTACAGCTCGAAGTACCTCGAAGTGTTCAAAGACTCGGCCCCACGTATGTTGTTTGATTGATACCTGATCAAATGCAAACATCAATACGAGGTTCTTGTCTTATGCTTGTCAATCTAAAAGCACAGCTTGCGCTCATTCCAGACCTGTATTTACTCAGTTTAACAAAGCGAAAAACAGCGCGAAACACGGAACAGTGAAAGAGGCGTACGAAGTTGCTGGGCATATAGCAGTAGGCGATGGTCATACTATGGCTCTCGTTGCATTTCCCCAAGCACGCAAAACATTTATGAACGAGCAGCAAACACACCTTCCACCATGAGCAAATATGAAACACCTATGTGAAACACAAACCACCACAATAAAAACATGCAGTCGGCAAGGCCGAAGAAAGTTTATTGCGAGCACTTCCTGTTTGTGGCATTCTAGCGCGCGCTGGTGGCGGATCTTCGTGAAAAGCACCTAGCTATACACGGAGGAGAGGCGCCGCAATTTTTTATTGGCGGGCACCCATGCACAAGCGAGTTCTTTCACAGGGCAAGTAGGTTGAGAACATATAAGTTGTGTTTGCTCTATGTTTGTTTTTGGAGGAGCAAATGGAGGGGGGGGGGCAGGCGTAAAATTTTGGGTGGGGCTCCCCCCCCCATACTCACCATCGATGTTGCGCAATGGGCACCTTCATTACATTACAATTCCACTCTGGGGAATCAGAACTTGCCGCATTTCGATTCCTTTGAATAAAAAAAACTTGCCCATTCGCACTCCAAGAATGGCCGGGCAGTTCAATTCAATTCCTGTAATTCCTTAACATGAAAGGCATCTCAGAGCTCATCAAGTAAAGAAGAAACGCTGATGTTAAGAACGAGTCAGTTAAAAATAAACGAGTTTTCGAGAGAAACACAAACGCTGATTAATGCTTATCTCATCGGACGTGTTAGGAAGTGTAAACGTATGCAAAACACGTTACCAACATCGAGGGATAGTAACTTGGGGACGTACCTCGCGCAGTACAACCACCCTACTAATTTTCTTAGGGGCAGTTCTCCCATTACCAATAATATTTGCAAGGTCAGTAGGTTAGAACGGTGATGTTTTAATATAACTTAAACCTAAATGTGTTAATTGTTGAATTACAACATGGCGTATATTGATGCGGTTAATGGCCGTGTTCATGAAGACTAAGCAGTTTCCACGCGTCTGGAGCGGAGTGGAATAGAGAGAGAAGTAAGTATTGGTTGATAGAAAACAAAGCCCTCTAGATATCTGCAGGCATTAGTTGGAACGGTGCACTGCTCGAGCACGTTGCATTTGCATCGAATACGGGACCCTGGGCCGCACTGCTCGTCAGCACTCACGTTTGTCAAGCGCATTTCGCAAGCATGAATGAAGTGAGGAGAACTCTCTGTGTTCGCTTGTGCGCAATTAGGCTATGTCTTCCTTGTCGCAAAGGTTGTTTACGTGTGTCAGGTACTAAATTACTCTTGATATAAATATGAGGTTGTGCTTAAAGTACTCGCCACTTTTGTGCATACGAGTATGAATGGGAATCAACGCGCAGAAAGAATTTTTCTCCCTTCAGTATCTGCTGTTTTAATGTACTTGTTAATATACTAACTTATGCCTCCGTTTCCACTTCACAAATTATCAGATTGTTCACACTTTTACACCACTCCTATACCTTTGGCTCTGGCTAACTAAATATGAACCTAGAGAATGCGTTGTGGCCTTCGACTTCAGAAAAAAAAACGTGTATCCAGGCATGCATGATTATGTTTAGTATGAAGTTAAAGTACCAGATGTTGAGTGTGCAGCAAAACACGTTCCTTCTCAATGCCCTACCTTCTCGGCGATGCAAACAAGGGAATGTGCCGAGTCATAGCAACTGAGCGAAGATGGCAAGGAAAAAATAACGATAATAAAGAAATGACCCCACCACGAAACATTGAGAGTAGGCTGATAAGCTCAAGACTCTGAAATGCCTGATCCTCAGGGCAAGAGCCACAGCAGTTACTCGCAGTTTTCTGAACACACAGGGGGCCTCCCACCTTTATTTTATTTTCATCGGCTCAAACAAGTGTTCCTACAACAACATGTCCAGCAATTGGCCACTTGCACAACTTACTCAACATTGCTCTACTTACTGCCGTTTTACTCTTCCTCACTGTTTCCAGCAATGTCATTGTGGAACGTTTTCTCAGTCCATCTGTTCTAAAGCAGTGCTACAAGTACTTAGAATTCATTGAGAATACCATCTGATCTAAGCTGCGCGTTTTGCTGTCTTAATTTTATAGCAGTCGTTCGCGAGGTGCATTAGGCACAAAATAAGATTTTTAGAAACCTAATCTACAATATTATACCACAAACACTGAATGGAAACAACATAGAAAGAGGATAATCAGGAGTTAATAACTCTTATCGTTATGTTTCTTAACTCCGCAGACGAGATGATGGCCAAACATATGCTCACTTTCTCGCCACCACTCAAGCCTGTCGAAGGCGAAGCTCTGGTGGAGACGCTGCTCCTTCCGCCTTTCGCTAAGCCGCCACAGGTCACCTTCGCAAATGTCGTCGCAAACCGTGAAGGTGTGTGCCACCTCAGCATCCTGAACGCAAACAATGCCGAGCAGCTTCTAGTCCTTGGCGTTGCTCGTGGCGAAGGCTTCGCTACTGACACCGAGGCATTCAAGGTGCTTTCCGGACAATTGACGATGGTCACCTTTGCCGGCAAGCCTGACGGTAAGGACACAGCTGCCCGAGTGGCCGTCTTGGTATCCACAGACAAAAAGGTCAGGAGCCAGTCTGTTTTGCTTCGGGCAGTCCGACAGGAGGCTCAAGTCCGAATCAATAAGGTACATGCTGTGGGAAGGCTGAGGGCGGGGCGGGGCGTACGTGCTTTATATTTGGCATGTATGCGCCAGGGTTTACCTTTGTGCACTGGCCTTCATCCACTGAAGAAATATTTAGTCTTGGTTAGCGGATCGATGTGGAAAAGTCGAAAAAAAAGACTTAAAAATGTTCAAAGAGCTGTGTACAATATTTTTAAAAACCAGGAAAAGGTGTTATTGGCTCGCTCTTCTAACAGTTGCTTTTTTTCTATCGGCACGCATCATAAAGGGGTGTAAGACATCATTTGTAAGCATATTTGGGAATTCAGAGTAATAACTTTTTTAATTAGTGGAGTTAGGCAGTTAGTTCAAATGGGATACTTGAAGTCCTTCATGCCAAAAACCCATTGCCGCTTTTAGATTTCGGAGAAGCGGTTTCTAGAATCACCTGCAAATTAATAAAAATATCCGGAATTCCACATCAAAAGCAAAAGTAAAGGACCGAAGAGCGCAACAAGCAGAACACTTCATTAACGTTATTATAAAAGAAGTGGTTACATGGGTGCAGTTTTTCCGCATTCAATGAGATATGTGCACCATGCGTGCTGTAATATCAAGCGCAGCCCACACACCCATACAACGAAATAGGTTATTGGATTATCTAAACACGCTCTCTGAAATCGGACGTCTCAGACGAATATGGCAGTTGCGCTTTTATGCGTGTCGGTTTCGATTTCACGGCCAAATTTAGGAGAAATTCATGAATTAGCAGTTATTACTGGAAGCCACTTTTCCGAAATCTCGAATCGACATGAAGGACTTGAATTCTCCCATTCGACTTAACTGGCTAACTCCACTAATTAAAAACGTAATTATAATAATTATCCTAAGCGCAAAAATGATGTTTCCAACCCATTTGAGAGGCAAAACAGATGGGCGAGCGAGTTGGCACTGATCCATTACAGCGTAATTGTAGCGCGATAAAGACTTGACTCCTTTCTTGTCCGTGTCTTTTTCGCGCTACATATACGCTGGGATGACTTAACATGCCTGCCACTACAAAAAAAGTAAGTGTGAAGATTGCGAACAAATAACGCCTTTCATGATTTTTTAAGAATTTCGGACCCATTTTTTGAAACACCCTGTATGTAAGAGTTCGTTAGCGGATTGGGGGTGGGAAAGAAGGAAAAATGGACAAAAATAAATAGGCAAATTAAGATCATTCAGAAGCCGCCTATACGCAGATTCTTTTTGTTGTCCTCCATCTGTAAGGTACACAGTGAAAATAAAAATTTGATTGATCGGTTGACTCCGCCGTAAGGGCCAGAAGGTTGGCCTGTTCATTTCTTGTTCCTTTTTAACACGAAAGTGTTTTATGCCGTGGTCCACATGTCTTCAATGGCAATATTTCCATCCTGACAATGACAATAGTAAAATATACACAAGCAGATTATTAAGACAAAAAATGCCTCGTTGATTTTGACTTCTGGGGAATCGAACCCACGACTTTTTGGCCCAATTGTAGGTATACAGGGGGGCATTCGCATGGCCTTTCTCGCATCAGATGAAATTTTCAATGAGTGCATGTCGAGTACCACTGTTCATTGCATTCTTGTTGAAGCCATCTTTGTGTGACTCACCTGATGTGTGGCAGCTTGGGCTAGTTGGTATGGCATGATGATAGTTATAGCACTAGAACAGAACGAACACGCAGTGACCTTCGTGTCCTTCTTGTCTCTGTGAGTTAGTTCTGTTCTCGCACTATATCATCATTCACCTGATGTTTTTCCGGGGAGTACGTTAACTACTTCAGCTACCATGAGGGTTTAGTCAAGACTACGGGCGTTTTTCATCGGAATGGAAATGAGCAGTGGCGTACCAACTCTGTCGCGAGGGCGGGGGCCAAACCTACCTCACTCGTCCGCCGGGATACACACACACACACACACACACACACACACACACACACACACACACACACACACACACACACACACATATATATATATATATATATATATATATATATATATATATTTATATATATATATATATAGAGAGAGAGAGAGAGAGAGAGAGAGAGAGAAGAGCATTTCTCGCGCTTTGATATAAATTTGCATAAACAGAGGTGACACGGCTCGCTTTCTGAGACGCCACGAAGTTTAACCACTCTTTAACAGGCTGAGGAATAGCGCCCTTAGCCTGATTTCCACGTCCAAAACGATTCGTCACACTCATCGGCTCACAACAGTTTCGACAGAGCAGCGGGGATGATATGCCCCTTTTGCAGAATTTTTTTTTATGGAAGCAGCAAATACTCTGACCAGTCTTTAAAAAGCTTGCTCGTTCCCATCCGTAACTTTATCAACAAGTCACAGCAGAATAAAAGCATGAACAAGTGATGGAATATAGGGCCCCTGTTCAGCACTTGCCTGCTCTGGAATACTACAGCACAAGACACGAAGGTGTCACATAGGCGACCCGCACCGCAAAGAGCTCACAAGCGAAATCATCACAGAGGAATTGTTGGCAAAGTTTCACTTCGTTGTAACATTGTCTCGTATCAATTTCATTCTCCATTATGAACATATTTCATTCTCCCGTAAGAACATTCTCTCAAAAGAACATAACGGAAAACTTCACCATATTGTTGGTTTCCCCAGCGCGCAGTAAGATTGACCACTATCAGAAATGGAGGGGGGAGTCGCGCCCCCCATTTTACCCCCCAGCTGATACGCCTATGGAAATGTGCCACTAGGCATCCACGAGGATGCATTCACGTCGAATAATGCTATAGCTGCGAAACACAAGATACGCATTGCGCAAGCTCCTATACATCAATGCACAATTAGTAAAGTACAGCTGTGAAGGCATTGTTTTTTTCAAAGGAAGATTGTTTTAGCTCCATTAGACAAGAAATTAGTCCAACTTAAAAGAAGTAACAGTTTTTTTGTGCTTGATTGCGCGCAGGCTATCAACACGTCACCAACAGGACACTCATAGCAACCATCAGTATAATATACTCAGGCATATTCAGTATAATATCTGTGACTGGCAGTCTTGGGGCTTCTGCAACCGCAATGTTTATGTATGTGATGTGATGTGGTGATATTTATTCATCTTTACCCAGCTATCATTCTTAGCTGTGGAAAATTGTAACCAAAAACAAGAAAACAGCTTGCTGGATATGTACTGCGCAGGTACTTTTCTGCACTTTTGATTGTCAGCACCAGTGGTTCATTAGGTCAGCAGTGATAATGTCGGGATGCCTCCCGTACATCGGAGTAATGTTTAACCTGTGCATTATGGTGGTATGATGTTTGGTTTCTTACTTTCTCTATTCTCTTTCAGGTGTGAGTGGTTAACTTGGAAGATAATAGTAAGAAACTCTCAAGGAGCCAAATGTAACTGGTTTAAGACAATCGCCGCTGTCAGATTTTGTGCAAATGTCATAATTTCAGTCTGGACACGTCTCACTGTATATTCTTTAGTCACAGATGTGGGGTCTCGAAATGGCGAGAGCGAGCGCCATGCTCTTGGACTAAACAGACACAACAGACGCGGTCGGAACAAACCGAAACGACGACCAACTATGTAACTACTTTTAGATCGAGGATATAGTCAGCCGAATCAATATAACATCACTTGTGATCCTCATGCTAAACAACCTTACACAATATTACACAGCATTAAACAACATGACAAACAAGGCGGTGTCGCTAACGCCTGACCCCCTGCAAGGGCTCCCGGCAGACGGCCAGCGGTGACGTGCGCCGGGGGCCCTACTGCGAGAGACAACCGTTCGTACCAAACGCCACGCGCAAAAGAGACCAGCTTATTTCTCGCACACCGCCACCAAGGCTTGCCGCCAGGCGTCGCCACCGGCGCTAGTATTTTCTAACCACGATGATGATGGTGGCGATAAACACTCACAAGCACAACGCCACCTACTGCTCAATATTTATGACCCTGAAATACTGCCTCTGCGCGAGACACGTGCGCCACGCGGCGCAAAAAACTTTACAGGGAGTGTCGGCACCCTCACACAGACGATGAAATTCATTCATTGAAAGGATTTCATATACTACTGTGAATTGTCATCAAAATCTAACTGCAGCTTTAACATGCTAGCCTACGGCATCATCAAACATTTACCTATAGATGCATTCATTCTTGAAATGCTCTTTGTGATGAGTAGAAAAAAAGAGATTTGAAGTGTGCCCCCCTTCCTGTTTTTGCTTTATTAGAGCATGATTGTTTGCCGTAATAGTCCGTCATGTCTCGAGTATTCCTCGACAGCACAGAGCCTCCACAACTATGGGTATCTCTCCTGGATTTCATGCATTTTGTTGTTTGCAAGATACACATGAAAGGGTGCAGTTCAGTTCAGTTTATTTATAATATTACAAAACATACATGCTTACAAATACATACTGAAGGAGGTCCCAGAGCACTTGTCTGAAGGGGGACCTCCTGTCAGAAAATGTATTTATTATATACAAGTAAAATGCAACAACGTGGAAAAAAGTAAAGAAATTATTGTAGTACAAGAATAAGAGAGTCAAATTTTAACAATCCTGAGTACAACAAAAACACTGCTTAGAACATTTAAAATATACGGAAAGAACTCGAGAAATATTGCCTAAATGAACAAAGAAATGAAACAAAGCAAGAAAAAGATGAGTAGCTGTGGCACAATCAAGAGTACATTAATAGGAACGGGTGTAGATAACATTACACGTTTTAGGATTCTAAAGTTTCTTGATTAGAACATTTAAAATATACGGAAAGAACTCGAAAAATATTGCCTAAATGAACAAAGAAATGAAACAAAGCAAGAAAAAGATGAGTAGCTGTGGCACAATCAAGAGTACATTAATAGGAACGGGTGTAGATAACATTACACGTTTTAGGATTCTAAAGTTTCTAGAAGGAAAGGGAATGATGTGATTTTTTTAAAAAAAAAGCTAAGGATGAAGACTGCTTAATCTTAAGATGAAGACTGTTCCAGGAAGACAATGATGTGAAACAACTGGAGTGTATTTTTTTCAATAATTATATGAACTAATGGCAATAATAAATTGTTAGCTGCGAACATTTTTCGTTTGGTGTTTACTAGAACAGCTTCTGGAAATATGTTCACTGGAGGAAAATTCTTCATTATTTGAAATAACACTATGCATATATTGTATATAACAAGGCTGTCTAGTGGAAGGATTCTAGTATTATGAAAAATGTCGGACACACAGAAGCTGAAGGAGCGGAACGTTAGTATAGGATGGCCTGTTTTTGTAAATGTTGTAGCGGTGCTATATGTGCTGGATATGGAGTACCCCATGATGTGATGCAGTAGTTCAGGCTACTGTGAGTGAAACAATAATACAGGGTTAGTAGTGTAGGTTTGCTGCAATACTAGCTTGCTTTTATTTAAACTCTAATACCAGAAGCAATCTTGCGCTTCAGATGGGTGATGTGTTTCGTAAACTATAACTTTCAGTCTACAGTAACACCAAGAAATGAACAATTATCAACTGCGCTAATGACATGAGAATCCAGAATGACAGTGGGAAGGATTTCTGGTGTTTTTTGACCGGTATATAAAAGCATAAAGGAAGTATTTTAGTGTATATTTTAGTAAATTAAGCAGCAATAATGTTCCAATCAGTATTCAACTTCGATGTATTACCAGTTAGTGATCGATCGCATGCAAGCAAATTGATTGATTTGTGGGGTTTAACGTCCCAAAACCACCATACGCATGCAAGCAGTGTCGTGTCATATGCGTAAAGGAAAGCTTCTGTTTATGATAGATGGTTAGGCGAATCATTTATGTAAAGTAAGAATAGTAGTGGGCCAAGTATCAATCCCTGCGGAACACCTATGTTCGTTATTTTGAAGTTATAAATAGCGAGGAACCAACACACACAATCTGTTGTCTGTCTGCTCGAAACTCTTTATAAGCTTCAGCACAGGCCCATCGACGCCTACTGCCCATATTTTAGAAACGAGAATGTTCTAATTTATTGAGCCAAATGCTTTCTATAGATCTTTGAAAAGGGATTCGCTGGAGAAACCAGAACCCATAGCGGGTTTTTTTTTATCTGTGAACGACAGTATAGCATAGTCAGTCGAAGAACCTGCTTTGAAGACGAATTGATTTCAGGAATGAACATTAAATTTTGAGAGGTATGTGTTAAGGCGTGAACTAGATAAATGTTTCGGATACACGATCACATGAGTGAATATTTGTCGAGTAACCTCCCTTTCCTGAAGGGAGCTTGATCTCTAGGTCCAATAATGTCAAGTATGTTAATCATTGCATTCAAGATTGCCTTTACGAATAGTATTTTGTGTAATACTATTTGTTCATTAGAGTGTTGTATTCTGGCTTTTCTCTCCTTTTTGTACAAGTATAGTGTCAGCCTTTTCCCAACTCTCTGGTACAGCAGAAATCTTAAGGCATTGTGTGCAGACTTAAAAAGTATTAATCTTTTCTATCTTTAAATATACTGTCCAGTCATCTTCTGCAGCTGCTTTTGTGTGGAATATGACCTGTAGGGCTTCTCAAAGCTCACTGGCTGTTACATGCCATACTTGCGTTTATTCAAGCTTCAACTTTACCAACTGGACACTAAAGAGAAACAATGATTTGATTTAGGTTGACAAACAGCACTCTAAGAGCTCTAACACCACATGTTTCAGTATCATAAACTCAGTGCTAGTGGAGAAAATCAAGGTTGAAGCTTTTTATTTCGCGCAAAAATCCTCACATGTGATGTCAAATTTTTTGTATTTTCACAGCATTGGCTCGATGAAAATTTCTGGAAGTTCGTATACTAGGTCTATGCACCCACAGGTTACAATGACCCCCGCCGTAGTGGTCTTGTGGCTAAGTACTCGGCTGCTGACCCGCACGTCGCGGGATCGAATCCCGGCTTCGACGGCTGCATTTTCGACGGAGGCGGAAATAGGGTAGGCCCGTGTGCTCAGATTTGGACCCACGTTAAAGAACCCCGGGTGGTCAAAATTTCCGGATCCTTCCACTGCGGCGTCTCTCATAATCATGGTGGTTTCGGGGCGTTGAACCACACATGTAGGGTTAATCATCAATTAAATCAACAGATTACAAACTACTTCATTATTATCAATGAAAATCTACTTAAACGGTCACTAAAACACTTTTGAAAAACAAGAATATGGTGTTATGAAACGTATTATTATACAGCGAACTCAAAAACGAAGTGTAAAATTTGCATAAACCACCGCAAATAACTTTATTTTGCCAAAAACAAGTGGTACGCGCCGCGGCTGCCTTCGCAAATCTCGCCACCGCTGTGATTGGTTGAAGCTACATGACGTCACTGTCGGGAAGGCGATGACAGCTAACTGCGCTCCCCGGCAGTCAATGTCGCGTTTATATGCTGAGGCGCTGCGCCGTGCTCGCTACCGGGCTGCAGGAATTGGGTGCCTGTTCCTCTTCTAACCACCACCACCACCACTACCTGTTGAAATCAGGCAGTTGCTGTAAGTATAGCGAACTGTGAAACTCGAACTAAGTTCGCTGTACATCCGTACATGTTCGAGTGGCACTGAAAAGCGAGTCCCAACCAGCAATCTTCACCCACGTCGGAAACATAAACTGGCACGTATAAGATGCATGTCAGTGCCTAATTTCAGTGCAGTAAACTGTTACAAATGATACGCTTATCAGTGGATATGAAATTCGATAAGAAACAGCAGCATCGGCTCCCCCTTTAAGCCTAGTGGCACAGTCCATGCTATGCGCGAGCAGCGTACAGAAAGATCAGCTGTTCGTGAATTTCACAGCTCAGAATAAAGCGTTGTTAATGCAGTCAGTATCGTACTTCGCAGCGGGCAAGCCGCACGCGATGAATCGGTACGCTACTCCGAGAAAAAAAAAAGAGCTAGACGAGTGTCGCTCTTACCGCAGTGGTGATAAGTTCTCCGAACTGCGCTGAAAATTGCACAAGAAAACTTTGGCTCATATATTGTAATTCTGTTTTTATATATTGCCACGTTTCTTAAGACAAACTTGGTTTATTGGGTTCGTTGAGTCGACCAGCCAAGCAGCAGCTCAGACAGATCGTCTTTGTCTTCTTCCCCTCCCGGATCTCACCCAAGCATATCAGGTGGCATAAGTCCCCCCTTTGAAAGCATCGACTCGATGCTCGTAACGAAAAAAAAATGAAGGCATACACACGCAGATACAGAGAACCAAAGGGGGGAGAGTGCCAGTACTCGCAGCGCAAATGAGGAAATTGCGCCAATGCTTGCGCCAAGCGCAAAAACAAAAGGCATAAAAACACAGGAGAACACGAACAGCAGCAGCATCAGCACAATGTCACGGCTTGTCGCAACATGTGAACCACAAGGGCTACTGTGTGAAGTACGGCTTCAGCCTAACGACATGCACGGTTTCGGGCCGAAGCTGTCGACGAGAAGACGCTGCGCCGTCCGGAAATACCTCGTAGGTAAGATCGGTGACACGTCTAAGAACCTTGTACGGTCCAAAATAACGGCTTAGGAGTTTTTCGGATAAGCCTGGTCGCCGGACAGGGGTCCATACCCACACTCGGTCCCCAGGGTGGTAGGTGACGTTTCGATGGCGGAGGTTGTAACGTCGTGCGTCTTCATCTTGTTGGCGACTGGTGTTTATGCGAGCTAGCTGACGGGCTTCTTCGGCGTATTGAGTGTATTCCTCAGCGTCTGGAGCGATTTCATTGCTTTGGTCGCACAGAAGCATAGCATCGAGCATGGTTCGCAGGTTGCGTCCGTAAACGAGTCGGAAAGGCGGAAATCGCGTTGTTTCTTGCGTTGCCGTATTGTATGCAAACGTTATGTACGGAAGAATTTCGTCCCAGGTTTTGTGTTGTACGTCAACGTACATTGACAGCATGTCCGCTATGGTCTTGTTAAGCCTCTCTGTCAGTCCATTCGATTGCGGGTGATAAGCCGTCGTTTTTCGATGAGTTGTGCAGCTCAATTTAAAAATGTCCTCCATCATTCGTGCTGTAAATGACGTCCCTCTGTCCGTAATCACGCATGACGGGGCACCATGCCGTAGGACGATTTGGTGCACGAAGAACTGCGCGACTTCAGAGGATGTGCCACGCGGTAACGCTTTTGTTTCAGCATACCGAGTGAGATAATCTGTCGCAACTATAATCCATTTGTTCCCAGAGGACGACAAAGGGAAGGGTCCAAGAAGGTCCATTCCCACGAGGTCAAACGGTGTCTGTGGTGGTGCGATCGGCTGGAGCAGGCCTGCGGGTCTCAAAGGCGGAGTCTTGCGACGCTGGCACTCACGGCAGCCTTTCACGTATCGATGTACACTTGTTGATAGTCGCGGCCAGTAATACTGTTGACGTACTCTGGCGAGAGTTCGGAATAGCCCAAATGTCCTGACGTGGGCTCGTCGTGGCACGCAAGGAGGATCTCGTCCCGCATTTCGGTAGGAACAACGAGTAGGAAGGCTTTGTCGCTACCACGGGCGTTTTTCTTGTAAAGAATGCCTCTTCTTAGACAAAAAGAGGACAGTTCGCGAGCAATGTGTCGAGGGACCTGAGAGTTCCGGCCTTCCAGGGAATCAATAGCTGGGCGTAATTCGTCGTCTGCCCGCTGTTTTGACATAAATTCGGAATCGCTGACTGCTCCGAGAAAGGCATCTTCATCCTCGGAGCCCCTGACAGCGTGCCCCACAGGCGCTCGAGAAAGCGCGTCGGCATCTTCATGTTTGCACCCTGACCTGTACACAATCGTAATATCGAACTCCTGCAAACGCAAACTCCACCGAGCGAGACGGCCGGATGGATCTCTGAGATTTGCCAGCCAGCAGAGCGAGTGGTGGTCAGTCACCACTTTGAAGGGACGACCGTAGAGGTAAGGCCTAAATTTGGTCGTCGCCCACACGACTGCGAGGCATTCTTTTTCCGATGTAGAATAGTTGGTCTCGGCTCGAGAAAGAGTACGACTGGCGTAAGCTATTACATGTTCAACGCCACCGTGTCGTTGTACAAGGACAGCGCCAAGTCCGACGTTGCTGGCATCTGTATGAATTTCTGTAGCAGCGTCCTCATCAAAATGGGCAAGAACAGGGGCTGTTTGCATTCTCCGCCGTAGCTCTGTGAACTCTGCATCTTGTTCTGCACTCCAAGTAAAAGGCACGTCATCCCGAGTGAGTCGCGTAAGAGGTTCAGCTATCTTCGAGAAGTTGGCGATAAATCGGCGATAATACGCGCACAAGCCGAGAAAACGGCGTACTGCTCTTTTATCTGATGGAACAGGGAAGGCGGCGACAGCAGCAGTTTTGTCTGGATCAGGTCGCACTCCATCCGCACTAATGACATGCCCCAGAAATTTCAGCTCTTCGTAGCCGAAATGGCATTTTTGGGGTTTCAGTGTGAGTTTAGCTGTGCGAATGGCGTCCAGAACCTTTCTCAGACGCTTCAGATGTTCTTCGAAGCTCTCGGAAAAGATGACCACATCATCGAGGTAGACAAGGCAGCTCTGCCACTTCAAGCCAGCGAGAACTGTGTCCATCATCCTCTGAAAAGTGGCTGGGGCAGAACAGAGGCCGAAGGGAAGAACACGGAATTCGTAAAGCCCGTCTGGAGTCACAAACGCAGTTTTTTCTCGGTCTCGTTCATCCACTTCAATTTGCAAATAGCCACTCTTTAGATCGATGGACGAAAAATACTTCGCGCGTCGTAATCTGTCGAGAGAGTCGTCGACCCGTGGAAGCGGGTAAACGTCTTTTTTCGTGACGCTATTAAGCTTCCTGTAGTCAACACAAAATCGCAGCGTTCCGTCTTTTTCTTCACTAGAACGACTGGCGAGGACCAAGGGCTGCTGGATGGTTGAATAATCCCGTCATCGAGCATATCTTTCACTTGTGTCTGAATAGCCGCACGTTCTTTGGAAGAAACGCGATAAGGCTGCTGCCGGATGGGGCGGACGTCATCGTCGGTAATAATTCGATGCTTGGCGACGTGTGTTTGATGGACTTTGGAAGAAGAGGCGAAGCAAGACCGAAACTCCCTTAAAAGGTCATGAAGTGCAGCCTTTCTCTTGTCTGACAGCGTCGAATTAATGTCGATGTGGTCTAGGAATTCTTCATCCTCATGCGTTTCCTCGGACGCGAAGCACTCCGTGACGTCGGCAACAGGGTATCCTTAGGCTACGGTGGTTCCGCGGAAAAGATGCCGGTGCTCGTAGTTGAAGTTCGTAACTAGTATTTGTGACTGTCCGTTACGGACACGCACAACACTTCGGGCAGCACATACACCTTGGAGTAGCAGAAGTGATAGGTTGCTTTCAGCCACCACGTCACCGTCCCGGAGGTCTTCACAAATGACTTCGATGGGAACAGTCGCTCGGGGCGGCAGCGTCACACTGTCATCAGCAACACGCAGCGCAGGCCTACGGCAGTTATCAGCGTCTCGATCTGTTGCGCCTTGAGTCGAGAAGGTCACGATGCGTTCACGGAGATTTATGATGGCACCGTATTCCCGAAGGAAGTCCATGCCGATAATCAGCTGACGTGAACAGTCGCGCAGAATGAGGCAGCTGAGCACAAACGTTGACGCACGAATTTTAACTCTTGCCGTACAGCGACCCAGTGGTGTTACAACGTGTCCTCCAGCAGTTCGAATTCGCGTTTCATTCCACGGCGTAATCACTTTCCTGAGATCTTTTGCTAGCCTCCCGCTGATAATCGAATAGTCTGCACCAGTGTCTATCAATGCATTGACCTGAAAACCGTCAATCAGCACAGGTATGTCAAGTGACACGCGGTCACTGGGTTCAGATGTGGATTTCGGCGTTCCTTCGGTACTGCGATTATTCTCTGGTTGAATGTCTTCCTTGTTGCGTGCAAGCGTCGATGGGAGGTCTTCCGCACTTTGAGTCCCAGCGACCCTGCCCCCGAAGGCCGCTGCCTTCAGTTTTCCCGACGGGGGCTTGGAGAGCGTTCCCGTGCCGTCACATCGAAACGTGACCCAGTGGCTGCGGGTCTCCTCGGAGATGGTGACCGTGATTGACGTCGTGTAAAGGGTGCACGCTGTTGCGCGAGATATTCTTCGATGTCTCTCGGCCTTTGACCAATTTGGGGACGAGGTGAATTGACGGAAAATCCACGCAGGCCAAGTTGCCGGTATGGGCATTCGCGGTAAATATGACCAGCCTCACCGCAATGATAGCTGAGGGGTCGTCTGTCCGGCGTACGCCAGATATCAGACTTGCGCGTCGGTGCACGGCGACCATCGATGTCCAAACCAGCGTGCGCCGACTGAATCGCGACTGACGGCATCATTGTCTGGATCGGGACGTATGGAACTGTCTGAAGCGGAACGTGCGGCACTGTCTGGATCGGGACGTGCGGCACTGGCTGGGTCGGGACTCCTTGACCAGAACGAGGCGTGGCAAATCGCAAGGCTTCCGCGTACGTACGACGGTGACTGTCAGTAGACACAGGAGCCGTTTCCGGATCAACTGACATCAGCGGAAAACGATGGGCGTGCAACACCTGTTGGACCTCGTCACGGATGACACTGGTGATAGAACCAACATCGATTGGTCTTGTCCCGTACATCTTTTCCATTTCTTCCCGGACGACAGATCGGATGATTTCGCGAATTCATTCGGGGCTCTTGCTCCCAGGGGTGGCGAAAATTTCGGGGGTTGAGGCAGTATTCACTTGACGGTCAAACAGGGCAGACCGTTGGTGCAGTACTTGCTCCATTGTTGCCGCTTCAGTAAGGAACTCAGCAACACTCTTAGGGGGACTACGCACCAAACCAGCAAAAAGTTGTTCCTTCACACCACGCATGAGGTGGCGCAACTTTTTTTCCTCTGCCATAGCAGGATCCGCTCGCTTGAAAAGCCGTGTCATGTCCTCAACGTACATCGAGACGGTCTCGTTTGGCATCTGGATGCGTGATTGTAGTGCACGCTCCGCTCGTTCACGGCGGTCGGGACTCCTGTAGGTCTCCAGAAGGCGACGCTGGAACTCGCGCCAAGATGTCAGAACATCATCCCTGTTCAAAAACCACGTCTTGGCACCGTCCTTCAGGCAAGTGTACACGTTCCGGAGCTTCGCGGCATCATCCCAGTAATTTATCGCTGCGACACGTTCGAACTCACTCAGCCAGTCGTCAACATCTTCATGCTGCTCTCCATGAAAAGGGCTAGGCATGAGCGGGTTCTGGACGGTGCAGTAGATCGGCGTGGAAGGTGTCGGAGCTTGCACGGGATCTTGTGTCGAAGTCATAGTCGCTGCGTCAGTGGTTGGTGTCTCAGGTGGTAGGCCTCGTTGGCGGCGGCTTACTCTGTGAACAGGAGTGTCCACGGGTGCAGGGGCTTGTGTTCCGGCTGCTGGACGGGGTCTTGGGCATCGGGTGGATCGTGAGACGTTGTACCCAGCAACTCAACCAGTCTTGTCACGTTTCTTAAGACAATCTTGGTTTATTGGGTTCGTTGAGTCGACTAGCCAAGCAGCAGCTCAGACAGATCGTCTTTGTCTTCTTCCCCTCCCGGATCTCACCCAAGCATATCAGGTGGCAATATAATACCGTAGCTTTTTCCTAATTCACGCAATACTACTTTGATGATGTGTTTAAATGCAACCTGTGTATTAGCTCCGCTAGCAGCATGCGACTGTTCTGTAGAATAGCTGATTTCAAATATGCGTACTGATATCTTTGTACGCGTGTTTTCGCTATAGGTGCTCATGCATGCACTGCATGCAAATGGGGAAAGATGAGTGCTGCTGCTGCCTCGAAATTCGGCAGATTTGCTTCATCTTGCAGGTTTGATGTATTTTCTTTTTACTGCAGCAGCCCATTTGACAGCCATCTTCTGAGCACGAGGAAACTTGAGAAGAACGACCTCATCGCAAGCGTAGGTGCTTCGATAGCCATATGCCGTGCAGTAACTTGGAATCGCGGGTTTCCTCAACCTTGCAAAACACAACTAGTGAATGTCGAATAGCGAAAAATTTCTAATCCATAAACGAGAACAGTCCAATGGCAAGAAATCTCTACGAACTGACAGAACTGATGCTTCGCCAGGTAGCAAATCACAGCAGGAACAAGGCACAACAGCGAAGTAAACAAGCTGAGCTGACTGAGCGCTGCAGGCAGCCCGGCACATAGTTGCCCGCCGGGCTGCGACTCCACCATGAAAATGACGTCGGCTGCACACGTGCGTGCCGGGAGGGCGGGGGGGGGGGGGGGGCTTTTTTTCGGTTGAAGTTTTTTTGCTCGTAGTGCTGTTTTAATCGAACCTTACGAAAGAAACCTTCGTAGTCATGTTGTAAGAAGTCTTGGATAGCTAATTAGCAATAAACTCACGAATTTAAAATCTCATAGGTGTCCCTTTAAGACACAATAGACACCTTCAAAATCTATGGCATCACGGTGTCAAGTGCGAAAATCTAAAGATGGTGTGTTCGCAAGCATTTTATTGCTGCAGTTTTTTTTTCTGTTGATGCCCCTTTTATGCTATAAGTTTAAATGTGTATCGTTCGACTTGATCGGCTTTGATATGTCAGCTAATTCCATCTTTCCTCTTGGGGCTGTCACTTTCATTTCTGTTTTTATCGAGGCTTTCGCGGTTGGACAAAGCTCACTTAGTGTGCATCTTCAAAATAGCGGTTACCAAACACATATTTACTTAAACATTGTGCTTCCTCGCAGAAAGTAGTACCGCGGTCGAGAATACTCATATCTTCTCAAAAGCCTAACCCAATCCCTGAGCCTCCCAAAAAAGATATGCCCAAAAAAGCAGCGCCGAACGCAGTGCAGCCCACCAGGAAGCCCACTGGTCCCCCAAGGATCACTGTCCTGGTGGAATACAAAACACGTCCGAAGAAGCGCGCCGGTTGTGAGAACACTCGCAACACAACCACGCAGCCGATGGGACCCTTCAGGCAGACTTCCTCGAGCTCATCTTCAGGTAGCACCCACCCGAAAGCCGACAGCTCGCGCTATTGCCCACCTCGTCGTACTGCAAAAAACAGACCCACAAGCATGCTTGTCCCAGGAACCTTGCTGCGCAGGCTGGAGTTTCTGTCGCGGCAGATGCCGCTCCTAAACTTGTGGAAGAGAAACCCCCAACTGAGGCTGTCCCATCAGAAAGACTTGGAAGAGAAACGCTCAGCGGTGGCTTCGATATTCTCGAAGCTATGAAGCACTCGTCTGAGGGCAGCCACAGTCACGTCGGTGCGGTCCAAGCTCAGCACTCCTTGCCGACCGCCGGAGTCCTCGGTGACGAGTTTCTTCTACATGAATCTGGTGACTTGGAGATCCAAGAATATATGCCTTGCACAGGAGCCGATTCGCATCTCCAGGTGACTGTTAATGATACGTTTGAGGACAGCTTGGAACCCAGAAACGCGGCATTCGAATACAACTTGAACTTATAATGTACGCTGACGATACGAATGTTTTCTTTTCCTCAGACAATCTAATATCACTTGAGGTCAGTGTAAATAATTATCTAAGCAATCTTTCAAATTGGTTAAGGCAAAATGGACTGCGCTTGAATGCAAAAAAAAAAACAACCAATATGATATTCCGACCTATAAACAAACCTATTAGTAACATAGCAGTAAAATTCGAAGGAAATTGCATCGCACATGTTAGGGAACAAAAGTTTCTTAGTGTATGGTTTCAGGAGGAATTAAACTGGAACACACATGTAAATCATCTGATCACCGCATTAGCGCGAATAGTTGGTTGTTTTTTTAGAACAATGCACTTAATCCCATTGAGGTTAAAAATAAGTATGTACTATGCACTCTTCCATTCTAAAGTAACTTATGGGATGTTAGTCTGGTGAACGACATCTCAAGGGAATTACCATAAGTTAATAACTATACAAAAGAAAATATTGCGCTGCTTTGAAAAATACAGGGGGAATCTACAAGACTTGCGCACTGGTCCACTATTCATTAAACATTCCATACTCAGAATTGATCAATTATATAATTTTAAATTGCTTCAGTTAATACAAAAGACTAAGCTATATGAAGAAAGTTGCACCGAAAGACCACACTACAGTCTGCGAGAACAAAAGAAACGAGCTCCTAGAACAAGAACCAAGTATGGAAAACAAAGTGTTGCTTACCAGGTACCTCAGGTTTTAAATACCCTTGCAGATCAATTGAACTTTAGGGCTAGTAGTGCAACTTTCAAGAAACAAATAAAGAACTTATTCATAACCACCGGTCTACACTATCGAAATTACGTAATGAAGTCTCATGCCTCTGCAAATGCTTAAATTGTTCATAAATTTCTATGTCATTATACGAGTGTATACAGCGCAATTCACTGTATCCGCATGCATTTTGTGTCTGTTTTTGAGTTGTTTTATTGATATCGTTTAGTTGTGAATTTTTACGAGAGCGACCTCTAATTCTTGAAATGTGTTATGTAAACTTCTTATGCTATTTATGTTTGAATTTTGTGTGTACAATTGCAGGTTGCTTGAAATCAATGTATTGAATATATATATTGTTTGCCAGTGCTGATGTTTTAGCTTTGCACTGTCACGGACTGCGGAGGGACAAGGGTCTTTGTCAGGCTGTTCGCCTTTAGCCCTTTGCCCCTGCAGTGAGCTCTGTATCCAGCTTACTGTAAATAAAGTACTACTACTACTACTACTTTAAAGTTGAGACTAGGGATTCGGCCACCTTGAACGATGTCATTTGTATCTGCGAAGAAAGTGGCCTTGTCCAGAATGACACACTCGAACTTCTTTTTTTTCTTTTTTTTTCTTTTTTCCGTGTTCTTATGCCACGAGTGTTGTATTTTGATTTGTTCACTTTATTTTGTACATGTTACTCTCACTCCTGCTTACAACCTCAGCTAGAGGCTAGAACTACTGTATAAATAAAATAAATAAATATGTAATATTTTAACTAAATGCGGACTCTTTAGCAGCAGTATCCCTGATTAGGCCAATCATCCCAGTTTTGCCAGATACGGCCAAAGTGACAGCACTAAGGTTCCGGAATGTTTGTTTGCAATAGGGAATGGGTAACCTTGAGATTTCGAGCCTTCAAGGTATACTGCTGGAATAAGCAGTGGTGTGTATCTCGCCAGTTAGAAGTTACCTATACTAGATTCCGCTGTACAGTTCCACGACTAAATTATTACCTAAACAAAGCTCGACTCAAGGGGCCACCGTTGTGCATTTTTCGCAACGAAATTGAAACCATTACACACTTCTTTTTATTCTGTCGTCATTATTCTTATCATAAAAAAAAAGATTTTTAGAAGCCCCTTTTCAGCAGTTAGGAATACAAGTAAATGTACCAGTACTTCTATCACTTGGTGGCACTTCATTTGGTTACTGTCACAGGGATATATGCTCGTGTGTTTCACTACATAAAAGCAACAAATAAAAATTACCACGCTAGTGAATCTTAACCTTTTCAGGTCTTTAGTTTATAATTCGTAGCTATGTTAATCGGGAATAAGAGATGATTTGCCCACTTGGTCAGCAACCATTTTTTATTCGCAGTTTGATTTCCAAACTAATTTTTGACATTGGTTTTAGTTTTACTTAGGCATCCTGCCACCCGGTTCTTGGCCCATCTTCCTTAGTGATTGAGCGCCATTCATCTGAGATTATCATAATCATCATCATCATCAGGTGTGGACTGCAGAATCGAACAGCTTGGTAAGGCCACATACGCCCACTTAGTCGTGAATGATTGGCCTGCTTTGATTTCATTAATTTCTAGTCACGTGGTCACTTTCTCCCATTCTTTCTATTGATACGGCATGTGTTAATCTAGCTACTTTGAAAGCGATAAGCCTTACCCGAATCTTGTCACCTGTACTACTGTTACTTTATTTGACGAAATTGCGTCCTGCTTTACGCCCGACGTTCTCCATTCCGTAGGTTGCGGCCAAACTGTAGCGGAAAATGGTTTGCCGTTTTGCCGTTCTTGCCCTTAAGGCATGTGGCTGCACCTACATGCATCGCATTGATCAGGCTTCGGTAATGTTCCGTTTCGAAGACTCTGTGGCTTTCAATTTCCACACTCCACAGCATGACGTTTGATGCGTGCAGCTCGCAATTCGACCTGATTGACGTGAGCGGGGCAGCCGCTCACATCCAATCTTTCGATATTTTGTTTGCGCTTTCGCTACAAAACGCTCTTCTCAACTCACTCTCCACCCGCGATTCGAACATGTCATTAATACAGTGCTCAAATTGGTGGTGCTTGCAAATGAATACGATTGCCTTTTAAGGTATTTCACTTGCATGTGTGGTTTAGTTGATGATGGTGCATCCGTCGGTGTGGTCGTCGTACATTGCATATCGGTGTTTTCCGCGGTGCCTTAATCGCTTTTATCAGGCGTCCGAGTTCACACTAACATGCAAGGTCACCCGTAATGGCTTCTGCGATCCACTTTTGGATATCTCGTTGACGTAAATATATCGTTTTTTGTTAAATCGGCGCTACAACTATGACAGCATAAACGGAGAAAGTTTATTTTTTCTTTCTCCTTTCTGCGGTGGCCACCAAGCTTGTGACATCGCCAAACACAGCAGTCGGTTGCGACGCCTTATGCAGTATTTTCCACTCACGATTGCATATACCGCACCCTTGCATACACACCCTTCCAAGAACCTTTGCGCATGGCCATTACCAACATATTGCCACCTAGAGTTGGAAGAAGAAGAAGTTGTCACAGAGAACAGCCTCTGCTTCGAGCTCTGTGATTTTTCTAATTCTTTTGCCAAGATTTTTCAATAATTGACACACCTCGAAGGGGCGTTCCCCCTTAGAATGGGGGATCCAAACCCCATCCAGCAACCGGGACCGGGCCGACCACATCATAGTGCGTCTGACGCAAGTTCTCACCCCGGCCCAAGCGGGGCCCACGATGACAATTCTGATGACTCCTCCGTTGAAGATATGGCTTCGGACAGGGACTACGTGGTCGTACCAAGCCGACGCCCGAAGAGGAAAATCAGCCGGACATCGCCCACTAGCCGGCAAGCACAGACAAAGGCGAGTAGCATGCGGTCGTACACCATTTCGTATGTGCCGACATCGAAGACAGACATCTTGAACTCTCTAAATAGGCAGAGCCTGACAGAGTACTTTGAGCTCATCGCTCCAGGGAAAGTCGTAGAAATACGCATAAATACCCGAAAGAACATACTGTCCGTGGAGGTCACTACGAAGGCCTTAATGGACACGCTGAAAGCGATTGTTCGATTAGGAAATATTCCGGTTCGCGCATTCTCCGCGTACGACGAAGAAACGACAACAGGAGTTATATACGATGTGGATGAGGAGATAACAGACTCGAGTCTCGAGAAACTGCTGTCATCGTCAGCTCCCGTGCTTGGCTTCCACCGCTTTGGACGCACGCGATGTGTTAAAGTAGTGTTTCAGTCGAAGACGTTACCCACACATGCAAAAGTTGGGTACGTGAGGCACTCGGTACGTTCTTACGTACCAAAACCTCTGCAATGTCATAAATGCATAAAATTTGGGCACGTTAGTGCAGTTTGCAAGGGTGCAGTAACCTGCAAGCATTGCGGTGGCCCTCATGATGGTGATAACTGCAATGCTGTGGCCAAATGCCCAAACTGCTCAGGCGCCCACGACGCAACATCAAAGGAATGTCCTAAAATGAGGAATGAAATTAGTATCCTGAAGAAGATGGTTCGAGACCACTCCACTCACAGAGAAGCTGCAAGGGCTGTACGGCGCCGTAAACATCGTTCGCGACATCGACGCAAACGAAGCAGCAGGGCTCATAGCTTATCGAATTCGACACACAAAACCGTGCCCTCACCACCTCCTAGCCTACTTTTGTCGGCCAGAAAGGAGGATACAGATGCTCAAATGTCAATACAGTCCACGCAAGTACAATGTAACCAGTCATTGGCTCTCCCCACGTCGGAGACTCAGTGGCCTTCACTACCGTCAAGAGCTATGGTAGCGCCATCATCACATAGTGCCCCTACCTCCAATGAAGAAAACAAGAAGATGGACAACACAGATGTCAAGGCTATGCTTAAAAATTTGATGGGTTCGATGCGTAAGATTCTCAGCAGCCTAAACACTCCCGCTGCTAAGGCGGCTGTGCAGCTACTTGAGGTTTTGGAGCCTCTTCTACTGGTTCTTCAGTAAGTGAACATGGCACTGATGTTCGAAGAACGCATGCGCCAGTCGCTTGTTATGCAATGGAATGCTCGTGGCCTACGTGGCCGTCTGTCAGACTTCAGAAAATGGGTTTTTAAATATCAATTTCCTGTTATCGTTATATGTGAACCGAATATGGTTTCACCTTTTCGGACATCTGGATATATCCAGATTTGGTCCCGCAGTGATCAACGTACGAGCAAAGTTCTCGTTTGTATACGCCATGATTTGACATTCTTGAGACATGAAGTCGCGTCGCATATCAGCAATGATTACGTGAGCCTGACTATAACACATAAAAAGCGAACATTCTCCGTAATAGGAGGATACATACACCCAAGCGCACAGATGGACTGCTTCCACCTGGGGACCATTCTTCAGGCAGCACAAAGGCCACACATTGTGATCGGCGATTTTAATGCGCGTCATCCTCTCTGGGGTCGCACTACAACGAATTATCGCGGAAAGGATTTAGCCACTTTTATATACAACTATGAACTATGCGTACTCAACGACGGATCACCTACATTTGTTCGTGGCGCGTCCTACAGCAGCTGCCTCGACCTCTGTTTCGTTTCCAGAAACCTTCTGTCTTCCGCATGTTGGTGCACAGATTTGGACACTCGCGGCAGTGACCACCTTCCAACCTATGTTCAGTTCAGGTGGTTTCGCCGCACGCACACACGCTACATCCGTCAAACCGACTGGACACTGTTCAAGGCATCTCTCAAGTCTGGCTGTGAGCACACGACTGATCCATCCGAGGTAGAAAACATCATTGCTTCTTCACTGCGTGACACAACCAAACAGGTTAACCTACCGATGCAGCGATCAGCAGTTGACTCCCAATACGAGGCCCTTCGTGCAATCCGTCGCCGTGCCGAACGCCGATACAGACGAACGAAGTCACCTTCAGACCTTTCCGCCTGTCGTCGAGCTCAACGACATGTTCTTCGGCATCTTGACAAGATTGACAGGCAACGTTGGAGAAATTTCTGTGGATCTCTGGACCCCAGGCAACCTCTATCTAAGATCTGGCGGGTGGTACGAAGTTTGCAAACAACTCCCCAACAACATCAACCATTTCAAGCTGTTGCTCTACATCAGGGACGGACAGAAGTTGAGATAGCCAGTGACTACTGTAACCTCATCGTGGACACCACTGATGATCTTGCCACTAATGAGCTTCTTACTACCATTGCGCCTCCATCGTCTAACGAGCGCCTTGATGTACGTTTTACAATACATGAGCTTGACGCTGCGATTTCTACCTCCCGCCGATCATCGGCACCAGGACCTGACGGAATCACGTATGCTGCACTCAACCATCTTGATACAAAAGCACGACGTATCCTGTTATCTCATTATAACACCTTATGGGAGTCAGGAGAAGTCCCAGCTAACTAGAAATGCAGTCGCATTATTGCATTGCTCAAGCCGGGGAAGTGTCCTTAGGCACTTTCCTCCTACAGACCAATCGCGTTAGCCAGCTGCGTCGGAAAAGTGATGGAAAGAATGCTACTGGCACGATTAGAGTGGCTTCTAGAGAGCAACACTCCTTTCCTGCATTTATGAACGGCTTCAGAAGAGGCCGATCTGCCATTGATGGTGTGGTCGACTTGATCACCAGCGTTGAAGAGGAAAGAGGCCGACGCAGACTAGTGGCGGCGGTCTTCTTAGACATTAAGGGTGCCTACAATAATGTGCTGCATTATGCGATACTTGACGCACTGGAAGATTTCGACATTGGTGGACGACTGTACGCTTGGATTTTTAGCTACCTTAGGGACCGCACCATTTACATGACGACAAGTAACGGAGACACCGATCGATATAAGGTTCATCGTGGTGTTCCCCAAGGAGGAGTTCTCAGCCCGATCCTATTCAATGTCACAATGATCGGCCTAGCAGCAGAACTTCCCAGCACGGTGAAGATCACTGCATACGCTGATGACATATGCATATGGGCATCCGGAACTACTTGTCCGCTATTGCGAGCTTGACTACAGCGTCCAGTGACGATCACATACAAATATCTACGACGTCAGGGGCTCACTCTTTCAATCGACAAATGCGCAGTGCTTGCGTTCACGCGCAAGCATATGTCGCAATACCCGATATTTATTAATGGGACAGCGATACCTGCTGTAACGCACCACAAGTTCCTTGGGGTTGTCGTACACAGAGATCTATCGTGGACGAGGCATGTCGCCGTACTTAAATCTAAATTGAAGAGCTTTGCTCTCATTCTTCGCCACGTAGCAGGAGCAAGATGGGGCCCATTAAAATCATCGCTACTTCAATTATACAATGCTCTATTTGTGGGATACATTCGATACAGCATGCCGGTGCTTTCCAATATGAGACCAAGTTGTGTGAAGACACTCGAGAGTGTTCAAGCTCAATGCTTACGAAGATGCTTGGGTCTACCACGCTGCACTTCAACAAATGGGACAATCGCAGAGGCTCGGGCTTGTCCCATCAGTGTATACATGCTCTGCGAGCCACTTAGAGTTCACCTACGATTACTGAGCAGACACAGACAGCACCCACTGTCAGTACTACCCGCCACTCACCCAGATTGCAGTTTCTCAAAAGTAATATTGCGGCATGAAAATATTATACCATCATGGTTTTCTCCGCCAAATGCCCCTGCAGTGCCACCATGGGTTCTGCCTAAACCACCTATCTCTTTTACGATACCTGGAATTACGAAGAAGGCGCTCATTTATTCTGTTGGCCTCAGGCAACTGACCCTATATCACATTTATACAACGTACAGTGATTTTCTGCACGTGTACACCAATAGATCCACCACGCTAAACACCTCCGCCGCAGCCTTTGTCATCCCAGACATGGATATCGCTCGACGATTCAAAGTGGACCATAAAACCACATCAACTGCCGCAGAGCTTGTCGCTATCCGAGAGGCAATAAGGTTTATTTCCGAAAAGCGACCTCGAGCCTGGACAATTTTCTGTGATGCCAAACCCGCTTTGCAAACCATTAATTGCATCATGAAGCAAGGTCCATATTACAGCTTGGCAATAGAAATCACAAAACTTATTCAGGTTGCTTCAACAAATGGTCATCTTATAACTTTCCAGTGGATTCCCGCTCATTGCGGCGTGATAGGAAACGAAGAGGCAGACGCTCAAGCTAAAAATGCCTTAAGCAGTGCCCCTGAAGTACGCATTGCGTTTTCACGAGCTGACACGAACGCCCTGTTTCGCTGCGTGATGCGCAGCTACACACTTCAGCACTGGACCAAACCGGAACGGCGACACCAGCGACTTCACAAATGAACCCGGAAATGAGGTTCCGCATGCTTCCTAAATTGAAACGGCAACTCACAAGCATGATCCACCACATTCGTCTTGGTGTAGCGTACACTAGACGTTACGCACATATCATCGGTCGCAGTGACACCGGTCCTAATTGTGAACACTGTGATGTGCCAGAAACACTTAAGCACATATTTTGTGTCTGCCCAGCATACGCACGTGAACGATAAACACTGATTTCTTCTACTGAACAATATCGCAGTAGGTCATTAACTGATGAAACCATGTTAGGCCCTTGGCCAGACACCAACAGTGCAACTGCGGTCACAAGAGCAGTTATTACCTTTTTAGAAACAACTGGACTATGTGCGCGGCTATAAAATGTGTCTCAGCTAGAAAGAACACTACATACTCACCTCTCCATCTCACCAACGTCATCCATTAATCTTTCTTTTCCCCTTTCCCTTCCCCCAGTGTAGAGTAGCAGGCTAGAGCAAGCTATCGCTCAGGCCAACCTCTCTGCCTTTCTGTAAATAAACATCCTTCCTTCCTTCCTGCCACCTAGAGTTGTGAGCCGGCAAGCCCTACCGAACCAAAAAGGGCAAAGAGAACGAAAAAGAAGTGTGCTTAGCGCCTCGTTTGAAGATACACGCCCGTGTCTTTCTGCTCCGCTGTCCCTGTCTTGTCTCTACTGCACTTGGTGCGTGATAAACTGGTAGACGTGCTGGGTGATCTATGCACCATATCCCTCCACATAGCAGGAACACAAGCGTCGTGCCGGTGGTCACTCCTGTGCATCGCGCCAGCAGAAGAATCCGAGGGTAATCGCCTGAGTTTGGACTGCTCGCAAGCAACATGGCACCTCCGACCAGCCCTACCGACACCAACCCAACCGGAACGAACGGCACAACGCCGCTTCATTGCACCTTACTCACACAGCGAACGCCAAATCCTTTTCATGGGACGGCACTTGAGGATGTGGAAGATTGGCTTGTTCATTACGAGTTCGTTACCGTGCACAACCAGTGGGACGACGCAGACAAACTGTGGCACGTCTATTTCAGTCTTTTGGACGGCGAACGTGTCTGGTGTGAGAACCGGGCAGGTATTCTTACATCATGGGAAGACTTCAAACGCCAACTTCTTGGGACATACGCCAGCCCTGACCGCCGGGAGAAAGCTGAGCGCAATCTGCAGTCCCGCATACAAGTGCTGAACGAAGGGGTTGCGATGTATGTCGAGGAAATGACGTGCCTTTTCCACCGAGCTGACCCCGGCTTGCTAGAAGAAAAGAATGTACGGTACCTCATGCACGGAGTGAAAGAGCAGCTTTTCGGTGGGCTTGTACACAGTCCACTCAAAACTGTATCATAATTTCTTACGGAAGCCGTCACCATCGAAAGCACTCTTAGGCCCCGGGCCCCGTCATACGAACGGCACGTCAACGCTTCAACTACGGACTACTTAGGAGCTTTCGGTGGCCAAATGGATTTCTTCCGAGAGCTCATACGTTCAGTCATCCGCGAAGAACTCCAGAAGCTGTCAGTGCCCTCGCAGCCCACTACCTCCTCGTCGTCCAGCGTTGTTCGAGATGAAGTCCAGCATGCCTTAAGAGAACCGCCTTGCATGCGGGATTATCAACCACCCGGTGACATCCCCCGCATGTCGTATGCTCAAGCTTTGCGGCAACCTGTTACACCTACAATTCCGCATCTCACCGTGGCCCCACCGCTTGGACCGTCTGCCTATGCTGCAGACGGTCCAAGCAGCGACATTTTACAGCGCACCTCGCCTGATCTCGCGGAAATCAGACGTCTGGCGTGCGCCAGATCGACGTCCTCTCTGCTTCCACCGTAGTGAAGCCGGGTACCTGTACCGACAGTGTCTTTACAGACAACTTGGACTACGCGGATTTTCGACGAACTCACCACCACCCAGGTTCGGTCAGCGGCCCCCTGAAATTGAAGAGTATGTGGCACAACAGCGCGGAACTTCGTCAGCCTTGCACCAGTCGCGCTCTCCGTCACCGCGGATATTTTCTCCTAATAGCCGTATCTATTCGAGCGTGGCGCAGGGTCGGTCACCCAGTCGAAGCCGGGAAAACTAACCACAGCGACCTTCAGGGGCGAGGCCGCTCGTACTGGACAAGCTCAAGATCTCCTACGACGCTTCCGCTAACTGACGATTCCCCGACGACCATGACACCAGCTGGTTCCGCAAAGATTTCATTAGACATTCCAGTGCTGCTCGACGCTCGCAAAGTCAGTGCTTTAGTTGACACGGGTGCGGATTTTTCTATATTAAATGAAAAACAGGCTGCTCTCCAAAAGAAAGTGACGATGCCTTGGAACCTCAGGCCAATTCGTAATGCTGGCGGGCACATCGTCATGTCACTCGGCGTTTGCACAGCACGAATACAGATTCGTGGTTCTATTTTCGTTGTCAGCTTGAGCGTTCTCCGTCAGTGTTCTCGAGACCTGATCGTTGGCATGGACTTCCTGAGGGAGCATGGTCCTATCATCGACATTCGACAACGCCTCGTCACGTTCTCAACAAAAAGCGCCACACCAGAGCATAATCCCAGCCACGATCGAGTATGTCTGCGGGTAATTGACGATGCTGTGACGATACCACCGCGCTCAAGTGTTATGATTCAAGTGGCGTGTAACAAATCACCACACGGTGAAATGGTGGCAGAGAGCAATCGATCCCTACTCTTTTTCCAAGGTGTCTGCGTAGCACAAAGCCTAGTAGACCTAGAGGCTGGCCACTGCGAGGTACTTGTTACGAACTTCAGCTACGAGCGCCGACACCTTTTCCTTGGTGCTGTCATCGCCTACGCCTACCCAGTAACCAATGTGACTGAGTGTTTTGCTTCCGAGGCAACCGATAATGCTGAAGCAGCACCTCTCCGAGGCGTCGATATAAATTCAACGCTTTCTGACGAAAAAAAACGAAGGCTTAACGACCTGTTACTAGAATTCCACGCCTGTTTTGCACGTTCATCGAGAATCCGTCAAACATCGATTACCAAACACCGTATTATCACCTACGGCGACGCGCATCCTATACGGCAACAGCCTTACCACGTTTCACCAACCGAACGACGCGCGATTCAAAAGCAAGTGAAGGAAATGCTTCAAGACGGTGTAATACAGCCATCAAGCAGCCCTTGGTCAACGCCAGTGGTTCTTGTAAAAAAGAAGGATGGTACACTTCGCTTTTGTGTCGATTATAGGAAGCTGAATAACGTCACAAAAAAGACGTGTACCCGTTGCCTCGAGTGGACGATTCTCTTGACAAGCTGAGGCGAGCGAAGTACTTTTCCTCAATCGACCTCAAAAGTGGTTATTGGCAAATATAATTCGATGAACGTGAAAGCGAAAAAGTGGCTTTTGTAGCTCCTGATGGCCTGTATGTATTCCGAGTGCTCCCATTCAGCCTCTGTTCCGCTACGGCCACATTCCAACGAATGATGAATACCGTTCTCGCTGACTTCAAGTGGAAAAGTTGCCTCTTCTAACTAGATGATGTCGTTGTCTTTTCAAAAACGTTTGACGAGCACCTTCGTCGCCTTCGGGATGTTTCTGAAGCCATACGATCCGCTGACCTTACCCTCAAGCCTGAGAAGTGCCATTTCGGCTACAGGCCACGTTGTGAGCACTGCAGGCGTTCGGCCCGATCCCGAGAAGACTGCCGCTGTGGCCGCTTTTCCAGCTCCGACAGACAAAAAATGTCTTCGGCCATTTCTATGGCTCTGCGCATGCTATCGCCGCTTTATTGAAAACTTCTCTAAGGTTGTGGAGCCTCTCATCAGACTTATGCCTGATGACACCCCATTTCAGTGGACTGACGAACAAGCGACTGTCTTTGCGGAACTGCAACACCGATTGTCTTCCCCTCCTGTACTCGGTCATTTCGATGAAGACGCTGACACAGAGGTGTGCACTGACGCAAGCAACATTGGTCCCGGAGCTATCCTGGTGCAAACACAAGAGGGGACCGAACGTGTGAGTGCCTACGTGAGCCACACTCTATCACGTGCCGAAAATAACTATTCAACGTGAGAGAAGGAATGTCTCGCGGTAATATGGGCGATTACAAAGTTCAGGCCTTATCTCTATGGGCGCCCATTCAAAGTTGTGATTGATCACCATGCTTTATGTTGGTTGGCTAACCTCCGAGACCCCTCTCGGCGATTAGCACGATGGAGTCTGCGACTTGAGGAGTTCGATGTCACCATCATATACAAGTTGGGTAGAAAGCGTGAAGACGCCGACACGCTATCACGAGCACCTCTGGAATCCGACCATACAGCTGTACAAGACAACAGCGCCTTCCTGGGGACTCTCAGTGGGGCGGACCTCCTCTGTAAGCAACGAGCGGACCCCGAGTTAAGGCCCATCATCGATCATTCAGAAGGCAGCACCGCGTCTGTTCCTCGTCCACTTTCCCGTACGTTGCCGTCATTTTGCTTACGACACGGCATAATATACAAGAAAAACACCAGTGTTAGCAGCAGATCTTATCATTTAGTCGTCCCTCAAGACCTTCGTGATGACATCTTATTAGCCTGCCACGATGAGCCGACAACCGCCCATCTGGGATACTCACGGACGCTCGACTGAGTTCGACAGCTATATTTCTGGCCAAAACTTGCAGCTTGTGTGAAACGCTACGTGAAAGCATGCCGTGAATGTCAGCGTCGCAAGTCACCACCTGTAAAGCCTGCAGGCCTCTTACAACCCATAGATTCACCGCGTATGCCTTTTGACCAAGTTGGGATGGACTTCCTTGGACAGTTTCCTTTGTCTCACTTCGGAATTAAGTGAATCATCGTCGCAACTGATTACTTGACGCGTTACGCTGAAACGAAGCCATTGCCACGCGGTACAGCATCTGAAGTCGCCCAGTTTTTCATGCACCACATTGTGCTTCGTCACGGCGCCCCATCATTTGTCATCACTGACCGAGGAACAGCGTTTACGGCGAAACTGTTGGACGACATCTTCAAGCTCAGTTACACGAACCACCACAAGACAACCGCATACCACCCCCAGAGTAATGGCTTAACAGAAAGGCTGAACAAAACGCTGGCGCACTTGATTTCTATGTACGTGGATGTGCAGCAATAAACGTGGGACGAAATTCTGCCATACGTAACGTTTGCGTACAACACCGCAACCCAGGAAACGAAGTGTTCGCACCATTCCGCCTTGTTTACGGTCGAGACGTGCAAAGCATGCTAGACGATATTGTGACGGGGTTGTGACGTGGCCGAAGACAGGAGACTTCGTGTTGGGATTTAACTGTTTATTTGGGCGAACCTGTGCCCGGTAAAGGGAAAGTCTAATTACAGCAGCAGTCTTGCACAGATGGCAGTCTCGGACTGATAGCGGCGAACGCAGCGTCGGCCTTCGATCAACAACTGACAAGCGGCGAAGCGCGTCGGCATTTATACTCTTGCCGTCGAATGTTCTAGCGTTATCGCTGGCGGCGGCGTAGGTTCCAGAACAATCTGTACCGTTCGCACAGTGGGCGTGATCTTATCAAAATGATCTACTACAGTCCGGAACTTTCTCGAAAACTGCAGGCGCGGTTCGCGCTGAGAATGGTGTGGTGTTTTGGGACGATAACAAAAACTTGGGAAATGGAATGTGGCATTGCCCCCCTCTGAAAAAAAGGCATCGTCCCGATGCTTTAACTAAAGATGAAGGTACCATAATAATGCTAGAAAGTACAATGAATAAATTACGATACAACTATAATAAAAAAACACTGTTTCACTTTGTTAACGCGCATGAAACGGCTTGAGGCGTGCGACATGTACGACTTCAGGTCGCGATCGGCGTCGTTGAGAGTTCGTGATGCCGTCGGGGACAACCTCGTAATCAAGTGGGCCGAGACGTCGAACCACCCTGTACGGTCTGAAGTACCGTCGCAGAAGCTTTTCACTTAGTCCACGTCGGCGTATCGGCGTCCACATCCAAACACGTTCACCGGGCTGGTATTCCACGAAGCGTCGTCGAAGGTTGTAACGGTGGCTGTCGGTCGTCTGTTGATTCTTGATACGGAGACGCGCAAGTTGTCGGGCTTCTTCGGCGCGTTGAAGGTACTCGCTCACATCGAGGTTTTCTTCGTCGGTGACGTTGGGTAACATGGCATCGAGCGTCGTTGCCGGGCTCCTTCCGTAGACCAATATGTATGGAGATATCTGCGTCGTCTCCTGCACCGCCGTGTTGTATGCGAAGGTCACATACGGAAGAATGGCGTCCCACGTCTTGTGTTCGACATCGACGTACTTTGACAGCATGTCGGCGATCGCCTTGTTAAGCCGCTCGGTGCGGCCGTTGGTCTGTGGGTGGTACGCTGTCGTCCGGCGGTGGTTTGTTTGGCTGTATGCCAAGATCGCTTGAGTTAAGTCGGCAGTGAATGCCGTTCCTCTGTCGGTGATAAAGACCTCCGGGGCGCCGTGACGTAGGACGATATTTTCGACGAAGAACTTAGCCACCTCGGATGCACTGCCTTTAGGCAGGGCTTTTGTCTCGGCGTAGCGGGTGAGGTAGTCGGTAGCTACCACGATCCACTTGTTTCCGAAAGTCGACGTCGGGAACGGCACCAGTAGGTCCATACTAATCTGCTGGAAAGGTCGGCAAGGTGGATCAATTGGCTGCAGAAGTCCCGCTGGCCTTGTCGGCGGTGTCTTGCGCCGCTGACAGTCCCGGCATGTCCTCACATAACGAGTGACGTCGGTGGTAAGACGTGGCCAGTAGTACCTTTCTTGTATCCTCGCGAGCGTGCGAGAAACACCGAGGTGCCCTGCCGTCGGATCGTCGTGCAGGGCCTGCAGGAGTTCTGGTCGCAGAGCTGAAGGCACCACAAGGAGGTACTTAGCTCGAAGCGGTGAAAAATTTTTCTTTTGTAGAAGACCGTTTCGTAGAAAGAACGACGCAAGTGCGCGCTTGAATACCTTCGGGACTTCGGCGGTCCTGCCTTCGAGGTATTCTATTAGGGCCTTAAGTTCCGGGTCGGCCCGCTGTCGTTCAGCGAAGTCGTCGGTAGTTATCGTTCTTAAGAAGTACTCGTCATCCGGGTCGTCGGGTAGCGGTTGGTCGACAGGCGCACGAGAGAGACAGTCGGCGTCAGAGTGTTTTTTGCCGGACTTGTAAATGACAGTAATGTCATAATCTTGAAGTCTCAGGCTCCATCGTGCGAGGCGACCTGAAGGGTCCTTCAAGGTGGCTAGCCAACACAAGGCGTGGTGGTCGCTCACAACTTTGAAGGGCCTGCCGTAGAGGTAGGGGCGAAATTTCGACGTAGCCCAGATGATGGCGAGGCACTGCTTTTCTGTTGTGGAATAATTTGCTTCTGCTTTGGATAGCGATCGGCTGGCGTAACTAATAACCCTTTCAAGTCCGTCAGCCCTCTGCACAAGAACGGCTCCAAGACCTACGCTGCTTGCGTCAGTATGTATTTCTGTCTCGGCGAATTCGTCGAAATGGGCAAGTAACGGAGGCGTCTGGAGGCGATGTTTAAGCTCCTGGAAAGCGTGTTCCTGTGGCGTTTCCCACTTGAACTCCACGTCGGCCTTGGTAAGGTTAGTGAGAGGATCGGCGATGCGGGCGAAGTTTTTCACGAACCGCCTATAATAGGCGCACAGGCCCAGAAATCGGCGCACGGCCTTCTTGTCAGTGGGCGGCGGGAAGTCGGCGATGGCGGCTGTTTTCCGTGGATCGGGAAGAACTCCAGACTTGCTGATAACGTGTCCCAGAAACAAGAGCTCCTCATACGCAAATCTGCACTTTTCTTGCTTCAGTGTGAGTCCGGACGTCTTGATGGCTTGAAGTACAGCTTCAAAGCGCCGAAGATGCTCGTCGAAACTCGACGAAAACACGACGACGTCGTCCAAGTACACAAGGCAAGTTTGCCACTTCAATCCTGCCAGTACTGTATCCATAACGTGTTGAAAAGTTGCAGGCGCTGAACAAAGGCCGAAGGGCATCACCTTAAACTCGAAGAGGCCGTCCGGTGTTAAAAACGCCGTCTTCTCTCGGTCTCTTTTGTCGACTTCGATTTGCCAATAGCCAGTCTTGAGGTCCATTGACGAAAAGTACTTGGCGTTATGGAGCCGATCAAGTGCGTCGTCTATTCGTGGGAGAGGATACACGTCCTTTCTTGTGATTTTGTTCAGGCGGCGATAATCGACGCAGAAACGTAGGGTCCCATCCTTTTTCTTCACTAACACCACGGGGGATGCCCATGGACTCTTGGACGGCTGGATAATGTCAGCCCGCAGCATTTCATCAACTTGTCTCTTCATGGCCTCACGTTCTCGCGTCGAAACCCTGTACGGACTCTGACGGAGTGGTCTGGCATTTTCTTCGGTTATGATGCGATGTTTCGTGATTGGGGTCTGCCGAATTTTCGATGACGACGAAAAGCAATCTTCGTATTGCAGGAGCAGGGCCTTGAGCTGTTCTTGCTTATCGTTCGGTAGTCTGGGATTGACGTCGAAAGCTATGGGAGGGGCTTGGTTCCTCTGAGCAGGTTCCGTAGAAACGGCGAGGGCGAAAGCACTGGTGGCTTCGACAATTTCTTCGATATATGCGACCGTTGTTCCTTTGTTCACGTGTTTGTACTCATTGCTGAAATTTGTGAGCATAACCGTTGCTTTGCCTCCCCGCAGCTCTGCTATTCCTCTTGCGACGCAAATATTTCGGGTGACCAACAGATGCTCACTGCCTTCAACAACGCCTTCCAAGTCAGGTGATTTAGGAGCGCCGACTGAAATAATGACGCTTGAGCGAGGCGGAATGGTGACTTGTTCTTCCAGCACATTCAAGGCATGGTGTCCTGACGGCGTGCGCGGTGGTAGTGCTTCTTCTGTGGATAACGTTATCGACTTTGTTTTTAGGTTGATGACAGCACCATGGAGGCATAAGAAGTCCATGCCAAGGATGACATCTCTCGAGCAACGCTGTAGGACTACGAAGTCTGTAGGATAAATACGGCCGTTAATGGTGACTCTCGCTGTGCAGATTCCTGCAGGCGTTACAAGATGACCTCCGGCTGTGCGGATTTCAGGGCCTTTCCAAGCTGTCCTAACTTTCTTTAACTTCGCGGCGAACGACCCACTGATGACAGAAGAGTCGGCTCCAGTATCGACGAGAGCGGTCACACTGTGGCCGTCAATAAGAACGTCGATGTCGCTAGTTCGCCGTCTCGCATTACAGTTAGGGCGTGGCGTCGGGTCACGGCTGCGTCGGCTTGATCCGCTGCTTCCATGTTGCGTCGTCAGGCCACCTCCGGTAAGTGGGCTTTCGCCGTCAGGGCTTTGCCTGGTTGGCATTGTGTTCGGAAAGCTCTGTCGCGGCGTCGTCGTCGTCGGAGGATCTTCGGTAGTTCGTCGCACAGCAACCGCACCTCCACCGGTTGCTGCCCTTAGTTTCCCGGATACGGGCTAGGAGACCGGCCCCGCGTTGGGCCGGAGTACTGCCGGCGGTATGGTGACATGTGGCGGCTGGGCGACGGCGAACGGGAAGGACTTCGGGCTGTCCATTGAGTTCCTGTCAGGTAGTCGGCGATGTCACGTGGCGGTTCCCCTGGCTGCGGACGTGGTGCATCGACGGCGAAGCCACGCAGTCCCATCTGTCGGTACTGGCAACGGCGGTAAGTGTGCCCGGCCTCGCCGCAGTGGTAGCACAGTGGGCGGTGGTCAGGGGTGCGCCAAACGTCGGTTTTCCTCGGCGCACTGCGCTGGCCCGCTGGTGAACGGTAGGTCGTCGGTGGGGGTGGTGGCGGCGGTGGTGTCTGGCGACGGAAGTGCGATGGGGCGGCGTTTTGGCGTGGACGGGGAGGAGCGTTGTGGCGCACTGCAGCGGCGTAGCTCATAGTTTTTGGCTCGGGCAGCGGTGTTTGGGGAATTCGAAATGGTTGCCGAACTTCTTCTCGCAGAATGTCGGCGATCGAATCCACTTGAGGTTGCGCCGAAGGCAACAGTTTGCGCAGCTCTTCCCGCACGATCGCTCGGATCGTTTCACGCAGGTTTTCGGAGTCACTGGTTTGAGCAGCAGCGCATTCTGGAGTAAGGCGATGATTATACTGTCTGGTGCGCATGTCAAGGGTTTTTTCGATGGTGGTCGCCTCGGATACAAATTCTTGGACGGTGTTCAGTGTATTCCTCATTAGTCCCGCGAAAAGCTCCTGTTTGACCCCTCGCATGAGGAAACGAACTTTCTTTTCCTCAGGCATGTCTGGGTCAGCGTGACGGAATAGGCGGGTCATCTCCTCTGTGAAAATTCCAACCTTTTCATTTGGTAGCTGAACCCGGGTCTCTAGTTGAGCAGCGGCCCTTTCTTTGCGAGCGACGCTCGCGAACGTTAGCAGAAATGCGCCGCAGAAGACATCCCACGTTCGGAGCGTGGACTCACGATTCTCTAGCCAGGTCCTTGCGGTGTCTTCCAGGTAGAAGTACACACGACGGAGCTTTTCTTCGTTGTCCCAGTGGTTGAGGGCGGCCACACGGTCGTATGTTTCTAGCCAGGTTTCCGGGTCTTCAAACGATGAGCCATGGAACGTTGGTGGTTCCCTGGGTTGATGAATGACGATCGCGGGCTGGGACGCTCCGGTTGTCATTGTCGCTGCAGTCGAGGTCATGGTCTTGGTCTTCCGCGCCTTGTCTTGTAAAAGGCCGTACTCCGGTGGGAGACCTTGCTGTCGGCGGCTTGTTCGCTGCTCTTGGTTGGCGTCGGTGTCTTCTCCGCGACGGGGGCTGGGTTCACGGCTTGACGGGGGCGTCCGGTACATGAACGAAGCAGCACCTCCACCAGATGTCACGGGGTTGTGACGTGGCCGAAGACAGGAGACTTCGTGTTGGGATTTAACTGTTTATTTGGGCGAACCTGTGCCCGGTAAACGGAAAGTCTAATTACAGCAGCAGTCTTGCACAGATAGCAGTCTCGGACTGATAGCGGCGAACGCAGCGTCGGCCTTCGATCAACAACTGACAAGCGGCGAAGCGCGTCGGCATTTATACTCTTGCCGTCGAATGTTCTAGCGTTATCGCTGGCGGCGGCGTAGGTTCCAGAACAATCTGTACGGTTCGCACAGTGGGCGTGATCTTATCGAAATGATCTACTACAGTCCGGAACTTTCTCGAAAACTGCAGGCGCGGTTCGCGCTGAGAATGGTGTGGTGTTTTGGGACGATAACAAAAACTTGGGAAATGGAACGTGGCAATATAATTCCTTGTGACATCGACCAGCAAGAGCTACTAACTCCTGATGCCGACGATTACATTCAGCGTGCAGAGGAAGCACGTCAATTAGCTCGCGTGCACATAAGATTGCAGCAATGTGAAGACGCCCGAAGGTACAATATCCACCATCGACAAGTCTCCTATCAACCTGGCGACCAAGTGTGGGTTTGGACTCCTGTTAGACGGCGAGGTCTGAGCGAAAAACTCCTGAGCAAGTACTTCGGACCCTACAAAGTATTACGACAGTCAAACGAGGTCAACTACGAAGTTATTTCAGACGGAGGCTCGGTAACGACCCAACGCCACTCACCACAAACAGAGTTTGTGCATGTAGTCCGCCTAAAACCTTATATTACGCGGTGATACCCGCCTTATTGTGCGCGGGCAGCAAACATTTTCTTTTTTTTTACATTGTCCGTTGGGTCTCGAACGAACTGTGAACTCTGTTAATGATTTTTTTTTCTCATGACCAACTTCAGACAATTTTTTTGCGCCTGCATTACACTATAGGTACCGTTTCTTTCTTTTTTTTTTGTTATCGGCCCTGCCGTTCACTTGTGTACGAGCATCGGGTCGATGCTCTAATGGGCAACGTTTATAGATACTTTTTCAGTTCCGCAACTCCTCGCGCCGCGCCCAGGGAGAAGGCGGCCGGCCGCCGCACCCGCCACCGCAGCGCTGCAGTCGCGCCTTGCGCTAGGAGAGCGAGAGTCGTCTGCTAGCGCGAAGGGTGTCGCGTGAGCCTTTGCGTGCGCCCGAGTGAGAATTGTGCGAACAGTGTACTTGGTCTTTACTCTCGCTATTTAACAGAGGCCACGCGCTTTAATTCGTGCGCGTTGTATGACTCACGAACTTGAAAAAAAGCCTGTACGTACTTCGCAGGCATCCGTTTTGCGCAGTGACAAAGTGATCGCTTCACCCTGCGCCTTCCTGTGTCCATTGCATCAAGACCACATTAGTAGTTTACAATTCAGCGCGCTAAAAGAAATAGAAATCTTAAACTTATAGCACTCGGGGTTACGTAACATGAGGACTTGGCGACTAGTAAATTTTGTTGGATGAATGAAACACTGCTATTCGTCTTTTTTTTTTTTTGCGGTGGGAAAACGCCTCACGAATAGATCGAAAACTGACGTACACATTTCATTACACGTACACGGCACAGATTTGTCGGCAGGTTTACTGCGAAGTTCGTTAAACTAGCTTTGCCTTCTTGCGCTCTCTCTGTGCCCGAACGGCACTGCTGTTCTCCAAGCATTTGGCTCGTGCGAAGAAGTGCATACGAGTTGTTAAATAAAAGTGAATTGTTTGAGCAGTAAGCTGATTAGCATGCTCGGAACAGCCAACAATATTTGTGCCTCTCTTCACTAGAGCATCCAGCACATCCCAAAATAAGTCACCAAAACATGTGCCTTTGCTAGCATGCTTTATAGTGCGTTCTACCGTGCTCACACACGCAAGCAGTTTTTCTGAAGGGTATGCAAGGCTGCCACAGACGTATTCGCGCTCGATGACCAGTATGGCCTCCTTCGACAGTGAATCACGCCTACCAAGGGCATCTTCTTTGCAGACCTCACAGCGTGTAGTTTTCTTCAACTTGAAAGCCACGTAGCCTGCCAGGTAATACAAGGCGGTCGCTTCTGGTGATGGTGCATTGTATTCATGATCGTCGGCATCACTTGAGAGGGCATGGAATGGTATGGACATCAGCTGCTGCCAAACTTTATCTTTCATTCATGACATCGATAAGAGTGACATCGATAAGAGGGCAACCACGGCAAAATTGTTTTGCGTGCACAATTTGTACAATCGCTTCCACATCTTGCGCAGAAAATATGTTAATCTCTGCATCCCAGCTGCGCAACAGTCTTCCATTTGCATGGATGACGTACGTGAGGTCCTCGTGAATCGCGACGCTCTTCAGGATCGCGTAAACATCGTCCTTCATTCCCGCCTTGTAAAAGATAACCTGCCGAGGTTTACCAGTGTCCTCCTCAAGGTCCGCCATTCTCCAGTTTTTCGGAAGCTTTAAAGATGAGCCGTTTTCGACAATCTGTGCGAAATCAATGTCGTGCACGGGATCAGGAACTTCTTGCTGGTACTCATCTGATGGCGTAGCAACAAGTACGACTTTGTTGGGTAAGCTGGCCCTATCCTTAGGCGACCGCCGCCTCTTTATTGTTTTTGACAAATAGCTTGGAACATTCGGAAATTGACACGGCACGGCTTCAGGCTGTAATGCCCAACAGCCGCGGTCTATTTCAACAACCTGGCCGTCAATGACATGCTTGTAAGTCTTCACAATGTCATGTTGCATAAAATGCACGTCACACACTTTGCATGTCTTGCTCAGAAGTTTATCGGCGCGGGGAATAGCTCTCACCCACCTTTCAAGCAGCTGCGGATCGGACGGCGGTGCAAAAAAGTGCCGCTTTTCTGGATTGCTTTTGTACCCGCTGGTGCAGCCGGGCACGAAGCAAGTTGGCATCGTAAAGCTTGGCAGCTCCGAGACGTCCTGTGGCCGGTAGTGCTAGGTTGTCACAATTCACAGATGATCGAAGTCTTCGAGGATAACCACGTGCGCGCACGGTCACAACAACGAGAAAAAAAAAGCGCGATGACAGCCGCGCACGCGGCCAAGCAACTGCGGGGAGGAGCAACACCGGCAACACGTGCGCCCGCGACAGCGCAACTCGCGACTGTGGCGCCATCTCACTGCCCGGGTAAAACCGGCGGCCGCCTGCGGCGGCGGAGTTACGGAACTGAAAAAGTATCTATAAACGTTGCTAATGGGAGGGGGTATAATGCCACCTAGAGTTGTGAGCCGGCAAGCCCTAGTGAGCCAGAAAGGGCAAAGAGAACGAAGAAGTGTGGTTAGCGCCTCGTTTGAAGATACACGCTCGTGTCTTTCTGCCCCGCTGTGCCTGTCTTGCCTCTAAGGCTCTTAGTGCGTGACAATATTCTAATCTTTTGAGCACTGGCCCCCATTTGCATGTCAGATTTGGAATATATTCTTTAGAATTAGTGCTTTGGAGCCTTGTTTTCTAATTATCCATGCCATTTTATTCCTGTTGTTCACTTCACTTGTCTTTGACTTAGATGAGCCATGTCATTGGCATGGACATTGCTTTTCCATTCGGAGTTAGCTTCTTTGCATGCCGTGCAGTAAAGAAAGTCCGAATCAGCGGTCACTGCCTTGATCACGTGGGACTTGAATGTATGCTGCCGAAGAGCAGCACAACAGTGCGGCGTTGATCGGCGAATGGATGGGCCAGTTCGAGGGAATTCCCAGAGTGGCTGAGCGCCAGGAAAGCATGTACCAATGATTCTCCTCTACCGAGCAGTCCATGCGCATCGTCGCGTCAATTTAATGGCGTCAAAGTATAAATAAAATAGCAGCATTACAAACTATACTATTATGTAGAGAACATATTATCTCTCGAAAATCCGAAGGCCCATTGCCAATACATTTTTCTTTCATAGGCGAAATTCCACATAAAAAAAGAATGGCAACATTGACAAACCAACCCGATAGAAAGATGGAAACGTGATGGCGCTTGGGACACTAAAAGTACGCAGCCCCGCCGCGGTGGTGTAGTGGTTAAGGTACTCGGCTGCTGACCTGCAGGCCGCGGGATCGAATCCCAGCTGCGGCGGCTGCATTTGCGATGGAGGTGGAAATGTCGTAGGCCCGTGTGCTCAAATTTGGGTGCACGTAATGAACCCCAGGTGGTCGAAATTTTCGGAGCCCTCCACTACGGCGTCTCTCATAATCATATAGTAGTTTTGGGACGTTACACCTCACATTTCAATCAATCAAATCAGTAAAAGTACGCAGTCCCTTAATGATACCGGTAGGAGCTGGTCAGAATAGATTGTCGCTTATGGTCATCGCTCTTTAGGGCTTGCAGATATGGGAAGACGCATGTACCACAGTCATGGTATGCAACATTTTTGACAGCAAAATTGTACACGCATTGCTTAAAAAAATGTGTGCATGTGTGGCAGGTTATTATTTCATCCGTTCCACAATGATCTTCATTGCTTGTTCCTAACTGTATTCTTCACTCACTCCTTTCAGGACCATATAAAGGCGCTCCAAATACGCCCTTTCCTCATAAGGTATAAAATTCTGTCACTTATCTTCTAAAATAGTGCCTCTTTGCTACGTCAGAGGAGTATTGACACTATCAATTTCTTAATGTTTTCTACATCGAAATCACCGTCAGTGAGCTTGAGCTCAGCTCCTTTTAACTCTGCTTTAGCCACGTTTGTCACCCCCGCTCGTGTGCTTTTACCCGCGTGTAGAACATGATGCGTGAGAGAATGTCATCAATATGGACAGTACACAAAACATGAGCGTAATGACTAGTGACGAAGCCAGGTGGGTGGGTGGGCGGGGGGGATATTGGGAAAGTTTTTTTTGAATTTTGTTTTTCGCCATGACATATATAGCGCAAAATGACTATTTGCCTGCCAAATGGAAGATATTGGTGTCTACACCCTTCGTGACAGCAAAAACCAGTCGAGAATGACCATATAATGGCTATGGCAATAAAAACAATATGGCTCTCGTATTCGAGTTGTCTTAGGCGAATGGATAAAGTACCCATTGATGTTTCTTTTTCTTTGCACTACTTGCTAGAGGACACTGTAGGGGGTTTTCGGTGTATAGACAGAATTCCCTAACCACATAAGATACCCCTGCAAAAGGAAAAAGGAGTTTCTTAGATCGTGCAGTTTCAGCACAGGGAGATGGATACTGGAAGAGGGTGGCTTTAATGAAACGGGCTGAATGACATGTAACGCCCAGCAACATAATCACTTGTTTGTGAAAAAAAAAAGAATTTTTTATTCTTGAATTCATTTCATAGAAATTCCGTTGAGACTGTGTGAGTCTCTAGCGTTGTACGTCACATCGTTTGTCTACCAATTCTGCTATAACACCATAAGTGTATTTAAAATGTTATTTAATGAACAACTAGTGTTATACAGCCCGCATTCTGTTCATTTGTTACAAAAGGATTTACTGAACAAGGTTTTCCAGAATGCTCCACAGCATAACGACATTATTTTTGCATCATACTGAAAATGTGAGTGCTCTGAAAATGTCTGGCTATGACGTTTGCAAGGAGTTGAAATATATTCATCTGGCTCTTGGCAAAAGCCCCAAAACATTTATGCTTTTGCTTGAATATAAATTCAAGTTGCTTCTCCTTCGGAACGTGAAGTTTGCTGCTCCGGATTGATCCAAAATGAATTTTTTCTTCTATAAATTGCTTCAAAATGAAAAATCTTGCTGCTTCAAAGTGCTCCAAAAATTCCTCCAAATCAGCTGACCGCTGCTGCATCACTGACTTTGGTTTTCAATGTCATGTTTTTTTTTTTTTTTTTTTGCGCAGTGCACTTTTTTTGGTTACGCTAGTACTGCTGAGGCGTCTGATCCAAACAAAGTTTGAATGGTTGATAATAAAAACAGAAAGTGCACGGCAAAAAAAAAAAAGAAGCGCATTTGTTGGCACAGAGTAGGAAACGCAACGCACAGCGTGTTCTGTGTCCTGTTTCAAACACCCCTCCCCCTCGACTTTTTTGTCACTGCCCTTACCACATTTCAGCTAACAATATGAAGCTACTCGTGAAGAAACATTGGTAATAGTCAAAGGAACTGCTTCGCCAGAATTAGTTAGGTAAATAATTATGTCCGCGTGTGTCAAGTGGCACCAAGGAGGTAAGGAGGTGTGAGAATGATACGCGAAACATACACAGCGCCGAAACAATTCACATCTTTCCAACCTTCGCAGCCAGCTCTCAGTGTGTTATGAATGTAATATAGTTGTCACGTGACGTACTTTCATGGTGATCAAATCGGTAAGTTCACATTAGTTCTACGTGTACAAGCTACGGGGCGGAGAAGAGCATACTTGAAGATGCCTATCCGGATTGGGATCGAGTGACAGTGGCCTAGTGGCCCCGGCCATCAATACTAGCAACAATACTCTAGCTGACTAGCAACAATACTATACTCTAGCATCGTTACAAATCCTAGTAGAAGCTCCCAAAATTTTGGCACATTGCTTGCATCAGGTGGAGGACGAAGCACCCGTAAACATGCCCAGTAGTCCACGCCTTATGCAACGCCATACGCTCGTCGTAGATGCGTATATAGTGATTATGGTTGTGCTGATGAAAAACGACACATTCAAATGCCTTTCGCACTTCTGTCTTGACACCTCAGTTCCATTTTCGTCATGCAAAATTGTCGACACCACGTAGTCACCCTGCCGTGGATCTTTGCTTGGAGCGCCTGTACGTAAATAACAAATGTGTCAGACAAACGAAACCGTCCATGCAGTATTTGGGACAAATATCACCCTCCTGACACTAAACATCCAAGGGCTATACCACTTACCGTAGCTGTCCTTATTACCAAAAAACCCCCTTCGATTTTCTGTCTTCATTCCGAGGGAATGAACATAAAAAACTCGTGAAACCGACAGCTTCACAATCAACTATGATTGCATGAGCGATTATCTTGCAACAATATCGGAAGAAAAGACGTGTCCAAAGCTCCAAAAAACTCGGCCAGCAAAATAGGGAGCCGCGGATATCTTGAACCGGAAGTCGATGCAGACGGCGCCTCTCAAGAGCCTTTGCGGGTTGACGCCGCACTTATTCAGATGCTCTCTTTGGCATGATTGAATTGAAGAAAAGGTTCGTGTCACAACTTGGCATTTTGACTTTGATGTTGCCATCTATTCGCATTCAGGTGTAGCAAGTATAGTGTGACACCTCCACTTACACATTTTTCAACGTTTACGCTCCTTATTCTTTAAAACTACTTGGTCATTGACCTCCATGCTTCTTTGACACAATTACTAGCAACTATCCTGGCAGGTGACGCTCTTGTATATCTTAAAGAATTATAAAAAATTGTCAGTATGGGTGCAGAATTGCTGTTTTGCTTTCACTAAATTGCATATCAGAACAGAAAGGCACATGCCAGTGGGAGGGATAAAAAGCGCTATTCCTTTTCTAGCAGCCAGCAGCAGATCAGAAAAATCCGTGCAGTTAAAAAAGGAGGATATTTTAAGAAGTTGTTTTTCTGTGTATATACAATATTAATAAGCACAGGGAGTAATGGCAAGGAAAGTGTAGGAGATGTTATGTGTAGCAATTATCGGTCGCAGCAAGTTGCCTTTTTACCCACTTCACACTTATATGAAAATTGCAACAGACAACATCCCTTTGGATGTAATTTGGCATTAGCATCTGTTCTTATTATTTCAAGCAGTACTGTATTGATGGCTTTTTTTAATCAAAATAGATTATACCCACTATGACAACATTAAACCGCTTCTGAAGACAGCAAAAAAAGAGGTCGAATACTGCACTAAAAATCACTGCCCACAATTTTTTGGAACAGAAACTGATTGGTTTCCATATAGTGTGGTTGTGAATAAACAAGCAGGCCACCGTATTTTCCACCTGTTTAGGTGTGCATGCGTACGCGCTAATTTATGAACCTGCAAAATGAAGAAAATGCAACGTGTGTCTTTTTTTCTTTTTTTGAAGCACCGCGTTCAAGTCTGCTCGAGATGCTACGTCTGCTGTCCGCAGAGTCTCAACAGTATAACTGTGCTGAGAGTGGAGAAAACAGAAACTCGCTTGCTTAAGGGTTACTGTATTGGATGAGGCCAGTACAGGAACGACAGCAGCCGGTGGGAGGCCGCAGTACGTGGTCAAAACCTTATGGCTTCTTGCGGTGAAGAAAACAAGTAAACAAGGCAGTTCATGCATGCAACTTCATTTTAAAACAGCGAAAAGACGGAAGAACACTGGCCAACACGAACGCTGTCTTTCATGTGTTTTGTTTTTGCGCTATTCCAAAATGAACCCAAACCAACTACCCCCATTTTCGCTTTTGCTGCAGTTTATGGAACCACAGGCCGCTCTTCTTTCAGTGCGAAAAAAAAAGAAAATGTGATGGGTGATCCTGCACGCGAACGCATGCGATATCGTTTTAAAAAAGCAGTCAGAAATTTGCGCTAGTTCGCAGGAAGTAATCGAGATGCGAGCACATGCGTCAAAGAACCAAAAAGGTGCGTTGTCTGGCTCTCTAAAGCCCTTGTTTGTGCATTTCACATGCTTCCACATTAAAGACGTAGGCCTTGGTCGCTAATGCAACGTTAAAACAGTCAAGCATCATTCATAAAATGCAAGGACTGCGGTAGCCGTGACAGCAATAGATATTCGCCTTAACACGTTCACCACGCTAGTTCGTGCATGATTCAGCGGTGTTTTGCTTACGTTCTGACGACCAGTAAGCAAGTGTCGCACCTCAAATATCGACACTCGATGTTCCGGATGGTGATGAATGTTATCGCCACGTATATACTCCCATAGATCTCACAATGTCACGTAGAACCATCGCTGAACAGCGCTGAAGCTCTGACGTTGAACGCACGCCTTGCAGCCAAAAAGGTAAAAAGGAAGTCACCATGACAACTGCTACAGGAAGCAGGTGGCGCTTTGCGCAATCAAGAACCATAAATGAAATTGCGATTTTATAAGCATCTTCGATAGGTTCGTCATTTGCGCGCGCCAACCATAAATGCACAAAACAAAATTTTTCTGGGCTGCTATTCTGGACACTAATTCCGGCATATTGCCAAATTTTACAATGGCGGCATTTTAAGCCAATCAGAGAGGTCGTATCAGCTCACTTGGCCAATTAGGATCAATCAGTGGCGGAATATGAAAACATAGCGGAATTCGACAATGTCCAGAATAGCACTGCTAAATGGAAAAATGTTTTTACTGCGTACATACTCCTGAGCTATTTCACTGAGCTGAAGGTGTGGAAGGAAAAGATCTTAGTCTCTAAACTTTTCACCCCTGCTGAGGTTTCATGACATTTCGATCAATAAAAACAGGCCGTAAATAAATAAATAGTTAAATAAATGAATAAACAAATAAATAAATAAATAAAAAATAAATAAAATCGTGTGATTATGTGACGCCATGCTGCCTGTTGGGCAGTGGGGATTCCGCACGAAGTTCATCTTCTCTTGAATCTTTTTTTTTCTTTTTATTATACAACTTGGGACTGCAAAAACACATAAAAGGCTCCATTCAGATAATTTTCCATCTTGTATAGACACTCGCAAAAGATCTTAATCTCAAAACTTTTCATTTCTGCTGAGGAGTCCTAACATTTTAATCTGTAAAAAGAGGCCGTAGATAAATAAATAAACAAATAAATAAAAAATAAAATCATGTGATTATATGACGCCATGGTGGCTGTTCGGCAGAGGGGATTCGGCGCCAAGTTAAATAGTTTTTGGGTTTATTTTACAGATAAAAGGCTCCATTCAGATAATTTTTCTTCTTGTGAACCATTATTTGTTCTGTACAGTTAACTTACACATAATTGTCTAAGCCGCTTGTCATCTTGTAGTCTACTTACCACTCAACATGGCACTTCAAACTAGTTCCAGGTTGAAGGTAGTGACCATGAGAAGCTAATATATCAACTTTTCTTGTCACTTTGATACCTCCGCACCCTCACTGCGAGCCATATGTAAAGTGCATTCGATGTGAATAAAGTGTTATCTTCTGGCATCTTTTGACAGCCCAGGTGTTTGCATCACTCTTGTGTCGAACACGCTTTCTCAGATGCCTTCATCTAGTTAGCGCTAGAACCTTGCACCGGCTTGGAGACATATATTGGCTGGATAGAATATTTGACACAAAAAAATGAAAAAAATATTGTAAGAATTGACGTATTGTTGGTTGCAGTTCCTTTTAGGCCACATGGCAAAAGGCTGCATTTGCAGTGTGTGAGTTGAGAGGCTGACGCATCGTTGAAATTTACTATACTTCTTTATTGCCAAATCCAAATGAATGAATGCTGTTTGCACTGCAGAAACATCGCAGCATAGAGGGCCAACGTCATCCCTTATCTTTTAATGGGGCTGCTGTGATGCACTTGCAAAAAAATTCAGAACAAGGTACCACTGTAGCATTCACTGAAACTGTAAGACACAAAAACAAAACTTAGCAGAAAGCTTTAGAAAGGCATCTTTATTTTAAGATAATACAGGCATAATAGTGAACATGCAGCTTCCTTAAGCTATGAAATTTTGCCCAGAGTTCTTTCTACTCACTCCTTCATCTTATCTTGTAAAAAAAATCTCACCACACAGGGGCACACAAACTTTATCGCATATGTTCATTCATGGCATTACTATAAATTTCCGTTAGTTGTCAACTATATCACCCAGGCGAAAAGTGATAATGAGCCCACTCTTTTTTCTAAAAAACTGACTAGTAAATACAGACCAATAATTAAAAAGTAAAAGATGGTGCAAAACTTTTTTTGTTACGCTCAGCTGGCAAGACATTGGAAACTTTTTGCAGATGTTGAAGTCACGTTTAACTCTCATACGCTCTCTACAGATGGAAGAGAGTACGAGAGTTAAAGGTGTTTGTTTTATGACTTATTCACCCAAAAAACACGCTTATGTACACTTCATAACATTAATGGTGATACTCAAACACTTTGGCGATGGTCCTGGTCTGTGAATATACTTGTGAAACAACAATTAAAGTTATGGTGCAATACAGTGCAGAAAGACACATTGGACGGAATACAAATTAGGAGGACAAGCTCTGAACTTTCAACAATGTTTATTGAGAAATAGCACATATATTTATACCACCCTAAGAGGACTGAAGACCTGGCGTACCCCACGCACGTAAGAGTCACAATGAAATGTGCACATCATCGGTGAAGTAACTTTGCCAGCCGGTCTAACCTGTGTTCTTTCTCTTGGACTAAAGCTTGCTGTGACATTCAGGGAGTCGAGGCCAGCACAGCTTCATTTTGTACGTAAGGTTTCGCATGAAGCCCCTGCCAATTAGAGCACATGTTGTATTTCAGAAGCTGATCACCTCCTTAACAGCTGCAAGAACTTAAAACACAGCCCACCCATTAGATGAGCGACTCCTTTATTATGCGACCACTTAATCCACATTCTCCTTGTCGATAATAGGGGTGGTTCACGGTTCTACTGAGCAAAAATATTTTGAAACCAAAGTCGAGAGAGGCGACTTCTGTGGTCGATTCTCTCTCCGATATTTTATTGAGTAAACAAAAGTCTTATGCAAAAAAAAAACTGTGACAAGCTTAACATTTCTCAACAGGTTAAGGTGATCGATAAGAGCAAGAACAATTTTTCAAATTTCTTTTTGAGTGCAAGTTCTACGTATGTTTTCGGACCATTGTCAAAGAATCTTAATCAGTGTAATCTCAAGCTTTTAGTGATAGATGACCCTTTAATTGAGACTAAATCTAACCTGGCTTTCGACGTCTTTGACACTTTCACTGACCAGTGCTGTCAGGATTTATCGATTGATATCAAACGTCTTTTTTTTCTTGAGTGTGTTGAGCATTCTATTGACAAACACAGTTCCGTTGCTTTCCAAAACTCTGCGGGGATATTTGGTGGTGTTTTTTTAGAACCTTTAGGCTTTTATTAGCCGTTTACATACATAATGTTTGAAGGGATCTCACACCTGCAGAAGCAAGGCGTCTGCATTCGTTCCTGCATTGCTCGGTTCTTAGAGACCTAGTTCTCTCTTATTTCAATGGACATATCAACGGCTCACTCACCAATAAAAGTGTTTTTAGCACATTCTGATATGTTGACAATTATCTAATTGTTTTAAATTGATATTCGTACGACTTAGAATTACAAAGCAAAGTGCTACTTGATTTGTTTTTTCGAAGTGATGAGCCCATTTAGCCTAACCCATGATTTCTCGGTAAATTACCAAATTAGATTTTTAGAAATCTGGTTTCGTTTTACAGGTGTTAGCGTCTGCTGGTGCTATGAACCATGCACTAACAAACCACTGCTACCTTTCAAGTCCGCCCATTATAAGCTCGTTAAACGAGGTATTGCCACGTTGTGCCTCAAGAGTGCTCTGGGCAAATATTGCCCACACTGTACTTCTGAAGTGTTCGAGCGTCAAGCTAAACGTCTGTCAGGTTCTGGGCATATTGAGCCACTCCTCATTTCATTTGCAGACAGCCTGCTTCAAGAAAGTGCCCCTCCACCAGCGAAATGGTGAAGTCTTGGCAACGCGCTGGCAGAAGGTAGCGTTAATACTTTATATGCACAAGCTGTTGCCCAACTTGAAAAAAGTGGCCCAGTGGTAAGACGTGAAGATCGTATTTTCAGTACCAAACAGGTTTTCTGAGCTCTTTGATTGACCAACCCGGGGGCAAAGATGAAACAGGTCTGTGGCTCAAAGCACAGGACACTTTTTGCTGACTGTGCAGAAGGGGTAGTTTACGAAATTCCTTCAAAGTGAGGTAAAGTGTACGATGGCCAAACTGAGCGTTGCACAAACAATAGGCTAACAGAGCATGCAAATAATGTGAAGAATGCGCATGACAGAAAAGATTTTGAAGGCTTCCTTGCTAGCCATTGTACAACCTGCCAGGATTGTTCTCCCAATCAGCGCTCGTCATTTGTGTTCTATCTATTGTGTCTTTATTGCACTGTAGTGTACCAAAATAATGTATTGACAAGCCCAACTCGCCGCTTTTATAATGAAAGGCTATAATGCAGTAGCTCTCCCATTTTATTCTTGGTTGCAGTTTTGTAAAATTGATTAAGATAATGTGTTATTAATTTATTACAGCAGATTACTTCATTCGGTATACCGAGTAAACTATATGGAAAAATCGGATGGAAGGTGAAAGTAAACAAAACTTGCGAAGCAAAAGCTTGTTAGTGTCTCTTGCAAGCTTCGGCGTAAGTGGACCAGGAGGAGATGCCACAATGTTATCTGAACAAGCTTGCATACGTTCGGCGGTAGTAAGAATAGAGTGAACTCTTAAACAGCTGAAGTGTTCTTCAGTGCTATGCTTTGCAAGATCCGTCTCTGGGCTTCGGGGATGTCAGCTCGAATGAATAGTTGCTTACAAATTCATTCCATGGCCCTTCTGTCGCCCAGTGCGTATTAGCATAAGAAACAGCCGACATGTTCATTCCCTGGTACAGCCCTGTGTAGAAGGCACCAAGTGATGACATGTTCTTCCATAATATTGTCGCAGTGCAACTCGAACAAAAGATGACAGCAGCTTACGCCAGCGAAAAGAGCGTATTCAGGATCAGCTGTAAAGCTTTGTTTTGTTTTTGTTTTGTTTCCCTGGGAGGTTGGCTCATACCCACTCAGGGGGATTGGCCAAGAAAGTGTAGTGCAGTTTTTCTGTGATCATTTTAACTATGTGTAATGAATTGGTATTATAATAAGACTATTGTAAAAATAAAAACAACATAAAAAGAGCAAACGAAAAAAAAATCAAGTTGAGCAATTTTGAGATTTGAGGTGTTATGATTACCACTCAGCTGCGTTTACTTCACTCTGCCCTGGGGAGTAATAAATAATTTTTTTTATTGAAGATCATAAAGGTATACGCTTGGTTGCCTGAATATAATCGCAAACGGCATTGAAAGCATTTCTGTGGCAATGTCCCAAAGCTGAGGCGCCAAAGCTTAGCGCCGTTTCCGCCGTCAATCTAAGGCCTATTTTCCGAAATGGCATAACTATACCTTTTTCTAAGTATCTCGTAGCGGCGACAATACAAAAAATAATGATCTAGTGATTCAATTTCTCTGCAGAATGCGCAGAGGGGTGATGTTGTCTGACCAGCTCTGTGTAGATACAGGTTTAGGGGGGGACACGACATCGAAATTTAGTAATTAAGACTTCGAGCTTTCTGGACTGACTCCAGTGGGGTTGCCATGGAAACATGAGGTGGTTACAGTCTGTCCATGTAGTTACTTTTTCTATCGTATCAGTGGAGATTGCTGATTTTCGATATCTTATTGCCGTGATATATTCAACATCTGGCAGTATGGACAAAACTGGCCCATCAAGTGCGGCTCGTGCTAAGGAATCGGCCAATTCATTTAATCTTAATCCACAGTGTCCCGGAACCCATAGTAATCTCAGGAGTCTCAACTGCGGGGGTACTAATGTTTTGAATGTGCTTAAAATTCGAGAGTTCTCTGAAGCTGTCAGAGCTGCACAAACTGAAAGAGAATCCGTCATTATGACTGCGTTGTTTTGATTTGATGGAAGTTTTCGAAGAGCTAAAATAATCGCCAAGAGCTCCGCTTCAAAAACTGGAGTAAAATCAGGCAGTCTCACTGAAAAGGACCAGTCAAGCAAATCAGAGGCAATGCCTACACCTGCCTTTTGATTATTTACGGAAGCATCTGTGGCTATTATATTTTTAGTTTCTGCATGCTCCAAGTAATCTAATAATATGTTATTTAAAAATTTGGGGGATTGTAATTTGGCGTTTTGGGGGAATATATCATCATACTCAATAATAACATAACAATTCGAGTCATTAGTCTCAATTACATTTCTAATGTTCACATTTATACTTTGTAGATTTTTTTGTATAAACATTATCTGAGGTGTGTGAAACCGTGGCCAATGAGCAAGAAAGAAGGCGTCTGGGTTTGCGATAAAAGCATATTGAGATCTTCTTGCCGGTAAGCTATAAAATTTTAAAAATGCTTGTACGGTCAAAATTCGAAATCGACAAAGTAGCTGTACAGCAAGACACCTGCTTCTTTGTCGTCCCGAAAAACCACCTGACCCACTAGCTGGAATCTACAAAACATTCCTATCATCGTTCTTTTTCATATAAACACGTGTCACTTGCCCCTCCTTATAAGAGCATCGTCCCGATGCTGATTCAGACCCACAGTATTTTTTAACGTGCAGTCAGTCACTCACATACGGCTTCATACGCACTACATGAACAAGTTCAGGCTGGTGCTGGCGACGCCTCGGGCATTGGGGACTGTCGGAGACGACCTCGTAGGTGACGTCACTTAGCTGGCGCGATACTCGGTATGGCCCGAAATATCGCCTTAGAAGCTTCTCGGACAGTCCACGTTTTCGTACGGGTGTCCAAACCCACATTCTGTCACCGATTTTGTACGTTACAGTTCTATGGCAAGCATTGTAGCGGCCTGCGTCGTAGTCTTGTCGCTGGTGGATCCGTAAGCGGGCGAGCTGCCTAGCTTCTTCCGCGCGTTCAGTGAACACGTCAGCGGCTGTGTTGGTAGCGTCACATTCATGTGGCAACATCGCATCCAGCATAGTCCGTACCTCCCGTCCGTGAACCAAGCTGAATGGAGTCATGCGAGTCGTTTCTTGTTTAGCCGTATTGTGTGCGAACGTGATGTAGGGTAAAATTTTGTACCAATTCTAATGTTGGACATCCACATACATCGACAGCATGTCTTCAGTCGTCTTGTTGAGGCGCTCCGTTAGTCCATTCATTCGCGTGTGGTATGCAGTGGTCTTACGGTGAGTCGTTCCACTAAGCATCAGGACGTGGTCTAAAAGAGCTGCCGTAAATGCTGTTCCGCGGTCTGTTATCACGATAGTCGGGGCACCGTGGCGTAGCACAATATTTTCTATGAAAAATTTCGCCAATTCTGCTGCGGTGCTCTTTTGGATAGCTTTTGTTTCGGCATACCTGGTTAGGTAGTCTGTTGCGACTATAGCCCGGCGATTCCCTGCAGTAGAAGTAGGAAGGGGTCCCGAAATATCCATTCCTATCTGGTCAAACGGTGTACGTAGAACCTGAACAGGTTGCAGCTGACCGGCGGGTCCCTTTGGAGGTGACTTGCGTCGCTGGCGATCAAGGCAGGTGTGAATGTGGTGCTTGACGGCTGTTGTGAGTCGTGGCCAGTAGTATCCCTGCTGTATTCTTGCCAATGTGCGAGTGTAGCCTAAACGGCCAGACGTCGGCTCGTAGTGACATGCTTGGAGCACTTCAGTTCGAAGGGGTGCAGAAATAACGAGCAAATAGGGAGCTCCAATGGATGAAAAGTTTCTTTTGTATAGGACGCCATTGCGTAAGCAAAACGACGATAATGTCCTTGCAAAGGCTCTAGGTGCCCTCGAAAAACGTCCGTCCACGTAATTAATCAAATCAAGCGATTCAGGGTCACCTCGTTGTTGTTGGGCAGTCGTGGATGCGTCGAGAACACCAAGGAAGGCCATATTGTCGTCGTCAGAAAGAGAAGCTGACTGTACTGGTGATCGAGACAGGCAGTCGGCGTCCGTATGGTGCTTCCCAGACTTGTGTATGACCATCATATCAAACTCTTGCAACTTCAGACTCCACCGCGCTAATCGGCCGGTTGGATCTCTTAAATTAGTCAACCAACAGAGTGAATGATGGTCACTTATACCTTTGAAAGGGCGGACATACAAATACGGGCGAAATTTCATAACTGCCCAGACCATGGTGAGGCATTGTTTCTCAGTTGTTGAATAACTGGCCTCAGCTCGTGTTAGCGTCCTGCTTGCGTAGGCGACCACTCGTTCCGTGTCTTCTTGCCACTGCACAAGCACAGCTCCGAGGCCTACATTGCTTGCGTCAGTGTGAAGCATTGTTGGCGCTTGCTCATCAAAGTGAGCAAGCACTGGAGGTGTTTGAAGACGTTGGCGGAGGTCATTAAACGCTGCTTGCTGTTCGTGGTTTCACTCAAAGGTGGCGTCGTCTCTAGTGAGGCGAGTTAACGGCGACGCAATCCGTGTGAAGTTGGCGATGAACCGGCGATAGTAGGCGCATAGGCTCAGAAAGCGCCTGACAGCTTTCTTATCGGACGGCACTGGGAACCGTGCCACGGCCGCAAGTTTTTCGGGATCAGGCCGAACGCCGGTGCAGCTGACGACAGGACCAAGAAACAGCAGTTCTTCAAAACAAGTGGCATTTCTCTGGTTTCAATGTGAGGCCTGCGGAGCGTATGGCTCGTAAAACAACTTCTAGCCTTTTGAGATGCTCATCAAAAGTTGGGGAAAACACTATGGCGTCGTCTAGATAAACTAAACAGGTCTTCCATTTAAACCCTGAAAGTACAGTGTCCATGAGCCTTTGAAAAGTAGCGGGCGCTGAGCACAGACCGAAGGGTAGAACTTTAAATTCATATAAACCATCCGGCGTCACAAAAGCGGTTTTTTCCCGATCTCTTGGGTCTACCTCGATCTGCCAATATCCACTTCTGAGGTCCATTGAAGAAAAGTAGCGAGCGTTTCGAAGCCTATCAAGGGAGTAATCAATACGTGGAAGCGGATACACATCTTTCTTACTCACTTGATTCAGCTTCCTATAATCCACGCAAAAACACAGCGTACCGTCCTTTTTCTTAACTAGTACTACAGGCGATGCCCACGGGCTCTGTGATGGCTGAATCACATCATCTTCAAGCATTTTAGCAAATTGTTGCTGTATCACTTCCCGTTCCTTTGGAGCCACACGATAAGGATTCTGGTGTATAGGCCTTGCTGCGTCGTGGGTAATTATACAATGCTTTGTTAGCGGCGTTCGACCGACCCGTTATGTCGATGAAAAGCAGTCCTGGAATTCAGCTAGCAGCTCAAGAAGTCTCGTTCGTTCATCCCTTGACAACGTAGTACCAACGTGAAGATTAGGTACTGATTCTTCTTGAGGTGCTTCGTCTAGAACCGATAAACTGCCTTGGATTTCTGCGGTATTGTCAAAGTAAGCGACGGCTGTACCCTTCAGGAGATGTCGGCGCTCAGTACTGAAGTTGACAGTGACTAGACCTCGAGCAACTGAAATACCGTGGCTAAATATCAGCGAGCTTATTTGGTCAGCAATACCGTCGCCATCAAACGGCTCATCCCCTGCCACTGAAACAAGCGTACACGATCGTGGCGAGACGACCACATCGTCATCCGTCAGACGCAAAGGCCCTGAACAAGACGTATGTCTCGGCTCTGAACAATCGACTAAAGTAAGGCTGTTGTTGCGAAACGTAATGACACTGTCAGGGACGTTGATGACGGTGCCATGTTCTCTCAAGAAATGCATTCCGATAATCAGGTCTTTACAGCATAAAGCGAGAACGACGAACGTCGCCACGAAAGTAGAGCCACCAATGTCGAGCCTTGCTGTGAACATTCCGACAGGCATCAGTAATTGGCCGCCTGCCGTCCTCAAGTGAGGTCCCGTCCACGCTGTCTTTACTTTCTTTAGGCGTACGGCAAGGTCATAAGGTCATCACTGATAATAGAGAAGTCAGCCCCGGTGTCGACTAAAGCTTTGACTTGCTGTCCATCCACAAGAACGGTAAGGCCTGGGGTCACAGTTTCGTCGGTATTGCGTCTTGTCGGCTTTACAGCGTCCTGAGGTGGGAGTAATGGGGGCTTTTTTTCTTCGTCTTGACAGCCTGCAACCTTACCCCCTGAGGTTGCCGCCTTCAGTTTCCCCGGTGTGGGCTGGGTGACCTCGCTTCTCTGGTGTCGGCAAAAGTGCGGCGCTGCAACCAAGGTGACTGGGCAGGAGAACGAGAGCGTGGTCGATGTCGGAAGACCGGCTCGTAATCAGTTATAATCTTGTCATCATTGTTACGGCGGCCGTCGAATGGGGGTCGAGGTACCGGAGGTCCTTGAGAACCGACATCGCCACGGCGGGATACGTAGTGGTTGGCAAGTCGACTGTCAAACCGTGGCCTGAGAGGGCGAGACGGATCGGCGCGGTGCCAGCAATAGCGGGCTATATGGCCTACACCTCCGCAGTTGAAACAGAATGGACGCCTGTCGACAGTGCGCCAGGTGTCTGTTCGGCGAAGCTGTGGTTGCCGTGATAACTCCTCACGCGACGAAGGCCATGGCAGGCCAGAAGACGACTGGTCGTAGGGGGGCTGAATGGGTGGGCGCCACGATGTCTCCCCCTGTGGTGGTGACCAAAGAATAGTTGCAGGGGGCGGGTAGTATGAAGGTGGAGTGGGTGGGGAGCTTCGAAGGGCGGCGGCGTACGTCATGGGACGTTGTTCGGGGGCAGGACCAGCTGTCGAGAATGCTTGGCGTATTTCGTCAAGGACGACTTGAGCGACAGATGCCATGGGTGTATCCACTACCGGAGTCCGCAGCCTTTGCAGTTCTTCACGAACAATCTCTCTAATCATGTCACGTAAGGAGCTATGACTGTCAAACGTCACAGCGGCGGCCTGAATTTAGGGGCTGCTGCACAAGCGGTCATATTGTCGGCAGCGTTGGTGAAGGGCCCGCTCGATAGCCGATGCTTCTTTGATGAAGTTCTATCCAGTGCTTGGCGGGTTGCGCAGAAGTCCGGCGAACAGCTGCTCTTTCACGCCACGCATGAGGTAGCGCAACTTCCTATCTTCGGTCATCTGTGGGTCAGCCCTCCGAAATAAACGTGTCATGTCTTCGGCGAACATGGCGACCGTTTCATTGGGTTTGAGGACCCTTAGCTCTAGTAGTTGGTGGGCGCGGTCACGTCTGTCGACATTGGCAAAAGTTTCAACCATCTTCTGGTGAAAGTCGGTCCATGTGGACAGGTCGCCTTCTCTGTTTTCGTACCAAGTACGAGCGCTGTCATCAAGATAGAAGTAGGCCCGGCCGAGCTTTTCCTGAGCAGACCACTGGTTGATCTTCGCAACTCGGTCATAGTGATCTAACCAGTCTTCTACGTCTTCATGTGCGCCACCACCAAAGCGTTTAGGCTCCAGCGATTGAAAAAACGTTACCTGGGATGAAGCGGGAGGACTGGTGCCGAGAAGTACAGGCTGGAGCTGGTGTTAGCCATTTCTAGATGTCTGGTAGAGGTTTTCTGCGAGGGGTTGCAGTCTGGAGGAATACCTCGTAGCCGACGACTGAATCGATGGACAGGGGTTGCAGTAGACACGTCCGGGCTGGATGAACGGCTCCCACTAGGAGTGTGAAGCATCGCAGCGTCGCGGCCCAGCTCCTCCACCAGTGTCGCAGTGCAACGCGAACAAAAGATGGCAGCAGCTTACGGCAGCGAAAAGAGCGTATTCAGAATCAGCTGTACAGCAAGATACCTGCTTCGTTGTCGTCCCGAAAAACCGCCTGACTCACTAGCTGGAATCTACAAAACATTCCTATCATCGTTCTTTTTCATATAAACACGTGTAAATATGAAAGCTTAGGATTTTGGTGGCAAGTACATCAAAAGTATGTCCAAATAAATAAAAAAAATAAGTTGCTGGATAAACGTAAAGGAAAATGCGTGCTGATTTGAACTTGGAGCCCTCATCTCTATGCCTGCAAATAAAACAATGATGCAATGCGTGATCAAGTTCGGCTTCAGTGCCATGTACGTGCGCTGCGGAGAAGAACGCGGTAAAAACAAACACAAATTGACCAAACTGGCATCACAAAGTGTGCTTCACCGTCATACACAAGTATTGCGAAGAAGCACACAGTAAAAGCACTGGCATTTACACGTTCGGCTTCATCGCCGCGTACATGCACTGCGAAGAAGCACGCATTTGGGGTCAGTACAAATACACCAGTGTTGTTCCCTCAATCCCACATGGGCAACGCGAAGCACAATTTAATTTTGCCATTCCAGCATATCAGCCTAATGAGAGGATGACTCAGTGCAAGTTACACAACTTTTCAAGAAGCTATTACAGGTGCCTAAAATTCAGCACTACATGGGAAGCGTCTGGGAAAGTGTTCTTGAATGCTGGCAGCATAGTCCTACATTATCGCGCTATCTGATGTGGACAGGTATTTCTGATCATTACATACAGGATAGCGGCCAACAGGGCGGAGTACAACTAGAAATAATATAGACCACTGCTTACCTGTTGTGGCAAGGCAGCGCACTTAGCCTGCGACGTCTGCCGATCGAGCAAGTGCAGTCTCCACGATGTTGGCGAAATCGCTACGGAGCACCGATTCATGTACCGCGTTAGCCAAACGAAAGCTGTACAACTCGCAGAGCCAATTAAGTCACGGCCAAACGATCAAACTCACTCGAGCAAGGCGCTAGCACGAGGTGTGGCAGTTTTGGGCTAGTTGGTATGACATGACGATAGTTATAGCGTGAGAACAGAACGACGACAAAAAGACAAGAAGGACATGAGCACTAGCATGAGAATCAGGCAAGAGAACACCTCACCGGCCGGCGTAGCGGCGTTTCAAAATCTCCGCTGCGACGTAACGGCGCCACCATCGAAAATCTACAGGTGGAAAAGTCCCCAAAAAACTTTTCCTGGGTAAGATTCTGTACAATAAATAGGGTGTGTTCCAATAATCATCATAGACGGCTAAATAGACAGCTAAATAGACGGCGGCCATCTTAAGTCCCATTCCAATTCTCACGCAGGGGAGAGTATTTCTGGAGCGTGTTGAAAAAGTCACGTGGTACACGTCACTGTTCCCGGCTGTGGTCATTCTGCGCATACGCAAAGGTTGTCTAGGTTGTCTAGGCGACGGAGACGCGCGAACCCATCGCGAACCACGCAGCGGCTGTAGCAGCTGTGCCATGTGGCTGGCTGCTTATGTTAGCGGCCGTGAACGAAGACGAAAGCGCGATGAAGACAGGAAACACTAGAGTGGACGTACGTGAGAATTATGTTTTTCCAAGCTACCATGCGCTATAATGTTCAGCCATGTTCATTTGCGGACAGACTTTATTTGGAGTGGTGGGCAGGTACAGTACGTTTTATTTATTTGCTGACGTGAATATTCCTCTTGATGCTGCATACTTCACGATGTCTCACAAAAATTATGGGCAAGTACTGCAACTAGACAGCGTCAGTGGGGGTCTTGTTCCAAGTAGTACTGTTTTATAAAGATCAACCCACGCACTTTTGTGTAAAGCATATAAGGGCCTCTTTTGCGAAATTAAGGTTCTGATGACGTATTTTCGCATCAGCTGGGCGGCCGCTAAAGTAGATGGTCGTGCAATCTCAACTGCAGGTTGTGCCGCTTGTGCTTGTCGTTGAGTGTTTATTTACTTTGAGTGTGTGTTATTTGCGGCCAAAGCATGTCAGTAAGCAAGTACCAACTAAGACAACAATCAGTATTGTTCAACTGCAGGACCCGCATTGTAGAAATCATTGCGGGAAATAGGTGCGCACTTCACCTTACGCCCCTGAGCTGCTTGCTTTAGTAGCTACATTTTGTTTCAGATATGTAGTGCATTGCGCACTAATGCCAAAATTTGCAAGTTTGCACCTCCTTAACAATGACAAGACTTATTTGGGTTAGAAAATTCAATGTACGGTTAGTCGTTTTGGCTTCCGCCAACTTCTGCTCCATCCTGCATATCAGCACAGCGCTGTTCAAACACTCTACAAAGCAGTGAGCGGGCCTGCATACCTTCGCTGCCCATGTTTTGTTGCTGCCTCGATATACACATCGTTTTTCCTGCAAATCTATTGTGTTTAGCTGTTACATCTGAGCGCATATTTATTCTCAAACAACAAATAAACATATAAATACCAATGGTGTATTGTTATTTTATTACAATGCACTTGACACAGCAACAGCCAGTTAGCATGAAACCACTAAAGAAATGAATAACGAGGATGCATAGTATGTTATTGCACTCTCTAATTTATACACATAAGAACTCAGGACGCGACGCAACTCAAAGTTACTTTAGCTTCAACAGCATTACGCGGTCCCTATGCGTTCGCCTAGGCATTTTTAGAATTTCTTCACTTTGACATTCAGAGCACTGAGCAGAAATCACATTGCGTCAGCACCGATCAACGGCCCTCGCAATGCTTTGTTTTAATTAGACAGTCGGATTCCCCCGGTCCGTGCCAGTTCTGAGTTGGCTGTTTTCTGCCGGCCGAAGCAAGAACCTCGGGCGCGAAGCCCACGGAAAATGCACAGCTGTGGCTTTCCACAGGAACGTCCCGACGCTGGGCCGGGCTCGGCCGCACCGCTTTTTACGGCGGTGAGCCTCGCCCAGTCCCGGTGCAGTGCCGTTCCTGCTTCTGGACCCCAGCCCGACCGGCTCAGCCCTCAGAGCCAATCCTTTTCCCAAGGTTACGGATCCGTTTTGCCGACTTCCCTTACCTACATTGGTCTATCGACTAGAGATGTGCTCAGATTTGGGTGCACGTTAAAGAACCCCAGGTGGTCAAAATTTCCGAAGCCTTCCACTACGGCGTCTCTCATAATCATATGCTTATTTTGGGACGTTAAACCCTACATATCAATCAATTATTTTGGCTTTCACTTCTCGATGCGAGGTGGCGCATCGTCACGTAAAAGCCGTCCAGATGTGTTCCAATAGGCGGATAGCAAAATCTCGGCTCACGCAATGGATTGTGGGCTACGGCGTCCGTCTGCACCGACTTCCGGTTCGAGACGCCGTGATGCCGTGTGGGCATTCTTGCCAGTGCCGGCACTTTTTGCATATTCCACCTTGCATTTGTGGTACCCTCTTCTTACAAAATTCTGCTTAATACTTTGGAGTGATTTGTAGCATGATGGAATAACAAATTCAATCACTACGAGGTAGTTGTAATGGTGCGAGCGGTCATTTTTTCATTGAAGCGGCTTGCACCTTGGCACATATGCTTGTTGTTTTGCAGCAAAGGTAATTATTGCGCATGTTTTCTCACATACAAATATTTTCTGCACATCATAGGATCGCGAAATATCTTGTCACTTGTTTCCATGCTGCTCGCGTACACGTAAAATGGTTCATTTACTTTTGGGTTGCAAAGATATCATTCCGAGCTCTATATAACGAATGGCCGTAGTATATTGTGTTTGGAACGTTATAAATGAAACGTGCTCGTAGTTCTCTGGCTTTTTTTTTGTTGCTTTACGCCTCTCAATATTCCTTTACATATGGTGTCGTCCCTCACAGACTCAAACATCTTTTTAATGCATGCAAAATTCTCCGCACTTTGCGTACAGTTGTGGATCATAGCCTTTAAGGCTATGAGTCGGAGTATAACCCAAGCTATCGGCAATTCCATAAATTTGACAGACAGTTAGCGATACAGATTATGCAATAAAAGTATGCTATATCGGCAAACTTGATCGTGCAAAGTACGTGTCCATATGTTGACATTGTACGTATATTGACATTCGAGAGCATGTGCATTTATGTGCCAGTGACTTCGAAGTGGCCTCGGTATGTATGTGTATGCGCTCGAAAATACTAAATCGAGGTGACTCTGCGAATGATTACAGCGGGTTACAAAGCATAACTGCACGCTGTGCTCGAAACCCATCTCTCAGCGTTCGTTTTTTTGGCCATGTCCACGTCTGGCTTCGTTCCATGAAATGCGCGAAATATATTCTATTCAATAACAAGAAGTATTAAACAACACAATCATTGAACAAGCGGCAGCAAAAGCGTCACAGAAACACACCTGTTTCCTCACCGATTAAACCGCGAAGCAGGACCTTGAAGCAGTGAATGGATAGGCTTCAGACCGGAAGTACCGTAGCACACGACGCGCCGTTTTGCTATCTGCCATCCACCTATTCTCGGACAGCATAGTCTCGGTCCTGTCTGTTAAGCAGTCTCCATAGACTGTCTGCGTGCTGCCTTAAAATTGGAACACAGCCATAGACGCTTGCGTGTAGTCGTTCTGGGGCGGTGTTCAAAAAAGTTCCACTGCAACGAACAGTGCCACCACCAAAAATACTTAAATTAAAAAATCCTCAGGAAACCTCTTCCCAGGTACGAATTCTGTACGACAAGAGACGCTCGCCACTGGGAATTATGGGCTGTGCTCCAATTCTTAGACAGCACGTAAACAATCTGCGAAAACAGCTTAGAAGACAGCACCAAGTCCATGCTGTCCGAGAAATGGAACACGTTTAGATGGCTGGATGAATGAATGGATCGGATGGATTGATATGGCTGTACCCTTTAGATCGGGCGGTGGCTAAGACCACCAAGCCGTAATAATTAGTGAACCAAAAACTATATTTGTTTATTTTTTTCTTTAAATAGTGAGGTTGAGGACTCGTACTTTGCAGTGAAGGCTTTTATTTTCACTCGTGCCTTGACTTTAGCGACCAATCAGATAACGTCTTTCTAGTTAATTCTACCCGCTTAAAGTCTAATTTGCCCTCCCTGTCCCTAAACCCCAGTGTTTTGAAAAACTCTGCGCCATCATCCTGAACTATAGGGTGAAGCCCTTTACAGAACATTATCAAGTGTTCGGTAGTTTCTTCTTCCTCTCCACTCGCACTGCATACCGTGTCTACCCCTTCAAATTTGGCCCGATATGTTTTGGTTCGTAATACTCCCGTACTGGCCTCAAACAGTAGAGACCTACCTGGAGTATTATCATAGAATCTTTCTTTGGCAATTTCCTGCTTAAAAGTTCAATAGATCTCTAGTGCGGGCTTCTTAATCATGTCAATTCTCCACATGTTGGTCTCAGCTCTTGGTCTCAGCTTCCTTCACCTTCTTCTTAACCGATAATTCTTTTTGGTTTGGCCCCCTGCTGTTTTCTAACTATTAACCAGTCAATTTTCTGGTTCGCCTCCTCCATTTTGTGTCGACATTCTTTATGTACAAGTAACTGAAAACCTTCCTTGCCCAACGCTCCCCCCCCCCCCATTTCTCTCAATCGCTTCTCAAATTTTATCTTGCTGCTAGCTTCCCTGCTCTCAAATGATGTCCATCCCATATCACCTTGTACTCCTTGATTTGGTGTATTCCCGTGAGCTCCTAAGGCAAGCCTACCTATTCCACGTCGCTTAATTTCTAATCTTGCTTAAACTTCTGATCTCATGCACAAGACTGCATTGCCGAACGTCCGACCAGGAACCATGACCCCTTTCCGTATTCCTCTCACACCATCATACCTATTGTAATTCCACAGTGCCCTGTCTTTCATTACCACTGCATTCCTGTTACAATTAGTCGTCACGTATGTTTCGTGTTCCCTTAGGTACTCGGCCCCATTGCTTATCCATACGCCCAGATATTTGTATTTATCTCTTATCTCTAGTGTGACCTCCTGTATTCTAAGCTCACTACTTTCATTGTCATTAAAAATCATGACTGCTGATTTTTTCTTACTGAATATGAAATCTAACTTATCTCCTTCATTACCGCAGATGTCCACCAATCTCTGCAAATCTTCCTTGTTGTCGGCCATTAGCACTATATTATCTGCGTACATCAACGCTGGTAGTGCCTGTTCAATGAGTCTCCCTTGTTTGACGAAAGAGAGGTCGAAGCCCAGTCCACTTCCGTCTAATTTGGCCTCTAATTTTTGCAGGTACATCATGAAAAATAAGGGTGACAGGGGACACCACCGCCTAAGCCCCCGGTTTACCTCTGCAGGCTTGGGTACCTGTTTTTCCCACTTTATAACTACCTTGTTACCTTAAGCGATATCCTTTAAAAGATTAGTGACTACATCTTCCACGCCTAGTGTGTCCAGTATTTCCCACAATTCCTCTTGAAGCACGGTATCGTATGCTCCCTTCATATCCAAAAATGCTAGCCACATGGGCCTCTGTTCCTTTTCTGCTATTTCAATGCACTGCGTCAGTGAGAACAGATTGTCTTCCAGCCTCCTGTGTTTCCGAAACCCATTCTGCAGTTCCCCACACCCTCTCATCCTCTATACATGCCTGCAGTCTTTCCTTTATAATCTGCATCGCCAGCCTGTAGTCCACTGATGTCACACTTATAGGACGGTAGTTGTTTATGTCAGCTTTGTCCCCCTTTCCTTTATAGATCATGCTCATCCTGCTAAGTTTCCATCCATCGGGGACTTCACCATCGCTTATTGTTCTGCTCACTGCCTCTCTCAAAGTCTGTTTAGACTTCGGATCTAATGTCTTTATCAGCAAAATTGGAATGCCATCTGGGCCTGTTTATGTACTACTAGGAACCCTTTTCTCAGCCCTTTCCCACTCTCGTCTTGGAAATGGAGCCCTTGTGCCACTTGATTCATCCTTGTCTATTGTTGTGCATAAAGCACTTCTTTGTTGCAATTTTTCTGTCACCCTTGTTCTTATATAATCAATAGCTTCATCCCCTTCTAGCCTAGCACCTTGAGCTGTAGTTATAAACCTCTGCTCTAGGCTCGTCTCATTTCTTAGCGAGTTTAGATGGTTCCAAAATTTCGCAGCTGCCTTTTTATCTTTTTTATGTACTTCTGCCAGCCACTGAGCTCTCTTCCTTCTCATCTTTTCATTGATCAGAAGGGATGCATTCCTTCTACAGCTTAGAAAGGTTGCCCATTTTCTTTCAACATCATCTGTCGGTTCACCCCGCTGCTTAGCATGGCTGTGTTCCCTAGAGGCTTCCTGACGTTTTGCTATGGCTCTCTTAACTTCCTCATCCCACCAACTTTTGGGTTTTTGTCTTCTTTTCCGGGGTGACTTGTCACGTGCCTTAGCAAGCTATAGCTCAAACAGTCTAATTAGATTCGTGTATGTTTACACTGTTTTATTATCCTCAGTGATTACTTTCTCAATTTGTTTAAAGGCTATTTCAATTTGCCTTTCTGAATAAAAATGTTTCTGTAGTTGCTTATCTTGTCTGCTTCCCACTCTCACTGCTCTTCCAAAACTTAGCTTGATACGTTTGTGATCACTACCCAGACTTCTGGAGCCACCTTCATCTGTGTGCATTCCCCTGAGCTTATCATACATCCTATGTGACATCAGTGCGTAATCTATCGTCGACTTCAGCCTTCGTAACTCCGATGTTATTTGCCCTTCACACTTCTCGGTACTGTTGCAAATGATCAAATCAAGCCTTTCACACATATCCATGATCACTTTGCCTGTCGGGTCGGTATACCCATCTAAATCTATGTGCGCATGAATATCTCCTAGTATAATTATCTCGCACTCTCCTCCTAACTCCTGAATATCATTTGGTATACACTCTACCATTGCCTGGTTTTCCTCTCTGGCCTTTGCTCCCGTCCACAAGTACACGATACCAAGGAGTGTCATTTGCCCTGCCACTTTCCCTTTCAGCCATAATTGTCCTTTGCACTCCTGCTTGACCCTTTGCCAGTCTGTACTTTTATGAATGAATGCCCCAATACCACCCCTCTATCTGCTGCCTTCTGTTCTATTACAATATTCCCACGTGTAGTCTGCATCGTTAGGAGGTTGTTTCATGTCCCTGAGATGTGTTTCTACAAAACCATATACCAGCCCGCTCTCCTCCCTTAACTCTTCTTCTATCACTTCCCACTTCAGCCTGTTCCTACCAACCTGCATGTTAATATACCCTATGTCTGAATTGGTTCGGTGCTCATGGCTACGTCTATTTCTGCCCCGGACTCTACCTATCTTGGATACTGGTGCGACTTTGGAATCGTATCTGTCCATACCACCTGTCAAAGAGTCTCCCTGGTTGTTTTCCTCGTTACTAGATATCCTGCGCCCCGAAAGGCCCGCTTGCCCCCCAAAAAAGCTACTGAGCGTCCTGCAAGTCGCCAACCCACCTCATGACCTTGCCGCCCATCGAAGTGAATTCTGTCTCGTTGAAAACCACCCCACCTATGCACCTCTCTGTTTATTTCTACCACCTCAAAGCCTTTTTCTCGACTCATCTGCCATATCTCTTCGTTTGCGTTGACAACCGCTCTTTGCAGGTTGCTATCACGCACCGGTACCTCCGGTATCGTGCTTATCACTACCTGTACCTGAGGAGAAGTGGCGCGCATGCCATCGACGCCTTTCGCCAGTGTGGTTGCTAGCCCTGCCGTATCCTAATTTAAGACATTGTTTAAACCACCTCAAATTATCACGAGGTTTCGTCTATCAGCTGCAGTTTTGAGTTTTACGCTCGCTTGCCTCATGACTGCTTCCAGCTTTCGTCCTGGGAACGCCCCTACTGCAACCCTCTTGTCACCTCTCACCCTCTCTTCGATGTCTTCTGTGCATCAATTTAAATTCGAGTCCCCGGCGATAATCACGTGTTGTGACTTTTCAGCTGGAGCGTCCTACACCTGGGGGTTACTTGCACCTGTGACGCCAGCTGCTTTGTCCCCTCCCAGCCCCACCACTACTTCGCTGAAGCTGGGCCTTGCGACAATTGAACCGGCTGAACCTGTTCTTTTTTTCAAACTTGCTTGCTCTTTCTTCTCCGCCATTCTGGTTGCGGGTTCTCTACTGTTCTCTCCGTAGGCCGCTCCTCTGTTCCTCTTGGCTAGTGCTTCCTCGGTGGACTTCAACCATTCTCCCACAGCCCTCGTTTTTTCTTGCTCTGTCGCTAACGCAATCTCGAGTTCAGTGGTTCTCATGAGCAGGTCACTCTGGGCAACCATCATTTTCTCCATTTTTTCCTCGACCTCACATTGCCTACACTTCGCGTCAACCTCTTGTTCTTCCGCTTCTACACTTGGGTCCACTTTCAAAGCCACCCCACATCCTGAACACCTTACAGTCTTTTTAACCATGTCTTTTCGACACAAATTGTCCCTATGACTTGTCTCACTTGATAATTACAAAACTCGAGCCGTGCCCCACGAAAAAGAGAAAGTCTAAGCTCTCCTACAAAAATTTGCGTGTTCAATGCATGTGCACCTCCCGCGCGGGGTGGCAAATGAAAAAAACAACAAAAAAACAAAAAATCAAATACACACACACACACACAAACTAATAAATACCTGCTGACTGGCCTCCGATAAAGCCGTACAATAAAACAGGTGCTACAGGAATTTGAATTGCTGCCTTATAATTATAAAGACAAGCTCAAAACATGCAAAACAACTTATCTGTGCAGTTGACTGGGAGCGCTCAAAAAACACGTCCGTCCACCGTGACAGTCTGAACCGAACTTGACGCCGGTGACTGCAGCGCCACGGTGAGTCATGGCGCGAACTAATACGAGTGGCCGCGCCCTAGGTGCTTTTCTGGTGACCGCGCGCTGTCTAGGCACCCAAATCGCTCGAACATCCCTAAGCGCTTTTAGCGGTGCGCCGACGTCGACTGTCAGCGCTTCCTCTAGTTTGGTCAACGTTAATTTTGTTATGCGGTGGTGTGTATGGATTGCGGTATTGTTCCTTGTGAGTCTGGAGATGTGGCACAGTGATTCTCGGCCGAAGGATCTTTCAAAAGTAAGATCAAGCGCCGTGGGTGTTTCGTGCAAGCGGTAGCGTTGAATGACCAACATCCCGCGTCGATGTGATATGCTCAAGTGCTGGCTGTCTTGTGTGTGCTGTGCGGTAGTTTGATTGATTGATTTGTGGGGTTTAACGTCCCAAAACCACTATTTGATTATGAGAGACGCTGTAGTGGAGGGCTCTAGAATTTTTGACCACCTGGGGTTCTTTAACGTGCACCCAAATCTGAGTACACGAGTCTACAACATTTCCGCCACCATCGGAAATGCAGCCGCGCCAGCCGGGATTTGATGTGCGGTGGTTTGTTTGACAAATTTAGTTCCCTGCACATTCGATGATACTTTAGTGTTGGCTGGTTCATGCGAGCCGTAGCGTTGAATTGCTCCCGCGTAGGCATGATCATGTTTGTGCAGACATACTTACGAGTGAGGTTTAGGAATGACACACTGTATTGACAACACCACTGTCACACGGGTTTTTGTTTGCTGTGTCGTACCATTTCATATCGCAGTTAGATGACGGCTGCACCGTATTTGGTCTGATTAGTTTGTGCAGTTAGCAGTGACTAATACTGGTGTCAGTCGAATATTTTAGATTGAAATCGACAGGTCTGTCACTGCTGCACCGGATCGAGTTTGGCGCAGACGCCCTAGCTGATTGCAATCAAAAGTACCCGCGTGACACCGGTATGATCACACGTGCGAATGATCAAACCCATTCTGTGCGCTTTTGTGGTCTCTAGCTTCTTGGATGCTGGTAGCGTCAGTAGACGAGCATGCAAGAAAAACAGTTTACTACATATAAAAAGCTATCCTATCAAAATTATGCAGAAAATGTGCATCGTACTGGGTAGCTAGGTCTCTAATAATGGGACGTCCGCAAATAAGCACATTTACACAGAAGGACTGAAAGCTGGACCAGTTGGTGACAGTACTTTACCATATTTTAACACAGTGCACGACTATGTAAGCACACTGAGAGCGATTTCTCCCTTCTCTAGTGTCCGTGTAGTCCTGCCCTGTGTTACAATACGTTCAAGCACATGTATGTGTTTGGTCTTGCTAAATCAAGTATCGCATGGAAAATTGAAGGACTTTTCACTTTTTAGGAAATACAATGTCTTCTTGGGTCTTATTACTAGTTTTTCTGTATGTTATTTTTCTATCAAAAGGATGTGATGTTTACTTAACTATCAGATTAGCACATTTGTCCCCGCATAGTAGTCAGTGCACGATACAAGCTTTTGGTCTTCGTTGGTGCGTGTGGGCAATATTAAATAACATCAAGTTACATTTCTCGGCTCCTCTATATTATAAATAACTCCTTTTTTTGAGATAGGCACAATGATAAAGTAATATGGTTCTTGTACTGAACGAAAATTCTGAAAATTTTGTTGAGCCTTGTAAAAGAAAAGTCCACTTGTCAAAACGTCGTCTCCAGCACCCACCCCCGTTTACAAAAATTTCATGGCTCCCCAATGTGTAATTTTTACGAATAAATACTAATAAACCTCAATCCAGCAAAACTATCTTACGAAGTTTCTAATTTAACGATGAATTTCCATTCACCAGCAAAAATCTGTACAATGTAACGTTGTCTTCAGACCAATGTAAAGTTTTTTGAAACGACTAGCTGAAAAGGCCGGTAGTTTTTTTTTATAATTTTGTTGTAACAGATTTGAGCATGCGTTCTGACACTACCACATTGAAGCATTTATGTGCCCTCGCTTTACTTTTATGGAGCTGCATGCCATACCACTGTGCAGAAGAACAATGGATGCAGCCTTTGGTAGTGCTCTTACGTTCCAGATGGTGGCAGAAGGGACGGTGGTTGCTTTTTTTATTTCGTGGCTTATGTGACAGAAGGCACTGGTCACTCCTAGGGCACCGCCGCGGTGGTTTAATGGCTAAAATACTCGGCTGCTGACCCGCAGGTCGCGGGTTCGATTCCCGGCTGCGCCGGCTGTATTTCCGATGGAGGCGGAAATTTTGTAGGCCCGTGTGCCCAGATTTGGGCGCACGTTAAAGAACCCCAGGTGGTCGAAATTTCCGGAGCCCTCCACTATGGCGTCTCTCATAATCATATTGTGGTTTTGGAACGTTGAACCCCACAAATCAATCAATCACTTCTAGCCTTTTTCTAGCTTAGAATGCTCGCACAATCACTACATTCATTCTCCTTGTCATTGCATATCGGTAACTTGTCATAGCCTCATGTTTCCATGGTCTGTATCACCCAGGCATGGTGTCCCTCTTCTATGTCAAATTTGCCCCTACTAATTTTTAAGTCACAAAGGTCAGGCAAGAAGTACTCTTTGCTATTATAATCGATCCATGTTCTTGTAGAAGCCACAAAGATATGGCTGATTTTAGTGACAAAATAATGAGAAAAGAGGCCTAGTGGAGCTCAAAGTTTCGACAGTTTATTCATCATATCCTGCATCGAAAATTATAGGCACACATGTGTGGAGTAAGCTAGACTCACATTGAGAGCATACTAACTAATCTGTGAACTTGTACTCTACCTACCAGAAAGACAAAGTATCACGGATACCTAATGAACCTCCTGATTTTATACAGAATGCATCCATGCATTCTCGAGTAGTTGTGTCCCTGCTTCTGCCAATAATTCAAACCTTATCCAGGCACGGCTCACACTTATGAGAATCGCAATGCGTCAGCAAATGTGCCCCATCTTCATCTTTTAACGAAAGCTCATGTTTCTGTGCATGCTCGTTCACGCATATTCTTGGCCGGCCAACATTAATCTTTTGTCGTAGGGTAGTGTAAATTCATAAACAACCATGTTGACACATTTTGTGTGTGATTGGCGTGCCTCTTACCATACCCACCTTTGTTGCTTCCATCAGATAGCATACATGAGAAAGTATAGATGATTTTCGTGGCGCAGAAAAAAGAATCGGCATGTCATCTCTGTTTGCAACCACCTTTAGGTCGTGTGCAGCTTGGTGCATACACGGTACAACCTCAGGTCTCGCTGTTTTGCACTCTTGATCTACCCCAGTACCGTGGTGTTCTCGCTTGACAGTCTGGTGGAGCAACTCAGCTACAGCGTTAAGGAGCATGCATTGAAAAGTCTTCTGCATAACGTGTGAGCACGACCCTGCACATGCATACTCTGGACATTGTTCAGCTATGGCCCTTTTCAAAGTTTTGGAATGCGTCAACTCGTATGGAAGCAATTTTTCAGCACGCCTAGACGCCCCACCTCGATGGTCTAGTGGCTAAAGTACTCGGCTGCTCACCCGCAGGTCGAGGGTTCAAATCCCGGCTGCGGCGGCTGCATTTCCGATGGAGGCAGAAATGTCGTAGGCCCGTGTGCTCAGATTTGGGTGCCCGTTAATGAACCCCAGGTGGTCGAAATTTTCGGAGCCGTCCACTACGGCGTCTCTCGCAATCAAATGGTGGTTTTGGGACGTTAAATCCTTCAAATCAAGCACGCCTAGACAAAAAGGCCAACAGCGGTGACCACTCTGCAAGGTAATGCGCTAAGCCAAAAACTGCAAAAAGCCACAAACCTTCAACTCATGTGTGAACACCAATCCTTTTAGGGGCGAAGCTCCTTAGGGCGTGGGCTGTGCGTCCCCTGTAGCCTGTATGTAGCCACCTCTAGTTTAGTTTTTGCAGTGTTCACTAGATGGCGATACCGTCCCCTGTATGTAGCCACCTCTAGTTTAGTTCTTGCAGTGTTCACTAGATGGCGGTACCGTCTCCTGTATGTAGCCACCTCTCGTTTAGTTCTTGTAGTGTTTACTAGATGGTGGTACTTGTAGCTGATGATGAAAAGATGCAAGATGTTATAAACTAGAAAGCGGTACTTGTAGTTGATGAAAGACGCGAGATCTTATAAAATAGGAATGATGTCACATATGGCGCGTGTCATTGGTTGAAGGCAATCGTTCGATTTAGTGCGGCGACGTACGCTAGGGGGAGCGATGTAATAAAATCGAGTGGGCAAAATGTACAGAGGATTCATGGTTTACCAGGTTTACCTCCGGGGCTTCGCCCGCTCATCATCATTCACTTCGTGGATATGGCGGAATTTTTTTCGCAGTCTGCGAAAGCCTGCTAGAACATTGTTAACAATGGGCTAATATGTGACGGTGCTTAGTTGCTTTAAAATAATGAAAAAATTATCATCATACGTAAGAACTTCTTAAACCTCCCACTAATTAAAATGTTGGTGGAACGTGATAAAATTGATTACGATCAAACATAAAAAATTGCACAACACAGGAGCAACATACGAGCCTACGAGAATGCCTCGTCTTTGAATATAAAATTGTTAATGAAGTTTACTTTAACATAAAGCTTGAGAAGGGCCTAAAAGCTTATACTTCCATGCCCGCGGCATTCCTAAAGGCAACCAATCCACTCTCGTCTGTGCAACTTATGTAGAAAAGCAATTCACCGTGCAGGACAGACTAAAATAGGTCCTCAACATCAACCAAGAACAAGTACCCATCGAAGGATTCCTTGAAGAATGTGGGCGATGCATGGGAAATTCTCAGTTCAAAATGAGTCTCTCATCACAACCAAGTCTAGCCGCTTCATTAAAACTGACTAATCACGTTTTGCCAGATTCCTCAATCACTCACGATTGTCCTGAATAAAACACCCGGCTTATGTGTCTTGGCCCTAAAGAAACACAAGAAGGGTGTTCTTTTTGCTAGCGGCAGTATGCAATAGACTCTGCTAGTTGTGCAAGTTCCAAGTCCTTACTCAGAGGCACTGCCTTGCTTTTCAAAACTCTTGTTTTGATTACTTTTAACTCGACGAAGTTCATGTAGACTGCTTGTCTTGCCTTGAGGTTACACAAATCTACATCCATTCTACGGAGCCAGTACTTTTATCCCCTTGAAATGGGCACAAATTGTTGCACTTGAAGAATGACAACACCCACCAAAGTATCCTCCTGACGAAGAGGGTTTTTCCCCTGTTCTTCCTAGAGCTTGGACATTGTCTTGTAAGCAATAGTCCCTAAGTACGGCATCGACTTTTGCCGCAACTCGTCGATGTAATGCCAGTAATTAGTGAGCCAGCAACAGAGGTTCCCGGCTAAATTTTGGGCCTTTGTTGAGTACATAGCGTACATTTTCTGCAATGTGAACATTTCCCAGCCCAGTGAGGCCTTCCCAGGTCGTGCGAGCAGGCTTCTTCAGTATGAAACAGCGGGCATGCCTCATCTTCATGTTCCAGTTTGCCTCAGTGAAGTGGGCTGCTGAACGCTTGGCATCCCGAAACTTCTTCAGTGCCAGCCACTCCAGGTTCAAACTGAAGCAAAGTGCACGAAGCTGGTAAAGAAAGCACACCTGCTGCCACAAATTATGATTTCACATACTTTCGTAACATGACCCAATGAAGGTGTGATTTCCCCAAAAAGAGCACTCACTTCTTGTAGAACATGGCCTTTCGGGGAAGCCATGCCTTCATTTGGTTGTGTTAGCAATTATGTAAAATTTTAATATCCGTGTTGTAGTGGCAGGCACGCTTACTTTTTTTCACCTCCTTCATACAGTGGGCTTTAGCTTGGAACTGGAGTGGTTGGTGCTAAAGAAGTTTTGAAATGCCAACAGTATTATACTTGACCAGGTACAATAATAAGTGCCTAGTCAGGCACATGTTATCAGCCGAAACGCATCATCTCTCAGAATTCACGTGCTGAAAGCACCCTGCAAAACCATGCATCATCCTCAGGGCGCTGCAAAACCATGCAAAACCCTGCAAAACCATGCATCATCTTCAGGGTGCTGAAAGCGCCCTGAGGAACCGTGCATCTACGGTTAAACAGGCACACCTTTCAACATGGTCACTCTTGTGCAAAGCAGCCTAGCATGTATATTAGGTCACGGGTGCTCCTGGGCACACCACATCGGAGCCCACAAGTTCTGCAAGGTACGACGGAATAATCCTGGCTGCAGATGCACTGTACAGAGTCGGGGGCATGGCTGTACATGGTTCTGTTATATTTTCCAGATATGTTTCAACATTGCTAGAACCTGTCGAAAAGCAGTTGGTAGTACAACTACAATATGTAAGCAGTAGCACTGCGATGTGAGTTGAATAACCTGCTCGTATTGAAACCAACTTGCGATGTGCAACAGCTCGATAACACATGCTCTTCTTGTATATCAGCTTTTTTTATGTCCAATGCTGTACAAAGGCGTCCCCCAGTTACCTACAATTTTCCCAACCCTGTGCAAGCTTACTCGATCTTATGCGTGCAAATCCCATCTAGCCTTCTGCCTTTCTCAGCTATTTTTCCCATCTTTTTGTAGCCACACAATCTCTCTAACTGGTCACTTGTCTCGCCCTCACATTGCTTGACCTCCCCAGATCCACCTTTTTTTCTTAATGTAATCTAGCCCTGTTTGTTCTCTATCGAGCTCTGGTTTTTTAATATCTCTATGTTATGCTAACTATTTTCTGTTTCTATTTTGCATAGTTCTTGGTCTCTTCTGGACTTTTTTTTCTTTTCTTCTTTTTTTTTTACTATCATTCAAGTTTCTGCACCATATGTTAGTACTCGCAACATACAATAGTTGACCACTTTCTGCTTTAGTGACAGTTGTAAATTGCCTTTTATGATTAGGGAATGTCTGCCATTAAAGTTTTAGCCCATCCATATTGTTTGGTAAATTTCCTTTTCATGAATATTGTGTCCTGTGAATATCTGACTTAAATACATATGTACTGTGAGGATTCTAGTGTGCCGCTGCAAACTCTTGCTCTCTTGTTTGGCCTCCTAACGTTAGATCCTTGTCTTTTACTTATTTATCTGTAACCCTTCTTGAACACTTTCTCGGCTCAGTTCATTGTAGTTCAATGGCACCGCTGCTGAAAAGCAAAATGTCATTTGCAAAGTGTAAGTACCGAGATATTCTTTCTAAATGTTTAATGGTGTTTCTAATCAACATGGTGACTCAAATACTTCTGCTTAGCATGCTGTAAATATTGCTCAGATTTTGTCTCCTTGCCAGATCCACTTCACATATAAAATCTTTCTGCTCTGCGACAGCTCCTCCCCCAAAAGGACTTTTCTAGTCGCCCCTCAAGACCTTAATAAACTTCATTGTCTGTCTGTTTGTTTGTCTGCTGTGGACTCTCTGTAGTTGTTGGCTAGGGTATTCTTGCATGCATTATGCACTAGCTACTCTAAAACTGCTGGTATCTTTACCGAGTCGAATACCTTTTATTAGTCTCTGCAAGCTGTGTTCCGTTTCGCAGATTTTTTCAGTTTGACAGCGCATGACTATGACCAACAGTGTGACATCTGTTGATCTGTGTATAATTCTTCAAATCTTTCATCTCTTTTTTTCTGTATTTGTTTGGTATTCGCAGTTTTATAGTTCGGTTGTACATTTGATTCGCCAGCACGTGAGGCATTATGCAAAAAAGTGTCACAAGCTTGTTAAACACGAGATCTTCATCTTTGATCGAGTCAATAATTTCGCTGCATGATTTTTCGTTGGTCATCTTTTGTAGAGCTCTATTCCTTCTCTCAGGGTAGGCTATCCAAGGAGATTTGTTCCTGGTTAGGCTTCTGATTTTGTGTTTCTTTCTAACTTTGTTTATATTTACTCATGGAGTTTAAGCGTTTTGTTGAACTTTGGCTTCTTTCTATGTTAGCTGGCTTATTCGTGAGCTGTAGTCTTCTGCCACCTTACTATAGATGTTGAGACTGCTGATTGTGTTACTCTATCTGTTGGAGTGTGCATTCGTAATTAGTTTTCTGTTGTCATGCTCTGTCCTTTCTTTGAATTCTTCATCTAATTCTTTGGTGCGATAAATCCCCATGTTGGCAATTTTTTTTTTGTTAATCAGCCCTTTTAGCTCAGTTGATTCAACTTTAGATCTTGAGTGGGTAGCTTTTGTAGATTGTTGTTTTTTTTGTTTTTTTGTGATTTATGAGAGTTTGCTTACTTCTTGCCCTAGTACTTTAACCCAACTGCAGTTGCGTTTTAGTTATGGGTTTGTTCCTTTCCTCTATGTCATAATTTTTTTCTTGTTCTAAGGCCTCGCATACGAGTGTTCTAAGGCAGTGCTGAAAATGCGCGTGACTGTGGCTCTGCTCCATTTTCAGAGGAGCCTTGCAATTTTTCTTCAAGATATATTATTATTATTATTATTATTATTATTATTATTATTATTATTATTATTATTATTATTATTATTATTATTGGCATGTTTGGGTGCCTTGAAGTTCCGCATTCAATTTTGGCGGCTTACTGATGAAAATGACAATGGAATTCAAGCATGTGAAGAGATCGTTTTCGTCAAACATTTAAAATGAAAGATTAAAAAGAAAAACGTATGAAGCACGAATCCCCGGTCATCACTGCTATATATGAGGTGGTAGCTGCGTTGAATTTCAGTCGCAACGACTTAGGCTTACGCTTACTAATTGGCACTGCGTCTGTTTCCTGTGAGGAAAAGTGTCATGGCGGCTTCCGGTTTTGTCGTTGGACAAGCGCGAAGTTCGACCTACGTGTTTATTTCTGATAAACACTCTTCCTCGCGATAAATCTGCTCTTGAGTGACGACATTGATGAACACAAATCTTCACAGCTTGATAGTGCACCTCGTGTCAAGGACGGGTAAGCTGTCAACCTCTAACTAATCTCCGGGTGAACGCGCTTTTGTACCATTAATTTCGTGGCAGTGATGGTAATACCGCTTTGTGTTAATGTGCCACAATTCGAAAACGTTCTCGCTGCGCAAGTTGCTCGGTTCGTACAGCAGCCTGCTGAGATTATTGTAAAGGCTAATACAGATCTTGGCAATAAAAGCAAGACTTTCATTGCTTACCGTACTTCCGCCGCACGTGTTGCGTATTTCTCTTGTTGCGATACGTGTACTCATGATGTCTATTTATTGTGTATGTAATTTAAACACGTTGCTTGTTTTAGGATCACGTGTCGCTCTTCTGCTGTGCTCGATCTGCAGCGGGAGTGTTTCAACCAGGTAAAATCGGCTGCGCTGACACTGAGTGATGGACGAGTCAGCTGCTCAGTGCTGCATAACAAATTAGGGTGATACGTCACATTTGGCCCACTTTTCAAATTGTTATGCTATTTGAGCAAAAATTGCTGATGAGCGTCGGCGAGGAGGGGGGGGGGGGGTAAAATGTTTTTCACTTTCGCCCAGGAATGAACTCTTCATTGGTTAGCCAGCAGTCATGTCTCCGGCCCTTTGCAAGCTGGTAATAAAACTAAAAGACGCAATTACTAAATAACCTAATTTCGGTGCTACAGTGTAAAAACATACTTCTTTTTGTTTCTTTCTTATTTTCAGTCCTAGTATAGTACGTACTAGTCTGTAGACACAAGATAGCAGGAAATAAACAAAAGATGGCAGGAATTAAACGATTAAGAGCAATTGTTGGTTCACTAAATCAGTCAAATGATTGCTCAAAAGAAACCAAGACAATATGTGCATTGAAAATCTACCAAAATACAGACAAAAATGAGCTATTATTAACACGGATTTTACAAGGCAGTAACAATTTTTTAAAAATCACAAATGTCATGTTATAAAACCAAAAAAAACAGAAGTTGAGAGGAAGGCAAGCTTAAAGAGATGAAACATTTGTGAACACGGGTGGTCACTTGTCGCTAGAGCCATCGTTTCAACAAGCAGACTTCTTCAAGGCTGCAACTGCGGACCTATCTGAATTGTGTAGGGCAGATTTATCAAGACGAAGGGAACCCACATATACAGGTGCTAACAATCAGCAAATGACCACAAAACATTTCACATATGTTGTACCAACAAGGACAAAATTCATCCCTTGCCTACCTTAGTGCATTTTGTATATTCTTCATACCCTCTCCTCCAACTTAAATAAAGCAGGGAAGCCTACATGCAAAAACGGGGAGGCGAAAACGAGGAGTCGGCATGCTGCATTGAGTAAGTTAAAAGCTGATCCCCCGTGATGGGTTGCGCCAGGGTAAAAGGAATAATCAATCGAAAGCCCATGAAACAAGCCCATGAAGCAAGGGTTTTGCATGGATGGGTAGAAAAGGAGAAGACATTTTGCTGAATTATTTTTGCCTCGAGGAAGCACCACCTGGCAATGGGGATAATTAGCCTAGGAAATTCCTTGAAGAATGGCTTATTTTTGATAGGTTTTCGTTGTGTGTTGCCATGTGAAATTGGTTCAAGTGCCCCCTTTGAAACAATTATACATGTTAGCTGGAATGTACTAAACTTAGGAATAAGGGGCGGCAATTTTTTTTGAAAAGTTGGTTACTGTATTGAAGGTTTAAGATCGTTAAAGATATGTTCTGCCACTATTAATTGCTGCGCCATTGCTTCCAGTTATTTGCCATGCTTGCTTGATGCCTATTTATTGAAACGTTAACAGGTTGTCCTGTTTGTTCAGTAGGGTTGAGAGCTGTGCTAGTTGGTGAGATATCATTTTAACATCTGGTGTAGTAGCGCAACTTCGACGAGGACACAGAGGACAAGAAAAGCGAGTGTTGTGTTTTCTTGTACTCTGTGTCCCTGTTGAAGTTGTGCTCTTACACCATGTTAAAATGTTGTCCTGTTTGTGACAATATGTAGATTTAATTGTGTTGATAATGTTTAAACTAATGCAGGTAAAACTAGACTTTATACTATGCATAAATCACTTCCAGTGCTTTTAATTCTAACATAATCTTGAAGGTGTTCGCAGGTCTTAAATCTTGGATGACAACTAGGTATTATGTGTACAAAAAAAAATGCGAGTTTACTTTTGCATGCACTAACATGTCGGGAAACGTTTTCCGAAGCGGCTCGTAATACTTGCGAAGGAAATTATTTAAGTTTGGAAGTGTGTTTCAGTATTTGACTGCAAAGGCTAGCGGCTGGTTAGGCTGTGCTATGGGACATGTTCAGCTAGGGATGACTTCCTAATTTTTAAGCATCATTACGGATTTTGTTCAGAGTGAGAGTGTTGTGCAGGTGATTTCGCCAAATGTCCCCTTTAGCTTGCTTAAGTGGTGAGCATAGTGATCGGGGTCGCTACAGACGCTTCTTCAAATCTTTACCTGTCTTACGAATAATTCTTCTTTGCCGTGTCATATATGCTGGCCTGTGTAGTCTATGTATTATAGTGGGCTATTCATTGGCTTTATGTAGACCATAACCTTTCATTTCTCTGTAAAACCAAGAACTCCAAGACAGCCCCATTAAGATGCGCATCACAAGAATTCGCCGCTCAAGAATAAATTTGGCCATACATGATAGCAGCAAGAACAACATTGTAAACCAAACCAACATCTTTTTTTTTTCTTTTTGTCCGGTTCGACTAAGGGTGGAGTCCGCTTCTCCTGCACATCCTTCAACCTCAAAATTTCACTTGTCTCTGCCCTGTTTATTTTTCTTTTTTAATTGGCACTGCCTGCTATATGTTTATGGTGTGGGGAAAGGATTTGTATTTTTTTCATACCTAACATTAAAGAATGTTTCAATAAATACTGTCATATCTAGGAAGTTAATTTTGCTGAAAGGGTGGTACATGGTAAATTTACTACTAGGGTGAAACTTCTTACAATTGCCAATTAATGCGATTGACATGAATGCATGTGAGAAAGGAGGCTACTAGCAGAGATATTGAATCTATTCTTCAAAATGATTCTATTTTCAATATTGTCAGTGTTACCTCAAGACAACTTATCCATTGAAAGATAAAAAACAACAACATTTAAACCAAGAAATAGCATGTGTTGGTCTCTGTTTATGATAGAGTTGTAAAGAGCAAGTAGAATAAATGTCATGTTTCGCTGCTATTGAACCCATGTGGTTGAAACTGTGGAAGGAAACTCTGGAGGGATTCATAGGTCTCTGCTGCTGTAGTCTCGAGCAGTTTGGTTTCCTTCACTGCAGTAATGCGACATTGGTGAAATCATATTGTACAAACTCCGAACTCCCAACACCAGTTTGCTGTGCAGCTTTGCACTTGATTCACAAGCTTCTTGGGTGTATTTTACAAAGGCATTACCAGGATAGAAGAAGAAGCCGAAGCGGGCGAACGCTTCCACTACGGCTCCTGCTTTATTCAACGTTTTCGCGATGCCACTTTGCGATTTCAACGTTATATTAGTGCAACGACTTTCAGAAGACACAAGGACTCTGCCGACATGATTTGGGCGCAGTTAGTGCTTGCTTCTTGCATTTTATTTCACCTCCGTCATCGTTGCTCGCCCGCCGACATCTAGCCCTGACGAGTGTCTTCTTCGCTCTAACGTGGTGCGTGCTCGCTCGCGGGCCCCGTAGCTGCACTGTCTCGCTGAGCGATGGAGTACCAAGTGACAGGGGAAGACATCGACCCGAACGAAATCACGCCAGACCAAGGCTGGCAGACCGCCTCGTGTTGCCGAGCCCAAAATGAAGGCTCCAAACGTGTGCCGTCATACAGCGCTTCGAAACGCAACGAGTACAAGCCCCGCAGCAGAGAAAATGTGAAGAACAAAATTATTCGAGCAAGGCGAATGCGTCAACTACCAAAGAACGACATCCGCATTATCATTAGGCCCAGAGGGGGTCTTGACATCGCTAGGGTTGGCCCAACGACAATCGCTGAAGCTATTTCAACTTCGGCAGGTATCAGCCCATTGGAACAGCAAGCAGACGCGCTCTGCCCCAACATTAAACAGAATATCTTTGTAACAAGCACGCCGAAGAGAGAAAATGCTAATCGCTACGTGCGCGTTAAAGAAATCTGCATCGCTGACAAGACCTATGAAGTTAGTGCCTATGAAGCGGCACCACATTCTACATGCAAAGGCGTCATTCGAGGGATTCCAATGCAAGACAGTTCGGCGGACATTGATGCGAAAATTGTAAACGACCTCAATCCACTAGCTTTGGCTGCCAAGCGCATCGGAAGTACCACCGCAGTGATCGTGGCCTTCGAGGGACATCGCGTGCCCAATTTTGTGCGATACGGATCAGCGCTAGTTCAATGTACACTATACCATAGACCGATAGATATTTGCTACGCCTGCGGTCGGCTCGGCCATCGAGCGGACGTGTGCCCGAACCCTGGAGACGTTATCTGCAGAGGCTGCAGCGTGCTGAACCCCGAAAAAGCACACCACTGCACACCAATACGCAAGCTTTGTGTAGGAGCTCACCTCACTGCCGACAAGGAATGTAAAGAACGCTACAACACTCCATACGTGGTGCGCCTACGACGATGGGAGCGCGCACACTCGACGCGACACAACAGTCATGAAGCGATGAACGAGTTCAACGCAATCGCTGACGACGACCAAGCCTCGAAGCTTTCTACAGATGGTCGATCCGATGGCAGCCAATCCCGGTCCCGATTCCGGAGTCGTCCCAGGAACCGCACCACGCGTGTATCGAGGTCCCGGAGCCTCCCTCGGACCCATTGCCGCAGCGCGCGAAGTGGGACCCCAACCAGATCTGCATCGCGAGGCTACTCCAGGTCCCGTTCCGGTTCACGTCACGGTTCCCGTTCAGGTTCCCGGCCCGGGTCACGCTCCGGGTCACGCTCCGGCTCCCACTCTGGTTCTGGGCCTCACGCCGGTTCCAGGCCTCCCCCCAGTCTTACCGGGGTCTCGCGTCAACGATCGCCAAACCCATCGGCACCGCCGTCGCCAGGCAACGCCAACAAGAATAAGCGGGGAACTCTCACTTGGGCGGACGCCGTCCGGGGAAAGGAAACACTACATCACAGGTAGGGTTGGGTTCACTCCCAGAGCATGATACACACACCACATCTGAGATATTGATCTTAAAGCACGAAAATGCGATGATGAAAGAAACAATACGCAAACTCACATTCGCAATTGCCGAACTGAAAACTGACAGAAACGCACGCGCTGCTACGCCCAAAACCGACAACGACGACAATGCAGTCACCCCGTTGCAGCCGCAACCCGTAGGCGCCAGTAACCACGGCGGCGAGAGAGCACCCAAAAAACGCGCGGTAGCCCACGACCAGCCAGCTTTAAAGGCAGAGTTAGACGACATTAAGAGCACGCTATCGGCGATTAAGGAACGCCTTCGCTTTCTTGGCGAAAGCATGGCTCTCTTGAAGTCTACCCTCGCGGCACACGGTAATCGGTTGGGCCAAGTAGAGCAATATCTCGATCACATCGTCGCCCCTGCCGTTGCTACGGGTAAGCCGTTGTTGCAACGTACAGCCGTGCCCAGTCCACCACTTCACGCGGCCCTTATGCACCCGCCGGGTGCTCAGACCGACTCCTACATGCTTCAAGATGGCCAGGTCAATTGACGAGTTGCGAATCTGGCAATAGAACTGCAGGAGCTACGCCCACAAGAAAGCCTTCCTGCAGCAATACCTCCCTAGCCACGAAGCCAAACCTCACATCATGCTATTACAAGAGACTGTAGTCCACGTTTTTCGGATACCAGTGGTTGCCCGGCCCTTCGAGAGGACGCGGTACCGCCACCCTGGTCGCTAAGAAGATTACATGCACAGCGCACAGTCTCAATGTGCCCGAAATGGAACATGTTATGGTCGAAATTCTCCCTGGCAACATATCACAACAAAGCGTGTACATGCTCAATGTATACAGTAGTCCCAGCCACCATAGACAAAGATTCACACGCTTGTTCCAGAAAGCTGTCCGTCTCGCGGGGCCTAACCCGCTAGGGATTGCGGCCGATTTTAACGCCGCGCATAGCGCCTGGGGCTACACGTACGACACACCCAAAGGTAACGAGCTTTGGAAAAATGCGAATGACATGAGCCCTATTCTCATTACGGACAAGGCCTTCCCCACTCGCACCGGTACGTCCACGCAAAGAGACACTACACCGGATCTCTGCTTCGTCAAGAATATCGCCGACGCCCGCTGGTCCAACCTCGCGGTAGATCACGGTAGCGACCACTTCATATTGGCCGTACACCTCCCCACAGTAAGCAGGAAGACCAAGTCATACACGTGGGTCGACTGGGACCTCCTTCGTAAGACCCGCGCAGAACGACCTCCTCTCGATACCCCACCGAGCCTCTAGACGTGGACGGCCCAGCTCAAAGCTGATGTAAACAAGGCAACCAAAACTATCAGTACAGACCTTCCAACCGAAAAGATGGACAGTCGTCTCGCCCACCTACTTGAGGCCAAACAGTCTCTATTGGCCCGGTGGAAGGGCCAGCGCCTTAATCGGAGGTTACGCAAACGCATATCTCTGCTGAAAAAGACCATGCTGGATCATCGCCGCACCCTTTCAAAACAGCAGTGGGACGAAATTTGTAACTCGATTGATGGTCAGGTTCGTAATGGCAAAACGTGGAACTTACTCAAACACCTCCTCAATGAAACCAACCCCCGCACAAATCAGCGTCATTCGATCGTGAAGATACTTCATCAAGCTAAACGGACAGTGTCACCGGAAGATGTTGTCAAGAACCTCATGGAAAAATATCTCCCGCTTTTCATGGCCCCTGTGACCGCTCACCCCGATTACTCTGGCAGCGACAACACCAACTTAGACGCCGACTTTTCTATTGAAGATGTGCACCGAGCTCTCCATGAGCTCAATGGCCGCTCAGCCCCTGGCCCCGACGGCATCACCAACAAGCTCCTACGCAACCTGGACGATCCCTCCGTCCCCTACCTCACCGACACTATCAACGAAATATGTAAAAAGGGTGAGATACCCGATGCCTGAAAATTAGCTCACACGATTCTCATACCCAAACCGAGAAAGGCGCCCAGCCTAGATAACCTACGCCCCATATCTCTCATGTCGTGCGTGGGAAAAGTGGCTGAGCACGTCGTCCTCAACAGGGTTGGTCGATACCTCGAAGATAACGACTGCATCTCGCACCACATGATTGGCTTCCGACCAGAGTTATCCACTCAAGACGCCATGTTACTCCTAAAGCATCAAATTCTAGATGGCGGAAACACTCGGGATACTCGTGCAATACTCGGTCTTGATTTAGAAAAGGCCTTCGATACAATAACGCACTCGTCAATCTTGAAAGCGATCGCAGCCCTCGGCCTAGGTCATTGATTTTACTACTTTATCCGCTCTTTTCTCACTCGACGCAGAGCCGTCTTCCGCGTAGGAGACCTAGTGTCGGAAGAAGTGGAGCTCGGACAGTAGGGCACTCTTCAGGGATCCGTCCTCTCGCCCACGCTCTTCAACCTTGTGATGATCGGGCTTTCCGAACGACTTTCGAAAATTGACGGGCTAAATGACACTATCTATGCGGATGATGTAACCATATGGTGCTCCACAAGGTCGGATGGCTTCATTGAGTCCGACCTGCAAGAGGCTATCGACACCACCTAGTCCTACCTCGACCACACCGGTCTCAGGTGCTCACCCGCGAAGTTGGAGCTGTTGATATATTTGCCCAAACACCGGGGTGTCAAGCCCAATGGGTTGAAACCTCCGGCAGAACGCAATATCACCCTCCCCACCGTACTGTACCCAGGGTAGACACCATCAAGGTCCTCGGCATCATCATCGAGTCCCGCGGAACCAACACCCAAACGGTACACAAGCTCAGAACTAAGACTGAGAATGTCATACGGCTAGTACGTAGAGTAGCCAACAGGCACCATGGCCTGAAAGAAGACAACCTGCTGCGTCTCTTACATGCGTTTGTTTTGTGCCATTTTACCTACGTTGCTGCTATACACAAATAGCTACGTGCTTAGCGTGATCAACTCAATGCGCTTATTCGCAAGGTGGTCAAACGAGCCCTTGGTCTCCCTATCACCACTCCAACGTACAAACTGCTCGATCTTGGCGTACATAACACGCTAGAAGAGATCGCCGAAGCTCAGGAACACGTGCAATTGACCCGACTCACCACCACCAAGGCGGGCCGCCATATTCTGCGTGAGCTCGGCTTCTTCTCCTCGAAGGCCAAGGACTCCCCAGAGTTGACCCTCATTCCCCGTGAAATCCGCGACTTTATCACGATCGCTCCTATTCCACGAAATGTACACATCGAATACAACAGAGGCAGGTGCTTTGCGCGGGCGACCGCCATTCTTAAGCGCATACACATGGAAGCGGACATCTCGTTCGTGGACGCCGCTGCCTATCACAACAACCGAGTCTTCGCCGCGGTCGCGGTATCATCCGCGCAGCAGACTCTTAACTCTGCCACAATTCTCACCCAAAACCCTGAAGTAGCAGAGCAAATAGCTATAGCTATAGCTATGCTTGACAGGAGCCCCGCCGCGGTGGTCTAGTGGCTAAGGTACTCGGCTGCTGATCCGCAGGGCGCGGGTTCGAATCCCGGCTGCGGCGGCTGCATTTCCGATGGAGGCGGAAATGTTGTAGGCCCGTGTGCTCAGATTTGGGTGCACGTTAAAGAACCCCAGGTGGTCTAAATTTCCGGAGCCCTCCACTACGGCGTCTCTCATAATCATATAGTGGTTTTGGGACGTTAAACCCCACATATCAATCAATGCTTGACAGGAAACGGGAATTCATCTACAGCGACTCAAGGCTAGCCATCAAAGCCTTCGAACGCGGAGTCATCTTCGACCAGGCCCTACGTATCCTGCGCAAAGCAGACCCGAGTGCCCTGAAACACCATACTGTCATCTGGTTCCCCGCCCATCTCGGCTATGTGCCGGGTGACCTATCCAACCTCAACGAGATCGCCCATGATGCAGCGTGCGCACTTACCGACCGCACCGCCACAGGGCAACCCCATTTTGCTGGGTTGGATACCAATCGGGATGCACCAATTACGTACAATGAAATAACAAAGCACTTTTACCTGGAACGCTGCATTTTTCCACCCCCACATCCGAAACTTAACCGACCGCAGGCATTAACCCTACGCTTATTACAGACACACACGTACCCACACCTTGCCACGCTTCACGTTTATTATCCTCATGCATACCCCAGCGACACATGCCCATCATGTGGACCCACAGCGACACTGGCACACATGCTCTGGGAGTGTAGAACAACTCCTCCCGACTCTACCTCAAGCAAGTGGGAGAGGTCCCTCAGAAGCTCACTCCTCGCCGACCAGCAATGGCCCGTCCAGCAGGCCCACGAAGCGGCCGCCACGTACTCCTTGTCAGTCCCTACGTGGGAGACGCCCGCTACGCGCTAAGGGCCCTTACACGTGCTAGCCGCACAGCCGCTCCGCACACTCGCACCGCACAAATGGGCGAGAGCGGCCGTCTCTGTGACGTGAGGCAGAGCGGCTTTCAACTTTTGCAAGCCGCAAGCCGGCTCGCATGGCTCGCCTCTCATTGGCTACTGCGAAAAACGGCCTGGATGGCCGCCCCATCGGCTCGCTTGGCAAACATGGCGCTTGCTGAAGTGGGCGCTGCAGCGACATGGAAAAAGGAAAAGAACAGCTGATTTTATCGTTGTGACCATCGTTAGCACTGTGAGACTACAGGGGAGATATCGGTAGCCAGCCAGTGTTCAATTCCCCGTCAGCACGTGTGATCGACAGTAGAAACGAAGAAACGAGCACAGTGTAGAAAGTGTGTTTGCGGATGCGAGTGTCGTCGTTTCGTGTGTTTCCTGGGTTGTAGCGTCCATCTTTCAAGTGTAATTGCAAAGGACTTCGAAGATTTCTGTGATGTAATCATCCACCTTTCTAAAGCAGGATATGCGTTTAGTGCGAGCCGAAGTGAAAAGTTTGTAATCATAGCAACAAGTGTTAGCGTCGGGTGTGTTCTGTGTGTGCCGTTCGTCGCAGCAAATAGCATGCACTAATTTTGAATGCTTGCGTGTGCTAGCTTCTGCTACGATAAGGAAGGGCAAGTTTTATTGCCCGTCATTCGCAATGCGCAACGCCGTACGAGTGCTGTTGTGTGTAGCGCTGTGGTGAGGTTCTGTGGGCTGTGTCACATTTGAGCGATTCTGTCCGGTGTTGTGAAGTGTGTTCATGAAATATAAACAGTGAAATATTTACGAGTGTACAGCTCAGTTTCCGATTCATGTAGTTGCGTGCATGTGCCCTGAAGAGGAGCTTGCATACAACACTTTTTTGTGCATGTAGCCCCCCCCCCCCCCCCTTATTTAAGGTATGCTTTATGATCAATTGTCTATGAATGCGTGAAACAAGTTATTGTAGACCAAGTTTAAAGCAAGTGTAAGTATCGCAATAAATTGTCAGATGTTCAACAGCAGCTGCCAATACAGTATCAATAATTTTGTCAATATTGCAGGCAGTTATGCTACATTACTTGAACACCATGACAACTGATATAATATGCGATGGTTATCTGCTTGCATCAAGCATTTGAAGAATAGTTGAACAATATTTTCAATATTCTGCCGCAAATGCCCATTTCTGTCTTTTTAAACATGCATCTGTCATCATCAAGTGTGTAGCAAATATTTCAAGCATATGTCAAGTCAAGAAAACTTCAAACAACAAAAATGCCTATTATCGTTAGCTCAGTCTTGGATGTCTGTTCCTTCTAAATAGTGCACAGAAACTGAAAAACGTACGCCTTGTCTCCAAAGAAGGATGCCGTCTCTCAATCAGCTAAAATATTTTATCAATGAATTACATGAATACGATGATAATTCGTCATTCTTGTCGGTATTAGATATTTCTCAATTAGTACAAAGTAGCTGAAGGAACTTCTTGGCAATCCTGTACACTGATTACCTGTCGGTGGCAGTTGTTGAGGCTTTTTGGGTAAATGAAATCAGCATAATTTTCCAAGCAGGCTATAATGATTACATCCAGCTATATGTGCATGTTTTTGCCGGGGAGGTCTTGAGAGATTTCTGGAAAAGGCTGAAGCTATTCCACTCTGTGAAGGTGGGTGACCAGCCAAGCTGTGTCGCACAAGGATTTTGTTTGCTTACTTTTTATATTTATACATCTATTAGAATTTTTAAAATTTTAGCATATGCTTCTTTAAAGGAGTTCCACCTCAGTTTATGTGGCCTAGAGGTGCAACATGTGGGTTATGTATTTATGTAAGCATTTATTCCTTTGCTCTTTAATTTTTTCATTCACCTTTTTTCTGTCAAATTTTTTATCCACCAGTAGTTAGTGGTAATGTTTGCCCTATTTCTGTGCTGCATACCCACTAAGAGCTTTCTGTAGATTAGAAATGTGTTTGCAGAGTCGCAGTACAGCCATACTTATTACTTTCATGGTTGCACTGACGTCAGTCAATTTACCTAGCGCGTCAGCTGCGACTTAAACTCAATCTGGACGCATACAGTCCCTTAATTCAAAATTTGAATCTGGAGACAGTTGACGACCATAATTTTCCACAAGTTTCCACACCAAGCATGTCTAATTCATGGACTTTCTCGTGAAGAAGCGACGCTGTTGTACCGCATAATAACCGGCTGCGCATATACCCCAGCCTGGTCATTCAAGACTGGGAGATACGCTTCCCCGTTCTGTGCCTTCTGTGGTGACATCAGGGATATTGAACATTTCATTTGGCTTTGCCCACAGTTTAATGTGCAAAGGGCAGCGATGATCCGCCCTTTGCGGAAAGGCTGTCATAGGCACCGGACAGTTGATGACGTCATCTTTCCTGAAGAACCCGCGGCAACTAGGATGAACGTGCAACGAATTTTGTTAGCCTTCCTGCGAGACACTGGGCTGTCTGACACGTGGTGACATTTTCCAAATTCAGGAGATGCTCAGGCGGAACAATTGCCGGCCTTGCAGGCCAGGCCAACCCCGCCTGCTGCAACACCACCACCACCACAACCACCACCACCACAATTTTTCGTTCAATATGTAAGCTCGTGGAGTTGTGTGGACCTATACAGTAGAACCTCACTGATACATTCCCGCTTAGTACGATTTCCCAGCTGAATGATATCGGTGGTTTAACATTTCCAAAACCACGATATAGTTATGAAATACGCCGTAGTAGAGGGATCTGTAAATTTGGACCATCTGTGGTTCTTCAACGTGCACGCAAATCTGAGCACACGGGCCTGCAGCATTTTCACCTTCACCGAAAATGCAGCTGCCACAGCCCAGATTCGATCCGCCGACCTGCTGGTCAGCTGCCGAGTACCTTAGCCACTAGTCCACTGAGACAGGGCAATGATTTCCCGGCTGATACGCTCGCAGTCGTGAAAATAAATTAAACCAATTTAGATCATAAGTATTTTCAGATCCTGCACTTATTGTGCGCATTTTTTTCAGAAACGTATCAACGTTTTATTGTATATTGGTAGCATGCATCATCAATGTAAGACATGATTAAAAGATGTGAGACATGATTCCAACATCGCGGTATAGGTAACTTCGAGGCAGTCTAGTCACGTAGTGACTAACCTGTTTTGGCGAGACGACGTCGCTGGAATGTTGTTGTGTCTCTGTGTGCATGAATAACAAAGGAACCAGCACGTAATGAACTGATAGCACTGACGTAATAGCAGAGTTCGCATCCCACTGTGTCGGTACTGCAACATGGCTGTTTTAGGGCCAGCAGTGCAAGCCATTTATAGCCTTGCTATCAAGAACATTGAGAATACTAGAGTGTAGTGTGATAGCGTTAGCAGCACCCATTTGTATGCACACTATATTCACATTTACTGTACGTACTGTATTCACATTTACATATATACTGTATTCACATTTGCTTGCCATTCTTCATTTCTTTATGAACACGTGAACCATGCTGTGAAGGATGGAAAATTTGTGCACATTGTAGAATATTGGCCGTTGTAAACTTTCCCAAGGTGCCAATTGCGATTGTGACCGCAAAGTACCTACTATGTGTCTGTTAAGCAAATTATGCTCCTGCGTAGCTGTGAATGTTTTAAATTCTGTGGTAGTTGATCACGATGAATTATAGCTGGCCACTTTGTAATGGTTTGTCTTGCTATGACTTATATTAGTGGCTGATAAAACACTGTACTTTTGTTAAAAGGAACCTGGAACGGTTTTGGTGATTTTCTACAAACACATTGGGCTGGTAGATTAAGTCTCAAGGGTTATTTAGAGACCGATTTGAACGCTCTGCGTAAACTGTGTAATTTATTAGTACGCTTGAAAGCTCCCAATCCCTGGAAATCGGTGCAGATCGTTGCAACTCGGTCAAATGCATTTTAAACTGCCCATTCAAAGAGCAACATGCTTCTCCCAGAGCACGTCAGCAGCCACGTCAACATGGCTGCTTATCTGACTGGCTGTCATGGGCTGTAGAATGTGCAGAAGTAAGATCAACTGGTAGGGTGGCAACACCTATCAGAGCAGATATCAACCACTTACTTCGTGGTCTTTCTTTATGTTGCCAGACGGCGTGCGTGCCACCAGGCGCACTGCGTGATGGCCTCCGAGACTGCACGCAACCTGTCGGTGTGCCATCTCGGAGGTCTAGACTGGTAAAAGCTCAAAAAGGCGAGCACCCTCATGAGAGCTCTGCGATCGCCAGCGTGCCTCGTGAGTTGCGGCAGTCAGGCATAAGTGAGAAGGATGGCATGATATAATTATCTGTAGCGGCCTTGGTACACTGCGTGTCACTCAATTTATGGTGCGAATGGTGTCAAGATGCTCTAACCTAAACGCTGACAAAACTTCAAAAAAACGTTACAGGGTCTCTTCAATGAAAGTTCACCGAGTTGTATAAACGTTGAAGTAAAAGAATAGGTAGGGCTACATAGAGGCAGGAATGCATAATGGAGATTCAGGTAGGGGAGCGGCCTAAGTGCAAAGTCGGAGGGGCACACACTTGATACTTCATGAGCTCGAAAAGGAGGAGGAGGGGTAAATGAACAAAGAAGAGGGATCTGTAACTTTTGTAAGCGCTAAATGCACGTACGTGACACGAGTGAAGGACACAGGACAAGCGGTTGGCTCGTCTTACATACGTGAATTTAGTGCTTACAAATGTTATGGATCGATACCAACTACCCTGAAGACAGTGCCTTCTCAGAGAAGGAGGAAGTGGAGAATACCAAAGAAGCATGTGGCTTGCGTAGGATGCTGCAAACGATGTTTTGTGTCATCTGTACATAGGCGTACCAGTCGTGGAGAACAAGGGGGGCGCGAGCCCCCCCTCCCCCCTTTCGACAGTGCTTACTGTTGGCTGAATGCCGGGGAAAGCAACAATGGAGGCGAAGTTTGCCTTCACCACAGTATTCACTGAATTATGTTAATACGAGGGAATATTACAATATAGTGAAATTTCTCCAATATTGTAGTTGTGGCGATTTTCCTTGTAGGCTCTTGCGGTGCGAGCCGCCTAAGCGGCGCTTTGGTGCCTTGTGGTGCAGCATTGCAGAGCAGGCCAGCGCTGAACAGGGGCCCAATAACATTGTGTAACTTGTCCACGTTTTCGTTCTGCTGCGACTGGCTGATGCAGTCACGGATGCGAACGAGCAAATTTTTTTTGGACTGGTCAAATGATCTGCTGCTTCAGGAAAATTATTTTCTTTGATCGAAAATAGATATCAATGCTGCTTTGACGAAGCTGCTGTGAGCTGATTTATGTTACACATTTTTTTTTAATTTTCTAGTGTTATCTGGAAGCGCCAAAAAGGGGTCTCCGCTTCAGTCTCCGATAAACCTGACCAGTCTTGCTTATGGTAACTTGGAGCAATGGTGGCAGCTTGCAAAGTGGCGACGAACAAAGCAGCGGACTCCAGCACAATGGGAATCTCAGCTTTGAAGCTTGTCCTCTTCCTTGAGCCACCAGACCAAGGAGAAGGTGAAAGAGCATGGTTTTTAGCTATGGAGGCTTAATTGAGTGTCAGGCTAGTAGGTTTTCATTCAACTCGAATGGTCTTTTGCAGCTCAAAATACAACTTGGGCAGCAAAGAAGCACACACGTGCAGCATTGTTGATTTCTCTCTCTTCCTTTCTCTCAGCAAGGACGAGCTCACAGAGATGTGTGCTCGCACAAACTACTAAACGCCTTTATGCTGCAAGTTGAAATATTTTATTACGCTCATGTTATTTCATTTTGGAAGCTGCAATAAGTAACCGTTGATAATGTGACCGGCAGCTACTTTATTTGAATATTATTTGAATGAATATGCTCTCTGACTACCCCAAAAGGTATTACACTCACGCCGAACCTTAACTGGGAACCACACATCTTGGCCATGTGTCAGAAAGCGGAAAGGAAGTTATCTTTCTTGAGAAGAAAACTGCGCAATGCACCACCACATATTTAAATAAATGCCTACAAAACACTAATTAGACCATGTTTAGAGTACGCCGATCTCATCTGGAGTCCACATCAAAAGTACCTGATTAGTAAAATTGAACGAATACAAAAATTGGCAGTAAGGTTCGTATATTCAGAATTCGCGAGGCAGTCCAGCACCGCAGATTTACTCGCAAGGGCAAACTTAAAACAACTTTTTCAACGCAGAATAATGTCACGATTAAAATTCCTTTACCAATTATATCATGGTCATTTCCACATATCACGCTCTCATTATCTGCAAGATCCGCCTAAACAATCATCCCGACTAAATCATTCTAAAACAATACGCCAACCTTTAAGTCGTGTAAACGCTCACAAACATTCACTTTTTCCGTCAGCTATCTCCCTCTGGAACAGCCTACCCAACGACATTGTTTGTTGTAGTACGATTGACTCTTTCATCAACCGCATACAGTGTATTGAATTTGCACCATGATTCTTTTTTTTTTTTTTTTCTCTGGCAATGTATGTATTTCGATGTATCTGTGTACCCACTCCTGCTTGGGCCGTGAAGGGCCTGCAGTATATTCAAATAAAAAAAAATTAGGTATTGTTCAGTGCGTGAGTGCCCTGTTTAATGTGCATGCGCTGTAATGACCACCACAAAATTTCACATTCCTGATGTAAGAGGCAGGCGATTTTATGGCACACAGACAATTTTAAATGACAAAGAACCAATGGCAAACTCTTACTTTTTTGTGGTCGTTTATAAGTGGTCCCTATACGGTGTGTGTGTGTGTGTGTGTGTGTGTGTGTGTGTGTGTGTGTGTGCGCGTGTGTGCGTGTGCGTGTGTGTGTGTGTGCGTGTGTGTGTGTGTGTGTGTGTGTGTGTGTGTGTGTGTGTGTGTGTGTGTGTGTGTGTGTTTAGGTTTGCCCCCACCCCCACTCGCGAAAGAGTCGGTACGCCCCTGCATTTGTGGATCTTTTTTGTAACATGCATCCCTTCCTGAAGTCAATCCTTCAACCAACTGTGAAATCCTGGAGCCTCTATGGAGGCTGTATGGTTCTTCGAGGTCCGGCAGAAATTCCAGTCTGCTTTGGTCTCTGGCTCACTGACTTCAATGTGTTTGTCTGAGGAAGGGCTTGTCCTGTTGAGTACTCGATTCCTTCTCAGGATGCTGTCTTCCAACTGAACTTCATATGACCTGTCATAAGTTCTCCTAATTATTGTCTTTGACTCATGCTACTGTTTTCTTTGGTTGAACGGGGACATCCACAGACCCTTTCTAATACTTGGTGAATGCCTTGCTCGTCTGTGATGGTAGCTCGTGCTTTTCAGCCTCTTCTACATTCTTATTTCACTCATATCGACTGTTTCTGATTGCAGTAACTGTGAAGCTAGTGGCACACTCATTTTAGTGTGGTAACTCATTGACACCTGTGCTGCAGTAACATTCTTTTCTTGAAGTGATCTGTTTTGTTAATAAGCAAATGCCATTTGTGGGTCTGATTTGTTAATGCTAGTCGAACCCAAGCTTCAGCAACAATAATACACATAGATTGAGGTTGAGGCAGAGGCTTGCACTTGTCGAGCTTGGGGCACTGGGTCTGGGTATCTGCTTTGCGCACGATACGACAAGGTTGTGACTTGGCTGTACCGGAATGACCTCACACTGTTTCGACACCTGGCACAGACCAACTGCAGGAATCTACGTTTTTTTTTCACTAAACAGTATTTTCTGTATTCTTCACGTTTGCTTATCAACATACTTGTACAGTTGCACGATATACGAAAGTTGCCGTGCGACTGTTGACTTGCCTAACATCCCAGAAGCCTAGTGGAATAAACAATGCAAATCAAGATTGTACATTCTTCTCTCCCTCGTTGCCTGTTGCATGCTACAACAATCACCCTTAAGGCGAAATGTACACATTTAATTTCTATGTTTTGAGCCCCTCCTTCGTCGCAATCCAAATGTATTCTTTTTTAATTGAAATAGAAAATAAACGGAGGAGTTTTTCTCACCGTGTCACCGTGAAAGGGGTTCCTGGGCTGACGTTCGGCAATGCGGTCTTGTGCATGAGATCCGAAGTTCAAGCAAGATTAGAAATTAAGCAACGTGGAATAGGTAGGCTTGCTTTAGGAGCTCACGGGAATACACCAAATCAGGGAGTACAAGGTGATATGAGATAGACATCAATTGAAGGCAGGGAAGCTAGCAGCAAGATAAAATTTGAGAAGCGATTGAGAGAAATGGGGGAGGAGCGTTGGGCTAGGAAGGTTTTCAGCTACTTGTACATGAAGAATGTCGATACAAAATGAAGGAAGTGAACCAAGAACTTGACTGGTAAATACTTCGAAAACAGCAGGTGGCCAAACCAAAAAGAACTATCGGTTAAAAAGAAAGTGAAGGAAACGAAGACTGACTTGTGGAGAATTGGCATAATTAAGAAGTCTGCACTAGAGATCTATCGAACTTTTAAGCAGGAAATTGCCAAGAAAAGGATCTATGATAATACTCGGGGTGGTTCTCTACTGTTTGAGGCCAGGACGGCAGTATTGCGAACCAAGACATATCGGGCCAAATACGAAGGGGTAGACATGGTATACAGTGCATGTGGAGAGGAGGAGGAAACTGCCGAACACTTGATAATGTTCTATAAAGGGCTTCACCCTATAGTTCAGGATGATGGCGCAGAGTTTTTCAAAGCACTGGGGTTTAGGAACAGAGAGGGAAAAATAGACTTTAAGTTGGTAGAATTAACTAGAAGAAGGTTATCTAATTGGTGGCTAAAGTCAAGGCACGGGTGAAAATTAAACCCTTCACCGCAAAGTACCAGTCCTCAACTCCACTTTTTGAAGAAAAAAAAAGATAAAACTAATGGTTAGTTCACTAAGTATTACGGCTAGGTGGCGTTAGCCGCCGCCCGATCTAAAGGGTACAGCCACATCCACCCATCCATCCATGGAACGGTGCTGGAAAGTAGTGTCGCGTCCGGGATCCCATTGGCACGGGCCGCTGTCCTCGCTCGTCTCACGAGGGCCTCTTGGGTCTTTGGATCTGAGCTGGACAGAGCTGCCTTCCACCCTACAGTGTTGTGCTGCGCTCTGGGTTGTAGAGGTGGATTGTGTGGGTATTCCCATACCATGTGGTACAGGGTGGCTGTTTTGGTGACGCAGAACCTCCACTGTGCACCGAGAAAGTAATAGCGTATGCTAACGCATTACATATGAGTGCAAAGCTTAGTTGCACTCTTATAATAAATTAATTAAGAACAAGCCATCACTGAGCTCGCAATGGGCTCGCACTTGCATGAACAAGCGCAATGAGCTCGCGACGGCCGGCGCCCGCCATGCTAGGCCTATCTGTTGGAGTCGTGAATAATCAGCTGTTGCTGCTGTTGCGACGTGCTTGTCGTCCATGAAGGCGATTTATTAATTATTTTTATGGAATGAAGCGTGGCTGTGCATTGTTGTTTGTTTTGAGCTTCATTACGAAGATACGAAGTCTGACCGTGCATGTCGAGACGCCGCATGGGGGCGGAGCCTGCCGCTAATAGCTTCTTCGCCCGTGTGTGTCCCGAAACGTCGCATGTGGCAATCCACACCATGCGACGCCACATCGCACGGAAAATCGCACGGAAATCGCACGGAAATCGCACGGATAGACTTGAAGTAGTTTTGGGACGTCATACTGTCTAAAAGATGATATTTACAGTGCACATTCGTACAGAGACACGCTTTATTCAGCTTCACCAACTGTAAACCTTCGGCGCAAGACTAGCACCCAGATTTTTTTTTAGTGTGTGTGTGGGGGGGGGGGGGGGTGCAGCAGAACGACTAATTTTGGCGACTAGTGGTCGCTGTGAATGCGTGTAAATATTTTAGTATACACCAAAAGTTCAATTACGAAAAAGTTTCGTGGTGAAGGGGTTCGGGTTCCCTTCCTCTCCCCTTTCTACTACCGGCCTTTTAGTGTGCATTTGAAACAGTGTTTTTTATTAATCTCCCAGCTTTCCCACAAAACACAAGAAAAGCTAAAAAACTTCTAGTAAATGTTCTAAAAGGACAGTCCAAAAGTATATAAGAAGTCTTGTTGAGATGTCATTTAAACTTAAGCAGCTTGAAAACCTCCTGTAGCTGTGCTAACGCCACGTTAATATACGGCTTGAAAACTTCTAGCAAGAAGTCTAAAAACGTCTTTCTATATTTTTAAGGAACCTTTGTGAACGTTTATTATACTTATCAGAAGCCTGGTAAACTTCTTGCCAAATACTAAAAAGACTTTTGCTAGATATTTTAACACCTATTTTGTACATTTATTTTTCATGCAAACCAGCTTGTTGAGCGTTTCCCGTGGTTGATTTGCTGCACCATGTCAGTCTTTTACAATTGTTGCATTTAGCTGTTCACTGTCGAGAGTGACAAGTAGGAACAGCAACATATTTTGGTATCAAATTATTGCTGGCACTATTGTAATCAGCAAAATTGGTGTCATAATTGTTGAAAGAACTAATTAGTGACTGCCGCGTATCAATACGATAATTTGTTTTGCTTGGAGACAAAACGGGCTTTTAAACGTCAACTCATTATTGTTTCTGGTGTTGCCTGGAATGCATCATACTGCACATCCAAAAGTAAATGCAATATTTCAACAAATCTTGTTGCATACTTGTAAACTTTATTATACATAACAATGACTGCACACTTTGTCCCAAAACTTCCATGCTTTATAGTAAATATAATTATACAAAGCGATTGAGGGGCTGACCAGAAGCTTGGTCCAGGAACCTGCACACATACAAAAGGCACAAACTGTTCTCTTCGAGCAGACTTCTATCAGTGCAATGAAATTTAGAAGGCTAGCTTAGCAAACACATTGGCCCAGTAGCAAATGTATAAAGGTAGAAAATTTGTTACAGGCAAAAAGCAGCAGTCTAACAATTTATTTTTTTCTCCCTCAGTGTGCCTAAATTTAGGTATGTTAGAACCAAGAGTAGTTGAAATTCATGAGTTTCACCACAAATCTGTGTTTAACAATCCAATTCTGACTTTCGCAACGCCCAGAATTCTAATGCCATCCCAAAATGCTCGCACAAAAGACACAGTGAGGTAAAAAACGTTACAGTATTCCAGAATGCCTACTGTCAGTCATGATTAACAATGTTAAACATGGTTAGGTATCACTAATATATCACAAATTGTTAGGAATTGGCAAAGTTAGGTATGATTAAGTATGACAATAGAAAATCACTCGATTGCACTTACGGCAATAAATTCGAGAAAAAATTGAAATAAGGTCCCAAAAACATTAAAATAAAATATTCAGTCAATATTACAGTGAAAATAAAACCATTCATCTGCTACAGCCTTACTGCAATGCAAAAAGTTCGACTTTAGTTGACTAACTGCAGATTACACATAAATTAAACATGACATAAAACCTTATAAAGCAGCACTGACACATTCAGAGACTTGCTTTGTGCTTGTAATAAAATTCAGCCCTAATAACAGAAAACTGCCTTTGCAGATAAGTCATGTGTCTAGGGGAACACAAAGTAAGGCAATAATACTGTCAGCTGCCCAATCAACTAAGAATACCGAAATTTTGGTGCCTACAATAAGTGGGTATGTTTGCATAGAAGAGTTTGTGGCAGTCATGTTTTCTACACACTCCTACTTGGAAAAATTCTTCGAGCATGTCTATGCTCTGAGATATTTCACTCGGAAGTTTATTGTGCTTTTCGTGATTGCGCATGAAAGGCAGCGAGGATTACCAAAACGTTACTTCCTGGTGAGACAAGCAGTCAGTGCTTGCGATTCTAGCCGGTAGTAAAAAGGTAACCAGTATAATGCTTGTCTATGGCTTCGATCCATGATAAGATTATACGCGGCACCTCAGGGAGTACTAGCTGTGTGCTAGTGCTCACTGTCTTGCATGCATAATGATACAAGCCCCAACTATATTTTCCAGCGGGATATCTGAGCACAGGCATGCCAGAATTCTTTGGATCTATGTAGAAATGTGACTGGCTCAAATTTTTATTACGTGCATGGCTGCCTGCTGCAGTCACTAATAAGTTCATTATTGAATCGTATTCAAGGGCACGGCTGACATTGATAATTATTGTTGCACATTGTGTTCCCCTGAACATTTAGCTATCTGCAAAGGTGGCTTTTACACACACAACTTACATCGCTGACTTTTTAAAGAAAAACAAAAAGCTTAACATTGAACATCCTGAACATGCGAGCTACTTGAATACAGCCACCAGGTGGCTCAGGGAAGTTCCCTTTCCATAGAAAACAGAAGCCATGCGTGGATGCTGTACATTCAGTTACCAACTTTTCCACGAGCCACCATTGACGACAGGCTTGTCCGGAATTCTTCCACCCTTAGTTCGTACGAGGTGCATGCATAGGCTGTGATGGAAACACTAAGAAAACAATTTAATGACATGAACGACATGTGTCTCTCGAAAAAACTGAATTTCTCAGTATATTTAAAATGATTTGGAACAATGTGTCTTAACACAAGCAGGATGTACACAAACTACACAAATTACAAGCAAAACTTTCTTGATGTTTTGGCGAACACAGTTGCAACCTTATGAAAGAAAATATAATTTCCACATCGAAGATGTGTCAAAACCATGTTTGAATTGCGCTCGCGCATAGTGTGTTAAAAGCAAATTCAATGACAAATCAACACATGCATAATGATAGGCACTTTCATCAAGTATCCATTGCAGGACACCTATGTTATTGAACATGAATTTGATTTCAATTACAACTAATGTAGCTTTTTAAGGCTGCTCACACTGAGACAATTGTACCTATAATGTCATAAATTGGTGTCAATAAAATACTATTGTTTGCTGCCGAATTATGGTCATCAGTTTCAATGATTCTGGTTGGCTAAAATGGCAGTACCCCTCACTCAAGCACCACAGGCTGTCAATGTAAAAAAAAATATATGAGGCACCCACCTTGAACCACACTTGAAAAATTGAATTGCTGCACAAACTTCAAGGAAAACAAGGGAGACAGGAAAGAGCGCAGTCTACCAACTGTTTATTGTCGTTTCTTGAAGCCAATATATACGCATGCTACGCTGCGCTTCCACGATGTGCACAAAACCAAAGATGCCGCAAACAAAGCCGACCCAAAACAAATCAAATCAAAATTGACTGCCACCACAATGACAAAAGTGAAAAATGGCATAATACAAAAGTGACACCCACCACAGTTTAAACTGCGTATTCCCAGGGTGTGCGCTCATCTTTTTTAAAATTTATCTTTTATTATTTATTGCCCCAAGCATCAACAAAGGCATGAAAAAATGAAAACGTACTCTAGAGACTTTTGTTTAAAAAACACTAAAAAACACTGAAAATAGCGCTTAGCACCGAATAAAACAATAAAATAACAATTTTATATTCACTCCAAAAAGCCCCAATTGAGCAACTCGAAGAAGCAGTACGCCGAGAGAGTCAAAAACTATAATAACATAAAACTTTACAAAACATTACGTAGCGTCACATGGGAAATAAAACAAGAACACTGATGAACAAAACAAAAGAAGAGAAAGGGAAGAGAACACAATGCAAGGCGTTAGCCCCAACATTACACATGACCATGTAGGAAGACCTTTTCCCTGTCCGAAAGTGAAATCGAAGGCATGTTTATGCACTTGTCATTATATTGCCTGATAAAGTACGCTTCGATAATCTCCCTTTCGATATTTTCACGGGCCTTAGCCATGACTGACGCATTCTCAAACCGGGGGGTGCAACCACATGTCCTACAATGGAAATCTTAATGACCACCATTTTTTTTTCCTTTTACGGCCAGACTGTGCTCACGCAAGCGTTCGTTGAGGCAACGCCCCGACTGCCCTATGCCCACCTTCCCACACGACAAAGGGATCAGATATACAACAGCAAATACACACCTAATAAACACGTTCGCATGCTTTTTTTTTGTGCATTTTGCCTTCTTCTGTTTAGTCGTTAACGAACAGATCTGACCTAACTTTGTAGGCACTGAAAACAGCACATCAACACCGTACCTATTAGCCACCTTTTTTACATTGTGGGAAACACTATGTAAGTAAGGCATAACATGTACAGCAATGCAATTTTTCAAGTATGAACCAACTAGTCTGCAGAAAAGTATTGCTTGAACCACACTCATCGCAATAAAGCATACAAGCTTCTGCAACAATCTCCGGGAACCAGAATCTTGGAAGCTATTGACCGCGATTTAGCAATAAGATCTGATGAAACTGATTTTCGAATTTGTATAATTCCTTCAGTGCCCATAGCTTGAAAACTTGCAGTATATATTTATTATTCTCAAATAAATAAGGTGTCCAATTTTACATTTTAACAGCAAAACGTGCACGACTTATGCATGCTTACCATGATTTATAACATTATCGCGAGTTTTGAGTGACAAATAAAATATTGATTCTGCACATACCACAGATTCCATCAACATCTGTAGCGCATGCCTAGAAAGTTTACCTTATCCAATATACTGTTAAGCTTGTCATTAATCAGAAAATTTCATAGGAGGTTGTGCTATAAACTATTCTTAATTTTCATACACATAAAAGTGTTTATCACAGTTTCTGCACCAAGGTTGGGCGAGGTGAATGAAATATTTATTAAAGCAAACCAAAATACAAGCATAGTGGAAACAAGCAGAGCAAAATCCATGGTGCTCGAACGCGTGGACTTATGACTGTATTAGTGCTCGCACAGTAAGGTACAGCAATTTGGCCACATTTAGCCATGATATATCAGTTCTAAAATACAGTTCAGGATAAACGAATTGCTTAAAATGCACGGATTCAGGCCGCGTGAGGCAACCTATGTTGCTGGTGTATACCGAAAGTTAGAATTTTACCAAAGGAGCTGCATGAACACTTAAGTGTAGGTGCAACCTTTGCGAGCCCTACCTAAGACGATGCAACACGCTGCACACGAACACGCCTCAACTCGAGTATTACGGTAGTTTATAAACACGCATGCTGGCGCGGATGCACACACCAGCATACATTCGGCAACTCGCAAGAAAAAAATTGAGAGACGCCAAACAGAACCTTGCCAACACTTTTATAATAGTAGTCATAACGTATAAATACTGTAGCTGTATAAAATGGAACGTACAGCAGATCAAACTGCCCCAGGCACGTTCACTTCAATAGCGCACAATATCAAAAGGCATCAACGCCTACAGCTAAGAAACGCCCCAGAATTAATAAACAAAAAGAGTGGTCGCTCGCGAGCAGGGCCCCCCTCCAACACCACTGCACACAGAGGCGGACAGCCGCCACAACTCTGCTCGAATCTGCCGCCGAATTCCCGCTACGGGTGTTTGCTTCACACTCCATTCAAAAGAGAAAAAAAAACTTGTCTGCACTTAGCTTCGCACAACTTTGTCTTTACACTGCTGAAGTATTAGAGAAAAGCTGGGTCCCCACGAAAAACAAAAGTTCACTTATCATGCACATCGTAGGAAAAACGTGGTGAACGCAGTGATAACAAAGCGCCGTTAGCAGCAGTGTGGTACATACCTGGCGAGTGCTCCACGATACGAAGCCACACGTCTTCGCTTGAGTATAGCGCATCTTCGTAATCAGCAGCACTGACAGAACACAAAAGACGAACAAAAAGCGCAACCACTCTTTTAAAACACGAAAGAAATCGACTCAAACCCGCTTCTTCGAGAGGCGACTGAGCGGCCGGTAAACACGCCCAGACAAGTAAAAATTGTTCTAGCCGCGCAGGCGCACACCGCACTTCCGCATCTTAATTTCCTAATGCTGACTAGAGAGCTCAATTATTGCCGTTAAATATGTAAAAAATATGTAAAAATATATACTAGCTAAATATGTAAAGCGAATATTATTTTGATTAAAAAAGACAGATACATAAAAAACCCCGAGACCTAGTCCGCGAATTCTAGAAAAGTTCTAGAAAATAACTTTTAGCAAACGTTTTGAAAAAGACTTGTAAAGAACGTTATCTTGACGTCTTCTAAAGAACTTCCTTTGAAAAACGTTTATTCAACGTCAAATATTATACCTAGATGTCCGCATACCTTTCTAGTAGTTTCGAGAAGTGTATACGACGTTTCGTGTTTCTTGGGTTTCTGAGTGCAGCTAACTTCCAAGTAATCGGCCCAGTTATTCCGTATATTGTAGACGCCTAACCAACGAAGAAAGAGTTAGGACAGAAGAAATCAGTATAAGATATGCCCTTTCTGAATTATTTTCGATCTCTCACAAGGGCTTTTATTGAGCTCAAATTCTGCAGATTGGCATGTCATATTTCAAGGGCTATGGCATCATGTGCTAGACATGAATGATGGGCAGGTACGAAGAAATCTGCATCAAGAACGTGAGACGGAAGAGCGACTCCTGCAGTACTATTCGACTGCAGCACCACCGCTTCGGGTAATGCGGAAGGGATCAGGTGGAGAGGCGCGGTCACGCCCATCAACACTTCTAGTACACTCTAGCGCACCGGCTGGGCATGCCCTCTCCTATCTTTCCTTCCTCCGTGCTCTCGAGTTAGGTATTTCACTCTAAGGGAAGTACAGGCTTCGGATCTGCTTCGAATGGATTATGTTCTTGAAATTCACGATGCTTGTTTGCTGAGTGTAAAGCAAAGCGATATAAAGGTATGTTTAATTGAAACTTGCTTCATTTTTGTACGCAAACCTTATTGCAAAAAGTTTTCGTGACTAGGCGGTAGGAGTGAAACCAGAGCTGCTATTATGGACACTCTCTAATTCCGCCATGTTGTTAAATTTCATAGTGGCGGCTATTTAAGCCAATCAGAGAGGTCGTAGCAGCTCACTTGGCCAATTAGCATCGATCAAAGGTGGAATATGACTACATGACGGAATTCGATAATGTCCAGAATAGCTTAGAGTTTCCTAAATTTAACTAGAGGGGACTCTGTCGCTGCGATAGTTCAGCAACCATGGGAATGATGGGTAGTCACGGAGGAAGGAAATATAGGAGAGGCCCTGACGTCACTCCTTGTGAAGGCGCAATGAAACCGGAAGTCAGCCATATTGACTGGGCAAATTCTCCTCTCTTGTTTACATCCGAATGTAAAGCAGAATGCACGACTCTCTCTCCGGGTCGGAAAGCACGTGAGCTGCGCAGTGCGCGTGTCATGACGATCCGAAACGAATGGAACGAGGCTCAACACTCTGGGCCAGCGCGACACCTTCGGCGAAATCGTTTCGTCCGAGTATTAACAGCGAGTGACAGCTCACCGACAATGAAGCAAGTACAAGAGAACGTGCGCTACACTCTAAAAAAATATCGAGTAAAAATGGTGTCTTTTTGTCCCACAACAATAATCGTCATCAGGCTTGCGGGCGTTTCCTTTATTCAAAACTCGGCGCTGGCCAGTTTCCTATCGAGAATGCAATGTAACCCTGATAATGGGCATGTCGATCGTGACCGGAATGTACCGGGCGCGGGGCAATAGCACAAGGATGGAACGCAATATAGATTATGATTATTGTTGTGGGACAAAAAGACACCCTTTTTAGTCGCTCTTTTTTAGAGTGTAGATGTACTGACAACGGCGAGTGTTTTCACGTCGTTAATTCAGCAACTGTACAGACAGCACGATCGGTCGTGCGCCTTCTACGGTTGCATTCCGCCACGCGGCTGACGCAGCGTCCGGCCACTGTGTCCGCGTTTCGCGTGAAACTCACCAGCGTCAGCATTCTGCGACCGTGGTGACTTTGAGCATGGTGCAAGTGACACTTGAACGTGGTTGCTGTTACGTTGAGATTACATGCAATGCTGGGGGAGAGTGTACGAAGCGGAACAGAAAAGGTGTTTTAATACGCACGTGCAAGTCGTTACTGTACACACACAAGACAAAACTGCGTATGTGCACATGGTCCTCGTTGCGTCTTGCTGGGCTCAATAGCGTCGTCCGTTGTCACAAGCAGGAGCACTGCCCAACCGTCACTGACCTGCAAGGCGTTCGTCATCGTTGCGCTTCATCATGGTGCCCAACGCAATTCGCTGAACATTAATTGCTTCATCCGCATCATCCGCCGCATGACACATGGATATGCACTCATACTACGCACTGTTGAAACCCAGTGATGGACAAAAAGATTTGTAAACGTTGCTAGGGGTACAGTAATTGACAGGAGAACACTGCGTAACCAATAAAGCGGCGCAGAGCACGGATATTGTCCGCCCCCGCTCAGCACGAGACTTGGTAGGTGTTCTGTGTGGCCGCTCGCTGCAAGACCAGCTCCGTTGCGAAACACGTAACCATAACAACGCCGCAATTGTGCCCAGTGAATATGGGCGCCATGATGTCATTTCCTCCACACTTTTCACGTAGTGCGCCGGCTCGGCATGCCCTCTCCAAAATTTCCTTTCTCCGTGTGGGTAGTACACACATTTGCCTAGTCTTCATACTTGCGGGTGGCGAGTAGTACTTGTGGCTTCGTTTATTGCTGTGTTTCGGTTTTTTTTTGAAAGAAAGATTCATCTCTTTTCAACTTCATGGCCCGATTTGGAAAGGTAAGTCTAAAATATTCAGGTGGTGAAGCGCGATCACTGAACATTCGCTGATTTTTTTTCGTTTCGTGAGAAAACAGCTTCAAGCCACACGAACACACACGTACGGAGCCAAAAGCAGGTCAGAAGTACGAAGATTAGACAAATGTGTGTACTATCCATCATTCCCATGCTCACTGAAGCGCCGTGCATCGCAGCTCCCATAGACACTTGCGCCAGAGTTTTCTTTAGTGTATATTAGGAAGCTCTATGCAGAATAGCACCCCCTGGACAAATTTAATCACCAGGGTATGCATTGTTCTACCGTTGCATTTCATATTTTGCATCAAGATGAATGAATTATTCTTTACGACATTTAAAAAAACATTCTTGTTTTACCCTCAAAAGTACGCAGTATCTATTTATGGAAATAACAGCACAGTAATAAGTGAGAAACATTTAACGTTTCGTCTGCTACAATGTCAGGTGCGTCTGTTCAAGTGGACTGCCCCCAACGCACCTCTCGTTTTGTTGTGAAGTCGAGTCATAAGAGCGTGGTGGTACGTCTATTTCGCGCCGCCGTCGTTTTGCAGTTGATTTCATTGTGTTTTGGCAAGACGCCCTAAAAACAAACGTGAACTCGATGTAATATCTTGCACTGGCATGGGACGCTACATCTATGCGCAGCGGTGAGTGGACGACGCTTCGATTAAACGGTCAAACACGACTTATACAGCTCCAGCGTTGCAGTAAATTGAGAGGCCTCGCAGTTTTCAGCTTCTTTGAACAACAAAGGCGCAGCTTCAGTCCTTTGCACCCACCGCACAACCCACTCTAAGCGAAGAACGAAACTGAAACTGTAGAAAAAGATCCGTAGACAGTTCGCGCTGGCTAATACGATCTAGTCCGAAGCCTGTACTTCTCATAATTCCCATAAGGGTACACGATTGCAGTGCCAGATTCCTCTCTAGGTAACATTGTATGAAACTCCATGTTCCCGACATGGCCTCTGAGCTTGCGGGCGCGCGGCGTGGTTCCTCCGGCCGTCCTGATCACCGCGCTCCCCAGCAAAACCACTGAGTATCGCCTCACGCGCCCAGCTACCATGAGGGAGCGCGTTTAATGTGGGTTCCTCTAGCGGTGGTGACCACGGCAGAAAGCAGAGGGCGCGGGACTTCAGCGTGCCAGGACATCAGCGGACTTCAGCGTGACTGCGAAGTACAAATCCTCAAACTCACTTTTTAAGGAAAAAAAATAAATATAGTTTTGGGTTCATTAAGTATTACGGCTTGGGGGCGCTAGCCACCTCCCGATCTAAAGGGTACAGCCATATCCATCCATCCATCCATCCATCCAGGGCCGTACCCAGGAATTTTTTTTTGGAAGGGGGGGGGGGGGTTGCGTGTAGAACGGCTGCCATTTTTTTAAGATTTATACTGGCTTATATTCGTGAGTAAAACAAGTACATCGCTTACTTGTAATAATTCGATGGTACTTTTCAATTATTTGTACGAAAATAAAGAAATTGGTATGTCAACCTCAAATTCTGGTTAAAGCAAGAAATAAGTTTGGACAATAGCACCACCAAAGCCGGGGACACCGCGACCAACGGCTCCTGATGAAGTAACACAATGTAACGGCGGTACAAAAACGGTATGTATGTGTTACAAGCTGCCACTCTAGCGTCGCCAGCGCGAAGTCGGCGACGGGAATGGCAGCAGGTTAGGTCGTTCCGTACGTAAGCAGAGACAGTGAAGAGATCAGAGACGTATGGGGGGAAAAGCAAAACTCTAGTGATATTTCAGCACAGCAGAGGAATCTAGTACAACACTTAATACCAACTAACAAAATACATATAAAATCAATAAATCAGCTTACAAGAGAGAAGTATTACAAACTACAAAAAACTAACCAACAATAAAACTACAGATGAGAAAGTCCGAAGGTATAAACAGGTGAAGGGATACCTGTGATGACCGGCAGCGTTGAGTCCACGGCGATCGGATGCGAGAAGTCAGAGAGAGTTCTGGCACAACTGCGATGTCGGGTGTTTCCGGGAGGCTAGTGCTTGAAGCCGATCTCGGGCAGGTTGAGCTTACTCGAGATTCAAGTACCGATGCCTACGTTACAGACGTTAATTTCGCGTCACAACTAGACGAATGGCTAAGTTTAGGTGGCCAGCCGACACGGAGCCACAACCACTTAAGGGATACTTCTTGATCTCCTTCTACACCATGTTGGTCAGCAACTACACTGCTTAGCAAGGCGAAATCCTGCTAAGATTTAAATCGACCTCCATGTCCCCTGATCCTCGTCCTGGGGGAAAAGAGATCTCTACATAGGTCCAATCATGCACGTTTCATTGTTAGAAACTCCACCCTAAAATATATTGACCACGTTCCTTTTTGATTAGGAGAGGGTCCTCAACTGAGCGAGAGTGACAACCTGTTGGGTTTCTCTCATACGGCTTGTCCACAAGCAGTTTTGCCCGTGGGAATGGTCAGTTTCCTTGGTTTCAGCCGGTGCGTCTTGCAGTCTACAGCTAGTTCGGGGTGCATCGCGGCCTTTGACGACCCTGCCGACGCCACCGTAGGTACAAAGGATCAAACATCGGCGAAGAACACCCCATTCAGTACTTCCCTGCACTAAAGGCCAGTCTTTTCATGAGCGAACGGTTCCACCGGTCTGCGGGGGAGTGCGGCGCCCGTTAATTTGCCGTTACGCCGGGTCGCAAAAATGGCAGTCCGTGACAGCATGTATGCAAGCAAACAAACAAGTCGCCCGACATTCCGATCTTCTTGTTAACGTTCGCATATTCTGCTTGCTGGATAGTTTCCTCGTAATTGCGAAAGGATAGAAGGGTTGAAGCTTGGGCTAGCTGGATTTAGCTTTTAATCGACCCTTGAAACATAGAGGGAAGTTTAAACGAGGAAGTTTTTCCTTCTCGGCAACTTGCAAAATTCTGTGAGGACTTGTTCTTGGGTCACTTGAAGTGCTCGATGGATGCTGAGCAGTGCTAGTCTGGTCAATCTGTCGTTGTTCATACGATTTCGAAGGTAGCTCTTCAGCCTTCTGAGTGTGGAAAAAGTCCGTTCCAGGGTCGACGTCGACACGGGTAAAGTCGCCAGGATAGAAAGTAGGCTGTGGATGTTCCGAAAAAAGTCGCGGTTGCACATCTCTAAGGCCTGTAAAGCAAAAGCTGGGCGTTTCTTTTCTTCGATCTGGCAGCATTTGTTCACCCACAGTGTGAACTCTGCTTCTGCTTCAATGACATTAGCCGAAGGAATGTCGCCAAGGTAAAACTGCACTGCATCATCAATATCAGAAAGGCTAGCCGATGCGCAGAATTTCGGCAGCAGCATGTTAAGGCCAACCACGACCTTCTTATGGGCATCGAACCGGTCTCTTAATTGATTTTCGAAGTCAGCCAGCAAAGGCAAATACACATTCCTCCGGTAGTACTCTTCGGCAGTAGCAGAAGGTATGTTGCTTCTTTGCATCTGCCTTCCAGTGATGCGTGGTAGGGCCATCTCAACATTTGTGATCTTCAGCAAAGAGAGCGACTTCAGAAAAATCTTATTAAATTCCGTTTCCGCACTAGCCCTTTTTGTGTAAAGAACGTCTATAACATTCTTTACGTGATCGCACGCTTGAGCCAAGTCACAATCAATTTTTTGAAGAAACTTGCAAAGTGGCAGTGTCAAAGAGAAGAGGTCGCTACAGATCTGAAGCGAAACGACAAACTCGGGCTTCGTAATGGCATTGAGCAGTTGAGAAGCTTTTGATGAAGTATCAGATGACGCAGCCTCTTCTTCCAAATATTCGAGGAATTGTACAATAGGCACATACAGTTCAAGAAAACGCTGAAGTGCATCGTGACTCTCTACCCACCTTGTTTGGCAAAAGGAGAGAACTGATTTTCTTTTTTCTTGTGTCAAAGCTTCTACTTTGTCTCGCAGTTGGTTCGTCCTCTGTGGCGAAGCTCTCACAAACGTACAGGTTGAGGATACAGTTTCCAAACAGTTGCGGATGCTGGGGAGTTTGCATGCGTGAAGCAGAGCAAGGTTCAACGAGTGGGCGCTACAATGCACGTACAACGCTTTGGGCGCTGTTTGACGAATGAAGGCTTGAACACCGTTAAGGTGGCCGCTCATTGATGTGGCGCCGTCGTATCCTTGCCCGCAAAGTAGGTTCAGGTCAAAGCCATGACCTCTAAGGCTGTTCAGGATTGTGCTCGCCAGCGCCTTGCCAGTGAGATTGTACACGGGAACGAAATCTACAAAATCTTCTTTAAGAATGGGCACCCCCGACGTGTCGTGTCCAACGTACCTTACACATAGGGAAATGTGGGCGGTGCGAGATATATCAGTGGCCTCGTCAGCTAGAACTGAAAAACACGAACCTGAGTTGACGTTTTCCACTATATTTCTTTGTATAATTTTACCACAGAGGGTGATCAACTCATTTTGAATTTTTGGGCTCGTGTACAGCGCACTCGCCGGAGATGTTTCCATGTGAGCTCTCATGGCGGCATCTCCCCATTTTGCTCTCATCCTAAGCAGTGCGCGGAAATTTCCATCATTTTTGAATGACAGCACTTCAGACATATTTATCGGACCAGAGTCGTCTGAGCCGCGAAGCGGTACTTCTTGCCTGCCACAGAAAAGGATTGTTTCTATTATTGGCAGCAATTTCTTGCGGTTTTCTTCCACCTGCTTTTTAAGGCCGTGGTCAAGTTGTGTTAAGATGTCATGCTGTGAGCGGAACCGGACTGCTAAAAAGTTCTCCGATAGCGCTGTTGACATGGCGTGATAACTGCTAGATGCGTGGCTCTTAAAGGCGTCCATGGCTTTCTTGTAATTGGTGAACTCCTTAGTTACAAAACAGCCCAAGCGCTGGTGCTCCCCTTTTCCTGCACACTCGCTTGCGAAGACTACGCAATATTTGCATAATGCTCCTTGAAGCTTCTCTGAATAAACAAGCCATGGGTAACGATCTACCCAGTGAGGTTGGAACTTCAGATTCCTTTTTCCTGTGGCTGGATAATCATAGTTAGCCGGAGGGGTCCACGGATTGAGCAGCAGCTTCTCCATCGTCTCTGGATCATTTACATAATTGCTTTTCGAGACAAACAGTCCCAAGTCGAAAATATTCGCACTCGTCGCACAGAGGGGAGGCGAACCAGAATGTGTAGGTGCCATGCCACTCACCTTCCTTGGGTATTGCCCAGTGGTAAAGGCGTCACTTTGCCCAGCGTCGACTGTAGAACAAAGATCACTTGCAGTTGCACTGCGGCCACCATCATTTCCCGGCGGCGCATGGGTGTCTTGCTTGTGTTCGTTCTCAGTTGATTCATATAAACCGGTGCATTCTCCTGAGTCGCTACAGAAGTTCGGACGCGCTTGGCTTTCCACCAGTGCTGAGGAGGGCGAAGTTTTATCCTTCGAAGGAGGCGGTTCTTCTCCGTCCGCTTCATCGGTTCGAACTTTCTTGAAGTAAGACGCAAGACTCCTTTGCTTCGTTGTTGCAGAGTGTCTTTTCATTTTGTTGCCGCAATCCTGTACACGCACACAGAAGTGGCCAGTGGCTCCAAAAAGACGTTTGCGACTGCTTCGACTGCCTGGCGTGAACGGCGGGCGATGTTTTTTTCCTCTCTTATCCACTTTACAGTGGCTAGAATGTAGACGTGTGATGAACGCGCCGGCTCCCGCGTGGCGCATGTGTTTTTTGGACGCCGCTACAGCTGGTGTGCATGCAGGCCCATTATTGTACTCCAGCTGCAGCAAACTGGATTATCGCTACTTAAAGACCTTTTCACAGAAAACTCCATAGGCACTGCATACTCCCCTTAGGCCCGTGTACATGGACGCGACGGGGGCGGGCTGAGTTGAGTGGCGGGTTCAGCTTACCTCAACGCGCCCGAGTTTATATGAACTCGCACGGACGAGTTGAGGTGAACGGTGATCGCAGCGACGCTTTGCGTCGAGGCGAGCCAAAAGCCCGTCTTCTGGTACCGGTTTCCGCTCCTCCAAGCCTGCGCTCTCGTGGCTCTCGCCGCTGTGGGCTGCGGTTGTTTACGCAGTTGTCGCTCCGCCACCGCGATGGCTGTCTTGGTATTTTTTCTCAGTTTGCACCAGCTGTACTTTATGGTTGTGTTGGTGTCTTGGCTAACACTGCACAACGCGATGGCAGCAGTGGTTCTGTTGCGGCACAGCGCTCGCCGCAGGCCTATCCGCAGCCTGACGCACCGTCCCCTGTTCACCCCTGGCTGGTCTCTCCAGGAATTCGCCGTGATTCATGGTTTGTAACGCCTTTCATTTGTGTACCTGATGCTGTGGAAAATCCTTTGAAGCCCTACACGCGAGTCATTTTTTGCAATAGTTGTGGCTTGTCGCTAATACGAATTAAGCGGCGCCCTGAACCTCGTTGAAAATTGGAAATTGAAAACAATAAGCAGTTTTTAAATGAAAATGACTAAAGACCCTCATCAATTGTTGGAACAAAGTGTACAGTTCCACCACAATTAAGTGCACCGTGTTCCTCTTGCCTCATACGCTCACCCTGCTTGGCTAATCTGATTTCTGTGGCTTTTGGACTGGACAGCGAGATCCTTACACGATGAATTTTTATTCTGAGGGCTTGTAATGTCAATTGGAATACAATATACATAATTTTTGAGTAAAATTTCTATCGGCTTACGTAAAAATTCTTACGGCCGCATACCATTTTGCCGTAATTTTACACCTCTATTTCTATTGTGCCTCGTTTATGCTTAAAAATGAAAGTATTTTGCTATTTTTTATATTTTCTTGCAGGATTGGAGCAAATCACTGTTTTTTCTCGTTGACTAAAGCTAGCAACGTCGTTATTTCATCATCTGTCCACATGGTGCGTGGAGCCCGCGAGGATGTCATCGTGCCTAGCGCGCGCGTACCGGCCGACAGAGAAAGAGCAACATCGGAGTGATGGGGACAGGGGAAGCGGAGACCGCAAAGGGCGGGAGAGGTCACGAGCCGTCAACTCAGCGCGACCGGTTATACATGCCCTTTCTGAGCGCGGCGAGTTCGGTGAACCTACCCCCTGTCTCCGGGTCGACTGGACTCGCCGCGACGACTCTCCGCCCCGACGCGTCCGCTTATACATGGGTAGGGCGAGTCCAGAAAACCTTGTTTATTTCGACTCAACGCGCCCTCGTAGGGTCAATGTAAACGGGCCTTGTGAAAAAGTCACCTTTTCACAGACGGATCCCTGGGCGCCTGCATAATTCTCTCTGGGCTGCGCTAATTAAATAGCCGTGACCCCCCAAAAGTGCACTTTGTAGGCTGTGACGTCAGCCTCTGTACTCCCGCGCGCAGCCCAGCTTGGCGGCGTTTTTTTTCTTCTGTGAAAGTTGACCTCTGGTGCCGGATTGTGTGCCGGCTGTATCCTCGCTTTGTGCGCTTTGTAGGGAGGCGCATATACCTTCTCTGTACAGAAGAAGTAGATTTCCTTGCGTGTAGTTGAGGTTGTTCGAAGTTGCTCGGATATGCCAGTCTTTCAGTAGATGTCATCTTCGATGATTCGTTTCGGTGGCGAGGACTACAGTTTGAGAAAAGTTTGCCCTGCAGCCTGCGTCCTCGGAATGCGCCGCTGAGTTTTTCCGCTTAGGGGTTTTTTTCCCTGGCAAATTTGCGCACGTCGTGTTGGTCTTGCCGTTGCTGTCGAACTGTTTACCTTCACAGAAGTAGACGCGCTTTTCGTAGGAACCCAAAGCCGACACGTGCGGTCCGCACAGACGGATAACTTCTCCAGCGGCAATACACAAGGAAAGCATCTGGAATCAATAAAGGAGCTGCTACGGTGTGAAAGGCGAAAAAAGAAAGACTCGAAGGAACGCGAGGGCGAAGTGCAAAGCTGTACAAATAGGGAAGGTGCGCGCGCGGGGGAGGGAGCGCTGAGGTGTTCTGGTAAAAGGGTAGGTTTGAAGAAAGGAAGAAGAGGGAAGCAATGCCAGGAAAGTTGCAGTCTAACTTTGGCAGCTCGTGGTCGCTGTGAAGCCGTGTAAATATTTTAGTATCACCCGAAAAGTTAAGGCATCAAAAAAATTTCGGGGGGGGTCAGAATCTCCTCAACCCCCCTCCCCCTAGTTACGGGCCTGCACCGTGCGCATGCTTTTTTTTTCTTCTTCTCGCGTGGGAGCGAAAATCACCGACAAATCTTCTGACTGCGATGAAGGCAAGCATTTGTTTCCGTCAATGTTTTTATTTTGGTCCAATTGGCGAATAAAAGCATGACAACTGTTGAATTTTTCTTTTATGGGTCATTGATTGATTGATTTGGGGGGTTTAACGTCCCAAAACCACCATATGATTATGAGAGATGGCGTAGTGGAGGGCTCCGGAAATTTCGACCACCTGGGGTTCTTTAACGTGCACCCAAATTCGAGTACACGGGCCTATTTCCGCCTCCATCAGAAATGCAGCCGCCACAGCCGGGATTTGATCCCGCGACCTGCGGGTCAGCAGCCGAGTATTTTAGCCACTAGACGACCATGGTGGGGCTTATATAGATCATATCAAGGAGGTATAATTTCGTCTGTGACAGGGGCATTCTAGCATTCCGCCTTTCTGGAGACGCGTATGTGGGCGAAAACTGTGTTAATTATTGTCCTTGAATCGTATTGCCCTTCTATCATTAAATATTGTTTTTCTATTTTAACGCGTACCGATATTCATCGAGTGGTAAACGAATGCCACTTACGCTCTAGATAATTAAGACCACTGATCATGCCACTTAATAATGTGATAAGTAATTTTGCCGGAACATTGTGAAAGGCTACGTTCAGCCGACCTACATTTACTCCCTACGTCCTTCACAGTGAAAGTGCTTGAGTTATCATCCTCTCATTTTTTCGTCAGCTGTATTTTGATTATATTTTGGTCGCAGCAATATCAGTATCATGCTCATTTACAGTTATCACTACTGCATCCAAATCAAAGTGTCGATCACACATGCAACCGAACGGCGTCTTTCAGAAAACCAGGTATTCGTCGAGGTAGACTTCTGGAGAAAACGTGCAGTGTTTCATACCAGATACAGAGAACTCCGAATGCGTGTGGCGTTCTTCGACAAGCAAAAAATTTCGATGTCCGTTCTTACATTCCCCAATATATCCACAGAACACTGTAGAGCTCCCAGTGCGAATGGGCGACCGTAAGTGGCGACCATAAGTTGCTGACTGGTTACGGTTTATACAATTGATACTATGTCAGTACTGTAGTTTTTTTTTTCAGTTAAAGAAAGTGACGTCCAGTTTCGTTTCTTCCATTTAATTTCAGGATGTCATACTGCTACGTGGCCTTCTGCAACGTTTCTAGACTAGGTAAGTTGCAAAACTCCCCGCGTCAGACTACTCGTCACACGGCGCCGGGACAGCTTCCGGTTTGGTGGCGCTGGCGGCGCAACAAGCTTCCGCTAGCAGACGAAAACGCGTAGTCGTCGTGGCAAGACGCCGTGGTGGCCGTTCTGCAAGAGCTTTGCCGTTGCCGACAGTATATTATCGAGATTTGTTGTGCTGCCGCAGATACTTAATACTGCGTAATATTAAGCGGTGTAAGGCAAATACTGTTTAATTTTAGTTTTCTAAACTGCCCACAATAAACAATGCTTGATATATATAGCATGGCATACGAGTTGTCGGTTAGTTGCTAGTTAGTGTACGTTCACAATAGATTTTTAGACGCGAAAAACTCAATTACAATGTCTGGCATCCTTTTTTGTGGCCGTGTTTTTTGGGCTTGAAAATAAATTACAACTATGTGGCGCAATCTCGTGGCTTTTGCCTGGTTATGTAGTCAGCTTTTTTTTTTTCATGTCAGTCACATTCTTTAGCAACTTGGACCGTCGAAAACCTACGCGTGCGGCCAATTTCTTGAGTATGTCTTCCCTCTGCTTGTTATGGAGTTCCTCTAATGAAACCTTTTAACACAGCTGCAGCCAAAGCTTCGAGCAGAGACCACACTTTGGGGTATCGGTGAGCACTTCATAGTCATTACTCACGAGTCTGCCTGTTGATGCACTGGGACAAGATGAACACACTTGCAGCTTTTCTTTGTGTTCCAGAAGTTCGACCGATAGGGTGATGGCATCTGCAATGTCAGGCGACTTGGCTAAGCGATTGTGACGGCTGCTAATGGTTACTGTCATGTCTTCTGCGACGAAGACGCTTTTCTGCACAAATAGCGCTTTTTTTCTTTGAGCCCTAGAAACACCACAAGACATCTTGTCTCGCCATCCTCAACAACTTTCCACCAGCATGCAAACAAACGTTTTCTATGCCTTTAAACGAAATGACTCCACTAGTTGACGGCATGTCGGGACTTATTTCACTGTCTTCAAGCTCAGTGCTCGGAGATAGTCTATTCCTTTTCGCAGATAATATTCTGGAAAAGACCCCACTCCTATCGGGCAGCTTTCGCTTCTTCGTCGCGGGCCCCGCAACAAAAGTAAGCGGGCAAGGTAAGCGGGCGAATTCGGGAATATTCGTGGAACGCATCCTTCGACGAGGTCCCACTTTTCTCTTGCGATTTGTACCTTCTTACCATATGACGTGAGTGAGTCTTCAGGATGTCCTTCTCATGAAATAGCATATCACACACACGTGAGGTGCTGGGCAGTTTCTTATCCGCACGAAGAATAGCGTAGTCCCATACCTCTCGCTGCTCAGGTACACGTGGGTACAAAAGAAATGTTGTGGTGTCTCTCATTTCCCGTAGCTACTCTACAGCTGAGAACGCAACAGCTGGGCATGATGAAAACACGCAACACATACAAAGCAGAACAGGGTGCGCTGAAGCATAAAATTGTTCACGTGGAAAGAAGCCTCCACGGATAAAGACGCACTGCAACATGCAGAGCCAACGGAGGTTACGGGAGTGACATGAGCGAGCATGCAGTGAGTGAATCCAGATGCGACAGCAGCGCCACATTTGTCGCTGGCAGCGGCGGCGCCGCGCAACATCGCTCAGTTTTGCAACTTACCTAGTTCTAGTAACGTTGGCATTCTGCACGTCAGATAGGAAAAAAAAATTGGGCACGAGACGCCAGAACGTGTAGTGGTGGTCTCAACGGCACCGCCGACGCCGAATTCGCGAGTAGGTGCGACTATAAAATGCTCCACATTTCATAGAAACTGAAAGCCGAATCTACTAGCTGAATCAGAATGCCGCATTCTGCACTCACAGGTTACACGCAAATAAATTGATCACTTCTTGTTCATTTCCTGGAACGACCCCTGATTTAGATTGTAACGCTGTTTAGAGAATTATCACAGGTGTGCTGACGTAATCACAGCTGCGACACGTAGCGTGACGTGATTTTATTGTTTTTAGGGACGAAGCTCTTTATAGCATCACTTGATCGGTCATCCTTCTATCCAGCGTAGCCAGCATATCCACGCAGTGAATGATATGATGAGTGGGGCTAAGCGTCCGTCCGTCTGATGCGTGCCGTAATGTGATAGGAGTCTACCGACGCATGGACGAACGAATTCACGGAGGGACGGACGCTTCGCCCGTGCTAATCATTCACTCCAAGCATATGCCGTGATTTTGTTTATTTATCCCTCGCGTGCCGAACAGCGTTTTGCTCCTCGTTGAGGAGTCCCACTGAACGTGACTCATCTAAGAACAGTTTTGGTGAGCACGGCTGGACGACCGGCGTGCCAGCCTGAGAAGCGAAGAACGCTTCTAAGAAGCAATAAAACCACGTGGCGGCACAGCTATGATTACAAAAAGAGGTGTGCGAGGATTCTCGAAACAGCGTTACAATGAAAAGCAGTGCTAGTTCAATGAGAGCAAGAAGAATCCATTCAATCGAGTGTAAAAAGTAATTCATCGGCGTAGAAAGCCGCACTTTTCTGTTGTCTGACCTCGCTTGTGGATCGGGCAGCCATTTTCCTTTCTTTTTCACCAGTGACCCCCCCCCCCCCCCCCATAACATACAGCCCGCGAACTCCGAAGTATAGTTTCGAGCACATGCATATCTCTTACATAGGCATCGCAATTTTAAATGCTCTAATAAGGGATAAGGGTGGTGCCAATCTACAGCAAAAAAAAAAAAAAAAACACTATTTGAGAATAAAACGCTCCAGCGTTGACTTTGCCCCTCGTACTCCTTGACCCCACATTTCCAAACGAATACAAAGTTATATAAAAATGCAAAACCATATTTTTCTCGCCACAAAGAAGCTTCGCCAACGGCTTGGCAGCCTTTTCGGATGGATGGATGGATGCTATGAGCGTCCCCTTTATAACGGGGTGGTGACAAGTATGCCACCAGGCTCGACAAAAAAAAAAAAAAAAAAAAACCTTTTTTTTCTTTTTATGTTGGCCTAATGCCTCTACTTCGATAAATTCTATCTTAATGGAAAAAAGGTAAATTTTCAGCTTAAGTTCTCTGCCATTTACGGCACACTGTCCATATTTTATTTTTCCAATATTTATTTTTGTCCTTTCTCTCTAATTTTCTGCCACCAATACTCTAACCGTCTCTTACTTATTTCAATCGCGGGTGTGTTCAGCTTTCCATTGTTGTCCCTAAAACCCAAGGCTTCCTGTAGGCTCGTGCCCAAACGTACACCTGGGTGGATATCTCCACATTCAATCAGAACATTCTCCGCCGTTTCCTTATCTTTCCCGCAGCATGTGCATTGTTCTTCTTCTTTACTGAATCTTGCTTTATAACTACGCGTTCTAAGGCAACCCGATCTCGCTTCAAACAGTAAAGCGCTTCCCCTTGAATTATCGTAAAATGCCTCCCTCCTTATTTCATTTTTGCCCTTTCGGTAGTTACTCAAAGCCGGTTTTTTCTCCATAGCTGCCATCCAGTAAATCCTCTCCGCCTCCCTGACTTTTCCCTTAACGCTCTTTGTTGACATATGGCTTACAATACCAGCCGTATACTTACTAGTGAGTCTTCTAGTTCTTTTTCTCCACTGTGTGTCCACGCTCTTCCTATACAAATAACGGAACACCTTCTCTGCCCATCTACTCTCCTTCATATTTCTTAGCCTTTCTTCGAACCTTATTTTGCTCTGCGCTTCCCTCGCCTCAAAACCTGCCCACCCCATATCGCCCTTTACAGCCTCGTTTGTCGTCTTCCCGTGAGCACCCAACGCGAGGCGTCCCACAGTCCTTTGATTTACATCCATTCCCGCTTGCACCTCTGCCCTCATGCACACCACTGAGTTCCCAAAAGTAAGCCCTGGAACCATTACACCCTTCCACAGACCTCGAAGCACCTCATACCTATTGTATCCCCACAACGCTCTGTGCTTCATTATTGCCGCATTCCTCTTTCCTTTTGCTGCCGAGGCTTTTTCCTGTACCTCCATGTATCTATCACTCTCATTTACCCATACTCCAAGGTACTTGTATTCACTTACCCTCGGTATTTCTTGGCCTTGTATGGACACCGTCTGATCACAGGGATCATTGAATACCATCAATCCACACTTCGTTACACTGAATCCTAGTCCAAGAGCTTCACCTTCCCTTCCGCATATATTCGCCAGCTGCTGTATATCATCTCGACTGTCCGCAAATAAGACGATATCGTCCGCATAAAATAAACCTGGAAGCTTCTGCTCAATCATCATGCCGCCCTGTTTGTGTGACAGATTAAAACCAATGTTGCTACCTTCTAGCGCTTTTTCCATACTCACCATGTACAGCATGAATAACAGCGGGGACAAAGGACATCCCTGTCTCAGACCCCTGCTAACCTCAACGTTCTCTTTGCTACGCATTCCTTCCCACTCTATGCAAACTGTATTTTCTCGGTATATCTCCCTCAAAAGCTGTATACAGTCGTCGCCCATGCCCATTCCTTTCAATATATCCCACAAAATTTCCTGATTAACGTTGTCGTATGCCCCAGTGATGTCTAGAAAAGCCACGTACAAGGGCCTATTCTCTATTTTGGATATTTCTATACACTGAGTGAGAACAAACAGGTTATCGTCTAACCGCCTGTCGACTCGAAATCCGTTCTGAAGTTCTCCCAAAATATCGTTATGTTCGGCCCATGTTTCTATTTTCATTTTTACTGCTTGCATCGCCATCCTGTATAGTACCGATGTAATGGTTAGTGGTCTATACGAGCGAATCTTGTCCTTTTCTCCCTTGCCTTTATAGATTAAGTTCATTCTACTTTGTCGCCAACTGTCCGGTATTTGTCCGTCCTTTAAGCTTTTTTCTACTGCTTTTAACAATGCTTCTTTAGTGTTATGTCCTAGTTCGTTAATGAGGCTAACGGGAATCCCATCGAAACCCGCGGCAGTGCGCTTTGGAATTTTTCCTTCGGCCTTTTTCCAGTTGAAATTATCAAGTACTAGCTCTTCCTCTGTTGCTTTCTCCGCCACACTTTTACTCACCGGGGAGATCCCCTGGACGCTCTTTTGAAACGAATCGGCTGTTACCTTTTGGATGTAACCTAGCGCTTCGTACCCTTCCAATTGATTTCCTCCTTCATCTAGAATATGTTGTTGCGTTGTGACAGACTTCCTACCTAGCGCCTTTATGTGGCTCCAAAAAATCCTAGGCGCGGCCTCCTTTTTTTCGTGTATCTCTGTCATCCAGCGTTCACTTTCACCTTTAATTTTTGCCTCTACCAATTTCTGTACAAGGGATTTTTTCTCCAAATATATTTCCCATATTTTTTTGACTTCGTCCTGCGGCCGCTTCTCCTTTTTTGCCTTTCTATGCTCCCGTGAGGCTTCGCGTCGCTTCTCGATCGCCTCCCGGATTTCCTTGTTCCACCAACTTTTTGGCTTCCTTTTTCCTTTCCAGCAAACAGTTTTCTTCTCTTTCCCTATCTCCTTCGTCATTAGATGTAACAGCTCACTATACTCCCAGTCCTTGCCTGGTATTTCGCCTACTTCTTCCTCGACTCTTGCGGCTATATTTATTATTTGTTTGTCATTTAAATACGAGCTGCCAGACTTTGATTCCATGCTCATATTTTCAGTTTCGTATCCCATTTGTAATGTTATTCGTTTATGATCACTACCCAAGCTGTTAATGCCTTCCTCGTCTATCCTCATTTCTGTCAGTTTGTGGTAAATTCCTTCAGTCATGAGACAATAATCAATACTTGATTGCTTGTTTCCGACTTCCCATGTGATCTGGCCGTCACATTTAGGCCCCGTGTTAACTATCTCCAGACTATGTTGCTCGCAAAGATCTAGTAATAACTTCCCATTGGTGTCTGAATATCCGTCAAGGTCATGTATGTGGGCATTCATGTCCCCTAGAAGGATGATTTCGGCCCCATTACCAAATTCCTTAATATCCGCACTCATGCAATCCACTATCTCCTGATTCTTTTCTCTGCAGTTATTCCCCGTCCACAAGTAGGCTACCCCTAGCCACGTTTCCTTTCCACCTACTGTGCCCCGAACCCAGAGGTGCTCTGAACACGTCTGTTTCACTCTAACCCATTTGGCTCCGCGGTGAATTAGCATTCCTACACCCCCACCTTTCCTTTCCGATATGGTCCTGTTACACCCTTCCCAAACATAATTTTTAATATGTGGTGGCTCTTCCTAGTCTCTAAGGTGTGTTTCTGTAACCGCATACACGCCTATCTGTTCTTTGTTTAACTGCTCCTCAATCTCTAACCATTTTGCCTTCTTTCTGCCACCCTGCATGTTTATGTAACTAATTGCAACACGCGCCTTTTTCCTTTTTCTTTTACCTTTTTTCTGGTTTTTCGCAATTCTACCTGTCAAAGCGTCCTCCTGGTTGCTTTCCCTGTTACGAGCTACCCCGGACTCCGAAGGGCCCGTGAGCCCCCCAAAAAAGCTACTGCGCGTCCTGCCAGTCGCCAGCCCACCTCGTGTCCAAGCCTCTTATCGAAATGAATCCTGTCTCTTTGGAATCCACCCCACCTGTGCACTTCCCTGTTTAAATCCACTACCTCGAAACCCTTCTCTCGACTAATCCGCCATATCTCCTTGTTTGCGTCGACAACCGCTCTTCGCAGGTTGACGTTGCGCACCGGTACTTCCGGTACTGTGCATACTACAATTTGCACCTGGGGGGACACGGTGCGCATGTCATCCACCCCTCTCGCCAAGGCCGTCGCTAGTCCTGACGATTCTTTTTTCAGGACGTCATTTAACCCTCCCGCAATTACAACGAGGTTACGATTGCCAGCCTTAGCTGCGAGTTGTTCACCCGCTTGACTCATTACTGTCCCCAGCGTTTGTCCTGGGAACGTCCCTATCGCAACTCTCTTGTCGCCTTTCACCCTTTCTTTGATTGCCGCTGCGCATCGGACCAAATTTGAGTCACCGGCGATGATGACCTGTTCAGACATTCCTTCTGAAACCTGCACCTGGCTGCTGACTAGGTGACTAGCGTGAGTCACGGCTGCTGGTTTGCTCCCTCCCTCCCTCAAAACTACTTCCCGGTAGCTGGGCCCTGTGGCCAATGTATCTGCCTTTGTCATGCCTGTTTCCTTCATCTCTCCCGCACGGGGGGTCGTCGCCATAATGCTTCCGCCGTCACCTGCGTCTTCGTTCCCTTTCACGACCTTCGATAGGCCTTTCTCGGCTGCCCGGAGCCTTTCTTCCATGGCTGACGTTTTCTCTCGCTCCTTCGCCAATGCATTCTCCAGCGCTGCGATTTTCTCCATGAGCCCACTCTGGACCGCCATCATATTTTTCATTTTCTCCTCGAACTCGCACTGTCTACACTTGGCGTCATCTTCTGCTTTCTCCTCCGCACTAATTTCCACCTTCCACCCTACCCTGCACTCGGAACACTTTACGGTCTTTTTGACCATGGCTAGCTCAGTTTACCGATGCCCACGTGTTAGAAAACTGTACTAAAATACACTGGTCTAAGCCAAAAAGAACCACAATAATAAATAAATACGCTACACTTCACAGCACCTGCGCATGCATGTGGTCGGTCTACGCGCAGGCTTCAGCCACGTGGTGGCTGGAGAAAAAAAGACACAGTACAAAATACTAATAAAAAAAAACCGTACACCGTACTAGACCTAATCAAGCCTTACGCTAGCGCCTTACGCTCTCATAACGCTACATATAGAGGCAAGCTGGAAACATGCAAAAACACTTATCTGTAGCTGTCATTCCGGAGCTCTCCAAAAACACGTCCCAAGCGAAAGAAAGAGCGAAAGAAAGAGCGCCGCAGTGCGGAGAAAAGAGCAGGCCACGCCCACCTCTGGAAACACTTGCTCTCCGTGCGATTGGGACGGCCTAAGAAAAATCCGCTGCGCGCCCGCCTTCTCGGAGGCCATGTTCTAGGCATAGTTTTTCTAGGAGGCGTTGTTCAGACAAAGCGCACCAAGTGTTCGTAAAGGCGCTGGTGGCGCTAGCACAGAACACCTACCGCGCTAGCGTATCGGAAGGTGTTGCTCAGTGTCAGCTAGATAATAGGTGGTCTGCGCTACTGCTGGGATTCCGGCGCATCTGTAGTTACTCGTGGGGGTGCCCTGTGGTGCGTTAATTAAAGCGTCGCTTGGTTATAAAGAAGCCGCCGTCCACGCTCGCGGCATGAGCGCTGGATACCCTCAGGCCGCGCTCTTGGAGATGTCAAAGGTTGGGGAGACGCCAACACCCCAAGACGTCGCGGACTACGGTGAGCATTTTTATTGTCTCGGCTGGATCGAACCGTCTCCAAGGTAGCGCGCAGCAGGTCCGAAAGACGAGTGCTCTCCTTCGGCCCTGCTCGGCGCATTCCTGCAACTGAGAAGTAAGTTTTGTAGCTGACAGATATCGTGCGTGCAGTAGTCACGATACTTGTAGTCAGTCACGATGCGTTGTTGGGAGATCGCAGTTCTACTTCGTGCCTAATAATTATTGCTTCGCGCACTGGCAACGTGGTTGAGGAGGACCGAGATGCCGGAAGTGCGCTGCTGACTGCCTACGCTATGACTCAAGATGAGCGTCCAGTTTGTTTAAAACGAAACGTTGTCATGCATGTTAAACGTGACCTACTTAAACAAGGCGGGGATCCTTCCATTCGGAAACGTGCTCATGGAAATCTATTGTTTAACAGTGCGCCATGTAAAGTGTGAATAGTAATTCTTAGCTATTGTGATGCCCAAGAAGTTGACAAGAGCTGTTTATTTCAGGTTGCAGCATTCAGGGGTCGCGCCACAATTTCAAGTACAAACTGTGCTGCACATGTGTACCATATTAACGCTCAAGCTCGCGACACTACGAGTAACATTTTGATTGGTCGAAGCTTGATGCTCAAATTGACCTTTGCAAGAACTGAACTTTCTTTGATGACAAGTTTATTGATGGTGCGCTAACATAATCTCCTGCATGTGCGTGCATCGTTGCATATGCTTCGATGATTATCCTTTCGATTGTGTCGTGCCCATTGCACAGTCTTGTTCTGTCAGTACTTGATTAATTATCTTTAAAAATTATAAAGTAAAAATTAACAGTGAATGCAAAAAAAAGTATTTGTTGCGCTGGATAAGCTAGTAAGGCTTTGTAGAAAAGTTTAAAAGAAATGACTCCAAGAATAGACACTGCCGAGGCCTGAAATTTGTAGAATTCAAATAAGTTATTCACAATATTCGGTAAAACGTACGTAACTTGGACAAACGGAAAGATGTATTGACGCTACGCTTCTTTTCAAAAGATTGAGAACCCTTGAAAGCTTGCTTAACATGTTGCATAGTGCTAATGCGATGAAAAAAAAAAATACTTTTGTAGAAATGCACGCAGTACGGAAAGGATCGTCAACGAAACAAACCCGATGACGCGCGTGCGGGAGAATTACGTTCGCGCACCATCAATAAACTTTGAAGAAAGTGCGCTTCTTGCAAAGATCAAAATGGTAATGTGTAGTGTGGTTTCTTCTTTAATCTTGCATTTGTAGCTCTGACAGTAGCTATGTGATACAGCCATAAGTAAAAAAAAAAGCTGTCAGTTTGCACCTTGTGTTCTTGTGTGTTCTCTTTTATCCCTAATATAAAATAGTAATATCCAAGATAATGCCATCACAAGTTGGCATTCTACATAGCTATTTTTGAGGCTCTTTTATGGGTCTGATTACATTATGGGGGCGGGGGGGGGGGGGGCAAAAATTGTTTTGAACTGCATCGCAATATCTTTTCGGTGGAGGCGAAAGTGCTGTGGGCCCTTGTGCTCAGATTTGGGTGCACGTTAAAGAACCCTAGGTGGTCGAAATTTCCGGAGCTCTCCACTATGGCGTCTCTCATAATCATATGGTGGTTCTGGGATGTTAAACCCCTTATATCATCGTCATCATGCAATGCACCATCTCCAATTCACCAGTTGATATATGCACCATCATGGGCGATAAAGCTTCTTCATGAACTTTCACATGTCGCAAAAAAAAGCACTGATTAGAATTGAAATTACTTTGGTAAAAATTTTGAAAAAAAATTGAATATAGCATTTCTTTTCCTACTCAATTAAGCAGTTTTTTTTTTTCACATGACCGTGCCTTGGAGGGAATATGTCATGCCTACAGAAATTTCCTGCAATTTGACAGTGTTGTGTTTAGTACCAGGTTGCAGTAGGGACGGGACATCAAGTGAAGGAGCAATCTCTTTTAACTATTTGCAACATCTGACACCTACAGGTGGTTATTTTATAGCGTCTTCAGAATGCATCTGAGCCATTGAGCATGCAGTCATCTTCCATGTTGAGTGATTTTTGGCTAGCTGTTTGAAAATGACTGCATTCTTTTTCACTGTCTCTAATGGTGTTTTTCACTGGGAGATTCAGAGCGACCGCCGAAATCCCGGAGCGAGCACTCGGATCGCACGAAGCCACCTCTGCCAGTGAAACACGAGAATGCTCCGTGAGAGGTGCCCCGGAAGTTGATTATGCATACGTCACGCAAACCGGTTCCGGAAACAGTTTCTTTTTCCGCTCTCTTCGTTTCCTTGGCAACTTTGGCCGCCACTGCAGGGCGCGCATTTCGACCACGCAGTTAAAGCTTTGTAGAACACTTTAACGCAGTCGCGAACAGCAGTTGTGTAGCAAGTATGGACGAGCACGCGGAATTGACACCGGCTGTGCGTCGGCTGTTGCTGGGCGTTTTCAGAAACAGCGGCAACGATCTGAACGGTAAGTGCGACGTACTTGACGCTGATAATAAACTCTGCACGGAATGCTAACTTTGATAGCTCCGCATGAAGACTGGTCAGATAATTGTAAAGCATGCGGGTACACGTGGTAACGGCCGCAATCGGCGCTCGCAAAAATACGGCATGTTGTGAGCAGGCTTTTTTTTTTAATCAGAGCAGTTGCTTACCCAACACCTTACAGTCCTACTATTTAGAATATCACAAGCGCCGGAATTTTCGCAGCGCTCACCAAGCTGCTGTATTACCTTTAATAAAAATGCATGGCGATCTCTGTATTCGCGCATGAATACATGCATGAAAAATTTACTAGAGAAGTAACGTTTTCTTGGTGATTCTTGACCTCTACTCTTTTGGTGTTAACCCGCAAATGTCTTTTCTTTTTCTCTATTTGAAGGTGCTACACAGTGTGACGCCACCGACGCTTTGTCACATACACAGGGCGCATTTTTAGGAAATGGTAAATTGGTCTACATGTGTCTCTGTAGAACTAGTTTTGTATACAGTCGTCTATATATGTAGAGGACAATGCCTTGACGAGCAACGTGTAAGGACTACTTGAAGAAAATTGTGTACCTGCTTAAAATTAACACATATTAACATACTACAATGCTTTTCAATTATCAAACACAGATTCTGCAGCGTCTACTGGTGCGTCACCAAGTCGGGCTTGTCAGCCAGGGACTCCTGCACGTGGTAAGCATGCATACACAAACATGCTAGTGGCATTAGGATGAAGATAGGTCCAGCAGATTGCAAACCCTCTCAAAAAAACCACGAATTACGCAAAACCATTTAATGGCTTCTTGCTCACGCTTCTCAATATTGGGTGCTTAAATAATAAAATTGAATTCAACGAATAGTCAGCTGCACGAAGAGGCCCCATATGTATTATGCAGTGTTTTCAAATTTACTCTCTAAGAAAATTATGCTGTGAATAAGTTATGTATAGTAATATTATGAATTTGCATGATTGTCTGTTCTGATATGCAAAGCGATCCCCACAGCACCCAATATTTGCTGTGCCAAAACAGTGTGACAGTACTAATGCTTTACAGTAAGTGTTCTATGGCTCAGAGAGCATATAGCTTCGTGCCCTGTATCAAAAAAGTCTATTAATGCCAGTTTATATGTATTTTATGTGTGTATAATGCATATTTCAGCTGCAGGGTGTGAGTGGACGAGTGGCGAGACGAAGCTGCTGCTGGACCTCTACGCCTCATATTTCCCTCAAGTTGGCCCTCTGAAAAAATTTCGCAACAAAAAGGCCATGTTTGAAAAAATTGCAACAGACATTAATAATAAACTGGGTGTAATGAGAACTGGTGAGCAGTGCTGCTCTCGGTACAAAACCGTACTGAAAAGAAAAAATGTGGCAGCTGGGAAAAATAATACGTCTGGCTGTTCCCCACAAGAAGTCCCCTACGAGGCCGAGCTTGAAAAAATCAAGTGGCTGGACGACAGCTTGGAACCAGAAGTGGTACGCGACGCAAGTGGAGTGGTATCAAAAAAGACATGTCCACAGTCATCCACCGAGTCTGTTCCACTTGCTGGTTCAAGCTCGTCAACGTCACACTCTCCATCCAGCTCCGTTGGGCAGGACGACACTCCTGATTCAAAAAGAAAACGCCCGAATTCAGCACGCGAGCTCCACCTGCAAACCTTCTTTGAAAAAATGAAGGAGTTAGATGAACGGCGAGCAGAGCGAAAGGCTGAAAGAGACAGCAAGAGGGAAGAGCGACGACTTGCTAAAACACAGCGACGAGAAGAAATGCACAAAGAAAAGATGAATCTTCTCCGTGAAATTTTCAACTTGAAGAAAAATGAATAAAATGTGAAAAGCATGTTTATTGTAAGCATTGTACACATGTGCACGTTGGCAGGCGCATTGATAACAGATTGACAATGTTTGTTGTTGAGGTGAAATAAGGGTTCCAGGGCCCTTTTACAAGACAAAGTTGCAATGATCATTATAATTTCACGCCGTTTTGATGGTAAGAAAAGCTGAACAAAGACTAAGAAATGCAGAACGTTTGTCCATGCAAATTTTCATCAGGCAAATAAAATGTTAATGCACAAGCAATAACCAAATTGCATGACAAAGAAGCCATTTCTCACAGCAGCAGTCACCATGCCTAAAGGACCCCTGACAAATTTTTGTTTTGACTTGAATGCTTTAATTAAGAGCATTGTGTCCGGTAGTCCCCAAACTTTGATCATAAATATTGCAATGTACTGTGTAATTAATGCAAGAATGGCTCCTTGTGACTAATTTTGGCATCACTGTAAAACTACTACTGGAATCACGAAAAATTACACAGCGAACAATCTCAGGAGTCATAAGACTATGTAGACTCGGGCTTTTGTGACGTTCAGAGCGCACTTTTTGAATTTGGGCACCATGCGTGGGAAACAATGAGTCGGGATGGGTGTTCATTACGAATATTCCTCGAAGCGACAGGTTTAACTGACAAGCATAGTGCCCCAACTGCAAGACAAACAACACAAACATTTCAAGCTCGTAATTTTGGTGACATTGTTCCATTAACACAAATGCTCCTCAGTGTAGCCTGCACTAGCTTGGACTTATGCCAATGTCACTACATGTTTCTCAGAATGTTTGTGGTGGCTGACGAGAGCTGGAGCCCAGCTATGTTTGGCCGGTTGACTTTGTCACTTTCTCGTGTCTCACCAGCACGAAGAGTGCAGTTACTATCAATATCACCAGCTATCTTCAGCTGCAGTAGCCATACCGACCAACACGCTGCGGCGTTAGCACTAGTCAGCAATAAGCATGCTGATGGCTTCGCATAGGAAACAATTACACTGATCCAGTCAGATTCCTGCAAACATCTTGGGTTGACTCACGCTATGTGGAAGCTGCTACGTGTCACAAAGCTAAGAAACAAAAAAATCAGGCTGCGCCCTAGCAAGATGAGTCACTACAACACAGTGCGGCATGCATTTTAGCTGGTTAGTACAGTGTTTCCTGTAGAAAACAGTGCTAAAGGATGGGACAAAGCAGGGACACAACCATGGCAGAGACACAACCATGGCACTGACTAACAGCCAAATGTGTCTTATTCTTCCAGTCTAGGTATATACACTCCACCACTAATCTGAAGGGTGAGAAAAAGCAAAAAAAAGACACACACAAATGTTGGCTGACTCAGGAGGAAAGAAATGCTCAATAAGACAGGAGAGGTAACTCCTTCAGAGAGAGGGAAATATAAGGGAAACTGATGCATGTTTCGCCGCCGTTGTAAATGATACGCTTCAGAAATGAGGGGCATGCATTTATCATGATTCTATTTTTTTTTGTTTCCTTGAGATTGTGGTAAAGTATATATACGCGGATTAGAAGAATAAAACGAATTTGCTTGTTAGTCAGCGCCGTAGTTTGTGTCCTTGCTTCGTCCCGTCTTTTAGTGTTATTTTCTGCTAGAAATCTCTACAACACGAAACAAAATTTACAACACCTTAACGTTTCTTGTTTTGTGTACACGTAGGCAGTCCTAACTTTAAATCAAATGCGCATCGCTTGCATTAAGCGCTCACGCTTCTCCTCGCCTTGGCGACGCAGTGCATCTTCAGTTGATGCAAGCGGGCCATTGTTGGGGGGAACATCATCCGGTTGTGCCTCCCATTCCCACGGTGCATGTTCATCATCGATGTACGGCGGCACATCCACATCACCACAATTAATGCACATATTGTGCAAAACACAACAAGCTATAATGAACTTGTTCATTTTGTCTACAAACAGAAAGTCCAGGTGCAGCAGCTGGCGGAACCTGGCCTTGAGGTCTCCAAAGGCATTCTCAATCTTCACTCTCGTTGCCGAAAAGTGATAATTGAAGGCGCGCTGCCTCGCGTCAAGGTGACCATAATTCCTGAATGGGGTTATGAGGTAATCTCGAAGCGGGTAGGCAGCGTCCCCGAGAACGTGGTACTTCCCGGAACAGCACACATGCGGCAACTTTGAAGAAAGCCTCGATGTCCTGAAGATTCTCGAATCGTGAATCTTGCTGGGGTGTCCAGTAGTCACATCGAGAAACTTCTTTTTGTGATCACACAGAGCTTGCAGTGTCAGTGACGGATAACTGTGCCTGTTCACATAGGTTGAACGCACTTTTTTTGCAGGGCAGCGGATGCTTATGTAGGATCCGTCAATGCAACCGATCGTGTTGGGCACTCCTGACACCTGTGACAGTGAGAGAAAAAGAACACACCTGTAGTGAACTTCTTGAAGTAAATAATCTTAACACTTGATGCAGTAGTTTTGTTGGTCTTAGCGGAGTTAACTTTAGGTGACACAAGTCTTTTACATGCCAGAACTATGGAATCATTGTACGGAACACCACAGCAAAAGGCATTAGAAATTTTAAGTGCCAGGGGTCCCTTTCAGGGTGTCTACCAATTTCATATTTCTAAATTCCTTGAATTTCCCAGGTTTTCCATCATGATTCAAAGCAAATTCCATGACTGCCACGTTTGCATGGAAAACACTGTACACTGCAAACAAACCCGAGTAGAAAAAAAAAACCGGGCGCTCTATAAAGGTAAACATAATTACCAGACGCACTCAAAATGTTCTCAGGGCATGCGACAATTGTGAAAAAACATGTAAATCTGGCCAAAATAAAACCCCTGAGCTAGGCAGTGAGCAAGTCAGCTGTTTGATGTTCCGAAGAACCAGGAAGAAAACACACAAGTTAAGAGTAACCGCAGATGAAGTTTGAAGGTGTCTGCGATCGTTTGACATCGCAGTCAAAGCTGCTGAGAAACTTAGAAGTGGTGCCATTTGGTGGCATTCGTGTAAAATGAAAACACAGGAGCCTGGCCGGTTCTGCCACTGGAGTAAAATCTATTTTACTATAATGGCTGTAGCCCACGCCGGTTAGGATGTGGATTGGATTTAATTAGATCGACCTGAACTACTGTATTTACTGACTCACCTATTTATATGTAGATTAGATTAGAACTGATTCGACCTAGATTGATGTATTTACTATTGATTTGCGCCGCCGCCTAATTTGCACACCTCTAAAGTATACTTTTCAACAAAAAAAGTAAATAACTACTACTCGCATATTCTATGTATCTTGCCTTGACAACGAGTAACGACAACGTTGCAAGAACATAGCCATACTGCAAAATGTTTTTTTTTTTTACGACAAGCACATGCATTTATCTGGGCTGTCATACTTGAAGTGAAATGAAAGCTGGGGTCAACGTTTAAAGTGCTGACATTTGAATATGTGGTGGTGAGAATGAATTTGTCAAGGTGGAACAGTTTCCTTGATTCTATAGATGAATCATGAATGTCCGCATGTTACCTTGATTTACGTACTCTGCTGTAGACGTGACACTGAAAAATAATTGCAGATTTATTTACACAATCTCACAAAACTGAAATGAAAAATTTAGCTGAAGTTACCCAAGTTCTACCCTTGAAACACGAGCTACCAGCATAAGTGTGTAGCTGAAGACGTTTGGTGTTGCACCACCAATAATAATAATAATAATAATAATAATAATAATAATAATAATAATAATATTATTATTATTATTATTATTATTATTATTATTATTATTATTATTATTAAAAGACATGAGTAGCCCAGCAAGCTTCAGCTGATAGCAGTTCTAGCCTAGAAAAACCAGACGGCCTTCAAGCCGGGCCGAAATCGTGGCATAGACAAAACATGCATAAATCTACAGACGTGAGTCAGATATGCCGTGTGATATGTAGAAGCAACAGGCACCAAAAGAGTGGATATACCAACATGGATGTTAAAGAATGCTTTAGCCAATGTGAAGGACAAGTTGCCGAGCAGAAATTTCCTTAGTCTAGTTTATGCCATAGGCTGACATAATTGTGACCAGTACATCGGTGAAACTGGTAAAAGTTAAACAACACAAATATGATACCACAAAACGAGGCGTGGCCTCGACTGCCCTCCCTGAACACACGGAATCACAGACCACCAAATAGACTTGTAAAACTCTCGAATCCAGATACAGACAACTGTACATACGCTGCACAGGAGTGATGGGAGGCTTCTGACAATGTACTCTCTCTGCTTACGTCACATATTTAGGCGTACTGAAGTACACTGTGCCTTTTTCATGACTTTTAAACAAGGCTCTCTCCCATATGAGGTACTGAAATGTCAGTAAACTTTGTGTTCTATGGGTCCCTTTCGCGTTTACACTCAGAAGCAAGAGTTATGCACTGTCCTTTTTTTTTTTCACACACCTTCCAGCAGCCCACTGTAGTTGCAGCTGAGAGACTTTTTAAGCTTTGATGAATGGCGATGCTTATTTTTGTGACGGTCCCACAGAACTGCTGTCAGTTTTCATGACCTGGCCTGGTTTTTTTGAAATTCCCTGACTTTTCCACGTTGGCAGACACCCTGCTTTTATGTGCACTGTAAATGAACAATACATGTTTCTCTAGCATTTCCCATTTGATAGTGAGACTGCTTGACAATAACCCCATCTTTCAAGCGCAACTTAGTACCACATCCCCTGTGCCCCAACGGCAGCTTAACCTGCTACAATCAATGTATTATGTGACTATTCTCTAAAGTAAGCTTCAATTAGACAACTCATTTGTTGTGTTTGCCATGGAACAGTGAAATACCTAAAATTCTTACTTGTTCGAAGTCCGCTGACAGCTGATCAAGATCTCCTGGAAATGATATTACCTCTTCGGCTATATCAAGGAAATATTCGAGCGTGCGCTCCACGACTCTAAATGCTGTCGCAGTTGCCATGCCAAAGCGTCCAGCAACGTCCCTCAGGCACGCCTTGTTTGCAGCAAACCTGACACAGCAAACACACATTATGGAAGAAAGTGATCAAGTAAAGCCTGCTTTGTGAAATAAAGGCATGAAATATTTGCATCAAAATTAGCAGCCGTAAGAAAAGTAGAAGCTCTTAACACTGTTCTCTCTGGCTGTGCAGTTGCAAGCGGTCATATTTCATTGGTTTCCATTGCATCACACTTAGCAACTTTCAAGGACAAAAAGCACAAGCGGCGTAGCCACGGGAAGGCTACTAGGGAGATTTAACGCCGCCGAAATTGTTAAATTTCACATGTGTATATTCTCTACACACGCGCACATAAACACACGAACAAAAATTTATAATGGTTGGACTCCCCGTCAAAATTCTGCGCACGCAACGAAAAAACGTACTTCTACGCCGAAGCACTTGAAAGCATTAAGATTATACACACTGGTAGGCATGACTTTTAAAACAGCGTGCAGACTTACCACAGAAAGACCAGAATGTGCTCTTCCGCGGTTTTCGAGGGGGACCCACCACGATCACTGCATGGGTAGTGACGCGAGCCTTCAAAACCACGGATCAACGTTTCCGCGACACGCCTCGACACCCTGAAGTCTTGACGGAACTGCAGAGAAGGAAATGATAAAAAGATGAAATTAGGTTCATGTAGTATTATGAAAAGAGGGAGCTCCGCGCTTACCTGCTCGTCTGTGTACAGCCGCGCAACGTTCTCGATGAACCCCAAAATTTTGGGACGTTCGCGGTGGGACTCCGAAAAAGTTTCCCGAAAGAAGGCTTCGCATAGCGCTTGTCTTTCCTCGAAGTCTTCGTCGTCTGAGCTGGACGAGCTGCTGCTTGAAGTGCTTTCGTCGCTAGACAGAAGTTCCGCCAAGGCAGCGAACGCAGCCATTTTGCAAAACTCAGCAACGTACAACGACGGAAGTGACGTATGCTGCTCGTCGTGTTTCCGCCCGAATCTGCGACTTGTCGGCGGAGCAGTGCGAGCAATCCGCCTCGGAGCGAGCTGCTCTGAAACTACCAGTGAAAAGCGCGGATCCACTCTGAATCTACCAGTGAAATGCGGTTTCGTCGCCACGGAGCAAAAAAACCTGCTCCGAATCTACCAGTGAAAAACAGCATAAGTTGTGCCGTGCACAGTCCATACACATTCGAAACGTGGACAGGGTGCCTCATTTAATGGGAGAGTTCCTTAATGGGAAGCACATAATTCGTTGCCACGTGAAGGCCTGCACCGATCCACGCACGCCCACCACTCATTATAGTGTTATGCCAGTTGTACCCAGTTACCTGCAGTGATCGGCCTCTTTTGGTTTACTATAGAATTCTTATACAGAGCTGTGACATATTGTTTATTAGGTGTTATGAACATGCCAGCCTTTATATTAAGTGCCACTGTATTTCTGATGGGGGGGGGGGGGGGGGCGAGTATGCAGTTTGGCCTTGGCAGAGCATTGGTGCGTCGAGAACGGCAACTTGTTTCTGGCAAAATGAGATGCACCACGTACACTCTAGGTTGACACAAGAAAGTGCTTCTTATGCTTGTCCATGCACATTCACTCATCATAAAAGCCACATTGCTATTTGTGCTGTGGCAGCACTTTGTCACAACACCCATTTTTCTAACATCAATTCTCGGCAAGAAAAGAAATCGCAGTGTGTATATAAGGAAATAAATTTTGTTTCTATTATTTGCGGTGTTTCTGATATCACTGCTTACAAGATACACAGAACCCTATTTCATATCACAGTTCAGAGAACATTTCTTTTGCCATATTTTGTAGAGCAATGGAGGCTGCAACTAATTTGTTGCAGTTTTATTGATATATTGCAGTATGCTGGAGACTTGATTGTCTTTGATTTTCGATGCATGTAAAAAAAAAAACCTTTCATGGTCTCCTTCAAGAATTTACTAAGGGATGCGTAAGCATGCTGTTCTACTGTCCAAAATTAAATAGCCACAGCTTTCCCTGAGCAGGGTGTGCACAGGTCCTTGAAATCCTTGAAGACCCCTGAATTTGAAAAAGACATTTTCAAGGCCCTTGAAGGTCCTGGCATTTTTTGCAGTCCTCGCAAATCTTTGAATTTCCTAAGCAGTGCACTCCCATATCAACTTCGCGACTTCCTAAATGTGGTAGATCGGCATGTCAACCTGTCAACCTCCAGATTTCCAAAGTATCAATACGGTGTGGGCACACATGGTCCCATTTTGCAAAAATGCATGTGAAAAAACAAGATTGTTTCGTGGCGAGGGCGAAGTAGTGAATTTGACAGCAAGAAATTAGAATATCACTCAAAGAAGGGCAAGCAACTTGATGCATGCAACGCACTGCTCGAGCACAAAGGATGCACAAAAAGAACGTGCACAGGACAAGTGCTAATGAACAACGGTCGCAGCTTGACACTTGAAGCGTGCTGCTTAAACATCAAGGCCGATAATAGAAAAGTACACAAGTGTATCCACAGGATGAGTGCAAAATAGTTAGTTTTTGGTGTTTGAGGGGCATGTTGCCAAAAAGTGTCAACTGTGCTCAAGCCAACACTCTTATGGGGTAGTCCCACAAGTTTCAAAGCTATAGCAAGCGTGTGGCTTCTCTCTATGCAAGGATACTCCACACGAATGGTCGGAGTCGGAAAACATTTAGAATAGCCCTGTAAGAAGGGCCACAAAAGTTGTAGTGACGTCACTCCGGATTTGTAGTGAGGGGAGTGACTTTCGGACTTCCGCCACATACGTACGGGCAAAGCATCAGGGTTGCTGCATTTTATTTGCAGAGGCTTGTGTGTGGCACATATGTTCAAGAGCAGGCGATGCTCAAAATGACGCCTGTCCAAGTTTCGTGTGATCACATGACTAAGTCGCTTGCACTGCTACGTCCCTGCCGAACATGCCCACAAACCGAAACTGAAAAGGGTCCGCATCAATAAGGCGCATTATATTATTTAGAGAGAATAAATGAGTCTTCGTGCGTCCATCCTAAGAAAGGCTTTCAGCAAGGAACGTGCAAGCCACAAATATTATGGCACAACCCCTTTAGGGCCTGACCACACATATGCGTTGAAGCCCATCAGCGCGTAACTAATGGTGGTGGTAGTAGTTAGAAGAGGAAGAAAGCACCTAATTTCTGCAGCCCGGTCGGGAGTATGGCGCAGTGTCTAAGAGCCGCGGTGGAAGACGAGGCACAGCACCATCTCCCTACATAAAGCGAGGGAAAGGTTGCAGCACGTGCCACGTCAAAAAGCCACGCGCTGAAATGCTAGCGTGGGGCCAGGCACACGTTGCGGAAGCCACCACGCTTTTTGTGCGACTTCGGTGAGGCGAAGGAAAAATGATTTCGTGCTACTGATGTGCCACTGACTTCGAAATGACAGATCATTGTGTACAGCATTAATTATCATCTTAGCAACCGCACAAAAACAGGCGTATTAAACACGTTGTGCGCACTGTGGTGACATCGAAATGTTCTCTCACTTGCACAGAACGCCAGCACCACACCCATGCGAGGTAACTTCTCAAATGCTCAGTTCAAGTACCATGAGCACGTACAAAGAAATAAGGTCCAGCACACGCTGACAAGGGACTGAACGGACCAAAGTCGTCACTTGGCATCGGTCATGCTTTCGATGTTGCGAAAAGGGGAAAAAACAAGCGAGTTGCGTGTTTTTTGCACGTGTGGTGCGTGAACCTGCAAAGTGGTGAACCCGCGGCTAGCTTGCTTGGCAGATGACGTCAATGAAGTGCATACATCCTCTACATCTATTTATCTGAAATGACATTATGCTGTATGTTTTGAATCTGTTTGTTGAATTTAACAGTGCTCATAGTGCAGTAATATTTCAACCTTTGTTGTAAGACTTCATTATTATAAGTTGCGAGTTTTTTTTACTGTTCAGTACTTGCAGAGAGATTCAGACTAATCATTATTAACATCCTTAACATATACATTTATTTATCTTTATACAAGCGAAATAACATGACAATGTACGATCCGCACGGATGCTAGTTCATCGCCATTTAGGAAGTCAGCTCACTCGTCGCACACGCAAAAAACTTGCTGCACGCGGTGTGTCTGAGATCCACATGGTAACTTGAATGTCTAGAAACCTGGGGAACACCTCTTGGAAGCCAATGGCCAGGCAACGAGTTAGCACGTACGCAGAGAACTTCAATATGGCGCAGCGATGGCATTGCCCCCTTGCGAGTCAAGACTCGGTGCAAACCCCCTCAAATGGAAAAACCTCAACCGCTTTTGTAAATTTAATTGTGTTGTGATCTTGAGAAGTTAAGATATTTCTTTAATTGTGATATCCATTTCTTTATTGTAAGTGCAATAAAATTTGTCCTCAAAATGTTTCAGTGAAAAAATTTCAGCTTTGCATGCCGCTTTGAGCCAATGACAAAGGTGCAACAGGACCTGGAAAGTCCTTGAATACTTGAATTTTCGCTTTGGAAACCTGTTCTAAATCTGCGGGAGCTTTGTTTTTGGGTGGCTTTGTTTTGGGGAGGAGGTGCGGTTTGAATACTTGGCCCTGTCAAAAAATTTATTTTGCACTTTAAATGAATTTTATTGTAGTGTCGATTGGTTATGTAATGAATGGAAACGGTTTTCTTGTTGAGTAGGCATAGTGATGCAAGCACATTTAAAATTGATGCTACTGTAGTGGGAGTGTAACAATTATGACACAGTGACACAATAGCTGCACAAAGTCTGTGAAAGTGTGCCAAGATGTGAAGCCTTCTACATATCCTGCAACATTTTGATAAAAATCTTGTTATTGTGCTGAGTGTGCTTTAATGATGTTATTATTACAATCTTTCGAAGGCAGAAAAGGGACATTCTATTTGTTGGCACTGTAATTTCGAGTCATTCATGGGAGTAGACAGGCGAGTCTTGCCTAGTTCAAAGATGCCAACCTGCCCATATGGCATAATAAAGGTTCAAGGCCTACTGTATAATTACATTATTAAGTTAAGTTGTATAACTAATATCCAACAGTTGTGGATGGAGTTAAAATAAAAGTAATTGGTGCTAGTATGAGTCAGAGTCTTTCGTAGGAGCACGATATTACTTGACTGATTGCTCTAATTACAGTGAGCGGTATACATATGTATAGCAAACCATTTTATTTCAGTTGGGTTGCTTTAAACAAATTGAAGGGCTGCTCTCTTAACTTGCAGAAGATTTCATGCAGGACGTTTAAGTGCTAATGTCATGCAATGGAGAGACTTTAAAAGATTCCAGCTGCTGCAGTGGACTGTGGTATTTTGCTGAGGACGCCTGCTTTACCAGTATTGTGATATATTTTTTTAGGGCTTTGCAACCTTAGCAATAGTATGTATAATGCTTATCAAAAGTAAATACGTACGATACTTTCACTGAAAATTTTGTGGAGCATAGATGTGATACAGGGCAAAAACAGCCAGCTAGAAAACCTATGTTGTTGTTAACCACTCATAAAGCTTAACAGCAGGGGCTTTTTCACACCACAAAGGTTTAGGTTCTACAGTTCCCAACCAGATTAAAAAATAAAATCCGCGTGGTGATGGAACTGCATTAAGAGGCCAGGGGTGCGGCCTCACCGGTGACCCCTGCTGGTAATGCACTCCCTCACCAGAGAAGGATTGGCCACCCTGGTGCAGCGTCTGGCCGCTACCTCCCACATGCATACGTCAATTAACTCGCGGCCTTCAGTCCCCAGCAGCTGCGAAGCAACTGACTATGGCGGCGGTCAGATCTGTAACGCAGCAGAGGGTGCTAAGAATCTCTGGATCTGGACAGGCCGCCATCGGAACCTGAACTTGGCATTATTTTACGCTAGAACCTTATCTAGTGAGGCAAGTCTAGCTGTACTATTCGAGGAGTTAGAAGGCATTAAATGGAATGTAATAGGGCTCAGTGAGGTTAGGAGTACAGATAAGGCCTATACAGTGCTACAGAACGGGCACGTCCTTTGCTATCTGAACTTGGCTTATAGAAGAGAATTGGGAGTGGGGTTCCTTATCCACAGAAACATAGCTGGCAACATAGAGGAATACCATAGCATTAATGAAAGGCTGGTAGGTATCGTAATTAAACTCAATAAGAGATAAAATATGAAGGTGGTACAGGCTTATGTGCCTATGTCCAGCCATGATGACTCATCAGTTGAAAGCTTCTATGAAGACGTGAAATCGGCAATGAGTAAGCTAAAAACACAGTATACTATACTGATGGGAGACTTCAATGCAAAAGTAAGGAAGAAACAGGCTGGAGACCAGGCAGTAGGAGATTATGGCATCGGTACTAGCAGAGTCCTTCGATGCTTTATGGTCACGAAACTCCACCCAAAGGTTGATATAGGGACAAAATCTCCCGCTAGCGGCGCCGCCAGTCGTAAGGGGGCCACAAGCCACCGCCAGTGCTGGGATTATATGCACACAATTACCGACGTTTCGACTTGATTATGTGCGTGCTGTTCTTCCTGTTACCTTTTATTAAATGTCACTGAATGCAGCAATGCAATCAGATCAGTATAAACGTGATCCAGTGTCAACGACGAATGAAAGCTGTTTACTTAAGAACGCACGCGTAGTTTGCTTGGGAGTGCGGACCAACCTTATAAATATCAGCGCGTTTAAAGTGTTTTAGCATCGCGCGATAACGCATTGGGTTCAGAATTACCTCGTAGCTCAATTATATGCGTATTTACGATGCCTGGAAGCGGTACGTCGTTGCTCGCCAGTGTTTAAAGACGATTCTCATGCTTCGTGCTGCCGATGCAAGCATCTACTGCTGGATCTGCTCGACAACGTGTTCGCGCCTGGCCAAAGGACGATTCTGTTTATGCGGTAGTAAAGCTTTCTATTCTGGCACTAGTGCCGAAAATACGGGGAGGAAGGTGAACGGAATGAAACACGACTAGGCAAAACAGGGGAAATCGCATTGGTTTATATCCAGCTCGTCTCTCGCGCGCTGCTATCCAAGTAATCAAATGAAGGGAATGGTCGAGCTAAATGTTTTATTCTAGACCTTTCATTTGAGTCTGCACCCAAATGCGCAGTTGTTCTGGACACACGTTTGTGAGCGCCGATCGCTTTCTTGACGCGGGTACTTTGATGTCGCGGTTATAGCAGCTCAGCGCTTTTGCGACCACTTGCTTCGCTATTAAGGGGGCCTCTTGAATAGGCAAGAGTTTCACGTGCCTAACATCTGAGTGATCCCTTTTTTACACGCAATTTAGTCCAGACACCCTTCTCTTGACGTTTCCTTATGTTTACTGCTTAGAGCAGCATTAATTACCTGCCGACAAACCACGATTTCTTCGGGAAGGGAAGTACAGCAGCCTAATCTGGAAGTTCCTTTCGATGCCAGTGCTAGCTGCTCGGCGACCTTTGTCACACTACCTAGGTACCATACCATACTTTTTTATGCTTGGGAGGGGGGGGGGGGGGGGGCAGGGTTACGATTTAAAGCATGCAATGAATCTGAACTTTGGTACTAATGATACGCCGCTTAGTATGTGGGTGTGTACCTATGAATGGGAGCTTCCCATCAGGTGCATTTAATGAGGAGCAAGTTTGAAAACGTGTTTTGTTTACACAAAATACACAGAGAACAACACCTTGGAGAAGAGAAGCACTAGAAACTATTATGGCTGTGTTCAGTAATTTTACACACTCAGTGCCTTGTAAGGGGAGAGGGGTGGGACCCAGTGAAGTTTTCTTTTTTTCCCCTCCCGTCCTGCTTTCTGTCCTCCGTCACCTGGATCCTGGGGCATCAAGGGATGGCGGGAAACGAAGCAGTGCACGCTGCAGCCCGAGAACATACACAACCATTATGCTTAACACTAGGGCTTCTGCCCCCCACTTGCCGGGCATGAACCACGCACGGTGGCCCGCAAGGCTTAGTTTTTTTTCTCGCGTGAAGAAATATAATATACATTTCTCCCGAAGTTCGGCGCTACTGGGGAAAAAGAAGAGTGACGCATTTTTCTTGTTTCTGCTGTATCCGGTGCTACAGCCCGTCACACAGCACGTATTAGGCATTGCTCCTTCGAGTTTTCATGGCGTTGACCTTGAACGCGGAGAACTTGCCCTTGAAGTTCTCGTGATGCTGATGCAGAAACTTTGTTTGAAGGAATACCGCGAGCTGCCTTTACACAACGCCTTCGAGCTGCCGCCGCTGCCAATGCGTTCCGCCTGGCAATGGCCGGGTGCAACGGAGCGGTGGCCCCCCTATCCCAGCTTGCGCCGCGTAGCGGCTGCTCTTGGCAGCATATCAAGCTCTCCCATAGAGTGACGGAGAAGTTTCGTGACCAGAACGGTATTAAAAGACTTTGGTACTAGAAATGCCAGAAGGGAGCTACTAGTAAAATTCGCAGAATGCAATAACTTACGGATTTTCAATACCTTCTACCGAAAGCGAGGGAACTGTAAGTGTACATGGAGGAGCCCTAATGGCGAAAGTAAGAACAAAATAGACTTTATACTGAGTGCACACCCAGACATCGTGCAGGATGTGGAAGTGCTCGACAAGGTACAATGCAGTGACCATTGAATGGTACGGTCTCGAATTCGCCTAGACTTAAAGAAGGAACAACAGAAACTGGTACGAAAGGAGCCAATCAATCAACTAGCACTGAGAGGGAAAGTACAGGAATTCAAGTCTCGCTTTGGAACAAGTACTTGGCTCTTATCGAGGAAACCGACCTTAGCGTAGATATAATGAATGATAATCTGATAAGTATCATTACCGAGTGTGCAGTAGAAGTTGGAGGTACAGTAGTTAGACAAACTGTCCTAGGAGACAAAGAACCTCATTAAGAAATGTCAAAGCATGAAATCCTCAAACACAACAAACTAAGTAGAATTGGCAGAGCTTTCGTAGTTGATTAAAAAGCATACGGGATCCGATGCAAGAAGGTATAACGTGGAGAGAATTGAACATACTCTAAAGAACGGAGGAAGTGTCAGAGCGGTGAAAAGGAAACTTGGAATAGGCAGAAACCACATGTATGCACTGAGGGACAAGGAAGGCATAGTAACTACCAATATGGATAGAATAGTAAAATTAGCGGAGGAGTTTTACAGAGATCTGTACAGTAGCCAGCACAACCACGGCCTTAATATAAGGGCTAGCAGTAACCCAGATGACACCCCACCAGTAATGATAAAAGTCAGAAAAGCCTTGGAGAGCATGCAAAGCGGCAAAGCTGTTAGTGAGGATCAGGTAACGTCACATAAGCTGAAAAACGGAAGACAGATTGTGTGAGAAGAACTGGCCACCCTGTTTACAAAGTGTCTCCTGACGGGGAGGGTACCAGAATCTTGTAAGACTGCTAACATCATTCTAATACATAAGAAAAGAGATGACAAGGATTGAAAAGAATTACAGGCCCATCAGCTTGCTCTCCGCAGTATACAAGCTATTTACAAAGGTAATTGCTAACAGAATTAAGACATTAGAATTCAATCAACCAAAGGAACAAGCAGGATTTCAAACAGGCTACTCAACAATCGACCACATTCATACTATTAGTCAGGTAATGGAGAAATGCTCAGAATATAGCCAACCTCCATACATAGCCTTCATAGATTACGAAAAGGCGCTTGATTCCGTAGAAATATCCACAGTTGTGCAGACACTGCAAAATCAGGGCGTCTGCGAAGCATATATAAACATCCTGGAAAAAATCTACAGGGGATCATTTGCTACCATAGTGCTTCATAAAGACAGCAACCGAATACCAATCAAGAAGGGTGTAAGGCAGAGGAATACAATCTCCCCAATGCTATTTACCACATGCTTATGGGAGGTTTTCAGAGGCCTAGAATAGAAACAGTTAGGGATAAGAGTAATGGAGAGTACCTTAGTAACCTGTGCTTCGCCAATGTCATTGCATCGCTGAGTAACTCAGAGGATGAAGTGCAATCGATGATTACGAGTATAAGATAAGGAGAGCGGGAAGGTAGGTCTTAAAATTAATCTGCAGTAAACGAAAGTAGTGTACAACAACCTGGGAAGAGAACAGGGCTTCGAGATAAGTAGCAGTGTGCTTGAAGTTGTAAAAGAGTATGTCTACTTAAGACAGCTTGTAAGCCTGAAGCCGAAGCACATGACTGAAGTAACTAGAAGAATGACTGACTCACCTTTCTTATTAATGAAGCAACATAGCATCCCATCGTTAGAATCGCGCAGAAAGGTCAACAGGTTGCTTTTTCTTCATAATTCTCTTACCGGAAATACAAAAGTAACCATGCCCGATTGTGTACGTCCCCACTCGGCTAGGAAGACTAGACACACCCACACTAGGGCACTCGCCTAAATTTTTGATAAAACGAAGTCGTATAAATTTTTTTTATAGAACTGTGTCCGAATGAAATGCTCTGCCCTCCACTGTTTTTCATGCCAGTAATTCTGTATGCGAACGGGAAAATTTGTATTATGTTTCGTGATTTGGGTACTAGCTATTTTCTGCGTTCCCATCCCATTTTCTAATTGTTTTTTATTTATTTCTTTTTGTGTTTTGCCGTGATTGCGTTGTTTAGTTTTTTTTTATTCTGCAATCGATGTAGAACCCCTCCTGCATGGATCATGCAGGGGTATGCAGTATTGCTTAATAAAAATAAAAGTTGAGGATGATGCAGTGAGCAATGGAAAGGAAAATGATAGGTGTAACCCTAAGAGACAAGAAGAGAGCAGAGTGTATTGGGGAACAAACGGGTGTTAATGACATCATAGTCGAAATCAAGAAGAAATGTTTTTCGGCAGGGCATGTAGTGTGAAAGCAAGATAACTGCTGGTCATTAAGGATAACTCACTGGATTCTCAGAGAAGGCAAGCGGTTTTAATGACATCATAGTCGAAATCAAGAAGAAATGTTTTTCGGCAGGGCATGTAGTGTGAAAGCAAGATAACTGCTGGTCATTAAGGATAACTCACTGGATTCTCAGAGAAGGCAAGCGGTTTAGGGGGAGACAGCAAGTTGGGTCGGCAGATCAGATTAGGATGTTTGCGGGTATAAAGTCTCATGATCAAGCACAGGACCGAGTTCACTGGCAGAACATAGGAAATTCTTTTGTCCTGCAGTGGGCGTAGTCAGGCTGATGATGATGTTAAGTCTTGAGAATACTATATTTAACACGTGTAAGCACTTATAATATGCTTTGAAAAATATTTGAGATGGAGGTAATATGTTAATCTAACACTGAAACACTAAAATGTAGCTTTGCTGTAGTGCGAATTTCGCCTGCATGGTTGGTTTCACGGCATAGCACGTGCTGAAATGAAACTATCTTTACAGGAGCTGTATACGGTCAAACATTAATTCGTTTCGAATACTTTGAAATTTACCAATATGATTCTAAATTTGTGTCGAAGTGAGTTCGAATATTCAAAATACCTGATTATTGCCCATCCCTAGTTCTAACGGCAGAGTTCTAGGTCGATCCTTCACCGTTCAGCGTCGTACAGGAGCTGAGCGCACGATGCAGGCGAAAAATTCTGTAGGCCCATGTGCTCAGATTTGGCACACGTTAAAGAATCCCAGGTGGTTGAAATTTCCGGAGCCCTCCACTACGGCGTCTTTCATAATGGTATGGTGGTTTTGGGACGTTAAACCCCACATATCAATCAATCAGGAGCCGAGCCCAATCATACTGTTAATAGACGAGGGATTCATGCAGGAAGAAAATGGGGTCATGTGGCCAAAAGAGGAAGGTATAGGAGAGGATGCTAGAGCAGATGCGCCATGCAGGTCACATGACCAGCATGCTGGGGAGGAGTGAACCAATCTCTGAGTGCGCTGGGAGAAGGCAATAGACTCCGCACGACTTGAGCGGCAGTGGGAGCTCACACAAATGCTGCAACATTGACGTCGGGCAGCAAATCCCAAGCCTTGGAACCACAAAGTGCAAGCCAAGTTCAAGCGGAGGGAAACCACCAACCCCGAGCTTCGAAAGATGCAAATGAAACGGGAAACGAAATCTGCCACAATGAAACATGAAACGCACAAGAGCCACAGTTAAATAAAAACAGGACCACTAATTGCAGCAAAACAGGGAAGCATAACTCTGAGAATCAAAGCAAAACAAAGAATATGCAGTTTTAGAATATTGCATACAAAGCTTTGCGCTAGAATTTATAACCATTGTGAATGCATCAAAAGCTATCCTCTTGTGTGCCCCGCTAAGTGACTGTAATAGCGGGTGCCTGCATTGAACCCTATCCGAAGTATACACTATGCTAAAATTTCCCAATGAACAATGCACAGCTGAGAAAAGATGCTCTGAAATAGTATCGCAATATGAAGCAAGTTTTGGGCAAGTAGTGTTTGAGGTACAGATGTAAGATACTGCCATGATTTTGGCATGCAGTATCGTACTTTAATTATTGTACCTCGAAAGGATACCGAAGAAAAAAATCTTTATTGTGAAAATTTACAGCTGTGTTGAAAGATTGGTGGGTGCTGAAATTGATAGACACTACTTTTATTTCAGGCGGAAACTAGAGGGACATGAATTTAATGCAATTTTTATGAACTGCTGTGTCTGGTGGTAACGCCGTGATCTAGAGAACGTGACTGAACATTTGATGACATTTCATGCTCCTAAAACAAGCATTCCAACAATGCCAGTCATTCTCCTGTCTCTCAACCTACTCGGCTCCTGCTACTTTCCCAGAACTGCTGCCAACAACACCGGTAGCATGCAATAATCCTGGTTGGGTAAAGTTCCTAAATGGTGGGGCGTGCCTCAGTGCCTTCCTTTGTGGACAAAGGAGCACACATTGATAAGGAGGGGTGAAGAAAGGGAAGAGGACCGAAACAGGTGCATTCTGCATGTGCCATGATGAATGTGATGTTACGGGTAGTGCTGGTATGCAGTCGCCATGCACTGACAATTGTAAAAAAACAAAAAACGGACGACTACTTAACAATAGGTGAAATAGGCTGTGTTTATTGGAATATTCGTGTCTCCAGTGTAGAATTTCAATGTTTTCTTCAGTTTTATCAAGTTTTGTCCAATATTCCTTCGAAATACTTTTATACATTTGCCAATTTGACTAAACATTTATGGAAACCTGAGACATGTGGGTGCCACCACCTTGGACTGTTCACTGTGTGTTTTCTTGCTTTTGTATTTCGTGACATGAATTGATATCTTGGCATGAATTCACAAGGCCAGGAAATGCCAAATGCATAAACTCAGACTTTTTCATGTGTATTTGCCCACTGTAGCTCAGTTTGGTTAGTTGTTCAATATAACCAATGACAACGTTAACAGCCTAATATGGCAGCACCAAAACCTGTTTGTAAAATACTAATTGTAACTAACTTTGCCTCATTTGAATTTGCATTTGTGAATTGTAAAGCTGTAGCTGGTAGATTGCCACTATCCTTCAAGAGAAAGGTATATAACAGCTGCATCTTGCCGGTACTTTCTTACAGAGCAGAAACCTGGAGACTTACAAAGAGGGTTCAGCTTAAATTGAGGACGATACAGCAAGTGTTGGAAAGGAAAATGATAGGTGTAACCTTGACAGAAAAGAAGAGAGCAGAGTGGATCAGGGAACAAATTGGGGTTAAAGATATAGTTGAAATCGAAAAGAAATAGAGATGGGCCGGGCATGTAGTGCGTAGGCAGGATAACCGCTGGTCATTAAGGGTAACTAACTGGATTTTCAGAGAAAGCAAGCGGGTTAGGGGGAGACAGGTTAGGTGGGGAGATGAGATTAGGAAGTTTGCAGGTATAAAGTGGCAGCAGAAAGCGCAGGACCGAGTTGACTGTCGGAACATGGGTGAGGTCTTTGTACTGCAGTGGAAGTAGTCAGGCTGATGATGATGATCAAAGCAGCAGCAGGGCTGGTAGGGGCATTTCTTTGCGACACATGGTTTATGCGTAGATGACCAAACTGTACTGATCCTTTGTATTCTGCTTATCTGCTGGCTTAAAGCATTTGTGACGTACTCGCCACGTGCAATCTTTTAACAATTTTGTTCTGTGAGAGAACAGATACTGCCCAGGAATGTCTAGGACATATTGTACGTTTTCGAAATTCGTTGCGTTATACCACCGCTACTCATTCTATCACCACCTCGATTACCTCGTGATTAGTGACAGTGAAAACATTTAGGGAGTGCTAGGAAAATGAAAACCAGTATATCTAAGTAAAATAGAAGGGTTGCTCAGAATCAAACAATCACAATGAATAACTATAGAGACATGATATGGGCAGCATCGATAATCGCTGTGGTAATTAAACATGGAGTCAAAAGACTGACCACTGGGCATGTTAGGGATTCATTGTTACAAATATGCGGAAAAAGAAACACAGTCGAAAAAGAGACATGGGACTGATGGAGTACAGTCTCGTATCTCGTTAATGTCTGTGGCACTTTCGCATAGTTTTGTAAGACCATGAGCAGAACTGCCGCAGTTGAACCACCACTGAAGAGACTACTTACCCCTTGTTCTCGAGTGGAGGATATTTCAGGCTGGACTCTTTTGTTTCTTTCTTTTTAAGCCTTTCCCTGTCGAGTTTCTGGGCTGAAAATGATATAGAAATACAGATTCTTTTTATTTTTCCATTTGATTTCATCCGTTTTTAAACATGAAAAAATTATTCAAAGGCGCTTCATTTGCAAGATACACGCAAAACTCTTTTGAAACTGTGCAGAGGATAAGCTTCACTTGGCTGCTCTGCAGAAAGCAATTTAACCTCTCTAGTCTTCAGTGCAGAAAATGTCTTTGAAATGAAAATGTAAATTTAAAAAGAAAGTACAGGAAAGTGAGTACTTAAAAACAAACCTTCGATGTGCCATATGTGGTTTATTTGTCTAAGAGCGTCCACTGGGTTGACACGATTGTGTCCAAATCCAATGATTTAGAGCTATCATGCTGCTCTGTGTAGTCGCTACCACACACACACGGGAAGGGGAATTCATTTAATGAAACTTCGGCAAACAAGACAATTTTTTTTTCCTGAATATACCTGTTCCTCGGTGTCCACGAATACTGCTTGTTCACCAAGGAGGGTCTTCTTTTCTAATTCTGTTTTTTGATAATTGAAAGGTTTATTGAAATATCGTCAAATACACATGACATGGATCGTAAATGAAACAGAAGGAAGTTCCAAGGTAAATACCGTCAGGGGGACCTCCTGTTGAAAATGGATTGATGAAATACAGCGCAGGACAAGTGACGAGAAGCATATTATGAAGCGTGAATTGCTCAACGAAAACAGAAAAGCAAGAGTGCAAATAATTTCTAAGTAGCAAGGCATAAAACATGAACAATAACGAAAACTTTTAAATGACATACATACTGCAAAGAGTTACATCAATCAAAGAAAATGATGAAACGCAGGGAAGAAATGCTGAATTGATTCAAGTTCTTTCTTGACCAGAATGCATGCTTCGAGTGAGCATCAAAATTTCTTTTGTGCTATCTTTTGAAGCTAGACAGAACAAAGCAAAATGAATTGGTAGCACAACTGTGGGGGCCCCATTTGCTTCTTTCATAAGGGCCGAGCCCAGCTCGTCCTTGGTAGAAGCAGTACATATTCTGTGGACTAGTTCAGTTTGTCCTCTGTAGGAAAAGAATTAAACGGGAAAAAATAGCTATGGTTTTTAGGCTGACAGGGCAAATATGTTTGTGATTGTGCTGGTCTTCCATGAGTGCAGCGAGTCTCTTGACTGGGTGTTTACTCTGACCAACGTTACTGGATCAGCTGGCAGAGCCTGGAAAATCATTCTTTAGTTTTGATTCTCGAAATGGCTTGCACCCGTGTATCACCCAATTCAAAGGGAAATGTCATATGTATAACTGTCAACAAGCGGCGTTGGTGGGGCAAAATTATTTGCCCTAGCAGAGTTTTGTATCGGGCTATGGAAATACGGCACTCAAATATGATACAATGTAATGGTGCTACTCCTCCTTTTTTGCTTGTTGTGGTTTTCTTTGCCCCTCTGAATTTCAGTGAAAGCACCCAACACCACCCACATTTTTAAAAATTACTGTGGAGTAATCACACCTTATTTTTTTCTTGTCTTTCTTGTCTGTCAGCCCACAAGGAACCAGTTAACAAGGAACCCGTCATTTGGGGGCGTACTGTCGCTGGCACTTCAAGCCGCATAAGCACAATGTGCAAGGAAGGAGGAGTGCAATACCCTATCAAATATCTGTGCCCCATTTCTATAACCTGCTAAATGACTAGTCCTGCCGCGGTGGTCTAGTAGCTAAGGTACTCAGCTGCTGACTCGCAGGTCGCGGGATCAAATCCTGGCTGCGGCGACTGCGTTTTTGATGGAGGTGAAAATGCTGTATGTGTTTGAAGAGCCCCAGGTAGTTGAAATTTCTGGAGCCCTCCACTATAGCGTCTTTCATAGTCATATGGTGGTTTCGGGACGTTAAACCGTACATATAGATCAATCAATCAATGCTAAATGATTCTAGTATCTGCTTACCTGCACAGTAATCTGGAAATATGAACATGTGTGGCACCTGAAAAGAACACGAACTAAGAAATGTGTTTGGAGAATACGCTTTCAACAGAATGTTTATTCAACAGTCACAGTGTATATGTTTAAACTGTGTGCAGAGTCATTGAGAAATATGTCTGACCCTACAAAGCAAAATATAATGCAGTGATAACCAGGGCGGGGTTATTGTTGTATCTTGGGATTTATCTCGCAAGTCGTCTTATTGTTACTAGTGCCGATGGCTTATTGACGCTGTGGAAGTCACAAAAGTGGTTGATTCTTGCACGAGCACAGCTTCCATAGTCCTAATGGAAAAATAGTTTTCATTTTTTGACAAAATGCAGTAATGTAGCTCTGCACATGCTAATGTACAGCATTTCGAGTGCTGTAATCATTCTAAAGACGGGCCATGCAGCTGAATGTTGGCTTTTCCTTCTCCCTTGAGTGTATCGCAGCAAAGCAAGCTGTGAGAATCGGAACTGTGCAACTTGCAGTTTTAGGCCTGTGTTCTTGGGTGTACTATTCTGGGTGGCATTCATTCTTCTTTGTTTACTACAAGTGTTCAGTCACATGGACTTTAAGTTATATTTCTATATGGCATAGGTGAAAATATGATAAAAAAATTATGAATACGAGTTTTCCAAGAGCCTTGTAGAAACCATTGTAGAGTCTGTCCCCGTACAAGAAAAGAGGGAAAGAACAAATCTACAGTGTTGTTTGTTAACACAGCCTGCTGATATTTAAGCACACTTTTGTGGTTTTATGTGTGCTTCACTGTGCCCCCGTCTTTTTCAAGCATGTCCAAGCACCAAAACCATCGAGTGAACACTTCGGATATTTATTCATAATATCTTTATTGTAAATCAGTACATCGTAGTGGGGAGGCATTTGAAAATTACTATTAAAAATGAACAGTGCAGTAGGAAGTTGTTCATAAATACAAAGATGCATAAAGATATAAATACCAAAATGGTAAACATACAGTCGAAACCGGCGATAACAAACTCCCAAGGAAACTAAATTCTCACAACGAGATATTCTGAGAGCACCTGCGAACGGCCATGGGAGTGAGTGCATTTCGTGACTCGCGACTACAGAGCATATTTTTACCGCAGTCCCTCATGAAGAAATTTTCAAATGAGAGTGCATAATACATTACTCTTGTAACATTAACTGCATTAAAAAACTGCTCAAATGCATTCATAGTACACCTAAATTCTGCGAAACTATCGCCGCAGTGCACTTTAGCAGCCGCCGCCATCATTGTCTAAAGAAAAAAAAATTGGTAACAATGATGACAGTGATGGTTTGCCCATTGGTTCAGGTAACTAACTATAGTGTCCCAACCAACCATGCATTTAATTAGCAGTTCCAACTACATTTTTGAAAATAAACAATAAACCACACAAATCTGAAGCAACTTGAGGGGTCTTAGAATGGTGAGAGCCACGTTCTTGGAGTGAATGGACACAGCAGACATGGTCGGAACGAACCAAGCCAAACATACATTTATTTAACTGCCTTTTGAAACGATATAGTCAGCCGAATTACTATAACATCATCAGTTGTGACCAACACACTAAATTAACCTTACACAATATTACACAACATTGAACAACATAACGTGATAACACACATAAGGCGGCTTCGCTAACGCTCGACTCGCCACATGGGCCCACCGCAGACGGCCCGCGGAGCTGTCCACGGCACACCCGCTGCTGAAGGCAACCGTTTGCGGCAGCCGCCACCCACAAGCGAGACTCGCTTCTTTCTCCCGTGCTATGGTGGGTAGAAGGGGGAGGTGGAAGCATCGCGCGCTGCGGAGGTTGGCGGAGAGGGTGTCAGTTGTTCATGCCGACGAGCGGTGGCGCGCGTGTCATTTTTTAGATGCCCCTCTGGGCCAAAGCGGAGCACGTGCGTTTCCGCGGCTTGCGTTCGTACTGTTCGCACGATGCTCGAAGTTTTGAAGCCTCTTCACACCGCGTATCGTGATGGCTAAACCAGTGAAGCGCCAGACTCACTGCTTCGCGCCCGGATGCTCTACCGGGTACGTTTCAGCCCGAAAGGCAGGTGTAAAAAGGTCTGTTTTTACCGTACCGAATGATGAGGACCGGCTGAAAGCATGGCAGCGGTACGTTTCACGTGGTGACAAACTGCTCGACCGAACTGCAGTCCTGTGAGAGTTACGCTTCGAGCAACGGTTTATTGTGAGAGATTGCACCCACATCGTGATTGGTGAAGTTGTGAAGATTCCTCGCGACCGCCCATGCCTTACCGATGATGCAATACCGTCGATCTTCCCAAACACGCCGAGTTATCTCTCTAAAAAGCTTCCTCAAAAGCGCAGCTCCCGGACATCGAGAGGAGAAGTGCTCGGCAAAAAAAGAAAAGTTAACGATGAAAACGAACTTCCTTCGATGGAGCACGATTCTTCCTTAGATGTGACAACGAACGGTGAACGTGTTCCCGGCGCGTCGTGTACAGTGGAAAAACTGGAGCATATGAAAGGTGAGAAGCTTCCAAGTAAATACTGGTCGATGTGCCTACTTGCAAATGCCCCGAACGCTGTTGCGTTTACTGTTTGTGCTCAAGATGGTGATAGTGTGTGCTTCAAGAAACTGGTGTTGTGCTCTGCTGAGGATACTTGCTATCATTGTGTAGTGTTTGTGCAAGGGAAAGTTGTAAAAAAAGTGGACGTATTTGATGTGAATGCTGTAGAAAGCCTCCTCCACTCCATCAACGAGATGGTTGTGTGCTCCGGTTTTGAGCAAGGTGCTATTCCACTGGAGCGTCTTAACAGTTCCAATCAATCAAAACACAGAACGCCTGGAAACAAGTTGTACAGCAAAAGTTGCTCAGGCATGTCTCAAGATCAAAAGCCTTGTATACACTGCAGGTATCTAAGGAAACTGCTTTTGAACCAAGCATCCTATAAGAAGAGAAAAGCTAGAGTGGCTACTGGTTACCGTGCTTCGAAGAAACTAATTATGAGGGGAAGACAGTTGAGGCGAGAAAAGGCAAAAGTCAGTGAACTAAAGCTAATGCTTGCGAAAATGAAGCAAAGTAATTCTGCCCTCTCTGAATCAAACCTTCAGGAGAGTCTGTCTAAGCTGCCTGAGAAACAGCGGCAGCAGGTACAAACATGCTTTGAAGCAGCGAAAAGGAAAGGAACACAGGGGATGAAGTACAGCGATGAATGGCTTCTGGACTGCATTATAATGCGCATGAAAAGGCCAAAGCTGTATGAGCATATTCGAAAGCATAAAATAATGGTCTTGCCCAGCAAGAGTTGTTTTAACAAGTACGTGAGAAATTATAAGAGCAACTTTGGGTTCAATGATAATGTTTTTGCCGCCATCGAAGAAAAAACCAAAAGTATAGATGAGTTTCACAGGCACGGAGGTCTCTTAATTGACGAGCTGAAGCTCTCGGAGAGCCTCAAAGTGACAAGCAGTGGACTCATCGAAGGTTTCGTTGACTTGGGCAAATACACTTCTCTAGATCAAAGCACACAAACGTGTGATCACGGTCTAGTAGTATTGTACCAGCCATTTTCAGGCAACTTTCAGTAAATCTTAGGGGTTTTCGGCTCCCATGGAAATGTCAAGGCAGATGTGCTTACAAAAATCATTGTCGATGCAACACTAACTGCCGAGAAGTCTGGGATTTTTGTGGATTTTGTGACCACAGATGGTGCATCCTGGAACAGGAGTATGTGGCGGCAATTTGGCATCAAGGGTTCTTCAAAGTCAGTCGTTTGCAAAGTGAAGCACCCTGCAGATCACAGCAGAAGTCTGCACTTCTTACCAGACTTTCCGCATCTTGTGAAGTGCGCCCGCAACAGCATTGTGTCGACGGGTCTCCAGGTGCCCGAAGGAAGGGTCAGGATAGATGTTGTGAAAGAGGCATGGAAGTGTGACAATAGGGACATTGTGCGGCTTAAAGCAATGCCTCGTGTCACAAGAGTCGTCATCGATCCGAACGGATTTGAAAAAATGAAAGTGAACTGTGCCTTCACTTTTTTCAGTGATGAGATGGTCAGGGGTTTGTATGCATATAAGGAAGAGATCGAGAGAGTATGGGGCGTTGGCTCTAGTGATGCAACAGTGTCATTTATCAGAAGAATGGCTAGGCTGATTGCAGCCATGACTTCCCGCTGCAGCCGCGGTGCCATGCGTCCCAACTCGCCAGTCCTGGCTGAAGTGGAGGAATTTATTGCATATCTAGATGCGTGGGAAGGAAACGTTGGAAAGCTGGGCTTCTTCAGCCAGGGTACTGCAGAAGGGCTTCGCGTTACTCTGAAAAGCACCATGTCGATTTTCGAATATCTCACAAAAGAGCTTGGTTACAAGTACTTGCTGACATCAAGACTAAGCCAGGATCCTCTGGAGAATGTGTTCGGAATCTTGCGGCAAATGTCGGGAAGCAACGACCACCCGACGCCAACCCAGTTTCTGCTTTTGGCAAATTGTCTGTCGTTCTGCAGTTTGGCGAAGGCACCTGCTAACGGAAATGTGTCACCGTCAGTGCTGAAGAGCCTCATACATGGCAGCCACAAAGACCGGAGAGAGTTCCAGACGAAGCTTGACGAGCTCATGGACATAGGGTGTCTCAATGAAGTACATGAAATCCTTGAATCGTCTGGCATCCCAACAGATCACTGCGCAATTTTTTCGGTAAAAAGCGACTCCCGAGTTATGCATTACGTTGCTGGATATGTCGCCCGAAGGATGCTGAGCCAAACCAAGTGCCCTGAATGTGCAAAAGCCCTTATCCGACCACGCGATTCTGATATGCCCGCAGATGCCTGCCTAATCAGAGAAGTAGACCGGGGTGGGCTGCTCTACCCATCTGATGAACTGCAGGCTTTTATCGAAAACATGGAAGACTCATTCGCGCGCTGCTTTAGCTTCAGCAAGCTTAAAGCAAATAGCATAATGGACTTCATTTCTGCGTTGACAAGAAACCGGCTAACTCATCTTGGCTGCGAAAAACATTCCAGATATGTTACTAACAGGCTCGTCAAGTTTTATACAATGGCTGCACTTCATTGTAAAAGCGGAAAACAAAGCACGGGAGGGCAAGCGACGGCAGCGAAAGCGACGGCACTATTTGAAGCTTCGTCTCGTAACGTGAATATGTGTGGAGGTGCGCTTTCATGTGATTGTAATTTAGAGCTGCTTGCTGTATGAGATTGGCGATGTACAAAAATAAAGATGCAGGCTGTAATTCCCTGAACGTTGCGCGTGTATTCAATTTTAATTAAAATCTCCTTGATTGAACATACGTCACTCCGTGTGTAGAAAATTCACCAGACACGAAACTCATCGAAAAAGTGAACAGCTGCGAAAACTACAATATAATAAAATCATTAAAAGTTAAGCATTGAAATGTAAAAGGGAGGTACCGAACGTTGCGATTGCGAGCATATGATCGTTTTACACCGACGTTTCAAATGGTATTCGAACTTATACGCACGGTCTTATCGTGGAGTACGCCGCCTTGCCTTTTGGGTGCTACCGCGTATGTTTGCATGCCATTAGAGGTAGTTCGTTGCCTTAATCTCGGTATACATTCCGTGCTTAAATTTTCGTTTAAAACACCCCATTGCTAGTGCACACAGCTGCATTCCAGTTATTACATGGAGGTCGCAAGCTCTGCAAAGTGCGCACACCTTCTCGTGCAGCGCCTGGCCTGTTTGGCCGTCAAGGACGCTCGCCCCCACCGACCGATCTAAAAAGCTACAGCAGCGCCGCCGCTGCCGCCATGATCTGTTGCTACACTCCGCAGCTGGTGATGCTCCCACCTCCCTCTTCTAGCCACCATACCCGTGCTGCCACCAAGGCTTGCCACCAGAGGTCACCGCCAGCACTACCAGACATTTGTGGTGATGAGGCAACGTATCTAGGTCTACATTTTAACCCACAGAAATCTGGAGTCATGGTGTTCAACGAGGAAGCTCATGTAGCACCAATAAGGATACAACAGGAAGCCATACCATTAGTAAATAAGTACAAATACTTGGGGATCTGGCTTAATGAAGGAAAAGGCTACCTGAATGCTCATGAAGAACACCTCAAACTGAAAGGGAGACGAAATGCAGCAGTAATGAAACATAGAGCACTTTGGGGACACAATAAGTACGAGGTAGTACGAGGCATCTGGAAAGGGGTAATGGTGCCGGCGCTCACGTTCTCTAATGCCGTATTATGCTTTAAGTCAGATATCCTGTCGGGGCTGGAGGTTAACCAAAAGGCAGTCGGCAGGTTAGCTCTGGGAGCTCACAGTAAGACTACAAACGAGGCTGTACAAGGCGATATGGGTTGGGCTTCATTTGAGGCGAGGGAAGCACAAAGTAAAATACGGTTTGAGGAGCGACTTAGACATTTAGATGAGAAGAACTGGGCAGCCAGAGTGCACAGATACCTGTACCTGAAAAGTGTGGACACCCAATGGCGGAAGAGGACGCGAAAGCTGGCGACTAAATATAACTTGACCGCGTCAAATAAGCAAAGGGGGCCAGTTAAAAAGCAAGTGAGGGAAACAGAGACGCTCATGTGGAAAGAGAGGATGGAAAAGAAGGGATACCTGTACCTGAAAAGTGTGGACACCCAATGGCGGAAGAGGACGCGAAAGCTGGCGACTAAATATAACTTGACCGCGGCAAATAAGCAAAGGGGGCCAGTTAAAAAGCAAGTGAGGGAAACAGAGACGCTCATGTGGAAAGAGAGGATGGAAAAGAAGGGATCGCTGGGAATCTACAAGGCAAGCAAACAAGAGATCCGGAAAGAGAACTTTTATGACAACAATAAAGGTAGTGCGTTGCTCTTTGAGGCGCGGGCTGGCTGCTTGAGAACTCTAACTTACAGGAGAAAATATTCGTCACAGGATGAGACATGTGTTGGATGTGGCATAAATAAAGAAACAATCGACCACATAGTCATGGAATGCCAAAAGATTCAGCCGGATAGAAATGGGGGGGAAGGTCACACTTCCTGAGGCGCTGGGCTTCGCGGTTGATGGAAGCATTAACTGGTCAGCAGTAGGTATTACTAAGCAGCGGCTGGAGTATTGGTGGAGGAAAAGCAGAGAAGTTGATAAAATAACATCCCAGCCAAGAGTAGCGGCTGGGCAAAATTAAAAAGACATCCGAGTTGAGGGACAAAATTTAAACTCAAACTATTAAGGTAGGCTAGATGGCGCATGCCGTCACCCCGATTCAAAGGAGAGGCCTTTAATCATCATCATCATCATCATCAAACCATGATGATGATAGTGGGGATCACCGCTCGCGAACACACCACTGATCGCCCCGAAATACAGCTTCTGTGCGAGACACAAGCGCCACGTGGCGCAAATAACTTTAAAGGGGTTGTCAGCACCCTCTTTCACTTTCACTTTTATTCCTTAAAGACCCCACCAGGGGGTATTACATAAGGGGTGGGTTACAATATATACAACAGGTTGAACACTTTATTATATGGTATAATGTGATTTGATCGCTTCGATGAAGGCCCTCAAATCCCTTTCTACATTAATTCAAACCATATCCAGAAAAAAAAAAATGGAGAAGTCTGCTACATAAGCTCTAACAAAACATGACAACCCATGTCCCTACATAATGTCCGTGTACCACGACATCGCCACCAATCGACACTGCTGCACTGTTCGGGTTGGCGACTTCACCTCGGTACCGGTCCCGCAACAGCAACGTTGCCGTCGGCGTGACCCACCGTCACTCTCGCTGACACGTCTTCCGGTTGCGACCAGCACTCGCAAGGGTGCTGGACTGCAGGCAGTTGCGCAGGTCCCAGGCATGTCCGCCGCCCGACCTCACGACCCCATTCCTGGCCAGCGACGCTGATGATGTGCAGAAGGTAGCCAGCTGCGGGTTACATCACTCCCACTGCGTACATTCAAAACACTCGAAAGAACAATGCACTAGGCCAAAGGGAAGGGAGCTTCAGGTTCCTCGCTCACGTGGTACGATGGTCAGTATTGCTAGCTAAACATCGGCGGTGGCCGACACGCTCTTTAAAATAAAACAAAAATCACTTTTCTTAACTTGTGCATTGCAAAATAAAAAAGTGAGGAAAGCAGAATGCAACACCTCAACTCCACGATCCACCTAGTTGTGCCACGTGCGACACCTGGCTGCGCAGAGCCTAATGAGTCGCTTGACAACAACCGGCATCCACCCAGCACCTAGCCTAGGCACAGAAAAGGCAGCCGCAAGGAGGCATGTACTCTGTAAGGTGGCCCTATTGCTCGCTGCACACAGCAGCTCACCGAGTGATCGGCGTCCACCGTCCCGGACGGTGTCACGACGCCCCAGCGTCGAGCTACAACACCAGACAGCAACGACGCCCGGCTCCCTGAGCCCAAAAGATAGAAGGTATTTACAGAAAATCGGACCACCCACGAGGCTTCTGTACGCACTCGATTCGGGCCTGGCCTGATGTGATGTGATGGGTAAAGGACGTTCGTCACTATGTTTGCTTATAGCGGACGAGAAAGGATTAACATGAACAATTTATTTGATGGCACGGGTGGAACGGCTGACGGCGCACGGATGCGCAACCGTGTGCAGCGCCGTTGAATCGGACGTCGCGACCAACCCAGCAGCCTGGGTCGCAACTCCCGAGGTCCAGGATCCCGGCCACTGCACCCAGGCAGGAGCCGTTCAGCAGGCCCCGTCCTTGGACCTTGTACAGGCCGACGGACTCGACCTCGAACCGACACACCGGAGCTCGACCTGGCCGACACGTACGGGTCCCACGTCCGAGTCAGGAACGCTGCCAGGAACTCGTCCTCTCGAGCGGCGCACCGCTTCGTCTCTTGCCCATGTGCGACGCTCTGGTGACACCGGCGCTTGATGTTGTGGGTGCGACTGCTGAGCGGTCAACCCGCATCGGAGACGCGATGCTCCATGCGGGGAATGGCCAGCCCGTCCAGCGAAGAGCGTGCGCCGAGACGCGATGCTCGGCGCAACCGTGACCATTAGCCAGGCCACGTTCATCGCTGTCTTCCGTCTCTCACTTTCAATGCTTTAACTTTCACTCACTTTCAGCACAGCACTGTCTGTGCCATGCTGAAATGCTGCTCGCCACAGCTGCGGTGCAGCAGCTCAGTCACCGGCGTTCCTCGCCTTTGGCCAGGGCACCGCCAGGTACCCTCGGGTGCACAGCTCATGAGCTCGCGGCCCACGTCCGAGTCTGGCGCGTCGCTCGGTACGGCTCGGCACCGCTCGGCGATCCTCGATTCAGCCAGCAACTCCCCTGGCACCTGGATCCTCGGCCACCCTGGACCTTGCACGGCTCCGTGGTCCTCCGTGCACACTCCCGCGTCTCGCCCGGCAGAACGTCTCGCTCGTCCCTTGCCGATGTGCGACGCTCTGGTGACACCGGCGCTTGATGGCATGGGTGCGACTACTGAGCAGTCAACCCGCTTCGGAGACGCGATGCTCCATGCGGGGAACGACCAGCCCGTCCAGCGAACAGCTTGCAACGAGACGCGATGCTCGGCGCAACCGTGACCATTAGCCAGGCCACGTTCATCGCTGTGCCGAACGGCTGACCGAGAAGACGCCTCGCCGAGATCCGCGATGCCCTCGACAAGGAAGAGAACAGCAGGCCAGGCCGCGCCCCGAGATGCGGTACTCGTGCCGGCAATCCCGCCCCAGCTGGTAGTTGGACGACAGTAGCTTGGACAGCCGCGTTCCCTGGCCGGAACCTGGATCGCCTGCGTCCGACGCTTCAGCCCACTGTCTCCCGTCTGCCGCTGCTCCGGCTCGTCCCCAGCCACAAAGCTTACCGCCACGTAATGATCACACGTGGCCCAATCGTGGCACGCCACTTCTATGGGCCACTGCTAGTCATCAGCTGATTGGCGCACAGTTGCCTCGTAATTGCACGTGCCTTGTCCCGCACATTCGTCGTTGTCGTTTTTCTCGAATCCTCACACACGTGCTCTAAGCTTTGCTCACCCCAGGATGCAGTCCGCATAGCTCTTATCCTAACTCAACAACGTTCTTGCAAACCAAAAACAACTAAAAACCACTTGCGACAAAAAAAAAAGTAACAACTCAAAAGCCAACAACTTCAAACACACTACAACAACCGATCTCCTCGTTCTCAACAAAGCACATTTCCGATGCTAGCAAAGAAGTCCCCCTAGGCCTACTCTACCCCGGCTTTAACAAAAGCTTGTACCGAACCGCTAAAACTGTCGTCCGATGCTCCGAGAGCCCCACGTTGGGCACCATTGTGGGGTCTCTGATTGGCGGGAGCCATGCTCTTGGAGTGAATAGATTGATTGATTGATTGATTTGTGGGGTTTAATGTCCCAAAACCACCATATGATTATGAGAGGTGCCGTAGTGGAGGGCTCCGGAAATTTCGACCACCTGGGGTTCTTTAACGTGCACCCAAATCTGAGCACACGGGCCTACATTGGAGTGAATGGAGATAGCAGACGTGGTCGGAATGAACCAAGTCAAACATTTATTTAACTGCCTTTTGGAACGACGATATTGTTACAGGGATAAGAGAATAAATGAAATAATTATATTTACAAAATATACAGGGAGAGTCGGAGGCAGCTGCAGCCAAGATAGAAGAACAGCAGCAACAACAACACGAGCACGGTCGCCTTCGTCTTCGTCGTCTATTATGCTCTTTTGTTGCTAATGTCGTGTAACAATATCGTCAGCCGAATTACTATAACATCATCAATTGTGATCAACACACTAAAACAGCCTTGCACAATATTAGACAACACTCAACAACATAACATAATAAAACACATAAGGTGGTTTCGCCAATGCTTGACTCACCACGTGGACCCACCGGAGACGGCTCGCGGTGCTGTCCACGGCAGACCCACCGCTCGAGGCAACCGTTCGCGGCAACCGCCACCCTCAAAAGAGGCTCTCTTCTTTCTCTCATGCCGCCACCGAGGCTTGCGGCCAGAGGTCACCGCCGGCGCTACCAATGTAACCATGATGATGATAGTGGTGATCAACGGTCGCGAACACGCCACCTATCGCTCAATAGGTGTGAACTCCGAAATACGGCTTCTTCATTTCATTTCATTTATTCAACCTTAAGGGCCCGAAGGCATTACGTAAGGGGGGGCGGGGGGGTCGTACCTCCAGGTTGTAAGTTCCTAAGCAATAGAACAATATGAGGGTACACCTACTCGACTGCTGACCCGCAGGTCGCGGGTTCGAATCCCGGCTGTGGCGGCTGCATTTCCGATGGAGGCGGAAATGTCGTAGGCCCATGTGCTCAGATTTGGGTGCACGTTAAAGAACCCCAGATGGTCAAAATTTCCGGAGCCCTCCACTACGGCGTCTCTCATAATCATATGGTGGTTTTGGGACATTAAACCCCACAAATCAATCAATCAATATGAGGGTACACACAATGAATGAGCAAATAAAGAACACAAGCGGAAATAACACGCTTGTGTTACAAATGGAAATAACGTGCGAGACCCAAGCGCCATGCCGCGCAAACAACTTCGCAGGGGTGTTTGCCCCTTCACAGACTTTACTGTGGGCACGTGTTAATATTTGAATGGGATGCCGGGGAAACACGTGCTTGTTAGGCTGCCTCTAATCATGGACTATATAGCCAACTCCGCATTGTTATGAATTTGCTCTGTCGCGATGGTAGCGGTGGCGAAGAGCGGCGAGCAGTCGAGCGGGCTTCGCTGAAGCCTTAGTCCCAAGGTGAAACAGGGAGGCAATCCGTTTGGAAAACAGCAACAAAAGTAGCGTTTACTATCGCAGGTTGTCGTTTTACAGAGCCGGCCAGCACGACAACGTCGGCTGGGGCAAAATCCCCTAACATGGGGCCGGCTCGGCCTTAAATAGCGTCTTTGGTCCATTCTCTCCGACCAGTTCTCGGGCTCGGAGGGGGAGACGTAGCCATACCCGGAACTGCAAAGTGGTTCGGCGGAGGAAACGACGTTATCCCCGGACTGCACGGTTCTCCTGCACAGAAGGCGGCGCTGGGAGGGGGGGAGACAGTTCGTCGAAACAGGGCTAGATCTTGCGAGACGTGCTCCCGAACGAGGAACATGTCTGTGGCACAACAGCACCCCCGCCGCCAGACAATGCATCCGGAGTTTTGAGCCGTCAGCGCGGCTCGGAAGGAGGAATGCTGGTTGACCGTTGAGGCTGTAGCCACTCCGTGGTGATCTTCAGAGCCCTGCAGGGAGTCACTGGGACGACGGAGTTGAACTCAAAGCCAAACCACTTTCGTGGAAGCAAGCACCCTCTGAACGTCTCTCATAGCGCCAGACCAAGGCAGCAAAGAGATCTATTGAGTCTCTACTATTGTACGTTTTAAAAAGCACGAGAAACGTATCCCTTAGAGACCTCAAAACGCTGGCCCTCACGAATGCTGTGATTACACTGCGCAGTCCCGATGCCAAGAAAGGCCACGCGAAACCATCCCCAATGCCATACGAGCGGGTCGGAAGCTGCTGAAGCAGCCCAAAACCAATTCTGTGCATTTTTTTTTTTTGAACAATTTACCAGAATGGTAGAGGCTGGGCTTCCTGGTAACATATCAGAGTACACTTCAAACAAAATTACATCTGTTAGTGCAATGCGACATTGTTAATACAGTTTAAATCAAAATGAAATAATAGACGCCAAAATTTTGCGAAACACGTCAAACCAGAAGCATGTGCCTCAACTTGTATGAGGGAGCTGGGCTGCACTTCAATAAGCTCTGCTGAGACCATCTGCATTTGTGTGCAGCTTCCCTTTCTTATAGCGCACACTAAAGTTATGGTGCTGAAGCGTCAGGCTCCACCTAAGTAACCGACCGCTTTTAGACGACATGTTGTGCAACCAAGTCAAGGGGCAGTGATCAGTTTCTACTATGAAGCTCGACCCTGAGACGTAACATGCTAGCTTACCAATTGCCCAAACAAGGCAGGCGCACTCTTTTTCTGAAGTGCTGTAAGCTTCCTCTCTGACACTGAGCTTTCTGCTGAGATACAAAACTGGCCGCTCGTGCACTTCGGCGTCTTTTTGGCACAAAACTGCTCCTAGGCCGCGGTCACTGGCATCACACTGAATAATAAAACTCTGAGAAAAGTCCGGTGCCGCTAGCACGGGTCGTTTTGCGAGAGCGCTCTTGAGGCTCTTGAAAGCATTCTCTTTTCTTGTGTCCCACGAAATGACGGTGGGCTCGGTTTTGCGGAGAGAGTCCGTCAGCGGACTAGCGAGGTTTGAGTAACCTTTGACGTAGTGTTGATAATACCCCGCCAGTCCCAAAAACGCCCTCAATTCCGACTTTGTGGTGGGACGACGATACCCTAAAACGGCCGCAACTTTCAGCTCGCACGGGCTACGCTGGCCACGACCCACGATGTGGCCGAGATAACTTACGCTTGCGCACCCTAAGTGGCATTTCTGCGCTCTCACGGTGAGGCCTGCATCACGTAGTCGAGCCAGAACGGTCCTCAAGTGAGTCACATGCTCGACCCACGTATCAGAGAATATCGCCACATCATCGAGATACGGCAGGGTGAAATCTCCTAAACCCCGCAACACCCGATCCATGAGGTTTGAGAAGCAGTAGGGAGCATTCTTTAAGCCGAAAGCAAGCATTAAAGGGCGAAATGTTCCCAATGGGGAAATGAATGCGGCATAACGAGAGGCTCGCTCCGTCAACGGGACCTGCCAGTATCCCCGTACCAGATCTAAGAGGGAGATATATGTGGATTTTGCCACGGTTTCTACTCTCTCCTCGATATTAGGTATCGGATACGTCTGATCTAAAGTGATCTTATTTAGCCGGCGGTAGTCCACGCATGGCCTAGGGTCTTTTCCCGGAACCTCGACTAGTATGAGTGGGGAGGTGTAATCGCTTTCACCTGGAATGATGACCCCCAAGTCACACATGCGGCGGATCTCGGCTTCCATGATCTCTCTTTGCCTCGGCGATACGCGGTAAGCCTTGCTAGAGATCGGTTCTTCACTTGATAACTGAATATCATGCTCTACCAAAGAGGTTTTCTTTGGTTTGTCGCAAAACACGTCTGCGTAGTCTCTAACTACTTTCGTGAGATCATCACGCTGACTCTCCGTGAGACTTTGCTCTTCGGCAATAAGCTGTACGAGTCTGTTAGCTGGCGCGTCGCTCTCACGTGGAAAACTAAAAAGGTCGGTCTCCACTTCGTTCGCCGCATTCAGTGTCATGTTAACCACGGCATGGCGCTGGATGTAAGGCTTCATTAAATTACTGTGGTAAACCTTACCTTTCTTTCGGCCCAGTTTTACCTCGTAGTTTGTGTCTGAAAGCTTGGACATTACTTTAGCTGGCCCTTCCCACTGCATGTCCATTTTGTTCTTTTTACACTGTCGTAGCAGCATTACCTGGTCGCCGATGTTGAACGTGCGCTTCCGGGACAACTTATCGTAGTAAGTCTTCGCTAAACTCTGAGCCGCCTTCATGTTTTCCTCAACTAGCTCTCTGGTTTTAGATAGTCTTTCCAACAGATCTAAAACGTAGCTGACTACGCGTGGGTCTTCTTCATATCCTTCCCACGAGTCTCTCAATAGCCGAAATGGAGATCTTAAGTTTCTTCCATAGACAAGCTCGGCGGGACTGAATCCCGTTGTCTCGTGGGGAGCGGACCGTATGGCGAACAGTGCCGCGGGTATGCATGCCTCCCAATCTTTGTTATGTTCAAAGCAAAGAGCTCTCAGAACTCGCTTGAGTACAGCATGCATCCTCTCCACGGGGTTAGACTGTGGATGTCCTATAGAGCTGTGGATTATTTTTATTCCACAGCGTTCAAAAAACGCTGTTGTGAGACAACTGGTAAATACGCTCCCATTGTCACTCTGAATCTCGGCTGGAAAGCCAACGCGGGCAAAAATGGACAAAAGTGCGTCCACAATGCAGGGAGAGGTGAGCTCTTTTAGCGGAACCGCTTCGGGAAATTTCGTTCCCACGCACAAAACAGTTAAAATGTAGCGACAACCGGAACGGGACTCTGGAAGGGGGCCAACAATATCAATTACGAGCCTCCGGAACGGCTCTGTGATAACAGGCACTAATCTCATCGGGGACTTCCGTTTGTCAGTAGATTTGCCTACTCTCTGACACGTGTCGCACGATCGTACGAAGTTTTCTACATCTTTCCAGCATCCAGGCCAATAGAAATCCTGTGCGAGCCTCGCCTTTGTTTTCTTGATGCCAAGGTGGCCCGCCCAGGCATTTCCGTGCGCCAGTTCTAAAAACTGTCGTCGGTACTTCTCTGGCACTAGAAGCTGGTCGAACGTTCTACCCTCAGCGTCCCGATACTTTCGATACATGAGCCCTGCCTTCGTGTAGAATGAGATGTTCTTTCGGGCTACTCCTTCTTTCCCGTTATGCTGCAGATTCTTAATGGTATCATCACTTGCCTGCGCAGTGACGAGTGTGTTTCTGTCTACGTTACTGAGCTCTTCCCAACAAGTGGGTGTTGGACCAAGCAGGGACGACTGAACGCTCTCCTGAAGCGCTCTGCTTTCATCCACCTCCACAGGCTCGTCGCGTTCGGTAGCCATTACCGTATCCGGAGCCCTACTGTCTTCGATGTCCGGTGATACACTAGTCGCCTCTTGGCCCGAGTCTCCCTGGGGAGTTGCCTCACGCTCGTCCGCCTCCTCGTTCGAAACCGAGACCTCAAGCCTCCCCGCGAGAGCGCGGGACCGCGATCGCGTGAGTGCCATGCACGCGAGGGGAGATGAAAATGACTGGCCCTTTTCTTTAAGGAGCTGCTCTGATTTGTTGGAAAAAAGGTACGGAAAATCTTGGGGCAAATTAGGGCTCACGGCCGCCTCAGTGCGCAATTTTCCAAAACTTCCCTCTAGAACAACCGCAGCAATTGGCAAACAGGCACTTTGCTCTTCTGCAACCTGTCTGATCCAGGCGCATTCGCCAGTATAGTCGCCAGGGGAGATGCAAGATGGGTGTGCTACGTCCATCGTCGCAGCTGAATCACGGAGTGCCCGGCATTTCTTTCCGTTGACCACAATTTCGCGCATGTAAGGCTCGAGTAACTTCAAGTTCTCGTCCGACTCGCGAATGCCAGCGAAAACAAACTTTTGCTTACAGCTAGATGAGATATGACCCTCCTTTTTACAATTGTAGCATACAATTGGTCGTTTTGATTCAAAAGCTCGAGCGGTGTCGACGCGTTCCCTCGCACTTGCTGTCGACTCAGGTGCCTCTCCTGGCTTTCTCCTTTCCCTCTCATTGTTAGTCGCTCCCTGACTGAATTCGTTACGCGGCGGAGCCATCTTTTGTGCTGCATTTTGAGCAGCAAGCCGCCTTGAGGAGTCCCTCTTCTCTTTTGTATCATCGCGATCCAACTGAAAATTCCTTCGCGTATAATACTCATCAGCTAGCTCAGCAGCTTTGTCAATGTCTGTTCCCTTCATTCTGTCCTGAAGCCAGAGTCTGGCATCTTCAGGCAACACACGATAGAATTGCTCGAGGGCCACACAATCAATCACCCTGTCGTGGTTACCGTAAGCATCCGCACTTCTAAGCCATTCTTTCAAATTAGACTTAAGCTGGTACACGAACTCTGTGCATGATTCACTGCCCCTTTTTGCTTGCCGAAATCGCTGCCGAAATGCCTCGGCAGACAAGCGGTACTTACGAAGGAGGGCCGCTTTGACCTTAGCGTAGTCGTCAGAGTCTTCTTTAGACAACCGTGCGATTACTTCCGCGGCCTCTCCCGGAATGACTGACAGAAGCTTCTGGGACCAGACACCCTCATTTATCCCAATTTTCTCGCACGTGCGCTCAAAGTTCACTAAAAAAAGCGCGATGTCTCCACCCGTCCTAAACGGCAGAATCAAATCTTGGATTTTCTGTCTTGGCATTTCGTCTGCCACGGATAGCGAACTAGACTGCGCCGATGTTATGCGAAGTTGCTCAAGTTCCAGCTCTTTCATTCTAAGAGCATGTTGACGCTCTTCTCGCCTTTTTCGCTCCTCAGCCTCCTCGCCTTCGCGTTTTCGACGCTCCTCAGCCTCCTCGCGTTCGCGTTTTCGACGCTCCTCAGCCTCCTCGCGTTCGCGTTTTTGACGCTCCTCAGCCTCCTCGCGTTTTTGACGCTCCTCAGCCTCCCGCTGTTTTTCTTTAATTGTCTCCATAGCCTCTTCTACCTCCTCTTCAGTTATTCCTTCCGCTCTCATGACATCAAGAATATTTCCTTTGCGGCTCGTCCTAGCAACAGAAACACCCAGCTGCTCACAAACATCGAGAAGGTCCCTCACTCTGAGCTTCTCCATTGTGTACCGCAACTCGTGCACGTTCCTTTCTGAAATAGCTTTGTCTCAGAAGCTATATTCTTCGATGTGAAGCAAGTCGAGAACCAGCCAAGCACTAGCCACCTAAAGATCTAAAAGAACATACTTGGCTACTCTGTGCTAACAGGGTCTGACGACAAAAGACGAACGTCAGGCACTCACCCAACTAGAGCGGGTGACTTCGGCCATCTGGTCGTTGCCGTCGAGTGGTGTCGTGGGTGTCCTCGGGCCTGCCAAGATCCGCTCCAACTTTCCAGCCGTAGAAGTCGGCGTAGCGGGTCCCAGGGCAGCAAAACGATATCACGGTGGTCGTCCTCGGGTTTGCAGGGATCCGATCCAACTTTTCAGCCGTTGAGATCGGGGTAGCGGGTCCCAGAGCAGCAAAACGTTGAGGACAGGGGTAGCGTATCCCGCAGCTGCCAACCACTGTTAGGAATTTTGCTCTGTCGCGATGGTAGCGGTGGCGAAGAGCGGCGAGCAGTCGAGCGGGCTTCGCTGAAGCCTTAGTCCCAAGGTGAAACAGGGAGGCAATCCGTTTGGAAAACAGCAACAAAAGTAGCGTTTACTATCGCAGGTTGTCGTTTTACAGAGCCGGCCAGCACGACAACGTCGGCTGGGGCAAAATCCCCTAACATGGGGCCGGCTCGGCCTTAAATAGCGTCTTTGGTCCATTCTCTCCGACCAGTTCTCGGGCTCGGAGGGGGAGACGTAGCCATACCCGGAACTGCAAAGTGGTTCGGCGGAGGAAACGACGTTATCCCCGGACTGCACGGTTCTCCTGCACAGAAGGCGGCGCTGGGAGGGGGGGAGACAGTTCGTCGAAACAGGGCTAGATCTTGCGAGACGAGACGTGCTCCCGAACGAGGAACATGTCTGTGGCACAACAGCATCCACATGGGGTTTCGTTCTTTGGCTTTGTGCATTGTGTACCTATTGCTACCGTGAGTGCTTGTGTGTGTGGAGCAGTAGAAAAGAAAAGAACGACCCCGCAGTATGTGTTGAATTGCCTGGACACAATTCGATAGTTTTTTTTGGTGAGCATGATGATGGCGCGGCTATAAACCACTTTTTACAATGTCACTCAAGAAGTGTGGCAGTTTGGGCTAGTTGGTGTGACATGACGGTAGTTATAGCGCTAGAACAGAACGAGGACAAAGAAACAAGGACAGACGCTCGTGTCCTTTTTGTCTCTTTGTCATCGTTCTGTTCTTGGGCTATAACTATCGTCATGTGACTCAAGAGCTGTGGAATTTGTGCAAGGAAATGCTCGCCAAAGTAAGCTTACTGACTTTTGGTAAAGTGTGTTTTCAGTCAATTTCCTGTCTTTTCTGCCACATCATCGTGCCAACGAAATGCCTGCAACAGCAGTAGCAGTTTGTAATACAGTTCTCATAACTGACTATATATGCTAAGGTAGATAAAATTATCCTTCATGTTGAACCGTTTTCAAAAATGGCAATGTTATAACGTCAATTTGTGGAAATACCTGTGGCTACATCAAAGAAAAATGATCAGAATGCTTTAACCTCAATCATTGGGCAGCACAAACGGCCCAAAAAGTGAGCTTTTCCCAATCCCGGCTGCGGCGGTTGCATTTCCGATGGAGGCGGAAATGTTGTAGGCCTGTGTGCTCAGATTTGGGCGCACGTTAAAGAACCCCAGGTGGTCGAAATTTCCGGAGCCCTCCACTACGGCGTTTCATAATCATATGGTGGTTTTGGGACGTTAAACCCCACAAATCAATCAAGTGAGCTTTTCCTCTCTAGATGTTGGCTTTTGTTTGCAAAAGAGGGCTTTTCTGCATACATTTCAGAGAGCAAACTGTGCGATTAGTAGCACACTTGTAGAGCATGCATCTACGACTTGTCGCAGCATTAACTGGGTGAATATTAGTGCCATCAGGAAATAAATTGCAAATCACGCCTCAGTCTTGAGTCTCTCCAGCTACAATCCAAAAGGCACACAGTTCATTGTACCTAGAGGTGTGTCAATATTCAAAATTTTCAATATTTTTTAATATAGTTGACTATTTGATTCAACTCCTACTGAAATTTTACGATTTCAACTATTTAAACTTCCAGAAAACAAATACACTCAACGTCAGATTGGCATTCACCCCATTATATTTTCCATATGCTTTACCCTCTTACATTTGTCTATAGTGGCAATGCTGTTTTTTATGCTATGCTACGGTTGCAAATGTATTGGTTATAGAGAACGCTGGTTGCTACAAGAAGATGATGGATGTGCCAAAAGTGGGGCTCAACTAATGCTGTTTTAAACCAAGAATTTGGACAGGAAGTCCAAAATTTTTAGCATCCCCAATTTCGGATGTTTGATATATTGACATCTACGAGGCAGATTTTGAACACTGGACTTCGATAGGAGCATACCTTTGTCCGCCGCATCAGGTGGGCTTCTACAGAAGTTGAAAGAAGAGGAGTATCTCGTAAGAACATGCTTAGGAATACTCGAATTGTTTGTCTATAATTTCACCTTAATGTATTTGGAAAATATTTGAGAAATACTTTGAAATTTTCGATTCAATTTGCTCATGCACTTCAATATAGTTCGCTGCACACCCAAAATTTTGCTATTCGCACATCTCTAGTTGTTCCTAGACCCTATGCTTGTCACATGCTGAAGCCTGTTTAAGCGATTTCCAGTCGATTGGCCTCATTGTGAACAAGGCTTTCGTATAGAAGCCGAAACTTATTTTGCTTAGTTGGTGTGTTTTCTTTCATTATGTTTCATCCTGACCAGATGATTGTTCGTTGAACATTCAATATTGTACGGAAAAGTAACTTGCTACTTGCAGCATCCCCAGAAGCATGCAAGTATGCTGGAAGGATTCCAGCACTCGCCGAGTTCGCACAGCTGTGTGTGAAGATACTAAAGTGCTGTTTACATTGATACAGTCTTTCCTTGTGCATATTTTGCCCCCATATAACCTGCACTCCCAATTAGGAGGCACTACAAAAAGATCAACTAAAGATTTATTGCTGTGAAGCCACCTATCTTGCAATATTATAAAGCAGGGCTGTGAAGCTAACTTCCTCACTGAACTAAAGATATTGTGAATTTTTTTTGAAAGATTTATTAATAAATTATGATACATCGAACTAGTTCTTATATTTTGCTAGTTTGGTATATGTAGGTCTGATCGTAGTAACAGAGCCCAAGTGATCGCACTGATATAAAGCGCCAAAATTGGACACTATTTCGGCAGATTCAACACATTGTGTAAATTGATTTCATGCCTTTGCCGTAGATTTTTTTTTGTTTGCTCTAAGCTAAGCATTACAAAGTGAATCGATGTTACAAGACGGATTGGTGTATTTTGAATAGTTATGCACATACTGTTAAGTGGCACGTCCCCAGTCGGGTGAGACCGCAGGCATGACTTTTATGGAAGCAAAGTTCTTGCCATGGTACAATCAGGAGCATGCTGCAGCACTACTGATGATGTGCATATCATGAGTAGCGGTCGTTGGGCTCCTCCAGGGTCGTGCAACCAGTGACTGTAGCTTGCAGAATCAATGCGGTAGATATGCAACATAAAAGTGAAAACCTTTAATGGTGCATACTCGTGGAAACCCTCCATTCAATGCCCTGGCTCAGTGCCAGCTGTGGTTGCCCCACAGCGGTCGTCTAATGGCTAAGGCACTCGGCTACTGACCCGCGCAGGTCGCGGGATTGAATCCTGGCTGCGGTGGCTGCAGTTTAAGCAAAAATGCTGTAGGCCCGTGCGCACAGATTTGGGCGCAGGTGGTCGAAATTTCCGGAGCCCTTCACTACGGGGTCTGTTATAACCATATGATAGTTTTGGGACGTTAAACCCCACCTATCACTCAATCGATCAATCAATGATCAGTGCTAGCTGTGGTCATTACACTCTATTGGCAATTACAGAATTGCTGAAAAAGAAAGGCAAAGCATAGCCAGTTGAATGGCTGCAGGCTTTCGCCAAACACATTTTTAGAATTTATAAAGTGACATTCATTTAGAAGGGCACTTTATAAAGTGGACAGCCAACACAGCAACCAGTAATAATTTTGCATGACATGATGCCCTAATGGGATCTTTTAATGAAGGTAGTTTGAGCACTGGCATGACTCTGGTAGAATGCCTGACTGCCACGCAGAATGCTTGGGTTTGATTCTGGCTCAAGGTGGGATTTTTATTCGTTGAATAAAGTTGGGTTTTTTCACTCACTGACAATGCCACTGTTGCTGGCATTGAATTATCAGTGGCATAGGCTCAACGATAGTTATAGGGCGAGAACAAAACGATGACACAGAGACAAGGAGGACACGAAGGACACTTGTCTCTGTGTCATTTTGTTCTCGCCCTATAACTATCGTCATGCCATACCTACTAGCCCAAGCTGACACACTTCTAAGGCATAGGCTCCTTATACCGGGGTAATGTTTTTGAGTAAATTGTTGGGAAATGCTATTGCATAGTTGTTTCATTTATAATAAGAATAGGGGTATGCTATATTCAAGACATGTAGTATCATTAGCATCTATAAATTGTTGCGAGGAAGAATAAGAAATGCATTAATTTCGATAGGAGTGTCTATATTTTGTAAGCCTTGTTTATATGCAAGGGAAGTAGATGGTTAATCAAGAAATATGCAGTTAGTCTGAAAGTCTGAAAGTCACAACTAAACTGAATGTGTAAATTGGAAGCACATGAAAAGCAGCTGAATCGCACAAAAAAAATGATTGGTGAAAAGATATGTGGAGCATTAAAAGGTATTTTTAAAAATTGGAAAGTACCACGCTCAATTATTTTTCCTATATTGATATAGGTTGACATTTAACCGAATCGCAAGCTACACCACATTTTCAGATTGGCCCAATGGTTATCTTCCAGGTCTGGCATAATGAATCGAATGGAAAACTTGATCAACTCAATTTTATAAGCTAAGCAATAAATGAACTGTTTTTATACCAATGCTGTAAGAAAATACCACTATTCATAGAAGAAAAATAAGTAACTATTGTGAATGAAACCATTGTTCAGAATAGTTGTGCAGTGATGTCTGGGTGACCTTTCCATGTGCTTGGGAGTATGATTTGTGCACTGCTATATCTAAATACCTTCTAAAAGCGTAAAAGTGTAATGCTGAAAAATGAAAATTTAGTGGCTTTGGTGTAAGTGGAGGTGGCTTCTTTATGAGCGTTTTATTTAGATTTGCCAATACTTTGATGTGCGAAAATTGTTCACACTTGAAAGACAACTTAGTGATCTGCTATACTATGGTGCTTTGCGAATAGAAAAGCTAATTTAAGAGAGATGCACTTAGTTATTATTGTCTTGAATATACTTCTTTTCATTTCTAATAGATGATTGTCCAAAATAGTAAAGAAAGAGTGATGCAAGCCAAGTGTTTATAGCACATTATTAAGCAGTGTTAAATAATGAGAAAAAGGGAAAGAAGAACATGGAACAAGCTGCTGCCTACAACTTCTATTGCGCATAGTTATGCTGAAATAACAGGGACACATACCACATGCTCATCAGGTTCTGGTTAGAAAAACAAGTTGCCAAAAACAGCGAAGCTATAGCTATCTTTGTAAGCTCCAAAAGCTCTTTGTCAAGTAAGGCAGTCGAGACTTCAGTGATGCATGTGTCGAACAGAACACTGAAGTGCTCAGTTTTCGCGATTTCCCCCTGCTTCTGCCCCCTACGATGGTACATAATGGTGCTCTGGGTAAATAAAGGAACTCATCCATATTCACGGCAGCGTAGCGACAAGTGTGAGCTAGATTGATCTTTTAGAGAATAATTTTGTTCACGCAGGCACTCATTAATGCAATGCTGTCTGCCCATCGTATATCAAAATGGTATAGAGTACACCACAGATGTAGAGCGAGGGACGTACTGATCGACGTGTCTGATCCGACATGAATTTTCCTGTGTCTGTGGCCTTCTCACGATACAAAGCTTGCCCAACTTATTGGGGTACAAATGAGAGCTTTAACATTGTAGCGAAAGGTAACGCTTTTAATTAAATGGGTCAAGTCATGCACGTAGGGGAGGATAGCCATGTTCCTACTCTACTCGCACTGGCATAGTGCTGCCTTTTTTTGATGTCCCGTATGAGCTTTTTTGTAGCAAAAGAAAGGCTTTTCTCTGTAAACAGACGCAGTTTCGAAACCTGCGAGCTGACTGTCATACATCATGTGAGGACTGGATTTACTGTGGACTGAAGTATTGAGTGTAGCCCAAGGCTTATTATAGTCAGCACTCATTCCATGTTGTTCTTCCCCTTTGTGTCAGGTCTTTTCGCGTTGTTTCTCAATAAGCATCCATACCAACAGGCCCGGCTTATCACTGCAGTAAATGTTCCTTCTCCTATAAATGTTTCAAGACTAACAAAGGCAATTATTGTAGGGGCATACAGGCACACCTCGGGTGTCAGCACCAGGTACATCGAGCAGCCACTTCATGGTAAACAGGGGAAGCCCTATTCTTGCACAGCATTTGGCCTTCACACAATCACACGGCATTCCCTGTGGGTCAAAAAGAGGTGTCCACTATGCAGATTTTTGCCGAGCCCGAAAATGGCACTTTCACATTTGAAACATATATAATAGCTCAAAGGGATACAGATGTTTAACGTGCAGGTTCAATTTTTTTAAATGAGCATTTGGAAGCAGCAGCCAAAAGAAAGAACACAGCTCGGTGTTCCTTCTTTTGGCAGGCTCGGCTGTACATGACGCTCTGGAATTCATGATGGAGCACTATGTAAAGCCACTACCAGGAACTGCTTTGCATAATGTAGAATTTCCTTGGATGACAAGCTTATTGATGGTGCACTGACTTTTCTCCTGCACTCTATGCAAAGAGGTCACAATCAAAATGCTGTCGGGATTGGGAACGTTAAGATGTTTATGTGGTTTGTTACTTTCTCTTGCTTTCATAATTGTGCTGCCTATATATGTATGCTGAAACTGACGTTAAGGCCACGTCGTGATAAAAGCTCGTCCTCCCTGCATGAAGGCAGCCTAATAGACTCTGCAGGCATTTTCATTAAAGTTGTTCTCTCTCTCTCTCACAGCCTAGTATAAGCAGCTGTTGAGTTTGTGCTGCATGTTGCGTATGTATTGTGTGCAAAAGGACACAGACTAGGAAGGAACACAGTGACACAAGGAGCGTAAATTAAAAATATTTCATTGATACAACAGCGTGGCTTAGTGAAAAACATCTTGCACAATAGCAAGAGCTCACTCAAAATGAGGACCAATCAACTATCTGTTGTGCCTTTCATATACTATGCCATTTTCTTAGCAGATCAAGAGATAAACACTATGCTGGTGCATTTATTTTTCTAGAGCTGTGGTCCCGCAGGTCTCGTTAATGAGGTGTATCATTTCATCATTAGTTTTTCCATGACGATGCATTTGTAAAACTTGGGTGAGAAACCATAATTACAGCAATGAAGTGTAAAACCATTTGTGGCAAAACATCTTAGACATTCTGACTGGTATGGGAACCTTCTGTAATTTTTCTATTCAAGCAATATCATGTTAAACCCAAGTTGGAAACCCAAGACTCTGTAGCTTCAGTGAGAAAATAGAGCATCTATTTGACTAGCTCGACATGCACATACGAACAGATGCACTTATGGCATTGACCCTTACATTTCTTGCTGTCAGCTGTTAACTTGATCATTGGATCTTTGAGCCTGATTTCACGTGGAGGTGTAGAATATGCTTGAAAACTTCGTTCGAGCATCACCTAAGGGGCAGACTGCGGTGATGTGATTGCATGCAGATGCTCTGATTCGCACAACGTGCAAGTTCATGTCGGGAAAACGCATGAAGTTGGAGCTCTTCTTGCGTTGCCATGAATGGTGAAATCTCCGGGGAATGAATAGACTTGGTGGCCATTGTCAACGCCGTCTGTTCAGAGAAGAGGAAACGAGTGCAAACGAATGTCTTTTCGTAGCATACTTTCATATGTCCGCGGCCATTGACTGATTTGAATATCGTGAGCTGCATATACAGGGTGCTTCAAGAAATGTGTCCAATATTCTTTAAAAGTTCAAAATAAGAGATATTTGCGTCAGGCTACTTGCGGCGTTGTTTTTTTCTGTGACAGAAGGAAGCTTCAGATGCGTACAAGCAATAATTACGCCAGTAATCATAGCAATTAACACAACTTTCTAACCAGTGGCAATAGCCGGTCGGGTCACGGGGGCAAATACAAGCCCTTCCTACGAATAGTACATAGCCACATTGAAATTTTGGAAAAGCGGCCACTGGTAATCACCGCGCAGCGATGCACTCTGGCCAATTCAGCTGGCGAAACCGACGCGCCAAACAGCGCATCTTCCATTAACTTCGACCACGCCCTCAATGAAGACACTGTTTTCCCTCGCATTGGGGGAGAAGAATAAACAGCGTCGATAAGCGCCCACGAAGCGAAGTGTCTAAATTGACTGTTGATAACATAGAGGGAAACATTGTCGTCATTAAGGGTGTTGTTGAAGTGAATAATAGGTGCGCTGTTTGGCACGTCGGTTTCGGCTTCGTCAGCTAAATTAGGCAGATTCCATCGCTACGTGATGATTACCAGTGGCCCTTTTCCAAAATTTCAAAGTGGCTATCGACTTTTCGTAGTAAGGGCTTGAATTCACCTATTTGACCCAACCGGCTACTACCACTTTTTAAAATGTTCATTGTGTTGCTTGCAATTAGTACTGCCGTAGTTAATGTTTGTGCGCATCTCAAGATTCTTTTGTCACAGGAAAGGCAACGCTGCGAGTAGCTCGTAAGTGCTTCTTCTTTTTCTAATTTTTAAAGAATATTGGTCATATTTCTTGAAACACCTTGTATAGTTGCCCTGGCAGCCGCAGCATGGCGCCACATGCCCGCGCACTACCTTTAGGTAGTAGAGTTGCACATACCTTTTCCTTCGCAGCTCACGCCGTGATTCGGCAAGCGCTGTCACGTGGTGCAAAGTTACGTCAAATGTTCAATATCACGCGGCGAAGCCAACTTTACGTGGACAATGGCGCGGCGCCCACGCGTTCTCTGCCCGCGCCGACTTCAGTCTCATCGTGACCGCGTTTAGGAGCTTTTAGCTTGTAAGTATATTTCTTTACGTTACCAGATGAAATCTGCGCGTGTTCAGGTCTTTAAACAACGTAAACCTTTGCGTAGCGTAAACTAACCGCTGGATATGCTTTACGTTTGCGGCGCTATCTCGCAAATCCACCTTCGTTTCTGAGGACTCGCAATATCCGCACTGCGGAGACTCCAGACATGCAGCCAAATAAACAAAAGTGTGAGCACCAATAGCGATTACGACGTTTGTGGGGATCTGAAGCGCTCCCGCGACCATTTCGCGGGCATTCCGCCCCACGGTCACACCCTTTTGCTTTTTCTGCTCTGATAACGACACGTGGCGATAGATGGCGCCACATGCGGGCGCGGCACGCGGTGTGCGCGCGCCGAGGGAGCGGCCTCTCTCCTCATTGGTCGGCGCCGGGTAAGCACGTGTTTCCTTCGTCCGCGTCCCCTTTGGGAATCGCCGGACTGTAGCCTGCCTGGGGTTGCCTTAGGCACCTCGGCAGGCGTGTTCACTTGAGTGCTAGCTTCGGTACCGTACACTAAGCCCACAGCGGTGCCTAGTGCTTGAAGTGGTCGTACCACACCGAGCCGCACTTACCGTAGGCCTACGCGTACGAGGTTTGCCCTAACACTCGCGACCAGGCCCATTGGCCATCGTCAGAGTGCACAGCATAGCCGCGAGGGACCTTTTCCCAACCGGCGTGTGAAAGCTCGCCTTTGCCAGCTGCGACGTGCTCGCGGTTCGCCCCTCATTGTGAACGTCCGCGCGATGGAAGACCTTTTTTTCTATCGCTGAGCCCAGAGCCTCGAACGAGGAGCGCGTCGAACGGGTGATTAGGCAGGCACACCCGACCTTTTCGGCATACCTGCGCGGCAGTCGCTTCCGTGATTTGGAGGAATCGGCCGTCGAGGCAAAGCGCATTCAAGGCGACATTCTCGCCGCGCGTGCCTATCGCCCGCCAGCGAGGCCATTGAACCGCGCTGCGCGTGGGCAGGGGTCATAACCCTTCCCCAGTGGCAACAACCCGCCGGAGCTGCCTTTGCGGCTACCGCTACAGATGGGCGCACGTGGGAGATAAGCGATCGAGCTTGCTTTAGATCCCCACACGTACGGGAGGCGTGCAGCCGGTGCTGCATCGCAACTCGACGCGCGCGAGCAGGGACGAAATCCGACCCAGCGCATCACCGGTGGTAACGGTCGTCAGAGCGGTTCCTTTGATCACGCGGTGAACCGACCCCTTCAGCTCGAAGCTGCTCCGTCTAGGGAAAGGGACCGTGACGAAGTGCGCTGCTTCCGCTGTCATCAACGAGGACACATAGCGAGGGAGTGCTCCGCGTTTGTGCCTCCTGTGAGGCAGGGAAACGGGGTCGCGGGCCGTTCGTGAAGGCACGAGTGGCCGAACCCTTGCTTCTTTCTCCCCTCTGCGTACCGGGCAAGCAGTCTTGCTGGTGCGCACGCGCCGTTTATTTCGGTCACCATTGTCGGTCGCAAATTCTCGGCGTTGCTGGACACGGGCGCAAGCGCTTCGTTGTTTGGCGAACAGGTGTTGTCCCACTTGCAGAAGCGCTCGGTGCGCTTGCGGGACAGCCGAACGACATTCACCCTCGCGAAAGGCGTGGTCCAGTCGGCGGGTGCCGCGAGGTTGACTGTCAGATGGGGAGGCTGAATGAGACGCGCGCGTTTCGTTCATCTTCCAGGGTCAGTGTTCCTGTGATTCTCGGTCGGGACTTTCTCCTAAAAACCGGTATCGTAGTGGACAGAAGGCTCGTCTGTCGGCATTGTTACGCGAATACGATGAGCTTTTCACCGATCAGCCCAGCTGTACCGATTTGGTGAGCCATTCGATCGAAACTGGCGACGCGCTTCCTTTGAAGTGTAACCCCAGGCCCGTCAGCCAGGCCAAGAGGCAGGTAATTGACAGCTTGCTGGACGAGATGCTCTCAGCTGACATTGTTCGCCGTTCGTCCAGTGCCTGGGCGTCTCCAATTGTGTTGGTGCCTAAGAAAGATGGCAGTCATCGCCTGTGCGTAGACTACCGCCGTCTAAACGGAGTGACTCGTAAGGATGCCTATCCGCTTCCCACGATTAGCTCCATCGTAGGAAACCTCCGCACTGCGCGGTATTTTACCACATTAGATGCCTCCAAAAGTTACCTGCGTGACCGGTGCAAGACCGCGTTCACGTCCCACAGAGGGTTATTGGAGTTCACTCGTATGCCCTTTGGTCTTTGCAATGCTCCTGCGACTTTTCAGAGACTCATGGACCGCGTCCTCGGGGAAGCAAAGTGGTCTTACTGCATGTGCTGCCTCCACGACATCGTGATTTATTCACGAACCTTCGAAGAGCACTTGGCCCATGTTGCCGATGTACTCGAGAGGGTGAGGACCGCCGGGATGACACTTAACCCCGCTAAGGTCCAATTAGCGCAGACCCGTGTTCAGTTGCTCGGATTTACGCTGGGCGAAGGCTCCATAGAGCCGGATCGGGAGAAACTTCGAGCTATTCTCGAATTTCCCGTGCCCAAGGACGTACGCGGGCTGCGCCGCTTTCTCGGAATGGCGAATTTTTGCCGGTCGTTCATTCCGTCCTGTGCCCGACTGCAGGCTCCCTTGACCAAGCTCTTGGGTAAGTCAGCTGAGTGGCGATGGGGACCTGAGCAGCAAGAGGCGTTTTGCCTTCTGTCTAGCGCCATTGCGGAGACGGCGCAGCTCAAGCTCCCCGACCTGACCAGACCGTTTGTTGTCCAGGCTGGCGCAAGCGATCTGGGATTGGGAGCAGTTCTCCTACAGGAATACGATGGTGTGTTGCAGCCGTTGGCCTTTGCCAGCCGCTCGTTGATACCCGCGGAAAGGAATTATTCCGTGACCGAGAGGGAGTGTCTCGCCATAGTGTTTGCACTGCGGAAATTTGATGTCTATCTTGATGGGACAAAATTTGTGGTGCAAACAGATCACAACGCGCTTAGCTGGCTGATGCGGCTCCGTGAGCCTGCAGGCAGGCTAGCGCGCTGGGCTCTCCTGATACAGCATTATGACTTTTCAGTGCAGTATCGGAAGGGGAGCACTAACGTGGTAGCTGACGCGCTATCTCGTGCCCCAGTGTCTACCAGGAGCCTGGATCCTGGTGCGACAACCGCTAGCGGTGCCTTTGCGCAAGCGTGCGGCGCGGGCGAAACGGCGGCGGAGCCGCCGAGTGGAGAAAAGGGTGAGTGCGCCGACGAGCAAACCCCTTTCCACGGGTCAGGCAAGCAGCGCGAAGCGGGCGAGAGGGGGAGCGAAAGGGAAGCGAACCCATGACGCCAATGCGAGCGGAGGCGATGGCTGCAGTCCTGAGTGGGAACGATACCAAGCTCCCCTTTGGGAGAATGGGAATCGCTTTCAGCAGGCAAGAGTTACTGAAGGCCCAGCAAGATTATCCGTTTTGTCGCGAGTTGAGCGACGGTCTCAGGGAGACGGAGCGCCGAGACGCTGCTGGTAGTGCGGCGAGCGCAGGGGGACGGGAACCGGCGTGTGTCGCTGGGTCCCCCGCGGATACATACCTGCTGGACCATGATAGACTCCTGCTGAAATACATAGCCACCGATGAGGAGTCAGTGGACCCGTTTAAGGTGGTTGTGCCCAAAAGTCTGAGAGGCGCACTGTTGCGAGCCTCTCACGACGAGCCCATTGCCGGTCACCTGAGTGGCTCTAAAGTTTTCGCGAAACTGAGTAAGGTTGTGGCTTGGCATGAAGCGTGACATTTTTCGCTATTGCCGTTCCTGCCACGTCTGTCAAGAGGTGAAATCAAGGGGTGGCAAGCCGCCCGGCTTGATGAAACCGATTGTCAGTGAGCGTCCGTGGCAAGTGGCCACCTGCTATATAATGGGGCCGTTCCCCAGGAGTAAGCAGGGGTTCATACATCTGATGGTAGTCGTTGATCATTTTTTCCAAATGGGTGGAGTTGTTTACGCTGTGGAAAGTGACGGCGCGAGCGGTGCTAGCGAGGCTACAGGATGTGTTTTGTCGGTTTGGCTTTCCGAAAGGATTGATCACGGACAACGCGACGTCTTTCACCGCTCGGGTGTTTGGTGTCACGTGCCGTTCCCTAGGAATAGATCACTGCACCACTTCGCCCTACCATCCCCAGTCCAATTTGACGGAGCGAACCAATCGTACGCTCAAACCGATGTTGGCGGCCTTTGCCGAAAGTCAAAAGGACTGGGTAGACCATTTGAGTGAACTCGCGTTTGCAATCCGAACCTCCGAGAGTCGCTCTACTGGTTTCTCTCCCGCCTTCCTTAATTTTGGAAGGGAGTTGGTAAATCCGGTGACCAGTGTCATGCAATGCCAGCTCGGGGACGAGGAAGAACCGGCAGACTGTTCTGCTTACGCTTCCACACTTCGGGACAGGCTTTGTCGAGCTCTCAGTAGAGCGAGGCAGAGTTTGGCATCGGCCAGGGCCGAGCAAAAGGCCCAGTGCGACCGTAAACGTCGCCACCTTTTATTTCAGGTAGGTGACCTCGTCCTGAAGCGCAACCACGCTCTTAGCGACGCGAGCAAGGGTTTCTCATCTTCGTTCACTCCAAAGTGGCTTGGTCCCTTTCAACATATGACCTCAGCTTCACATACTGGTCTTTAAACAACTTTCTGCGTACGCAGAAGAGCACAACAAAGTGAGTGCATTTCCCAAATTAACCATTGGCAAATACAACTCAGTTAAAAAAAAAGCGCGGCCTGTTGCCTGCGTACTGTTTCTTCCCTTCTTGCTTTATCAGTCCAGCAGTTACTATATCTCACCATTCCAGCCTTTGCCAGCTCAAACATCCACCTTGGAGGAGGGCGGAGGTTCATCGCTCCTTTCCACGTGCACACACCTAAGCAAATGACATGCTGATTTTCAAGGAACTTTGTCGCAGCTGCTTTCTGCGTGCGTAGAGAGCACAATAAAGAGGGTATGTTTAGAAAATTAACAATTGGTACAGACAGCTCTAAAAAAGACAAAAAAGGTGCGTACTCTGTTGCATACTTTTTTTTCGCTGGTGCTTTATTGGCCTGGAAGTTGCTTGTTAACCATTCTTTGTCAGCAGAAACATCCACCTTGATTGGAGGGGGGGGGGGAGAAAAGCACTGTTCAAACTGCATTGTGAAGTAGATGCCATCCTATGTGTGCACGCGGCAAAAATAACTCACTCCTAGTTTGTGCGTCTGTGGAAGGCTATATGAATAGTATTTCTGCCGCGAAGATAATTAGCCATAATATCTACAGTTGAAATAGGTGTTTCTCGGGAAGGAGTTTTGCGGGAAAGACGCGCTGGTTCACTGCCGCCAGCTGCAACCCGTCGTCAACCTTCCCCGCCACTCGCCAACTGGATGGATGGATGGATGCATCCGGCTGTGCCCTTTAGATTGGGCGGTGGCTCACGCCACCTAGCCATAAAGTTAAGTACTATCACTGTGTGTTTAAGGATTGAATTTGATTGATTGATTGGTACCTCGATTGTAGATACCAATCAGTTAGCCTACTCCTGGTTTTTTCTACCCGTTTAAAGTCTATTTTGCCTTCACTGTCCCTAAATCCCAATGCTTTGAAAAATTCAGTGCCATTATCTTCGACAATATATAGTGCGGAGCCCTTTACAGAACAATATCAAATGTTCAGCCGGTTTCTCCTCTCCACACGCACTACATACCGTGTCTCTGCCTTCGTATTTTGCTCGGTACGTCTTGGTACAAAATACTCCAGTTCTAGCCTCGAAGAGCAGAGAACTACGTCGAGAATTATCGTAGATCTTTTCCCTTGCAATTTCCTGCTTAAAAGTTCGGTAGGTCTCCAGTTATGATTTCGTAAGCATTTCCATCTTCCACATGTTCCTCTCTGTTTCCTTCACCTTCTTAAACGATGTTTCTTTTTGGCTTGGTATTCTGCTGTTTTCCAAATACTTGCTTGACAATTTTCGAGTTCGTTTCCTCCATTTAGTATCGATATTCTTCATGTACAAGTAACTGAAAACTTTCCTAGCCCAACGGTCCTCTCCCATTTTTTCTACGCGCGCCAGCAACAAACAGTGCCGCGTCGCGGTGCATAGAATCTGATTTCTCCGCCGCCGCTTTGGAAGGTGCCCTTTCTATAGTGCAGTGTAGTACACTGTAACTATATTGAGTCTTCCTCGTTAACAATGCGTAGGTTAACAGACCACAACGAGGCGCGATAACCCCACGGTCCTTTTTGAGAAAAAGCTTTCGTGTGTTTGGGGTGGCTTCACTGGTATAAGGTCAACGACCGGAACAGGAGGAGTGGTACGGGGATACCCTACCGTGGCCTATTTTTCCCGTTCTACAAGTCGTTGAGCTTTCTGAAAATGAGCGCACGGCAAAAGCACGTGGTGCGTACTACATTGTTCTCGTACACTGGGTCTTTGCGGATACTTACATGAGCATTTTAGTCCAAATTGCCTCCGAGATCAAACCAGGTATTTTCTTCAGAAAAATTCAGTTTTTTTTTTGGAGGGGGGGGGGGGAACGGTTGTCAGGCTTGCGAGGCTGCACCAGGTGTGGGTATGAGAGCCCGTTTGTGCTGTCAATAATTGTGATTAATGACCTAAAAATGAAAACTGGTAAGGAGGATGACAATGCTATGTACGAGTGGATGCCCCCTTCCAGCGATAAAGAAGATGGAACAAAACACTCGCGGAATGCTGCTTCTGTTTTGATCTGGGAAACGAGGATCTTTTCATAGAGGGCCAAGACAATAGGGATTCACCTCTACGATGTAACTGCGCAGAACTACAGAATTTTTATCCGTTGAGAAAAGTGGGTGGAGGCCCCTATTTACAGATATGATCAATTGATTGATCATATCTGTAAATGTGTGGGGTTGATATGTGGGGTTTCATTTGATTATGAGAGACGCCGAAGTGGAGGGCTCCGGAAATTTCGACCACCCGGGGTTCTTTAACGTGTACCCAAATCTGAGTACACGGGCCTACAACACAGATATGATCAACATAGCTGCACTAGACGCATAGAGGATCTGCTAACCTATACTGGGGATTAGCCGACGCACTATGCGTTTAGAGCTGTCATTGACCCGCATAGTAGCTCGACAGTACGTGCCTTTTTGTACCCATGAAGTGGTCGCCAGCGTCAATTGTGCTTGATGTTATCCTTTATCCGTGCAAGAAGCTTTAGAGACAGCTGAGGTCTACTCTTTGGGCATAAAATAAAGAAATGTTGCTGCGGAAAGGGAGGCATTATGCTTTGACAGAAGCTTCGATGCTTCGACAAGTTTTACATGCCAAAGATAACTTCGGTCCTAGCATGCTTGCTTTTCTTGTACCGAGCCAGCTTGCGCATTGCAACGGCAAGAGCTCGGCATGCTTTCTAAAGCGCTGCGTTAATACTTATGAAGAACTAAATGTAGCTACTAAAATTTGCGACTATTCTTGTTTATTGTAGTTTGATAATGATGCAAACTTTCAAGGAAATCCAAATAATAGTTCTTGCATGGACCTTGATGGCTTTAACAAAACAACATGCGATGTCGTAATCTTTAAACAAAGAAAAAAAGAGTGCGACGCAATTCCCATGAGCTCAACACTTACGCCGCACAGTTTGCTCGTGCATTGCATCACAAATAGTTCATTAGAACATACCCGTTCCCATCGTGCGCGTGATTCGCCTCGAAGGATGCTTAAATGGCTAAGAGGTTCGACGATAAAAAGCTTGCTAATTTATCGTTCGGTACCTCAGTATTTCGTCGGCATTTATTGCCATTAACAAGAGAACTGTTTTGTTTGTCACGAACTTTGCACACGTAGAAGAGCTCTAACAGCTGAAGTTCGGAAGATGCCTGTTAGCCGAGAAAAAAAATATCACCTTGGACCGGCACCAACTTGCTTCGTCCTTTTCTTCGACGTCTGATTCACTCCAAGAACACGTGAGCCGACCTGTTCGACGTGGGATGAAATATACGTAACCCGTTCCCGCCTGAATAACGTAGCACTTGGGTGTCGTAAAATCACGTAACACTTGACGTGAAATCACGTTACATTCGCATACGGCTGTGACGCAAGGCGCGCCTGTTCGTGCACGGAACGACTGCTAGAGCAGCGGTACGTATATAGGGTACGTACTGCAACGCACTCTGCGGGCCGATTTAGCGGAGCGTGACGGTGCGTCTACTGCACGTCGCTGTCAACTTGCAGACAAGTTGACCGCTGCTTGGCAAGATGTGCTTTGCTAAAATGTCAAATAGAAGCTCCAAAGCCGCTTCGTCGCCGCAAGCCAACAGGCCGAGCCCGCTCCGGCCACTTACAACAAAGGTGTCGCATGAGTGTTTCGCGCCGCACTTAACTCTGTACGCATTGCGGCAGCTGCTGTACGAGCGGAACGAAACTGGAACTGTAGGGGAAAAAAATGACTTTTAGACAGTTGGCTAGATAACGGTATCTAATCCAAAGCCGGTACTTGCCGTCGTTCCCGTGGTGGTTGAATGCCATCTATCTTTCATATTATGAAACTGCATCCATTGCCGTATCTGGTCGAAGGTTGTGTCCCCACATTTTGCTCGGCTGTCTTATCTGGCTGCCCTCATTGCGTTCGTTATGGTGGCTCGGGAAAAGCACGAAATGGGCCCCCTTCCGAAAGGTAAGGCGTTATTGCGTTACATTGTTTGGACACTATAATAGTTTCCGAAGTCGACAGGAACATTTATGCGCGACTTGCTGACGCGCCGAGATACGTTCAGGGATGTTCAGAGATCCGGTCACCACCCGCGTACGTATCCCTGAACATTTTGTGCAACCACAGCTATAGCCGTGGCACATGATTGAAGCCGTGGCACATGATTGATTTGATTGATATGTGAGATTTAACGTCCCAAAGTCGTGGCACATGTGAAACTTTCAATTTTTAGGGCCGGGTAACACTGCTCCGTTGTTGTTTACCAAAATAAATTCTGCTGCCGGGATTTCCGTGCCTCTAAGCATGTTTTTAGCGCTTCGAATACCGCTTGGTGGTATAACAGCTGATTAATTGATCTTGAACAGTACATTAACAGGACTAAATTCAGGAACAGGAAAATAAATGAAAAAAAAATCGGTTATGAGCAGGAACCGAAAAATATATGAATATATGCAGATAAACGAGTCAATGCACTGCTTGTTATCTATATAAAGCTTAAATTTGAATTGACGTAACCTACACACAATTTTTTAAATGTCTGATGCTGTCAGAAAATTGCACGATGAATGTCTAATGGGGCAGCCCAGATCGAGGGAATTCTGAAACGATTGAGAAATGCACTGGGAATTCGTTTAATCGTAAAATATATATTGCAAATTCGTTGGTTATGCTCAAAGCTGCCCTGCAAATGGGCTTCTTTGCACTCTAGTTTACTACCCTTTGTGATGAAGACTGCGCACTTGTACGATGTGAACATGCCGCCGCGATAATTAAATAAATGGTGCAATAAGAAGGATAAGATCAACCTCATTTTCGTGGCCGGCTGTTTTCTCCTTATCCTCATTCTCCGCCGCGGGTAGACGTAGCCCATTGTCTTGACAACGCCCAACTTCGAAAACATTAACATTTTCGAAGGACACTATCAAAAGAGCTGAAACACAGTTTATGTTAACCTATTCATTTGCTTGCTGGCTGGTGCAAAGAAGAAAAACCACCATAACGTAATAGTTTTTATGAGGGAGGCCATTTCTTTTCGCTGGTTTGTATAACGCCTACTCCAAATGATTGAGGCGATGAGAGACGCTGCAGGGAAGGACTGAGCCGGTATACTTCGACGTCGCATATAGTGGACGGGTTTTGGTATTTCTGCTCCGCCGCAGGTGGGACTGGCGTCTTTTGGGTTATCAGCTGATTATTGTAACCGTTGCGCTATCGGTGCATCCCTTATGTATTCCTAATAAGCGTTAATTTCCAATGAGAGAGTAAACACGTGAAGCACAAATCCAGGCAATCACGGACACTTTAATTCATGATCGTCGACCAAAGAGTGTTCCTGGAGTAGTGGTGCATAGAATCGCTTATGTATAAATCGTAAACAAGCCACACAAGATGGCTGGGAACGCAAGGTTGCAGCATTGCGACGTACACGCGTGCCTGCCGTCGTCCTGTGTCGTTCCATTGTACGATAAACGTAACTATATGCGGCACCAGCGAGCCTACCAGTCTATTGTTGGACTCCGCAAGATCCACAAAACAAAGAAATCTTCGGGGCGATGGAGCTTCGTCATCAAGTGTAAAAGGTGATGGCGGGGATTTCTTCGACCGTGCCGCGAGGGAATCAACGCCTGTGCGTGTAACGTTGGCGATGTCTTAACTGGCATGCCTTAACTGCATACACACTACGCCACGATTCATCATATTCATGATCGGCGAAACATGCACTACGCGTCCATGAAACTGAGCGATTCGTTGATGCTGTTTTCATGATAGCCATTAATTATACCCCTGTGCTTTGTAAAGAGGCGAAGGGGGGCGGGGTGGGCGTCTTCATAGCACCCGCTCGTTGCGCACACATGGTGGGACGCCGGCATACATTTTTTACCCTTCATACGAATAAAATAAACTCTCCAGCCACTTATAGTCAAACGTTTCTAAAGTTGCAAGTTGGACTATTAGTGGCTAGAGAGTTTATTTTATTCGTATGAATTTTAACCGGCCAGACAGATATCTGCAGAATATGTTCACCCTAGAATAGTTACTCTTCTGCGACAATTTATTTATATATGCATGTTAACGGGACTCTTTCCACTGCAGGATGTCTGGGTCGCTTTTCCTAGCACTGACCTCACTCTGTGGTAAAACACCTGACTTCCACGCTTCTGGGTTTGATTCTAACTTGGACTGATGATTTTTGTGTTATTGATTTGCATTGAATCACTTTTTCCGCTCAAGATCCAGCGTATTTTTCGAAACGACGATGCCCACACCGGAATTCCAATGACTCGGGACGCTTAACGCTGGCGCATTTTTTTTCCTTGTGACGTTGGTGACGGCTCGAAAATATCGGTTTGTCCGCAAGGCTACTATGAATGATGTGGAAGCTAAGCGACTGCTACAAATTGCTATGCTTTGCGAGGTAAGCCTAGCAGATCCTTTGGATCCGATGCCACGTAGCTCCATGCGTACAAAACGCTGGTGTGAGGGAATATGACCGCTTCAGGGAGCGCAGCCATTTTCGCGATGTCTGTCGTCTCGACGCTTATGCTGCATTCAGACGACGGACCGAATCGGGATGTGACGGGACGGACGGCGCGTCACGTGACCTCACATCAGCGATTCCCCTCGTCCGCGCGGCTCGCGGACGGATGAACCCAACCTGTTTCTCACATCGGGATTCTGGCGGGGGAGAGCCGGTACTTCAGCGGAATAGCTCAGGGTTGGTGGCAACCAGTACACTTTTCGTCTGCTCGCGGCATGTCCTCCATGGCTCGCGAATAGCTACATGACTGGTCGGCATCATCTACGCTTGAGCATGGTTTACTTAGTTTCCGGCGGCTTTGTTCTCAGGTGATTAAATACGCAGAATTCACTTTTGGTGGTTCGGGAAATGTTGCCGCCGTCGTTTGACACGCGAGATTCTTAGCCGTCATGATGGTGAAATTTTCTAACTTCTGCAACCGGCGACGCGCCGCTTCTAAAAAAGGATGGGAGACGCGTTCAGAAGTTCTACAAGTGGGGAACAATGGTGTTGAAAGAAATTTCTGCCAGCAACTACCTTTTCTCCTGACAGAATAACACTCCTCGTTCATTTGTCACAACGCGACAGACATCGCAGTCAAGCGTCGCTTCTTGCGGGCATCCATGTTGAATACTCTCAAACCGGTCTGCTTTCAGCAGGCGCAGGTGAGCGGCGAACCTGCTGTCGAGGGTAATCCGGCTGTTTTCTCCTAGGACACCGTCCGTCGTGTGGATGCGTCTGCAGGCGGATCATCCGCGGATCAGCCGTCCGCGTCCACGACAAATCCAGATTCGGTCCGTCGTCTGAATGCACCATTACTGTTGAGACGACAGAGAGCACGAAAATGGATTCGCTTATCTTAGGGCCGTTAGCCGATGTCTGCCTAAACAGCGCGCGCCATCGCTAGCGAGGACGCCTTTATGACCTAAGTTCAGTGTTGTTGCTGCTTGAGTGACTCAAACACGAACGTTCATTTTTTACTTGTCTGATTTATATCCTTCTCAGTCGCAAGAATGCACCGATGAAAAAAATATTTTGCAAAATTGCTATTTGGCTCCCTGCCCTTAAAAGCAAACAAAGAAAATGTATGAATCCGAAAAATTGAATGGTCTCAAAATGTGATGGTACCCATTTGCGTACTCCTGATATTTCGAAGTCTCTAGGCTGAGTGCAACAAAAGTATCAGACCGAAACGACTTTCAATAAGATCTACACTCTAAGCCGAAAAAGACTAAAGTGGGGTATGCCATTGGTCCTTTAGGGGTCTAAATGCGCTGCCACAGATTTTGAACCAATTTTGGACTAACTGCGGGAGTAACTGCAAGGGCTCAACTGTTACCCCAAGCACTTACTCCACTTGGTTTAAATGTTGGCCCCAGTAGAATGCTCCAGTGGGACTAACAGTTGAACCGTCTGGACCAATGGCAAAAAAATGGCGACACTGCGTTTGTGCAGTATACTTTACGTTTATTCCAATTTCATCAGCACTGAAGATCATAGTATGTTATTCATGCAACACACACACACACACACACACACACACACACACACACACACACACACACACACACACACACACACACACACACACACACACATACATACGCACTATTATTTCAAAGTAAAACACCGCAAACACTGACTGTACGCGCTGTACTACAGAGTACAGACTCTCGGGTATATATAGCACAGTATTTTGACCTCCCATCTAGTGCCAGTGGGCGACTTTTACTCGGCTTAAGAAAACAATAAATATTGACACCGTAACGCGAAAATTTACATGGGCTTATTCGTAGCACCGATGCGCATCGATCTTTTAATAATATGGATCCATCTAATCTTCAACATGCTTCCAGCCCGAGAATACGAATTATCAGCTGGTATTCGATCATGTCGGCCGAACCAGCGTTCGCAGTGCTGGCGCACGAGTCCGCAAACACAAACATAGCAGCGGCGCTTGTGCGGGAAAGCCGGCGTAGCAGCCGCAGGCGCCCGCCGATGCCATACCGTGTCGGCTTGCCGACGGCGTCGCTAGGCTTATGACGAGTACGGCTAAATGACCGCCGGCGATCGCAACATGCGGCTCGCGTGAGATTTTCGTCGTCGTTATTTTATAGTCACAAATGAACAATAGGTAAGTGCCCCATGTTCGCTGTGTCTTACGGAGTGATGTAGATATCTGTATACTTACAGCGACGAGACCGTTCGCAGGCACGGTTTTTTCATCGTGCTGGTAAGGCACAACCTGTGTACCGCTGGCCGCACGATAAGTCGTATCCGCGATCGCCTACGCGTTGGATTTTTGATAACGATTGTCGCATGGATAAAAAGACATAAGTTTGCCTGAGCTACTATTTTTGTGAACTTGTACGCGACGTTTCCTTCGCTTGTGCCGGCAATGCACTCACACCGGCAGCCCGCTTGATACCGATGACGTACGAAGCCTACTTTTCCTATATATCGCTTTGAACTTGTGGTCACTGTGTGGGTACACGACCGCTGATGAACAGCTTACCTTTATTAGCATTGTCAGTGTTCACCGTAGTTCGAACTTATTCAGCAAATTAAAGCGAGTTCTCGGCATTGCCCGTGTTTGCGGCGACTTTCACTTGGCTTCGGCTCGCCCGTGCCGGCATGGTGGAAACGCGAGGGCACTTGCTGTGTGCACTGACAGCGTGTTGTACTACTTTCCTCTCATAACATCTTCTATTCGTTTCATATTGCTTCGCTTTCACAGTGGCGTATAGCCTATATAACTTGTTTTCATGATCGCCGACCACGCCGAGCATTGCAGTGCAGCATCGACAGGAGGCGATCGCGGCGCAGTTGCCCTCCCCGTTGGTCCCTTCATTGCCGGGCGTTTGCGCAAGACACGCATTGTCACACATTTAGTCCATGTTGGACGAACCGTTCGTCCATTGGTTTAACGACTGCAGTTAGTCCAACTTTGCCGAATTTCGGCTTAGAGTGTACAGGGCGTCCACAGTTAAGGGAATGTACTGTAGCGTTGTCGCTCACGCTACAACTAAGAAAAAAAGATTTGACTCATCACGAGGACGCGGTCGAATGCTCGTGCAGTACTCAGTCATTTTCGTTCGCTCGTTTTCCGAATATGTCTAGACACACGGCCCCACTTCTGTGGCGTTCATGAAAACAACTCATTCTAATGGTGCCAAGACGAATTTGCACACGTGAATATTGCCTTTGAAACAACGGTACCCAATTTGGTACCCAGGGACCGAGGAGGATATATAGTCATGTGTAGCCATTCAAAGTATCGCTCATCTTTTTTTTTGTCTGCGTTATTGCTCTGCCAGCTGCGATTTTTTCACTGGTGGGGACATGTGTTTATATTTTTTATTTGTGCTAAGTCTGGCCGGTTGACCGCTATTGAAGGCGTTGTAAAAACACATATGGAATCTTCTGTGTTTATCAGAAATCAAATCTTTCAATCAACAATAATGTTTGACCCTCAAAATCTGCTCCATAATTATTTTGCATTGTTCTAGAACACTCCTTTTGGTGCTGTGAACATGCACCAAATCACCCCTTTTGTTGCTCCAAAGCTGCTGCAAAACAGCATTATTCCTGCTCCTAAGGCTGCTTCTAATGATTCAAGCCCACTTCAGTGCGCCATTACAACACACAAATGTATACCTTAAAAGCTTTGCGAAATGTCAGGATGCAGCCCATGGTAATGAAAACAAAAGAACAGGAAAGATCGCCCTCTTGTTTGCTATGCACGAACAAACTAGCCCAACATGTTTTATAGGTATACCATAAACACGCGACCACATCATATCTATCAATGCAAGCGAACGAGAAACACTCATCCTCTATTGTAGTGAAACTACCAAAGAACACAACCCGCTGGTGAACTTAAACATCTCAGCTCCTAATGTTTTAGTGCGATACAGTGATTGCTGACGCAGATCGCTTTTGCATCAACGCAATGATGAACCTATAACATTATTTTTAGTGTGAGTGGCATTGCCCCGCCGCGGTGGTCTAGTGGCCAAGGTACTCGGCTGCTGACCCGCAGGTTGCGGGTTCGATTCCCGGCTGCGGCGGCTGCATTTCCGATGGAGGCGGAAGTGTTGTAGGCCCGTGTACTCAGATTTGGGTGCACGTTAAAGAACTTCAGGTGGTCAAAATTTCCGGAGCCCTCCACTACGGCGTCTCTCATAATCAAATGGTGGTTTTGGGACGTTAAACCCCACAAATCAATCATTAGTGTGAGCGGCAAACACTGCAGCGTCTCTGTAAAAACATAGCGCGCATTTGCGATTTGAGCTCTAAAACGCCAAGAAGTCATTACTTTCGATCTTTTAGGCATTGCTTATAAGAATATCATTAATATAAACTAGAAATAACAAAAAAAGTTGCTTTAGAGCTTCTTGCGAAACGACTAACGCATCCTCTAGGCAGCCTTTTTAGACAGAAGCAAAGCTGCACGAACCCGACACAACGTGGGGCCTCATAGGAAATTGTGGGAGGGGTAGGGGGGTGTGGTTGCCGCAAAGTGCAAAAATTCGGCAAATTGACACTAATTTGTGAAACTGGTTTAAAACTCTTGTTCATTTTCAGCATGCCTGTCACAGCTGCGATGCCACATATGTTAGAAGCGAAAATACCCACTTTAGGTCAAAACCGCCATGTCAGCTTTCACGCAGGTAATGGCAAGGGTAAGGGGTGGGGAATTTGCCGCCGTGCCGAGAGAGGAAATGTTTGTTTACGGCTCATCAGTTCAAAGGTCATTCATAGGAATGTATGCTACCATGGTTCATATAATGGAAAGAGACGTTTAAAGGCACTTTTTTTGTTAGACAAAACATTATTAGAACTGACAAGAAAGCCCAGGAAAGTGATTCTTGGCTGTCTTCTCTGTTCCAAATAACGCGCAGTCATATAAGTGATATCTCTTTCCCTTTCCAGTCGGGCATGTCAGTTCTCAGGAGGCACACGTTGATCAGCCGCTTCACGACGTTTCACTTTTTTTCTTCATCGGCTCATCAGCCTGTGGCATGATGCGCTTATATTTTTCGTGAGACTTGGAGTGACAGTCACGGGCAGTGGCAATCTCCAATAAAGCTTGATGTGTGGAAGTTGAAACATATGCATCGCGAGAGCACTTACGGGGTTCATATTGGTGACGCTATTGTAGTTGAGCCATTAATTACCCAAAGTCTGCGCGCATCTCCGCGTGCTGCTATATAGTTTCAGAAAAAGCGCTCTCTAGGCTTATTATAAAAGGCAATCGTGCAACACTACCGGTCCTACGTGTTTGCTCATGAATAGTGTAGAATTATATAATTTCCGCAGATTTGCGAGACATTCGGCCCGTCTTGAAATCGCAAAGTGCTGAAGGACGACTTGCTAGCTAGGATTAAGAAATTTACCCCCATTTTGCATAAATCGGCTGGGATAAGTGGGGCTTAGATTAAAATTAGTGGTGTTTGGATTTATCTGTGTGATGGTGGGAATAATTTACGTGGCGCCCGGAGCAAATTGAATGGGACTATTAGTAAAGTAGCACACATGTCGACTTGCGAAAATATTCTTGGGATTCCCATTTAAGCAACATAAGTGTTTTTCTTCGTGTATACCCTCAAGGAAGCTCTGCCGTTAAGAAGCAGCATACTATACAAAAAATAAAGTCATTGCGCGCGGCCCTCTCGCCACGGCTGTGTAAACAGCTGGCGGCCAGATGTGGCCCACCTGGCGGTCTGCGAAGGATGGACGCCAGCACTCCGCTCAGCGCAGGTACGCTGCACTACGTGTTTATGCTCAACACATTTAGCAATTGACGATGCGCAGCCGGTCTCTTTTGTCACAAACGCTGAACAAATTTTGATTGTCGTAGTGCACGTGGATATTCCGCGATGGTCGAAGCCCAGTGAGCAGCCATTCATTCAGTTCCGTTTAGGTGCACCTGACTTTCGTCACGGTAGCTGTAGTTTTAATTTCTCGTGTGTTGTCGTGCCACACTCAATAATCTGATGATAATGTCGCGTTGATGCGATATTGCAGATTTACGAGCTACACGTGTTCATTTGTGAACTTATTGAATGAGCCTTAAGGTCTAAAAATATTTGCAGCGTCTTTGTTGTGTTTTGACTTTTTATATGGCATTTTGCTTTCTGACCCGCTGTCAGAACGCCATATGTCATCAAAGGAGCCCTGTGTGCAAAACGTACATTCTTGTATTCTTTGAGGCCTTCATTGCCCGAGTATCTCAAAGCTAAATGATCGAAAAATGATCACACAACACGGGCAAGAAGCATATGATGGACCCGTGCAAAAGTCTTGTATACTGTTACCCTTGTGAAATTAACTTGATTTTTGGTAGAAACGGTGAAAGCGGAAATCATTCTGGCTGCCGATTCGGAGACACTACATCGGACCCGCCGGGATTCGCAGTATACCGCGGGTATTAATAACTAGGAAACATCTCATCTAGCCTTCACATCAAAGGTGTTTTACATGCGAAGCATCTTTAGCGAACCAACAAAAACTGGTGATGCGTAGTGTATCCTTCACGGTCTTGCGGGCTACGAGCCTTAGCTAAACCTTGTAAGCGGTGTGTGTGTGTGTGTGTGTGTTTGTGTGTGTGTGCGTGTGTGCGCGTGTGTTTTCCGCCCCCTATATGGGAAAATAACTAAAAGGAAAAAGAGTGGTAGCCCGTACCACCAGGAGGTATAACGGGCTCAAGCCAATCTAACATAAATGAAGAGGGGAGACTTCCCAAGTTTTATTTTTTTTGAAAAAGCTAATTAGCGTCATGAAACTGTAATAAATAAACTAGTTAGCTTCTCAGAATGAGCAGGTCGATATGCAGCAGCAGTGTATTTCCCCCACTTGAGTTTTTGGAGTTCGTGTGTGTGTGTGTGTGTGTGTGTGTGTGTGTGTGTGTGTTTATTTTAAATGCATTGTCGTTGAATGCAGAAAGTCCAAAAACAAACAACAAATGGGGATGCGAGCCAGTGGTCTTGAGGATGGGTAAACGTTGACGAGGATGGTAGCAGTGGCCTCTGTGATGTCGAAGCCCATTTCTTCACCAGGAGTCATGTAGCCAGGCACGTCGGGCTGTCGTTCCAACCAGCGATGCAGCAGGGAACCTTGGGCAGCCTGTTTGCCGCTGCGAACTTAGACTATAGGCGCCATTCGCAATAGTAACAAGCTTTAAAAAAAAGGGGGGGGGGGCGGATTAGGTACTTGCGCAAGCGTTGCGGATGCTATGGTTCGAGTACTTAGGGAAAAAGGAGCAGTGATGCTATCGTTATCAGTCGCCGAGGTTTTCCCCCACCTTTGTTGGCATAACTGCGACTGTAATCGAGAGCATTCACGCAAAAGTTGTGATAGGGAGGTGATTCGGAGTGTGAAGCGACGTCCTGATAAAGTGTTGGTAGCTAATGCGTGTCATGTGGATGTCATAGAAACAGAGTTGCGCATGACAGTCACTAAGTGAAGTAGATACGCGCGAGATTTTCTATTGGTCAATAGCCCATAATAATGCGCAGGTAGTGTTGTGTCACTTTTGGGCACACGTAAATGGGTCACAATGTGTTGTGTGTTTGGGCATTCATTAAAATAGTGTTTTTCGCTCAAGCAAGATGCACCACACATACACCTGTCCGATGCAGTTATATTGAATCGATGAAGATAATACTGAAAGTGTCCGTGACCAGATAATAAGTGTGTTAGGTTTCTAGGAGGGGGGAACTATTAAGGAATTTTGTACGGACTTGTGATCCAATGAAATAGCGTTGTCTCAGGTCCCTCAGTCTGCCAATGGGTGTGCCAATATGAATTCAACATTTTATGAAAGTGAGTTCGTACTGACCGAATTGATATTTTGGCGTAACGCACGAAGCCTGATTTCCCTCCTAATGCAGCTGCAGCGTCAGCTAGCTCATTTCCCAAAATTCCCATATGGCCAGGTACACGATACAATTTTATAATTTTGCCTGACGAGATTATATGGTTAAGAAGCAGCTTAATGTTCCGAATTCTTTCATCGTTATCAGTGAGACTTGAAAGTTTCATTAGAAGCGATAGACAGTCTGTGTAAATGTGGGCTGGCGTGTTAAAGTTGTTTGTAAAAACGAAATGAAGGGCTTCTTGCAATGCTATTAATTCCGTGTCGTATGCGCTTGAAGCGTTGCGGATCTGAAATTTTCTAACAGTTATGATTTTTCCATCCTTTGTCAAAGCAATATATGCCGCACCCGCCGGCTGTGGCGGCTGCATTTCCGATGGAGGCGTAAATGTTGTAGGCCCGTGTACTCAGATTTGGGTGCACGTTAAAGAACCCCAGGTGGTCAAAATTTCCGGAGCCCTCCACTACGGCGTCTCTCATAATCAAATAGTGGTTTTGGGACGTTAAACCCCACAAATCAATCAATCAATCATATGCCGCACCCGCCGCGTAGGACGTGTATGAGCCGTCAGTGTATACGTGAATGGCTTTTGTTTTGAAAATAACCGCTTCTTGTGATGGTGAAAGTTTAGTGAAAGTAAATTTATATTTTTTACTGGGGTGATGAGCCCACGGACTGCATGGATATAATATGTCAGCCGGTTTGAATGTTTTTGCACCATAATAAGTTACGTTCCGGAGTATGAATAAGGAAAATTCTGCAGATTGTCTGTCCAACTCTAGTGGTAACGGAGGCGCGTTAGCGAGAATCTGTAGGGATGACGTACGTGTGGTGTAAAATGCACCTGTTAAGGAAATTAAGACGGTTCGCTGAACTGATAAAACTCGCGCCCTTATGAATTTTGAGGAGAACATAGGCCACCATACCGGAGATGCATACGTGAGAGAGGGCAATATCACTTGACGGTAGAGTCGTCTAATGAGTGTACTTTTTAATGAACGGTGCGATTTAACAAATGCGAGGAGCCGGGACGTGGACACTTCAGCCTTTCCTTTACTGTAGTCAATGTGGGCATGAAAATTTAAAGAGGGGTCAAATAATACGCCTAGAATCTTAATTTCTTTCTTGTGTTTGAGAAAAATGCCATCCATGCGGATAGATGGGCAGCGTTTTGATGTACCCATGTGTCCGTTATTAAAGAACACGAAGAACGACTTCCGGCGCTTACGGTAACTTTTTGTTCTCATGCCCAACCAGATACCAAAGTCAGGACATGCTCAGCCTTTGCTTGTAATCGGAGTCTTGACTTATCTGTGATAACAATGATGGTATCGTCCGCGTACGCCTGTATGTGTACGTCGGCTGGCACGGGAAGATTGAGTAAGCTGTATATTACTATGTTCCACAGTAGCGGACTGATAGGAGATCCTTGCGGGCTGCCAGTTGTTGTACGAACTGTCTCTTCTGCGACGTTGGTTGAAAAAGTTACAGTGCGGTTCGATAAAAAGGATTTGAGTAGAAAGTACAAGTTTTGTGGACACCTGTGCTTGCGTAAAAAGTTCAAGACTGCAGGATGCCAAACACTATCGAATGCTCCTACAAAATCAAGAGATATGAGTATGGTAGGAAGTTTGGCTGCCTGGTATGCAGCCAATTTGCTTCGCAGTGTGTATAGTGCTAAAGTAGCACTTTTATTGTGCGTAAAACCGTATTGATTATTGTGAAGAAGATTATTATTGTGCAAGAAATAATACAGACGAGCATTTAAGAGTCTTTCTAATACTTTACTGAATACAGAGTTCATAACTATTGGTCTATATGCATTAGGTAATCGAGTGGACGTTCTGGCTTTGGTATGAATATTACTTTCCCTCTTCTCCAAGCCTGTGGGAAGTGTCCGATTCTTAAGGCGGTATTGAAGATAAAATAGAAAAATTGAGGATGGTATTCAAATAATCCTTTAATGAACGAGTAGGTTAATCCGTCGTGTCCAGGAGCAGAGTGTGAATTACCCTGTTTCATAGCGCACTCTATCTCGGATATTGTAAAAGGAGGGTCAGAAGTATGCCACGGGTAAGGACTAGCCGCAATGTTACGCATGATAGTGTGGTGCGTGTTGTCATCAGAGCAGCTGTCCACTACTACCAATGTATCGAGTAGTAGCCGGGCGGACTCAATTACAGAAGCTGTGCGAGTACCGTTAGGTAAATCTAGAGGAGGAAGAAAAGTTACTTAGTGGTCTTTTTGAAATGTGGTTTTGAAAACATCACCATATAAACATTTCTTAGTGAGAAAGTCACAAATGTCTTTATCAAACGATGGTTTTGCTTTCCTGATATTGTCCTTGTAGGTTGAGAATGCATCAACGTACAATTTGCGATACATGTCTCGGAGGAGGGGGTCAGCTGTTCGCTGGTATCGTCGTCGCATTGCCCGAACACGCTTGCGTTCAATAGTCAATTCTGGTGTCCACCAACCATTACCTAATTTACTACGCGATGTTATGCGTCGTGAGTAACGTTGGCTTAAAGCGGAGTATATGGCATAAAACTTGTCTATAACCATGTTTAGGGCTTCAGGTGACCCAATGTTGCAGCTGAGTATCTTTGTGAACCAAGTGTCGTCCTTTAATTTGTTAAGAATTTTCGATCTTCCTAGATTATTTAATCGTTTAGCACTGCTGGTATGTGCTTGCGAGAACGAGAATTCAATGTAGTTGTGGTCCGAGAGGGTAGGAATTTGGAGAACCTTCCAATGGTAAGCATCGCGAGTGAGGTCATGTGAAACCATGGTTAAATCTATCCATGAATCTGCATACGGAGTTGTGAAAGTTGGAGGGGAGTTGGGGTTGTTCAATATGACTAAGTCATTCGCCGTCACGAATTGGACTACTTGAGAGCCTCGAACATCCCCTATAGCTGGCCCCCACATTCTATGCTTAGAATTGAAATCTCCGGCTATGATGACAGTACAATCTGTAATCAATGATACTACACATTGCAACTCATCCAGAACTGGGTCAATAGTTCTTTGCGGCGGTGCATACACAGCTATCAGCAATAATGTTTGGTCAAGGCTTTCACACTTTACTGCAACAACCAAATCTGTTACGTGTAATGGGAAGAAGTCAAAATTAGTGTTGTGTACTAGAAGCATGACGCGAGGATTGTTTGGTGCGTGGAACTTTGTTATGGTGTGTGGTATGCCTTGAACAGTGCCTGCGCGGATGTGCGGGTCACACACGAAGGCGAAATTGAAGTGTTGTTGCGTCATGTGTTCTATCAATGATTTTGTGGCATCACGTGTATGGTCTAGATTAGCCTGTAAAAATTTTAAGTTATTGCTGTGAGTCATGATAATTCTGATCAATTTTAAATAACAGGTGCAATGCCTTTCCTAAAACAAAAATGCGAAAAGCTGTAAGGAGCCTTTTTTCATGTATTGCAGTGTGACCCGCGCAACCAGCAAATATCTTGAGGAAAGAAATATCTTGTAATTTTGTGGGATGTGTAGTTACTTGTAAGTGTGTGTCATATGGTGTAATTTCGTGTATGAATATGCCATAATTCGAAGAATAGCGGCAAAAGCAGCGACCTCCATGTGGTCCACATAAATGAGTCGAAAAGGATGCGGGCACTAATGCAGGAAACCGTAAATAACACTGCACGTTATAGAGGCCGCTGCCTCCTTCTTTGATGTACACGTCTCCTAGATTATCCATAGTCTGTTCTGGCCCTCATGCGGGCGACACGTTCTCGTAATATAGGACACATTTCGTGTCCAGTTGGTTGAGAACTAGGTCTTGCGACCTTTTGGCATTCATTGCAAACAATTCCTGGATCGTTCATTCTAAGAGTGCATGCTCCGTGCACTTCGTACACACCACTTTGTCAGGTTCGTTGGTGACAGGACAGGACTTTGTTGTATGGCCGTACGTTGCACAATATGTGCACAATGGCACATGAAAGTCCTCACTCACGCTACATGCTGTCCAACCGAGAAGAACTCGTTCCTGAGCAAGCAGTGAGCGACAGGTGGAAGGATCCACTCCGAGCACATGTGTGAAGTTGCCCGATCGCTCCTTGTACGATACCGCCACTCGGCATGTGGTCGGGTCTAAATGTAGGCTCGGATTGCGCATGTTTAGCTGTGAGATGATGTTGGCGGCTGGAATATCGGAGTCTACACCAGTGAGTTTGACGCGAGGTTTTCGCTTTTGGGGCAATCGGACTGACGATGACATGCTTGTGATTGCGTTCTTTTCAAGTGCATTCTTTAACCTAGTAATAGCGTTATGGTCGTTTGTTAATATTGTTAATCCATGACGTGTATTTCTGATAGTCAGTTCGCCAATGTTTTCCCTAATGGGGTCAATGTTTGACTTAATAATCTTCGTGACCTCATCGGCAGGATTGGTAGACGGAATGAGTGGGGTTAGAAACATAGTATGTTCATGCTCTCGCCTGGTGGTGTGCGTTGTGTGTTGGTCAGCGGTTTCAGACCAGTGCGATGGCAGTACAGGGTGAGAACAAGTCTCAGGCCAAACGGGCGGGACCGCGGTAGGACGCGCCGTGCTCGGCGCGGCTGCCGCCGCATAAGTCACGGCCGTTTGGACAGGCCGAGGAGCCCAGAGTCCCGCACCGAGAGAAGCCGAATGTCTCGACAGGGCCAACTGGTGACGAAGTTCGTCCATTCGCCCACCCTGGTTTTCTGCAATTGCCCAAATATCAGCACACTCCTGTACAATTTGTCGGAGCAAACCAATGATCTGGGACCTATGGGTATTAGGTACCTTACATGAGGCATCGAATAAAATATCATCATCACATCATCACTTTAATACCTTAAAGACCCCCATGTAGGGGGTATTACATAAGGGGTGGGTTACAGGTAAATGTACACAGGTTTTCAAATGGAAATGTGCGTGGTGACCTTCTCTTTAAATGTTGATGGGCACGTGATGGCTGGAACGTCACAGGGAAGGCCATTCCAGTCCACCGCTACACGGGGGAAAAAAGAGGCAGAAAAAGTAGTAGTGCGAGCATGTGGACGGGCAATTTGAAACGCGTGGGCAGTGCGGTGAGATATGCGCGTCGGTGGGACGATGTAGGGTGCTTGATTAAGAGGGCTGTGAAAGAACTTGTGTAGCAAACAAAGGCTGGTAATGCGGCGGTGCACTGAAAGATTCGAAAGACCAGTTTCACGTTTAAGGGATGATATGCTTATGTTATATGAATATGAAGAATGTATGAACCTAGTGGCGCGGTTTTGCACAGACTCTAATTCATTTATCAAGTATACCTGGTGCGGGCTCCATATGGGAGATGCATATTCTAGTTTAGTTCGGATTAAAGATTTATAGGCGAGAAGTTTGATGTCAGGTGGGGCATGACGCAAATGACGCTTCAAAAAACCCAGAGTTCGGTTCGCTGATGATAAGACGTTCGTGATATGCGTGCGCCATGAAAGATCACTGGATAAGGTGACGCCTAGGTATTTATAGGATTTAATTTGTTCAAGAGTAGAGTTAGCTATTACGTAAGAAAAAATGCAAGGGATTATGCTGGCGTTGAAAAGAAACGAGTTTGCATTTAAAGGGGTTAAGCTCCATCAACCACAGGTCGCACCATTGCTGTACACGATGAAGGTCATTTTGAAGCGCAGTTTCATCAGAGGGGTTAGTAATTTTGCGGTATAGAACACAATCGTCGGCAAACATGCGGATATAAGAAGATACATGCATGGGTAAATCGTTAATATATATTAGAAACAGAAGGGGTCCGAGGACGGAACCTAGGGGGACTCCCGATGTTACCGAGAGGGAGCTAGAATGTTTATTTCTAATATCGACAAACTGGAAACGGTTAGCAAGAAATTCTGAAATCGATGCAAGAATTTTGGGGTGCAGATTCAACTGGGCAAGTTTTAGTAACAGGCGTTTGTGTGGTACCTTATCAAAGGCTTTAGCGAAGTCTAGAAAGATTGCATCAGTCTGGAAGTTACGGTCAAGATTAGCGTGCAAATCATGAGTAAATATAGCTAGTTGTGTTTCACAAGATAAAGATTTACGAAATACATGCTGGGAAGAATGAAAAAAATTGTTAGCGTCCAGAAAGTTTATTATGTGAGTGTATATGACGTGTTCCATGAGACGCTGGTTAGTGAAATGGGGCGGTAATTTAGGGGTGACTGTTTGTTACGTGATTTGTGGACCGGAATGACCTTTCCCACTTTCCAGTCTTCTGGCAGAATTCCTGTTTTAAGCGACAATGAAAACAGCATCGACAAATACACTGCAATAATTTGTTTAGTGTTTTTTAACAGTTTAGAGTTAATGTTGTCAACGCCAGCCGATGATGAAAGTTTAAGTCTGTCGATAAGGAACGAAATTCCAGCAACAGAAAATTCCACTGGAGTCATTATCGGTAACGTCGTAGTAGGTGGCGAGGGAAGTGGCGAATCGGCTTCTTTTGTGAACACAGAGCAGATGATGTTAAAAACGTCGGCACAATCACCGTTGCTAACTTCCTCACCATATTGGTCAGTAAGCGTTATTTCGCGCGGCGGTTGCGGGTTTATAACTTCCCAGAACTTTTTAGGGTTATTTGTTAGAATTTTAGGTAAGTCAATGCGATAAAACGTCTGTTTTGCACTTCGAATTGCAGCATAGTACTTCTCCCATGCGCACGCAGTACCATTACGTTTCGCAGTACGAAAGCGACGTTTCTTTTTATTTTCCTGCCTTATTAAAAGTTTTGAAAACCATGGTTTATTTTGATTAGCAGGTAAGTTCATCTTTGGGATATATGTATTAGTTAACTCGAACATTTTGTTCCTAAAGACTAACCAGTTACTGTTAAGAGATCTGGAATCGAAAAAAATATCGTGGATCTGTTTCTGATGTGCGATCACGCGACCAGGTTAAAATATCCAGCGTTTCATTAAAGCATTTCACTCTGTCTTTTTTAATCCACCCCGTAACGATTGACTAGAAGTAAGGATTGCGGCATAGCCTGCTACTAGCTGACTGCGTCGCATGTAACGGATTCTAAAAATGTGCCGGATCTGTGGAATTTTTTCCTGATAAGGGAGCTCAATCAGTGCCTCCTCTGGGTGACATCGTTCCTGGGAGCACTTAACCGCCCCCCTGGGATAAGACGATAATTCAAGTTGACAATGTGATGTCGCACGCTGGGATGGACCTGACGTCAAGCGGGTGGCTGAAAGGATATAGTATCTGCTCAGTCCATCTGCCTTTTCATAGCGTCTGTGACTATTCTGGATCTCTTAACAAGCAGTGATAATTGATTGATATGAGGGTTTAACGTTTCAAAACCAACGTATCATTATCACAGACGCCGTAGTGGAAGGCCCCGGAAATTTCGACCACCTGGGGTTCTGTAACGTGCACCCAAATCTCAGCACACGGCCCTACTGCATTTTCGTCTCCACCGAAAACGCAGCCGCCGCAGCCGGAATTTGATACCGCGACGTGCGGGTCAGCAGCCGAGTACCTTAGCCATTAGACCAACGCGGCGGGTAAATGAGCAGTGGTAAATATAGTACTGCTAGTACGAGGCATGCTCAAAATGTATCAAACATTCTCCATTCGGGGACGACAGATTGAATATGTGCAGGCGTAAACTTTCAGCAGGCGTCATTTTCTGGCGGTCTCTGGGTGGTTGACGTGTAGAGAGTTTAGATATTACCCCAGTTTTTGCGAATGGTTTGATGATTTGCAAAGTTCAACAGGTTTTTGATGATGACGCCATGAGCGCATCTTAATGTAGTACAACTGCTTGAAAGATAGTCGCACATCAGGGGACCAAAAAGTGTTCTGGCTGACCAAACTGGAATGAAAATGTCCGTGAGCAAGCGCTGCTCATGTAGAACCGTCGCATGGCAGTCCGAAAACATGCGAATAATGTAGCATTTTCATTGAAAGTAAGACGTCATGCGAGATTCACGTCCATTTGCTCACTGTTTCGTGCTAATAAGGGGTCAGTAGCGGGTAGAATTGGGGTGCACTACCAAGAAGGCTACCTTGAGTTTAGCCCCACCACGGTGGTCTAGTGGCTAAGGTACTCGCCTACTGACCCGCAGGTCGCGGGATCGAATCCCGGCTGTGGCGGCTGCATTTCCGATGGAGGCGGAAATGTAGGCCCGTGTACTCAGATTTGGGTGCACCTTAAAGATCCCCAGGTGGTCGAAATTTCCGGAGCCCTCCACTACGGCGTCTCTCATAATCATATAGTGGTTTTGGGACGTTAAACCCCACAAATCAAATCATTACCTTGAGTGTAACCGGAGGGAAGAACGTTTCTTACCCCTGAATGAATTCTATATTTCAGGTTCGATACTTTTGAGCACACCTGGTATGTTCTGCATGTTGTTTAAGAATAAATGTTTTCGAATTGACTGCACGTGCACAACCATCACGCAGTATTGCCATGTAAGAAGGAGGGAACTTGGGCGCCATTTCCTACGAGCTGGCCTTGTTTTGTCCAACTATGCCGCTCGAAGGCACGTGATGAATTCTGGCTTATCTTTTGTGTTAAGGTAACGGAGACGCGTACCTTGGGGGAGCGGGAAGGGGGTGGGGCAAAACGCAGAAATAGACCTTAGTCTAGGCATGATCATCATCATCATCAGCCTGACTACGTCCACTGCAGGACAAAGGCCTCCCTCATGATCCGCCAGTCAACCCGGTCTCGTGCTTGCTGCTGCCACTTTTTAATGAAGTGCGGGAACTCCGGCAAGTTGGTAGGACATAACTGAATATGCGAACAGCGCAACTTAAAAGTTGTTACAGTGTAACTACGGTACCAAATACAGAATAGAAAAGAGCGCTGACTTGCAACAATGATTTGATAGCGGAGTGGTGTACATATACAGGCGAAAGAAGAGAATGGGCATGCGCAGAAGGGTGCACTGCGAAACAATATCCGCAAAACTCTTGTCTCTTGTTGATTGAACAAATACATAGCTTAAAAATGATGGAGATATGCAATCTATTGCTGCAATAGCGCAACTCATGGGGAACGTACACATGTGCCGTCAAACTTGTTTATGTGACAGGCTTCAATTTTCTCACGTGTGGCCTGCGAGTGGTGCTTGCCTATTACCTCGCAACGCTCAAAGAGGGGCACGCAGCCGCAGTCTCGGCAATGGATTTTGAGGTGTTCTTGGACCGCATTGTGCACATTATTATTGTGCGCTCTCAGTCATTCAAGCACCTTCCGGTTTGCCCTATGTGTATCATACCGCAGGATAGCGGAATAAGATATACGACACCAATAACAAAAGGCACGAAGCGCAATCTGTGTATCATAGAGCATCTTAAGCTCTTTGCAGCTGGTTGATTCACTTACTTACAAAGCTTTGATAGCTTGTAAAAATAGTTTTTACAAGAACAGCTTAGCCTTCTAACTATTGACGATCCTTTTCTGGTAAAAGACTCTGAGGCAGTCATGAACTTTTTAAAGAGCATTGACAAAAAACTGAAGCCTTTCTTGATAGACGTAAACGATTTGCATTATTCGCTTCCACATAATGCACTGCTCCAGTGCCTAGAGGAACGCATTGATTCCTTCAGGTCGATAGACTTCCAGAATGCGTCAGGCGTGTTGGTCCGTGGTTTTCTGTAATTGCTTTCGTTTCATTTAAAGCCAACGGTTGCGTCTTGGAATGAGCAACATTTCATTCAAAAAAGTGCCATTTGTATAGGTTCGTGTTTGGCACCAGTCTTGAGCGACATCTTTCTCGCGCCGAAGCATCGCCTCATTGAAAAAGATCTCAACTTGTGTCTTGTTGTGAAAGTCTTTAAGTTTGTCGATGATTTCATTGTATTTGTTGATTGCTTCGATGGCGTTTTCGAAGTAGTCCCTAGTCTTCTAGGGTTGTTTAGAAAGCACTTGCATCCTTTGGAACTCACTCATGAGCTACCGTCTGGTAATTCGATTAGGTTCTTGGACCTAACACTCTGTTTCCGAAGTAATCATTTGTGCTGCCTGTTCTCACCGAGAAGTGTTAAACCCCTCTTACATTTTCACTAAACTCATTCGAAACTAATAAAAAGGGGTATTATCAATGTTTGCTATATTAACTCTTTTGGGAGGTCATGCCCGCAATATAATTGATATGTGGGGTTTAACGTCCCAAAACCACCACATGATTATGAGAGACGCCGTAGTGGAGGGCTCCGGAAATTTTAACCACCTTGAAATCTTTAACGTGCACCCAAATCTGAGCACACGGGTGCTCGCAATATATGCAGCGCAGTTTCAAAGCACAGGTCGAGCGCCTATTAAGCGCTGGTTAGTCGAATGCCCTGATTTCTGCTGTGGCGCAAAAGCTATTGAAGCAAATCAAAAATCAAGGAGGGCGATCTCAGCCTCAAAATGCCTCAGTTCTTGATTGATATGTGGGGTTTAACGTCCCGAAAACCACCATATGATTATGAGAGACGCCGTAGTGGAGGGCACCGGAAATTTTGACCACCTGGGGTTCTTTGACGTGCACCCAAATCTGAGCACACGGGTGCCCGCAATATATGCAACGCAGTTTCAAAGCACAGGTCGAGCGCCTATTAAGTGCTGGTTAGTCGAATGCCCTGATTTCTGCTGTGGCGCAAAAGCTATTGAAGCAAATCAAAAAATCAAGGAGGGCGATCTCAGCCTCAAAATGCCTCAGTTCTTGATTGATATGTGGGGTTTAACGTCCCGAAAACCACCATATGATTATGAGAGACGCCGTAGTGGAGGGCACCGGAAATTTTGACCACCTGGAAATCTTTAACGTGCACCCAAATCTGAGCACACGGGTGCCCGCAATATATGCAACGCAGTTTCAAAGCACAGGTCGAGCGCCTATTAAGCGCTGGTTAGTCGAATGCCCTGATTTCTGCTGTGGCGCAAAAGCTTTTGAAGCAAATAAAAAAAAATCAAGGAGGGCGATCTCAGCCTCAAAATGCCTCAGTTCTTGATTGATATGTGGGGTTTAACGTCCCAAAAACCACCATATGATTGAGAGATGCCGTAGTGGAGGGCACCGGAAATTTTGACCACCTGGGGTTCTTTAACGTGCACCCAAATCTGAGCACACGGGCGTACATTTCCGCCTCCATCAGAAATGCAGCCGCCGCAGCCGGGATTCGATCCCGCGACCTGCGGGTCAGTAGCCGAGTACTTTAGCCACTACACCACCGCGGCGGGGCAATGCGTCAGTTCTTAAGAACTGTGTTGCAGTCCCTTATCTGCACTACGTTTCGCATAGGCTGAAGAAAATCGGGAAACGAGCTGGTATTAGTGTTTTATTTCCCGCCGCGGAAAAAGCTATCAAAGCTTTGTAAGTAAGATAACCAGCTGCAAATATAGTAAGATGCTCCGTGAAACACAGATTGCGCATCGTGTCTTGTGTTATTGGTGTCGTATATCTTATTCCGCTATCCTGCGGTATGATATACATTGGGCAAACCGAAAGGTGCTTGAATGACCGTTTAAGAGAGCACAATAATAATGTGCACAATGCGGTCCAATGACACCTCAGAATCCATTGTCGAGACTGCGGCTGCGTGCCCCTCTTTAAGCGTTGCGAGATTATTGGCAAACACCACTCGCAGGTCGCGCGTGAGATAATTGAAGCCTGTCACATAAGCAAGTTTGACGGTACATGTGTAAGTCCCCCATAAGTTGCGCTATTGCAGAAAGAGATTGCGTGTCTCCATCATTTTTAAGCTATGTATTTGTTCCATCAACAAGATACAAGAGTTTCGCTGATGTTTCGCAGTGCACCCTTCTGCGCATGCCCATTCTCTTCATTTTTCGCCTGTATATGTACACCACTCCGCTGTTAAATCATTGTTGAAAGTCAGCGCTATTCTCTATACTTGTTTATTGCTTCCGTAGTTACAGCGTAACTACTTTTAAGTTGCGCTGTTCGTATATTCAGTTATGCCACTTTATACCGCCAAACTTCGTGACTCATCTGCCCACCTAACTTTCTGTCTCCCCCAAACCCGCTTGTCTTTTCTGGGAATCCAGTCAGTTATCCTTAATGACTAGCGGTTATCCTGCCTACGTGCTACATGCCCGGCCCATGTCCATTTCTTTTTCTGGATTTCAACTGTGATATCCTTAACCCCGGTTTGTTCCCCGATCCGCTCTGCTCTCTTTTTGTCTTTAAAGGTTACACCTGTCATTTTCTTTTCTATCGCTTTCCATAGCTATGATATACGGCGGCTTAAAAAAAAAAAAACCTTTAAAGTGCAGAAAACGCTCGAAATCAATACTGAAACACGGAAATCATTTTTCTTTGCCAAGCTAAGCACATGCCTTAAAAGAAATATTTTAAGACCGCAAGCGCGAACTAAAATTGTCTAATCCTGGTCCTGTCCTTTAAAATTACTACCTCTTACTGTTTGGGAATGCGATTTGCCACTGGAGCGCCGCGGAAAGAAAATAATGAGTGGTCACCGATTTTGTCGTGCTCATTCTTTGGTAAACTATGCGGCATGGGCCAAACTATCCCACACCCACTCTACACAGCGTGAGAGCCTTCTTCGTCGCTGTGCTCACAGTATTCGACTGCTCACCCGAGATACGTGGCTTCGATTCCGACCTCTGAGGTCGGATTTAATGGATGCGAAATGCTAGAGGACCGTGTGTTGTGTAATGTCGGTGCGTGTTACCCCAGGTGGCCGCAATTGGTCCGGAACTCCGGTGTCTCTGTTGCTGGAGGACGCAAAGCCCCATCAAACAACAAAGTCGAGCTACAATGCTTGATGGAAAGGGTGTCCCATTTTCGATGTGAAAGCGCTTCTGTAACAGAGATTTGGCGGATGTCGCAAAAAAGACTGTTAGGGAAGGGAGAGTTTGGCCGTCGGCCTCGGCTGCACGTCTGAAACTCTTCTTGAACTATATAAAGAAAAACGCCAGTCCCGGACGTCGATATACTACGAAGCTTGGCGGAGCGGAGTCTATATTTTTTCTTACGCATTCACTAATGTCACGAGGGAAGCCGTTTCCGCGATGAATGTGACATGTCCTCCATTCAAACCTCGAAGCACTCGTGCACGCTTTCTTGAACGGCTCTTGTCCCAAATTTTATACTATAGAACATCAAAATTTGATTCCAGTGTGGTATAGAGGCAGTCCATCATAATCACAATGCAGCGTTATGCACCCGGAAACAATAATATTGACCCAGGAACGTATGTATGCGGCTCAAATTAGTGTGCCGTCCCAACGAACGAAAATAAATTCTTGCACACGCGGAGGTGTAAACGACACCGTTTCCATTCTTCGTTCAGCCAGACCAGCTTGTCTGGCTTTCCGCGTGAGCGAATGATCATCACTCGGCGTCCCTTTCCGAACGCTGGGCCCTGGTCACGGCGCTGGGTCGGTGCCGTCAGTTGCCTATAGACAAATTCCACCGGATATACGTCACGAAAATGTGGTGGCGCTGTCGTAGGGCGTTTGGTTTCGCTTGGTAGGCAAAAGACGCTCTGCCTACCGCAGTTCCTGCTAGGTTTTCGATGTTGTGTGGTGTTCTCAGTTTAACAACGAGAAAAAAAAAATCGGCAGATCCCACGTACCCGGGAATCAACTTTATGCGAAGAACGCGGAGAGAAGGTGACCGTGTTGCATTTTTTTAATGAACGACACGTCATGAAATGACGCCAAATATATGTACAAATGTCGCACGCAGAGACATATGTTGAAGAGTTGCATATGTTTAAATGACCAGTTTTCCACTTGCACAACGATGTCAGCTGGAAATGTGTTTTAGCAACACCAGAAGCTGATATGAAGCGCTGATGCTCGCGAAGATGCTGGCCCCTGACACTGTCACTTAAATCAAATTCAGCGCATGGCACCTCACCACAGTTGACGTTAACTCGACGTGACGGCTGTATGAAAGGAGTACATATGTAATGTTTATAAAATTGGGTAGGCAGCACTGCAACCACTATTGACGTTTCACGAAGATTAGAGTTTATTTGAAAAGTAGTTCTGAGACATGGCGTAGCTATGTGGTAGAATTATTGACTGCGACGCAGAATGTTTGGGTTTGATTCCTGCTGGGACCCTGAAATTTATTATTTGCATTCGTCGGGTGGCCAACGCTGCGTATGTCAGGTTTTTCTTAACACTGACATTTATTCTATGCCCTCGTTGGGTCGACGCTACCGATGTCGGGTATTACTTAACGCTCACGCGTTAAAATTGCCCATGTGTGTTCTCGTCGTTCTTGGGTAGATACTAAGTGTTAATCACCTGTGGCACATACCCGCTTACCAGGGGCACATACCCGCCCGTGAGTATGTGCCACTGTCTGGCGGGAAGTGTTTGATGACGTACGCGACGGGATCATGACATATTCATGCCTTGACCAGCGCGTCATATTCGTCAAACCATCTTACACCATCTTACCTTCCCATGCTAATTATGGTTTACGCCAAATTAAGGAGGTGACCATGAGAGCGCCCAAACGTGAGCGGCTAGATAGATAGATAGATACGCTCAAAGTCACCGAAGTTCGCCAAAAAATGCTTCGCAAAAAAAGAAACAACGGTATGCCGACGAGCTGTGTCGCGGTTAGATGTGCTGAAAGGCATAAGAAAGGCAGCATAAGTTTTTATCGCTTTCTACTTGACGAGGACCGTCGCAAAACATGGGCTGCCGCCATAAAACGGGTGAAGTAGTCCCCGACGCGGGCTCATCGGTTGTGTGCGCTGCTGATCAGCAGCACTAATAGGGCTGCTGAAATAATCACTGGAAGGAAACATAGAATGTGATGGCGAGTTGCGTCTCACAACATCGTTTTGTTTTGGCGCACATCGCAGCCCTCAGTGCTGATGGCGCGGGGCATGAACTGTCTCCCCCCCCCCCCCTCCCAGCGCCGCCTTCCGTGCAGAAGAACCGTGCAGTTCCGGGGATAACGTCGCTTCCTCCGCCGAACCACTTTGCAGTTCCGGGTATGGCTACGTCTCCCCCTCCGAGCCCGAGAACTGGTTTGAGAGAATGGACCAAAGACGCTATTTAAGGCCGAGCCGGCCCCATGTTAGAGGATTTTGCCCCAGCCGACGTTGTCGTGCTGGCCGGCTCTGTACAAACGACAACCTGCTACAGTAAACGCTCCTTTTGTTGCTGTTTTCAAAAACGGATTGCCTCCCTGCTTCGCCTTCCGGCAAAAGTTTCAGCGAAGTCCGCTCGACGGCTCACCGCTCTTCGCCACCGCTACCATCGCGACACAGCAAATTCCTAACAGTGGTTGGCAGCTTCGGGATACGATTGGCACGCCGGATCAGACCCCTGGAAGCTCGAGCACGACCGACCTGATATTAGCGTTTGAATACGCTGGGATACGCTACCCCTGTCCTCAACGTTTTGCTGCTCCGGGACCCGCTATCCCGATCTCAACGGCTGAAAAGTTGGATCGGATCTCCGAGCACGAGGACGACCGCCGTGATAGCGTTTGGCTACGCTGCGATACGCTACCCTGTTCTCATCGTTCGGCAAGCTGGGACAAGCAACCCCGGATCTCAACATTGGCAAGTTGGACCGGATCCCTGAAGGCCTGACACTGTTCGACGGCAGCCACGAGTTGGAACATCGTCGGCTACTTTGGTTGGTGAACCTCCGCAGGCCTATGACAGTCTCAACGGGCGGAGAGAGCGGAACGGCTACCGACGGTCAACCAGCATCCCTCCTTCCGAGCCGTGCTGACGGCTCAAAACTCCGGATGCATTGTCTGGCGGCGGGGGTGCTGTTGTGCCACATACATGTTCCTCGTTCGGGAGAACGTCTCACGAGATCGAGCGCTGTTCCGACGAACTGTCTCCCCCCCTCCCAGCGCCGCCTTCCGTGCAGAAGAACCGTGCAGTTCCGGGGATAACGTCGCTTCCTCCGCCAAACCACCTTGCAGTTCCGGGTATGGCTACGTCTCCCCCCTCCGAGCCCGATAACTGGCCTGAGAGAATGGACCAAAGGCGCTATTTAAGGCCGAGCCGGCCCCATGTTAGAGGATTTTGCCCCAGCCGACGTTGTCGTGCTGGCCGGCTCTGTACAAACGACAACCTGCTACAGTAAATGCTCCTTTTGTTGCTGTTTTCAAAACGGATTGCCTCCCTGCTTCGCCTTCCGGCAAAGGTTTCAGCGAAGTCCGCTCGACGGCTCACCGCTACCATTGCGACACAGCAAATTCCTAACACTATTCAGACGCCTTGGAAAGGGTATTGTGAACTCCCCCAAGATTACCCGCTTCGTGGTGGGTTGAAGCAAAGGCGTAGGGCGAATTTTCGTTCAGCTGCTGATCTCGCGACGACAGGTCTGCGGATGCGTTTTGCTGGGGTTTTCGGTCTCTCATCATGTTACACTACGATGAAATGCTGTCTTTTTCAGGCGTCGTCGTCGGCTTGTGTGACCATGCGGTCTGGCGAATTCGTTGGCGGGGGACTCGTCTGCCTCGTGTTTTTGTCGATGTCATGTCAGTGTCGTGTCGCTCTAGTGTAAACGCGCCTTTAGCAGAGAGGCCGGACGCTGCAAAAAGTTCTGGAGCCCTCCACTACGGCGTCTCTCATAATTATATGATGTTCTATTATTAAGGTGAGAGAACTCATATGTGGTGCAATTAGGCGAGGCGGAAATGAACCAGGCAAGCGCAAAATTGTTATCGCCCTATCTTAGTGCATCCTACTTCTCTGCTGGCGTGAACTCTCGGCACGTACCGCCTAATACCGAATACGTTGCCTTTTAATATTTGCTTTTCTCGAGGATAGTTGGCGAAAACAAATAAACATGATTGCGGTATTACGAAGCGTCACAAGATGTCGGTGCTGCCGTCCGTTAACGGAAGCCCCCTAAAAATAGTTTTTCAGGGACTTGCGTGCTTTCACCGCTTCTCCGTATACCTAACACAATATGTACTGCGATAAGATCACTCAGTGCATTTGTCGACTTGGTCGTAGTACTCTCTGTTCGCCGCGATCATTTCAGTGTGGGTGCCACTTTGTGGCTCAAGCACACCTCAAAGTGCACTGGGTATTATAATATATAATAAATAAATATGACGAGTATTGAAATATTGTATGGAATAGGCAGTGTATTAGAGACTCACTGGGGAAAAAAGTCAGTTTCGCCAAAAGGAGGAAGCAGTTATTGTGATAGCAACAAATTGTAATGTAATGCGGAGTGAGTCTGGCAGAGTTAGTTTTGGATCTGATCTCGCGTAACGCTACAAAACGCTCGTGTAAGGGAATATGGCCGCTCCAGGGAGAGACCGCCCGCTGATGGCTGTCGAGATAGCGCGCGCGCCCTTAGAATCAAAGTTCAGTGTTGCTTTTCGAACATGGCCTCCGAAATGAATCAACTCTGAGATTGCAGACGCGTGGCGGACCGCGCGCCCGCAATCTCGGAGGCCATGTTTTGAGTGGCCTGCTCCAACGACAGGCCTTCCGGTGGGGGGGGGGTGGGGGGGTGGGGGGGAGGTTGTTATCGCATTTGCCCGCCGAGTGGCGGAGATTAGCCATTAGAATTTGATCAGTGCTTCTGCTGCGTTCGTCGCCCCCGCTCGCATATTTGGAATTACTGGTCCCGCATCGTACGAAAGTGAGAAAAGAAAGAGTGTGAGGAGGACGCCAGCACCAGCTCTGCGCGCTTTAGACGATGGATGGATGGATATGGCTGTACCCTTTAGATTGGGCGGTGGCTAGCGCCACCAAGCCGTAATACTTAATGAACCAAAAACTAGATTTATTTTTTTTTCCTTTAAATAGTGAGGTTGAGGATTCGTACTTTGCAGTGAAGGGTTTAATTTTCACTCGTGCCTTGACCTTAGCCACCAATCAGATAACCTCCTTCTAGTTAATTCTACCCGCTTAAAGTCTATTTTGCTTTCCCTGTTCCTAAACCGCAGTGCTTTGAAGAACTCTGCGCCATCATGCTGAACTATAGGGTGAAGCCCTTTACAGAACATTATCAAGTCGACAGTGTCCTCCTCTTCACACGCACTGCATACCATGTCTACCCCTTCGTATTTGGCCCGATATGTATTGGTTCGCAATACTCCCGTCCTGGCCTCAAACAGTAGAGAACTACCCCGAGTATTATCATAGATCCTTTCCTTGGCAATTTCCTGCTTAAAAGTTCGATAGATCTCTAGTGCGGACTTCTTAATCATGCCCATTCTCCACATGTCAGTCTCAGTTTCCTTCACTTTTTTCTTAACCAATAATTCTTTTTGGTTTGGCCCCCTGCTGTTTTCTAGGTATTTACCAGTAAATTTTCTGGTTCGCTTCCTCCATTTTATATCAACATTCTTCATGTACAAGTAGCTGAATACCATCCTAGCCCAACGCTCCTCCCCCATTTCTCTCAATCGCTTCCCAAATTTTATCTTGCTGCTAGCTTCCCTGCCCTCAAATGATGTCCATCCCATATCACCTTGTACTCCCTGATTTGGTGTATTCCCGTGAGCTCCTAAGGCAAGCCTACCTATTCCACGGTGCTTAATTTCTAATCTTGCCCCGCCGCGGTGGTCTAGTGGCTAAGGTACTCGGCTGCTCACCCGCAGGTCGCGGGTTCAAATCCCGGCTGCGGCGGCTGCATTTTCGATGGAGGCGGAAATGTCGTAGGCCCGTGTACTCAGATTTGGGTGCACGTTAAAGAACCCCAGGTGGTCGAAATTTCCGGAGCCCTCCACTACGGCGTCTCTCATAATTATATTGTGGTTTTGGGACGTTAAACCCCACAAATCAATCAATCGATTTCTAATCTTGCTTGAACTTCTGATCTCATGCATAAGACCGCATTGTCGAACGTCAGACCAGGAACCATGACCCCTTTCCATATTCTTCTCACAACACCATACCTATTGTAATTCTAGCTAGTGTCCTGTTTTTCATTACCGCTGCATTCCTGTTACCTTTAGTCGTCACGTATATTTCGTGTTCCCTTAGGTACTCGGCCCCATTGCTTATCCATACGTCCAGATATTTGTATTTATTTGTTATCTTGTAGTGTACACGCATCCTGAAGGAGTACGGCCACTAGAGTGGGTCCGGTCTTAGCGAGCCGCAGGGCATGCGTTAACCGTCACCATGGCGAGAACACGATGCTGTTCTAGGTCGCAACACTTTATTGTCTGTGGCAACACCAAACGCAGTACAGCCCGTTGCAAAGGCGCGGCGGGAAAGCAAATAGGCTTATCCACGCCATGGGCGTAAAACTACTACACAGGGTGCCACGAGATCCCGGCTGCGGGGGCTGCGTTTTCGATGGAGGCGGAAATGTTGTAGGCCCGTGTGCTCAGATTTGGGTGCACGTTAAAGAACCCCAAGTGGTCGAAATTTCCGGAGCCCTCCACTACGGCGTCTCTCGTAATCATATGGTGGTTTTGGGACGTTAAACCCCACATATCTATCTATCAGGGTGCCACGAGCACGTCTCCGTGGTAAAGGTGATCCACGGAAACACCGGGGTTAAGGCCCGGTTGCTCGAGCGAGGGCAAAGGCGCTCGCGCTGGCTTCGGATGGAGACGGGTCGGCGTAGCTAGGCCAAGCACTAGGACACCGTACCGCCCTTCGGCTGAGGGTACGCAGTGGGGCAACAAAAAGTGAGCGTTCGCCTCGGGGGCGAGGCGCCGTCAGCGAAGTCCGACGAGCCCCCAGCGACGGGAGTCAGCGGATGGTAAAGATTGCGTTGCTTACCGTCTGCAGTCCCGGAGAGTATCTGCCCGCTCCCGACGCAGCGCGCGAAAACCTCTCGAGAGACTCCGCGCGCGGCGCCACAGCCAACATCCGCTACTGGGTGAGGGGATTAAACGTCACTACGCTCATCCAGCGCGGCAGGCAGCGAGGAGGGGAGACATGTCCGGGCATGAGAATGGCAGAAAAGGCGGCAAAGCCCGCGCAAAGGCAGCGGGCTAGCCTAAATTCCCACGATTTCTAGCGTGACCTATTGTATTCTAAGTTCGCTACCTTCATTGTCATTAAAAATCATGACTGCTGATTTTTGCTTACTGATTCTGAAAACTAACTATCTCCCTCATTACCGCAGATGTCCACCAATCTCTGCAAATATTCCTTGTTGTCGGCCATTAGCACCATATCATCTGCGTACGTCAATGCTGCTAGTGCCTGTTCAATGAGTTTTTCTTGTTTGACGAAAGAGAGGTTGAAGCCCAGTACACTTCCCTCTAATTTGACCTCTAATCCTTGTAGGTACATCATGAATAATAAGGGTGACAGGGGACACCCTTGCCTAAGCCCCCGTTTTACCTCTACAGGCTTGGATACCTGTTTTTCTCACTTTATAATTACCTTGTTACCTTTATAGATATCCTTTAAAAGATTAGTGACTACATCTTCCACGCCTAGTGTGTCCAGTATTCCCCACAATTCCTCTTGAACCACGCTATCGTACGCTTCCTTGATATCCAAAAATGCTAGCCACAGGGGCCTGTGTTCCTTTTCTGCTATTTCGATGCACTGCGTCAGTGAGAACAGATTGCCTTCCAACCTCCTGTGTTTCCGAAACCCATTCTGCAGTTCCCCCAGCACCCCCTCATCCTCTATCCACGCCTGCAGTCTTTCCTTTATAATCGGCCCTTTTCAAAAAAGAGCACCCCTAGCGCCACGAACGAGAACTACAGTCTGCCGCCATTGTGAGGGCACCGCAGAAGACGACGCAGGCTGTGTGTCCCAGCGACGCGGATGCGCATTTTTCGCAGCGCACACAGACACCTCTTGCGTTCCTGCAAGTTGCGGACTGCATCGGGAGGGCACGCCGATGGGAGTCTCTTGCAGGCCGGATCAATGCACTGCCAGTCATAACAAGCCAAACTACTCGTTCAACCCGTTGAAGGGTACAAAATATTGCTCATTGTGCAGCGGAAGCAGCTCGGAAAGCTTATCGGATAGTACTAGGAGCTCGCTCAAGCTAGAAAGTGTGTGATTGCGGCGGATGGTAGGGAGAACTAGCCGCCAACACAAACATCACAGCACTTGCGCATTTGACGGCTCACTTTTCATGCCCTCATGATAGCTCTAGCTATCTCACGCTTTTTTGCGAAGCGAAACTGACGAAAAGCTTACCGTCAGGTTATGGTGGCTAGATAGGGAGGTGGCGCGAGCGCGGCGCGAAAGGCGATCCGCCGTTCCATGACACGTAGCGGTGGCGCTGCGGCTCGTAGTAAGATGCTCCTCCGTCGCGACCTTCTATCTACTGCGTACACGGCGCTCATTTCATTATCGGCTGCTCGTTTTGGAATGAGCACGACAATACATCTAAGCTTTCAAAACCGCTCTGATGCAGTACAAGTATCCGATACTTGCGTTACGGTCCCTGTAATCTTATAATTTATTTCACTGCACTCACTTTTGGCTAAGAGTGTTTGCTTTTTGGAACCGGTAGCCTGTCGTCCTAGTGTGCGCTGTGCGACTGAAGTTCATAGCACCCGCACTCGCTAAAAATATGGCTGCGCTAAGGTGTAAGACTATTGCCGAGATATTGCAAAAGTTTGATTGCCACTGCTCGTGTCAAACGACACCGATTTTATTCACTACAGGTGGACTTCAGAGATTAACACTTATTTTGCATACAAGATTAATTTACAATAAGATATTCATATCTGAGCAACATACACGAAGCCAAAAAGAAGCAGGAAAACGCATTCCACATACACAAATAAAACAAATTAAAACAAAACATATAGCCAAACCTAACACAAACAGAACATACAATAAAATAAAATATCACCCACAGTTATATTGAAAAATCACAGAAATTTTGCCTTAAACAGTGCCATATTAACGGAATGCAAATACGAATAGTGTGACGTATCTTGCAAAAAAATGAAGAAAAAGCATCTGCTAGTACTCATGAGATTTCTTTGGACACTGGAATGATGCATGAGGAGTAGATGACGTCAAGACTAGGACCAGTTGTCTTACAAGATGAGACACTACAATCCACAAACACAACCAATAGTAGCATTGTTATCGTGCTATGGTACTGATGCAAAAATTTTCTGCTGAAAAAAATTCAAAATAGAAGCACTCAACCACATTACAATACACGTCTCAATTTCAGCAATTTCATTCGTTTCTGCCTTTCACTTCGTAAAGAATTCTGGCCTTTCACTTGGAAATGAGGCCTAGTTAACACGTAAAACTTGGTTATCTTGTTGGTGAGAATTGTGCTGTGCTTGGCACATCCAACAAGAGTCAGCTTTGCGAGCTGAAGAAATGAAACTAACTCAATAAGGCTATCACTGTTCACCTGCTTTAAACTAAAGCAGCGTGTAAATGTGTTTTCAAGTGTTGTCACAAGTGAATTTAGCTGCTCTGATGGGTATAAAAGGCCTCCCCTGTTTACTGGTTTAGTGAGGGATGCTGTTTCTGGAGGTGACCCATCCTTTTCTTGAAGCAGCTGTCGGCAACAATCCGTGCACTTGGTGCTGGCAATACTTCGTCTTGCCACATAGCGAGCCATGTAATATATGAGCCTCAAGTCGCTGGCTTGCACAACCATCGAAATGTGGCCAAGGAGGTCACAACCATTCAGCACATCATGAGCCTCAGAAAGATTGCCTATGTCAAGAAGATCATCGATTCTTTGCTGAGGAGTATTGCTGACATCATCAGTTCCTACCAAGTTTCTCAAGAATCCTGAAGACACATTTCCATGTGTAGGCGACACAACGAGGTTTTGGAAACTTAGTGTGTTTACTGAGATTGAAAACTGGCTCGGAGTAGGGTGGTCATTACACCCCGACATTTGTCGCACAATCCCAAAAAGCCTTTCAATTGAGTCTTGGCACAACCGGCTTGTCATAAGGTAATGGTTGTTAAGCTTGGTAACTACATAATCCAACAAATGCAGAGTGCTCAAAAGAGTGACCCGGAGGCCTTCAGCTGTGCTCTGGCTTAGATAGCCTTCGAATGTAGCTGCTCTTTCCCACTCATCCAAATATTCCAGGAAGCTTTCAATAGAACCATGATGAGTGTTTCCTGGCCTCAGAGTGCCTGAACTGCATCTCGAGAGCACTGGGGAGATTACTTCTGGCGACGCACTTCTTTCTTCTAAAACGTCTACCTCGTCAGTACACGCGGAATTACTTGTCTCGTGCTTCGGAAACTTCACAGGAAGGCCACAGGTCGACGTTTTCGACTTTCTTTTCTGGGGTGCCTTTTTCGACAAATACTGAGGGAGGTTGGGGAACACAGTCGGAATCGCATCGCTTGTCAGCACAGGTCGATCGCGAAGAATCTTCACTGTCACGCCGTTGATCGTGTGCGTAAACGATCGCACAATATACTGCTCATCAAAATGAAGCTCGCAGATTCTTGAGCTTGCGTCGAGGACTTGATCTGCACGTGGCACTGCACGCTGCCATGCTTTTAAGTGTTCAGGCTCTTTCAGCACGGAAAACAGCGACACACGTTGACCAGATCTCCTCGACGAGACGTAGCCGGACGAACAGCCGGGTGCGAAGCAGTGTGTCTGCGTCGTTTTCTTCTTCTTGACGCCCGATTCCATAGCGTTGGCGATAACGCACGAAAACTTGCACGAACAATCCACGCCGTGTTTTGTAAAACGGCGTGGAGGAGAACGGGCGAAGCACACACGACTGAACGCGGCACAGGCACAGCACAAAAGAAAGCACGTGAGCTCTCCGCGGTGAGCATCGAACTGCCTGCAGCAGCGCCGCCGTGTGTCCGCGCCCGTTTCATGAAGCAAGGCAGCGCTCTCTCTCTACCGCCGCAATGCCGCTCGCGCCACCTCCTCCTCTAGCCACCATAGTCAGGTGGCGTATTTATGGAAAGGGTGTACTAGGAGCTCGCTCAAGCTAGAAAGCGGTGTGATTGCAGCGGATGGTACGGAGAACTAACTAGCTGCCAACACAAACATCACAGCACTCGCGCATTCGACGGTTCGCTTTTCATGCCCTCATGATGGCGCTAGCTATCTCACGCTCCTTTGCGAAGGAAAACTGACGAAAAGCTTGTTACCAGTTCGGACTTTATACGGGACATGATGGCAATGGCGTCGGGAAAAACTGCTGGAGAGTGTTCATATACTTGCTATCGCATTAAAACAGGGCTCTAGACAATCCAGTTGCATGTTGTTGGGCGTATAACTGCCGGACTGTTGTTTATTTGCTGCACCTCGAGCTTTAGTTGTGCTTGAAATGGCCTTGTATTTTTGCGTCCTGGTCCCAGTTCGTATAATGATTTCTGTGAAGTGGAATCTGACACTTCGGCACTTAAATTGTCCCCCAAGAAGGACAAATTATAGATTGGCACAGAAGTGACAAAAGGGAGCTGCTGTTCACCCTTTTAATTTGGGGCAAGTTTTGTACAAAAACACTCATCTGATTAGATTCAGGTACACGTTGAAGAACCCAGACTGACAGCATTAAAAGAGATGGTACCTTATATTTATTATAGTAATTTCACAGAAAACATCTTGCGTTACCTTGAGCATTTGTGTGGCAGTGTTATAAGTTAATGGAAAACAGTGCACGTAATTTGCTTGCTTAAAAATATGTAATATTCTTCCATAAAATAACTGGACCTTTATTGAATCATAGCCACGCAGTTAATTTATCGAAGAGACCACTGTGCTGTGTAAGTTAAATTTTTCCATTGCGTTAAAGTATGCTATCAGCCACGTATCTATTCTGACTAAACTGCCAGTTGTCCTACACTTCTCGGAGAATAACAAAAAAAGATGTGGATGCTTCTTTGTGCACCCATTGCACAAAGTGCTATTTGAACTTGTTGGGCAGGAATGCAAGCTCTTTCCTTTCGGTGTCCAGGTGTGCAAGGGGTAAAGAGTTCAGTTGCGCTACTGTGGTGCATAGTAGGTGGAATACAAGCTAAATGCGTACAAATAAATCTACAAAACAAGACTAATTATGAAATGGAAGCGCACAACGTAGAAGCAGACGGAAAGACAGGGACAAGCGCTGTCATAGTCATGTATCACCAACTCGCCCAATCAACCATTTTGACAAATTACATTTCTACAAAACAAGTCACAGCTTTGCCGCAAAGGCAAAGCAATGAACGCGACAGCAACAAATGGAAGCTCACGCGCAGAATGGTAAGCAGATTGAAACGTGCCTCGCGTTTCTCACGCACGAAACGTACTCACCGGTACATATTGTGGGGTCTCGAAATGGCGAGCGAGAGCACCACGCTCTTGGAGTAAACGGATACAGCAGACACAGTCGAAACGAACCAAACAATGCACACATTTATTTAACTAATGTAGAACGACGATATCGTCAGCCGAATTATTATAACATCAATCGCGATCAACATGCTAGGACATCCATACACAACAGTAAACAACACTCAATCACATGACAAACAAGGCGGTGTCGCTAACACCTGACTCACTGCTTGGGCCCACCGCCGACGGCCCGCAGTGCCGTCCACTGCAGACCCACCGCGAGACACAACCGTTCGCGCCAAATGCCACCAGCCGAAGAGACTCGCTCAACTCTCTCGCCCGCCACCAAGGCTTTCCTTCCGCCAGGGGTCACCGCCAGCGCTACCACTCTACCAACCATGATGATGATAGTAGGGATCGCCGCTCCTGAACACAACACCACCTATCGCTCGATAGTTGTCGCCCCCAAATACGGCTTCTGTGCGAGACACGTGAGCCACGCAGCGCAAACAACTCTACAGGGGGTGTCAGCACCTCCACATCATGAACGTCAATAAGCGTCTCAGTTGTTTCTTCGCTGTGCCTGAAAAGTGCGGCCCTTTTCGCAAATGGAGGCTGTGCAATGATTGAAGTGAACTTTGTGCGCCCCGTAACTACAACATAATTGTTCCAGTCAAGCCCACTGCCAGCCAAGACGTATGATCCACTCCGCGGGCCAAAGTACATGTGAGAGATGAGAGCCGCCGCGTGCTCATTGCACCAGCTTGCTGATAATGCTGAAAACACGATAGCCCCCCCTCCCCCCGAGATGCCGACCAACAGCGGTAAGTGGTAGATATAAATAGCTCGCCGCTTGAGCAGTGAAGGGGGTGCCCCTCAGTGGTTAACGCCTTGCATTCACGACGCGGAGGTCCCACGTCCGATTCCGCAAGCCATAGTCTTTTTCTGGATTTTTTCTTGCTTGCGTTTTCATATATATATATATATATATATATATATATATAGTTATATATATATGGTTATAAACTTCGAGAATAGTGCAGTATAGGAAACAAAACAATAAAATATTTATTTAATCCTAACAGTTTCGGCTGGTGGACCAGCCTTCTTCGGAGGATGTAAGTGTCACATCCTCCGAAGAAGGCTGGTCCACCAGCCGAAACTGTTAGGATTAAATAAATATTTTATTGTTTTGTTTCCTATACTGCACTATTCTCGAAGTTTATAACTTTTATTACGGTAGCCGGAAGAAACTCTGATCATCTATTTCATCTATATATATATATATATATATATATATATATATATATATATATATATATATATATATATATATATATATATATATATATATATATACGGTGAGTGACGGCGACGCGCACGTCGACACTGACGCCGGCGGCAAAATCCAGCCGAGAGTGTCCATATAATTGCTATCGCAATAAAAACGTCATGTAGTGCGAAAACGCAGACTGTTGCTGAGGATGAGCGTCCCATTCTTGGTAGTTGCGCTGCTCTTGCAGGCATTAGTAACATCGATGGTCTTCGTGCATTGATTTGGCCATGGAAAACGTACATATTACCAGTAGGCTGCAGTCAGTGCATTTCATTTGCCGACAATCAGCTGCAACTGCTGGAAGACCAGGCAAGCCAAAAACCTCTAATAAGTGGTATATATGTACAGACGGGACTGTTATATGAAGTAAGGCTAATAGCTAAGTCGATGTGACCTATAGTGCAGCTCTAGAAAACACTGGTGTAAGGGATTATGGCAACTGCAGCAAGTGAAGTTGTTTTCATGATGTTTATTGTTTCAACGTGAAAAGTAAGCAGTGAGAGCAGAGCTTGCACAAAAGTATGAACCATCTGTTTTATCGAAATATCTCCATTGAAATAGCGGACAAGGCCATGCCCATTTGAGCAGATATAACAGTTCCTGCGCGAGTGATGCAATCCCCCCTCCCCGCAGGGGCGCCTGCGCAAGTAGGCGTTTGGTGTGTAGCGACACCACGGACGGGGGAGTTTTGACTCCCTCCCACGCCTAGCCGTGTGTGGCTTTGCCGTGTCCGGGGAAAAGGGGATCCTGGGGGTTGAGCCAATGCTGGGTGATTGGACCTTTAAGGCCCCCCGGCAGAGGCAACACACCCCTTTGGCCCCGGCTTCACGTAGACGGCACCCTTGGGCTGACCCACCCAGGGGAAATCGGCAGTCGCCTTTTCCTATCTCTCTCTGCCTACATCTTTGTCTTTATCTCTCACTATATATCTGTCCTGTCTTCTACTCTCTTCTGTTTACTTCCAATTTTCCTGGCGGCAAGGGTTAACCCTGTGCAAATAGCCTACCTTGGTCTAGGCGCATTGGGTTATGGCAGTGTTGTATGGCTGATGTCTGCAAGCTTTCAGCACCTGCAAACTTGCAGCGTCCCCTTGTTGGGCTCCGTGGTGGGTGGCCGCCAACGCTGCTGAACAAAAATAAGACCGGCATGCATGGAGCATTCCCTCTACTGTCTGATCGTACCGGCCTAAAGCAGGTACGCACCGACGACATAAATTTCTTCAACCAGCCAATAGAAACTTTTCCCCACTTCCACATCATTCACTGTGAAAAAACCGGAAAGCAAGCCAGGACGGTACCTCCTTTTGTAGTTGCCAGGTGGCTTACTGAAACTCTCGGGGCTGGATACAAAGTAACCAAAATGGCTAGTGGAGACTCTTCTCGAAATTCGGGACAAAGCACAATTTGTAAAGCTAGACAGCCTCTCAACGTTTGGTGACATACCGATCACCGTAACACCACACAGATCTATGAACATCACTCGCGGAGTGGTATCTGACGCAGACTTACTTGACCTGACCGAAACTGAACTTTTGGAAGGGTGGAAGAGCCAAAATGTCAATAATGTACAGAGAATTATCATCAGAAGAGATAATAAGGAAATACTGATGAAACACTTAATACTCACGTTTTCATCCAGTAAACTACCAGATTCCATTCAAACAGGGTACACGAAGACATCTATCAGGCCGTATATACCAAACCCTCGTTGTTGCTTCCAATGCCAGAGGTATGGCCATGGCTCTAAAACCTGTCGTGGTCGCCAGACTTGTGCACAATGTGGAGTCCTTGGCCACGTGAGAACTGCAAACAACCGCCACACTGTGTAAACTGCGAAGGAAACCATGCCGCACATTCACGCTCCTGCACATACTGGAAAAAAGAAAAAAAAATAATTACATTAAAGGTGAAGGAGAACATATCATTTAAGGAAGCACGGCGAAGAGTCGCTCCATTCTATGGACCTACATACGCTGATGCGGCGCGTCAGGGGGCACCGCCGCACCAGCCTTCGCCACTCCTTCGGCCCGCGCATACCAAGCCGGCGGTTGTGGCACCTGCCCCCAAGGCGGCTGTAGCCCAGGCTACACCGCCTACTCCCAAACAGAGACCGGAGACTCCAGAGTCCTCGGGTCTCAAGGCCTCCCCTCACCAGGCGAGGCCTGAAATCCGAACTAACAGCCCGCATGTGCGGGCATCCAGTGCCTCCGAGGAGGCAATGGATACGTCGGTACCCTTGGTGCCGAAAGAGCGGCGTGGCTCCTTGGAGCGCACCAAGAAAACAAAAAAGCAGATAACAGGGCCTGGTGACGGCCCTGTTAAGTGAACTCAAATTCCCCGTCTAAACAGCCACTCGCTTTTCGTACACACAGCCCTATTTTACATTCACCATGAACACTTAAATTATACAATGGAACGTCAGGGGCCTTATCAGAAACCTTGAAGACATCCAAGAACTCTTACACGAACACTCACCAAAAGTGCTGTGTGTACAAGAAACACACTTTAATTCAAAACACACAAATTTTCTTCGTAAATACATTATTTTTCGAAAGGACCGTGATGATGCCATGACATGATTCGGAGGTGTTGCCATCATAGTGAATCAAGGAATTGCATGCACACACTTACAACTTCAAACATCCCTTGAGGCAGTGGCTGTTCGAGCGGTTCTTTTTGATAAACTGATCACAATCTGCAGTATTTACATTCCTCCTAGCTATCAGCTGCAAAAACGTGATCTATACTCTTTAATTGATGAACTTCCGGAGCCCTATGTTCTCCTTGGAGACTTCAATGCGCATAGCAGGCTATGGGGAGACTCTCGTTGCGACGCGGGAGGTCGACTGATTGAACAGTTCTTTTTCTCGTCGAACGCATGTCTCCTAAATAGAAAAGAACCAACCTATTATAATCTCGCACATAACACCTACTCCTCCATAGACCTAAGCATAGTATCTCCATCTCTTGTGCCTCTACTCCAGTGGAAAGTCGTCAGTAATATATACGGAAGTGACCACTTCTCGTAGTTTTGAGCACAACTACAGCAACTGAGTGTCCACCCCATGTTCCCAAATGGCTATTAGGCAAAGGGGACTGAGAACAGTTTTATACCATCACTCATTTATGTTGGCAGACTTATGCACTTTAAGCATTGATGCGGCTTTCAGCTACTTCACGACGTTTCTGATTGATGCGGCAACCAAATGCATCCCACAAACAAATGGACACCCAGGAAAACGGCGTGTGCCATGGTGAAACTCTGAATGCCGAAACGCGCGCAAATAGCAAAACAGAGCTTGGAGGCTTCTTCGGAACTCACCGACAGCCGAAAATCTTGACACCTTCAAGAAAATAAAGTCTCAAGGCAGGAGAACGCGTCGGCAGGCCAGAAGAGAAAGCTGGCAGAAGTTTTTGTCGGGGATCAATTCATACACACAGGAGGCTAAAGTCTGGAACATGGTCCGTAGGATAGCAGGAAAACAAGTACACACACTTCCACTCGTAAACACTCGGGGTGATACCTTGGAAGATCAGGCAAACTTCCTCGGTGCATACTTCGAACAGGTGTCCAGCTCATCCCACTATACTGACACTTTCCAAAAATACAGAACAAGAATAGAAAACCAAAAACTCGAACACAAATGCACTAGATACGAGGCATATAACCAAGCTTTCAGTCTAGCTGAGCTCCAAACGTCTCTAAGCTCCTGCAGTACTTCTGCCCCAGGTTCTGACCGTGTGGTGTATGAAATGTTAAAAAACCTACCAATCGAAACACCAAAAACCTTACTTTGTTTGTTGTCACAGGTCCCGTTAATTCGGGAGGCGATCACCGGGCTAATTCCAAAGGCCGAAGTATCGGCCCCCCGAACCGCACCACGAAAGCGTGGACAATTTAGAAGTGGTCCTTTTTGGCGCGCCAGCGGACGCCGGCTGTGGTCCAACGAACAAGTCAGAGCCGAGAGTTGATAAACAAAACAAAATTATATTCTCAATAATGGCAGATCAAAACAATACACAAGTATGCACACTCCACAATAGTTGCATACAATATGTCACCAATCCAACAACGTACTACACAGTACAATCAGCCACACTCGAAACAACGGACACTGACAACAATACGCACTACAATGCAGTCGCATGCATTGAACAACCAAGACACTTAAAGACTAAAGAGATAGAAAACCTATTCGGTCCAAAGTTCTTGGAACAAAAGTCTGGATGATATTCTTCCGAGAATCACTCACTCAAAGTCCAGCGTTGTTGTCGTTCCGCTGCCCCCGAAGTTTCTCTTCCAGGAAACCTCTGTCGTTCCGCTGCCCCCGAAGTTTCTCTTCCAGGAAACCTCTGTCGTTCCCCTGTACCCGAAGTTTCTCTTCCAGGAAACCTCGTCCAAGTTTCTCTTCCAGGAAACCTCGCGTCTTCAATTGGCCACTCTCCAAGCTTCAAACTTCTTCGCCGGAAACACGTCGGCTTCACACACGCAGCTGTTGCCACGCGTCTTTGCTCGATAGCGGTAAACACACACTCTTGCCTGTAGCTCGAGTCGTCACCCCTCAGGTGGAAATCTTCTTCTCCTGCTTTGTCTCTACGGACAAAACCTTCGCCGACTACACGGCGGAATCCCTACGCGCTCTGGCGCTAACTTCCGTCTTCTCCTGATCTCTCGTTTGGCTGCTCGATTAAATACCTTCCGCGCGAGATTCCAGAAAGTTGTCATCATTTCGTCGGCGCGATGCGCAGCGAAGGCTGGGGGAAAGCGCGAGACGGATGGCTCAACCCGGCATCACCACGCCCCTTTCCATCTAGAAATTTCGAGGGCTTGCTCGGTCGCCGATGCGAGGAGGTTTGTCGGCGAACCCACGCTTCTGGGGGGAGAGGGGTGCGCGCCCTGGGAGTCTTTGGATGCTTTTTTTTTATTGTTGACCTCTCGGCGCTTCGTCACGAGAATTCGGTGGCGCGCCCTTTTTGAGCGCTCGGTTTGTGACATTTGTACAATGCTATCTGGTTTTCTAGCACTATTCCTACCTCCTGGAAAGAGGCTATTATTATTCCCATTTTGAAAGAGGGCAAGGACCCTTCTTTAGCTTCGAGTTATAGGCCTATCGCACTTACAAGCTGCTTGTGCAAAGTCTTTGAAAAAATGATTGTACATTTTCTTGAAACAAACAATTTGCTCGACCCATTTCAGTGCGGGTTTCGAGAAAGTAGATCCACCACAGACCACCTTGTTCGTATCGAGGCACAGATCAGAGACGCATTCGTCCTTAAACAATATTTTCTCTCTGTGTTCCTCGATATCGAAAAGGCTTATGATACAACATAGCATTTTGGAATTCTAAGACACCTGTCCCACCTTGGCGTGCGCAGAAGAATGTTTGGCATAAACAAAAGTTACCTGTCAAACCGGACATTCCGTGTCCAAGTGGGCACGGTTCTTTCCCAAACATTTGTCCAGGAAGCAGGCGTGCCACAAAGTGGTGTACTTAGCTGCACACTTTTTCTCATAAAAATGAATTCCTTGCGCTTGACCATCCCTCGCAAAATATTTTATTGTACATATGTCGATGACGTCCAGCTTGGCTTTAGGTCTTGCAATCTGGCAATGTGTGAGCGGCAGGTTCAGTTAAGTTTAAAGAAGTTCTCCAAATGGGCAGAGGAAAACTGATTCCGACTGAACCCACAAAGAAGCACATGTGTCTTGTTCTCCCGAAAGAGAGGCATGCACTTAGAACCCGACATTGAACTGAACGGTCAACGTTTGTCTGTTAATGCGGAGCATAAATTCTTAGGATTAATATTGGACAACAAGTTGACCTTGGTACCACACATCAAGTATTTAAAAACAAAATGTTTAAAAGCCATGAATGTTTTAAAAGTGTTGTCACGTACTACGTGGGGTAGTGACAGGGAATGTCTCATGAACCTGTATAGAAGCCTCATTCGCACCCGCTTAGATTATGGGGCCGTTGATTATCAGTCTGCGACTCAAAGTGCTTTGAAGATGCTGAACCCCGTGCACCATTTGGGCATCCGCCTTTCTACGGGTGCTTTTCGCACCAGCCCCGTAGAAAGCCTTTATGTTGAGTCAAATGAGTTGTCGCTTCATTTGCAGAGAACTTACATGTCCTTTGTTTATTTCCTTAAGGTGAAAGCAGACAAGAAGCACCCCTCATACTCTACTAATAATGATTTGTCGAGCTCCATTCTGTTTCAAAACAGGCCTTCGATGAGGCAGCCCTTTTCAATTCGCCTGAAGAGTCTAGCTGAGGAAACTGGAATGTCACTGGAACACAGTTTACTGGCTCCTGTAGCATACCCGCCACCGTGGCAGTGGCAGACTATTGACTGCGATGTGTCTTTTCTGGAAGTTACAAAACATGCGCCTATTGCCCATATTCAAACATACTTCCTGGAACTTCAACACAAATACACACGTCCTGAGTTCTTCACAGATGCCTCCAAGTCCAACTCCTCTGTGTCCTACGCTGCTGTCAACCCATCCTTTTTGGATGCTGGCCCTCTACATCCAGGCACAAGTATCTTCACAGCGGAAGCTTATGCGATACTTGTGGCGGCTAAACACATCAAGCAATTACAAATACAAAAAGCAGTAATTTATACAGACTCCCTCAGTGTGGTAACGGCTCTGCACACTCTTAAAAAACAAAAAAACCCAGTCCTTGTCTCACTTTACTCCATTTTGTGCACACTCTACACACTCTACACACTCTACACACTCAAACAACATGTTGTAGTGTGCTGGGTGCCAGGGCACCGTGAGTTCGAAGGCAACGTGAGGGCGGATCAGCTCGCTGCATCCGTCCACAAAAGCACTGCCCCTACACCCATATCAATCCCGGCCCTTGATCTTAAGCCGTCTCTCAAACGAAACCTCAGGAACTACTGGCAGAGCAAGTGGGATACACACACACAAAACAAACTACACATTATTAAGCCACACCTTGGTCATTGGCTGCCCGTATCGAAATCGCGTCATACAGAGGTAATACTAACGAGACTCAGGATAGGACACACATACACGACACACACATATCTTTTGTCCGTTGGCGATCCACCATTGTGTGACAGATGTGGTGAAGCATTAACAGTCCTTCACATGTTAATCCAGTGCAAACACTTAGAAACTCTAAGAAAGCATATCTCATCGACTCACTTGAGGCAGTTCAAAACCGTGCTACTAGGTTCATTCATTCTTCGTATTCGTATAATATTAGTGTATCATCCCTCAAAAAAGAATCTGCTCTTTTAAACCTTGACGTTCGCCGTCGCATTTCCAGCCTGTGCCTATTTCAGAAAATTTTTCACAGCCCATTCCGTCATCCCTACATTGTTCCACCAGCCCGCATATCTCACCGCACTAGACATCCACTTCAAGTTGCCCGCCCACGCATTAGAACGACCACTTTTTCGATGTCCTTTTTTGTATGGACTGCAAACGACTGGAATGATCTTCCCCACGACGTCGTGGTCATTTCCTGTCCATCAACATTTTTCGAACAACTGTCTGCACATCTTTCGCAATGAAAACCCGTGTCAATAAAAAAAATAACAGAACTTTATTCGTTAACCCACCCCTTATGTAATACCCCCTCGGGGGTCTTTAAGGAAATAAAGTGAAGTGAAGTGAAGTGAAAGCAACATTTTCCATTACCCTACCGACAACATATACCTTTACACCCTTCAATGTTCGTTGGTGGGGAACGGCTTTTTAGTCATAAATCATTGTTAGCGTTTTTAAAAGAAATTCATAATTTTGATATCATGTACCCGGGCATTCCGTAGCACGACCTCTCTAGAGAGGTTTTTGTTGCGGTGGCTACACAGGAAAGCACTTGCCTCACGGCCCTTGGACGCAAGGGTATGAACGAGTGAGGTACTTGTGCTAATGCCATACATGTCCACCATCGTTTTTCATTATCACCAACTTTTCTCACCTATTCACACCACACACACCTTTCACTGCATGGTCATGATTTTATTACTTGTATGTTTTTACCCGCCTTACTGCGAGGAATTTTATGGCCCTTGTACAGCCACTAATCACAATCATTGACCACATTCCTTGTCCCATGAACTGGCGCTCTTTGGCCATCAAATGGCCCTTGCGCCAAAAACACCATATATCATCATCATCATCGTGATGCAATCCCTCCTTTCCACGGCACCTCTTCATGCTCCTTCGGACAACAGCCGGCAGGCATTTCTGTTTAAGTCATGCCTATTGGCAGCCATTGTGCGCCTACCATGGCTTGGCAATATCGAAGAAACGTGTATCGTATATACTGTCTTAGAGACTCTTTAGGTATCATGTATCTCTGTTGAGATACGTTTCGGAAGGCAAATATCTGTATGTGTATTACCAATACATTCAATAATGTATCGTGCATCTTAAGACAAAAGATACTCCTATGGCAACACTACCCCGTGAAACATTAATTGCTCTCTGAACTCCGCTTCTCAAGGTGGTACGGGTCCTCTAAACTACCTGAATAAAACCAAGGGCAGTGACAAGATTTTATCTTTCTGCCAGAGTCCACCAGGGACGATAGTCTCGTTTGTTTGTTTTCCTTCAATATATATGGCACGTAACAACTTTGCGGGATCTGCCAAGAATGCGACGTTGAGGCTTCTAAGTGTTATTTTAGGAATGGTAGATGATTAAAAAAAGAAAAATTGGCCGCATATCTTCATGTTACACTGCAAATGTCGTCGAAAGACGATAGTCTTGAGAGTGAACAAAACGTTTATTTAATGTTCTGTGCTAGAAAATTGGTTAATGGTATTCTGGAGGCGCTGCGTTGGAGTGCCTCGAGCGTGCAGCAGAGGCGAACGAGCGCATCAAGTTGCGTCACACGTGAGACATGAGCTCTATCCTGCAGTTATCTTGGAAAACGAAGCGCTAGGCATGCACGCCCGTCTCGGAGGCGATAGGATGCAGAATGCAAGGCGACAGGTAGGTGCCACCACCGTGTCGTCTTAGCAAAGCCTCGGAAACACTTGCCTTTTAGTGCAAGCGTTGCATGGTCAGCGCAGTGCGATGAAGGGTACGATCCTTAGAATAACTTATGTACGCCTTTTCTAGCAAAAAGACACACATAAAGAATATTGATGTGTTGTTATGGTGCCTCAGATATGTGCAATAATTGCTTTTTATTTGACAATCGCACAAGTATGAACGCTGAATCTTGAGCAATATTGGTGGGCGCTGCGGATGGGGTCGGCCATTTGGGGTATCGTTTGGTGCCGTTTATGGTACTGTTAAGGGTGGACAAACAGACAAATGTACAGACGGACAGACAGACAGGCCAAAATTTTTGTGTAAAAGGTCCCCAAGAGAAAAAGAAATGAAGAATTAAGGTGTTTGCTGGAGCAGAGCAACATCACAGCGTTAGCTCAGTCTCAACAGAAACAAGTGCACGAACATAGACATTGGCGCGCTTGCCCACGTGCTTTATGTTTTCTTGATTTTTTTCCTTTTTTTTTTTTTGAGTTGTCACTGCCATGACACTTACTTTTAACCACTCACCAGCGGCGTGTACCGTAAGGCATGTGGTGATCACGCAAATTCTGATGACGCTGACCTGCGTGATGCTTCTTTATGAAATCTTAAACACGAAGTTACTTTGCATCTTGGGCTTTACACGTGAGCGTTTGATGGATCTTGTGGATGTAAGTTTGAATTACATGGGATTGACTTATGCGCAAATGTAATTGTAACTATAGTGGAGCCATTATACCGACGCTAGATTTAATATAGCAAGCGTTTCCTGAACAAAACATATCTTGGCATGCCATACAGTCTTCTTCGTGCTATGTTTGTTGAAAGAGCAGTTGAATTCATAATATGAATATTTGCTCAAGTGCTTTTTTAGCTCCCCTTCTCTCTGGTCCTTTACATTACCTAGGCCAGTACCTGAACAGTATTTTTTTTTTTTTTTGTCGGTTCGCTGCACTATATCTTATGCAACATTAAATTGTGCAGTTCGTGAAATGAACAAAGGTATTTTACGGTAACTTAAAGGAACACTGAAACACTTAAACGAGATTATAGTGTCATAATACGTAATTTTGTGTGGAAAACCCAAAAATGAAGTTGAAAGTTTACTTAAACCCATGCAAATAACTTTATTTTGCCAAAAACGGGCGCCGCGTTCACCATCGCAAGTCTTGCCGCCGCTGTGATTGGTCGAATCTCCATGACGTCACTGTCGGGAACGCAGGGCAGCTTACTGCGCTGGCCGCCAGTCAATGCCATGTTTATCTGTTGATATCGGCGGGTAGTTGCTGTAAGTATAGTGAACTGTGAAAGTTGGACAGAGTTCGCTGTACATCCATACATGTTCAAGCCGGTCGCCACTTTAGGGGCGATGACTGAAGCGGTACAGAAAATGGAGTCTCTACCAGCCACCTTAGCTGTGTCGGAAACAGAATGGTGCTTAATTTCACTGTAGTAAACTGTTACAAATGATAAGCTTATCAGTGGATATCAAATTTGATATGAAAGAGTCGCATCAGCACTCGCTGTTAGCTGGATAAGCTTGTGAAAAGCGATTTCATCATGACCGTAAGTGCTGCGGCATCCGTATGCCACGCAGCAACTCGGCATCGCAGTCCTCTTCAACCCAGCACAAACACTAGTGAATGTCGGATGGCGAAAATCTCTACTCGGAAGAAAAGAACGGTGTAATGGCAAGAAATCCCTACGAACTGATGCTCTGCCATGCACCAGCTCGTAGTAGAAACAAGGCACAACCACGAAGTAAACAAGCTGAGCTGACTGAGGGACACAAGCGGCCCGGCGCAAAGTTGCCCGCTGGGTGGCGTCTTGACCCTGACGGTGACGTGACCTCTCCACGTGTCTATCTCACGTGCTTCGCCCATGCGTGTGTAGTGTGTGCGTGGGGGGGGGGGGGGGGGGGTTCGCTCAGTCAAAGTTAGCTTGCTTATAGTGCCGTTGTTTAATCAAACCTTGAAAAAAAAAAAAAAAAAAACTCTGTAGACATGTTGTAAGAGGTCGCGGATACCAAATTCGCAATGAATTCGGGAAATCGAAACCTCTTCAGTGTCCCTTTAAAACATAAAATTGTAATGTAGTGACACTCAAAAGCCACTGTGGCATTTTATTTGCATCTAACGCATGCCTATGTGTGTGAAAAGTCGACAAAGGCAGCCTATAGGCATGGAACCTCCCATGTTGCTGAACATGATGCCTCCTGTGGCCAATACAGCAATGCAGGCTCGGTAGGTGGTCACGTACGGCTACTACGGGCAGCCAGTATGCAAATAAGAAGTGAATAAATGTGGTGCAGTGATTTTGCGAGCAGGCAGTGAATAAATGTGGTGCAATGATTTTGCGAGCAGGCAGAGCAAGGAAAGTGATCACTTCCATCTTTCACATAAACCAATAAATAACAAAAGCAAGCATGGTGTTCCTAAGGAACTCTTGAAGGGACAACAACTCACCGCCTCCCCCATAACGTCATTGTAAGCTTTATTTGCTGTGAAGTTCGTTGTTTCCTGCATAGGTGTGGCGTGCAGCCTCGTCAAAATGAAACTGTATTGCCGACTAAAGCGTCTAGATGCTTTAATGCAATAGTACTATACATTGCACACACTAACAAAAAAAATTAACCAACATGTCTATGTCAAAATGAGAAATCACTCCATTTCAACAGTCGAGTCGTTCTAACTTGAGCCGGTACTGTTTGCATGTCTCGCCGACATTGCGCAGGGGCAGGTTCTCCATCTCGCGGAAGTTAGAGTTACTCTATAACGTAGCATATACGGTAACTCTAGCAGGAGTGGGTTTTCCTCCTTCCCACTAGAGCAAGAGAAAGGGTTTTTCTGGTGCAGTCCCTTTCGCTCCATTGACTCCTCGCTGCGCGATCAGCTGTGGAAGCTTGCCTGAGAGCGCTGTAGCTCTTCACAAAGGCGCTGTCTTTTTTGACCTTGTCTTTTTAACGCTGTTACATAATGAATTACCACCGACAAGCCGAAGTATCCCTTCTCATGCAGTTATTTGGAGTGTAGATGAGTTTGGTTGATTTAAATGACACTAGAAGGCTCTTGTGTTGCTCTCTGCCGAGCCCAAAAGCGGTCAGAGAATCTCTGGTGGTCACTTTACGAGACTGCTGGTCCCTTCTGTTGAACCTCGTCCCCTCATCCTGCCCAGTTGCACGTCAAAACGTTTCTACATGTCCAGAAAGATGATTCTTCCAGCCAGTTCTAAAAGTGATTTTTTTTTTTTTGCCTGTGTGCAGGGGAGCCACGCAAGTTTGACCCTAGTTTCAAGGGACCCCTCAAGAACAGGTGAGCATTCTGACTCATGTTGCCACTTGTTAAGGAAGCATCGAAATGGTTTTCACAATTTCGCAGAAATGCATTGAGTCTCTAGTGTAAATCATTTGTATCATTAACAGAGCGATCTAAACAACTTGTACAAAGTGTGTAGTTTTTTTAATGGGGTTAAATGTGCGCACCACCACAGATTGCCGCAGCGCTTCCAAAAGTTTTCAGCTGCCTGCTGAATGTTTCATGGGTGCGCAATTGCATGCTGATGGCAAATTTAATGTGCCCTCCAATGATGTTTCTGGTAATTTTTCCAACTTAGCTCTGAACCAATGCTGTTTACAATATTTGTAACGCTTCATATAATTTCTTCAATTAAAGAAAAAACACCACAAGAGAAACAGAATATGCAAATGCAATTTACCACTACTCCTGAATATTCTGGCAAATGAGCGTTGTCTTCCTGTGTTACGGTGTGCTCCATGTTGACGCGAGCTGCATGACTAGTTTACTTTTTTTAATTCAGAGAATCAATATACTTCACAGTCCTATCATGGCCTTTCTTGAGTGGCCATTGGTGTTATGGTAGCGCATGACACCGTCAGGTGCCGATTGGGCTGCACTCGTTACGAATGTGTCAAATTCTTGTAGCAGTGGCCTTTCTCGAGTGCTCATTAATGTGTCAGGGGTGCAACAGCTGCGCCAATTGAATAAAATTTCCCATTTTTGCGCGGAGCTGTGCCAAAACCGTGAAATTTGCCGATATTGTGCCACGCTGCGCCAAAATGCCCGATCGGTCTCAATTTTCTCAGTTGCGCTAATTTCAGCAAGAAATGTAGGCGACGTAGGCCACCTGTAGTTTTCGTCATTGAATCCAGGGATTCAGGCTGGCAGACCCTAACCCTACGCCACGTTGTAAGACATATACTCATTAGGTCAGGACACTCTCGAGAAGTGATTGACCAGATAAAGTATCAACGCCGTTCCTATTGAAGTCTCTGAATGAATTAAAAGTAACAACAACTCCTCTCTTCTCATCCTGCATTCGCTCTCTCTGCTTTCGATCATGTCTCCATCCACGCGGTGCATATTAAAGCCCCTAGAACTTCGTAAAGTAGCGACACTCTCCTCCTCCGCTCTCGTTTCTCCTTGGTCTCCTCTCCTTCGCACTCTTTTCGAACGTGGTGCCACCTGCATTACTCTTGTGTAGCAGACGCCCTTTCGCGACCAGAGAGCTTGCTCGGCAGACGGCGCGCTGAGAGCATTCGTGCCAGCCGTCTAACTCACCCTAACGCCCTGCCGCGGTGGTCTAGTGGCTAAGGTACTCGGCTGCTGACCCGCAGGTCGCGGGTTCGAATCCCGGCTGTGGCGGCTGCATTTCCGATGGAGGCGGAAATGTTGTAGGCCCGTGTGCTCAGGTTTGGGTGCACGTTAAAGAACCCCAAGTGGTCGAAATTTTCGGAGCCCTCACTACGGCGTCTCTCATAATCATATGGTGGTTTTGGGACGTTAAATATCAATCAATTAACTCACCCTAAAATCTTACGAGTGTAACGTTGGCCCACGACAGATCACACGCACGCGCAACGCATACGTCTGATCACGCCTTGATTGAGTCACTCGGCGTCGCTGTGGCCAGATGTTGAATGTGTGCATTACCCATTAGTATGTATGTTTTTAAACTTAAACATGTGATCGCTAGCGAGAACCCCCGTTTTTTTTTTTTTTTTTTCTCGGCCCATCGTTTACGGTGTCTCCGAATACGTTTTACACTGTAAATAGCATCGCTCAAACGTTCATGTGTGCCTGCTATGGCTTACCTTTGTGTTAAGTGCGATAGCGCCTGATGAAATTGTGTGTCTGTCTTTCCTTACTCGGCGCATAGGTGGTGCAAGCTTCGCCGTATATAGGGTACACAATATGTGCAGCGAGCATTCACAGCGACTTTCATGCAGTGAAAGCAACAACACGCGCTGACGCTGTCGACCAATTTTAGCATTTGGGGAGGCATCTAAGGCCTTAATAGTGTCAGAAGGCGCACAGTTAATACATTCGAATGGCTGTGGTTGTTTTGTGAAGTGCTTAGACGCACCAATCATATTTCAGAAGTGGACCTTGTAGACGTATATCACGTATGAAGTATATTACTGAAAGAATGAGCTAGCGTATGAATGAACTAGCGTGCCATCATACACGATCACATCGCGAGGGCTCGACTCGTGGGATAAACCTTCACACGAAATAGAAAATAATCTATCACACGAAATTGCACGTATGTGTGTGGTTTCTAAACGATGCATGCATGCAATGACTCGAATTAAGGCATGCACGCCTTGCGTAGCTGCCCTTGCATCGCGAGTCCCCTGGCTGATCGGTCACAGTGAAAGAGCCACAGAGAGCAATTCGCTCTGAAATATACCAGCATGCAGGAAAATCCAATGGAGAGTACCAATCTTAATGCGAGTTGCTGCACTCAAGTTTTGTTTATTAAAAACAGCAACGAAAATCTCTGAAGTTCAACGATCATTATTTCGAGCATCTTTCTACGTACATTCTAAGCGCACAAACCAGTACCGCGAACTCAAACCAGTTGGCACATAATGACAAGCAGGACACGTAAATATATATTGTTGACAACAACAACAACAAAAAAAAAAAAAACGGCCCCCACAGAAGCAATAATGAGACCTGAGTGAGAGATTGCGATGTCTTGCACAATTAGCTGCAACTTCTCTATGGCGTCGGAGCAGGAATTTAATTGAGCTAACATTGAACCATACCGAGTCGTAATGAGACACGTGCAACTTACTTCGCAAAGTGAATTCGAAAATGTCGGCCTAAAGTTCTAATTTCTGATTCTACGTAACCATGTTTTTTGTCGCAACTCGCTGCTTTTAACGGGCGATATCATAAAGAGCTTTCGGCCGTCACTAGACTTGTTCTGGCAGCAGAAGGCGCAAAAACCACTGACAGCAATGAACAGCGATGACATTCTTGGATGAAAAGTATTTCACAACCCAGCGCACACAGAAGGAGAAGTTAGTATCCGTCAAAACAGATGCGTTGTGCCCCAAGGAGTCGGCGCCTCCAGAGCAAAGATGGCAGTCGCGAGCGATTGTAAACAAACGAACACTGCGAGAGGTCCCACGTGACGGCATCTGTCCAATAGCGACACGGCGCCAGCCTTGGAGAGGTCGGAGGAGGTGGAAAAGAGAGGAGGCGCATGAATAATTACGTTTGTCGCTACTTTACGAAGTTGTAGGGGCTTTAGTGCATGTAACTAGCAAACGCTCTCCATGTGTAGCGCTGTGGCCGTGAAGCACTTGCGCTCGACAGCTAGTGTTTCGGTGAGATTTTCTTCATATGAAGTTATTACTGACTGCCGAAACACGACAGGACATCGAGAGATGGACAGACTGAGAAACTTTATTGGAAAGTGTGTTTAGACCCCATAAAGTCTTTGGACCACCGCCTGGTCCCACGCCACTCCTGCACGGCCATACATGCCTTTCGCGACGATGAGATTGGCAGCCTGAGTCACCGCAGCAAGCTGTAATGCTGGGTGAAGGGACATCGAAATGTTGCGCCTGGGTGGCGGCGAGAAACAACCACGCGTCATGGCTGCCTTACGGGACTGCTGACGGCTGTGCATATCTATCGGCGGGATGACGCGCAGAAAGTAAACGTGTTTTCAAAGTGACTGGCACTGCCAAGAAAATCTGAACTAGTCAAAGATTGCGGTGATTGCACACCAGCACCTAAAGTTTGAAATGCACGCCGCCTTTCCCGCACACACAGTAGGTTGGGGGATCGAATCCAGACTGTGGCGGCTGCATTTTCGATAGAGAGGAAAATGCTGAGGTCCGTGTGCTCAGATTTGGGTAAGGCAACTATTAAGTCGGCTTTCATGGTTGAAATAGCGGTCCAGAAACCTTGTAGTGTTATTTTTGTGCCAAGGAAGGGCCTATTTTGGAATAGAATCACATTTTAGTGGTCCGCATCGGGTTAGCGCACTTCAAATTACCTGCCTCAAGAAGCAGACGGACCGAATTGACTCACGTCACTGTTTGCCGTGCACAACGTTGGCCGGATTTACTAGCAGCAGACTGAAAGCAACGGGAGCCACAGCAGCAACAACGGCCATTAATCAATTTCCAGCCATTGGCTTCGAGATTGCAGACTCTTTTTGGTTCAACTGTGCCCCGCTAGATGGCACCACCTGTCCCATGTAACCATGCGAAAATTGAATTTTTGAGCCACACACGCCATTCCCCATAGTAACGTACGGTGGTTCTTTTTCCATGAATCAAACGGAAACGAAGCAGCAGCATTTTATTGTCTCTTAATGTATTGAAGCTTCTTTATGTAGTGCAGCTAGATCGATTACTAGAGACTAATTGTAGGCGGTCCGTCTGATGTCATCGGGATCAGTTTGAAAATGCCCTACTGCGGCGCATGTGTTCTCGTGCATTTACCTTAGATTCTCGATAAGTAGTGCACTGTTGTTAATATTGTCATTTGAGATGTTGTCGTACATTGAGGTTTCACTCTGACGTAAATTGTTATTTGACTTTAGTGCCCCTTTAAAAAAAGCCACTGACGAACATTACAAATAAACAGCAAAATGAATATGCGGCCCTTAGAAGGACAAAAACCTAACGATGTTAGCGGAATGCAAAGAGACGCCCGCGTACCTTACAGAGTTGACACGGGTGGAAGTCATCCCATCAGATTCTATGCAGCCAGATCTCCCTATGTGGCGCATCTCGCTTCCAATGGTAATTAAAAAGTAGCTTGCCGTCAGTTTAACGTATGCAATAACCACAAGTGCACGAAAGTGGAATCAAAAACGCATACGGACAGAAACCATGCAGCAGAAGTCCGAAAAAGAGGCGCGAGACACGCTGCACACATGTGAAGCTCGTCGTGTTGGGCTCCGCTATGGAGCTCAAGCCCCCCCCTCCCCCCTAAAAAAAAAACAAGGAATAGAAAATGCGCACGAGGGGCACGTGATGGTGTTCAGCCAATGGGAGCACAGACTGTTAGAGTGGGGGGTGGGGGGAAGTACAGGAGAGGAGGATATATTTTATTTAGGGGCTTTAGCACCCATCGGTCTGCTGACCGCAGCAGATTTCTATCGGCGGGGACAAAAATGCGTTGCCGTAGCCACCAATGCTTCGCGAGCAATATTAATTTACTAGTCTGGAAACCCAGCTTACTAAAGCTGGAAGCGTACTCTGCGTTCACTTTGTGCGAAGTCGACGTGCTCCGATCGTCGGCATTGCCGGTGACCACGTTGGTTGCCATAGTAAAGGCACATGTGATAGTTATCCGCTGCCGTCACCGGCCGACAGGTGCGTGCGGTTGTTGCTTTAGCTAGTCAAAGGTGCCTTGCAAGCGAGCTGAAAAATTCCACTCCATCCCTAGGCCCATTGTGAAAAAAAAAAGGGGGGGGGGGGGTTGGAGCGATTAGAAAATTTATTAGCCTTGTTCTAACCAGTGCAGAACGCCGCTTAGGCCACCTTCGCCGCAATACAGTCGTGCCCTGCATAAAAGGGTTTTAAAATGTGGAAGGGGCTGTTAACGCTAGTTACGGGACACAGCACCAGTGGAGTACCAACTCTTTCGCAAGTGGAGGGGGGGGGGGGGGGGGGCAAGCCTACCTCACCCGTCAGCCGGTATATATATATATATATATATATATATATATATATATATATATATATATATATATATATACCGGCTGACGGGTTATATATATATATAATAGAGAGAGAGAGACACCTAGCGAGGAAGGAAGCGCACTGGCTCCCTAGTAAACACGGAAGCGAGAAAGCACGGCGTACGACGAAACACTTTTAATAATCACATACGTTTCGGCTGGTGGGCCAGCCTTCGTCAGTGTGACATGTAATGCAGCTTTCGTAGCCATTATATACATTTCTAAAATGTTTTGTTACATGCGCAATAGCAATCTGAAGTTATTCGACATGATTATACAGAAAGTCAAAATACCTTTAGTGCGAAGATGCAATGCGTAAAGTAACATGGGCACAGCGGTCACCTCTTAACCTTATAGCGACATCAGTACGAGTGAAAGAGATATAAATATGGCGCATGGTGTGGAAAGCATTATGGCAACCATGCGTGCAGATTGAAGCACATGAATGAGCGGTATACATACTAAAGGATGACCAGGTCAACTGAGTTTGTCAAGCAGAGAACAAGGATGATTCTGCCGAAAAGAAAAATGAGAAGTACAATAACAGAAAATGAACTAGAAATCTCGGAAGGGCATGAGACACCTTAAGTAGTGGAACGTAGATTAACGAGTGTACCTGCGTGTTCAATTATTCTAGAGTTTAGTGTACCGAACTTGTAGATTAGAAACGATTTGCGCATTTCCCGCTCATGATGTGAGCGGAAACCGGATTCCAGTAGCTTTGCTTTAATCTTGTCAAAAAAATGACCAGGTATTGCTAGATGTTTCGATAGAGGCAGATATAGAAGGGTTTTGACGTGCGACTTAAGATTATTAAATCGAGTTCTAAACGGTGTTTCTGTATGACCAATATATTGTAGATTACAGATATCGCATTCGAGCATGTATGCTACGTTGGAACTGTCACAATTTAGATTGCCCCTGATTGTTAACTGAAAGCCAGGGGATGAACTGGTCACAATTAGCGTAGTTTCCATGTGCGCACACATCTTGCACCACGACTCCCCACAAGGAGCGCAGCCATTTTGTTTACGGGCAGCGAGCTTAGACGATGAAAGAATATCACGGAGGTTACGTGCACGTTTGTACACGACTCGGTGGTGCTTTGAAATCACGGTGACGTTTGGAGCTGACGTTGAATTGGTGAGCACAAGGTTAACCTAGGATGTACCCAACGCCTTGGGGTCAGTGTTAAGCAGGTCAATTTGGTTTAGTTTGTCGGCGCGTTTTATGGCGTCATCACTTATTCCCTGTGGATATTTACGTTGAATGAGCGAACGTTTCAGATCCTGGCAATTCGAAAATAAATCTTCGTGGTTTAAGCATATTATTTTAAACCTGTGAGCTTGGCTGTACGGTATCCCTGTTTTGCAATGTCGGACGTGACTGCTATGGAAATGGAGGAGTTGGTGCCTGTCAGTCGGTTTGTGAAAGAGATTTGTGGAGAGCCATCCTTCGCTAGCTGTGGCGGTAACGTCAAGAAAGTTTATCGTTGTTGATGAGTAATTATGGGTGAAAGTAATGGCGGGGTGGGCATTGTTGAAATTCTTAATGAAACTTAAAAGACTTGCTTCGCCATGTGGCCAAATCATGAAGATGTCATTGATGAAGCGTTTGTAGAAGCATGGTTTCAAAGGTGTATTCTCTATGAAGTTAGCTTCCAACATGCCCCATGCCCATAAAGATATTTGCGTAATTATATATATATATATGGGACGCTATGATGTATTGGCGACGGTGGCCTGGCTCATACGCCATGTTTATTTCATTCTCACTTCTTCCTCCTCCACTTCTCCTAACCATCCCTGCTTTCTTACGTCACAGGATTCCCCCTCCCCTCGAAAGATGGCACCGGTTACAAGCTACAACAAATTGCAGAGAATAAACAAAATAATGGCCATATTCACAGTTTCACGTCCCGGCAGAGTCTCACAATCTCACTAAATCTTCAAGGCCGAGGGAGCTGTCCGGCGATTTTTATGACGACTCTGGTGGACGAGCTTGACTGTTGCGTTCCGGACAGACTGGGCTACACATGAACACTGACAATACTGCTTGAACTGTTCTGGGGACTGAGCAAGGTTGGAACGCATTGTTGCATCGGCAGCTCAGATGTCGTCGGTGTTGTATTTTTCGTCGTGAATGGTGCAATCCCGGTGCTTCTTGCTTACGTGCTTTTTGACAGACTGTGACGAAGTGCGTGAGTTCTTGCGGTGTGCAAGCAGTGCTTTTGCGTCTTTCTCGGCGTTTTCTGTGGTGGTACAGTCGGTGTAATAGCAGGTGCAGGGAGTGTTTCTGGTGACTTTTCTTTGTGCGAAAGTGCCCGACATCTTGAATTGGTCTTTGGTTTAGAGATCTTATTTTCCAATGTTCTTTTATTGGTGAGTACGCTTTCGTTGAATTTTGCGTTCGTCTATGCCCTCGTTGCAGTCTCTCTCGTTGTAGCATGAGTTTACGAACTTGGCATTGCGTGCTTTCCTGAGGCTGCTCAAGAGATGTCTGCAGTGGCGCCCCTTCCGGAATGGGGCATTCCTTTCCTTCGGTGTTTGACGTGTCCTGTCGACAGCTGATGCTTGGTGAATCGGTGATATGTGATGTGACATATGATGGGATGGATGGTTTGTAGAAGCAGAGGAGGAAGAAGTGAGGATAGAATAAACAAGGGGTATGAGCCAGGCCACCATCATATGACTCATTCGAATACACTTCGCGCATTACAACACCAACTAGAGACTTGCACCTCGCATCAAAGAAGGTAATGCCACCGTATGCCGATAGGAATGTAGACCATTTTGCCAAAAGACCGAACTTACGGTTGGATTTTTCACGGGCATCTAAATCGGCATTTCCAATGTATTTACGGCACCATAATACTTCAAGTATTACTGAACAACCCGAATCACTTGATGCTTCGTGTCGCACACATGGCCCACACGGCTTCGGACGCGTGACGGCATTTACGCATGACGAGTTAGTAAATCCGCATGAAACCAAACCAGACAACGAATGTTCACAGGAACATCATTCGTTCCAAGTATTCAGCTCAGCAGTTTCAATCTCCTGTCATCAACTTTACTGATAAACCTGATGAAGCATCTCATAAGGTCGTAGCATTTATGCATGACGATTTAGTGAATGCGCACGAAACCAAACCACACAACGAATGTTCACAGAAATCTCATTTGTTCAAAGCATTCAGCTCAGCAGTTCCACAAAGACAGAAGCATTCACAATCAGCATCTTGTGAACAAAAGTGTTCTGCAGAAGCGTCGAGTGTTCATCAATGTCAAGATCGAAGCGACGTGAATCCACTATACAACCTCACTGCCTGTAATGAAAACAAAACCGCAGGTGCGACTTCTGATGACATAAGTACTCCTCAGGCAACCAATGAACGGTTTATAAATACAGAAGATTCAAGTGCACGAAACCCGACACATTGTTTTGCGCCGGAAACAGTTGCATTGATTGGCATTGTAGAAGCCTGCGAAGAACTCGCCAAGAATCCTGGCGTACCGCGATCAATGTCACATCACAAGCAAGTTGACGAAACCAAGAAACTACAACGTCAACGTATACTTCAACATTGTCGACGACGAAAGAAAACGTCATCGAGTGCACTCTTAAGGCTTAAAGAACATTACAAAAAGGCCCATCGTGGTGGATACATTGTCCACCAAAGATCAAGAATGTGCCTTCCATCGAAACATCTGCGACATCGCCATAGAAAAATCTCCAAAAGCCACAAAAGCACCCCTTGTACTCGGCAGAAACACAGGCAGCGCCCAATCAACCTCGATCAACGCGCACGCAAGCTGCCTGCACGACCTGTGCCACGACGAAGAATTCGATGCCTACGATATCCGAACTGTCAATTCTGCAAGGTATTCGAACCTCGTTTCTTCTTCACAAGAATGCCGGCTGCGATTTCCGCTATCTCCACGTCCAAAGCATTTTTGTGTCATCCAGGACGCAACCATCAGCCTCGCCCGCCAGATCTCTTATTTATATCACCGGACTGCCACTCTCTCCCCTCAAGTCTTAGCGAGGAAGAAGACAACACGTGCATTTCAAAATTTGTGAGACTATCTCTTTATTTCGACATTGGTGAGGCAGGATAAGACCTGGCGGCCACTTCATCAACCAGCCACTATCTTCGAACGTCTCAGCAAGACGCAGTGACCGAACGTTTATCGTTGTTTATCGTTGTTGATGAGTAATTATGGGTGAAAGTAATGGGGGGGTGGGCATTGTTGAAATTCTTAATGAAACTTAAAAGACTTGCTTCGCCATGTGGCCAAATCATGAAGATGTTATTGATGAAGCGTTTGTAGAAGCATGGTTTCAAAGGTGTATTCTCTATGAAGTTAGCTTCCAACATGCCCATAAAGATATTTGCGTAATTATATATATATATATGGGACGCTATGATGTATTGGCGACGGTGGCCTGGCTCATACGCCATGTTTATTTCATTCTCACTTCTTCCTCCTCCACTTCTCCTAACCATCCCTGCTTTCTTACGTCACAGGATTCCCCCTCCCCTCGAAAGATGGCACCGGTTACAAGCTACAACAAATTGCAGAGAATAAACAAAATAATGGCCATATTCACAGTTTCACGTCCCGGCAGAGTCTCACAATCTCACTAAATCTTCAAGGCCGAGGGAGCTGTCCGGCGATTTTTATGACGACTCTGGTGGACGAGCTTGACTGTTGCGTTCCGGACAGAGTGGGCTACACATGAACACTGACAATACTGCTTGAACTGTTCTGGGGACTGAGCAAGGTTGGAACGCATTGTTGCATCGGCAGCTCAGATGTCGTCGGGGTTGTATTTTTCGTCGTGAATGGTGCAATCCCGGTGCTTCTTGCTTCCGTGCTTTTTGACAGACTGACGAAGTGCGTGAGTTCTTGCGGTGTGCAAGCAGTGCTTTTGCGTCTTTCTCGGCGTTTTCTGTGGTGGTACAGTCGGTGTAATAGCAGGTGCAGGGAGTGTTTCTGGTGACTTTTTTTTGTGCGAAAGTGCCCGACATCTTGAATTGGTCTTTGGTTTAGAGATCTTATTTTCCGATGTTCTTTTATTGGTGAGTGCGCTTTCGTTGAATTTTGCGTCCGTCTATGCCCTCGTTGCAGTCTCTCTCGTTGTAACATGAGTTTACGAACTTGGCATTGCGTGCTTTCCTGAGGCTGCTCAAGAGATGTCTGCAGTGGCGCCCCTTACGGAATGGGGCATTCCTTTCCTTCGGTGTTTGACGTGTCCTGTCGACAGCTGATGCTTGGTGAATCGGTGAATGCGGCTATTTGAATGCGGCCAATATATCACGGCAATGTATATGAGAGCATACAAAGGAAATCATTACAGCGGAAATGTTGGCAAAATTGCACTATGTTGTAACATAGCCTGGTAACAATTTCATTCTCCCGTAAGAACAAAATTGAGTGATTACTGTTGTGATCAAAAATGCCTTATTTGTTGGTTTCCCCAGCATGCAGCCAAGAGTGACCACTGTCTAAAGTGAGGGGGGGCTCAGTCCCCATAAACTTTGCTGAGAGGGGGAGGGGTTGGGCTCGCACCCCTCCCTGCCTCCCCACCGATACGCCTATGCACAGAACAGTTTGTTCAGTTACTCATGCGTGTATATATACACTGAATAATTGTGGGTGCTGATATGATCACTGACGTCTAAAAAAAGTTGTTGGAAATCATATGTAGCAGTATATGACGTGTCGGCTGCCCTAAAAAATTGAACGCAACTGGGCGGCAGTTTCTTTTTTTTCCCGGCCCCTACTCTTCATGTCTTGAACAGCTGAAGTGCAAAAAGGTAACAACAGACTAAGGAAATAACAAGGACAAGTGCTAATTCAAGGTTACAAGCAGTAAGGGGTGAAAATTTACAAAATTTAGAGCCCGATAGGCTAGAAGTATACTGAAGTAAGGTGTGGGAGCAGGCTAGTTAGTATTCCATGTCTTAAACAACTAAAGTCCAGTCCGTTGTTACCTTTTTGCACTTCAGCTGTTTAAGACATGGATTACCAACTAGCCTGCTCCCACACCTTGCTCTACTCTTCAGTTTTACAAATCTCCTAAATCTCATAGTTGCTAGCTTGGAAGATGTACATTTAAATTCTCGGAGAGTGTCAAAGGATTGGAGAAGTGTAGTAAATGCTAAATGGCCTTTATCACATGTTTGCTGAATGGGGTGGTTCAAAATGCTGCTTTTATTTAAATAGTAAAGGTCATAATCGCTGTGCATGATTTTAGGGGATGTTCAATTGTTGTACATGGTTTTTTCTCAATGTAAGCCTTCTTTTTTATACTGCTTTGAATTTAGTATTTGTGAAAAAAAAAGTGTTTTGACCTGCTCTAAAAGTAACATTTTGCTGCTCCGAAAATTGCTCCAAATTCTGTTTGGCTGTTGCACCCCTGTGTGATAGAAATAAGTGTAAACTTAAGACCTCATTTTCTTTGTTAGACAGTATTGATGAGAACTAACAGACAACAAACTAATTGTGATGTATGTTATGAAAGAAGAGTGGACGAAAAGATAACTTGCAACCAGAAGGATCCAAACCTCTGACCTTCGTATAATGCGACTGGTGTTCGTCGGATGTGTTATTCGAAGGTCGCAGGTTCGAATCCTGCCGGTGGCAAGTTATCTTTGCATCCACTCTTATTTCATTACATTTACATCACAATTACTTCTAATAACATCCGCTATTCTTTTCTTGGTATCATTGCCAATAATTTCTCATTAACATTGGTGTGATAGTAGCATATAACCCTTTCAGGTGCCAATTATGATGCACTGTCTACGAATGTGTCAAAGTTATATAGCATAATTCCAAGGCAGTCAAATAACATTCAAATAAAAAAAATGAAACAATTTATTGTTTGGCATGATTTTCAAGCATGAAATAATATATTTAATTGTTCTCTTGTCAGATATGTTGCATTTTGATATAAAAAAAAAAAAAGAAAACGTAGGGTCCAAGTGTGTGCGCAAGTAGTTTTTGATTCTATTCATTTCCAGTAAAGAAAAATAATACTTTTGACTTTGGTTTTTGAACGCGGCACGTCGAATGACTTGTCAATCATTGTAGTGCCTTTGCCAAAGTGTTAAGTTACTGTGATCCGCAGCACACTGCGATTAAGTCAAGGTATGTTGACAATGACAAAGGGAAAGGTTCAGTTTATTCAATGAGCAATGTAACTTGCTCCCTTGTGACCACCAGTTTACTGAGTTGGCATAAACAAGTTGCATATGCAAACGTCGCCTCCTCTGCTGAAGGGGTTGATCATGCTCTGGCCCACAATAGCTTTCACATGCTTGTTTTATTCAACCTTTGTAGAAGTTCATTCCCACATATTATTTACATGTTCATTAGTACAGCTCAATAACCATGATATGATTACCTTAATTTTGCTCTTTATTTTATGCATTTTGGTGCAGAGTACTTTAGGTCCCTGTACAGCAACATTTTTATTGTTGTTCCTCTCTTATTACATTCACATTACACCATGTCTTTGTGCTTTTTGGCTACAAATTGCTCTTGCGCCAATCAGTGCCACTAATCATCATATGTTAACGCCACTTCTTATTGGGGAGGTGAAATGTCTGAAGACGGGTGGCTTTGAATATACCTGGCTCTAGCACGATATCCCTAAGCTCTTGCAAACAACCTGTGGAGAGTGGTTCCAGTTCACAAACATGTGGCATCCATGCAGAATGAAGGGAATGATGGCAAGTTGACATAGGATTGTCTACAATTTTGCAGGCTGTAGTTGGTGTAGCATTATCTGCCATTTATACCCCGTCAATCGGGGAGGGGGACCAAAATTTTGCAACGCTCATGAGGGTGCCTCTTTTGACTGGTGCTTGGGGCACATGGCTCTCCATTTCACGTGTCATTGCTGGGACTATAGCTACTTCTACACCCAAAATATTTCTCCAATAAGTTGTTACAATGACCTGCAGTACTTTATGTATGAATTCTTTAAAACTTTCCAAAATTTGATACAAGCCGCTGTTTATCGGTGGAGGGCATTATTATGTGGATGTTTTGGAAAACTGTGCTGTACAATTATGGTATATTTCATAATAGTATCAGTTTTGGCTTCTTTAGGTGTGCCATTTGTGTCGTTTACTTAGTCGGAATATGTTTTATTGCAGTTTCTTTTCTACACCTAACGCTTCAGTTTTTTTCAATGGTGCTTCTCTCGGCAGTTTTTTTTTTGCTAAAGAATAGCTGTACTATAAATAAAACGCTTGTTTCTTAAGTGACTGGATTTTTATTGCAAACCTAATCGAAATTTCATAGCTCATTCTCATATACTCACATAGCCAGGCTGTAACCTTCCTGTTAAAACACCAGCTTTCAGAGTAGTGCTTGAATTTCTAATTTGGTGCAACATTTCATGCATGGGAAAAAGTGTGCTATGAATGGCTTTCAATAAAGAATATAATTATCTTAATGGCAAGGAATGTCTGGATAGAATGTCCCACTTCACTGTTTTGCAGGAGCTGCACAGACATCATCTGCCTCTTCCTGTTCGTTTTCTTCCTTTTCGGATGGGCCATTGTGGCATTCTTTGGTAAGTCAGAGTGCTTTTTATGTCACTCAGTAGAAAAATATGAGTACAGTAGGCCAGAGCCGAAAGATCATTCAAAGTGGTTACTGGCTACTGCTGCTCTAAAACGAGGATCTTGCCTGTCGCGCATAGTTTGTATGTTGAGAAGTTTACCTCTGCCATTTTGTTGACCATCAGTCCCCTCAGCCAACCTTTTCCGCTGCAGCTTTCATTTTGCATTCTTTATATATTTATGCTGCATTGCCTGATTAATTATCTTATGTTGCTGCTGTTGCTTGATAAATCTTGCTATTGGAACAAGATTGTAATTTTAAGCAAAAAAACAAATAAATGGTGTGCTTAAATAACAGCAGATTCTGTACACTGGTCTGAACAACTTCTATGTACCAAATTTTGTCCACAGGGCAGCATCTTGTACTGGTTACTGCGACATTTAAACTTGGTTTAAAAATAGATATCCCACTCAAAGAGCAAAAAGATGAGTCTGTTATGCAGCTATAATTTAGTTCTTCATTTCGGCTTGGTTTAATATCACATTGTGGTTTTCACTTCATTTAGTCAAGGTTCCTGGCATCACTTACATGCATTGTTACCAGCTATGTTGTGACCGAGTCCTTGTCTTTCAGCATATCGCAGTGGCAATCCTGAGCGCCTCATTTACCCTACTGACAGCCAGGGGAACATCTGTGGGCAGCCCCCTTATGAGTGAGTTTTCTATGAAAATGTTTACTAATTTATTGATGACCCACGAGAGAGGCTCTGTGAAAGTTGCTGTGGGGAGGCATGTTCAAGTTGTTGCACTGAAAATTTTCACGATTTAAAAATTATTTTACTCAAATTCAGACACAAGAGAGCACAGTGAAGGGCACAAAATTGTGTTTTTAAGTGCAGTTTTTCTAAACCTGCTCATTCTTGATTTTTGTATATACTGCAAGGGAGAATTGTATGAGAAAAGGATGTGCTTTGAAGCAGATGCTGAATTTTCTATTATTTGTTTGTGATAATGTTAGTTACACTAAAATAATCTTGATAATACAAGGACAAACATTGCGCACGCTGCTGACGCATTCCTTTTTTCCTTTCCTGATTGTTTCAATATGTCTTGGAATCTACTCGACCGAATGAATTTGCTGCTTGATAGAGAATTCTGAAGTCATGTACAGAGCCGTCTACTTCTACCCTGAACATCATGGCGTGCGGTCGGCGCTCTGCGGAGCGCCTGTGTCAGGTGCTTCGGAAACTAGCGCGCATGCGTATTGACAGCTGTAGGCGGGGCCTTCCCCACGTTGTCTGCTAGAGCCCGGCCGCTCGATCGAATTGCATCTGCTTTGCAGTGAATCAGGCATCACTCTTGTTATGTGCGCACACAAATTGAGAAGCCTGCGCGGTTCTCGAGAAACGAAGTGACTGTACCTTTTCTGCAAGCGATCATACGAGTGATCAACCTCGCCCTATACATGAAGCAAAACTTTCATGCTGCACTGCCGCTGCCACCAATTAGTGATTCGGCGAAACAGAAAGAATATTCCCCCACCTCACATGACTTTTTTGATCAGCCCAAAGTTGGACGCCGCGGAAAGCATAGTAAAAAATATAACTGAGTGTATCATGCCAGGTATTAAGTGTGAACGCTTTAGAGAAATGTACTGGCTGCAATGCACTGCATTAAAAAGAACTCGGAAGAATACATACCCATGATTTACTCTCATCTGGTCAAGAAATAAGAAAAAAAGTTCTGTTCAAGCTCATCTGAAAGTAAAAATATGTTGGGACATTTGCAAATGTCTTTTCAGTTAGCTGAACTGCTGAACTTAGATAATTAGATCATTTAGAAGTGGGTCGCATCATCATAAGCCTCGACCACCGTCCTCATTTTATCCTGAAGAGATGCATACAAGGCGTCGCATGTCTCAACATTCACCCTGGCTTTCTGCCAGCAGTCTTGTACTGCTGACCGCAGGGTGTGCGAAGAAAAGCTATGTAGGCTGAGGGAGCACAACGCTGCCTTCATGTTTACCCAAATGTTCTCAATGATGTTAACGTCTGGGGATTGTGGGGGCCATTCCATCACGGCAAATCCATGCTCTTATAGGAAAGAGGAAGTCAGCTTGAACTTGTGTACTGGGGAGGGGTATTGTTTAAGGATGAAGTCTCCACCTGGAAACGATTCGCCCAAAAGGTACGAGTTAAGATTGGGATGATGGATGTAATCCCGATGGTTCAAAAGGCCACGGCAGCATGTTGACAAACTATACAGGCCTGGTTGCTTACTTCCTGGCAAACTTCAGTTTATTTACACACAGACACTTATAAGCAAAGGCCGAGGCAGCCACTAAACTGACCGCACAGTAAGCACGGAGCTGTATTAACGTCGGCGTGACTTGCCGAGCCCTTCATATACTCCACACACTGACTTCTCGATGTAGTATCAGCCTTGAATCAGAGTCGGCGCTAAGCACGACCTCTGTCCCCGCTTCCCGATTGTTCTCGAGCACCAAGCTTCTCTCCTCTCCATTTCTCTTTAATAAGTACCTCCCGTCTCGTGGGACGAACCCCTTCTCGATGCTCTACCAATGCAGCAAACAACTCTCCTTTCCTCGCAGACGTGTCTCCGCCTCTGCGTTCCCACACTTTGCTAACCTCATCCTCCAAGAAAATCGGGCTAAAGAAGAACTCCGTCATTTTGTCAACGTACAGCTTAAAAAAATACTTTCGTGCGACAACAAGCCTGTCTAGACGGCCGGTCAGCTTTCTGGAGTTAGTACACAGGATGCTGCAGTCTATCCCTACATATTGTGACAGCATGGCGCCACATTGTCGTGTCGGAAGCGGTGCCGCGACAGGGACCACTTATTTCTCAGTCTGGCTGACCGTGAGAATGCTTACACCATGCGGGTGACTCACCAGCACAAGGTGCGGTGAACAAAAGCTCGCGGGGTTTAGAGGCGAACGGCTTAGTCCGTGCCTGCACAGCCTTTTTTTAAATAACTTCCCTTTTCGTCGGGTGGCGTCTACCGACTGGCCATTCTCCGCGTGCCCCAAAGATAACTGTATGCAAGGCCACATTGTCTAATGATTGATTTGTGGGGTTTAACGTCCCAAAACCACCATATGATTATGAGAGACGCCGTAGTGGAGGGCTCCCGAAATTTTGACCACCTGGGGTTCTTTAACGTGCACCCAAATCTGAGTACACGGGCCTACAACATTTCCGCCTCCATCGGAAATGCAGCCGCCACAGCCGGGATTTGATCTAGCAACCTGCGGGTCAGCAGCCGAGTACCTTAGCCACTAGACCACCGTGGCGGGGCACGCCACATTGTCTAGAATGGAGCTCTAGCTCTCAACCGTGAAACAGCCATGCACCCTGACGAGAGGACCGGGGCCATTCTTTGTGATTGTCCCCCAAACAGTCACTGAAATTCGGCCACTGGTGGCTACTCGCTGTATGTATCACGGAATATACCTGCAGGAAATGAACAAATATATTTTAGCAATGGACAAAGTTGGCTTTATGATGCTGCAGCATTTGCAGGTGGAAAATAGTAGTGCAACAAGGTACTGACCGAGTCAATGATAGGCAATTTTTTTGTGGTTGGCTTGGTGACATTGGGCATTGGAGCGAAACAATAGTGGTAGCTACTCGTATTTTTCATTCTATCGTGGATATTATGAAAGAAACTCAAAGGGCAAAGTGAGGTTTTTATAAAAATAGACAGCGAGCTTTATCCGACTAGGCCCTAGGTGCCATAGTCGTCGACCAGTTGGCCTGCGCATTGTCTACAGACGTTTTGACGCGTGCTTTCCGAAATCTGCGAGTCACACGTGCATCCACTGTAAAAATGAAAGTCGTCTTCGTGGGTTACCTTAAGAGTTCAAACAGGGTTACGAAGGATTTGCAATATAAACTTGCTTAATATACGTACACTTTTTATCATGCGTACCATAAAAGGCACTTGGTTAAGTGTATTATATAACATTGTTTAGTGTTCTAGATAACAATGAAAGTTAGAGGGGATGTTATCAGTGTCTGATAAACTCGAATGAATTACCTTCTTGTTAGATATCATATACACCTTGCATTAACTAACTGAAAGAAGATTTTGACAATATTTAGCTGCTAACTTAGAATCAATGAAGTGTTACCACTAACTGTACAGTCATATCACAGGTAACTAGCGCTGCGGAAAGCAGCGGCCGAAATTCACACAAACACTACTGCTTCTTGAAAGCTTAAAAGCACTGCTTTACGTGCCGCCTGTTCACGGGGCGCCAAACTAATGTTTGTTCACCTATTTGTGAAAGTGGACTGGTCTGTGAATACCACACGTTTTCAGTCAGATTCAGACCAGTGGCCATGATCTTCAGCAAGCTGAAGCCGCTTCGCCTTGTTCTCAGCACACATGAGCGCCTTCTTCACAGCCGTTCGTTCGGCTTCTATGTCCTGCTTCGTAGAGATGGCACTTCACAGTTGTAGCCAAATGTGGTTGAGTCCAATGTCAGCCTGTACTTCTCGGAATGTAGTTTGTGGCTGTTCCGCTAGGCTTCCACAATTTGCAGGTCTTCGTCCTTTGTAGTCACAGGACGACGAGGTTGCCGAGGGGCGTCTCCAATGCTTCCTTCATACCTGTACACTTGAATGATCCGGTTCACAGTTGCAAGAGGACGATTTTTCATTGCAGATATAGCACGTTGACAATATTTTCTCAGGCATAAATCTACGATGCGTCGCCTTTTGTCTTTCAGCACTTTCGATATGGTCCTTCAATCGGGGTGCAATACTGGAATGAAGTACACTCAAGCCTCGTTATAATGTAATGGGATATAAAGGAAGTAAATGAAATTCCCCTTAAAAGCTCCATTGAGAACTATGAATTTTAAATTCGTTGTAACGAAGTAAAATTGACTGGTAAATGGATATAACAACATGAATTAGTCTATCAAATAGTCTATAAAAAAGAAAAAAGACTGTAGTGTGTCAAGTATATTGTTTTCTGCGGAGTTTGACGCTCGTTTGGCGCGGCTCTATCAAAACTACCGCTCGACCCGACAACCACGCTACACGCGGCTGAGTGAGCCGTCCTCTTCACACAGCCAGCGCAGAGGTATGATGGCCAGAAAGAGAGGTGTCAGCATCGTCCCGGCCATGCCTTGAAAGGAGGCGTGCTGGTATTCTATTTCGCCGGGGAGCGGCACGCAAGTCGCCACCGTGATCGATCGCGAGCACTTGCCAGTTGCTAGCGCTGCACCTTTAGTGGCTTGCTCACGTGCTTGCGAGTCGCAACGTCTGCGCTTTGCTTATTTGGACTTGTTCGGGATTAATACGTGCCACTGTGGCCATGCCACAGTGATGGGTAAACAGCAAAGACACTGCTTTGCACAGGGTTGCAAAGCAGGATATGTTTCGGCTCGCAAACAAGGGAAGAAAGCTTCTGTCTTCTCTACTCCCGCCGACGATGAATGACACAAAGCCTGGGAGCGTGCGATTCCTCGCGCTGACAAACCACTCCAACAGAACTGTGTTGTGTGCAGAGCTCATTCGGAAGAAAGATTCATCATCCTTAGCTACAAGCATGTTATCAACGGGTTCTTAGCAACTTCGGAAAAAGCTGTACCTAAGGAGGGTGGGTTCCTGATGGAATCAAGTGCCGAAGGACTCCGGGTCACTCTAACCAGCACTTTTTCCATCCGGCACTATGTCACGAAAACCTTGGGCTATAAATACTTGATGACGTCTCCCCTCTGCCAAGACGCGCTTAAAATCTTTTTGGAATTCTGAAGCCAATGTCTGGCTCGAATGATCACTCTACGCCGACACAATTTATTATCTCTCAGAATAGCCTCAGTTTTTATATTTTGGCACCGTCACCCTCCAGTGGAAACATACCTTCTGCAGTTCCGAGCAGCCTTCTATGTCCGGACATCCACAATATTTCAATAAAATTGCAGAATAAGCTGGATGAGCTGCTAGATGTTGGGCGCTTCAATGAGGTTCATGAAATTACTGTTGCTCGTGAAGCCCTCCCTGACTACACTGATCTCATTAAATGCAAAAGTGACTCCCGGATCACTTATTACGTCAGTGGCTATGTGACCTGAAAGATGGTGAAAAAGACGAAGTGCAACGAATGCAACAGGTTGTTGCTTCTCTCTGAAAATTCCAACTTGCTTCCCGCAGAATCATGCCTTCTGTACCCGTCCGAGTCCTTAACAGACCTGGTCAAAGATATGGAAGATGCATTCACCTATTGCTTCAGTTTCAACAAGTTGAAAAGTGACAGCATAACAGACCTTATCTCTTGCCTGTCTGTGAAGAGGTTAAATATGGTCGGCTGTGAACACCACAAACTGGAAGAGACAAATCAGATTAGATTCTTTACAGTGACCAGAATGCATTTTCTCGTTGCTGGAGAAAATGCGTTCAATAAAAAAAAAAAACAGAGAAAAAATGAAGTTCTTGAAGTTGAGACGTATGACTTAACTGTCACAGTGTTAACTCAGCGAACAAGGTTTTATTTCATGTTATTGTGCACTACTCACACTGTGTTGTTTCTTGTGATTTTGCTATTGTCGTGTTCACATTGCTACTAACCTCCCATTAACAACTGTGATGTCACTGCCTGGCTGTGTTTCACATATGCAGAAATCAATTTTTTTGTGAACTGGTTTGTGACTGTATTTATGTTTACCAATCAATTCTCAACGTCATGTGTGTATGTATGCCCATGGTATCATTGTATATTTACTGTTCTTTTTGTTGCCTTATTAACTTGTTTTAGCCAAGTTTCGTATAACTTGCAGTTTTCTCCAACCTTAATGCATATGTTGTGTTTATATTTTATGTTGTTTTTCACTTTCGTGAAAATAAATGTCTTGCTTGTAAAATTGGGCCTTGAGTGCGCAAGCCGTAAAAATAACGGTTGCCGATACCTTTACGCTGTGGGGGTGCTGACACCCCCCCTGTAAAGTTGTCTGCGCCGCGTGGCGCACGTGTCTCGCCCCAGGGCGTTATTTCGGTGGTGACCACCACCGGGCGATAGATGGCGTTGTGTTCGCTCTGAGTACCACTGTTGGTAGAGTGGCAGCGCCGGTGGTGGCCCCTGGCGGAAGGCGGGCCTTGGTGGTGGGCGAGCGTGGAGCGAGCCTTTCTGCGCGTGGCGGCTGCCGCAAACGGTTGTCTGTAGCGCGGGTCCCCGGTGCTCGGCACCGCGGGCTTCGCGCCGGGGTCCCGCGTGTAAGGTCAGGCGTTGGCGACGCCGCTTTGGGTATGTGCTAGTGTGTTGGGTGTGTTAGTGTGGGTTTATCATGTTATTGTGTGTTTAGTGTGTCCCTGCGTTATGTTGTTTGTATGGTAGCGTGTTAGTTGAAATTGGTGTATCATTCGGCGGACGATATCGTCGTCTAAATTAGTTAATAAATGTATGTATGTGGTGCGTTTGTACCGACCACCGGCCGACCGCGTCTGCTGTGTCCGTTCGCTCCAAGAGCGTGGCGTGGCGATACGCTCGTTCGCCTCGCCGAGACCCCACACTGGCTGCCCAACGTGGAGCTCTTGGAGTGTCGGACGACAGTTCTTGCGGTTCGGTACAGGGATTTTGTTAGAGCCGGAGTAGAGTAGGCCTAGGGGGGACTTCTTTGCTAGCGTCGGTGGTGTGCTTTGTTGAGAAGCGAGGGGATTGGTTTTGTAACGTGTTTCAATTTGTCGGCAGGTTGACTTTCTTTTTTTTTTTTTGCTCGCAAGTGTTCTTATTTTTTGTTGTTAGTTTTCAAAAACGTTGTTGAATTAGGACGAGAGCCATGCGGTCCGCATCCTGGGGTGAGCAAGGCCTAGAGCACGTGGTTTGTAGGCCAGGCCCGAAGCGAGTGAGTACGGAAACCTCGTGGGTGGTCCGATTTTCTGTAAATAGCTTCTTCTATCTCTTTGGGCTCAGGGAGCCGGGCGTCGTTGCTGACTTGTATTGCGGCTCGACGCCGGGGCGTCGTGACACCGCCCGGGGCGGTGGACGCCGATCGCTCGGTAAGCTGCTGTGTGCGGCGAGCGATAGGGCCACCTCACAGAGTGGACGTCTCCTCGCGGCTGCCTCTCCTGCGCCTAGGCTGGGTGCTGGGTGGATGCCGGTTGTTGCCGAGCGACTCATTAGGCCTAAGGCTCTGCGCAGCCGCCTGTCGCACGTGGCACAACTAGGTGGATCGTAGCGTTGAGGTGTTGCGCTCTGCTTCCCTCACTTTTTTTTTCTTGTGAGCACGAGTTAGGAAAAGTGATTTTTGTTTTTATTTTGATGGGCGTCTCAGCCGCCACCAATGTATTAGCTAGCAGTACTGACCACCGTACCACGTGGCCGAAAAGCCTGAAGCTCCCTCCCCTGGGCCGCGCTCCTTTGTTTCTTTCGAGTTTTGTTTTTTGTTGATGTATTCAGCGGGAGGGATGTCATCCACGGCCGGCTGTCCTGCACATCGTCAGCGTCGCTGGCCAGGAATGCGGTCGTGAGTTCGGGCGATGAAGATGCCTGGGACCTGCGCAACTGCCTGCAGTCCGGCGCCCTCGTGAGTGCTGGTCGCAACTGGAAGACGTGTCGGCGCTAGCGACGGATCGTCGCGCCGACGGCAACGTTGCGGTTGCGGGGCCGGTGTTGAGGTGAAGTCTAGCCGGACAGTGCAGCAGTGTCGACCAGCGGCGGTGTCGTGGTGCAAGGACATTATGGTCGTGCGATATCATTTTTTTGTTAAAGCTTGTGTAGCTAATTTCTGATTTCGGGATATGGTTTGATTTAAGGTTGGGGGAATGTGGGGGTGCTGACACCCCCCCTGTAAAGTTGTCTGCGCCGCGTGGCGCACGTGTCTCGCCCCAGGGCGTTATTTCGGTGGTGACCACCACCGGGCGATAGATGGCGTTGTGTTCGCTCTGAGTACCACTGTTGGTAGAGTGGCAGCGCCGGTGGTGGCCCCTGGCGGAAGGCGGGCCTTGGTGGTGGGCGAGCGTGGAGCGAGCCTTTCTGCGCGTGGCGGCTGCCGCAAACGGTTGTCTGTAGCGCGGGTCCCCGGTGCTCGGCACCGCGGGCTTCGCGCCGGGGTCCCGCGTGTAAGGTCAGGCGTTGGCGACGCCGCTTTGGGTATGTGCTAGTGTGGTGGGTGTGTTAGTGTGGGTTTATCATGTTATTGTGTGTTTAGTGTGTCCCTGCGTTATGTTGTTTGTATGGTAGCGTGTTAGTTGAAATTGGTGTATCATTCGGCGGACGATATCGTCGTCTAAATTAGTTAATAAATGTATGTATGTGGTGCGTTTGTACCGACCACCGGCCGACCGCGTCTGCTGTGTCCGTTCGCTCCAAGAGCGTGGCGTGGCGATACGCTCGTTCGCCTCGCCGAGACCCCACAACGCGCATGGAAACTTCACGGAGAGCACTGCGGCGTCACAGTGAAAACTGCACGGACTTTGTTGTTGTGTCAAGCTCACGGCAAGTCACTTGATTCTCAATCTTCTAAGCTTTGTAGCTGATATACTACGAAGTGAATTGAAAACACTAGTTTTCAGTGCCAATACACGCTTTGTAGCGCGCCGCCAAATTCTGACTGGTAGACTTTGTTATAATCCGCAGGGTAGCATGAAATAATTGCAACGAAAAATTGGCCCCATATCTGCATGTTATACTGCAAACGCCGTCTAAAGACGATAGTCTTGCATCTGGAGAGAGTGAACAAAACGTTTATTTGATGTTCTGCGCAAGAAAATTGGGGAATGGTATTTTGGATGCGCTGTGTCAGAGTGCCTCGAGCGTGCAGTGGAGGCGAACAAGCGCATCTGGCAGTTATCTTAAAAAACGCAGCGCGCGCCCTTCTAAGAGGTGATAAGGGATAGAACGCAAGGCGACGGGTAGGTGCCACCATCGTCAGCGCAGCGGGAAAAGCGCTACAGTCCTTAGAATTACTTATGTATGCCTTTTCTAGTAAAAAGACACACATGCAGACTATTGACGTATTGTTATAGTGCCTCAGATAAGTGCAATAATTGCTTTTTAATTGGCAATCGCACAAGTATGAACCCTGAATCTTGAGCAATATTGGTGGGTGCTGCGGATGGGGTCAGCGGTTTGGGTTATTGTTAGGTGTCGTTTAGACTTTAGGATATCGATAAGGGTGGACAAATAGACAGACAGACCGAAATTTTTCTGTCGAAGGTTCTCAAGAATGACTATCGTCTTTAAAAACGACTGATGCGTGGGTGGGAGGAGGGGCATCTCTAAAGCGACCGCAGCGCTGCCGCATCTGGATGAATTCTCGCTCGTTCTCCGGCGCGCCGATGCTGTCACCTCTTCTTTTAGCCACCATAGCAAAGAATTGAAGCGCTCAGCGGGTCACATGACCGAGAAGCGGTGCCACGGTGCAAAGCGATTTCCCTCTCACGATGGCAACGACTGCATCTCCGTTGCAACCCAACCCTCTGGACCGAGAAAGGAGAACTCTCTGTGACAGCTTTTTGTTGTGTAGTGTATAGGGGGCGCTGTCAATGCTATCATCTGTATATAAGCGATTGCCATCAAAATAAAAGGCAGTGGTTCCCCGTCCATGGATCGGTCCGACTTATCACTCGGCGCTTCGCGATACGGTGATAGCACATTCTGGCGCAGTCGGCGAAGCTAGCGAGCTAGCGACGAACCGTTTCCTGCCGTTTTAAGGGGCGTCGCCTACGAGATGGCAACGTACGGACTACCGCCATTACCGCCTTTTCTGGAGACTCCTGGAGATGCGACAATCCCATGGGAGCAGTGGCGCGATGATTTCACAAATTTCCTTGAAGCAACGGGGATGGACGCGCAACCGCCACCACGGAAAAAGGCCATTCTACTGCAATGTCTCGGGGTCGAGGGACGCCGTATTTTTCGCACACTGGGCCCAGAGCCGGCGCGGACGCCAGGCACGACAGAAGATAAGACGGAGGCAAGTGGAAGAGATAGTTACATCGAGGCGTTGGGCCTATTGGAGCGTCAGTTCTCAAGCACCGTCAACGTACTGGTAGAGCGACGTCGATTCACTTTACGTCGGCAACTGCCGAATGAGCCTATACGGGAGTTCGTCAGTAACCTCAGACAGTTAGCGAAGACGTGTGACTTCGGGGATTTCTTGGAGGCGGCTCTGCGAGACAGGGTTGTTGATGGAATACGGAGCACTGAGTTGCGACAGAAACTGCTCGTGAAGGGGTCCCAACTTACGCTGGCAGAGGCTGTAGAAATGCTGCAGACGTACGAGCAGGCAGCGGAGGGCGCTGCGGTCTATGACCAAGGGTCGCCACAAACGGACATAGTACAGCACGTATTCCAAGGCAGAGGCCCAGACGGCGACTCGACAGCGACGTCGGTGCGCAAGTGTTACCGGTGCGGCTCTACAAGGCACCTCGCTAATTCACAGGAATGTAAAGCACGGGGGAAACGTTGCTCCAAATGCCACAAGATGGGACATTTTCAAGCGGTCTGTGGCATGAGGAGGGAGCAGAACGTACGGACGGTCCGGAACGACGGCGCTAGCGAAGAAGGCGTGCTCACTGTGCTGGCGGTCAGACACGTGGAACGACGGACTTTGGTAGTTGACGTCGTTGTTGAGAACGAGCCACTTCAGTTGCTGGTGGATACTGGGTCGTCGGTGTCTATTTTGCCCGACCACGTCTACCGAGACAAGTTCGCCAACAGGTTTCCTTTGACTGCGGCTACAGCGACGCTGCGTGATTTTTCACAGAAGAAAATTCCAGTCTTGGGATGGTTCACAGCCAGAGTTGTACGCGGGAAAAACTCGGCTTGCCTCCGCTTTTACGTTGTTCCCCAGGGCGTGGCATTACTGGGACTAGACGCGGTGCACCAGCTACAGTTGAACATCATCGGTTCTACATTGGAATGTCTACAAGTCACGGCCAGCCCCCAGTCGCTCCCTTCTGAATTGTGTGAGTTTTCTTTTCTTTTCGCTGATAAGTTGGGCTTAGCGAAAAACTTTGTACATTCTGTAAAGCTGCGCGCAGACATAAAACCAGTAGCAGCGAAAGTTCGACGCTTGCCCCTGACGCTGCGAGATAAAGTAGCGGCTGAACTGACAAGATTATTGGATGCAGGCATTATAGAAAGGGTTAGCGCTGCGGAATGGGTGTCTCCTATAGTGGTTGTGCAGAAGAAAGATGGAACTATTCGCCTATGCGTCGATTTGCGCGAGCCAAACAAAGCAGTAGTCATTGATGGATTCCCTTTGCCGCACACGGAGGAACTGTTACATGCGCTGAGCGGAGCAGCATGGTTCTCGAAACTGGATCTTGCTGCAGCCTACCATCAAGTGGAATTAGCCGAAGAGAGTCGCGAAATAACGACGTTTATTACGCACGAAGGCTTATTTAGGTTCTGCAGAGTTTGTTTTGGCCTCGCATCGGCACCTGCCGCGTTTCAGCGAATGATGCAAGAAATATTGAAGGGCTGCAAGGGCGTGTTGTTTTATATCGACGACATTATAGTCTTTGGAAAGACTAAGCACGAGCACAACCGTAACCTTCGCGAGGTATTGCATCGGATCGCTGAGGCGGGGCTGCAGCTGAATCAGAAATGCTTATTCGCTGTCAAGGAACTCTCCTTTTTGGGTCATCACGTGAGTGCAAGAGGTCTGGCCCCACTTAAGTCAAAGGTGGATGCTGTGATGAAAGCACAAACGCCTGCCGATGTAGTCTCGCTGCGGTCTTTCCTTGGGCTCATAGGCTATTACTCTCATTTTCTCCCCAATTATGCAGAGGTGGTGGAGCCGCTGCGACGGCTTCTTCGTAAAGGACAGAAGTTCGTGTGGGACCAGAGCACCGAGGAGAGTTTTTGCAGGGTCAAGAAGATGCTGTCGTCATGTGGGGTGGTGGCCATGTTCAACGAGTCGTTGCCTGTACAAGTGACCACTGACGCCTCGGCATATGGACTGGGAGCTGTGCTACAGCAGGTAGTCGACGGAGAAGTACGTACAGTGGCATTCGCTTCGAGGACACTAACGCCACCAGAACGCAAGTACTCTACCGGGGAACGAGAGGCGCTGGCATGTTTATGGGCGTGCGAACATTGGCATGTTTATCTGTGGGGCCGCAAGTTTGTCTTACGAACTGACCATCAGGCTTTGGTGACACTGCTGTCCACAAATGGGGTTGGAAGACGGCCACTGCGTATTGAACGCTGGTCTGCTAGACTTCTGAGATACAACTTCACGGTGCAGTACACAAAGGGGAGCACCAATGTCGTTGCGGATGCGCTTTCTAGGCTACCGTTGACCCCTGCAGAGGACGACCCTGTGGAGGAAGTAGTTGCTGTGGTTTCCAGCATGATCACAAAGAGTGAGTTGCAGGCAGCGACAGCTGAGGATTCAGTGTTAAATGAGGTGGCACAGTATGTTATGTCCAGATGGCCGGAAAAGGGCTGTTTAGCTGAAAACATAAAATTGTTTTTTCGTATGCAAGAAGAACTGTCGGTTATAGACGGACTATTGTTTCGCGCTGAACGGGTCGTTCCCCCAGCAGCACTTGCTTCCAGGCTGGTCATGATGGCACACGAATCGCATCCAGGCATTGTAAGGACCAAACAACGGTTGAGGGAACAGTACTGGTGGCCCGGAATGGACAGTGATGTTGAATCTTTGGTTAGGAATTGTGCTGTCTGCAAAGCATCAGATAAATCTGCAAAAACTGTAAGGGCCCCGTTGGAGCCAGTGCAGTGGCCCGAGAAGCCGTGGGAAAAGCTTGGAATTGACATCGTTGGGCCGATGGAACGAGCCCCTCCAGAGTGCAGGTTTGCAATCACTATTATTGATTACCACAGCAAGTGGCCTGAGGTGGCATTTGTGTCCACAATAACTGCACAGGCAGTAGTGAAAGTACTCGTGGAAATTTTTTCGAGAGAAGGGTACCCGAAAAGCATTGTGACTGACAATGGGCGTCAGTTCATGTCGACATGTTTTGAGCAGTTTTTACGAGACCGGGGAATTCAGCACTGTGTTACAACATTGTACTACCCGCAATGCAATGGGCAAATTGAGCGGTTCAACCGCGTTCTCAAGGAGTATATGCAGGTTGCGGCATTGGAGCGAAGACCACTGAAGGAGGCAATTTGGGACTACCTGGGTGTTTATAGGGCCACCCCGCATGCAACTACAGGAGCGTCGCCGGCTTACCTGCTGCATGGAAGAAAACCCAGAACGAGATTGGATGTTGTTGGCCTCCCAGAAAGGGAATTTTTTGAGGAGCCGCGTGTCGTCATGGAAAAGTTGAAACAGCGCGTTAAGGAGCAGCAACAACGAACAAAAAAGTACGTCGATGAAAAACGAGGTGCCAGAGCGTCTGTCATTGAGCCAGGAGATTTCGTAAAAGTAAAACAAGGCGGACCGAAGACGAAACACAAGTTTTCTTTGCCGATCCAGGTGAAGAGACGTGTGGGCACGAATTCGTTTCTACTGGCAAACGGGACGAAATGGAACGCATCAAAGTTAACAGTAATTAGTAAAGGAAGGACAGGACAGGCACAGGCACTAGCTGACGCGGTTACAGCGCGACGCAATGCATCTTCGGGGTTTTCCTACGACATGGATCTTCACATAGGAAAGATGGCTCAGCCACAAAACCCTATAGTCGTGAATGAATCGGAAGTGGGTCCATCAGAAGACACCCAGGGAAGCGCTAACCATTCTGACAGTGCACAAACCACGGTAACGGAGCCCATATTAGAGGTTCCCGATCAGCAGGACACATCTCGGTCGCAGTTGGCCACAGCCACAGCACCATCACGCACCAGGCCGGAACGAACAAGAAGAATGCCAACACGGTATCAAGACTACGAGCTGACCTGACTACAAGAACATCAAGTGTGGTGAAGTGAACGTGTGCTGTGAAGTGAGTGCGCGAAAGTAGACTGACTTTAGTTGTGTTGTTAATTTTTATGAGGGGGGAATGTGTTGTGTAGTGTATAGGGGGCGCTGTCAATGCTATCATCTGTATATAAGCGATTGCCATCAAAATAAAAGGCAGTGGTTCCCCGTCCATGGATCGGTCCGACTTATCACTCGGCGCTTCGCGATACGGTGATAGCACACTTTTCTTTTTTTTTCCCCTCTCTCTGCGCAAAGCCTTGAACAGAGAAGGGTCTCTATGAGCAGAGCCGGAAAAGGGAGAAGCATGGCACAGGCGCATCGCAGATCGGCATTTGAGAGAGAGCAAATAATCCGCCACAGTCTTTTCTTTACTTTTCTTCTTTTCCTTTTTCGCACGCAGCATTGAGAGGTGCCGCCGCAAGATTGGGCATGGTGCTGAGAGCATTTTCGGAGCGCGGTATGTTCGAATTAACCATTGCAGGTGCTCGCGCATTCGAATTACAGGGCGTTTTTGCCTGTTGGAATACACATAGCTTTGACGGGACCTCAACGTGAGTTCAAATTAACTGGAAGTTTGAATCAAGCATGTTCGAATTAATGAGGTTCGATTGTGTTTATTTTCCATTGCACGCGTGGCCGTGTAGCGATACATCGGGCCGCGAGGCGATTTCCTTCTTTGCATGCTTATAGGTGTGCGCCCATCTGAGCATACATTACCACAAACAGTTATAATTGATATAATAAAATAATGGATATAACGAAATAATTGTGGCTCTCCTTCAGCTTCGTTATAACAAGGTTTGAGTGTACTACCGAACATATGCAGCCCTTTTATCACATGTGAATAAAAAAAAGGAAAGTTTGACGGTGAAACCAATTGAAGGGTCAGAAGAAATTACCACAGTGGGCTAACGTTTCAAGCCAAAAAACACATGAAGCGATAAGCAGGCTTTGTGTTGCCCAGAGACAAGAAAAGGAATGAAGTTTTATTCTGCACTTGCTCATTGCAGTAAAATTTGTGATCAGCGCTTGTTTGGTGCACTGATTTCCCCGTACGAGTTCCACTGAAAACTTGATAAGAAATTTTCTTAATTTGTCTGCATAAATGGCACGAAGAAGCACGGCTGCCCATAAGCACTGAATAAGGCTGGAATATAGCAAGTTACATTCGTCTGCACATGCGAGCAGTGCTACATGTAACACATAAATGGTATATCAGTTCTCTAAAATTAACGGAGCAGTCACATTTTTTTGTTTACAGGTTAGTAACTAATCAAAATTTTCAAACATTGCAAGATGTTATGTCAGGCTTTACATGATATATTCATCACCAATTTTTGCGGTGCTCAACTTTGCGCTGATGAAGAACAGTCGTGTGAGCTGTGGGATATTATTTCTGTTACACTGATAGCTTAATGAAGAACAGTCGTGTGAGCTGTGGGATATTATTTCTGTTTCACTGATAGCTTAGTTGTGACAGTGCCAGTGCGGCTTGAAAGTTTTGCTCGTGTTTGGGCGAGGTTTATTACTTGTACGATTGCTTGCGAAAAAGCCAGTCTCTGCGCTTCTCGAGAACCACACCAACTTCTCAATTTGTGTGCGCACATAACGAGAGTGATGCTTGCTTCACTGCAAAGCAAATGCAATTCGGTCGAGCGGCCGCACTCTAGCAGACGACGCGGTGAAGGCCCCGCCTACAGCTGTCATTGCGCTTGCGCACTAGTTTCCAAAGCGCCCAGCAGAGGCGCTCCGCGGTGCACCGGCCGCACGGCGGGGGGTTCAGGGTAGAAGTGGACGGCTCTGTACAGGCATCAGTCATTCATGATAAACAGTATACGAAAAGAGAAGATTTTATCTTGTTGCTGTATGCGTTTGAGATTTTTTTTCCTCATTTTTTTTAAAGCACAAAACCAACAGCTCATGAGGCCATTGAGGTTACCTGCTGCACTGAATTATACAAGTTGGCATTATCGTTCTTTTGAATTGCAATACGTGAAGCGTTTTGTTAATTCTATAGATGATTTGGAAACTGATTGGAATGACGAGTTGCTGCTCCTAGAAAGTAGTCGAGAAATTAATAAAAATTAGTTGTTTGCTTCTGCATTAGTTTCATAACTTCATCATCATCATCAGCCTGACTACGTCCACTGCAGGACAAAGGCCTCTCCCATGTTCTGCCAGTTAACCCGGTCCTCTGCTTGCTGTTGCCAATTTATACCCGCAAACTTCTTAATCTCATCTGCCCACCTAACCTTCTGTCTTCCCCTAACCCGCTTCCCTTCTCTGGGAATCCAGTTAGTTACCCTTAATGACCAGCGGTTATCCTGTCTACGCACTACATGCCCGGCCCATGTCCATTTCCTCTTTTTTATTTCAACTATGATATCCTTAACCCCCGTTTGTCCCCAAATCCACTCTGCTCTCTTCTTGTCTCTTAAGGTTACACCTACCATTTTTCTTTTCATTGCTCGCTGCGTCGTCCTCAATTTAAGCTGAACCCTCCTTGTAAATCTACAGGTTTCTGCTCCGTAGCTAAGTACCGGCAAGGTACAGCTGTTATATACCTTCCTCTTGAGCGATAGTGGCAATCTACCTGTCATAATTTGAGAGTGCTTGCCGAATGTGCTCCACCCCATTCTTATTCTTCTAGTTACTTCAATCTCGTGGTTAGGCTCTGCGGTTATTACCTGCCCTAAGTAGACATAGTCTTTTACAACTTCAAGTGCACTATTACCTATCTCGAAGCGCTGCTCCTTTCCGAGGTTGTTGTACATTACTTTCGTTTTCTGCAGATTAATTTTAAGACCCTCACCAGCAGCTTTGCAAAAAGGCAAAGCTGCTGGTGAGGATCAGGCAACATCAGATCTGCTGAAAGATGGAGGACAGATTGTGTTAGAAAAACTAGCCACCCTGTTTGCGAGGTGTCTCCTGACGGGAAGAGTACCAGACTCTTGGAAGAACGCTAACATCATCTTAATACATAAGAACAAGGACTTGAAGAATTACAGGCTGATTAGCTTGCTCTCTGTAGTATACAAGCTATTTAAAAAGGTAATTGCTAACAGAGTAAAGAAAACATTAGAATTCAATCAACCAAAGGAACAAGCAGGATTTCGAACAGGCTACTCAACAATTGACCACATTCATACTATCAATCAGGTAATAGAGAAATGCTCAGAGTATAACCAACCACTATACATAGCCTTCATAGATTACGAGAAGGCGTTTGATTCAGTAGAAATATCAGCCGTCATGCAGACACTGCGGAATCGGGGCGTAGATGAAGTATATATAAACGTTCTGGAAGAAATCTACAGGGGATCAACTGCTATCTTAGTGCTTCATAAAGAAAGCAACAGAATACCAATCAAGAAGGGTGTAAGGCAGGGGGACACAATCTCCCCTATGCTATTTACCGCATGCTTACAGGAGGTTTTCAGAAGCCTAGAATGGGAACAGTTAGGGATAAGAGTCAATGGAGAAATAGAACTAGTTCGTTTCACTACATCAATGCATCCCCTGCTGCCCTTTGCACACTTCTTATTTTTGTTTTTCATTATTTTTGATCGATCATTTTTTTTGTTTTTTCTTTTTAAATCAGTGGCCACGTTGAAAACTTGCTTGATGTGCACACTGCAGGGAAAGGAGACATTGTAATGTACAAGGACCTTGTGGATAAGACTGTACTAAGTGTAATTCGTTAATTGTGTTACATAACTCAAAAGTGTTGCAGCACATTTCGCACGAGCCCTGGCTTTTTTTTTTTTTTTTTTTTTTTTTGAGGCACGGTGCTGTGAGAAAGACTACATAAGTTTAGAAAATTTGCCAGTGGCAAATGGTACAATTGAAGTATATTGGCGACTTGCTGTTCATCCCTCGCGAAGATCTGGTACTGGTAGTAACTCTGTGTTTTTGTCCCGATTTTCGGAGATAACAGTGACAGACACTAATGGCTGTGGATGACATGGCCACTAACAATAATTGTTGGAATGAGCCCATGACAGCTTACAGGGATGCAAAGGCTGAGCCGATTGTGCCAATTTGATACAATTCCTGATTGTTGTGCCAAGCTGTGCCAAAACCATGAAATTAGCTGAAATTGCGCCGCACTGTGCCAAAACGTTAAACCAGCATCGTTAATCGAAGCATGCATCGTTAATCGAAGTCTGCATCGTTAATCGAAGCATGCAGATGCTAATCCTAAACTATGGTGTAAGATGTATACTCATTAGGTGAGGACATTAGCGACATGCGATCGACCAGATAAAGTAACAACGTTGTGCGCTTATCGGTCCACTGACTGCAGTGAATATGTATCGATGGAACGACGGAACTTCAAGACAAAAATGCGTTGCTGTAGCCACCAACGATTGGCAGGAAATATAAATTTCCTAGCCTAAAAATACGGTTGTGGCATGTTAGGAACTAAAGTTTGAAGCATATGCCGCGTTTTCCTCGTGCTGCGAATGCCGTGCTGCGAATGCCGGTGCTGCCAGCAACCACGTTGGTTGCCTTAGCAGCGGCTCATAAAACTTTTTTTGTGTGCGTGTTGAAGTTGCGCCATGCCAGCTGCGGTCCTGAATATATATATATATATATATATATATATATATATATATATATCCGGTGGCGTCACCGGGCCGACGGGTGTGCGCCATTGTTTCTTCATCTGGTCGAACGTGCCTTGCAAGCTGCCGAAGGGGCAGCTAACCTGATTGTGAAAGAAAAAAAAGAGGGGGGGGGGACGCAGCGGTTCGAAAGTGTATGGGCTTTGGTTCTAACCGGTGCAGAGAATGCTGCTTAAGCCACCTTCGCTGCAGTACAGTAGTTGCCCTGCGGAAAAGCATGTAAAGATTTCGAAGGAGCTGTTAGCGCATGTCACGGGATGGAGCACCTTTGGTTAAATTACTCATGCTTGTGTATGCCGCATGATTCTGAGTACCAGTAATATCACCGACATCTAAATAAGCTACTGGCAATCATTTGGAGCAGTGTGTGACATTTATTTTTTCCTAAAAAAAAAACAGAATTGTGCACCCTTTTTTTTTTTTTGCCACCCGAATGTTCATAATTTTAAGGTCGCAAACTTAGCAAATCCACATTTAAGTTCGCAGAGTCTGTCGAAGAATTTTCTAATAATATTGTGGTCTTTATCGTTTGCACCTTGGGGTGGTTCACAATAACGCTTTTAGTCAAATAACAGTGCTGATGTTCATGGTGCATGATGTCGGTGATGTTGAATGGTTTATACATATTTTTTTTCTGAATTTAAGCCTCTTTATTTATACTGCTCCAAATTTGGTATTTTATCATAAAAATATGCAGGGTTTCTTCCCGTAAGCTGTTGCAAATTGAGATTTTAGTGGTCAAAAAGTAACATTTTGCTGCTCTAAAAATTGCTCCAAATTGTATTTCGGCTGTTTCATCCGGGCAGCTTACCCTTAAAAAGAAGTGGTATGAAGGTTGGTAAGTAGGGGCAGCAGAGGAAGGGACAAGATGTCATAGTTTGTTGACTAGGAGGAAGGAATGAATGCAAGCAATAAATTTTAATGTTACATTAACTAAGTCGAATGCCTCGCTTTTTTAGGGCCTGATTTTGGGTAACTCTATGTTGGCGTAAGGAAACACATGTCAGTTGCTCCAGTCAGTTACCTTTGTGTTGGCTATCGCTTCTATGCAGTGATGGGGGCACAGCACGTATTCAAGTATGAGTTATGTTCTGATCTCTTAAGTAGTGAGTGTCATTTTATTGGGGTTTTCTGTTCCTCGTGGAACAATGCAGCTTCATCCAGCACATCTGTCTAAGCTCCTTTCGTGTGGCGGAGGCTGCTGCTGCATTTCATCATTGCATGAGCAGCGCATATTGGTAGCTTTTTCAAGCTTTCACTTATACACACAATGTCCAATGTGCAGCCTCTTTCAACTTTATGTGCAACATTATAGCATAGGTGATGGCGAAAATGGGCTTTTAACCTTCATTGCTCTTGCAATCGAATTATATGGTATTGATCACGTTTGAAGAGGTATGTTGCGAAGGAAAGCGGTTGCTGCAGTGACAGTATCCAATTTGAACGCTTATGTCAAGTGACATTCTTTGTTCCGCAACTTCACCTTAGCTTATTTACTTTTGTTTGCGTGAAAAAACCTAAATAAACCACAAAGGTCCATGATAATATTTGATGAACAAATTTTTTTTACATCAAATATTTGGCAAAATCATCTGTTTTAAAATTTAGTTTTGATAGACAAAAAGATTTCGTGCCTACTGCTTGTTTATGGTTGAATTTTTGTTAAGGGAAGTTGTTATTTTTTTGGCAATCAGTGTTTCTCATACGTGCATGTTGAGAATGTTTGTAATAGTGGTTTGTGATTTTTAGCTCATATTCAAAGTTGGTATGGTCATTAAGATATTTATGAAGCAGAAGGTAAAAAAAATGACTTATGGCTAGTGACCGTTTTCTGCCTGTTGTGTCTAAATTTATCACTCTATGCTACTATCTTCTTTAAATGTATGTGCAATTATTTCACCTTATTCAGGGACAAGCAGTACCTGTTCTTTTTTGACATCACTCAATGCCTGAAAAGGGCCTACAAGCCAGGTGACCTGTTGCCTTCGCTCATCTGCAACACACCACAGGTGGGCTTTCACTCACTGAAGCTGTAGTCCTTCTCTTGCGAGAACATTGCATCTCATGCAGGGCATATGGCTGCAGTGTGAGAATTAAGGTGCGCAAGTGATGAGAAATTGTCAAACAGGGAATGTGAGGCTGTTTCATTCGAGAACCGATTGAAAGTGGAGCTTTGCAAGATGGGAAGAGTAGATGTGTCAAACTAGCACACGCTAATATTTGCAACTAGTAATAGAGCACTGTTTTATTCCTGACTCAATCAAATCACGGAAGTGCTGATTTGGGGCACATTGAAAACATTGAAAACAGACATTTGCTTGCTAGATTGTGATTCATTCGGCACTGTGTTTTTGATCAGGGGGATCAGGGGTTGGGGAAGACCATGGGTAAAAATCACGTGCATGTCCATCATTCTCTCAGAAAATGCATTTTCCAGGAATGAAACAGTGCCTAGTACGCCTGCTTAGCTGTTCACTTTGGAAAGAGTAGCTACTCTACTCGTAGCAGACTGTGCACTTGTCACATGCTTGTAATGGCCACTCCTCTCATTTATGAATGTTACTCGTCCAACCTTTGTGGCCTGCATCAAAGGATAAATTTTCCTAGATGGAAGTATGTTCAGCTTGTACCATGAATTAGTAGTGATAGCTAGTGAGCCTGAACAAGGTCCCTTGTCCTCTGCTTCAAGTATGAAAGACTTATAGCTTCTATTGTCAGTAACCTTCATTAGAGCTTGAGCCAAAAAGCCAGTGCTACTATCCAGGTACCCAAACGAGACCATTCGGGCATCATTGTGAGAATGAAATGAGGCATCCAAGCAACCAGCTGAAAGTAATAAATATGCGGTCCTTGGTAGTCAACCCTTTGTACCGGACTGCATTGCATAGAATGGCAGAGTGCAGAACTAGTGGGTAGGTATTCATGTTTCAGAGATAGGGCGTGCAAACACGGGCGCAAGAGAGACATCAAACCACCACATTTGTCGTATACTGACAACTGCAAAAGGTGCACAGCAGTGGAAAGAAAGCTGCAAACTGACAACTGACAAGCTGCGAAAGGTGCACAGCAGTGGATGACCAAGCGAGAGGCGAGCTTATCGATCTGGCACTCGGGGTCTACGTGATAGATATATATTCCAACACTTGATTTCTTCTTTGTGCAAGTTAATGGATGGTTGGGCTCACACATGCGCTTCCACTATTATCAATATACGAGGCCTCAACCATTAAACCATTTCTTCAAGTCTGTGCCAGTACAAAACCGCGTATTTGTTGAATTCGGCTGTTACTCTCTCAATAATGTAAACATGTCAAGAGTGTAATACCTTGCAAAATTTTTTAAACTTGTTTTTTTGATTGCAACTGCGCATACGTCAGCGACACAGAGGTAGCATAAGACATTGAGGCATAAGACACTGAGGCAGACAGCATAAAACATTGAGGCAGCATAAGAACGATGCTGACAAGAAACAGTTTCACATACCCTTACCCAGCACATGGAGGCAAGGGACCACTATATTGATTTATCAAACTCAAGAATTTTTGGTCAAGGAATGACCTTGAAATTGTGGCTTATCTGCAATTGTTGGCGACACATAAAATGGGTCACATGCTGAACCAGTGTGAGGGAACCAGTGTGCCTCAATTTTAGCCTTCTACTACCTAAACTATGGAAGATTGACGTAATCATTTCTTGTTGCAGTTCAACTTTGGAATGAATTACACTTCACTTGGAATGGTCGTTTACTTTGCATGTATTCATATGTGAATTCATACATTTTTGTTCACATAAATTGTTCAGCCGTTTGTGTGTTTACTGTTTATTTATGCTTTCGGTATTTTGGGCTATTTTCGTTTGGTAAAGGATTTCTCTGTATAGAGTTGTATGTCTTTTTACATTATACAGGGTGTGCCAGCTATCGCACAGCTCGTTTTAAATGAGGAAGGAGTTATGCGAAACAGACCTAGCACAAGTACACTCGAATAGCCACAAATTTTTCTAACGAGGTTAAATAATTAGTCATAATATATTTGCAAATTGATCAGTACTTAATTATTGAAATGTAAATGACACATATGTAGGCATGTTTAACTGGCATCATATTGCTTAATCTTGAACAGCACAGTAATTTTGGGCTAATTTTTATGAGTTGATAAGGAAATTCTGCTAAATGGGAAAAACTACACGTCACCAGAAACAGTGCCCTTAAAGCGGCCTTGAAACACTTTTTCAAGTAACCATGCAATCAATTTACTGGAAGAGCTTGTTGCCTCACAAACTCAATGCTGCAAAAATTTTAATAATTCGTGCAGTGCGAGTGGAGTTACAAAGATTTGTTGCATGCTTCAATTGCATCCTCTCTTCTCTCGTCCCAACGAAAGTGCTGAAAGCTAAGCAGGGAGGGATGGCAGGGGCAAATAAAAATGTCACACGCACCTCATGACCTTGAACACTTTTTTCTTTTTTTTTCTTCAAATGCGCGGCTTTTTGAGTGTAATCGCGAGCGTGGACAAGTTGCGACCTCTCGCAGCGATCTTTGTAACGACCCAGTCCGCCGTGTTCAAATAAGCCAATGGCTGATAGATGGGGTTTTTACGAGTGATTTTTGTGCGTCTTCCATCATTTGTCGAGAGAAGTCAATTTTTAGCTGACATTCTATAATTTATTGTGAATTCCAGGCCGCATACTGCGCTATAATATTTGGCTCGCGTGTTCTCGGGAGTCTCTACTACCGATCCGCAGCGTTCTCTATGCTCAAAAAGTGTTGCAGGGCCTCTTTAAACAGGCTCGAGGTGAGGTAGCTAGTATCAAGAAAAAAATGCAAAAATAAAAACCATATGAGTAGTCCAATTGGCCATTGCCCAGCTAAAAAAACTTGACAAGATCAGTCTGCATGGCTTAAGGTTGTTTGTAAGCTTGCTTCTGAGGTTTAGATATTGCCCGGTCATGGTTGCAACATAAAAAGAAGGTGCGGCCTGTTGCGTGCCGCCAAAGCGGCATCTTGGGCCTAGCTCGCCTTGCACCCGCTCTGGTTCCACTGCTCGTCTGCGGAGAAGAGCTTTCTAACAGGCATTGGTACGAGCGACAGGGCTGTAACCAGGCTGCAAACAGCAAGTCTTGTAGTTGCACATTACAGATTCACTACTGAAGTCATTGTTAGAAGTGCCTATTACCCCACATATGGTAACAGTTTGCCCTAGGAGATGGCAGAGGCCTATGCACTGTGCGATGCCGGTGCATAGAACACCAGGTGGTCAAAATTTCTAGAGCCCTCCACCATGGGGTCTCTCATAATCATATTGTGGTTTTGGGACGTAAAGCCCCAGATATTGTATATATTCACATCTAAGCTGATGTTTTTTTTTAGAAAAAAAGATGTGCAAAAGTGGGGGGGGTCGGCTTATATTCGAGTACCACGATTTGGCCCCTGCTGCCACCTGCCTGAAGGCCCGGCCGCGCTAGCGGCGTTACGGCCATTGATGCACCGATCTCAAGGTACCGGTTTTGCATGCCGGAGGCCCATTCTCATGACATTCTATGGTAGCTGTGCGGTGATGAGGCCGCTCAGGCCTGTTCAGCAAGAGAATAGTGGCCTCTATCGCTTTTGTACGGTCCATTGTCCCGAAATCACGCAGTCCCACGTACTGTAGCGAGGGAGCGAGAGTCGTCGAGCCTGCGAGATTTAAGGTTGGAAAAGCCATGGAAAAACGGGAAGACGTGGATCGTGTCACGTGATTACTGTCAATGGATGGATGCGTTGACATGGCTGTACCTTTTAGATCAAGCGCTGGCTAACGCCACCTAGCTGTAATACTTAGTGAACAAAAACGAAATGTTTTTCTCTCTGGTGCTCAGAATGCGTGCTCTGTGTTGAAATAAAATAGAATTACCTAATTTGCTTACTGGTGTTTAAAATTAAACGAATTCCCAGCCAAGCCCGGTTTCCAAAAAAGAAAAAGAAACGTAAAATTCAACCCGGCTGTTGCCTATCTGCTATCGCGTGGCGGACAGCGCAAAGTTGGTCAATGGTCATTCTTCTGAAAGCGATCGTGAAGTGTAGTTGTGCCTCTTGCTCGCAAAATGCCTGCGTCAATCGTGCTTCAGATTTGATGGCACCAACCAAGCGGTGCCACTACAGTGCGGCGTTTTAAGTGGAAGGTCGTGTTACATGTGGAAAAGACATCGAGTCTACGAGTGCAGCAAGAGTTCGGCTTGCACGGAAAGAATGTGCAACAATGGTGAAAACAATGTGCGGAACTGTTCGGTTGTGCAGCAACCCACATGGCATTCACTGGACCGAAAACCGGCCGACACCATGCGGTGGAAGAAGTTGTCGCCGGTTTTGTTCGAGAACAGAGAGAAGTGGGAATACCCGTGACGACTGAAATTATTCAGGCGAAGGCCAGAGAAGTCCCCATCACGAAGGGTGTCTCACGAGCCTGTTTTAAAAAGCCAGCAGATGCTGGACATCACGCTTCATGAAACGGTTGGGATTCAGCCTGCAACGACGGACCTCCGTGTGTCAAAAGCTCGGCCTACATTCAAGGAAAGTTTTTTTTTCTGCCCTTGCCAATTTCAGGGGTCGGTCTTGATTCTAGTATATACGGTATTATAATTGGTATGCCCTAGGAGTGCCAATTTTTCATAGAGTAGGCCTCAACACTCTCCATCAATGCTGCCAGTTTGACTCACCTGAAATGAAAAGTGTGACAGATAATGTTAACTGGCAAGCACTCATCGGGTAGATTCAAAGAACTGACGTTCAAGCACTCATCGGGCAGATTCCAAGAGCTGACGTATCGGCCCACTGAAATGCACCTCGAAAGTACAAACATCATAAGTGTAGGTTGTGGTGCAAAGACAGTCAGAACCTAGAGTCAGCATAAACAAAATGTATTCTCAGTTAAGGCAGTGCAAGCATCATACAAACTTGCACACTTGGCAGGTATTAATACTACTCGCAATATCACATAGATGATTAAAACAACGGGAACAACTTTGCCGCGTTAGAATTACAATCTCGTGCATTACAAACTACACTCAAATCTTAATATATTAAACACTGACATAATGAATTATCAGTTATAACGAAGTCAATGAAAAATATTCTTGCAATAGATAGTGTTACGAATAAACTCTTATTATAAAGAATTTTTGGATACAATGAAGTAACTTTTGTATAAGGTGTGACATTGTTATAATGAGGTTTGAGTGTATTCAAGAACACTTAAAGGCCTTGGATGTTCACCAGATGTGTCCAGTTCACAATTTTTCCAATGTGCCTCGAATATTTCTCTTCCAAGAAACACTCAAACAAATTTCAGTGCTGATCGTCTGTCTGTTGCATACCACATCGACGACACTCTCTAAGGAGTGCTCCCACAACGTCAACACTCGATTCTTCAAGATCGACTGACCACAATACAGTTACACAACTCACTCGAACAATTGCCCTATTTACTCGCATAATAGGCGCTCTTCTTTTTTTAGAAAATCTGGCTCGAAGTTAGGGGTGCGCCAATTACGCAGGGTAAAATTTTCAAAAATTTTTCGACTCTGTTTTTGCGCTTTAAATCTGCACATTTGTCAAGTAAAAGGTAACTTTATTGGGCGACTTTATTGTTTATCAATTAGTTCAGCATAAAAGAAGCATACCTACATACTTTTTAATGAACAAGCGAGCGCTGTAAACTGCACACACTCACGCAAAATTTATTTACACAAAAGTCGTAGGTGTTCCTCCTGTTCTCTATTTGGAGTCCGAGTTAAGGGCACACATTCATCCTCGCTGAGCGAGGATTCGTTTTCGGTGTCCAAATCAACCACACCGCCCAGCATGTAGTCCTTACTCTCATCTAGTGCGTTCGAGATACCCGTCTTCTTGAAGCTTTTCCTGACGACTTCGTCGGAGATCGCCTGCCACACTTTCATGATCCAAGCACACAACATTTCCACAGGCGGTCTTTTAACTTACCGCCTGGAGTCAGCTGATGTTATCCTCCAGCCATTTAGGTGGTGTGCAGCCTTTGAACATTGCCCCTAAAAGGCTTATTCAAGGACACGTCCAAAGACTGCAATATCGATGTGAGGCCGCCCGGAATCACTGCCAGATCTGTGCACAGCTCCTTTAGCTCAGCTCTTATGTGGTTTATGAGGTGCCCCACGAAAACTGTTCAGGACAAGCATGGACGGGAGCAATGGACCACACGGCCGCCGACCCCAGACTGTTTTCACCCAGTCTCCCATGAGTTCATCCGCCTTTTCCATCCGCACTCATCCAGCCTTTTTCCTGGACTCTGACGTAGATGCCTTGCGAGAAATTTGCCTTTGAGAGCGTCTTACATTTAAAGAATAACGTAAGGCTGTAGCTTGCGCCCTTCCGCTGTCACCGCCAGCATTACGGTGAATAGTTGTTTATCAGCGCCAGACGTTCTGACGATGACGCACGGTGCACCTTTCTCCTCCACTGTCATGTTCCGCGGCATATCAAAGCAAAGGGGGCTATGATCAGCATTGCCGATCTGGGACAAAATGAAGTCTTTTTGCTGTCGGAGCTTTTTAACGAAACGGTGGAAGTCCACTACTTTGTCTTCATATGCTGCGGACAAGTGCTGACACAAGCTGGTCTGCCTTCGCAGTGCAAGGCCATGGCGCCGCATGAAACGAGTTGTCCATCCGGAGCTGGCTTTGAACTCTTTTGCTTTGATGCGCTGCTCTCAGCTATTCTGCGCGCCTCAGGCTGCAGAATATCGAATGACACAGCACAGCAGTCTTGTCATAGTTCCTGTTTATGCTGAACCACTTGCTCTTCGACGTTTGGATACCTGCCAATCTTGGCACCGCAAAAAGCTCGTCATGTCTTTTTCGTCGCCTCAAGTTTTTCTTCTTGATCTCTTTAGTACCGAATACTGGTTTCTCCAACACGGAAATGCCTGCTTCCAGCCGGGTTGCCGTGCTCCATCGTGTACTGCACTGCCTTCGGTGTAAATCCAGCCGTGTAGCTTGCGTACTTCCCATGGTGGAACCAAAGTTAAATACACGACCACAACATACGCACACCGCTTGCAAAATGGCGTTTCTTTCTTTTTCTCTGATGGTGGTGATGGCGATCAAGCCCCTGGCGTTGTACACGTGACCTCCAAGGAGCTTGGCGATTTGGGGGGGGGGGTATCAGTAATTGATGGAACAGCCATTTTTTTGCTTGTGGGCACTTTTCTTTTTTCAAGTTTTATTCTGACAAACATGTTTGTTAGGTCGTTGCACTTAGAATTTTTCTATTTGCTCGTCGATTTGCCTTCTTTTTTTCTTCAGGGTACGGAGACAGCATTCCAACTGTACCGCTGGGGATAGAATCGTTTATGATCACTGCCAAGTTCGCGGTGTGCCTATTATGCACGGAATTAAAAAAATCGAATTTCATGCAAACAAACTAGAGGTGCGCCTATTATGCGAGTAAATATGGTAACTTCCTCGACAATACTGCATCAAAGTACTGCAAGTTCGAGTAACAGAACTTGCCTTGGTGATGGTTGCTCAAGGACAGCAATGTTCAATGCTTAGAGTTTAACTTCTTCTTTAGTATGCCTCACATGCTTGATGGTAATTTGTAAAGCGTGCTTTTGAATGTTGATTATCCTAATTTTTATTTATTTGGATTAAGTGCTAAATTGTTGTTGATAAATCTTTGACAAGTGGCATGCCTGTAGTAATAACATGCATTGTGTAAGCTCAATAGAAAATTCTTTGAAATAAATTCTAAAGGTGTTTCACCCATACTATTTTACATGTCATTCATAATATTTTTGTTTCTTGACAGGTGTGCGTGTCACATTGTCCCAACGAGACTTTCTGGGTTGACAATGCCGGGAATGACAAAGAAGACCTCATTCGTTCAAAGCTAATATGCCAGTATGACGTGGACCCATTGGATAAGAAAGTATGTTGGTGTGCTGAAAATTCGCTTAGGGGTATGGGTGCAAAAATATTAAAAATATTCAATGTGGAATTCAGGAGACTTTTGTTGACAATACCTTTCATAATTTGATTTAATTATATATTTAATTCAATATATTTTTTAAATGAAGAAGTTATTTGGTTTGAATAAATTAGACTGCCTAATTTGGTCCGAGCCTTGAATCGGCACCTGCTGTACATTTCTGTTGTACAAAACTTTTGTTATTCACTCCTAGAATTCGCTTCTGACTTGGCTGGAAAAGTATGGCCACTGTGCATGTTTCTGTATCCTTAAGAGTGTGGCAGCGGCACTTCTGATCGCGCTCAAGTGCGGCGGGAGAGTTGTGTGACTGAGCAGAAAGATTGCATACGAGCTGGTTGGCCAACAGTTATGCAAATGTTGACTCGGGTTTTGGCAGTTGTGGTTCTGGCAAAATAGAATTGTGTAGTGGTGCAGTGTAGATTACTGGGCTCCCCCAGTAACACACGGGCCAACCCTTGATAATGGCAGAATAGCAATACTTATGCAATGCCTGGAAGAATCTTTCTCTTTTCATTCAAATGGTGGTGTAATGTCATATGCGAACATTTATGTGCAGGTCCCATAACAATGCTGCATGTGATGGTTGCCAGAAGTTTCACTGCCATACTAATTAGGATAGGGTACAGAAACGTGTACTAGTATCCTGTGTTACCCCTAGAATGAGGGAACAGCATCCCAGGGTTCTCTGGAAAGAGAGTGGCACAGTGACTCGCAGAGCAGATACTATTTAAAATTGGGTAGAGAAACGTGTACCAGTATTCTGTGTTACCCCCAGAATGAGGGAACAGCATCCCAGGGTTCTCTGGAAAGAGTGACACAGTGACTCGCAGAGCAGGGGTAATGCTTGCTTGTTGCTATGGCCAAAAGATTGATCTTCTAAAAAAAAAAAATACCGGGAGTTTTTTAGGAACCAACGATCGAAAGCGTATCGTGGCACTCTTTTGATTCTTGCACTGCTATATTGTATAATCAATTTCTACAGTACTTTTGCCATATATGTACTATCAGCATCAAATGAAACCTGAACAGCGGCAAGCCTTCCGCATAGTATGGTGCACACCGTCCTGTTATCACTATTGACAGGCGCTGGCATCCTGTTCGGCAACTGTGCGCATACACTCAACCCGTCATTGCATGAAAATAAGTTTGTTATACTCAGCAATTTGTTATAAAGGTATAGTCTCAACATTTTGTATATTGCAAGACTATTCTCCATTTATTTCATTATAACCGATATTTCTTTATATCTGGGTTCGTTATATCAAGGTTTGAGTGTATATGCACGCCTGTCTATGGTGATAAGTGGACGATGTGCATTATAACATCACAAAAGCTTGCTGCTGTTTGGGTTTCATTTGACGCTGGTGGTACACCAACAGGAAGAAAGTGTCTACTCAAGTCTCCGTACGTTCAGAACACCCCGGGCAACATTAAATGCACGTTAGGAACGACGCTCACTATATACATACACACCCATTCATGTAACTTGTCCTACTGCGAGTTAAAGCAAAATCAAACATGACACCGATGTCTCGAGCATAACCGTCGACAATGTTAGAGAGTCCCTACAGGGCATATTCGAAAAAAATGTCTCTGGAGAAAACAGTATAACTGATTTGATTTTAGATGGAGTAATTTTTGTATTCAAGAATGTTGTATTACTTTACACATTTTGTCTCAAAAGTTCAAATGTTTTTGGAAGAACATTGAGTTGAAAGACAGCAGTATTTTGCTGCTACATAAAAATATAGATGTAAAAGACTTGAAGAACCACAGATCAATCATGCTACTTTTAAACGTTATTCCGCTAAATACAAAAAAACTAATGTGTATGGCGTTCATTGAATACAAAAAGGCACTCAGCTGTGATAAGATGACTGCATTTTTGGAGGCATTGGACCATCAAAGAGTACTTGAAACATATGTGAATAGTGTCACTGACATGGTGTAGCTAGTACGCACAGCACAGCGGTGCGAAAACATGGGAGTACAGCTTGCCCCATACCGAGGGATACGAAGGGCAGCTAAGAACTGCAGTTTAGTTGATGACAGCGCTTGGCAGGCACGAAGTGAAAGGCAGGAGAGGCTTGATTCAATACTTTTGACGGCTTATGGGACCTCCTTGCTCAGCTCCTTTGATTATTCTGCTTCTTTGCTGTAGCCTGGGTGTATAGTTGTGGCTATTAACTGACAGTTAAAATTGTCAATTCATATTTCAGTTGAAATCTTGTCAACGATACAGTTCATAGGGGACATATCTAGGTGAAGGTCTCAGTCAAAATGCAGTGGTTGTTTTGATATTAGGAAACTACTTATTACTCCCGTATGCACTGATTCCAGTATTTCTTCACAGATAGCTCTTAAGGATTTGACTGGAAACGACCAAAAGTGTGCTTCTTATTATCTCAAGAGCAGTAGTGGTGAGTTCTGCAACCTTGAACCTCTAATATTTTATGCCTCCATTGGTAATTTTTTTTTTATTGAGAAAAACTTGCAAGGTAGGAAATGTGCACTTATTTAGTTCAGCTCAGGCTTTTTTACTCATCATCCCAGCGCCATTGGTGATCAACTGGTTTATGAACTGAGGACTTTAACTTACAGTGGTAGAAGATATTTGTGTTTGACCTCTCAACCTTACAACTGTTTATAGGTTAATATTGATCGAAAAACACGTCTTGCAGGATGAAAAGCTTCTGTGAAACTGCTTAAAAAAGAAAGTGTAGTTCGGCGCTGCCTCAAGAGCATGCGTCAGCTCGTAAGGCGCATCAGTAATAATAATGAATAGTCTTCTGCTATGAGGGATGAAGAAAAGGAAGCCACCACAGTCTTTCGCGCTGACAAATGATGTTAGTTGGCCAGCAACGGTTTCAGTAGCTGTACGGGCCGCTTTATCACAGTGCCGTTAGGCAATAGTAGAGAACAAGTTCTGGCGATCCGTCCCATCCAATGATGAATTCATCCATGCCGACCAAGCTCCACATTTGCCTTTGACGCTCTTCTTTTCAGAGTAGAGCTACAGTTGGTTCTCGTTAAATGGAATGTGAAGGGCAACAAAAATATGTTCTACAGTCGACTCTCGTTAATTCAAACTCGAAGAGACCTGAATTTTGTTTGAATTATCAAGAAGTTCGAATTGCCAGCAGCGTGTAGATAGATAACTCTGGGTGAAGTGACACCACACATTATGCTTAGGCATTGATTTTATCACATTTAAAAACTTTTTAACTGTGTTTTAACCCTAACTGCATGCAATGAACAAAAAGCAGAGGAGTAAGGTCCACAAGTTTATTAGCCATTTACTACTGATCAGACCTTTTAAAGAAATCATGAATTGCCAATTGCTTCTTTGCTATAGGTATGCGACTTCAGCAAAAAGCTCTCTCTACCAGTTGAGAAGCATCACGGTTTACCATGCATGTGCTTCGTTTCGAACATTTGCTTCCTAGCAAAACCTTTTTCCTTGAAGGGCTGAGGCGCTTATTTTTCATTTTTAGACTGTTCGGATTATATAAGCATGCAAATTTTAAGTAGTAGTGGGAAAGCAGCAGATATTTCCTGGTATGAAACTGCAAAAAGCATTAATTAACCGAACATTGGAGTTTGAATTAAGAGGCTTCTAAATACATTGAAAAAACAAAGGGCCAACCAAAAAACTGAATTTTGTTTGGAATAACTGAGCGTAATGAATCATCTGAGTTTGAATTATCGTGAGTCAACTGTATTTACAGTGATAGAAGTGCTGCTCGGATTGCTCCAAACTGCTCCAAAAGAGAAATGCTGCTCCAAACAGTAATCTTTGTTGGTAATTGCTCCAAACCTGCCCCGAAATGACACTAAGAGAATCGTGATGATAAACTTTTACTGTGTGACTGACGCTTAAGCCCTAAAGAAACTGGAAAGAATATGTGTACTATTATTCCAGTGTGCTACTAGTGTGTAGCATTATTGGCTCTTATCTCATTTGTGCAACAAAAACTGGCATATTAAGCATATAGCTCGTTTGGTTGTTTTTATTTTTTCTCAGCTATACATGCAGGCTAGTGTGGTGAAATGTGAAAATGAGCAGGATTGCTTGTATCTCATACTGATTATCTACTGCTTATTTGGCGCAGCAGTAATGTGGGACAGTGGTTATTTCAGAAATGTGGCGCTGAGCTTTCAAGTTTTTGATTTCTGTCATAAATACTAGTATTTTAAATTGTAGCTCACTTCACAACACATTTTATCAACCTGGCATTGTTTGCTACATGAAGTTTACATTGATTGTTGTCTGTTAAATATATTTATTAAGAAGTATTAATATTTATGAGATGCTTCAACAATGCTCTGAACTCCAATAATGTATGTAAAATTTAATATCTGCTTCTAAAACACCAATAGCAGCGCTAAACTAGCATTCTTTTTCAGCTCTGAGAACCCTTATGGCTGCTACAAAGCAGCACATTTCCTGCTCCAAAGTATGTTTCAAAAAGTAAAAAAGGCACTTTCAACACTCTATTTAACAGGAGTTTCGTTTACTGGAAGATGGACAGGGGTGGAGAATACAAGTACCTAATTAATCATATCAGAGACAGTTGTTGCACTCAATCAGCAATTCTGTTTAACAGATTTCCGTTTACTGAGAGTCTACTGTACACTGCCTTTCTTCAATATGATTCCTTTTTGCTTGGTTGGATGTATCATTTGTGAGTTCATTAAGGTGCTCTTTGAATCAACGAAACCAGTAGGTTTGCTTGCAAGTAATGTTTTGTCTGGCTCCAGAACTTCTTTTGATAGTTAGACGACTTGGTGTTGATATTGAGGTCGCAAGGTGGTAGCATTGTCAGTCTCCTTTCGATGAGAAAAATCTGCTGGAGATAGGGGCTATGGTTCTGCCACGCCATTGAACACTGAAGTTAATGGCTTCTACTTCCGTTAGTAGAGTAACGAACTCTGTCTGACTGCAAGACGTCATTCTAGCATATCCTTCGCCCAGGCATATGAAGTGCTCCTTTCGTTTCTGCAACTGGTATTGCGGGCGCTACAACGTAACAGTGAAACATTATGGTGCCCTTCTTCATTTACTACCTCAGTTCTGTGGGTTTAATGAGTCCTTTAGGAACAAAGAATTCGAACAATACCATGCATTTTGTTGCGGCCGTCATCTCCGTGGTCGCCGCAGGGCGTTAACAGCAAGGAGCCAACATTTAAGACCACACCCACTTTATTGTTATATCAAGGTTAGCTAACGTGTTACAAAAGCTCTCACACTCAGTTTATCTGTCTCAAATGAAATATCGACATAGTGGTCTCACAGAATCGCACGACTTTTTTCATATATAAAATTCATCACCATATTATAAAATGCGCCAGCAAAAACACCGAAAAAAAGTGTCTTATACACACCAGAAAATACGGTATTTCGAGTACAGTCACACAATTCATTTGGAGAGAGCAGTTTTTTCAACAGTGTGAACACTATGTCATCATGCATGAAATTATAGCTCTAGTTGGCAATTTATGCTGCAGTTTATGATATTTAATTGTTGACGCCGCACATATTTAAATTTTCACCGTTTTGCATTTAGTTACTTAAATAAAAATGTGGAAGTTGTTTTCGGACATGCCTGGCTACTTTTGGCTACTTTTACTGCCCTTGACCTATGTTGGCTATATTTTGGCTAGTTTCTCCAATTTTCTGGCTACTTTTTGTGTTTTTTACATGGCGACCCCATGCCCCAGAAGCCTTGTGAAGAAAATGAATTCTCGTCTGCAATGCAGTTTGCTTTGCTACCAGAGTGAGATTTTGTTCTACATGAAGCAAATAGCATTCAGCTTGTTTAACGTCTTCAGCTGACAACGCTTCAAACCTGTCACTTTCTTTCTTCTACTTTTTGACCGAACGGAAAACTCATGCCGTTACCCTTAAAAGTTTGGTGAGGCTGCGGAGCACCTCGTAGCCTTGATAGGGCTACACGATAGTGGTGAGATGGAGTACAAGTGAATATGGCAGAAGCGCTTTTGCGTAGGTGCGTCATGGTGTTAGCTTGTTTTGAGACTGTTGTGCCTTGTGTGGCTGAATGTGACCTGGCCATGAGGTATGTTTCATATTTTATCTTTTGGCTGCAATTTCAGTTGCCAGGAGATGTCTTCCTGGGAGGCTGGAGTTTGATTCTGATGGGAAGGTCAAGGATATGATCAACGATGGGAAAATTGTTGAAGCGGTCTCGGCTAGAAAGCTGGCTAAGAAAACCAAGTAAGCTGCTCATATGTTGTTTGACTGACATCTGAATTACTAACAGATCTTGTATGTGAACTGTTTGAAGAAGCACACAAGGTAAACTTTAGCCTCACGGAAGAAGTAATTTTGGGAGCCTAATGTGCTGTAAAATCAGCTGCACCTGTAAAAAAAATTTTTTTAAACAGGGGCTTAATAATATTGAATCTAGGGTTCAATGAAAACCCATTCTGTCAGGAAAAATCATGGCAGCAAATAATCGGTGTTGACCAGTCATTGAAATAAAAAGATGTTTCAGCCGCATTACAGCAGCCATAATGTATTTTCATTTCAATAAATGGTTTGCATCCACTATTCCGGCCAGCAGCTCAATCTCTAAAAACACAAAAGCGATAGAAAAGTGGCTATGTTGATCTAAGGAAAGACACCCTAAATTCTCATCGCTTTTAGGTTCGTAGCGAATGGTAATTTTGGTGAAATAATTGGAATAGCTCATATATTGGATATTATAAAAAGAAAACTAAGTGTATTCATCATGACCGAACTGACCTGCACAATATTCTTTGTTAAATTGAAATCACGCCTGTGCAAATAGTTTTTTTGCTTTAAAAAAGTGGAAACCACTTTCAATAGTAGCAGGATTAGAATAGACAATAGTAGCAGGAGTAGAATACGACTGATAGCTTGTAAAATACATTGCTTTTTAAAATTTTGCATATTTGGAGCATGTAAGTCGGTATGGCAAGCTTTTAAACTTAAAAGAATCGACGTGAGGGTACTGTGCTAATTTAACCTTGAAGTGGGGCTTTGCGGCAGTGCAGATTTCCCCTGGATACATTTTTTCATGGCTCAGCATCACTTCACTGCAGTGAAACCACCTCTGCAGGGAGTTATATGCAGACTAATATACATTTGAGTTGGTGTTTTCACGGCTTAGCACCTCTCTGCCACATTAAAACCAGGTTTACAGGTGGTTACATGCGGTCTAATCTATTTGTTCGTTTTTGATACTTCAAAATTTTACATAATTTTGAAGCAAATTCAAATACTTTATTATTCATTTGAATATTTGAAACACTCCAATATCTGCGCAAGCCTACATAACACTAATTTTTCGCGTTGCTCGGGCGGTACAGGTGTCGCCTTTGCATAAAATTTGCACCTTTTGTTATAGACCACCAGGAGTTGGGGGGTCTTGATGCTTTCTATTGTTTGTCATTTAATAGAGTTTGATCATTTCATTTATTATGGTTTAGCTTGACTATAGCTAGATAACTGTGCTTGTGAGGAGCACTTGGGCACTATGCAAGACATGCATTCTAGATAGAGTATCTTGTTGGCTTGCTTGCTAGGTACGATCAATTAAATGCTCCGCCGCAATGGTCTAGTGGCTAAGGTACTTGGCTGCTGACCCGTAGGTCGCGGGATCGAATCCCGGCTGCGGCGGCTGCATTTTCGATGGAGGGGAAAATGCTGTAGGCCCGTGTGCTCAGATTTGGGTGCACATTAAAGAACCCCAGGTGGTCGAAATTTCTGGAGCCCTCCACTATGCACCTCTCATAATGAAATGGTGGTTTTGGTATGTTAAACCCCACATATCAATATCAATCAACGATCAGCTGGATAAAGTACCGTATAAACGCGTGTAAGGGCCGCACTTTTTTTTCAGGAAGTGAGGGCTAATTTTCAGGTTGCGGCCCATACACGGAACTTTTTTTGTGGTGAACTAAAAACAACGTACCAGTTAGTGAACGAAGAGCGTTTATTGCAGTATGCTGCGTGTGCGCTTAATCGTCGTCACTCGACGAGTCCTCTAACTCGGAGTCCGAGATGGTGTGTTGCGGAGCACCATCATTCCACAAACAGTCATCTTCGGTGCCATCCAGGCTGTTGGATATCCCAGTGACCTTAACACTTCGGGACACAATGTCCGTCGACACCGAGCTCCACGCCGACAATACCCGACCGAGAACAGTAGCAAGCGGTGCCCTCTTCAGCCGTCCGGTCGGTGTGTGCTCATGGTTGCCGGTTGCCATCCATTCCGTGTAGAGTCTTCGGAATTCAACTTTGAATGGTCGATTCATGCTCACATCCAATGGTTGCAACATTCCTGTGAGGCCGCCTGGAATCACGGCCATGTCTGTGCCGACACGGCGCAGCTGCTCCTTCACCTTATCGGTAAGGTGGCCGCGGAAACTATCCAATACTAAAAGTGACTGTTTGACCAACAAAGCTCCCGGTCTGTTCTGCCAAACACTTTTCACCCAGTCTAGCACCAAATCATCGTTCATCCATCCCTTCTCTTGGACTCTAACTATAATGCCCTTGAGGAAAACTTCGTTGGGAATTCTTTTCCTTTTCAAAACAACGTACGCGGGTAGCTTCCGCCCGTCCGCGGTCACACAAAGCATCACGGTGCAGCGTTGGCGCTCAGCGCCGGTGGTCCGCACGGCGACACTCTTCTTGCCTTTTACTTCGACTGTGTAGTTCTCGGGAGAGTCAAACCACACAGGAGTTTGATCAGCGTTCGCTATTTGCGACAACAAATAACTGTGCTGATGGCGCAGGCCGATGACATGCTTGTGAAAACTAGGCACCTTGTCGGTATAGTCTTCTGGCAGCCGCTGGCACAGCGTGGTCCTTCGCCGAAAAGAGAGTCCCTTTCTTTTCATAAACCTTCGCACCCAGCCAGCACTAGCCTTGAAATCCCCGGCCGGTATATTTTTCGCACGTGCCAAGGCTAGTGCCTTCATGCGCAGCATGTCTGTAGTGAGCGCAAAACCATCGTTCCGCACCTCAGTCACATAGCGGAGCAACTCCTCTTCCAAATCGGGATACTTGCACTGTTTTCCTCGGAAAGCGCGCTTTTTGATATTGGTGTTCTGCAAGGCTTTCTTCTGGGCGCACCAACATCGAACAAACTTCTCGTCAACGTCGAATTTTCTGCCGGCGGCCTGTTTCCCGTGCTCGAGGGCAAACTCGATCACCTTCAACTTATAGCCAGCTGTATAGCTATTCAGCTGCTTGCCCATCGTGCGAAAACGTAAACGTCCCGCAGAAAACTAGCTGGAGTCCCAGAGTCATTCAACGGTGCGCAAAACTCGAGCACATGGCAGGCTGAACAGCACAATGACCAAACAACGCACAAATACCAAAGTTGGTGATGCTAATGCCGATATGGATAGTGCGTTTGTATAGAAGTGTCAGAAGTGAAATATAAAATCCTGCTTTAACCTTTAGTTGGCGGGTGTATGAACACTACTGAAAAAATCAAAAATTTTTAGCCAACTTCATGAACATATTAGCATGAAGAAAACCAACAAATTATTCTAATGATGTACTATATGGTGATGATGAGAATTGCGTTCCCTAACGCCATCTACTGACAACGCCTAGTAGCTCACACACGCGCGCGCATTTTGAATACGCATGGGTCAAGGAAAGTGCGGATGCGGCCCTTACACACAACTTTTTTTTTTTTTTTGAATATGTGCTTCTTAAAAACAGGATGCGGCCCTTACACGGGTGCGGCCCTTACACGCGTGTATACGGTAATAAGTCTGCACTACCGTCAGTCCAGCTCGGTGACTGGGACAAATACCTATCGGTGATAAAATAAAACTTTTTTAGACAGGAAAGGTTTTATCTCCCGTTGCATTGCCCACCAGTGTTTTGTGGGAAATACGAAATATTTGAGCCACGCGGCAAAAATAAACCAGTGGTAGTAGGAGGAAAATGTGTGTCCTTTAATGTGTGTCTGACAACTGGTAAAGAGCATCGAGTTAGACGTGTAACCATCTGTCATTGAATTTGGTTTGTCTGTGAAGCGCTGACTGCTGTATCAATGCGAGATGAAACATTTTCTTTCTTAATGTCTCACTGTATCTTCGATAGAGGCGCTACCGTCATTTGGCGGGCAGGTTTGTGGTGTTGCTGCCTTATTTGTTTGATCTAATCTTGAAGGTCTCCTCACCTGAAGAGTGAATTTTTCACAAACTGTACTATGTGGGTACAGGCAGAGTTCCCAGTTTCTGTGGTTACTGTCATTCAGCTCTCGTCTCAGCTGAACCAAGTGGCACATTTGGCACATGATCAGTTTCAAATATCTGGGGTAAAATATCCTAATAGGCTTTAACTGATCTCAAATGTTGTATAGGTTTTGCAATACCTTATTGCCTACTTCAAGCTGACATTGTTGAGAGCACTTTATTCCTGATACAGCTCAATCTTTTCTAGAGCAATAATTGTCTATGCGGCAGCGTGTGTGCAAGTGTGTTTATGATGCAAAAAGCCTGCTGTTTGAAAAGTGTTTGCACTTGTTTTTCTATGAATTGCTTTTTGAACTTGGCATCTACAGTGTTTAAGGAAGAATCATTTGCTTTTCAGGAACTCTATTGAACTGTAAGTTTTCTATTCGTCATGGGCTTGGACACAATTAATCTGCACAACAAAATCTGCATTTAACTAACCCTGAAATGTCAATGGCCACTTCCTTAGTACATCTCTCTGCCATTTGAGAAGCAAGTACATGAAAGGGCAACTCCAGCAATATTTCTTATAGGACGTTTCCTTGTGTGACCTTTCTACACAAGAAAAACAACAGAAATTGCTAGACTGACCACTGTCTTGCGACAGCATTGCGCGCAAGTTGAGACCAGTGGCACGAATTCCTAAAAAATAACTAAGCTGGACGCACATCTTGCGATGCTGGCAATTATGTTTTTATAAATGTGTTTTGCTTTTAATTACATTAAAAATAAAGCCATGCTTTCGAATAATCGTAAACAGAATTGTGCATGAGCAGGGCGTTTCTAAAGTGTCGTTGCATGGTTAAGGTGTTTTTTATCTTATTATTTCGAAAGACCGCCCTTTGGCATAACAAGCATTACATAAAAACGACACAGGTTCATCACAAATAAATAAACAAGTTGTACTTATGCATGAAGTTTAACAAGGATGGGTAGAGAGGACTGCTTATCCACCCTTGTAAGTCCGGAGGGCGGCCGGGACGGTGACCCGTTGTTCTGATATGACAAAGGCGCGCTTGCTCTAGGCCTGAGCATGACCAGAGCAAGTGTGTCACGTCCACGGCAGTTATGGGAGCGTCATAAAGGGGGCACGTGGTTCCATATGTTGCACGGTACTGTTGTGATTAGTGGGCAGTAACTGCCAGCGTAAGATCAACCCCCACTCGAAGTCTCCGAAGCTCTACCTCCTCTAAGTGGGTAAACCCACCAGGGAGATCAGAACCATATGATGGTAGAGTGCTCATGTGTTGTGTTGGAGACATTCCTTTTGCCGCAGTACACAGTTTTGTTTTTAAGCACAGCTCGTGGGCAAGGTCCTAGCATATTTCCAACTGTGTCATTCGTTCTGTGGCTGAGTGTAAAAGTACATTTTTTTCGCCACTTCAGCTCCACTTGCTTATCGCGTGTACGTGCTGTTAGAAATAGCCTTTCACGATTTACCCCCTGAATCTTTTTTGTAAAGCCTATTTAGATTCACCGGTGATTTCCTTAAAATAACACAATCACAGTCCAGAAATTGTTCTTACACTTCCTTATGAATGTCTTCGAACAAATTGTTGACAAAAACTAAGGTATGAATGAATGAATAAACTTTATTTGAAGTTGGGCATTTTCCTCCGGGCGAGGTGGGGAAGAGGGGATTAACCCCCGTTTTTTCCAACCCTCTGTCGATTATGATGACGGTACCTCGTGTGACCGCTCGAAGTCATTAGACCCGTGCGGCATCTTCGTCTTGCCGGACAACCCAAAGCTGGTCAGCCAACTCGTCGCTGGTGAGTGCCACGTCCCAGCGGCAGCGAAGCTGACGTAGCCTATCCGCAGCAGTGACTGCAGCCAAGCCATGGCAGTGGCTGGCCCCTGCCCTCGCGCGGTGGTAGCAGCAGCAATTGGCCTCGGAGTTTGTCCCTACTTAACATGCGTCGCAAAGAGAGCGATGGCAGTGACATTAACTTTTACGGCACACTCCCAAAGCATGTGCGCCAGTGTGGCCCTTTCCGCACACGCTTTAGATGCGTCTGTCAGGTATAGGTTTGGATAACACAGGCGTAGAATCGCCGGGGTGGGGTACGTATTTGTCTATAATAATCTCAGAGTTATGGCCTGTGTTTTGTTCAATTTGATGTCTGGTGCTGGGTATTTACGTTTGTTTAGTCTGTAATGTTGTGTAATGTTGAATGTGGTCAGGCGATCACCGCACGACCATTCCGGATGTTGCTGTTGAGTTAGTAATGTCATCGCTTCGCTCTCGGAGGTGAAGGCGGCCACCGAATCGGCCGCGGCTCGTTGAGTGAGATCTCGAACTGGGAAGTAGGCCGCCTGGTTGCCTCTGAGCTGGAAGCTGGTGTCATCCAGGGTCTACAAAAGGAAGACAGTCCCATTTTCAGTTTTGAGATATGAGGACGATGACGCTGAGGCCATCGCTCCTTGAAGCTCATTGCTGTCCTTCTTGCCATAACTTGAAGTATCCGGGCCACCAGACACGAGATGCGACTGCGCGCGAAGCCACAGACTGCAGCCTCCGGTGCCCCGACCAGTGCAAGGAAATCGCTGCCTCTTCGGTTGTCTCTGTGTGTTCCGTATGCACCGTGGTGCTCATGATGCATTTGCCGGTGCAATTCACAACAGAGGAATTTTTTATTTACTTCACATTTCAAAGCTCAGCATAATTAAAATTAGCTTTACATCAGAAGCAACCTGTAGCATTTTGAGAAGTACGTGATTGGTTAACAAATTGGACGAGTGGGTAGGTGTTCTTTTTAACATGAAGTATGAATGGACAAGAATGGAGCGAGAAAACAGGATGAGCATTTTAGAAAACTTATCTGCATTGAAGGGCTTTGAAGTGACGAAGAGTGTGCAATCCTTTTCTGTCGAGAAATGCAAATAACTTTTGAAAAACAAATCACAAGGGGGTCAGGACCCCCTAGTTTTCCTATTATTTACACCATTGGTTGAGACATTCTGTTCTTGTACATTTAATTGTAAAATTTCTTGAATGAAGTCATACTCGTCTTTGTAGCGCTACGTCTAAAAAGGAGTTTCAGAAATCAAGCATAAAAAAATCTTTCTTTTGGTCACCCTACATTTGAGTTAATGAGCTGATTCAGGAGGTTCTTCACTTACATCTGCAATTAGAGGAACGCATGCTTGCATGTTAAAATGCCCATTTCTGCAACATGTCTTGAGCAAGCAACTAGACAACATGACCTCCACTCAGGCATCCAATACGTACTTACATTTATTTTCTTCCCTTGAGGCAAGGAGGGAAGTGTCCTCGATACATGCAAAGGAACAGACTTCAAAGGGAAATGTCTAAGAGCCGCGAATGCACACTTGGTGCACAATACCTATTTGTCAGATATACATATTTCCTGTTTGGCAGAGATGTGCTAAAGGCAAGCATCTTTTCTATATACATGTCGGGAAATCTTTGCGTGATGCTTTGCAATTAATGGGAGAAAATTGCATTCCACGATTGGTTCTGTCAAGGCATGCCATCCTAGATGGCTATAAATTTGTAGCATGCCCGTAAATTTTATCAAAGCAAATGCTCATGGGGAATAGAGGATTTGGGCCATGTAAGAGGAGCTGCTGCGGTATGCAACAGATGCTGTAGAGCCCCTAGTGGAATGTGGCCCGTTTCTGAAACTTCACACTGTTTTCACCATTGTTTTCCAGTCACCTGCTAATACGGTGAATGTAGTAGTTGAAGATTTAATCCATATTTTGTTGGGCGTTTTCGAGCGCTCTGGAGCGCCCTGAAAAGTGGCCGCGCTTTCGTGTAGTAGAATTTGAGTGCTCAGACAACGGTCGATTGGTTCTTTTGGATCGTCGCACTCCGACTCGGAATGCTCCAGACTGCTCTGACTTTGAAGTGAGATCTGGTGCGATCTGACCAAGAGGACAATTCACGTGACTCAAACCGACAGCAATGTGGTTGCCAGCAGGTGACAGCGCAAGCGTGCATTTTGAGCATTTCTGAAGGAGACATCACCGGGTGCATAATATTTTGAGCACTTGTGTTGTTCATAGTGTTTTTGAGTGTGTATGTGGCGACTTGACATCTACGAAGTTATAAATGCGCCACGTCGAAAAGGAGGTGGCTCGTGATGGTGGAAGATACATTTATGGCATTGTTACAGCAGCTCGCAGACAAATACTTTGAAGCTAGCAGCTCAGACGATTGCCAGATTTAAGTGCTGAGCTCAGAAGGCTGCCACTGCGTCCAGACGTGCCGGAGATGGCCACTTAACTGAATGACGCCGTTTGTCGATGCAGCACAGGAATCTTTATCCGGGGGCTTTCGACACTGGCTGCTCGGTGGGCTACTGGCACACTGCTCGCCAATGCATTCGGTTGGTATGCTGCCTCTTGCACACTGTTTGCAAGGTGCTTCGGCATATGGGGACTCCGAGCCAGACGACCAGAGCGGCCAACCGAACATGGTTGCCAATGGGTTTTTTAAACTCTAAAAATTTGCACTTGCTGGATATTTCGCGCTTCACAAATGCACGGTCATACTAGTGCATTTTCGTGACAAATTTTTGTGACGAATTTGTTCCAAACTTCAATATTCCGGACCAAATCGTTTGTTTTGAGCTATGCTGCTCGATTTTGAAATTATGCATGTTGGATTTTTTGTTGGCTTCGTTGAGTTTGGTTTGCAGCTGCTAGTTGTGTGACCTCCAAGTTCGGAAACACACGTAATTTTCTAGTTTTGGAGGCCATGTCGGATCTTTCTTGGCTAGCAAAATGGCAAAACTTTTCTTTTTCAGTCAGCCTTATCCTCATTAATACGCCAGTAGGTTGTTTTTATTTTCTGGACATTTGTTTTTCTGGTCTGCATTGTGCATGTGGTCGTGTTAGTGGTGTTCCAAGTATGTATGAGCCGCCTCACGTCGCATTCTCGCTGCTGTTCGTGATTGCTCATTAGCACTTCGTGGTCATGGTGCTCGGCAACTGCCCTGGAGCACGCGGGTTTGATCATGGCCGCGACAGTAGCTTTTGATGATGTCGAAACGCTGGAGGCTCACGTACTGTGTGCTGTCGGTGCAGGTAAAAGAAGCCCAGACGGTTTTAAATCCCATCAAACAGGTGAGACGTTGCATGCATCTTTTTGTGACCGGAATCAAGTTTTGTTTGCTTGGTTCCATGGAGCCACCAACTTTGCCGCCCGCAGCTGTCGGCGGCAGTTATTGCCAACGCACTTGCCAACGATGTTACTGTAGCCCAAATAGAACCAAATTTGTTCGTCCCCAAAAAAACAGCATGAAGCACAGCATTATTGGGGACATTTTTTAGGCTTTTGTAATCCAAATAAACTTCATTTTCATCGCCTGACCATCCTTTCGGACTGTTTCGCGGTCCCTGCCAGGTCTGAAAAATCAATCGGCGACTGTACGCCATTGGATATACCGAACCCTTTTCAAGTTTGTTTTTTATGCGCAGGCATTGTCAAATGGATTTTACTTGGATTTCACTCTTTACATGTATATTCCATGCTTTCATAGAAAGTTGAAACATGGAAACAAAGTGACAGGTTGTGCGTTATCAGCATTATTGCATCAGTGCGTGTTGCACATGGGATGTTCACTACTCATGCTCACACTCAAAACGTGGCAGTGCTGCCTGGCAATATTGCAGTAAAAAAAAAAGCTTTTTTTGCAAAGCTTAGGTAGTGCCTCCGCATTGTATGGTTTGAGCCCTTTCATAAGTGGTCGTAATTGCGTCGGAGACTGGTAGGATAAAAACCCAGGTTGGCAGAGGGAAAGTGCTTGTCCCACCTTCACTCATGGCCTCGTGAGTGAAGGTGGGACATGCAATAATGGGACAGGTGTTTTCCCATTATTTTTAAGGTAATAATCTTGTACTAGAAATGATTATGCGGGTTTTTACTTCTTACATGTGTGCAATGCATTTGGGAAAAAAAAAATGGAAACCATCGATACTTTTCTTAGGTCTGACAAAAGGTTAAACCCAGTTGTGCCCTCTCTCTTGCCTCGTTATTATGTACACAATTGACCCACCTATTCAAAATTTTCTTTTCTCCACTTTGCTATTAAAGAATCGATGGGAAAATTATTCGGGCTACTTGTTCTCTTCATGTTTGGGGCTTCTTTAGAAGTTTGTACACGTTGCTTATGTTCCACACTCTCGGCCTTGGCTAAAAGTGGTGCTGGATAGCACTCCGAGGTATCGCGTGTTTAGAAATACCCGACGGGGTGGACAGGAAGCACCTTTCATTATGGTTCAGTAGGTAGATCAATGGATGCACAATGTAAAGGTTGGGGATTTAGATTCCACTGGGGGAAAGGGTGCTTTTATGTCCCCCTTAATTCATTTCAGTTTGTCATAATTACTACACTACAATTGAAGGCAAAAATTAATGCCTCCTATACTCTCCTTGGCCTAATTGTCTGTTGGGTTCGTTTGGGTTTGTCTAACGAAGAAACGAACCCTTGGAAAAAATTATCTTTTACTCGGGCAACATATCAAACAGATTACGCATGCAAGAAATGGAACTTGTTGTAGAGGAGTTGTACATAATAGCAAGCCACTCCTAAACAAGCAGTTTGGATTCACTAGAGCACCTATCCCTGGGAAGAAGAATCCTGGCTATGTGCCAGCCATAGAGCTAATTACAAGGGAAACTGCATGAAAAAAACAGAGGAAGAAATCTTGTTTGTTACTCCCTCTGTCTACATTTTTGTGCACAGTTTCCTTCATACAGGATAACCAACTTACTCAACAGTCTAATATTTTTGAGAAACCTATCTGGATTCTCCTTGTAAGTTCAATTTTATCTCTTCTCTGTTACGATACTTTTTGGTGCAAAACTGAACCAATGAATTCTGTTGAAAAATTGAGCACAATTACTGATGGCAGTGACTGCGTTCGTAGCTTCATACTCTCTTGATCCCGGACTGGAGATTGAGGGCACGTATTGGGTGTGCGCAAGCCATTCTTCAAAATGATTGCGACGCAATTGTTTAGTTCATGTGGTATGCACAACCGTAGGGTCAGAGAAATGCAGTTGTACTGTATTCGTTTCCAGTCTAGAGATGTTTATGAATTGTTGGATTTGCCCTTTAATTGTGCTATTTCCTGATATTCTTCTGCAAGCATAAAAAATGTGAAGGGAAGAAAAGGGGGGGAAATGGTGTTGTTTTGTGGTTCTTTCATTTTATTACTGACATGCATGTAAATGCTCAGGTTTGTTAATTAGCATGCACCAGCTTTTAGCTAAGTCCTGGAGGACATATGCCCCGCCGTGGTGGTCTAGTGGCTAAGGTACTCGGCTGCTGACCCGCAGGTCGCAGGTTCAAATCCCGGCTGCGGCGGCTGCATTTCCGATGGAGGTGGAAATGTCGTAGGCCCATGTGCTCAGATTTGGCTGCACGTTAAAGAACCCCAGGTGGTCAAAATTTCCGGAGTCCTCCACTACGGCGTCTCTCATAATCATATGGTGGTTTTGGGACGTTAAACCCCAGAAATCAATCAATCAAATCATCTGGAAGACATATATGATCACTGCTAGAGGGACATAAGGAACAAACATGAAATGAATAATTGCATAAGCAGCCTATCTTTATTATAGTTCTTGCTTTTGTTTACCTCTATTGGCAGCACATCACTTCTCACTAATCACTACGTACCGTGCATTAATTAGCAATATTTCAAGAAAATGTATATTCCTAAAGTCCAGAAACTTTAAGCCACAGTGCATGCTCGCACATTAACTTAACAGGCTGGCCTCGGCTAGTTATAGTGTAGGACACAGCATAAATATTCAATAAACAAAAAACGATACACCACAAGCACTTCCTTTTACTGTAAGTTCAACTCAAAGTTTATTGCAAGAGTCGCATGCATGTGCAATGAATGAATGAAAGAGAAGCAAGTGCTACAGGCTTGCAATATCACTTGGCTATTTTTCTTCTGCACTTCATCTAGACAACCTAGTTTATTTTTTTTCTTAGTGATATGAATGCCCAAAATGACAGAGTATCGCCGCACCAGCAAGAGACTGCTGCTGTTCCTTATATTCATGGTGCACAATCTCAATGAGATTTGTGAGAATGTGAGTTTCAGCTACTGATAATTGCTGTATGAAGACTTGACCTATTCTAGAAAAAACAAAACAAAAATCGTTGTAGTGTAAGCATGTGTAAATAGTAAATTTTAGGTTTGAAGCGACTTCAAAGCGAACAGTGATTTGGTCTGGTAATTTCTAACTGAATTTGAATAGCATGTATCACATAGTTTTATAAATAAATGCGAGCGTATCTGTCATGACCAAACTAACCTGCACAATATTTTTTGAAATTGAAACAAGGCAAGTGTATATGTTACGTTTTTGGTTTTAAGGGACGTGAAAGCAACATCGAATAGTATGTAGCAGGATTTGATTTTTAGTAGAATGCAAGTGATGACAATGAAGTGCATTACCAGATTAAAGTTTGCTGTATTTAGAGCATATAAACTGGTGTGACAAATTTTGAACTGTGAAAAATGATGTATTGATGCGAGGGTATTATGTTTTGTTCAACCATGAAGTGTTGCTTCACGGCAGTACGCATTTCTCTAGGATAGGTGTATTCACAGTAAAGCACTCTATCACAATGAAACCACCTTAACAGGGGTTACGTAAACCACCTTAACAGGGGTTACGTGCTGTTTATATATGTTTATTCGTTCATTTAGAATACTTTGGAATTGGAATAATTTAATGTGTGGAAATTAATTAGAATACTGCAATATTCGTTTGAATATTTGGAGTGCTTGAATATTCGCTCGTGCCTTTTGTAATGAGTACTTCCCTTGCACTCACGGTGCTGTGTCTAAGATTTTGTTATGTGATCGATGTTGCATTGGGCAGACCAAAGGATGTGTCCACCAGGGACTTAACACTTTCAGGGTTTATGCAATTCATGCATGGCATCACCTGACAGGCACCAAAGGGTTTTTGTTGTACATGTACGGCATGCGGGTATGTTCAAATTACACATTTTCGGGGTTTATTTCAAGAAAAAATTCGACCCTCAAAGGGTTAACGAGCATGCTAATAAGATGCAGTAATGTGCTGACAAGCATTTATAAATTTGTAGTCGTGATTGTGGTTGCACACTTCATTTCCGTAACATCAGCACGAGTTAAACAATTATTGCTCATGCATGCAGGAAACTGAGCACCGATACCAGTACTACAATGTGTTAACAGAAAAAAATTTTGTGAGGCGGGATTCAAAGCAAAGTAAAATGCTATCGAATTTTGTGCTATTATTTGTAGATCGGTTGGTCCCCGACAAGAAATAAAGAAAAAAAAAAACTGCTGGGAATAGCATAGTCAGCCTATTTAAGACTTTATATAGCTCTAATAATTGAATATATTGGCTCTCTTTGACATACTCAGAAGATACACAGAACCTACCTATTGGACGGTATAGTGAAACATGGGTTGACAAATTTTAAATTAATGTCTATTATAATTACACAGAGCTTTATTAACACTGTATTGTTTGAATGACTAGTACAGTCACAGCAGTAAAGATGGTATACCTGGTTTCACCGTGACTTATTCAGCAGTGGGGGATTGCCAAGGAAAGCAATGACTTATTATTTATTTATTTATACAGTACTGCTAGCCTCTAGCTGAGGCTGTAAGCAGAAGTGGTAGTAACAGGTACAAAATAAAGTGAACAAATCAAGATACAGCACTCATCGCATAAGAACACGAAAAAAAGAAAAGAAAAGAAGGAAAAGAAAGAACGCTCTAGAAAAACAAAATGTAAACCGTAATCGCAAATTCTCAAGCACTGGTATGCGCAAACCAATTGCAAAAAGATATTACTGTATTTCTGTTTATAAAAAATTAAAAACGGATACATGACAGCCGTATCGGGTCAACTAAAGGGCTTTTAAAAAAAAGGGTTATAATGCGCTCTGCAGAAAAACGATACAGGTAAGTGTAAGGCATATGGACAGCTTTTGAAACTACAAAGGTTGTAAAAAATTGTGAAGGCGATCACACCTGGAGCGATCACACCTGAAGAATTTTTACAAAAGAATCAGTAGTCGGACATTCCACAACACTGGCTGGGAGGCGGTTCCACTCACGAGTTGTCTTAGCGAAAAAAAGATTTGGCAAAAGTTTCAGTGCGGCAGGAATGCTCTTTTATTTTTTTTATCATGATGGGACCAGGTATAGCTCTCTTGGGCACTGGTTCTATGTACGTTTCCTTGTGTAAACAAAGTTTGTCGTGAAATAGCAGATGCATGAATTTTAATCGGTCTCGTTGGCATTTCTTTTGTAGACATTTTGTAGAATGTTTCATTTAAAGAGGGCTGCATCTCTGCAACATGTACAGGTAGTTGATTATAGATCCTCACATTTGCGATAGACTGTTAACAGAAGGGAAAATTTGGATAGCAGCTAGAGTGTTTACTATTTTCATGGTAGGCACAGACTACTTGCATTTGAAGCAGTGGAACACAAGGCTTTTTGTCTTGATTGTTGGTGTTGTTGTAGGAGTTAAATATATTCTAGGTCCATGCTCTGGGGCAGTGAAGCAGCAAAAATGGATGAATGTGTTTAGTTGCAAAACAGCAACATAGAGTAATCTTAAATGCAACATTGCCAGTTCAACTTGCAGTGATCCTGTGTGAACCTGAATGCAGTCTCAAGTAATGCTGGTGTAGTTTTACAAAGAGTCTTATGCAAAATTTTCATGCTTTCAGGAAGTATGTAACTAAACACGCAAGTATGAAGCCTGAGAAAGTGGGAATGGCTGGCATGCAAAAAAAAAAAAGCTCTTCTGGGCTTGATGCTTTCTTTCTGCTTCTTCTTCTGCTGTGCTCAAAGTAAACAATTGGTGAAAGCTTTCTCACGAAGTTGATATTCTTTGCTTGGCAAGTGCATTTTTGGTGCATTGCTTAGTTTCATTTATTTTATGCCGTCTGATTCGTAAACTTCAGGAAAAAAGTGCTCTGTGTAGATTAAACGTAAATTTAATGCTACCACCACAAATGGGTACTATACAGAATGGCAAGTTGTACTAGTTGGTGAATGGTCATTGCAAGAATGGCAAGTGCTGTTCTAAATGTGGACAGAAAGGGCAACAGCCTCTGCACTCATAATTTACTTATTGAGAAGCAACAAAAAGAAGCTCCTTAATAAATCACAGCTGTATGGTTGCTGACATTGCTACTTAAAAACAATCAAATGCACTAACGTTGGGCTCTGCGAAATTGCATCTCCATGGCATCCTGTGTGGCCTATGCATGCACTTAAATGAACCAGAATGCAGACGGGAATGAAATGAAGCAGCATATCTTTCTGTGAAGGTTTTAACTTATCAGATGTCACAGGACACGAGGAAGAAGTGATTTGGAAGTTAGCTTTTTAAAATAAGACTCTGTCTGGCAAGTGCACCAATCATATGTTTTTAGCAAACCATAAAGCCCATTGTGTGACCATAGAAGCGTGCTAATGATAGGCTTAGTTGTAGTGCGAATAGGTGCAGGAACAGGCAAGTATGGAGATCATTTAAGGACTCTTCGAAAGGGGCTAGTAGATACATTTTTTTAGGTAGTAGAAAATTCATATTGCATGAAAAAGGAGCACTGCTTCTGCGGTACTGTCATATAATTTCGTTGATTCCCAACACACAAGGGGTGAGTTGTGATGTCATGCACTGGCAAGTGAAATTCTCACTTCTTGAAGTAGATGATCATCTCAGGGGGGCAGACTGGTCTTTGGGACCTAATAGGGACAAAAAAATTGATTTTTTAAAATTGACATATTTGGTTTCTGCAACTATTTTTCTATCTCTCTGCAAATTTTCACACACCAGAAAGTAGTAATTTTTTTGTAATGTCATTTTAACTGTCCAGATTTCTAGTGCTGTTAACATGCAGAACCTGCGAAAAAATAGGGAACAAACTTCGAGGCTTCTTCATATATTGCCAGCACCAGTGTTGGAAGCTCTGCTACGAATTTATGGGCCCTTTTATGAGGATTGCAAAACATGTGTACCATGATTGTTACTTTTTGAAGAAACTGTGTGTTTTCAGTTTTTTTTTCATTTTTCTCAAAAAAGTAAGTTTACGATTGTTCAATTTTTAGGCCTCAATATCTTTGCAGCTAGGGCAGGTACAGTAATTCTTTTTGCAATGTAAACCTGTATGTGTGTAGAATGTAAACATGTATGGGAGCAAAATTTGGAGCACAAGCCTTTTTAAATAATTACTCATCAAAATTGTAACACGATTCCAGCTGCTTTTGAAAATAGATAGTTCATTTTGCTGTAAAATAACCAAGAAAGGCCTAAAAACTCTTGCATACTTTCTATAGTCATTAGTCTATGTTGGCATATCCTAAATATCACTTTTCATTAAGCACTTTTTTTCTATGGTGGCCTTAAACAATAGGGGGTGAACTTAAGTTATCTCAGGAACAAGATGAGTTACAGAAAAACTAATTAAATATTTGACATCAGCAGAAAAAAACTGCATAATCTTGTGCAGTTTGATCAAGATCACTGAAGAAATAAAAAAAAATGTCTAAGACTAGTCTGCCCCAATCTGCACAATCCTTCAGAGCCTGTGCATCTAACTGTCCTGCCTGTCGCATTCGTTTCTAACTCTGCAGCGAGGGTCAACCACGGCTGTCTTTCGGTTCAATTGCTGCAAGTCAACTTTTGCTTGGGCTCACTGCTTGCTCTCAGTGTGCCGAGTGTTTTCTTTAGTACGTCCTGCAACAAAAAAGTGGGTATTCAGGATTCTTGCAGGCCTGTCAAGTGCCAAGGATGTTGGTGAACTTGCATTTCAAGACTTCAAGATTGCATGGCCCCACATGCTCGTGTGAGTACAACAAAAATGACCACTTAATTTTGCACTTTTTGTGGTATTTTCCAAGTTTTACCCACCTGATTAGTTTGTACATCATATTGAATCTTTTAGTGCCTCTGTATCACAAACAAGGACAAGAACTTTGTGTTATTGGCTGTGCCAATCACTCCAAGCTGTGTCTAAAACAACATGCATGGCTACCAAGAACTTACACTTAGCCCAGTTTCTGTATAGTGAGTGTTCTTGAGTAAAATGCCATTCCGACTTGCATTGAAGTGTAACTGCATAACTTTTGTCTAGCCAAGCATGAATGAACTTCAGGTATATTTTTTCATGCCTGCAGAGCCAGAGTCTCAGGGTCCATTTGATGCAGCGGAATTCTGGTAGAAAATACTCGATGTACATGAAACCAACATAAATCTTCTAGTCTTTGCACTCGCCACACCTGCACAATAGGATGCTGGCTGTCTGTGTACTTGGCAGCATTCTTTTTAGCTATTGTTCTTCTTTTATGTCTGTTCCACACATGCTGCTATGGACATGAGTAGTGCTGGCTCTCAGGGTTACAGGCGCAGAAATATCTAAGAAAATGGACGACGGCCATTATAGCTAGATTAGATGCCTGCCCTCTTTATAGGTATCTCTACCTTTCATTCATTTTTCCTTTAATTACTACACTTGCACTATATGCAGCACCCCCCCCCCTTCCCCCTGGTCTTCATTATCTGGCTTAGTAAGGTTGTGCCTTAACCCTCGACCCGTACCTCCTCTTTAGGACAAAGGGGGTGGAGAAAATGGAAAATTATCTTGTGGAAACCCTGTCTGACTGCGTCATGTAGCACAAAATTCATTTCGAAATGCGTGTCCAACTTGCTTAAGTAGCCTCGTGTACTGGTGAAATACCTGTCGCAGAACTGTATGAAGCAATCTGCCTCCCACCTCCTCATCTGCGAATATTACCTTAATTTAAAGCCTATGTGTGGCTTCGTCTTTCTACAGAACATTGCAAAGATGGCAGAAAATCACCTCGGATTCGTCTCTTTGTGGATGTTTTTTTTTTTTTTTGGTTTCAGTTGGAGGTTTACTGTATTGGCTGGTTTGTGTGCGACCTTTATGCCTCCCTTTTTTAATGATCAGTTAATGGCTTCATGGTTGCCTCTCAACTGAATTTTATTTTTTGTTATCTGTGCTTCATCAGGACTTCAGTCATAACTACAGTAACATTGCAATACTAAATTTTAACCCGCCACAGGGGTCTAGTGGTTATGGTGCTCGACTACTGAATTTCAAGTCACAGGATCAAATCCGGGCCGCCGCGGCCGCATTTTTGATGGGTAGGAAAATGCTTGCAGCCAGTGTGCTTAGATTCAGGTGCACATTAAAGAACTCCAGGTCGTCGAAATGTTCGGAGTCCTCCATAATGGCTTCTAGCATAATCTATTTGTGGTTTTATAAAACCTCCACAATTATTAGTACAATACCACCCCTCGGAGCAGTACTGGTTTTCCACGATTTTTCTTATTGTGTGGCCGGTACCTGTTACACACGTTCGACACGATCTTCCTGTATAAGCTGGATACATCTGAGTGCGTACGAGCCACACTGCCAGAAAGGCTAAAAATGAATGGTCTTACCATTTATTTTTATCTTTTTTTGATCTTACCAGCTGAACAAAAAATACAAAAATAAATAATTGGCCAGTATCTAGTAGCTAACCTATTGTCGAGGGATTTTATCTGAAAGTACTTCTGCACTGTCTGAATCAGGCGAAAAATGCACATTTTTTCCCATTAATCTTCTAGAAATTCATCATGGTCTGTTCCATAAAATACTCCAAAAGCTTTTCCAGCATTCATTCTACTGAGTATACAGAAAAGGGTATGTTTCTACTTTGTCTGGTCCTTGTTTTCACTTACCGTAATTACTCAAATCTAACGCGCACATTTTTTCCGATTAAGCGAGTTCATAAATTGCATGCGCGTTAGAATCGAGTACGAAAAAAAGAAAAAAACTGAATAGGGTCATTTTATTGCCATCAGCATATCCAAAATGGCTGCCCCCTACGTGCGTCGGCATGGCGCGTCGGCCATTTCTGCCTATGAGTTTCCCATGTGCGGCACTTCGTACGTGTGCTGAGGAGCTCGTCATCTTGGTGTGCATTAGCATCGACGGCATGGAAGGGCCGACTCCAAAAACTCGACGAGTGCGGGCTACGCAATTAGTCTTAGAAAAAGGTCTAATGCAAAGCCAGTTTAAAGCGAGCAGGTGCTGGCTAACTAACTTTATGAAGAGGAAAGGCTTTACCCCCCGAAGGGGAACATGCATATGCGAAAAGTTTTACGGAGGAGTACGATGAAAAGCTTCACAGTTTTCAGAGGTTCGTCCTAAACTTGCGGCGCAACAACGGCTACCTGCTTGGGGAAATCGGGAATGCCGATCAGACGCCTCTTTACTTCGACATGCCTGGCACCACAACCGTCGAGAAGCGAAGCAAGTTCGCGTGCTGACATCGGTCCACGGTAAAACTACAGTGACGGCAATGCTCTGTTACACGTCAGATGGGCACAAGCTTCGCCCGTACCTCATATTTAAATGGAAGACACTCCCGAAAGGAGTACTTTTTTCGAGTGGTGTTATCATGCGGGCCAACGAGAAAAATGGGTGCGCGTTGCAATCGATGTCTCACTTTTTTTTTCCGTCGTCGAAACCGGGTGCTCGTTACAATCGAGGGCACGGTAGAATCGAGTAAATACGGTAATGTAGTTGTGGATTTGTGCTAACTTCTCATTTGCACAACACCTTGGGCATTTCAAGTCCATTTTACAATACGATTGCTAGCCTTGGGAAAAGCTCTGTTTGAATGGTGCTCGCTTATAGCCAATCAAGCCAAAATGTTATGCTTTTTTATTAGCAATTGTACTTTTGGCTTTTTGGCCTTTTGGGGCTACAATTGGCTAGCTGTCTGAATGAAACTATGGAATGTTTATGCAGTGGGCTCATCTGTGCCATGCTGGTGGCATTCCTCTGGATTGCTCTCATGCGCTGGCTAGCGGCTGTCATGGTTTGGCTGAGCATCCTCTGCTTGGTGCTGCTCTTCTCCTTTGGTGAGCTACTTCTCTTCTGGTGCACCTACTTCTGCAAATAAAGGACTGACTCAGATTGCCTAGTAGTGTGGCCCAGCAGGTGGAATGCAAATCTTGCTCTGTTCTCGATTGCACAGTTACAAAGTTGTTAAGCGAACGACCTTTGTGGGTCATGCTCTAATTATGTTGTCTGTTCACCAGGCTCCTACTACAGCTTCAGCAAGTATATTGAGCTGCGCAGCAATGCGGACAGTGGCACCGAGAGCCTCATCAAGCAGTTTGATGTCTCCGTCTCATTTACACAGAATCTGCGAGCCTACACTGCCAACAAGAACACCTGGTTGGTCCTGGGTAAGTCTTGAACAGTGACTGTGGCCTGTGTTTCCACCCGTTTATGAAATACAGTCGGCTCCTGTTATTACGAAGTTCACAGGAACTGCAAAAAAAACTTTGAATTAAACGAAGTTCCAATTAAGCAGAAATCGCAAAAATAGGCATCTTTATCAGGTTGAAAACCACCAGTTCTTTACGAAAAGTAGTCGGTCATCTTCATCTGCTTCTGTTTGCTGAATCTAGCTGTGAAAAGCAAGTTTTGCAAGGAGTAGACGTGCCCAAATGCTTCTTCGGCGTCGTTTTCATAAGCAAAAAACTGCTGCGCAGGAGCAAGGCCCGCAGTTACATCGGCAGCCTTCGGCTGTGGCTCGTATTCAATGTCATCTTCATCGTTGCTTTAATGAACGCTTTTGTGAGGCCGAACAATCTGCACAATCACGCTGTTCATCAGTTCAACACATGTTTCAACTGCACTGTACACAGCGACATAATCTTCAAAGCAGGAGTCATCGAGAGCGGCGTCGAAACTTCTTTCGTCGAGCTCACTTCACATTTCCACCGGAGGACAAGGAGAAGCCTCCCCCGAAGAATTTGTTTGCCATGAAACCACAGGCCCTGAAGCAGTTGGCGATGTTTTCATTTTTCACGCGGCCCCTTGCTCGGGCTAGCATGTGGATGGCACTAATTAAACTCGCCTCGTATTGCGAGGACCTATCCATGCACAGAATAATGCGCTCAACGAGATGCTTCCTGTACAGGACCTTTACGTTTTCGATTATGCCCTGGTCCATGGCCTGCAACGCAGAAGTCGTGTTTGCAGGCAAGGGCAAGTGTGCAAGATGCATGGCACTCAAGCCTGGTATGTCCATGTGGGCACTGCATTGGTCTGCAAGGAACAACACCTTGTGATTCGGTGATGCAAACTTCTGATCCAGTTTGTTTATCCAGTCCCTAAAAATGTGTGAGTCATCCACGCCTTTCTGTTTGAAGCATAGTCAACAAGAAGGGTCCTGACGCCTTTAAAGCAGCTATGCTTAGCGCCTTCCCGATCACAAGAAGGCAACATTGTTCAGTGCCAGTCATGTTTGCGGTGATCATGACAGACACACTCTCCTTACTTTGTTTACCGCCAGCACAATCGTCGTCTTTAAACGTCAGTCTTGTCTGGTAGCAACCGATAAAAAAGCACAGTCTCGTCTGCGTTACAAGATGCTTTTCAGCTGATACTCATCAAAGAACTCGCGAGCACCACCTACTCTACTCCTGACCTTCCCAGAGAGCCCCTCTCCAGCGCCCATGTTCTAATTCACGCCTTCTGCTGCTAGGGCCGTAACCTACGAGCGGTGTGGCACCAGTCACCACCTGTTCGCTGACGTCACCTTCAGCAATTGTGGTCATATTTTGGCGAGCAGAACACTCATAGTGCATACTTGTTATGACCAAATGAAAAATAATTCAGAAATAAAATATTAAAAGTCATTCACAATTTTTTTGCAATTAAAGGGACACAACACCACATAGGCTGTCCTACACCATATAAGTCTACGAGTCCCATGCTTATCTACCATTGTGCAATAAATACTTGAGTTCACTGAACAGCTTACCGTATAAACTGGACTGTAGATCAAGTGGGAGTATAGGTCAACCCCCCAAGTTCAGGTTACCGAAGAAGAAAAAAAAAAGGAAAACAACCCAAATTTGCCGAACGTCATTTCTTCGAGAATTGGGCGCACCGCACCACAATTGTCAGAGCTCCCCTCAACCACCATCGCAACTGTTCCAATTCGTCAGACGAAGCACCACTGTCTTCTGAAGACGAGAGTTTGTCGCCGACCGCCTCCCACAGTGCATTGTCTTCCGTGCCATACAGCGAGTTGCTGATGAAACATTTCTTAAAAGCATTTTCCACCATGGAGTCTGCCAAGAAACGCCAGGCGGAAAGCACCCAGCCACAAACAGTCGCAAGCGGAGGCCTCTGTAGGCGGCCTGTCGGTGTCTTTGGGTTGTCGCCGGACATCCACTTTTGGTATTCCAGCCGCACTCGTACCTTGAACGGCTTGTTAAGCACAACGTCGATTGGTTGGAGGGTGGACGTCATACCACCTGGTATCATGGCGAGGTCCGTTTCGCCATCGCCCAGTGCGCGCTTCACAGCGTCGGTTAAGTGACCACAAAACGCATTTAACACCAGCATGCTGCAAAGATGCGACAGTGCACCTGGCTGACAGTTCCAGACTACTCGTATTCATTCAAGCATCATTGCCTCGTCTATGTATCCCTTTTTCAATCAATCAATCAATCAATCAGTTTATTATCATGTCATAAAAGGATGTTACAGGGAGTAAAATATACAGACGAAATATAAGAACAACAACACCGGGTGGGAACACTTCCTTCGGCATTGTCTTACATTTGAAAATGATGAAGGGCGGAAGCTTTCTATCATCTGCCATGCATGCCAGCATGACGGTGAAGCGCGAGTGCTTGTTGCCAGTAGACCACAGCTTCATATCTTTGGCGCCACGCTGCATGATCATGGTCGATGAAGGCATGTCAAATCTCACGGGGTGTCTCATCGGCATTGTCAATCTGCCCCATTATGTAGTTGTTCTGCTCCCGAAGCCGGTTCACGAAGCCCTGAAAGTTTATAAGCTTGTCCTCGAACTCGTTGGTAAACTTCTGACATATGGATGTGCGGCCCTGGAAAGAAAATCCTTTGCGTCTCGTGAATCGACGCATCCAAGAGTTTCGTGCACGAAACTCTTTTCTTGTGAGCCCAGCTTCTCGAGCGAGTTCTACAGCACTTTTGCGAATGGTATCCACGGTCACTGGCAGTGAGCACGCATGAACTTCCCACACAAAGTTCTCTAGCGTATCCTCCAGCTGCGGACGAACCACACTTTGCCCACGAAATGACATTTTCCGAGGATTGCACATCTGCAGCTTCTCTTTCTGCACCCTGTAATAGCGCATGCTTTTTTCTGATACACCAAAGTGGTGCTGAGCAGCCATATTACCATTCGCTTCTGCGAACTCAACAACCTCTAGTTTAAACGCAGCCGAGTACTGCCTTCTCGCACCTCTACTCATAGTCAGTGAATGAAAAAAAGACCACTAAAAATGAAACACAATGTCAAGCGGAGCAAGAACTTAGAACAGATCGGCGGCGAATCATGAACACAAAAAAGAGACAAGAGAGAAAAAAAAACCTGCTATTGGATTTGAATGCGAATATGGCCGTCGTGTCCAGCTTCTCATGCACATGCAAGCCATATGTTGCCCGACAGCGGTGCACTGCCGGCTAGACACCGCTATATAAGACGAGGGCCGGCTTTAGCTGGTTGTTTTATTGAAAATATCTCGACTTATATTCCAGTTTATGTGGTACTTGACCACCCATATAAGTCAAGAAATCATCACATATATGCTGGCAGTTCAACACAGAGTGCAGGCATTCTTACTCCAGGGCGTTGTAAACAACCGTAAAGTAGCAGACGAACAGGTTATAGGTAGTGCCACCAACGACGTGCGGTTGTACGAGGGCGGGGACACGTGCTTCTGTAGGAACCGTGCTATGTGAGCAGTTCAGCAGTACAGTAGGTCGTGCTCGCGAAGCTTCTTTGTTTTCCATGCCGCACATGTTTCCTGGTCGACTGACGCCTTCTTTCCACAGATGCTCTTGAAAACCAGGTCATGACGCTGTTTGAAGCGCGTCAGCCATTCATCCAAAGAAAAGTCGTTGATGTTTAACATTGATGCAAGCGATAAGGCTTTCACTGCAACGACCTAGCCACTGAGAGGAAGTTTGTTGTTGCGTGCCTCTCTGACCCAAATCAGCAGCGCCTTCTCCAAATCCGGGTAGGCGCCGGTGCACATTCGCTTCCATATCTCAAACTTGTCATTCGCAAAAGCATCCATTGTTGAACACTCTTTTTTTATGAAATTTGAAAGCGTGTTAGGCTTAATGCCGTACTTTCGTGCAATGTCTTGCTTGGTGAGGCCTCCCTGCTCCACTTCTTTCAATACTTCGACTTTCTTCGCCAGATCAAGTGTTCGGTACGAGCCGGGTGTTGCCATTATTCAGCGTTGCGACCAGCCGAACATGGGCAAATCACCTGCGACGCGCATTTGACACAGTCAACAAAACACAAGGAGAGTGAAAAAGACTGGGTCAGTGGGACGGATAGTTCGGCGTTGGACATACTGGCGCTGACTGAACGGTCCTGCCGCTTCATGCACTGTGGTGCTGCGCATAATGGCAGTGGCGAGTGCGATAGCTGTGCTGGCACTTGAAAAATTGCACATTTTATTAAAAATAATGGTTGCCTCGATGCTCTAAATTACAAAATAACTTCTAGTTAAGCGATGTTGTGGGCTTTAAACTTTGAATTATCGAGCATTTTTTTTTATGGGGTTGCATGCAAAACTTACGGAACCACCTGTTGACTTCTAGTTAACCAAAAATTCCAAATAAGTGACTTCAAATTATTGGGAGTCGACTGTATGCGACATTTTATTTCAAGCACCACCAACTTGATACCCAAGTTGTTTGTGTTGTTTGCTTTTACTGCACATGTGGGCGCCTCTGGCCAGGTATTCTTCTACCACAGGGAGTGTTTTTTGTAGGCTATGCTAGATTTTATTTTTTTTGCCAAAAGAACTACTGCATCTAATATTTTAAATAATACACAAACGAAAAGTGGATTGAATGAACTTTAAGGTACACAAGTTTAATCAAGGAGATGTCTTTTATTTGAGTGATACAAATTTCCAGATTCAAGTTGCGGGACAAAATTGAACAAAGTATGTGAAGACTTCCTTCCGTCTTCTAAGAAAAAAAAAACAATATAAATTATGAGACATACAATATGTACAGCCATCTAATAGGCATCATCTCTGAAAAATTCAAACTTATTAATTGAACTGGACTTCCCCTTCCAAATTCTTAATGTGAGCACTACGCTTGCGAATGTCAGTGAGCACTACTCTTGGGAATGTCATGCAGTAAACCACTTCCTCGATGCAAAAGTGTAATGTAACGTCGCTTGTCTTGCATTGTTTCTTGCTTGATTTTCTAGTTTCTCTTTATTTTCTGTAAGTTTTCATTCTGGCTGCCTGGTGCTGAATCGGGGACTGAGATGGCCCGAAGCAGGAAGTGAAATTGACCAATCTAGGCTACAACGCATCATCGTTGTAGTCAAAAGTGTAATTAGAAAATCAGTGTCCTCAGGCTCTCTGCCGCTTATGAAATCGATGTAATCAAATGCAAACATACAGGAATGCCAATATCTGCGATCTCTATGCGTGCGTGTACGCCACATCCGGCAGTGGCCATTTTCACTTACCACTTATATGAGACTTCAGAGCATGTTCAAAGATCAAGGCGGCGTGGTGGAAAAAAAAAAAAAAAAAACACGATGTAAGAAAGAATACTATTATTCTGCTCCTTTACTCTGAATGGCGCTGTGTGTGTCCATGAATGATGTGGAATGTCTCAAAAGCAGCAATTCGAACTCTCGATAGCGGTCTGTCGATGCACTATGGGCACGGTACCAGAAGAGTTAACGGAAATCTCTGCATTTAATATACACAGTTGAACGACTTTATAAGAGACATGCAGTGAGCAGCAATTTTCTTGTCTTTTATATGAAGTGTTGCTTATAAGCAGGGCACCACACATGCATTTTTTTATCAACTCCCTCTATTGCAGTGAAGGCACACTGGCGTCTCTTATACCCATTTGTTTCTTACAGCAGTGTCTCTTATAAGGGGTTCTGACTGTATTTACTTTCGGAGTAAACGAAAGGCTGAGGATACCTCACGGCATTGGCACACACAAGGAATTCATAGATATAACTAGCGAGTCTTCTTAGATCACAGAATACCTTAGTCTTTGGGTTCTTGTATAGCACAGTGTAAATGACACCATGCCATGTAAAGAGAATGTGACAAGTTGGTACTTCGAGGCTTTTCTGGCTTACTTGAGAAGAATAGTGCAGGTATTTGGTGGTATGCATTATAAATACCAGAGAAATGCTTCTTTAATGGTCTTTAGCTGCCCGCTGAATCAGGAGTAGTGCCAAAGCTTTTCTCGAATGTATGTTCACTCATCTAATGACCAGATTGGTTTAGCTCGTGAAGGTGATGATCGATACCGACGACTTGAGATGGGAAAGAGCCCAATAATCACAGTGTGACATCTTGTGTCACCAAGAATGCAACAAGTGAATAAATTCTTGATGCTTTAATCTGACCATTTCAATGTATGTGCCAAGTTCACAAAGCTTTAGACATGAAAGCGAATACAGTGTAATCTCAAGTAACAGCCGCCTATGAATACGAAGTGCACCTCCCTTTCAGTCTAAATAATTAAAAAAAAAAGTTATTCACATAATAGTTTCATTTGCCCTTTTTATTGTGCCAAACGTAACCACGCTACAATCTTTGCAGACATGGGCAACAACCACTAGTCAGGCGCCAGAGTGCCTGACAGGTGATCATTTTTGGTGACACTTTTGTGAGATAATTGTTTAATATGTCGGTATCTCCAACTGATAATGCTCCCGGCATGGTATATCAGCATGGTTGGCACATTGCGGGACTGCCTGGGTCTGTAGACAGACAAATGGCTTGTAGGAGTATCTTTGAAAGCAATTGTCGTGAAATGCGGACTTTGTCTCGACTTCGCAAGAAACAAAGACAGTACCATGCGGATCAGAGCACCGAAGTGCGGGAGGGTCTATGATGATGATGATGATAATGGCAAGAAACAACAGATCTTGAAGGCCTTACTTTTGCTGATAATCACTAAAATACGTCATACACACATCGTCCAACTTCAAGTACAAATCTTGGAGGCTGTGCTTTTGCTCATGAGAACCTGGAAAACTCATTGGTGACAAGTACTGCAAATTGGGCAAGTTGTTGCATTAATATTGCTATAACGTAGCTCAAAAAAAAGAGGCAATGGTGGAGAAGGAAAATGCAGTTGTCTCTTTTCTTCACGCTCAAACTTAGCTTCACTACAGCAATACAATATCAATAGTTAGTTGCACCAACTTTTGAGTGGCATCAGCATAAGGGCATGAATTTGTTGACAGAGGTCAGGGCTGCAATTGTTACGCGATTGTGATCATTGTGTGATGACATAATGTTACTTTTTCCCTCTTGAACATAAATAAAAGAAGTGCGGCTCACACAAGTTTATGCAATATTTGCTTAGTCATCGAAGCCCGTTATGGTAGCAATTAACTGTGTGCCGCGCATCCACACACTATGGCTGAGAAGAACAAGGCTGTGTCCACCCGGCACTGCACAGGACAAGAGCATGTCTGTGGAATTTTGGAAGAAGAATACACAATGGACCATTTTCCAATTATATGGGGCCACCAATAATTGGAGTGAAATATGCTGTTTCTTGTACACTAATAGCTAACACAAGTTTAATCCACAGATCAACTTACTGATTGTAGACCACTGTGCTGACCAGTATCTTTGTACTGAGTTTTTTTTTCCTTGGTGGGCAAAAGTCAGCCCAGTAGAATGTTCAATCATTACCAATGTTACTGTTGCATTCTTTGTTATCACAACTACCTGACAATTCCAAATTCCAGCATTATTTGGAATTATCATTCCAAATTGCAGCATGAAGACATACTCAAACTACAAAACGATCAAAAATGTACTTAAGTACAGGACAACCTGGGCACTGCTGCGGTAGCTAATATAATAGTCTTACAAAAAACAGCATGACTTGCAAGTATTACAGTTGTATGTGTAAAAAAAATCTACGGAACATGAAGATGCAGCAGATATAGAAGAAATGTATACAATATCTGAACACACAAAGTTTTGTCTGTTGAGCAAGTCCAGCGCGAGAGGGGATATTTTGGTAACAAGAGTAAGCAGTGTGCTATCGGCTCTCAAAGCAGTTTCTGAGCTTTTGTGTAAGGCATCTAGAAAAGCAATGTCAGGCCCTCACTCATCGACTTCCACAGTCAAAAGACCAAACAAGAATGCCAGTAGTGTCGCACTGGGACTGCTCTGGTGAAATAAAGGTGTGCAGAAACTCTGTGCATTATTATGAGAGTATAGCAAACCTAGAGTGAGGCCTCTCCTTATTCAAAATTCTTCCGGCAACATTAACTGCTCATTGGGGACGCTGCCCACAATGTACACTCAGGGCTTTCATGGCACACTCGAAAGGGGGAACCATAATGTGAGAGGCGACTGAAGCTGATGCAGTCAACTGCTGAGGCCGAAATGTTGGGACTGGTGGCATGTCTGCATCAAAAAGCTATTTTTCGCATCTCTATGAATGTTTTACAACAAGGCTTGACTACTGCACTACATTCATTGAGTCTAATTAACTCTTCTTGTGTTGCAGCCACGCATCTATTTTACACTGGTTATTGCCCTGTGTGACTAATGCGCACTGTCGTAATTTTATTCATTTATTTTTGTTGGAAGACTGTGTCTCCACTGATTGGCTGAGAATGAATGAACCATTTTCGTCATGTGGAAAGCTGCTTGCGTGAAAAATAAGGAACTTTTCTTTCCTTGCAGGCATTGTATCGGTTGGGATCCTGATTATTCTCCTGCTTCTGCTCATCTTCTTGCGAAAGCGTATCGTGATTGCCATTGCTCTAATCAAGGAAGCCAGCAAGTAAGTTGTAATGCTATGTCAGGGTCATTATTTAGTCTCGACTTCAAGTGGGTTTCAAACTTCTATATTTCTGTTGCTCAATTGTTTGCAACTGAATTAATGCCGGTACAGCATAGTAACTTGATTTGAAGTGTTACTCGTAAATAGTATAGGGCAACACGGGAGGGCAAGGTCGGCGGCAAAGTAGGAGTTGCAGAGCAGCAAGCATGAGTGTGAAAACCTGCGACAGCGAGGGAGCAGAAAACGAAATGCGAGGAATTTTCTGTTTTAGCTCTTTCTTTTCTTCGAAAGAGGCGATGACAGCCATACGCTTCGGATTTTTTTATCTTTGTCACTTCTACATGTGCTCCAGGAGGCCTTGTCAGTCGTGTTCATCTCCTTTCAGTGATTACTTATCGCGTCCACAAAGCAAGTCTGCTTTCACGCTGCGGTGTTACTACAATAGAAAGCTTTAGAATAACGTTTGCCGGCGCTGCGGGCATCGCCAGCATAGCGGACGCCACACGAGTTTTAGAATGCGCAATGCCCACAGCCTATAGGTGGTGTGCCGTGCAATCCAAGATGGCTGTGAAAGGATGATAAACTCGTGAACTCGCATAAGATAGGACGCATGGACGTACTCCCTGTGCTGCTTTCACTCGATGAACTCGTAATCGTCAAATGAATGTATATCGAACTAAAGTACCGTATTTACTCGATTCTACCGCGCCCTCGACTGTAACGCGCACCCGGTTTCCACGATGAAAAAAAAAAAGGTAAGACATCGATTGCAACGCGCACCCATTTTTCTCGTTGGCCCACACGATTACACCACTCGGGAAAAAGACTCTTTTCGGGAGCCTCTTCCATTTAAATATGAGGTACGGGGGAAGCTTGTGCCTATCTGACGTGCAGCGGAGCATTGCCGTCACTCTAGTTTTACCGTGGCCTGATGTCAGCATGCGAACTTGCTTCGCCCCCTTCTTCTCGATGGTTGTGGTGCCAGGTATGTCGAAGTAAAGAGGCGTCTGATCGGCATTCCCGATTTGCCCAAGCAAGGAGCCGTTGTTGTGCCGCAAGTTTAGGACGAACCTCTGAGAACTGAAGCTTTTCTTTGTACTCCTCCGGCAACTTTTGGCATATGACCGTTCGCCTTCAGCCTTTTCTTTTTCATAAAGCCTTTTCTCTTCATAAAGTTAGTTAGCCAGCACCTGCTCGCTTTAAACTGGCTCCGCATTAGCCCTTTTTCTAAGTCTAACTGCATAGCCTGCACTTGGAGCAGTTCTGTCGCCACGGGCCGCTGTGCCGCTCACTGCTCAATCACATACTCGCCGAGCAGCTCTTCAATTTGCGGAAACCGACCCTGCTGTGGTCCGCTGAAGCCTTTGCGCGAATCTTTGCTGTCGACAATATTCTGCTCTTGTTTCCGCCAGTCCCGCACGCACGTTTCGGGAACTCCGAATGACCGCGATGCAGCCCGATTTACGTCCGTTTCGGCACACGCGATGACTTTTCTTTTAAAAGCGGCATCGTGGTGCACTCGTCGAGTTTTTGAAGTCGGCCCTTTCATGCCGTCGATGCTAATGCACACCAAGATGACGAACTCCTCAGCACACGTACGAAGTGCCGCACATGGGAAACTCATAGGCAGAAATGGCCGACGTGCCATGCCGATGCACGTAGGGGGCGGTCATTTTGGAATGCCGATGGCAATACAATGACCCTATTCATTTTTTTTTTCGTACTCGATTCTAACGCGCATGCGATTTATGAACTCGCTTAACTGGAAAAAAAGTGCGCGTTAGATTCGAGTAATTACGGTACTTCCTCAACTGATGGAAACTGCTGAATGTTCGCTACCTCATTTCTTGCCACAGTGCAAAAGGTGGTGGTGTCAGCTGATCGATCGTGTATCAACGATGCTTTACGTAATCCTGTGCATGGTACAAAAAACTGCGCGAACTAGAATTCATGTATGAACTTAATGGCACCCCGAAATCGTAGTGCCGAGCTTGTCTGGCGGATTTGCCACAGTAGTAGGCATATAGCGAGTAGTGCGCCGCCGCGGCTGCACAGGAACGAATGTTTAACGTAGCGATGATTTGCAAACATATCACGCTGTCATCATTACTTGTGCTGTAAGCATCATGTGGCTGCTTTTTCTACAGAAAAGAAGCATTTAACTTCCCATTAAGTAGTGCATCACAACCATCATCAGACTAACAGTGCGCTGTTCCCTGTGCTCGGATGTTGCAGGTTCCATCAGCATGATTGAAACAAGGATATCAACACACGTACGCTTTTCGCAACTTCAAAATTGCGAAAATTCGTTGAATGACAATGTCGTTCAGACGGCACCGGTTAAGTGCCAGAGAAGTTAGCGTAGACTATAGTCGTAACTGCATACCGTATTTACTCGATTCTACCGCGCCCTCGATTGTAACGCGCACCCGATTTCCACCGCAAAAAAAAAAAAGTAAAACATCGATTGCAACGCGCACCCATTTTTCTCGCTGGCCCGCGCGATCACACCACTCGAAAAAACGACTCCTTTTTGGAGCGTCTTCCATTTAAATATGAGGGACGGGCGAAGCTTGTTCCCATCTGACGTGTAACAGAGCATTGCCGTCACTGTAGTTTTACCGTAGACCGATGTCAGCACGCGAACTTGCTTCGCCCCCTTCTTCTCGACGGTTGTGGTGCCAGGCATGTCGAAGTAAGGAGGCGTCTGATCGGCATTCTCGATTTGCCCAAGCAGGTAGCCGTTGTTGCGCCGCAAGTTTAGGACGAACCTCTGAAAACTGTGAAGCTTTTCATCGTACTCCTCCGTAAAACTTTTCGCATATGCATGTTCCCCTTCGGGGGGGTAAAGCCTTTCCTCTTCATAAAGTTAGTTAGCCAGCACCTGCTCGCTTTAAACTGGCTCCGCATTAGACCTTTTTCTAAGACTAATTGCATAGCCCCCACTTGGAGCAGTTTTCTCGTCACGGGCCGCTGTGCCGCTCCCTGCTCAAGCACATACTCGCGGAGCAGCTCTTTTTCTGCGGAAACCGACCCTGCTGTGGTCCGCTGAAGCCTTTGCGTGAATCTTTGCTGTCGACAATCTTCTTCTTTTGTTTACGCCAGTCCCGCACGCACGTTTCGGGAACTCCGAACGACCGCGATGCGGCCCGATTTCCGTCCGTTTCTGCACACGCGATGACTTTTCTTTTAAAAGCGGCATTGTGGTGCACTCGAGTTTTTGGAGTCGGCCCTTCCACACCGTCGATGCTAATGCACTACTAGATGACGAACTCCTCAGCACACGTACGAAGTGCCGCACATGGGAAACACATAGGCAGAAATGACCGACGCGCCATGCCGACGCACGTAGGGGGCGGCCATTTTGGATTTGCCGACGGCAATAGATTGACCGTATATTTTTTGTTCGTACTCGATTCTAACGCGCATGCGATCTATGAACTCGCTTAACCGGAAAAAAGGTGCGCGTTAGATTCGAGTAATTACGGTATTCCATTGCTCTAACTATGGCTTCGCTGGTCGAACTCGAGTGTGTTGGCGGCATGCGGTGCTTTGTAATGTTCACTGTCCCGTATTTACTCGATTCTACCGCGCCCTCGATTGTAACGCGCACCCGATTTCCACCGCGAAAAAAAAAAAAAAAAAAAAAAAAAAAACGTAAGACATCGATTGCAACGCGCACCCATTTTTTTTTGCTGGCCCGCACGATCACACCACTCGAAAAAACAATTCCTTTCGGGATTGTCTTCCATTTAAATATGAGGTACGGGCGAAGCTTGTGCCCATCTGACGTGTAACAGAGCATTGCCGTCACTGTAGTTTTACCGTGGACCGATGTCAGCACGCGAACTTGCTTCGCCCCCTTCTTCTCGACAGTTGTGGCATGTCGACAGTTGCGGCGACAGTTGTGGCCAGGCATGTCAAAGTAAAGAGGCGTCTGATCGGCATTCCAGATTTGCCCAAGCAGGTAGCCGTTGTTGCGCCGCAAGTTCAGGACGAACCTCTGAAAACTGTGAAGCTTTTCATCGTACTTCTCCGCAAAAGTTTTCGCATATGCATGTTCCCCTTCAGAGAGAAGAGCCTTTCCTCTTCATATAGTTAATTAGCCAGCACCTGCTCGCTTTAAACAGGCTCCGCATTAGACTTTTTTCTAAGACTAATTGCATAGCCCGCATTTGGAGCAGTTCTGTCGTCATGGGCCGCTGTGCCGCTCGCTCCTCAAGCACATACTCGCGGAGCAGCTCTTCAATTTGCGGAAACCGACCTTGCTGGGGTTCACTAAAGCCTTTGCGTGAAGCTTTGCTGTCGACAATCTTCTGCTTTTGTTTCCGCCGGTCCCACACGCACGTTTCGAGAAGGACCGCGATGCGGCCCGATTTCCGTCCGTTTCTGCACACGCGATGACTTTTCTTTTAAAAGCGGCATCGTGGTGCACTCGAGTTTTCGGAGTCGGCCCTTCCATGCTGTCGATGCTAATGCACTACAAGTTGACGAACTCCTCAGCACACGTACGAAGTGCCGCACATGGTAAACACATAGGCAGAAATAGCCGACGCACCATGCCGACGCACGTAGGGGGCGGCCATTTTGGATTTGCGATGGCAATAGATTGACCGTAATTTTTTTGTTCGTACTCGATTCTAACGCGCATGCGATTTATGAACTCGCTTAACCGGAAAAAAGGTGCGCGTTAGATTCGAGTAATTACGGTAATTGGGATTTATTCAATGCACAAGAAAAAGGTATGCTTTTATTGTGAGCTCGCTGAAGGATATTATACAATAAATAATATCAAAGTGACTTACGAGCGTCAAAGATATTAATGCACGACAGGACGTGAAGTGCAACTCTCTGCTCGTGAGCTAGCAGCCGATCGTTCTTCACCACTGTCACTCTCAGTGCATTGACAACCATCTACGTCCAGTGAACAATCCTCGACGTCAAGACGGTTTCTTTGAACATCACCGCTGAAAGTAATTCGAAGAATTCTCTCCACCAAACGACTTCGATAGCACCAACAACGCGTCATTCACCACGCACAACACTCGCATGGCATCGCTTGCCACGTTTATCTGATGGTGCAGAGATCATTTCGCTCCGATACCCAGCAAGAAAGGAATCGCTTGCAGTGTGCTGCCATCTGTCAACGAACGTAAAAACAAGTGGAGCAGCATAGGCCAAGGTTTTTAAATGCAAATCACAAGCCTGCGCTACTTTCCGCATACAATGAATGTTATGGGATTCATGCACTACAAAAGCACTGAAGAATGCTATACGCACGAAGAACAAGTAGAGTTTTAACTGAAGTGGTCAGACGTTAACCTTTAACTATCCAAAGTGGCTGCATAAAATCTCGCGAAGCTGATATGTGTACTCTGCGGGCTATAATCGAAAGCATGAGTAGCCACGTATTTTCACAAAAACTTCGCGTCTCGCAAGAACGAATCAGATTTATTGTGCCACGTATGGTCTGGTATATTCACTGATTCACGAAACATACAAAGTGGTTTGTGTTTGTTTCTTGCTAATGCATTAACACTGCGGCTAGCACCACCGAACAGGAGATTATTTGGAGCGTCTGCCTACTGATCATTCTTGAGAGGACGCTCCTGAATTCCGCTAGGCAGTGCAACAGTCTATGAACACTGCAAATAGCGTTTGCCCTCCTGCAAACTGCAACGCACAATCGCAGCGACACCGTAGCCTCGAAAGCAGCGCTTGCAGGCACCCTTGCTACCGCTATTTCGGACTTTCTGCTCGCAGGCTGTGAACGCGACCGGCGACTCTCCTTACGACGCATGCGCAGTGGCAGCGACCGCACAGCAAGGGCTTGCGGTGCGCTATTCTTAAACAACCTAATGAGTTCATCTCTGCTTGTGACGAAAAAGCGGAAGTTTTCACTAGGCGAGAAAGTGGATTGCACCACCGAATGTGGATGAGCTGGAGGCCTTCGCGCTGCAAAGTTTGTACAGCACGCGAAAAAAAATGAATAAAAATCGCAGACTTTAAGTGAACGTGCATTTTTTTGTGTTCACTTCTGCATTTGTTTCTTCTTGTGAACTTCTTGTGAAAAACGAGTTTGAGGACCCACTGTCTTAAAGGTAAGTCATTTTGGTCGGTGGAAAATAAGTATTTATGGTCAATTTTTGGGCTTTCACTATAACGACCTTTCTAAATAATGAATGAACTGCCGCAGCCCCCTGAAGTTGGTTATACCGAGGTTTCACTGTAAAGTTAAATGAGCATACTTATAAAAAAAAAAACTGAAACAATGCATCTGCAAATGTCTTTTTTTTTTTTTTTTTCAAAGGAAGTGGAATTAGCAGGATTTGGCATTTGGTAGAATGCAAGAGATAACCTGCAAAATACATTTTGTTTTAAAACTTACGATACTTGGAGCATATAATCTGGTACAACGAGCATTTAAACTGAAAAACTTAGAAAAGGAATCGGTGGTAGGGTAATATGTTCATTTAAGTTTAAAGGGGAGGGGGGCTTCACAGAAGAGAGTATTTCCCTGGTTAAGGAGGTGTTGTAGGGTAAACTCCTCATAAAGTTGAATTCGCAGTTTTGACAGCAAAAAGTCTACTGCACTAAAAAAAAGTGCACTGCACATAAAAGTTTGTTTTTCTCAAATTGTGTCTTTTTTTTATAAATTTGTGAGCTTCAGTGTACCTTTCCTCAAAAGGTACAGAATAGATTTTAATGAAACTCTACGTGCATGAGCCTCAACAAGTTCGAAACAATGTGAACTAACTAAAAATTGCTGATTTCCTGAAAGGTGAAGCTGTAAAAGAAATCGCACAGCAATATGCACCGTCAGTAGCGTTGTGAATGAAGCTGTTTTATTTTTTTACAGTAACTCCCTAAATTGTGTCCTATTTCTTCAGTTCGGATATAACCTACGTGTATCTACAATAATATGGCTGAATATATTGTATTCCTTTCGGTGGTTGCTCAGAAAAGGTACATCGAATAAGGGAACCCACATTGGAATTTAGGAGTGGGCCATAGAAAGGATAGGCAACGTGCACATAAAAAAAAAGGTATCACATGATAGATACCCAGTGGAATTCTTTTTGAGGATGTGAAGCTTTATGGGAATACTTGGAGTCACTTCTAAAATAATATGTTTAAACTGACATATACCAGTTACCCTACCATACCCCTTTAAGTGTTTTCACAGCAAAGTACATTCTACTGCAGTGAAACCTCCTTTTAGAGGGGGCCACATGCGGACTAATACGCATTTGTTCATTCATTTCGACTTCTTCAAAACTATAATAATTTAAATTTGCATTGAAATGCATGTGAATACTTTAGTATATTCGGAGCATTTGAATATTCACAGAAGTTTAGTTTATTCATAATCATACCATGATATAGGCACTTTAACTTCTGGCATGCAGTTATAAATTAGGCAAACATGTGCCCATCTTGTTATGATGTCCAAATAAGTTATGCATGCAAAAAAATTTGGTGGAATTTTCTCACATGAAAAATGTATAGATAACAATATTTAGTGCTGGTGTTTATGTGGGGCTTTTGATTATTTCATATCGATCACACTGTGCACCCATCACACAAATCCTAATGCATCTTTTTTTTTTTTTTTCATGGGATGATGTGTGCTGTTTTTTTGCTGCCACTCACCAACTGTTGTGTGGGCATTAAAAATTCTGCACTTAGTTATAGTAAGTGCCCAACAATGTATTCGTACTAAACTACTCTTACCTTTAGTTGTGTTATTATGCCATTAAAGATCATTCTTCTGTTAATGTTGAGCCTGTTTGAATACTTAGTTCTTGCAGCATATTTTCTCATGGGATAGTTTTAGCTGTTCCATATTTTTTTTAATGAAACAGAAATTAAGGCTCCTTTTTCCATTCTTAGTACTCTAAACCCTAATTTATAATAGATATAAAAAACATATATATATAGAACTGTCCATAAATATGGAAATTGGTAGTACTGTTTGACCCAGTTTAGTTAAAATTTCATTTGTGCCGGCACTGCACACTTGTTGAGCAGCCTGGGAAAGTGTTGTTACCACACCCTGTCTTGTTTACATTTTAACTTATTTGATAACTAGCACACCCCATGATATATGATGCAGCCACCAGACTGATTTGAGAAACCAGTGTATTTGTCCCTGAAAACACACCCCACCCAATAGGTCCTTCAATGTGTCAACAAACGCCGTTGGTTTCAACAGCAAAGCCAGAGCCTAGAGTTCCCAGAACTATTATTGATTTGCGCAGTTACGTACAGTTCCATACATATCCAGACTTGGCTGCATACATGGCGATAATTTCAGATGGGTTTCAGCGAATATTGGGACGAATTGGGGCTAAATATTGAAAGTGCAAGCAGATGTGAGCACGTGTGCGGAATGAATAAATGTCCGTTCATACTCACCTATGCTTAAGCAAGGGGAGTAACGGCCCGAGCACTCGCTCACAAGAGAGACTACACTGTTGCCATTAAAATCTCCCGGAAATCAAAATTTCTCTGCAGGATCTAGCCACATTGACAATAAACTGATCCAGGCTTTCTGTCAACCTATCGCATTTTATTCCAAATGAATTTAGGAGGCGTTCATCCTAAGGTATCGTAGAATCTCAATGATGCGAAACCAGCAGATGCAAATTTGTGAAATTTACTACTATGCTCATTAGGCCAAAATTCGGATGTTCGGAACAATTTTCCTCATTGTGGTGGGTTGTATGAACTTTTGTACCAAAATCGTCAAATGAAGGCCGAGCTCAGCTTGCTCGCAGCTTCGCAAGGATCTACGTGGCCAGTGCACGCACTGTCAGAACTATGGTTGTCGTTTGCCACAACCACTGTGGACGAAATTGCTGTCACTCTTGACACAATCTTGTATGGTGGTGACGTAACTGGCAGAGTTCAAAAGTGCACACATGTCCAAGGCTAGACCAATCGAAGTGACATTGCTTTCAAAAACGCTGAGGATAAAACCGCAGCAGATGCAATCATAGATAGCAAAAATCGACTTGGTTTTGAAAGCACATGCGAAGCCAGTGCAAGTGGATTGAAAACAGAACTACCATTTTCCGCAACCGCCACGTGCGAAATTGTGGCTGCGATAATGCCATCATCGATAGTGACTACTAGCAGAGAGCACACGGCTAACGCAGTCGTAGATTTAAAGCCAATAAGCACATAAAAAAGGCTAGAAGTATATTGGCATTCCTGGCCAAAGAATCAAGTAATGTATGTTGTTCCTGTCAATATGCGTACTTTGGTTATACTTGGGCATTCAGTTTTCAGTTGGTCTCGACCGAAGTTTCGACACGTGCTTTCCCGGCAGCCGGCTGTGCCCTGCCGTCTGTTCACGTGTGTCCCAGGAAGACATATGCGAGTTATTTTGACAGAAATAGATTTTGCTAATTGTTTTGATGATGGGAAGTTGCGGGAGATGCGGATATTTGCGCATCGCCTTTGAGACTCGCAACTTCTGCTGTAGTTGGGAAATGCTACCCTCGTGTGTTTGGCCACTCCAAGCCATTATAAGACCGCAGGACTGATTTCACGCCCCCGTTTTTTCTTTTGGTGAAAAAAAAAAAAGAGGCGGGGATAAATCAATGCAACCCCCCTCGCGGAAATCTCCCGGATTGAGAATCCTTGAACTTTTTAGGTATGGTTTCATGGCAGAGAGACATAATTCCTTGGCATTAGTCTATTCCTATTCATGGGTTGTCATAAGGTTGGCAGCTGCCCCGCCACAGTGGTTAGTGGCTAAGGTACTCGGCTGCTGACGCGCAGGTCACGGGATCAAATCCCAGCTGCGGCGGCTGCATTTTCGACGGAGGCGAAAATGCTGTAGGCAACGTGTGCTCACATTTAGGTGCACGTTAAAGAACCCCAGGTGGTCAAAATTTCCGGAGCCCTCCACTATGGCGTCTTTCATAATCATATGGTGGTTTTGGGACCTTATACCCCACATATCTATCGAGCAAGGTTGGCAGCTGGTCTAGCTGCTAGATATACTCTCATAGCAGTCCCATTTATGTTGCTGATCAGCATCAACTGTGAAGTCCCTCATATACAATGCCAGTCATTACCGAAGGGCTAATGTGTAGTGCTAACGTGTGTTCACCTTTCTTTCAGAGCGGTGGCCCTCATGCCCTCAGCACTATTCTTTCCCATCCTGCCGTACCTGCTGCACCTGCTGCTGTTTGCCTTCTGGGGATCGGTTGCTGTGTATCCTTTAGTCTCAGAGGCTGTGCAATCTCTTTTTATGCTCGCACCACTCCTGCTGCATTCTCCTTCAACCAGTATAGGGCGAGCGATCAGTGCGTGGCTGGTGAAATTAGTGTGCTCATTGTGGTCTGTGTGTGGGACGGCCAGGGTGCAAAGGACCTGTTGTGTCGTTCAACTGCGAGATGCCTGACCCTTAGTTTTGACAAGTTAACCATTGTGAAATATTATATCATTTTATATGCAGTATAGACCGCTTATTATGTAAGTTGCGAATATCCGCACCATAAGCGGTACCACACTATAAATAACGCAACCTTTTTCAAGTGTTGAAGTTGGGCGAAACGTGTTGAGCATGCAGCCTCACCTGTCAGAAAATTGAAACATGCGATGCGTAGGATTTACAGCCATTAAAATTTCCGAATATTAAAAAATATATATATACCGAAGAATTGTGGGGCCAACGAAATGAACGTGAAAGGGGGAGGTGGGGAGTCGTAACAAAAGAAAGCAAAATCACAGATAATCACCAATCACCAACTATTGTCAGACTGCCTCGATTATGCCCATTACACAGAAACTACAGTGTTTGCTTGTGTAATGAACCCACCTTTGTTTCAGAAAAGTTGATGCCAATTTGGAAGGAGGGTTCATTATTCGGGAGAAAAATAAAGCTGCGGGAGTAATCATGGCAGAAACTTTGCATGTAGGTATTTAGAAACCTGCTCTTGAACCGATGCTGGCCTTCAATTCAGTGGCAGGAATATGGAGCCCCTACTTGAGAACTTCACTTTCCACCAGAAGAGACTGTCCTTGTTTGTGCCAACAAAATGCGTGATGACTTTTTTGTAGCCTGAGGCTGTTTTCTCTCTTAACGAACACGGACAGATCGACGTTAGTCTCGTTTTCAAAGCGGTTTCATAGTCAACTGAAACGTGCGCCTGCAGAAAAGACATGCTTCGCTGCAACACAGTGGTGACATGGGGAAAGCATATTGCATGCTTCTCGCAACGCCAGCGCATCATGATTTACAGATTCTATCTGGGAATATAAAGAAATTATTAAAGGACAGTTTGGCGGAACTCGCGATGTATGCAAAGCTTGGATTGTCGTTTGCTCCAGCAATTCGCGCATTTGCACTGCTGGCGGAGTTCTTGCCTGCAATGCCTACTTCGAAAACTAAGTTCAAAAGCTTCTATGATCAAGTTTTCCAGCCATAACACATCGTGAATTCCGTCACATTGGCCATTATCAAATTCTTTATTTTACCAGAAAGAATGGGCGAATAGTCTTATAATGACGTGCTGACGCAGCGAGGAGCAGGTGATATGCTTCTTGTGGGACACTACTGTGTTGCAGTGAAGATGTTTTGTTTCCTTCAGGCGCGCATTTTAGTTGATCACGACAGCTCCTCTCTTTTTTTGGGGGGGGGGGGGGGGGGTGACAGCAGTGAGGCTCACTGTTCCCCCGTGTTTGCAGAAAAATTAGGACCAGGTATTGCTGGCAAACATAACTCATGGAGCCGCAAAATAGCCGGCACAGCGAACAACCAGGCCTGGTTACTTCAAATAATTCCACTTTCTCACTTTTTGTATGTTCGGTTAGTTTAAAGTTTTCTGATGGCCCCAGTGACCTTGAATTAGCGAGGTTTTACTGTATATATCTTATCTTTCCCTTCAAGTGCAGCCACCGCAAAGTTTTGCTGATTCCCGCTGTACCAAACCGCGACTTGCATAGCATGCGACCGCTACCAAAGGCAACCAACACTGATAAAGCCTAGCCTGCCATTCCTTTTGCTGCTCTGGAAAGTCGGTCCAAGACAGGAAGATCGAGCGTCGAAAAGATTGCACTTAAGTACTGAACCATGAACAGCATGTGTGATACAAAGTTTTTGTTCGCGGCCAGGAGATCGACGTCGAAAACCCGCCAAGCTTATGTAACACCGCGCACTGGCAGCAAAGGCGAAAGCTCTTGTGATGAAGCCGTAAATGCTTTGAAATTTACGGACAAGGTAGCTAACACGATATCTGTCGCAAGCTTGATAACGACGCCGCTTTTTCCGACAGGAAACTTTTAAGCACAGTTGATAAGGAAGGGATCGCACGTGTAATGTCGATTTGCACGCAGCCTGCAACACGTGGCCGGAGCCGAGCTAACACGCTAGTACGCCGCGTAGGTGCTGGTGTAAAGGCTTCCTGGGCAACCACCCTCCTCCCTTAAGGCTTGTTCACACTGAAGGCCAAAGCGGTGAGGTGGCAACGCGGAAAGCGGGGAAAACCTCCTCTCTAGGTGGTAAAAGCGGAAAGGAAACCAGGTGGCAAGGCCGATCGCTCTCCAACCAGTTTTTTGCTGCCCACCGCATTGTCTCAGCTAATCGGAACGTCACGTGGTGGAGGCACGGTGGCTTGCCTTTCAAAAAAGCATTGCTACGCGACAGGGACACGTGCGCAAAAGCGCACGAAGCCCGCCTCTTCTGCCGCGCAGCCAGTCGAAGGAGGCAATTCGGTCTGAACAGGTTCACGCTCTTGCCACCTCGCCGCTTCAAAAAGCCCGCTTGGCACCGCCTTCGGTGTGAATAAGCCTTTACTCGGTAAGCGTACGCAGCAGGGCCCGGTCTTTTTTTCTTCTTTTTTTATCTCGCTCTACCCCCCTTTCGTATATTCCGCGTCCGCACGTTCGTAACGACCTTGTCGCTCGCTCTCTAGCAGCTCACCCAGGGCGCCTGCTTTCAGACACACATTTGCTACTGCGTTTGTCACAACAATTTTCCGGCAACCACATTATAACCGGTCTTAAATCTTGGGGGACTGCACAATAAGCAGTACGTATATACATGGTGCTCCAAGGGAGTGTAAATGGGAGTTTAAAAAGACTGAATTGTAACCAGTCCTGCACTATAAGCAGCCATGTTGTAAGTGATCTACACTGTATCAGGTGCTATGCTTATCGAAGCTTTGCACGAAGTTCAGTCGGCAAACTGTATAGCTCTGTTTGTTTCACTCCCAGGTTTTATTGTTTTAGATGCTTGTGTAAACTAAGCATGCGAGTCATCTCAGCTGACAGCTGCCAAAAAAGGAGACCTTCTGTAAAGAGGGAACCTTCTGTTTTTGTAAATGAAAAAGGTGACAGTTTTAACATGTTGATGATGTTTATTTATTTCTAAGGCACAAAGCATTTTCATTTAATATGCAGAAAAAAAAAAAGAGAAGTCGCATTATGTGTGGCAAAAATATTAAACTGCTCATTGGTGGTTGGGCGAAAATGCCCAGCCAGCCTCAAAATTTTCTCAGGTGCTTGAATTTCGGCATTAAATGCAGGCCATGTCAGCCACCTGCAGTTTGGGCCATCTGTCAGAGCCTGCAGACTCTAACTATAGTGCTTAGAATAATCTAGGCATCCGCCCTAAGCTGGTGATATGCGATCGACCAGATAAAGTAACACTGCGCGCCAATCGATCCACTGTCTGCAGCGGATACCTATCGGCGGGACAGCGGGACTTCAAGACAGAAATGCGTTGCTAGAATTGCGTTGCTGTAGCCACCTACGCATGCTTCGCGGGACAGACAGGCAGACAAGGAACTCTATTAAGGTCCTGAGGAGCCAGCCAGTGCAGTCCTACAGAGAATCTCTGGCTTGTTGTTGGCTGGAAATATAAATTTTATAGCCTAAAAATGTGGCCCTATAGCTTGTTAGGAACTAAAGCTGAAAATGTAAGCTGCATTTTTCTCGTGCAAGCAAGCTTGACGTGCTGCGAACGCCGGCATTGTCAGCGGCAATGTTGATTATCTTAGCAGTGGCACATAATTTTTGTCTTGCAATTGCGGCGTCCCAGTCACAGGTCCTGGCAATAGATGTCCGGTACCATCGCTGGGCCCATGGGCACGCGCCGTTGTTGCTTCACAGCAATTATCTTTACGGTAAACTATCAGCGGTTACTGAAGCTATGGCACGCTGCCGCACATTCTTGCCTTCGGGGGCAAAGCTCCAAATTTATTATGGTCTATTCCTATCATATGTGCTACTGTTCTTTGTCTAGGCAACGACTTCAAAAGGCAACATGCAAAAACTTGTAACAATTCAAAAGAAAATTGTCGGCTATATTGAAAACGTTGATCGACTTTCAGCCACACATGGTATATTTCTCGAATACAAAATACACTGCATTGACAGGCTATATGAATATAGATTATTAGAAAAAATGTATTTCTTATTCAAAAATGTTAAAAAATTACTTTACATCACTCGCTAAGCTAGAACTGCACAACAACACGAAACACGCATGAAACCCTGAAGTATGGAAGGTACCTTGGTCCCGAAACAACTACAGCTTGCAATCACTAACTCATAATATTTCAACCATACTCAACGGGTACAGACACACAACCACATTAAATAAAAAAACATCTGCACAACTACTTTTTATCTTTATAATAAGTTGTTGCCCTGCATTCTTGTACGAAGTGTCATTGTTACATCTTATGTGTACGTGTGATGTATGCTGATCTGTATGTATAATGCTTTGGCTGCGAATGCTGTGTAAAAAACACTCGGTGATATGTGTCATATATGTGCTATTGCCATGTAAAGGACCCTGGGTCTTCGTCAAGCTGCTGTGACAGCTTTTTGCCCAGGTGTCCCTCCATATTGTTTTTCTGGTATATAAATAGAAAAAATAAATAAAACACCTGGGCGAACACGCCTTGCATTCGAGCTGAAGCGCACCTTAACCCCATGGTGAAAGAAAAAAAAGGTGAAAAGTGTATATGGTGGGGGGGGGGGGGGGGAAGTATAGCGGTTAGAAAATTTCTTGGCTATGGTTCTAACCCGTGCAGAAAATGCTTCTTAAGCCACCTTTGCTGCGTACATCAGTGTCCTGTGGAAAAGTGTGTTCAGATTTGGAAGGGGCTGTAAGCGCTAGTCACGGGACAGCACATTTTGTTCAATTACTCATCCTTTTGTATGCCGAGTGATTCCGAGTACCAGTATATTACAGACTTTTAAATAAGGTTCTGGCAATCATATAGAGCAGTGTACGACATCCCCCCCCCCCCCCCCAAAAAAAACTACTAAATTGTGCGCCAGGTTTTTTTTGCCTTCCCTACTCCTCAGTTTTACAAATCTCCCAAGTTTAAAGATCGTGAGCTTGGCAAATCCATATTTAAATTCTCAGAGTCTGTCAAATTATGTGTCAGGCACAGCAAATTCTAATATGGAGTTAGTTGTTAAGGCGATAGGGTTAAAGAGCTCGTGTCCCAGAAAACCCGCCGTCAGCGTCGGTCCCGTTGATTGTGAGGGAAAAATCGTCTGTGCATCTGTGACCGGAAAATGAAGTTACCGAGATAGCCACAGGAGGCCGCTACTTGTACATGCGTGCGCGCGCGATCACACTGAAAAAGTTGCATGATCAAAGAAAAAAAAAGTGCTCAAGTTCACGAGGCACAGTAGTTTCTTTGCTCTGCCACGGCTCCCTGCTTAGCTTCCAGCGCTTTCGTCGGGACAAGAGAAGAGATGATGCCATTGCAGCATGCAACAAACCTTCGCAACTCCACTGGCATCGGACGGATTCCTAAAATTTTTGCGGCATTGAATTCATGAGGCAATAAGCTCTTCTAGTGAATTCATTCTATGGTTACTTAAAAAAGTGTTTCAGGGCCCTTTTAATGCATTTTGTTCGACAGGTGTCGCGACGAAAACGCGCGCGCTGGTCCAATCTACTGTGTGCATGTTTTGTTTGCTCAGTGGGGCAGTTCAAATACTATTTTTATTGAAATAGCACTGCTCATGTTCACACTGCACAATTTAGGTGATGTTGAATGGCTTATCATATTTTTTTTTATGTAAGCCTTCTCTTTTATACCGCTCGACATTTGGTGTTTCATGATAAAAAATGCATGTTTTTTATCCATTACCAGCTCCAAATTTGGACTTTAGTGCTCCAAAAGTAACATTTTGTTTCTCTAAAAATCTTTCCAAATTGTACTTGAGCTGTTGCACCCATGTTGGTGCAAACACAGCTGCTGCAGCAAGTCTTGCTAGCCTCCACAGCGTTGCACATGAGGTGTGAAACGGAGTGCAAGGTGCACATTGTGTGGGCCTTTCTAATTTCTGCCTCGTAAGTGTCTTTGTGGCATACAAATTAGGCAAAAAAAGTGTAATCTATACACAATAAAAGCAGTGCGGAGATGTTTCAAATCAGGCACACTTGGCTGGTGGAGTGAAAGGATGAAGGGGAAAGGAGTAAGGTGCCCTTTTATTTTGGTAGACAACACATGAAGAAGCCTGGGAAGGCATTAGAAAATACCGGGAGAAACAAGGTCCCACAGGTACCGTAGAACATAAGCTTTCACATATAATCGTCTTCAATGGCGAAATTTGTATTCGCAAGCGCACACTTTTCTGCTCTCTCCATAGGGATTGTCACACATTGAAAACCATCACACTGCGGTGCTTGGCCACAGCACAGTTCCCATTTCTTTCAGCAAATCTTTTAACAGTGAGCTTGAATTTCGCTCTATATCTAATTGTTGTAGCCCATCACAAGGGAAGAGTAAAAGCGCAATAGACAAATGGTGAAACATAAACTTTCGAAATCAACCAAGTGTATGTTGCAGTGCGAACGCAGAGGAACATGGAAACAGTTCACGCAACCAGCCCGCACAAGCCTCCGATGCAGAAAATTGTCTGTGCCGTGACGCGAGCCAGTGTTCTGATGATGAAAGAGATGGGGTCGTAGAGGGAGGCAAATGCTTGAGCAGTTTCGCCAACCCGTCAACAGGTTCGAGTGTTTGGGTGCGGTACTCTAGGGACCGTAGTTTGGGGCCAGTCCTTGGAAGAAGGGACTTCGCACTCGCAGTCCGTTTTAGGCATGACTGCGCTTGTCTGCTTGGTGAGGGGCGCACCTGTTTGAAGTCTCTTCGAGGGTGCGCCGGTGAGCTGGCTCGGGCATATTGGGAAGCGCAAAATATGCGAGTAAATATTTTTTAGTAAAGCTGGCTAAATATTAGGGGTTTGCAAATTACGTGAGCATATAGGGTTTTTGTAGTTTTTAATTTAACTCTAGCAATGACTGCGTCAAGTGAAATAACTTCAAGGGCATGAAGCGCCGGCAGAGACCAAATCCGCAACTCTCAGATAATGCATCGAGCACTCTGCCAGTGAAGCTGTCGCTGTGGCCAATACCCTGTTTGCTTTTTATTGAGTACCTAAATTCTAGGCTTGTGTGAATAGCAAATTTTAGGATCAAAGCAAATTCAAAACAAATGCAAGTGACTTGACAGAATAATTTCGGAACGAATTTGAGCAGTATAATCACATATTATAAAGAAAAATATGCCAGTTGTCATCACCCAGCTAACCTGCACAATATACTGTATTTACTCTTGTAATGAACGCTTTTTTTCTCGAAAAATTTCATCAAAGTTGGGGGTGTGTTTAACATGCGGGGCAAATTTTATGAAAACTTTTTCGGGATGAGCAAAAAATGTGGTAAAGCAAAAGAAAAAAATAGGTCGCTTAGCCTTTCACAATTCACATACGCGTTCACTGTTTGAAAACAGCTTCTTTGTTCCACTTCACTCATCTTTGCTGTCCCCGGGCCGCCCGCACACACCATCAAAGTGTTTCGCGGCTATATTTTCTCACTATCGTTGAATTGCAAAAGTGGTATCTGCTGTGATCTCGAGGGGCGCCCAGAAGCGTGCGCTATAACACACTTTACCAACTTCGCGTCAATCTCGCACCTCGCGTCAGCTTCGTGTCAACCCCATCGTTGATATTGTTGCAAGTAACCAACATTACAGCAAGCTATCACCGAAGCATCAAAACAAATCGTCAATGACAAGATTAACGACAAAATATGGCCGTCGTCTTTTTGTCCACCTGAGAAGTTGCTGTAGAAAAGGTAGCCTACATCTTGCATTCCTTGAAGTAACCGCGGATAACAAGCACGAAAAGCAAATTGCAATCGAAGCGAGAATCAGGGGTGCTACCATGTTGTGGAACTAGTCACGATCTTTCCTGGGCAAAGTGATTTTTTTTTTGTTCACCAGAAACCTGCAACACGATGGTGACAAATAGCCCTTCGTGACCCCCATGGCTGTAGCAAATCCTGTCGTCACCGCTTGAAAATTGCGTGCATGGGGTCGGGCCGTTTCGTATTTGCATGATGCGACCGTCGGCTGGCGCAAGCAGTTCCGTGATTTTTGCTCAGTGTGTGCTGATCAGCCGCGATATCGACTCTCACACCATTCGTGAGCCGTGCTGTGGCGCATAAATAATTTAAAAAAGACGGGACGGGCCGTGCACAGATAAAAAGAAACACAATGCGCGCACGGCAGCGAGCGAAGGGGAGGAGGGAGCGAGCTGGGGGGAGAAGGGTCCGCATAAAAATAAAAAACAAATGAAAGAGATCAAACGGGCAAGGAGGTGCCTTGTGTCAGTTAGCGGGACTGCAGCGAATGAATGTAGGTGGTGCATTTATTACGTGAAAAAAAATCAAATTTTCACGACTGCAGTTGTGGGTGCGTTTATTATGCAAGTGCACTCATTATGCAAGTGCCGTATTTACTCGCACAATGAACGCACTTTCTAGAAAAATCGGAGCAAAGTTGAGAGGTGTGTTTATTACGTGGGGTAAATTTTATGAAAACTTTTTCAAGAGGAGCAAAAACTGCGGTAATGCAAAAAAAAAGTTAGGCCGTTTAGCCTTTCCCAAATGACATACGCGTACACTGTTTCATTCTCCTTCATTGCATTTTGATCTTGTCCCTGGGCCGCCCACGCTCTCGTAAAAGCGTTTTCCGGCTAGGTTGTAATCGTTTAACCGCAACAGTGGTATCTGCTGTGATCTCGAGGGGCGCTCAAAAGCGTGTGCTAGGATGCTATGATGCACTTTGCCAACTTTGCGGCAACCTCGCATGACTATCGTGATGATGCCGTTAACATTGTAGCAAGTAACCAACATACCAGCAAGCTACCCTGGAAGCATCAAAACAAACCAAGCATCAAAACAAGATTAACGACAAAACACTGCTGCCGCCTCGCTTCTACATGAGAAGTTTCTGTATGTGCAGATAGCAAGGATAACAAGCGAAGTGAGAATCGGGGGTGCTACCTGGTTGTAGAAATTGTCGCAATCTTTTCTGGACGACAAGCGATTTTTTATTGCCACAGCAATTATATGGATAGTGTTGGCTAGTTTTTGCCGCCACGGCCGTCATGCACTGTATATGTATACATATCTATATATATGAAAACTTAAGACATAAAAAAAAAAAAGCCGCCTGCGCTCGGCTGCCCCGCCGCGGTGGTCTAGTGGCTAAGGTACTCGGCTGCTGACCCGCAGGGCACAGGTTCGAATCCCGGCTGCGGCGGCTGCATTTCCGATGGAGGCGGAAATGTTGTAGGCCCGTGTGCTCAGATTTGGGTGCACGTTAAGAACCCCAGGTGGTCTAAATTTCCGGAGCCCTCCACTACAGCGTCTCTCATAATCATATAGTGGTTTTGGGACGTTAAACCCCACATATCAATCAATCAAAGCCTGCGCTCGGCACCCAGCTCATCGCGATGCAGCTATGCACGCTTATCCTTCAGTGGGGAGAATTGTGTGCCTTGACTTTTCACCAGAAAGTTGCGTTTAGTTGCTGGGCGCACAAAGATCACTTCGCTCGCTGGGTAGGCCTTGTTTGCGAAGAGAGCGCGCTTTTCAAACACAGCGAAGTAACAACTGGGACGCCTGTTAGTTCGCACTCATATCGGTACCTCTGTTTACATTTCATGCGTTGTTTTTGTTTTAGCAGCCGCTTATGCGTCGAGCTCTAAACGTTGTTAGTTAGCTTTCATCCTTTTTGTGTTGTTTTCTTGCGTGAGAGGTGCGCTGGATGTTTGGATCTGCTAGCGGTTCTCAACGTTACATTCCAAATTATTTTCGAATTCATTGCTTTGCCCTTGTGGCGAAATAGTGACTTTTTTGTTTTCCAGAAATCTGTGAAGGGATAGCGACTAATGACCTTTTGTGACTAATGACCCCTTGAAATCCTGTCGTTGTCGCTTGAAAATTGCGTGCACGTTGTTGGGCTTTTTCGTATTTGCAGAAAGCGACCGCTGATTGGCGCGGGTAGTTTCGTGACCTTCGCTCGCTGTGTGCTTATCAGCTGCGATATCTCTACACTCGCACCATTTGTGAACCCCGCTGTGGCGCACAGGTAAAAAAAAACGGGAGATGTGCCGCCCATAGATAGAAAGACAAACAATACAGCACATGGCAACTGGTGAAGGGGGGGGAAGCGAGCCGAGGTGGCTAAAAGGGGGTCGGCAATATAATAAAAAACGGGAAGAGATCGAATGGTTGAGGAGGTGCCAGGTGTCGGTTAGCGGGACTGCAGTGGATGAATATAGGGGGTGCGTTTATTACGCGGGGAAAAGAAAATCCAAATCTTGATGACTGAAGTTGGGAGTGCGTTCATTATGCGAGTTAATACGTAAATACGGTATTTCAAAATTGAAACAAGGCATGTGCAATTTTTTTTTTGTTCAAAAGAAGTGGAACCAACTTGGAATAGTAGCAGGATTTGGCTTTTGATGGAATGCAAGTGTTAACCTGTAAAATATGGCACATTTTATAATTTATAAATGGGATTCGATCTGACGACCTTCAGCACAACCGCATCCCAAATGCGCGTCGCCCCACTGCACCACCAGAGCAGCTAGGCGGTGGTGTCTAAAGTGCTATAAATTTGCGACAGCGGGCCCCCCTTCATTTTTAGCATTACACTACGGTGAAGGGCCCCCTCACTGTAGTCATTGCTTTACAGGGACGTGGCCTGTCGCTATAGCTGCATCGCTATTATTATGGGCCCCATCACTGTTATGATTTCACTATGGTGACAGGCCTCGTCACCGTAATCGCAATTTTACTATGTTCACAAGCAATTGTACTTAAGTGATAGTACTGCGCTGACGGGCCCCGTCACTGTAGCCACGATTACCCTGACGGGCCCCCTCACTCTAACAAGAGTACTGCATTGACGGGCCCCATCATCATAGTCACTGTCATTGAATTTATGTATATTAGTGTGCTGCTTTAAAATGTGCAATTATTGTTCTGGTGCAACATTGCCACATGCCTTTGTTCTTTTACTTTATGTGATTTGGTTTTACCTTCGAAAGCTGTGAGCATCGCATGGCACAGACCGTGCACTAACATTTGGGAAGCATTACTATTGTTTCAGATTGTTCGTTAGCGTGGTGTCCAGCACATGAATAGTCAAGTTATTGTGGGAGCTTACGCAAGCACCTGCGATAATGCTGGAATATTTTAAAGCGCAAGGAAAATGGCACAGATTTAGCTTTCGCAAAAGAAACAAGTTGCCTGTGGGCGTGGGGAAAAATCTTCACCGATGCTTAAGTCGGTGCCCTTAAGTTTGCGCCCATTTGAGAGTATCATTTCTTTTTTCTTACAATGATTAAGCCTAACAATTAATGGGCACCGACGATTAGCCGAATAGCGACCATTGTGTTGGTCGCTATTTGGCTAATCGTCGCTCGCTCTGTATCTTGAGGTTCAAGTGGCACGTCCAGGTGGTCTGAGCACAGACGTATAATTTTTTTCTTCAGACGTGGCCGATGTTTCTGATGCTGCTGTGTCAGGAAGGCCGTAAAACACAGGATTGTTTCGTCTTGAGCGATTCTCTGCATCGTCAACTCGCGCATTCAGGGCGTGAACGAGCCTTGCTGTTTGCTCAGTGTCCGCTCGTATAGTCTGTATCACTGTTAGAAGTGGTAGTAGTTTCTGATAATGACCCTCTAGATCCGCTAACCTTTTGCTTAAGTTGACGAGTGCTGCACTTGTAGCCGTGCATTGGCTTTTAAGGTCCTCAATGTCGGCTATTATTGTGCTTTGGCCAGCGGACAGTTTTTTCAGTTCAGCAAGTACAACAGCGGTATCAGGACCAAGGTTCGTTTCAATATCTCCTGACTGTAGCAAAATAGACCTAATCACACTAATACACTCACAGGCAATATCAAAGCAGCACTGCGGGCTCGGAAGCTGCCTCAAAAAGTAATTGCTAGTTCTCTTAGTGTAAAGGCAATCTGGTTCACAAACCTGCATGATGAGCAAAAGTGGGTTACTCGTGTGTGTTGTGGCACAGCCACCGAGCGTGAGCCCACAGAGCGCACAGAGCGCGGGCGATGATCGTGGTTCCTTTGTAGCTGGCTCTGCGACGGTTGTCAATGACAGCAGGGCTCCCGGTACTTGGTCAAGCATCCAGTTTCCAGGCGGTGGCGCAGTTGGACAGGCGGAATGACTGTCAACGCGGATGCACCAACTTGTCACGTCAATCCCAGTGCGCAGGTTTGGCGGTTCCTTCATGACGATCGCTGACATTACTACTGCAGGCAGTAGCACGCGTGTGACAGCAGAAAGGAAAACCTGCATAACGAGCAGAAGTGGGTTACTGGTGTGTGTTGTGGCACAGCCACCGAGCCCACAGAGCGCGGGCGGTGATCGTGGTTCTTTTATAGCTGGCTCTGCGATGGTTGTCGATGACAGCAGGGCTCCCGGTACTTGGTCAAGCGTCCAGTTTCCAGGTGGTGGCGCAGTTGGACAGGCGGAATGACTGTCAACGCGGATGCACCAACTTGTCTTGTCAATCCCGGCGCGCAGGTCTGGCGGTTCCTTCACGACGATCGCTGACATTACTACCGCAGGCAGTAGCACGCGTGTGACAGCAGAAAGGAAAACCTGTATGATAAGCAGAAGTGGATTACTGGTGTGTTGTGGCTCAGTCACCGAGCCCACCCTATGATGCACTCTAAGTCTGACATTCAGGCAACGGCCCAACTGACCAACATAGCACCATCTACACCTGTAAGGAATGCGATACACTGCCCCCTGTTTACAGGGCACAAACTGCAAGCCATGTATCATGTTGCATTGGTTGCTTTTTGCACGATCCGCAAAGCCAAGGCACCTCTGAAAAGCAGGACAAGTACTACTTAATTTGTTGTTTGCAGAAAAAAAACTTCGTCTTGAGCGGCCTCTTTTTTCAAGCAGTGCGAAGATCTGTGAAAACACAGAATAATCACAAAGGGACGTTTTTGAAGTGACAGATTCATTTGTTTGCTTTTGCAATCTGCCTTGGCTAATATCATTTCATTTCATTTATTTCGCCCTTAAAGGCCCGAAGGCATTACATAAGGGGGGACAAGTAACAAGATAGGGTACAATGTTCAACAAAAAAAAAATGAATAAAAGCAAATAAGTTTACACAGGAGAAAGGAATCGGAAATCACATGAACGAACTAGAACAAGATGAAAAAGAATACACAATGCTTTACATATGTTAAACAATTGCAGAGCAAAACTAAGTACAATTCTAAAACGATTGGCGATAAACACGAAGTAGTTGAGATTATCAGGAGAGAGGCTTGAAAAAATGTTCGTTCAGTTTTGCGAGGAACGTTTCCCTGTCGGCGCATGAAGCGGAGTCATCCGGTAAGGCATTCCAGAGGGCTATTGCATTAGGAAAATATGAGGTGATAAATGCTGTCCAGCCATTTATGCGTGCAATGGGCCTGCTGTGATTTATGGGCGATGAAGTTCTGTGAGAAGATTGGAGCAACTGATGTCTTTGAGCGTGGATGATAGTAGAAGCGGTGTAGAAGGCATAGACGGGTGATCAAGCGGTGGGATTCTAGAGTTGGAAGGGAAAGAGAGTGTTTTAGCTCGGTAACGCTGGTTTTGTGTGAGTATTGTGTAGATATGAAGCGAGCTGCGCGATTTTGGATAGACTCTAATTTAGTTGTAAGGTAGGCTTGTGAAGGATGCCAGATTGCTGAAGCATATTCATGTTTAGGTCGTACGAAGGTGATGAAAGCTAGTTTTCTTACGTCGGGGAATGCGCATTTCAGGTTGCGTCGAAGTTAGCCGAGTGTACGGGATGCTGTAGAGCAGATGGAATCGATGTGGGTGGTCCAGGATAGCGATGAAGTCAAGTGGACGCCAAGATATTTGTAGCATGATACGGAAGCTATGGGCACGGCGTTAATAGAATATATGTTGGCAAGTACGGCACGCTTACGGGTAAATGATAATGATTTGCACTTATCTATGTTTAGGGGCATGAGCCATTTATTGCACCATGAAGCAATTGAGTCGAGGTCGCGTTGTAGCTTATTAGCATCGGCAGGGCTATTGATGACGGTGTAGATGACGCAATCGTCAGCGAAAAGTCGGATATTAGATTTAATGTTAGCCGGCAAGGCATTAATGTAGATGAGGAACAGAAGGGGCGATAAACCGGCACCTTGCGGCACGCCGGATGTTACCTTAGCAAATGCTGATTGACAGTTATTAGCTGACGTGAACTGCATGCATCCCGTCAAAAAGTGCTTAATCCAGCTTAATAAATTCGGAGGAATACCAAGAGAAGTTAGCTTGCAAATCAGGTGATTGTAAGGTACGTGGTCGAAGGCTTTTGCAAAATCCAGAAAAATGGCGTCTGTCTGAAGGTTATTATCCATGGAATTAAGTAAGTCGTGCGTAAATTCGGCGACCTGGGTATCACAGGAAAAATGTTTGCGAAAGCCGTGTTGAAGTGGATGAAAGAAATTAATTGATTCAAGGTGGCTCATGAGACTAGATGCTATAATATGCTCAAATAGTTTAGAACAAATGCACGTTAAAGAAATTGGACGGTAATTAGCTGGGATTGACTGGTTTCCTGACTTAAAGATCGGTATAATTTGGGCTTTTTCTACTCATCTGGAACGGTGCCCAGCTCTAAGGATTGCAAAAATATTAGAGAAAGTAATAGGCTAGAATAATGGACAGTGTTTTTCAAAAGCTTGGTGGTGATACAGTCACAGCCAGCCGATGAAGAAGATTTAAGATTACGAATTAAGTTAGCAATTCCATCAGGATTTATGTCGAATGGGGAGAGTTCTCGAGGGGAACTGAAGGGAGAGGGCGAGACGGCAGTGCTATTGGCGGGGTTAAATGTTGATGCAAAGTAGTCATTAAGGACGGATGCGCAATCCTCACTGTTTATCGGTTGACCTCCTGAATCAACAAGTTCGATTTGGTTGCTACTTAACTTTGGTGAAAGCAAACGCCAAAACTTATTAGGATTCGATTTTAGGATAGATAGCAGATCCACTGAGGAGTATTTAGCTTTTGCTTCAGCTACCTCTTTCATGTACTGATCGGCGCACAGGCGATATTTTTCCTAGGCGTCGGTATTGTTGCGTAGTTTCGCTGATCGGTATAGACGTTTTTTTCTGTTGAGTAAGGATTTTAGGCGTTTAGTGAACCACTGATTGAGTGAGTCGGTTTTGATAAGAATAGTAGGGATAAATTTATTTTTGAGACTTATGGGCTTGTTTCTGAACAGTTCCCAGTTAGCATTGACGGTACGATTTTGGTAGGAATGCCGGAAGGTTTCGTGGAATTGTGCTAGTCTCATATTTATGGCGTCGTAGTTTCCTCTTTTGTAATCTGTGATCGTTTTAGTTTCGGGTGACTTCTTTATGAGAGGCAAGGATAAGCAAATGTGGAAAACGCTATGATCACTGATACCTGGTAACACCGTTACACTATTTACATCATCAGGGTTCATGGTTAGTAAAAGATCTAGTGTGCTGTTCCCTCTAGTGGGGCATGATATGACTTGGTGCAAGTTAAAGTCTAGAGTAAGGTGGTTGAACTGATTAGCTTCGTTTCTTGGGGAGGCGTTTGGAGTGGAGAGGAGGGGCCAGCTGATTGAAGGGTAGTTAGTCGCCGAACAAAAAGATAGAGGCATCGGGAAGTTTTTCTTTGACTTTAGTTAGGGCGCGCTCGAGTAATGAACAGAAAGAATTCGGACTGTCAGGAGGCCTGTAGCAGATACCAAATACAGCCGTAACTGTGCGGTTTCGCACACAGATCTATGTTAGTTCGAGGGTGTCGTCGTGGAATAAAAAAAGTGGAACACAAGGCATTGCGGACAGCAATGAGAACACCACCCCCTCTCCGGTCCAGCCGGTCACGACGATATATGCTGAAGTTCAGATTAGATGGAAGTATTTCATTATCACTAATATCAGGATGTAGCCACGTTTCTGTTAAGAGTACGATGTCTGCATCAACGTCTTCGTTTAGGCTATGGAGGTGGTCACGTTTGGGGATTACGCTGCGACAATTCGTGAAAGTGATGTTAAAAAGATGGTATGTTAAGGGCCGATAGCGTGGCAAGGTCGTGGACGCCTTCACATGACGTCAGTCAGTGATAATTCTTGCATTTGTAGATGATTCAGTACGTGAAGGCTCAGCAGAGACATTTTGGGTGCATTCTACAACGGTATCACTGACACAATCGTAATAGTAAACAGGTTTACCTACAAGGAGTTTATCAAGTTTCAGTTTAAAAGCGCATTTGGCGGGATGTATGTACTTGAGAAGCTTGGAGCGGGCCAAGCGAGTGGCGGCAGCGAAATCTTCTCTAATCGCATAATTGGTGTTTTTCAGCTTGGGTCCACAAGATAGAATCCCGTCTTTAGCCTTGAAGCTGGAAAATTTAACAATAACAGGACGTTTTTTGCTGGCCGTAGAGGTGCCGATACGGTGGGCTCTCTCGATGTTGCTTGAAAGCAACGGCAAGGAGAGCTGCGTCGAACAAAACGCTTTAACTTTATCTTCCAATTGCTGTGATGTTTCCTTGGGGTCGTCATCAAGACCAAAAAAAAGATTATTCTGACGCATGCGATTGCTTACGTCGATGTTAGCAGCTCTAAGCGTGGCAATTTCTTGCTTTGGCTGGCCTGTTTCAGCATTAATTAAAGGCGTGGGTGAAAAAGGGTTGTTTTGTTTCTAATGCTGTAACGCGTTGGTCAAAAGATGTCAGAAGAATGGATTGTTGATTGCATACTTCTTTAGGCTGGTTTAGTTCGGTGCGCAATGCTGCCTGTTCGTTCTCTAGTTGCCTAAAAGTGCTCAAGACATATGGGAGGTGAACAGCATCTGGGGGTCCGGGGTTTTATTTATTTATTTATAGAATACTGCAGACAAAAAGTCCAAGCAGGGTGGGCATACATGAAACACACTAAATAACAGAGTGAAACAATGTTGCAAAGCGTTCTTACACAAGTCCTTTGCTATAAGACAGAGGGGTTATGGTTTAAAAAAAAAAGTAACAGTTGAACAACAAGGTGCTAATACCATTCAAGAAAGTCATGGAAGAAGAGTATATACGAAATGGTCAAGGGCGTTGAGGAAATGCTTCGGTTAGTTTATTCCAATCATCTATTGTTTGTGGGAAGAAGGAGTACCGGAAAGTATTAGTCCTTGCGAAGATTGGCGTTAGGGAATGAGGATAGTGGTGTCGAGTGGGTCTGCTTAACAAGGGGGATACGTATACTGCGGTGTCTAAGGGTAGCCTGTGGTTCACTATGTCTGAAAGAAATTGTAGCCGACTTTTTGTTCTTCGAATTTGTAATAGTTCTATACCATTTGCTGTTAGTAATGCAGTGGGGGAGTCGGTTGACATAAATTTACTATATATGAATCGTACTGCTTTTCTTTGAATTCTTTCTACGTTTTGGACGTTAATTTTTGTGTGGGGATCCCAAACTATGGAGGCGTACTCAAGTTTAGGCCTAATTAGGGAAAAGTAGGAGAGGAGTTTAACACTAGGCGGAGCAGTCTTGAGCTTGTGGCGGAGAAGGCATAATTTACGGAAAGCGGCAGAGCAGATGTTATTTATGTGCAAATTCCAGGATAAGGTACTTGTTAACGTTAAGCCTAAGTATTTATAGGAGGCTACTTTAAGTAAAGGTGCTTCAGCTAAATTGTATGTGTAGTTTAATGGGACTTTTTTGCGCGTTATGGGGAGATACACACAATTGTTTGCATTAAGAAGCATTCCCCATTGCTCACACCATTTTGATACATTGCATAAGTTAGTATTCAGATAACATTGGTCACTAATACAGGTCACATCTCTAAACAAAACACAATCATCAGCAAATAAACGAATTTGTACCGGGGTGCTAATTACATTGACAATGTCATTAATGTAGACCAAAAACGGAAGGGGGCCTAGTACACTCCCCTGCGGAACGCCAGAAGTCACAGGAAGGCAGCCCGATTGTTTTTCTCCTACCTGAACATATTGGTTGCGATTGAGTAGATAAGCTGAGATCCAGGAGATAAATAATTCTGGTATACCAACTAACCGAAGCTTTATAATTAGTTTATCGTGTGGAACTGTCTCGAATGCTTTACTGTAGTCTAAGAATATTACATCAATTTGGCCGTTAGCATCAAGACAAGCTGCAAAGGTATGAACGATAGTAACCAATTGTGTTGTAGTGGAAAATCCTTTTCGAAACCCATGTTGATGATTTGTTAAAACTGAGCGTTCTTCTAAGAATTCATTTAATTTATGAGCTATTATGTGTTCGATAAGCTTACAGCATGATGATGTTAAGGAGATTGGTCGATAATTTTGCAGTAATAGGCGGTCACCTTTCTTGAATATAGGAACTATTCGAGCCGACTTCCAGTCATCTGGCAATTCCGCTGACAACAGAGAGACTCGAAAAATGACGAGTAAGTATTTTGCAACAGACTCTGCAAAGCGACGCAGAAATATGTTAGGTGGGTTAAGTTCTATGTCGCCGGAAAGCAGTAATATCAAATCAGAAAGCAAAAGACAGGTGAGCATGTCGCTGCACAAATGAAAGTTGACAACGTGTTGAGTGTTGCCGGGGCACAACACCAACACGAGAAAACGATCGCTAGAACGATACTGTTTCGAACAGTCGAGGTAACTAACCTGAAAGGTTAACAGAGCGTTGAGCATCGTGTGGCATGCGGTGTTGTGCCCCGAGCAGACGGCGTCACTTGCAGGAATATATTGCGTTCTTTCGGGCCATGTGACCAATGATGTTGAAGCCGGTCGTTGTTGCCATGCAAAGCGAGATGCAGCCAAAACTGGATTTCCGGGCGGGTTTGGTGGGTTCCAGGGAAGTTCGTAGCTCCAGGATTGGAGTTCACGGACCGGTCCAGGTACCCGTGGTGGGTTGGGAAACACTGGTGCGTTGGCAGAGAGCCAGGACACCATCGCCTGAAAGGTTAACAGAGCATTGAGCATTGTGTGGCATGCGGTGTTGTGCCCCGAGCAGACGGCGTCACTTGCAGGAATATATTGCGTTCTTTCGGGCTATGTGACCGATGACGTTGAAGCCGGTGGTTGTTGCCATGCAAAGCAGGATGCAGCCAAAACTCGATTTCCGGGCGGGTTTGGTGGGTTCCAGGGAAGTTCTCCAGGATTGAGCTCACAGACCGGTCCAGGTACCCGTGGTGGGTTGGGGAAACACTGGGGCATTGGCAGAGAGCCAGGACACCGTCCCCTGAAAGGTTAACAGAGCGTTGAGCATCGTGTGGCATGCGGTGTTGTGCCCCCACAACACCGCATGCCACACGATGCCACACGATTCAAGAGCCTTCTCAGCCACTGAGGCAATCACTGCATTTAGATACCCTGCACTTCGCAGCTTATCTACCTGTTTCTGAACACTTAGCTGCATGAGATGCTCACATGACCTGCTAACGGCGGAACGTATACAAGACAGAGCAATGCCGTCTTTCACGTGTTTAGACTGGGATGAATTAAAACTGAGCAAACTTTTAATGGACCGGGGAAGATACATTCAGCAAGTATATGAATACTGAAAAGTGATTTGCAGATCAAGGTACTGAATGACGTTATTTTGGGGCAACTCAAGGGTGAAATTCAGTTCAAGACCTTGTTCCCTAAATGTTAAAACTGTCACTGCTTACAAAAACCAGGTAATCTTCTACATAACGCACAATTTTAGTGGCAAGGCTACACAAATGCTTTTCTAAGTCCTGGTTGATGCAACGCAAAAGAATACTGCTTAAAATAGGGGCTACTCAAGACCCAATACACACTCCCGAATGTTCAGCATAAACATTGCTTTCCCAGCAAATAAAGGGCGAATGAAGGTAACGGTTCAGCAGCTCCAAAAAGCCTTCAACCGAAACTACCCATCGTGTTTTGAAGGCAACCTCGTAGTTGGGGTCACAAATGCATTCCTTAAAGTTGCTTAGCAACATGTCTTGTGGAATTGCATAATACAAGTCCTCAACATCTATTCTTAAGGCCCTGTATCCAACTGGCTTGTCATTTCTTAAAAAATTAATGCTGCTGTCCAAACTAGGTGTAACAAAAGGGTCATGTACAGTCTTTATCTCCGAACTCATGAATCACGATGCTGTCTGCGCTGCAGTCAAGCGCTGGCAGCATCTTGCGCATGTGGAGACACTTGAAGGGCCGTATTGTTGAATCGTGTCATCTGCTATAACGGCATGCGCGTACTGCGCTGGCCGCACCATGTGTTATGCGATCAGAGATTTCCCCTAAGGGTGAAACGAACTGTACATCTAGCCCTTGCTAGTGCAATTGGAGATAATCCGACAGTAGGTGCAGCCAAGTGTGTCTTTCTGATAAGCTTGTGTGAAAAGCAATACCTTCCATGTGTTTTTTTGCATTAACTCTTTCGTTACCATGCCTATTCAAATCGGTCTTCGGAGATCGACGCTTTTTAGTCATCGATTTTGGCATGTTAAATTTCTTTCTCGTGCACCCAGCTCTTTCCAATAGTTGGTTCAGCCACTAAACTTTCAGAATTTTTTAAATTTGCCGACTTGGGCAACATGAAGATTTTTTTACAGACATTTACGTGAACCAATGTGCATGTGTAGCTGGAAAAACCCATAGTGAAACGGCGCTTCATAGTGAAATGGCGCTTCAAAAAAAGATAACAAAGCACACACAAAAAAAAAATGAGGTCTCAGGAAAAAAAACATTGCTGTGGGATGAACACAGGTCGACCAACACGCGGCCGCCGCTGTAACAGTGCGGAATGTCAAAACAAACATGGCGGCTGACAGAGCGAAGTGACCGCAATTTTTTCTTCTATTCGTCAGTTATGGAGGTTGTGAGTACGTCACACGCTTCAAAACAGTTTCTTCCATATAAATAAGGAATGCTTTCATTTAAGTCAGTAAATTTACAACATTAGCATAGTGATGCCTGCTTTCAAATCACAGAAACAATAGGCGCATTCAGCTGCCACAGACATAAAAACACATGGCGGGCATTCAATGAAAACTGCGGCATTTGCCCGTATTGCAATCCTGAATGGCACGTTTCCGCCAATGGTGGGCAAAAATTAAGAATATGTTTGGTGCGTGCAGTTGGCGAGTTTCATTCGACAGATAATAAAGGCGATGCTCATCGGCTAGACTTGGCACCCGACATATCGATGCGGCAAGTTCGAAGTGCGATCATCACGCGGGGAAAAAAACCGAATTTAGACGACGAAATTTAGGGGTGCGATCATTACGCAAGTGAATACGGTAACGAGGCGATAACGAAACTTGAGGAAAGGAATGTGGCAATATGAAAAACAACCATCCTCGTGCGGGAACGCAAGAGTTGAAAAAACACCCTCGAAAGAAGACCCTTACTACTTTTCACTTGGCTTGCTAACTTGTCTAAGCTACGTTTTCTCAGTACCTTGACTGCATCGGCTCTCACTTGCTCAGCTTTATGCTCTACAAGACGAAAATTCTTATCAATCGCAGACCCACCTTTCTCAGAAAACATACCTTCGCTGATGACTACAAAAAAAAAACAAAAAAAAAAACTTCCTTATCAGACACAACAGCCGTGGGTCTTGACGACAACCCGTCCAATTTGTCATAGTCTAAGTGGCCACGTTTATCTTTCGACATGGCTTCCACGCATTCGGGAACACACACAGGCTTTGCTTCCTCCTGGACACGGTTGGCTATCCCCCTGGAACAACACGTCAGCAGCTCAATGATCGGTGGAGAGGCTGCCACATTGAACTTTGGACCATAACTAAGCATAGACTCGTGGTGAGGGGGGATGCACAAGTTGGTAAAGTTCATCAAATTGCCTTCTTCAACGCAATTCACTTCTTGACTGGTAGCTTAAGGCGCACCTGGTACCAAAGTCATTCTATGAGCTGACGAGACACCTTCAGTCATTAAAACCTCTGTTGCGAAGAGCGCTGTTCACCAGTGTTAAGGCCACAAGACATCCACTGGCATCTTTCAGGAAAAACACTTGGTTCCAGCACTCGGAATTCAACACCTTATACAATTTTCTCCCATGGCCTGGACATGGTTGAAGAATCTTGCGCAGAAATCGTAGTTCTGGAGGGCACTTGGAAATTGTGAAATACCATGAGGCTGACTTTGCTTGACAGACGTCAAGCACGATTGAAGATGCCAAAAACGCGGGGTTAGGCAGAGGTACGTTAAGACAGAAAAGTTGGGTTGTTGGAGTGCTTGCGTGATACATGCAACGCTAAGTACGAAGACGTAAGGAAGCCAGAGTGCACAGGACGTGCGCTGTGTCACCATGGAAAAAATTTGTTTCGAAGAACAATACCAGGCATAGCAGATATCTGCGTAATTTAGAAAGTAAAGCAAATTATTCAACAAACAACATGTGCGCATCCTTAAGAAAGTTCGGAACTGTAACTTGATAATACATGAGCCAAGCAGATATGCAAACTCGTTGTCTGTCAAGAAAATTGACACATGGCTTATGCATGCATCTCCCCTTTTTTTTTTAATGTGAAAAAGCTTCCATAACTTTACAGGTTAATTTGCTTTTGTGCCTAGAGAGCTCTTCCGCATCTGCGAACGCGGGAGAGCAGTCACACGTATTACGATGCGAGTCTAGATGGGATGTGTGAGGCTTTTTCTAAGACTGGTTATGCTCCTTTAAGTGAACGTTAACACATCTGCCACTTTGTCACATGTACGATTTGCCGCAAGTAAGGGGATCTGGTACACAACACCGCACTTACAAAGTGCATATGTGGACACATGTTTAATTTCACAGCTGTCGGTTTTTTTTTTTTTTTTCACTACCCTTCATTTTTTCTGAACATGAAGCACAGATTCTAGATGAAAACATCAGGTTAATACCATATCTCTTGCTCACATTCCTCAAGCCCTTGGTAAAGATTATAGACATACGACAAAAGCGATACTTTATTACATTTTATTGCGAGAGCAATTGTACGAACAGTCTCAGCTGGTTTTTTGCCATCGGCTCCGCCGTCATTCACGTTTATGTATAGAAACTCGAACCCCGGTATAACGAACTTGGATATAACGAAATATTTGATATAACGAAATAAATGAAAAACTATTGCAATAGTTATAGTGTGCAAAATATATCTTTATAACAAGTTTTCAATTAAAACAAACTTATTTTAGTGTAAGATGCAACTTCGTTATAAAGAGGTTTGAGTGTATATACGGGGAAGGATGCTCTAGCCTCCTCTTATACGAAGCGAATATCGCCTTTCTGGCCGCAGTCGTCTGCGCACGTGATTATCTCGTGAACAAACAGGGGGGACTTACGGTTGCCGCGCTATCACGGCAACGTTCAGCGCACCTTGTGCTCCTATAGCAGGCGGGAGCTTTCATGAGCTGTGCTCTCGACCCGAAAAAACAGTGCCAAGAGGGTGTCTGGGGCACCTGTGTTCTCTTACAGCAGCGTTTTGTAGAACTACGTGAGATCGCATGTGAATGAGTTGACTGCCAGCCTCTTCTCGTACAACATTGTAATTTGTCCCTATCGCATTCATGGTTTCACCTTTTCAGTGAAACTGATTGTGTGCAATCATTCCTGCCATAGTCGCGAGCTGCACTTAACATGCGCACGAGTATAGACGGTTTCGTCAGAGCCTGCCGATCTCTAGCAACATTCTGCATTCACCAGAAAACCACCCCTGGAAGCTTCCGGTATCGCTTGTTCTGGCGTGGTTTTAGCATTTGTTGCTGGCCGCGGCTGCTTGTGTTCCGATGTTTTATGGGGATAAAGTTATTCCGATGAAGCGCTGTAAACTCGAGCACAGCTGTGTGAAGCTAAAATGCAGTCTACATGCCTAAATAATTTTGTATGCTAGTAAAAACGTTTTGCGAAACCGATGACAATAGAAAAAGCGCCTGCATTGTAGCGATCACGCGAGAAAACTGAATTCCCGCTAAGAACGCCTAAGTTTGTTCGACACTTCATCAAAGGCAATGTGAAGCTCAGCGTAGACTGATGGCACAGAGGCGATACTCAGACATTAGACTAGTGAAGGCACCCGGTTGCTGGGAACACATCATGCAGTCACTGTCGTCTTACACCCATGCTTATAAGTGTACTCACGCCTGAAATGTGCAGCAAAATGTGAAAGCTAACACTGAAAATTCATCGCAAAGGTGTTTATTTTATAGTTTGAGTGATATCAATTATGTGCACTGTTAGAAACAACACGGGACACAAAGTACCCGAGATTAACATGAATCGCCTCACAGTGTACGTCGTGGTGCCCACGTTTCGTTGTCGCTGCATTTGATTTTTTTTTTTTGAAAGCGACGCCGGCGAGTGCGCTCTCATCTGTGCGAGCAAATGACTCATCACCTGTCTTTTTACCGCTAATGAACATAATGAGCTAATGTATCTTTTTTGTGTGAACATGGACTGTAAATTTTGGTAGGTTCAACTTAAGAGTTTGATTCATGAATAGCTTACTTGTGAGTAAACAATAATAGTTCGCATGACCCTGCACTACAATTGACGTCATCACATCAGTACATTTTATCATTTCTCAGTCACACGAACACTTCAAATCGCGAGCGATTCTGATCGCCGCTGATCTCTGTATTAAGTGCCCAGTGTGACACAGGCGCAGAAATAAGCATTTTATCTTGAGGTTGTATGCTTACACGAAAGCACAAATATGTTCGGGGTTCAACAAGAAGAAGGTTTTCCAGTTCTAGTCGAAAAGCTAAATTGAACAACTTTTCAATGAATCGAGCAACTCTTCTGCATGTCGACGATGTGGATGGGCTTTGAAGACGCAAACACAGAAAAGGCAGGTGTGCACTGTCAATTCCGGTCCGCATCTTCAAAGCGCATTCACATCGTTGCCATGCACAACCAAATGGCCCAATTAAGTTCGCTGACAAACTTCTCTTGCAGTTTATGCATTTTCTGTTTGTGTAGGCGCAACCACTATCGGAGGTAACGCGTAGCAGGAGCTCATCGGAACGCCACGACAGATATTTTGCGCGGCGCCCATTGGCCACACGAGCAGTGTTACCTGCAGTATAGTAGCCTGCACCTGCCGTGAATACGTTGAACCCTTTCATGTAGTTGCTAGCCATTGCTGCAAACACATCTTAAGGAATGCGCCAGAAATATCAGGGCAGCAAACTGAAACATGCCATGAAAACACTGCCAGATTCATTGAAGAAGCATTTCCGAAAGTGCCGCATGGGAAGTCTGCTGGGGTAGGCCGTTCGGCACGAGCCAGTTTGCTTACAAACAACAAAACCGTCTATACATAGCCACTGAAAAAGCTTCTCAAAACACAGCTAGGTATCCAGCAGCTATGCACGTTTTGCAGGCGCTTTACCATTTGTCATAAGTTATTCGTGTTCATCTGTACCTGTGATTGTTTCTTGTGCCATTTGTGCGTGAGAAATGCAGGGCACATTTCGATCTGCTTGCCATTCTTCGCATGACCTTCAAATTTGTTGCTGTCCTGTTCATTGCTTCGCCTTTTAGGCAAAGCTGTGACTTTTTTTTGCACAACTGGTGCTGAGACGATTTAGATTTTTTACCTATTTCAACAGCCTCTCACTGTAACTAGCCAGGAAAAATCCTGAAAAACCTGCATTTTCAAGCTGCTGAATCTGTGAACGGAAACTGTGCTGAACACCAACCATACTAGGCTTGTCCTATGCATTCTGTGTTTCTTATGGTTCTGTCTTTAGCACTGCGTCAGTCATGATGCATAAAAGACGATGCAATCTGCCAATGAATACTCAACAGCTGAGTACTGTTCTGGTTGATGTACAGAGTGTATTGCTTGTACTTTGAGTCTTCAGCTGTACAGAGTGTATTGCTTGTACTTTGAGTCTTCAGCTGTACTAGCTTGTGTTCTGCGTACTTACACAACCACCAGACAAAATTTTGTTTTTGAAATATCAAACATTTCCTGTTTTCACGTCCCCTTTTTATCGCAAGATTTTTGTTTACCTGAACTGAAAGAATGAAAAAGCAGTAAATCAGCATGTCCTAATAATCTACAATGAGATCAGTATGCAGTAATACAAGTGTGGTTGTGCTAAACCTATACGGAGAAAAGTTGTGGTTTGTGTAACTATCACGAGGCAAATCTGAACTTGGTGATGACTCGCTTGTAAACGTTCAGCATATAACTTTCATTCACATGGGTTTAGAACACTGATTTTGGTGCTCTTGCATATATGTCTTGTTCGAAAATATTTTGATATGCCAAATTACTCTGTAATTTTGCTGACGTTGGGGACAATCATGCCCTGAAAAACGTACGTGAAATGTTTCGTTTATGATTTTAAGTGATATTTCATATGCCAAACCTATTTTAGAATCTAGATATTGTATGAGACAGGAAAAAATTGTGTATTTGAAATATGTGCACAAATATACATAAACTGATCAAGTTTTATAAACAATCGTGTAGAATTCAGGAAAAGCTTTAAGAAGCTACTGCCTCTCTTGTTTCCTCTGTTTGTTCCTCCCCTACTACATGACACGTGTCACTTCACAACCTTTTCAGTGATCCCCCTTCCCCTTTCCATTTCTTTTGTTCTTTTTTCTTCTCTTCCTTTTTTGAGATTGAATGAGAGTGAGCTAAGTGGCTCTGCTAAGGAAGGTTGCCCTGACAAAGACACTTGTCCACACATTGGCTCTGGGGACATTCTCTTTTCACGGACTCATCGCTTACTTACTGTGTGCTTGTCACTTTTATCCTTAACTGCAACTGCTCAGATACCTTGCCTCCAGTGGCACTGCCGAGTTTAAGTACATGAACATGACTCATGGAAATAACAGCTTGACTACACAAAGCTGCTCTGCACAGGCAAGTGACGTTTCCTCTTGTTTAACAACTGAACTAAGTTAGTGTCGAGCATGTGGGCGTACCTACTCGAAAATCAGTGTGAATATGTTGGATCATGTGTTCAAGTGTATGCCCGAAGCACTCTTGAAGAGAGTTGGTGCAGAATTTTTGTGGTTGGGTTCGAAGCCCTAAGTCACCAAATGACAAACTTTAAATGTAAGTACATCCTTGCTGTTGCTGTGAAATCTCATTATCACAACCTTTGGTTTAATGTACATATAAAATCTCTAAAGCTAAATAAAGCAGTAACGCTGTAGCATGGTAAGGTATAATGTCTGCATAAAGCTTCATCCTCAAGAGAGTTAATATCTGGCATTGAAGATGGCAATTTTAGGTGCCTAAGATGATCTTACTTATGCACAATAAATTAGTCAGTAGGAACGATCAACCATTTAGAAATCAAAAGAATTTTCAGCACTGAATACAGCTAGGCAACTTTTTTGGCACAGCTGTTAATTGAGCATGTTATCTGTATATGATTTGAACTTATGTGGGTGGGAAAATCTGAGGCAAGTCATTGAGCTCTGAGGAATAATGAAGGCATGGTGCTGGGGGGTTCAGCCAAACTGTTGTGGAGCTGGCAGACCTCTTTCTTTTTTTTTTACCTTGCAATCTCTGAATTGATGGTTGTGTGTGGCTTCTGCACTGTGATTACCATAAAAACGGGAACATAGGTAAGTCATTGATGATTTGTGGGGTTTAACGTCCCAAAACAACCATATGATTATGCAGACTAGAATATAAATCGACCTTTTAACTACGGCTACGAAAAGAAAATAGTGCATGGAATGGCCGAAGTATTGCAAGGCACTTTTACAGTGAAACAGATGCAGTTGCATATGGTGGATAGTCAAAATGCCACTTATTTACATGCGTGTTTAGACATAAGTTCCACATGTCAGAAAGCACAAGCATTATCTTCGTAAAATGTCACAACCATCTTAACAGCCTTTATTTGGATGCACTGTGAGGTCATCGGTATGGTAGTAATCATGACAAGAGCATGGCTTCAAGATAAACTCTGCAACCTTTATCTCCAGCTCTAGATATTCTGCAGTCTGGCTAGAAAGTAAAGTTTTCTTCTGATCGCCGCATGTTGTCGTGTGAAAGCTACTGTGTTGCACTTGATCGGCCCACTGGTCATACATAGCAATACGTGCCGCTGTAACCTGAGCTGCTGGCTTCATCGGCTTCACAGGAAGCAACAACAACAACGAAAAAGATATCCTGCGAGATTGTAGCAATAGAACACCAGTACGAAAATAAACTTTCAGTTATTTTTTGTGACTCGCATCTCCACTCATGTTCACATTCACGTGTGCAAGCGTCTCAGTACATCTTACACGCACTTCACACCAGATTTCTTTGTTCTTTGACGGACTCGATCGCTGTTTTCTTGAATGCTGCAGTGAACTGTCGTCCACTGTTCGAGAGTAAGAAGGCAGCTCTGAGCCAAAATATTTTGTTTACTCGAGTCTAGGCCGAGCCCAATTCTGAGGTGACACCCAAACGTCCGAAGCTTAGGAAAAAAAAAACAAGAAAAAAAAACTCGAATGTAGGCCGAATGAAAAAGTGAAGATAGCGTTCACAAAGAAAAAACATTTATTGAACATGAAGATGAAACAAAGCAGTTGGTTTATTATGCAAATAAGTCAAGAAGCATACAGCCGCTAGTCTT